>NC_138197.1:80028937-81265187 GCF_964194105.1 Spermophilus citellus
GAGCCCTGTTGGAATCCAAGGTTAAAGTTTTATCCCTTTGATAGAAAATTTGGGGAAAGTGACACCTCAAAAATATTTTCTTCCTATCTTTAAGTGTGGGATACCTCTACTATTTAATGTCTTTCAGGAAGGATTTTAGTTTGGCCTTTATCTGTAAATGATTCTTAATACTTAGCCTGTTTAGTATATAACATATGCCACTTGGAAAACACTTTGATCTTTGCAATCAAATTTTTAAACAGCCAGAAGATAAACTGAAACTATCAGGGAAACATTAAAGTTTTACCTACAGAACAAAAGAAAATTCCCTTGTTGATGCATGGTTAGGGGCACTGCTAATTTTGCTTTTGAGAAGTGTTTGGAAGCATAAATGTAGATTTAAAAATAGCTCTCATTTGTCCACCGTAATGTAGGACAGTTGCACTGTGTATAATTAAAATAAACAGATGTGTATATGGACTCTTTAACCATTGGAACTCTCATAAAGCTATTTTTGATATAGAAATATAGTCTCGGCAAAATTGCTACAGATGCAACATTTCACAATTAGCAGCAGCATTCTGCAACTAAATATTATCCATAGACGATTACTGAAGATCATTATTTCCTATCACCTTCTGCACCAGAACATTTACCAGAGTTAACACATAGCAAAACTGACTCAACTGAAATTATCCTTCTGTTCCTCTCCTAACCTTCTTGCTTTGGAACAATTAAATACTTAGGCAGCAAAAAGGAAACAGTGATTTGGATTGGAAAGCAACTAGAAAACTATTTGATGTATTAAAATTTTCCTAATTGAGCCATCTGAAAAAATGAATAATTTATTCAATGGATTCCATAATTTATCCGCATGTAGAAATGTTTGGTAAACTATGGTAAAACCATATTCTCCATTTATCCAGCAAGAATGAGCCAACCCATCAAAACTATACATGTGGTAAAAGTTACTTCCATAACATATGCCTTTTTAAATATCATCTGTGATTCTACCCAGATTTCAAGTAAATGCAATATGAAGCTTCCTTATTCACCAAAACAAAATGGAACTTCTTTTTTCCTTGATCCCCAGGCTAACTTATATTTAAAAATACTAGTATTATTTTACTTGTTCCTATAATAAGTTTTGATTGTCTTTGTTTCACATATCTTCTGTTAAGCTATATAAGGGAAAAAAAATATTGGAAATATTTTTTAAAGAATGGCAAATTTTGTAGGCTCAACTGATGAACCATGACACCTGTCTTATAGTAAAACAATAAATATTTTTGTCAGTCTGTTAATTGGTAGTTTACCATTAGAAAGTAATCAGTTAACTTTTTCATGTGGCCAAATGTGATGATTTGTATATCTGCACTTAAGATTTAGGCAACTAGAATGTGAATTATTAATACTAATGGAAAACTAGAAGGTATTATAATCACTAATTGATGAGGGCCAGTTGGAACTGAACAATATGTTAGAACAAGTTGTCTCTATGTTAGGTGCTTAGAAGAGACACAGGCAACCACTTAACTCTAATTTTCATGGCATAGAGGACAACATTTTAACTAAATCTTTAGGTTTTTAAAATCATGAAGCTATCAATAACATTGTTGTGCATCCAAACGTAGAAAAAAAAGTCTCTGAAGTAATAATGGAGAACTGATACATTACCATAGGTTGAACACAGTCGATCAATGTATCAGTGATTCTTTTAAAAAATGTTATTCTTTATAGTTTCCTAATTTAAAAACAGATACATTTAAATATAATATTTGAAAATAGCATATTGTGATATGAAAAGAACAAGTACCCAATATTGTGACCATTTTTTTTTTTTGTAAATCTGATACATAAATGCCAATGTCAGCTCTAACAGATTCCTTCGAGCCCCCTTACTGGTCATTCTTAAGATCTCTTGACTACAAGCATCAGCTAGCAAATGTTATATGTGAAAATAGATTAAAACTTTATTTTAAGTAAAAATGATTTCTTCAGATTTTATGAATAGAAGATTAAGAAAAATTCCCATTCGTAAATATCTAATTCATTTTAAGAAGAAAAAGGAATAATCTATTAATATGGGCTAAAACCCAAAATTAAATTGGAACTATTTAATTATTTAATGCAATAATCACACAAAATATTTTGCCTGGCAATAGATGTGAGCAAATGTATCCAACCATGAATAATTTTTACCTTTGCTCCATTATTAATGCCTTCATGAAATTAAAGAATTAAAGGAGCTAGAGGTCAACAATGTAAGCAGTTATTTCAATTAGTAATTCTTGGAGCTATTGAGCCTTTAATTTGAAAATATATCAGCATACAATTTCTTTTATTTTCTCAACATTACCTTTGCATTATCCCTTGGATGAGAAGATCAAATACTATCCATGAATTAATTGCATAATGTGGTAGATGAATGCTGCAAATATATCCTTCACCATTAATGCCTTAATTAGTATGCTTCAACATAGCAAACAACTTATCAATCTGCCAAGAAAACTATACTTTTAAAAACTATATTAGACTGGTCAAAAAACTACACTATTTATGATTTATATTTAAAAAATAAAATTAGTGAAAATAAATACTTTTAAATTAGGCGAAACACTGTTTCCCATAATATGTAGGTGCTGGAATTTGGAGGAATAATTCTGTATTTAATATTGCTGATGTATAAAAATCTCCAAAGAATGAGATGACTGAAACTGATGGTTTTCTAATACCGAGGCTGTTTTCTATAGTAAGTCTGGAATCCATATTATCAATTCTCATTAGTCAGATTAGGTTGATATCATTTATTTATATCATGTTTTGTTTTGTTTTTATGTTTATAAGATTTTCTGAAATTAGTCATGAGCCTCTTTCTTGACTTCTGTTTTTGTAACCTGGAATAAGGAAATTGGTCTAATTACTTATTTCTTCTATTCAAATCAACATTTCTTTTTTTTTTTAAAGTTTATATAATTTCCAAAAGGCAAAATGTTACTGAAAATTCTAGGAAGTTCTTATCTCTAAGTTGTTATTTATTTACTAATATATATATATATATATATATATATATATATATATAATATATTCATATAAATAAATAATAAATGGAATTGTCGAGCATCTAGCCTTCAGAACTTTCATGCTTCTGGCCCTTCATCCACTTAAAAGGAGGCAGAGGTAAAACACAGGTGATTTTTCTTTCTGAATGAAATGGCTCCTCCTGGTATAGAAACTTCGGAGAACAATACAAAGCATTTGTGAAATAGATAATATGAGTTAAGTGGATAAAATTCACAGTAACTATAGTGGAATGGCTTGGAGTTTAGAACCAGGCAGACCACCTCACTCTGCCACCTGCTGTCTAGGAAACTTTGTGAATTTGACTTCTCCAAGAGCACAGAAATTATACAGGAGAAAGGAGTAACTAATTTGTACTGAAAAGTATTGGAATGCAAAAGGAGTTGATATGTAAACAGGACTAATTAAGTGTCATGTTATGTGCATTTGGGGAAAATTGCTAAATTCCAAGAGAAAAACTATGAGACAAATTATGAAAAAAAGTGATACAAAAGAAAAAGAGCACACTGTTTTTATGGAATTACAATCTTTAAAAATCAGTATGACTGAAATGTATAAGATGGGAAGGAAAAGATATTTTAACTGGGTGTGGTAGCTCAAGCCTGTAATCCCAGAAGCTCGGAAGGCTGAGTCAGGAGGATCACAAGTTCAAAGTCAGCCCCAGCAACTTAAGAGAGGCCCTAAATAACCTAGCAAGACCCTGTCTTTAAATAAAATATAAAAAGGGCTGGGATGCTGCTCAGTGATTAAGCTCCCCGGGTTCAATCTCCAGTACCAAAAAGAAAAAAAAAATAGAAAGAAAGGAAGGAAGGGCACTTTTATTTTATTATTATTATTTTTTTTAAAGAGAGAGTGAGAGAGGAGAGAGAGAGAGAGAGAATTTTTTTAATATTTATATTTTAGTTCTCGGCGGACACAACATCTTTGTTGGTATGTGGTGCTGAGGATCGAACCTGGGCCGCACGCATGCCAGGCCAGCGCGCTACCACTTGAGCCACATCCCCAGCGGAAGGGCACTTTTATATGGGGCTTTAGAAATTGAAAAGAACTAGATCACCTTGAATGAAAATACTAAGGAAGGTGAACATTATTGGTCAATAGTGGAGTGTTAAAATATCTCATATTCTCTAATGTATTATCTTCTGTGTATGCTCCTTGCTCTAACTAAGGAGATCTTTTTTTTTTTTTTTTCTAAATAGACTGATGTGTTAAAATACTTGGCTCTTTCTTTCCTGAAGTGGCTTAGATGCAGAGCTGGATAATGTGCTAGAATGTAGTGTCTACTCTTGCTGCTATAGATTCAGGTTGCCTCCTAAATGAATGCTTTCTTGGAAAATACCAAATTGATTTTCTGCCAGATATATATTTCAGTCTTCTTGGATGACAGTCATTTCTGCTCTCAATTATGTGTGAATTTCATCTTCATCTGAGATATTAGTGGCAAAACAGTGCACCTGACATTGTGGATTCATGACCTCCTCCTTGAAGCAATTTCTTAACTTGGATTCCAGAAAACCATGTGCTTGGTCTTGCCTGAACTTCAGTGGTGGTTTCAGCCTCCTTTGATATGCCTCATTTTCTCTACTCTGAACATTGGACATCTTCAGGATTCCAGAACATTTATTTTCTGTTCTTTGACTTATATCTAGGTAATCATATCTTCATATTTCAATTAACCCTACTGGCCTCAGTCTCTCTCTTCATCTCCAACTCATACGTTCATCTGCCTACTCATTGTCCCACTTGAATTACCAATAGCTATTGTAAACCTAAGAGGTCTAAAAGAACTCATTTTCCCCACATGTTCTGTCTTCAAATATACTTCTCCAGTCTCCCTTAGTTCATGTGTAAATTTAACCATTGCTCAGAAACATGATAATCACAACTCTTAATCAGTCATTTCACATATTTCACAATATCTTAGAGTGTGTGTGTGTGTGTGTGTGTGTGTGTGTGTGTGCGTGTGTATGTGTCATTACTCTCCACTTCTATTCCTACCATCATAATCTAAGGCAAATCACCTTTGCCTAGATTGTTTTAATAGCTTTTGAGCTCTTGCTTCTTCTTTTCCTCTCTTATAAGCAGTTAATGCTGCAGTCAGTTCAGTGTTAATAACATATAACTGATTAAAATAGTCCTTCCTCCGAAGTCTCCTGATCACACTTACAATCATCCAAAAATCCTTACCATGACCTACAAAGTCCTATATAAGGTTCTCTGACTCCATCTCTGGCATAATTTTCTCCCTCTTTCTACTCATTTTTCCCATGTCGGCAAAACTAACCTTCTTTCTGCTTCTCAGAGATGTTCATTTTCACCTTAGGGCCTTTGTACTGTTGCTTTTCCCATGAAATACTCTTTCTATAGGAAAACACACAGTTTATTTCCTCCATCTATTTTTCTCAAATTAAACATTCCCTGTAATGAATGTCTATCCTTTGGACTCCATTTAAAGTAGCCTATCCCTGTTCTCTGATCTTATTCAGTTTATATTTCTTTTTATTGCTGATAATACTAACATTATGTTATACATTTATTTGTTAATTATTTGATTGTTCTACAGAATATAAATGTTGCAAGGCCAGTTTGCCTTAGTCACTGGTAACTCTACCAGCCAGAATATTTGTTGTCATATTACAGGTACCTATTATTTTCTGAATGAATTTTTAAAGGGAATGGAAAGGTAATCATTTTGGGCTTCTCAAAAGGAACAGTAGAAGTTAGGAGAAAGTTTTTAAACCAGCATGAACTCAGTGCATTAATGATTAATAGATCAGCAGAACACAGTGAGAGTTCAGAACCAGAACCAGGCATGCATGGCAGTTTGAGTCATGTCAGGGTGGCATCTTTGATCATTGCAAAAATGATGTACTACCAAGAAATGTATCAGGGCAACTCTTTTTCCATAGGGAAAAGTTTTAAGTGTATTCTCTACCTCACTCTATTAAAAAGAATGAATTCAGACAGAGTGCATGCAAAATTTCAATCCTATTTAAAAATACACAGGGGACTACAGAAACATATCATTATAACCTAAACATTAAAGAGGATTTCTTTAGCAAGATACAAAGAACAAAATATACAATATAAAATATGGATATATTTTCCTAGAAAAACATAATGTAAACTTATTTTTTGTGAAATAAAACCATAAAACAACCAATTATAGACTGTGAGAAGCTTTTTGCAACATCTTTAATTAACAAATGAGAGTAACATAGAAAGAATATGAAGAGCTTCATATAGTAGTAAAATATGAGCAATTTTTAGGAAGCAATTCATGGAACAAGAAACTGAAGCATATAATTAATGAGATACTTAATCACACTAGAAATCAAGAGAATACAAGAAAGAAAAGGAAACAAGGTATATAATTTGCCATTCCTCCAATAGGCAACAGTCTTACAATCTGGCAATAACACGTTTGGCAGGACTAATGAACATGCATGGGTAAAATGGTAAAACCCCATGAGAGATTTGTGTTGAAATATGTCGTAATGTTCCTACAAGCCAGAAATTTTACAAACAATATATATTCTAGGAAAAGACTTGCACATACTCAAACAGAAAAATGTGTAAGAATAAATGCAAACTGCCTAAATAGTTATAAAAGTTTTAATCTAAAATAATATGACAAGCAATGGAATATTTCATGGCAGTTAAACCAAGTGGAGCCACATCTGCCAAAATGGATGCTGAGGTTTAGATGTGGTTAATGTCTCACTGCTAGGAGCCACAACCAAATAATATGATGCATGGCACTTTTTGGTTGTAAGGTGACTCCAGCTAGCCATTGAGATGATATGATTATGTTAAGATTTACATTCATATGGAAATTTGGACTCCTGCTGTTCACCTTGGCCTGCTAAGGGACTCATGTTACCGGACTCCTGGAGAGTTCCCATTGGTTGGGGAAGGATAGTAGGAGGGAATTCCGGGGGAGGTCCTGGGCCCCCGGTTAGGTAGAGGCGATCCGCGTGGGTGGACCGGCTTGCTTGCCGGGCACTTACGGAGTATTGGCGGCATTTTCAAAAATAAAGTTTTGTTCCTGCTTGAGTGGCTCGTGATTCTGTGCCCAGCTAGACTGTGGCATCTCACAAGACTTCCTGTATTAAAATGTAATCCCCACTGTGAAGTATTAAGAGAATAGAACCTTAATCCTACTATGGTGCTGAGAGGCCCACCATTTAGGAGGTGATTAGAATTACATAAGTCATTTAGGTAGAGCTCCCATGATTAAATCCTAGTGGCTTAATAAGAAAAGAGTCCAGAAGAGACACATACATGCTTCTTGTAAGCTATAAAAGCTTGAAAACTTTACTCTGTTGCTTAGAAATAAACAGATTAATATATCTGTATTTATTACAAGTGTCAATTACTGTATGAATATAATTATTTCATATGAATGTATAACAACTAAATTTAAAGAAAGCATCAATACAAAACAGATATTTTAGAAGGAGCTGAGATGAGGGTGATCGTGGGATCAGGGAAAAACATGAAGAACTTCTAAATAAACTGATGTTATTTTACTTCTTTTGGTGGGAGTGGACACAGTTATCAATTTCATTATTCATATATTCTATGTCTTTCAAAATATCTTGCATACATTAAAATGTAATATTTCATCTTTGTAGTATAGGTAACTAAACTCAAGGCCTCCTCCTTGGTATGTAAGCACTCTACCACTAAGCTACAACCACAGCCCCCAAATGACATTTTTAAGGAGATAATGTACTGTCATGATAATCTAAAATGACTTTGTGTCAACAATTCTATTCAGCTCATTAATGAGGCTATGCAGATGTTGTGGACAGTTGAGATATTTTTGAGAAGGTCAGATTTTTTAATTAGATATGAAACAAGTCCAACTTCATATTTTTGAGATGTCCATCCTACTGGGGAAAAACTGCCTGGCATCCTGTTCCCTCAAATCCCTACCTACTTTGTATCACTGACCTTCTCTCATTTTCCCACAGCAAGGACACTGTTATAAATTCTATACCTATACTTTTTTTTTTTACCTTATTGCCTTAGGGTGGGGATCATCAGATACTCAAAAACAAAAAAGTGATATAAGCTCATCTTTCCTCAGTGCATTTCCCTTTCCCTCTGAATCTTAGCTCCTTCACTCCTGTCTCTGCTCTTCAAATCTCTTCAGAGTGAGATTCCATTCCTCTCCTCTGCTTTTCTTGCTTTTATGTTGTCCTTGGTGAGAGACTGAGTCTAAGACAAGATGTTCTATCGCCAGTGGAAGTGGAATTCTCTTCCTGATTTTTTTCATCTCTTTCATTTTAATATTTTGACAAATCAAAATAATAACACAGATTGAAGTGATATCAAGCTTATAAAAAAGAAAGGTATTTAGCCTTGATATATCATAAAAAGTGTTGCTACAGAATTAGCAGTACTAAGATATATCTGGAGAAAGCTCTTATCTTTCACATTAGAGGTGTTTCCACATTCTGGAAAAAATACTAACAAGGAAGAGGGACCAAAATCAAGGTAATCTCAGATTTCTTCACTCCAAATCTACCATCCGGATTAACTGGGTGGTAACTGTAGGCAGGGTATGGCTGGAGGAGGTATGTCACTGGGGGAATGCCTTTGAGTTTTATAATTTGTCCCTGGTGAGCAGAACTAACTCTTTCTCTCTGTCCTGAGCTGCTTTCCTGACCATGGGGTTGTGCCTCATCTCTGGCCCACAGCTATGGAGTCAGCCCATATGGACTCTGACTGAGACCTCTGAAACTTTTCCTCCTCTGAAATTGCTCTTGTTAGGCCTTTGGTCACAGCAGGAAAAAAAGTTAACAAAAATAATACTGCTAATTATACCTGGTATAAATTAATTTAGCAAATCAAAATTTTATCAGAATAGATATCTGACAGTACCTAAACTATGTTTGAAGAAATCTAAAACAAATTTATATTGAAGTCCCTGGGTAAAAGTAAAAATATCTAAAACCATATCAAACAAATGCCAAAAATTAACAATGAAGAAAGCAGTGATTGGGATATGAATATACAGATGAGTTGAAATTAAAATAAAATTTTTTTAAGTAAAAAAGAACACTTCATAATGATGAAAAATATAGCTCAAAATGACTATTTCTAAGTCATAAATCAAAATCCATAAAATAACCTTCAGGAAACAAAAGTGAAAGTATATAAATCTACCCTAAGAGAACATTTATATCATTAGTTTTTTTTATTTCAAACCAAAGCAGATAAAGTAAACAAAAAAAGAATAAAATAAACCTAATTATCTACTTAAACTGCATTTTAAAAATACATTTTTTTCTTTCAAGTTCCCATGAAATATTGATCAAAAGTTAGCCCCCAAGGGACATATTTAAAAATTCCTAAGTGTTGAAATAGAACAGACTGCATTCTACGACAAAGTGCAAAAACAAAATAACAAATTGTGTCAAAGGGTAAATCAGATAATAAAAGCTTGTTAGGGAATAGTGGTAACAGTAGTATTATTAACAGGAGTATTATAAAAAACAGTAGTATTATTCACTAGTAGTAGACTCACATTGAGCTCTTGGATTAATTTGAAATGTATTTTCTCACAAATTGTAGGTTGTTAATTTTATTTATCCAGTTTCTGTGTTGAATAGCTGCCACTCTAATCCTGCAACAGAGAAATAGATATATGTTTAAAAGTATGAAAAATTTCAATACACTATAGTAATGTGTCTAATGTAGAGGACTATGTAAATTATTATTTTAAAACACGTCTGAAGAGATCCCTGTTAGAAAATACTCCAAGAAACAGAATTATCTTTATATAAACTGAATCACCAGTAGTGTATTCATTCTGTGGCATCATTAAAGCATGCCAGGTAGAATATCCCATTCTTTGGAGAAGATGCCATATTCTAATTTGTGTAGCAAACATTGATGCATAAAAGCTTAATATAAGCCAGACTGATAGGAGCAAATAGTTCTTTTCAAAGAAGCTGATGTGAAAGGATGAAGTGAAGCAATAAATGTTGACAACTCCTCATAAGGCAATTTAATGTGATTACAGGAATTGGTATTCTTTTCCTACAGATATGCCTAAAGAAGTAATAATTGTGGAAGCATAAGAATTTACAACATAAGCTGAACGAATGCTTAAAATTCAAAAATGCAATTCACCTCAAAGAACTTGAGATTAAAAATGAAATACTAACTCAGAATATACATATTTACACTTATCTCTTGTAGAGCATATGTTTCCTTCCAAGCTAAACAAGGATTTACCATTTGCCATGTTTTCAGAGATTAAATATTGTTGAATGCTCTGAGGCACAGTTCACTGCTACTTTTTAGATTAAAACTAACCAAACATATCTGTTTTAAAGACATCCCTATTTATTTGATGACTTTAGTAGCTTCAAATCATACAAAGACTATTACTCCATAATTCCATACTGCAAATGTTAACTTACAGAATGTTAATTGGACCAATAGCAAACATCTAATTTAATTATATATCATTTTAATTCTATGAAGTAATATACTCAATACTTTTACAAAGCTAGAAGGGATATTAAAGTTTTGAATATTCTTTTAAGTTTACTTTTGGTCTTCTATACATGAGTTTATTTTTATTGCTTTTTGCTTTACTCCAAAAGCCATTATAAAAACAAACAATAATTATTTAATATGCAAGGATGTTTTTGCATACCTTCAATCTTTCCTCCTGTCTCTTAACATCAGGACTACTATATTTGGTTTGGGAGTAAATACTTTCAGTGTCATTTTTATATTGAAGAAAATTTCCTTAAGGTAAACTACACTGTAAAAATATAATAAATACATTGATACTATAATACTGCAAGGACAAATTATGCTGTTTTGTTTAAGCTGTGTTAATAATTTTTCAACTTATTATTTTTGTATAAATTTTTTTAAATAAAATTAGCTTGTCCAAGATGATAAAGATATGTATAGTGTTTGCTTTTGCTAAAAAAAGTTCTTAAAATACATGCACTACTCCAAAAGTCAAAATCACTTTTGTAAGAATCTATCTTTTAAAGAGCTTATAGCAAAAATACCCAATATAAAACATCAAGTATTGAATAACTTAAGAGATATAGAATTTGGTTCAACATGGCATCATCATATTGCATAGATGTTATATGGATATACATTTATTTACAGAGATTTTTTATTTTTTTGGAATAGACCCATCTGCCTGCCAGTGTTTTCAGTTACAATTACTGTGGTCTTATGGTGTATGGAAGAAGGGATCTAGAATTGCTTTCTGAGGGAAGTTTCAGTCTTATTCATAAAAAAGTCCTCCATTCATTCAGCTTGCAAAAGACTTCTGAGTAGGCTTGTGAATGAGTTACAGGTATCTATCTGCTTCCTACCCAGCCTCTTCCCTCGCTCTCCTTTGGCTGGGGTCAGAAAGTGCAATTAGTAATTACCTCATAAGATTATGTTTTTGATTAAATAAAATGAGAGTTTGTCTCTTTTGAGGGTGATTGCCATGCCATTTCTGGGTTTGATATCTAGATGTCATGTAAATAAAGAATAAATTCAGTAAATGTGGGCTTTGGCAAAAATTAGAGATAAAGTGGTTAATTTTCTTATCCTGTCACTGAATTAACCAACCCTACAATTATTTTTCTGTCCTCCTCTGAGCTTCTTGTCATGAGATATGCTTGCTAAGTGAGTAGGTAAATTTTCAAGTGAAATCCAACAAAGATGATTTAAATTGTGATTTTTTGTTATTGTAGTAGAACATCCTAACCCCCAACTCCACCCACCTCTTAACACTTTTGCTCAGAGTATTTAATCGCCAAATCTACTTTTTTGTATATTTAATTTATTAGAGGTAAGATTTTATTTTCCTAAAATTATGAATGCTGATATTCCTGTCAGATCCAATGTCATTTTGTTATTGTGAATGTTTTTATTTATCTTGGAAAGTATTCATGAAAATGGAAATGTTCTATCTTTTAACATAAATACTGATTAAATGTGGGCCTCCAGAATCTATAAATATACAGCATTTTATTAATTTGAATACACTCCCTGATAAATGACCACTATTTTTGATTTATGGTGACTTTTCTTCACCATATAAAGATGCTGAACATTTTAGTCCTATACTTTAGCAAAACTTAAGAAATTCCCAGGGTTGGTCATTGATTGCAATTGAGACATTACCTGGGGATTCCGTGCTCACATGCATATGTGTGTGTATTGTGTGGTGTTTAATTAGGTATGTAGTGAAGACATCATGTGCAACACAACTTGGAAAAGTAAGAAGTGTCAGGATGAGTTGCTGTAGATTATTTTCATACCTTTGGAGAATCTTTGAGTTGATTAAATAATGATGAAATATGTGGAGTTTATCTAAAAGCTACCTTGTTTGTCCTCAGGAACATTGTAAGGCCTTTGTCTCACAAATTTAGTTGAACTCTCTACATATGTTGCTATTCTTTTAAGGAAATATCTTCTCCTTATTATGCTGTTTGCTAAATCATGCCTTATGTAATACAATAATTAATATATTTTCTAAAATTACACAACATCTTGTTCACATATCTTTATATTTCTGGTCCTTTGTAACCAAAGAAAGCCTAAAGTTCATATTTTCTTCTCTCAATATAGCTTTTTCTCATCAAGATATTTTTCACTTTAGATAAATATCATTCTAATAAAAATGTTATATTTAACATGATCACCTATTTTCTTTTAGTTTTGTTATTTGTGAAATAGCTATCGACATTCTTAACAGAGGAGAACCTCTCAATTTTCTGCAAAATACTAACCCTACTTGAATCATATTACCTCTCTCCAGAGGACTTTTGCTTACATATTTGGATTATAGAATTAGCTAGTTTGTGGTTTGACCTCTTTCCCTGGATGAACACATCCCAGAATTTTGTTAGGAAATGTTTTAGTAAACCTCGCTTTCCTTTTCCCTTTTTAACCTCAGCAATTCACTTAACACATTATTGGATAGGATCCAACCATAGAAGCAACAGAAAACAGTAAAATCAAAATATTTGCCACCAGATGGCTGGAATTGAAAACTTTCTCCAGCATGGTAAGTTCTGTGATCTTCATTGCATTCAAAATAATAACCCTTGTTTTGTTTTCCTCTTTTGTAAAAGTCTATATTCATATATGAAATCTAGTGGAGCTAATTTAGAGCTTGTCAATGTCTAGTAACCATAAAAAGGATGATGGGGCATTTTCCAAAAAGTGACTTTCTAAGGGTGAATCAAGCTGAGCCCTCACCCATGAGGGCCTATGGGGAAGCAGCAGTGAGAGCAAAACCTTCTGGAAGAGTCACTGTATAGACATATCTACAAAGACAATAATTTTCATTTTTTATAAAATTTGTTGTTACATGGCAATTCCCATCTAAAATATAATAGAATGTGATGGATACTTTTTCTGTTTTTCTTTCTCCTATTTCCTTTCTTTCTTCTTTTCTCCATTTCTTTTCTTTTGTCCTTCTTTCTTCCCCCTCCCCCTCCCTCCCTCCTTCCTTCCTTCCTTCCTTCCTTCCTTCCTTCCTTCCTTCCTTCCTTCCTTCCTTCCCCTTTCCACTCCCATTGCATTTTTAAATTTCTCCTTGTTAATACTCCTGAAATGCTATGGTTTAGACATAGTATGTCCCCCAAAATGTCTTGTGCTAGGAGCTTGGTCATTAATATGAGCAGTGTTGAGGTGGTAGAATCATTAGAACGTGAGGCCTGGTGGAAGATAATTAGGTCATAGGGCTCCACTATTATGAAGGAATCATTGCTAGTCTCTCAGAGTGGGTTGGTTTTCACAGGAGTTGCTTAGTTCTTGAGTCAGCATTTTGTTATAAAATAGCAAGAGTGATGCTCCATGGTTTCTTGCTTCCTATTGCACCATGTGCAATCTCTTTCTTTGCATCTACCCATTTTTTCTTTTACATCTCAACTGCATTGTCACAGGGAGCCATTATCAGGATGCTGCTGTGATACTGTTTAGACCTTCCAGCCACAAAAATTGTGAGTTAGATAAACCTTTTTATAAAGTATTGTAAGGGTCCGGTGAAGCGTCGGAGAAAGAGACCACACGAGACTAGCTCCATGCAATGGCAAGGGGGATTTATTAGGGATCCGTTCCAGCGCGCTAGGGCTCTGTGCTCACTCAAGAAGGGAGAGCAGCCCAGAGCCCAGAGCAGAGGTCAAGCAGAGCTTAAGTACACTTTTGGAGAGGGCGGGGGGCTTTGCATGCGTCAGAACAAATCATCATGAGGCGTGGGAAAATTGAACAACAATTCTGATACATGATTAGTCCATTCATTGGCGGGAACAGTTTGGGCAGGGGTGATTGGTCACTTCTAAACGGGGTACACATTTAAACTGATTGGTTCTGGGGCCTATATGCTTACGTGCCATGCTACCTGGAGCCCTTAGGTATTAAACAACCAGGGAATCAATGGAGATATTTACTGGGCAGTTCCCACATTGTCCTAACAACTTTACAGAGATTACAGGTTCCGGGATAGCAGAGGAATTGTAACAATAGACTTTTACCTTTTAGCCCAGGCCTTGTAATCTAGAAGCTTTACAATGCCCTAGTCTTTTACATTTTAACTCAGACTTTTGCAGCTTAGAATCAGCTTAGAAATTTTACCTTTACAGTATCAAGTCCCAGGTATTTTGTTATGATAATACAAAATGAACTAAGATGCCAAGGTTTGACTCTAAATTTCTTATCTCTTTTTTATTATCATAATACTTTCTCATTTTGTTACTGCTATTTTACTAATGTTATAATGCTGAAGTCTGGCTGGGCACCAATAACCGAGCCGCCACAAAGCCTTGTAGGTTCAAACAGCAACTCTTTATTCCCCAACTCTCACTGGCACTGCACACACACTACACGGGAACACACATGGGAACTCCAAAGTAGCAGGTGCCCTAGGCAGGTTCCCGAGCCGCCCTATTCCGGAGCAGGGTTCATATACAACTCAATCAATCCAGCAACACAGCAATTATATACAGCTTAACTCAAATCATCACCTCAATGGTTTGCTGGCTAGCCTTTCAACCATTCCCTCTGGCAATATGCCAGACTGACTCACTGTGGCTCTAAACATCATAAGATATAATTATTACTATTTATTAAGAGACTGTTTTATATTAAGAGACTGTCCTAAGTGAGCTCAAATATCAGTGTCCAGAGATAAAATTGGGGAGGCCAAATCATTGTGGTAAATATAAGAAAGTAGTTGCAATGAGCAACAAAAATCATGCTCTGTAGGCTGTTTAAGATACAGAGTGAGGATATAAAATGTTCATCCAAGATATGGGGTAAAATTGGATATGAATGGAGAACAGTAAGTGCTTTCTTAATGTATTAGGATAAAGTCAGAAATTCCAATATATGATTATTAGAACACATCTAACAAATATGTACCTACCTCAAAGTGGACACTACTTTCAGTGTTAAAAATAACATATTGAGATTTGTCCCTTCTTTGATGAAACTTTTCTTTTGTACCTTTTAGTGAAGGACACAGAAAATGAAACCACAAACAAATGTAAATTGTAATATTATAACTGAGGTGAGAAAGGAATATGCATGGTGTCATGAGGTCCCTCATAAGGAAAACTGACCTGGTCAGAGAAGGAGGCCAGTTTTGTTTGAACTGAAACCTGAAGGATGAGCAAGATGAATCAGATAAAGAGGAGAAGTAGTTGTTACAGACAGATTACGAGCATGTGCAAAGACCTTCAGTTCCTGCAATGTATACTTGAGGAGTCAATGAAATGTCAAAGCAGACCTGTCACATAGATTTTATTCTATACATAATAAAAACATATACATACAAATAAAGGGAAAGAGGGAGAGATAAAGATAATGAGAAACACACTTTGAGTCTGAGATGTTGATTAATGAGTCCTCTGCATAGAGAAGAAAATTGAAGTCTTATTGTGTTATAAAGGGGGAAGGGATGGGGTCTTGGGCATTAATTTTGAGAAACTCCAATCTTTAACATTAATGGAAGAGTAAAAGATGAGGAATTCAGATAGTACTTGAAGTTAAGGAGAAAACCTGGGGAATATTGTGTCACAGAAACTGAAGGGCAAGAATTTCAAGAAAGGCATCCATCAGTATCAAGTAAGAGATGAAGAATATTGACTGCATTCAGTGACACTGAATTCATTGGGATCCTTCATTGGGATTTGGTGCTTCGGTGGAAAATGGAGAGAGGAATTCAGACATAAGCAGTTTGAAGAGTGTGTGAAGAATGAAGAGATATGTAAATGAGTCTTTGGAAAACTTTTGTTTCTGTGAAGACAGTCATGGTGCAGTAGCGGGCAGGGAACCAGTGCTAAGAAAGATTTTTAAAGTCATTACCATTGTAATATAAAAATTGAGCAATTTAAAGAATTATAGGAATGAAACATTGAGAGAAAAGTTTTAATGATAAAAGAGGATAATTTATTATTGATGATTTCTAAAGGTGAAAGGGAATATAGTCCAAAACAGAGGTGGCAGCATCCATCAGCCTTAGGGAGGAGGAGAGACAGTTTCTCTAATTAATATTTTGCAATGAAAAATGTATGTATGCAGATGTGGGTTGGTTGAAACACTTTACATAGAGAAAAGGAGAAAGTTTCCATCAGATGGATTTAATTTTTTTCTTAAAATGGAAGTCAAGGTCATTTGCTGAGAGGAAGCAGGGTAAGGTTAGTCCAGTGTTTGAAAGCTTATTAGAGAAGGTTTGAGATAATTAGAGTACATAAGAGGGAGATATCAGAGAATCAGAGAAGTGGCAGTGCAAAGGGCCTGTTTAAAGTTGCTGCTTCTCAATTTCAGTATCATTAATATATCGTCTAATGAGACGTCTTCCAGTGGTTTTAGGAAAATCATCGGAGGGTTACAGAAAATAGATGGTTAGGTTCATTCAGGTTAAGGGTCTGGGCAGATATTTTCAATTAAAAATTAAGGAAAAGGAGTTTAGCTTGCAGGAAGGTTGCCAAAATGATAAACTATGAAATCTAGGATAAGGAGTAAAGGAACCGTGAAAACAGCTGGTCCCTATTTTTTGAAGAAAAAAAAATTATATAAATAAGCAAGTATTCCAAGTGAAAAGTCGTTATACGTGTTAACACCAGCCAACGTGTGACAGTGAGAGCAGCTAAAAGAGGGAGCAAAAGTAATTGAAGATGAATCATTTGAATCACAGAGAGGCCATTGGAGCAGAAAATCCATTCGTAGGGACTTTTAAATTATCAAAGTTACAGCTAGACATAAGATAGAGATGATTTCAATAGAATTCTGTTAAGTCAGGCAATGAAATCTCCAACAAATGAAAAGGAGTGACATGAAGCTTGGTAAATGACAGTGATATTTACCAATGAAAATTCCGGAAGGGAAAGGTTCTAAAGTTGAGTGCCATCAACCTCAAAGGGGTTTTATTTCCTTAAGATGGAGAAATGGTGATTTGGTAGAGGCCTTGGTGTTCGAATGAGAGGCGAGGATGGCACATCTCATCTGCAGGACCAGTGAGGGACAGAACATCAGCTGCTTGAGAGGCCTCCAGGGAAAATGGCATGGTGGGTAGAATTTCAAAGAAGTTGAAAATTACCTTAAGGATATATAGAGATCTTGGAAGAGCTAGGGCACATTTGTAGATGATAGTTTGAGGAGTCTTGGTTGGGAGAAGGGATAATTCAATGAAGTAGTAGATTTTAGGAACTAAAGTGCAGGAAAAATTAATAGGTAAGGGAAGAGTGTGAAGGAGTGGAGGAGGTCACAGCTTGTAGTCCAGATCCTGACTAATGAAAAATGAAAGTGGGTTTGAAGGCTTGGATTACACAGTTATTTTAAAGAGAATATCCTACTTAAGTCGGCTATATGAACATTTACAAGGCCAGCTGATGAAACCTATGAACTGAAGATTACACAAGATGCTTTATGAAATAGAGATTAATAAACAGACTTTCATAATTATTGAGATATCTGAACAAATTTAATAAAACAATTTAGTTACCAATCAAAATCTCATTCTTTCCTTTTCCAAAGCTATAAGCATTAGTCCCACAATCACTAGAATTATTACTAATAATACAGAAGAGCATATGATAATATAATATACATAAAGTTTTAATGAATAAAATTCTTTCCTACTGTTATTCTAGATACTTTATTATGTGGTTTAAATTTATAAGTTTCTCCTAAATACTTGCAAATCCTTTGTAGCACCATTTGGAGTTTTTCCTTTGAATACTGAAAACAATAAACTATCTCGTGAGACTCTTTAGTGTAAGATTAAACCATGAATAATCTGAAAACATAAAATTTTTTCATTGTATTGGAATTTTTAGAATAACTTAATTATTTATTTATTCTACTTAGGTATATATGGTAGCAGAATGCATTTTTATTCATTGTATACAATTGTAGCACAACTTTTCATTTCTCTGGTTATATATGATATAGTGTTGCACCATATATGTGGTCATACATGTACCTAGTCATACATGTCCATCTCATTCCACCATATTTTCTGCCCCCATGCCTCCTCCCCTTTGTCCAATTACAGTTCCTCCATTTTTCCCCTGACCCCCGCTGACCCCCTCCCATTATGGATCAGAATCCACTTATCAGAGAGAACATTCAGCCTTTGGTTTGGGGAGATTGGTTTACTTTGCTTAGCATGATATTCTCCAACTCTACCCATTTACCTGCAAATGCCATAATTTTATTCTCTTTTAATGCTGAGTAATATTCCATTGTGTGTATCTACAACAGTTTCTTTATCTATTCATCTATTGAAAGGCATCTAGGTTGCTTCTACAGCTTAGTTATTGTGAATTGAGCTGCCATAAACAGTGATGTGGCTGAGTTACTGATTTTAAGTCTGTTGGGTATAGGACCAAGGATAACTGGGTCAAATGATAGTTCTATTCCAAGTTTTCTGAGGAATCTCCATACTACTTTTTCAGATTGGTTGCACAAATTTGTAGTCCCACTAGCAATGCAAGAGTGTGCCTTTCCCCTCACATCCTCACCAACATTTATTATTGTTTGTATTCTTGATAACTGCCATTCTGACTGGAGTGAGATGAAATATTAGAATAGTTTTGATTTGCATTTCTTTAATTACTAGAGATGTTGAACTTTTTTTCATATATTTGTTGATCAATTGTATATCTTCTTTTGAGAAGTATCTGTTTAGCTCCTTAGCCCATTTATTGATTGGGCTGTTTGTTTGTTTGTTTGTTTGTTGATGTCAAGTTTTTTGAGTTCTTTATATATCCTGGAGATAAGTGCTCTCTCTTCTCTGATGTGTGCGTGGCAAAAATTTGCTTCCAAAATGTAGACTCTTTGTTCACCTCATTGATCACCTTTTGCTGAGAAGAAACTTTTTAGTTTTAATCCATCCCATTTATTGATTCTTAATTTTATTTCTTGTGTTTTAGGAGTCTTATTAAGGAAGTTGTGGCCTAATCGGACATTATGACGATTTGGGCCTACTTTTTCCTCTATTAGGTGCAAGGTCTCTAATTCCTAGGTTCTTGTTCCACTTTGAGTTGAGTCTTGTGCATGGCGAGAGATAGAGGTTTAGATTCATTTCTCTGCATATGGATTTCCAGTTTTCCTAGCACTATTTGTTGAAGAGACTATCTTTTCTTCAATGTATGTTTTTGGTGACTTTGTCTGGTATGAGATAATTGTATTTATGTGGGTTTGTCTCTGTTGAAAACATGAATTACTTAGAGCCAGATTTCAAATACTGAACTTCTTATTCATTGTATAGCTAAAATATACCATTTTTTTTCCTGGACACTAGATATTTTACTTTATCATTTCCAATCTTCATAGTAAGCCAGGGAAACATGCTTTATAAATTTTATTCTACATATGAGACAACTAAAACTTGAGGAGACTAGAAAACCTGTCTACAGTGTCCAGCTTACACAATAATTGTACTGAATGCAAACCAAATATGTTTGATTCCAAAGCACATGCTCTTTAACATGTTGATCTATTCATTGTGATCACCTTTTCTAATAGGATAGGCTTTGAAGGAATTTAGCAAAAGGCCTGGCTTGCTAAACATTTCCTGGAGGCTTTTTGCAGTTCCGAATTTCCACTGATACAATCATTAGGGTTACCATTGAATTTTTTCTATCAAATAAATTCTAGAAATTTTATTTCATAGGCTGAACTCACTTTAATATAAATTTGTTCCTCGAAACACTTGCATTATGAAAACAATTTTCAGATATCATGTTTGATATATAAGGATAATTGTTTTATAAATAAAAGTTTGATAGACTGCATCCTTCCTAAGTAGAATGGCCCTTGATGGAATGGATATTAGTGAAGAATATTGGGTTGTACATAATTTCATAGCATTAGTGTGAGAATGTTCCGTAAGAATCAGAAAATATATGTAGAGATGATTTATAAACAAAATACTTTGTCATAGTTTTGTTTACTCTTAGGCTTACTCAGCCATCCTTAAATTAAAATAACATGCATAGCCAGATAAGAATTTTTCTTTTCTGACAAGAGAAGGTGACCAAATATTGCAAATTATACTTGGTTTTTAGTGTATTGCAAATAACAGTGGATCTTCTCTTTTTCCCTTGTCAATGGACATCTTTTTAAATAATTTTTTTAATGCACATTTTTAAAAATTGATTTTTTAATAAAAACATTTTTTTCAGACTTTGACAAGAATTAGCTGTAAAGCAAGATGAACTTAATCTTCTTTTATCATTTCAATCTTCAATCAGCATTTGTGTATTCCCTTTGGGTGTGAGCTAACTGCTAAATATGTATGCATGTAAAATCAGATGTTTTCAGGGCCAAAATGGGTAATATTAATTTATGAAGAAAACTAAGATGGATGATTTCAGAATCATTATTAAGTTATACAGCAGAAATTAAATTTTTTGGTTAAATACCATATATAAAAAATAAGTTTACAATTATACATTTATGTATGGCCTTGTATTTATATGTAAATTATATTATAAAGAAGAGGTATTTTTCCTTATCTGTTTTTCTTTTTTTGTTCATATGATTGTTTTTGTTTGTTTGTTTGCTTTGGTGGTAGGGATTAAATCCAGGGCCTTACACATGCTAAATATATTCTCTACCACTGAACTACACCCCTGGACTCTTTCTTTATCTGTTTTATTGCCATTCAATATCACTGGAAGAAATCATCCTTATATTATTATCTCAGAACTGCTTCACTAAAATCTGACATGATTAATGTTACACATCTTAATATAAAAATATTTAAGTAAAATAATATCTTAAAATTTGAAAACTTTTTATTTTAAGATTTTTTTCTTTTCTTTTTCATTTTTGTTTAATATTAAATGAGGAAATTAAGAGTCATAGGTGAAAACAAACAGCATATAAATGGTACAGTTTATTCAATTGTTTTCCTTTTGTTCACCCTTAGTAACATGCAGTGAGAACATGCATTTTTCCTAATTCTTCAGTAATTAAACTTGGAGCTCATATATAAGAAGAAGTTATTTCTATACTACAACAGAATATAGATAATTAATATTTTATAACATTTTATGACATTGCTTTATACCCTCAAATTATCCATACTTATTAATTTATTATGACTCATATTGTTATCTGTAGTCTAATAAATATAAACCGGGTTTATTTTGTAGGATAGGTCATTATTGATAATATTTTTGTTCTGAAAATAGGCAAAGGTTTTTAGAGTATAAGAAATGTGCTTTATTTTGTTCAATCAATACAGAATTACAGGTGCTTTTGGTTCAGTTTGATTTTGCAAGTGACTTGCTTTGATTGTGGCACTTGAACAAGTTTATTTCTGCCCGTCTCTCCACTTGAAAAACAGGAAAATAGTATTGACCTCATGGAGTTCTCAGTCTGAAAAGTCAATGAAAGCAGTGGCTGGTCGCAATTGTGGTGGCAAGAAAAGCTCTTGATCTAAAATGTTTAAGATCAGAACATCAGGGTCACGATCCGGATGATGTGTTAATGCCAAACAACCATGGGATATAACCAAAGACTTGTTTTCTAACCTAATAGAAAACAGAATTCTTCCCTGCACGACAGAGGATATGTGACCTGTTTTAAACAGTCTATATAAATACCAGAAATGAAGACAGTTGGTATGGGGAATGTTTAGAAAGCCTTGGTGCTACCTTTCATTTAGAGTAATTCTTAATTCATGTACTTCCGTGAAGTATTATGGCTCTCTTTCACTGTAATATAAAATAAAAAAAACAGAAGTTTATTTGAAATCATCTGTTACTGTACGTTGTCCTATATCTTTCATTTCAGGACAGTCTCATTTATCTTATACTACTAACAATCAGTTAATTTTAGGAGGTATAAAGATTTAAAAAAACAAAGAATGAAGATATTGTAGAAATCGTTAGCTAAAAGCAGAAAAAGGTATTTAATAGACATTTTCTTCTCTATCAGCATCATAACTTATTACTTTTTAAGGCATGAAAGATATAATTTGAAGACATAATAGCCACTCCTATGTAAATCATAAATAAAAATGCAACCTCAAAAATAAAAATAAGAGCTAAATTAAATGACCACAAATAAATGACCATAAATAAACAATCCTAAGGCTCATCTACTTTCCTAGCTAAAAAGAACTTTTCTTTGGACAAGTTGCTTTGCTTTTGCTTTGTAAATTTGTTGTGAGAATTGCATAGATAATTTGTCATCTAATATATTAAGAATTATGTGTGAGGATCATATTAAAATATTTTATAAGATACAAATAATATAAGAAATGATTAGCAATAAAGTATAATAAGCATTCCATAAATAATAGTTATAATTTTTAGAATCTACATGTGTTTTTCTTAAAAACCTGGGGAAGAATTAACTTTAAAGGAATCAAATGAAGGATAGGCAGACAAAGAATACATTGCCAAAGACTATAATGTCTGCAGTATGAAACTCTGTCATGTTCATCCCATGACATTAATCCTATCAGGCCACACATTTTGACCTTTGTTTCTGTTTTAGAATTCATTTTCTTCAGATATCTTAGCATTTTTGACTCAGCATGTCTAATGGCTCTTTTTCTTGATGACTTCTTTCATTTAAAATCCAGCTGGATTTATGCAGTTCTTTTTCAAAACATCGCCATCATTACTTTTTCTTCCCAGGTCATTGCCAACCCATGATCTTCACATGGCTACAACCCTAACATTTTGGCATCTGGCACTTTAGTTAGGAAACTTACTTAAGGTTTCAGTCACTCTTCAGTCTGGTCAACTCAACAATTTCTTCCTTGCAGTTTCTGCAGTAAATTAGCAATAATCTCTGGGAACACACACTCGATTGATCTTTTTTTCGTTATTGCTATGTATTTGTAAAAATGCACTGTCAGTAATCTGGCATTTACTACACTGTATTCTATTGAGGATTAGTTATAAAAAAAATATTAATGGGTGTTCTTTTTCCTAGGACAAGTGTGGTATAATTGTTTTAGAAATGCTGGGCTGCAATCATAATTCTTAGAGAATCACAAGATACTGATATGATGAAGATCTAGAGAGTCTTCCAACAAAGACTCCTGTTTAACGGCTATTCATAGAAGAGTGTGGCTGAAGAATACAAAAAAATGTACTGTCTGTACTCGCTGTAGTCCTGACTTTCCTGCTGTTCTTCATTGTCATATCCTATAGGGATAACAAATGAGACTGAACTCCTTGTCTTTTTGAACATAATGTGTTTGGAAGTAATTAATTCCCATGGTAATTTTGGTAAGTTTCTGGTCATTAGTCCAGGTCAGAGTCACAAATGGCCTCCTGTAGACTCAGAATTTCTAGGACGATGTGTAGCAGAAAGCTAAAGGAAAAATACTCTGTGGTGATGTTTTGGAGCATTCGTTAAAATGCATATCTTAGCCCAATCCCATATCTACTGAATCTGTTTTTCTGGGGCAGGACCCAATACTCTACATTTTAAAGTAATAACCAAAATTTTAAAGTCAGAGTCTGTTCTAAAGCAATAGCATCCTCTATCACAACAGATTGAAGGAAATTCTAACTGAAAGAATATCTTTGTTCCATAAAATGAAATAACGTTCTAAAAGAACCACGGACAGGGAGGTAGGTAAAACTCTGTTTAAAATACAAACTTTTCAGCAATTCTCAAATAGCTTTGGAGTCCACTTGCTTTGGAAGTTATCTGCCTGTTGCCTTGTGATGTTGACCTAGTTATATTTTCATTCTCTGCAGCTCTCCACCCAAGCGTGGGTTGATTATCACATCTTTTCTTTTTAATTCCTAGGTTCAACCTCTTCCATCCTTTCTGGGCTTGTGAAGTTTTCCTAATGTGCTCACATTCTCAGCTCAGCCCTCCAGGAGTCCTTACACGGCTCTGATGCTGCTTACTTGAATCCACTGTAGTGGCACTTTGCTAGAAAATTCCACCCTCCTTTAGCCTTCCTGGTGTATAGATCATGGGCTCAGACTGTAACACCTCAACTCTGACACTCCTGCATCTTTGCAAAATGTGGGGACTCTTTCATACCATTAGCTTATTAGTCCATCCCACTTTGTTTTTAAAACCTGAGAAATATTTAGATGGACATGTCAGAAATAAAGATGTTTATGGTCCCATCTTCCCCTTTGTCTTGTCTTTGGTTAAGAAATCTAAACACTGCCTTTGGCTTTTCATTTGTATGCTCATCAGTTTCCTGTTTAGCCAAGAAAATAAAGGCTGAAAACTATGCAGAAATTGTGAAAGTTGTTTGCATTCCACTGAAATATTTCTTTAGCTGAAGGGGATCAAATCAATAAAATATGATGAAACCATATGCTCATTATTTCAAAGGAGAGCAGCTGCTTCAGGGAATATTAGGAGATTTATTAATTCTACCACTACTTCTCATTAAGGATAGATATCTCCAAATCTTATTTCCTAAATAAAATGTACCTCAGTAGGAAAAGTACACTTGTAGAATTTGTACTGATAGTTGATTGGGTGTATTTTCATGGTTAATTTTATGGTAGAGAAATCATTGTACCATTTAAAATTAAGCAAAGAGATACAGTTTATTCCATGGAAAAGGTTTATAACTTAGCCATGGCTTGGAAATGTCATAGAGAAATTAGTTTTGGCAAAGATGAATACTTACTGCTGTGGGCCATATGAGCATTTAATTGAGTTTATAACTTTCCAGGCAAGAGGCCAAATGGGTCATCTGTCTGGTAGGAAAGGTAACATGTTCTCTCTTCTTGTCCTCAACAATTTTAGAGGCACAAAAAGATGCGGGTTTGTTGTTTGGAATACTTCTAACCAAGTACATCAAGGCCTCAAGCAGACCAAGTCAAGTAACCACTGCATCTTTTGATTAATTTGATTTAGACTCATTTATATATATCTAAAGAAATTCAAAGTAGAGAAAAACCCTTACCCAAATTGTTAATCTCACTTATAAAATTTAATATAATTTAAAAAGGCCTTTTATCTAACCATTTGTGTCTCGTTCCTTAAATTAAAAAGCAGAAGCAGCAAAAACAACAAAACTCAAAACCCCTAGAAGGAAATTTCAGAATCTCTGTTGAATTAAACAGGAAGGTTTTAACATTACATATTATTGTAACAAATTCTTTATTATAACTAGAAGTTAAGACAATTGTGTAAAAACATTGAGAATTTTAAAATACCTTTACTGAGATATAATAGGAATGCAATAAATTGTACATATGTAAAAAGTATATTTGATACATTTGGACTTCATCACAATCAAAGCAATAAACATATCTATTAAACCTCAAAAGTTCCTTCATGGCCTTTGGAAACCCCTTTTCTTACCTTTCTCCCAATACTTTCCCCCTGGGAATCCATTAATTTGCCTTCTTCCACTGTAGTTTATTTTTTTTTCTAGAATTTTATATAATGAATTCCTAGAGTAGGCCTTCTTTTGTCTGGCTTTTCTTTTTTGAGACAGTGTCTTGCTATGTTGCCCAGATTGGTCTTTTATAAGCACAAATGATTCTCCTACCTCAGCCTTTACCAGATGGTTCAGTAGTACTGACAGTATACTCTATTATGGTTGAGGATTATTTCATTGGTTAAACCATAATTTTTTAAACATTCATTTGTTGGCCATTTGTGTTATTTATATATTTTTTACTATTAAAAATAAAATAGGAAAATTTGTATATAAATTTTTGTGGAAGAGAGAGAAAGAGAATGATTGCTTTTACTTCTTGAATGGTATTCATGACTGGGTCATAGGGTAGGCATATGTTTAATTATTTCAGAAGCTATTGACTTATTATTTTTCCAAAATGGTCGTACCAGTTTTTCATTCTTATTAACAGTGTATAACAGTTTCTAGTTGCTTCAACACCAACTCTTGCTATGATCAGTTTTTATCATTCTATTAGTATTATAGTATCACTTTGTGATTTTAATTAATTATTTTATTTAATTATTTTGGCTGAGGTTACCAGGGATAGTACTCAGGGGCACTCAATCACTGAGCTACATGCCCAGCCCTATTTTGTATTTTATTTAGCAACAGAGTCTCACTGAGTTGTTCATCACCTTTCTTTTGCTGAGGCTGGCTATGAACTCCCAAACCTGCCTCAGCCACCCTAGACCCTGGGATTATAGGCATGTGCCTCTGAGCCTGGCTCACTTTGTGATTTTTATGTACATCTCTCTAACAACCAATGATTTTGAACAATTTTTTATGTGTTTCTTTACCTGACATATGTCTTCTCTGGTAGAATATCTATTTAAATATTTTATCCATTTTTAAATTTAGTTCTCTCACTTATTACAAAGTATTAGGATTTATTTAAACAGTCAATATACACATTATTTATCAAATAAATATTTTGCGAATATTTCCCCAATTGGTGGCTTGATAATCTTTTAGTACAGTATATTTTGAACATAGCTTTGAAATTTGATGAAGTCTAATTGTTGATTTTTAAATAGTTTTGCTTTTGATGTCTAAGAAATATTTGCCTTATTCAAGATCATCATGAATTTTTTCCTGTTTTGTTCAAAAAGTTTCAAAGCTTTTGCTCTTCTGGTTAGGTCTGTGACTCATAATAAGTTATTTTTTATATATGGTGAAATCAATATAAATATCCACTTGTTTTTGCCTTTGACTATTCATATGTCCCATAATTATTTATTGAAAAGTTATTTTTTCCTACTTTGATTGCCTTAAAACATTCGTAAAAATAAGCAAACATTAGATATTGTTTCAGTCAACTTTTGAATCACTGTAATGAAAATACTGGGCAAGAACAATAAAGAGGAGAAAAAGTTAATCTGGGACTCATGGTTTCAGAGGTCTTCTTCCACAGCCAGCCATCTTGATTGCTCTGGGTCCAAGGTGAGGCAGCACATTACAGGGAAAGGTCCAGCAGAGGAAAGTTGCTCAGCTTACAGTGGAGTAGAAGAGAGATGGAAGGAGGAAGGGGCCATAGGAAGAACAACCCTTCCAGGGCATGTCTGCAAAGACCCACCTCCTCCAGCCACACCCCATCTGCCTAAGGTTACTAGAGACTTCATTCAAACTAGGATGAACTGATTAGGTTACAACTCTCATAATGTGATCATATTACCTCAGAATATTCCTATATTAGCAGGAGCTTTTGAGAGATACCTCATATCTAAACAAGAACAGGTCTATATCTATACTTTCCCTCCAGTTTTATTGATTTACTAGTCTCTCATTACATTAATACCATAGTATTTTGCTTACTGAAGCTCTATGATGCTTATTTAATATTTTCAAGGTTGTTTAGGCCATTCTAGGTCTTTTACATGTTTATGTAAATTTTAAAATTAGCTTGTCAAATCTTACAAAATGTCTACTCAAATTTTGATTAAGATTATAGTAGATCCATACGTAATTGTTGAGGATGTGAAGCAACTAAAACATCCACATGTTACTACTGAGAGGGAGAAGTAAACAGATATTTTGGAAGCAATTTACTTGTATCTTTTAAAATTAAATGTGCACTTACTATATGGCTTACAATGTAACCCTGATCATTGATCAAGGGAAAAGGAAGCATACATTCAGACTAATACTTTTACTTAAATGTTTATATCAGTTTTATTCACAAAAGCCATAAACTGGAAATAAATGTAAATATTCATCAGCTTTTGAGTGCATGAATAATTATGGCATATTCATATAAAGAAATACTATCAGTCATAAAGAACCAATGATTGATACCTTTAACAGTATGGATGCATCCCTGAAGCAACATACCAAATTCGAGAAACCAAACACAAATGACTATGTATTTTTAAATTTTATTCATAGGGAATTTTAGAAATGGAAGACTACACTAACCAAATGGATTAGTAGTTTTCCGGTGTACATAAAGGAATATTTTAGGGTGATGAAAATATTCTCTAACATGATTGTGGTTGTCGTTACTATCCATATATGTCAAAATTCCTATAATTGTGCACTTAATATTAGTAGATTTTATTGAATATAGATGAAACTAAAAAATTCTAACAAAAAATTTTAAAACTGCAGATATCTTAGACATCTATAGATAAAGTCAAAGTTGAGAAATGCTGTGTAATTTTGCTTTTACAATTTAAGGTGTATTACTTTTTTGAAGATAAGCTTTCCATGCATATCATATTCACTATTTAATAGAATTAAGCTACTAAAGAAGAAAATTTAATTGCTAATTACAATTATAGGAGTAATTTAGGTAACTGAAAAGTATTCATACAACCTATAGTTTATTGTAAACTTGGTGTTAAAGAATAAACTCTCAGGAGGAATGGGGGCAGGAAAGATGGTGGAACGAGATGGACATCATTACCCTAGGCACATGTATAACTGCACATATGGTGTGACGCTACATCATGTACAACCAGAGAAATGAAAAGTTGTGCTGCAATTGTGTACAATGAATCAAAATGAATTCTGCTGTCATATATACCTAATTAGGATAAATTAATTAATTTTAAAAGAATAAAACTCTCTATTTCTTGCCTAAAACTTTTCAGTGAAAGAGTTATAATTAAGAGATATTCATATTATTATTTCTAAGATAATAATTGTCTTCTGATCTTGAGACATATTCTCTTCAACTTAAAGTGGCCACACCTGATTGGAGTCCACTGCAAACAATGTTAATAATGCCTAAGTATATTCCTTTTTTATAACCCTTGTTTTTTCTTTTATTATAAAAATGCTTCTCAATTCAAGAATGCTTAACATTTGGAGTGTTGTCATATAGCCTCATAATGTAGCATCAACATTTGGTAATGATTCCAAAAATACTTTTGAAATGTTTGCTTTGAGTTCTGTATTAAATGTCGTATTTCAAGAGACCATATGGTCAGGCGTTTTATAACTTTTTTCAAATGGTATCATGGCAAAACTACTACACTGAATGTAACTGAGAATACATAAAGTCTTACTAAAATTTAAGCGTTCAGACAAGAGACACATCGTGTAAGTGAAGATGCCAGAATATAATAAAAATCCCTTAATTTATAAGCTACCAGAAGCAAACACACTTTAAAGTCGATGTAAATCAAGAAAAAAAATCTGCTTTTTGTGCAAGAAACTTACAATCAAAGGAAATAGAGGTTTTTCTTGTTATCACAAGGCAGAATTAACATTTAGATTCCCAATATCTCATGTAGGTCATAAAATGAGAGTAGTATTTTTTTTCCTTATAAATATCAATTAATTTTCACTGTGTCTAAGATAAGTGGGCAAAGCCTAATTCTAAAGCTGTCTATGTTCTAAAATCTATTGATAGGACCTAATTCCATTGTGTACCTTTGAGGTCAATGACAACAATTATTTTCAAGGTGCATTGCTAATGAACATTCATGGTAGACCCCACACAGTGGGGTGATATGGATAGAAAATAATAGAGAAAATAACAAAAAGTAAACCTCAGAAAAATTTAAAATGAGAATTCTTTTTTTTCCTTAACTGAATTTTAATGACAATATTTTTAGTTAAATACACACATGAATATGATAATAAAAACAAAGACTATAATAATTAGCTCAGTCATTTGGGATCAGAGGCGGCCTTTTAATATTAACTTAGAGGTGGCTCACACAGAATTTTTAAAATGTATTTATTTGTTCCAATCAGTTATACATGACAGCAGAATGCTTTTTTTTGATTCATTGTACCCAAACAGAGCACGATTTTTGACTTCTCTGGTTGTGCCCAAAGTAGGGTCACACCATTTGTGCAATCACACATGTATGTAGGGTAATGATGTCCATCTCATTCCACTATTTTTCCTTCCCCCACTCCCCCTTCCCTCCTCCCCTTTGCCCCATCCAAAGATACTCAGGTTTCTCTTCAGATAGTATAAATATTTCTTCTTTTACCAAAAAGGGAATTCTTGACACAGGAAATAATTTATGCCAAGATAAAACTAAGCGTGTAGACATGGTATAAAAAGTTTGTACAACCAAAGTATAAAATTTCCACGTGTGGGTGGAAGACACAGTGCAGGAAAAATTAGTCACGAGACTGCTAAAGTAATATAAGCCAGATGGTTAAAATTCTATTATGCCAAGCTAAGGGGATTTAGGTCTTGCTAATAGAGAAAGAAAGCCATTGTTATATTTTATCAGAGAAATATCATGATCAGAATTGCATTTCTGAAAGATTATTAGATATCTAAAACAACGTTGACTTGCCAATTTTGTAGCATTTCATATTCATACATATTGTTTTTGAGCTCTTTTATGGTTAATAATCATCCCTTTATAAACTAGCAAACCTATCTGAAAAACTATTTGTCATTCAATAAGATGGTTGTGGCAGGTCTCTTTTTACTTCTTCCCTGAACACTATAGACAGAAGATAAATATTTTTATTGCTTGAATTAAGTAGCGTTATAATTATTTTCACACACAAGATACTTGAAAGCAAGATATTTTTCTTCATAAGTCTATAGTACTTAGCAGTTCTCCAATAAAAGGCTGACAATCTAAGCTCAACTGAACCAAAGAACATAAAGGCAGATGATATAGGATTTCACATGAAGAAACCAGAAGCGATGAAAGACCTGACAAAGAGCAGGTATTGACACATGATAGTTACTGGATTAAAAAAGAATTGAAGGCATAGAAGAGCTGATAAGTTTCAGAATATAATTACATCAGATTTTTGTGCTATACATTGCTATGTTAACATAGTTTATTAGCATGATCATTAACTTGAAGACTGAAAATTAAATATTTAGACCTACAAAGTCAATTAGAAAAAAATAACATCATAACTTTTATATTATACTAGCTGAAAGGATTGAGTAAATCCAAAATATCAATTGCAATGCAGGCTCTTGAATATTCAAAACTCTTGGAGAATTGCAATAGGAAAGATTTTTTTGGAAAAAGAAAAGGTGAATTATACATATTATTTAATCCTTCCAGAAAAAAATGAGGCACAATTAGGAGGAAAAAAATTTTATTGAAATGACCAAAACAATCAATGATTGGTGGAGAAAACTAAGCTATATAACAGAACTACATAATACAAAAAGGATGATCACTTTTTTTCACGAAAGTAAAATTGTGACAGAAATTTAACCAAAGATGGCATCTGTTTGGTAATACAAAATTTACTATATTTTATTCTTTTAAAAAGCAAAGTATTATGATTTGTTTATCAAAAGGCTTGAATAAGACAATTATTCCCTATGTCAATATTACCTCAGGAAATGTTTTTGAGCAACTCCAAGGTACTGGGACTTCTTTATTAAATGAATTTTTAAAATATTGATTTCATTAATTTTATTTATACTTATATTCACATTTTCCCTCCCCTCCCCTCCCTCCCTCCCTCCCTCCCTCCCTCCCTCTCTTCCTTTCTTCCTTCCTTCCTTCCTTCCTTTCTTCTTTCTTCCTTTCTTTCTTTTTTCTTTCCTTCCCTCCCTCCCTTCCTCCCTCCCTCCCTCCCTCCCTCCCTCCCTCCCTCCCTCCTTCCTTCCTTCCTTCCTTCCTTCCTTCCTTCCTTTCTTTCTTTCTTTCTTTCTTTCTTTCTTTCTTTCTTTCTTTCTTTCTTTCTTTCTTTCTTTCTTTCTGCCACTACCTGTTCTTTGGGCCCATTCCTCTTCACTAAAAATGATTTATTTTTTCCTCTAAAATTGCCAATAGCCCCCGATTTCCTGTATTTTATAAGAGGGTATTTAAGTTTCAACCTTCTGGCAATTCTTTGAGTTTCATACTTTGTGTGATTCCCACTTGCTTCTATGTTAATATATTTCTTTTGTTGAAAAAAAAGTAGTGATCTTTTAGAGTACAGACTATTGAAAAAAATAGCATGCTAACAAATAATTACATTATGCAGCAAATCCTATAATAGAAGCACAATATTATTATAGAGTTCTATGGAAAAATGAGAAAACAAATATTTTTCTCTGGTTAATACAAGGAAGAATATAAGTTTGAAGCAGCACCTAAATTAGACATCATTTAAGTTCGATATCAAATTCATGTACAAAAGGGAATTTGATGTATGGATAATGATTAGCTTTGGAATTCAGCCATTATATTAGAAACTGGAGATTCAGTTTGAAATGTGGAAAAAAAGAAATGATGGCAATGAATACTAAGTATAACATGATATAAGCCATAATATTCAAAATGTAATCAAAGCCCTATCCATTTGTGTTTACCAGTTACTTTTGAAAAATCTATCTTCCTCTGATTGTAGCAATTCTGCTTACCATGTGCCAAGCACACATCCTTTATATCAGATTCTCCTCTAGGAGTTAGTCAAATGGTACAGATAGTTGAAGAGTCCCTGCTACCGGGGAACTGCCATTCTAGTGGAAGAGACAAATAACAAATAAAATGAGATTTTTCCCAACTCATTGGATGATGAACAGGAATGCACTATATGAATGCTACTGCATTCAACTTTATTTGCTGGGATTCTCTGGACAAAACAGAGTTCCTAAAATGTTAAGGAAACTTTTATGTGTGCAAGAAAAATTCATTATTTTTCCAAATATTGAAACTTCAAGGGACTTTGAAGAAAAATTGACCTATAAAGTCACTTTCCTTAAATAATAGTATCTTTGAATGTTTCTTTTACTTACATAAGTTCCACCACCCACATGTTCCTAGAAAATAAAGTTGACAACTAGAATGTGACTTTTACATTAAGAACAACACTGTTCTTATAGGTAATGTTGTGTATAATTTTTAGCCAAGTCTAGATCTTTGAATCTGGTTGCCATTTTGGAAAAAAATAGATTTCGTTGAACTGTAAACTGGTCTTATATTTGTTACCTTGTATATACTGGTTTTCAAAAATTCATGGACAAAGCTAATACTGCAAGCAAAATCTAAGATATAAGCTTTATATCACAGAAAACATACAGTGAGTTCAGAATTGGATGAGATTTTTTTATAATTTATATGTGTTATTTATACAAATGACTTCATTTGTGCTGCTTTTGAATTATTGTTTTCCCACCCGTTGGGCTATGTTGGCTAGTGGATGGTTCCACATTCTTTTGGACCAGAATGTAGGGTTTTCTTTAAATGACCAGGCTCTGTATTCTCCAATCATCTAAAGGAGAATTTTCTTGGAGTAAAATGCAAGTGGAAAGTAAAAGGAGATATGGGACCTCTCTGGGTATCATGGAAGTTCAACTTTCAACTTACAGTCATGGATGTGTTAATAATATCCCCAGCATTTTCTTGTAGCTTTTGTGTGTGTGTGTGTTTTGGGAAGGAGTTGGTGTCATCCTACAAGCTAGACAAGAAGATAAAGGAAAGCTGGAGGTGGTTCTAGACATGTAGAATCTGAGAATATGCATGTTTTGGAGCCCTATTTACATAACTCTTGACGTTGTATTTCTCTGTTCTTATTCTGGTATCTTTAGTGGAATAATAGTGAAATAGTTACCATCATCACAGTTGTGCACTTACGAATTATGAGTCAGACCCGATTCACATTAGGGTTGGGGTTGCTTTGGAGAGGCCATTCTTACAAGTGCCACAGTAAGTGGTGGTCACCCGGGGAGGCCGTCTGTAGTATGCAGAGTGGTTCTCTTTCTGATATGTTATTATCAACATGAATGATAATGAATTAATGAGGAAGCTGAAGTGGAAAATTTGAGGAACGTATTCTTGAGTACTTATAAGATGGCTCCTTTGAGGGCTCTCAGAAATAATTGGAGGATCTTGTGTAAGGGAATTCAATGTCAATTTTTATTTGGGTGCTTAATAAGAATCTAATTTACCCCCACTGTCACATGAAGCCAGGATATGTTGGTAACTGGTAACATGAAAGATGACGAATAGAAAGGATTATGTTGATATTGAGAGACCAGCTCAGAAGTGGAAAATCAGTGATTCTAGAATAAAACCACGAAACCTATAAAACTGGGGGCAAATTCCATTTTCCAAGGCAGTCAAGATGGCATTATAGAAACCTACTTTATTTTAAGTAAAGATGAAAACAATGAAATTCCAAAGAAGTAGCTATTACTTTGTCTTATTTACCCCCGTATTTCCGACTCCTAACACAACACCCTATACCTGAAGAACTTTTAAGAATGTGAAAAAATATATTTTGTCATTAAATACCGTGTAAAATTAATCATCTTGGGCCCTCTTGACAAAGAGATAAATCACAAACTCCAGAATAGAGGTGCAAGATACTGCATGACCTGGTCCCAATCAGCTCAAAGTGTCTCATTTGATCCTTCTGTACATAAAATCTGTAGTCACATTGTTTTAGTCAGGTTTTTCTCTGCTGTGACTAAAGGACCCAACCAGCACAATTATAGAGGAGGAAGAGTTTGTTTTAGAATTCACGGTTTCAGAGGTCCATAGAAGGCTGGCTCCATTCCTCAGAGCTCAGGGCTCAGGGCTCAGGGCTCAAGGTGAGGCTGAACATAATAGCAAGAGAGTGTGGCTGATGGAAGCAGCTCACAACATGGTGACCAGGAGGCAGAGAGAGAGAGATTCCTCTCTCAAGATACAGAATATATACCCCATAGCAACACCCCAATTCCCATCCCCTCCAGCCACACCCTACCACTCCAGTTAATCCCATCAGGGATTAATTTACTGATTGGGTTAAGACTCTTACAACCCAATCATTTCTCCTCTGAAGCTTCTTGCATTGTCTCACACTTGAGTTTTTGCAGGATACCTCACATCCAAACCATAACACATATTTACCCTCAGCCTCTCCCCACCATAGATTGTCTCATCTTGATGCTCTGTCTTTGCTCAGTTCTTCCCTTAATTGGGGCTGCATTTCTTTAAAACCCAATGTTCATCTCCCTTTTTCTATCTGATCTCACCGTATTTACTGACTGCTCATTCTTTTAATAAGTTTTAAGTCCACAAAGACAGAACTCATTATTTCTTCCTTTTCACTATTAAAATATTTCGGGCCAGTGTTGGGAATATATTTTGATGGATCCTTTTCTATATCCACTACATCCATTCTCTTGGTATTAGCCAAGAAAAGGTTTTATGCATGTGTCTAATAGAAATTGGGTTAAATCACTCCATTGCTCAAAATCCTCCAGTGGTTTACAATCACATTTAAAATTCATGTCCTCCTCATATCCTTTAAGGTTCCATTTCTCTGGTCTGCGGCTGCCTCTTCAAGTCATCACCGGCTCCTTTGCCCCCTTCCACCCATGACTGCTTCTTTCTGTTCCCCCAGCCTGACAAGTCCACGTGGCTTCAGGACTTTTTCATTTGCTTTTTTCTCTGCCAGAAAAATATCTTTTTCTTAATTTTAAAAAATTATTCACTTCTTTATTTTATTCCATTTTCTACTCAAAATATCACTTTCTTAGAGCAGTGTTCTATGGCTTACCTATTCTCAAATATTCCTAACTTATCTAAAACCTTTATTACTCTTATCTTTACCTCATTAGTTAAAAAAAGCCATCACTTTTACCATATATTTTATTAATTTCAAAAGCTATCTAGTCAAAATTATAATTTCTATGTTTATCTGTATATGTAGTCTAACATAATATTGAATGTATCTATATTGTATTATTAGAATATATTCTATATTTAATTATATATTCTAAAATATTTCTTTAAAAAAGAAAAAAAACTTAAATTGGATTAGAAATTACTTGTTTTATAATGTAAATACCAAGGGTGACCTAACCCTCTAACCTGCATGTAGCTATCTTGTTCAAAAATTGAATTTATAGTATAACCTAGATGAAAATTTATAGTATAACCTAGATGAAATCTTGCCTCTTAGCAAAGAATGAGGTGTGTTTTCTTTTGATCATTAAGTGCTCATCATCATTACTTTTGAGGTAATTGCCAGATCATTCATTTGATTCCAGTTTCTCTGCAGTGAAGCACATCAGGATGGGGCAAATGTTCAGCTAGACTGTGTATGTGTTCAGAATACAAGCCATCAGGATAAAGATAACTCCCTGAACAGAAAATTTTGCTTTGACCAACTACATACAGTCTGATTCTCTTTTGCCCTCAAATTATATAAGCCTCACCTTTCTAAACTTGGCTTAACTTTAGTCAAAACCTTACACAGTCTCTGTCCACGACTTTCTAAATATGAAATTTCTCTCTATATAAAATGCAAATTTTAATTCTCTCAGTGTCCCTAAATCTTTAGTTGATCTGCAAGCAGTATAGGGCCAGTTTAAATTTTAAACTCCCTGTTCGTTGTGCACGTAATAGATGTCAGGGAATTCACCTAGCTCTCATCACTCCTAAATCAAAGAGAACTTTTTTTTCAATTTATTCTTACTTCAAAAATTATTTTAGGATTTAGTTAGGCATGGTGGCACATGCCTGTAATCCCAGCGGCTTGTGAGGCTGAGGCAGGATTGCAAGTTCTAAGCCAGCCTCAGCAACTTAGCAAGGTCCTATTTCAAAATAAAAAATAAGAAGAGCTGCAGATTTGGCTGAGTGGCTAAGCACCCCAGGGTTCAATCCTTGGTAAACACACACACACACACACACACACACACACACACACTCACACACACAAACACACATACACAATTATTTTAGGATTTGAAATTATGCCAAATTTATGAAGTAGGTTTATATAATCATTACTACTTTCATATTTTAATATGTAAGATGGTCTGCCATTAATGGTCATGAACAATAATACTTCATTTATTTATCTTTATTATTTCACATTACAGCAAGCTTCTGTCATTGAATATAATGCACTTGTCTGGAAAGATTCTTGCCAAAGGAAGCACAAAATAAATAAAGACAAAGAAGGGACACCTATGCTACATATTGCCTATAGCAGTTGGCACTTTTCATTACCTCCTTCTATTTTCCCTCTGTTAAAGTTCTGATGAAATCTAGCTCTTCCCAAGGACATGCATTCCTAGGTATTGTGGAAATAGATGATCTACTCCTAATTTCCTGATAAATTCTTTATGTTTTCAAGCAAAACATGGAGTAGCTGATACCTGTTTTATTCCTGAAAGCAATCAGATCACATTCTTGAAATAGTTGTCTTAGTATTTTTTTCCATAAATAGAATGTCTCCTTTTTTGGTTATAAAGGAAAATGTTTTTGTAAACTAGAGTTAAATGTTTTTATTTCACAAACATTACATGGTTTATTCTTTTTATTGTAAGTTACATTGTTTTGATATATTGAAATACATAAACCCATACACCCACCTCTATAAGTTGAAGAAATTCCCTTATATACTCTCAAAGTCAAGTGCCCTACAAAGATATTTTCTGATATTCATTACTGTAAAGTAGCTTTTTCCTTTTTTGAATTTAATACAAATGGAATCATATGATGTGTACTCTTTAGTGTCTAGATTAATTTGCCCAGTATAATGAATTGGGGTATTTATTCAAGTTGATGTGTACCACATTATTTACTCCTTTATATTTGTAAATAGTGTGACAACCTTAAAACTCAATATAATTCCTAATTTTTCTGACCTATTCTGTGGGCTATTGTAATTGTATATTTCATTTACTTATTTATGTAGTACCAAGGATTGAATCCAGGATTTGCACATGCTAAACAAGTTGTTTACCACTAAGCTATGTCCCCAGCCCTACTTTATTTGTATATGTGCTACAAACATGATATATTTTTGACTATTTTTTATTAGACAGTCAGGTACCTTTTCAACTAATTAAGAACAATAATAATTGGCCAGGCACAGTGACACAAACCTGTAACTCCAGCAACATGGGAGGCTGAGGCAGGATTATCACAAGTTCAAAGCCAGTGTTATGGTTTAGATGTGGTGTCCCCCAAAAGCTCACGTGTGAGACAATGCAAGAAGGTTTGGAAGAGGAATGATTGGGCTATATACTTAACTTAATCAGCAAATTGATCCCTGATGGGGATGATTAAATGAGTGGTAACTGGAAGCAGGTGGGATGTGGCTATGGGGTATATGTTTTGGATCTGGAGAGTGGAGTCTCCCTTCTCTCTGCCTCCTGATCATCATGTGAGCTGCTTCCCTCTGCCACACTTTTCTTGCATGATGTTCTGCCTCACCTCAAGCGCCAAGGAATAGAACCAGCCTTCTATGAATTAAGATCTCTGAAACCTGAGTCTGGAAATAAGCTTTTCTTCCTTTATAATATTGTTTGGGTTGGGTCTTTTTGTCACAGCAACAAAAAAGCTAACTAATACAGCCAACCTCAGCAACATAGGGAAACCTGTCTTGAAATAAGAAATTAGAAAAAAAGGGCGGGGGGCGGGGGGGGGCAGGCAGGGGATGTGGCTCAGTGGTTAAGTGCTCCTGGGTTCAATCCCCAGTATATAAAATAGAATAAAATATCAAATTTAAAAGAATTACCTTCATATCGTATCAGTTTTAGTATTTTTATAACAGAACCTAGTTTTTATTAATAATTAATTTTAGCCTGACATGTTTCTCTTTTCTGTGGTCTATGTATTTTGGCAATGAATTCCTATTTTTGTTTTTAAATTTAAAAAGTGGTTAATATTCCTTTGTTTCTGAACAATATTTTTGCTTGATAGAGAATTCCTCTGCTTTTGTTTCTCTTTAAACACTTTAAAGATGTCACTCTATTTATCTTCTGGCATACAAAATTTCTGATGAGACGTCTTCTATATTTCTTATCTTTATTGATCTAGGTAAAAATTGTGTCTTTTTTTGTCTATGTGTCCTGAACATTTATTTTTTTATTACTGTCTTCCAGCAATTTAGATGATGTGCTTTAAGTATGTGTTTTGTTTGTTTTATTTTTATTTTTAAAAAATTTTTCCATCTGTTAATGCATGCTGTTCACTTTGTTTTAAACTAGGGTTTTAACTTGCTTTTTATTGCAATCACTTTAAATTCCCCATTTGAAGTTGATTCTTTTGATTAATTGGCTTTTAATACTAGGTTGTGTCTTCCTTATTTGTCCATGGATAGTCCAGGGTTTCTTCCTTTTGTAATGTGTTTCCTAATATTTAGAATTATTATATATTTTTCCAGAAGTAGGCAATATCTTCTCTTTCTGCTGTGTCTAAAGTATGCTGGGTTTGACTCTAGTTAGGAGTTTATTTGGATTTGGGTTTTATTGTTTTGTTTGAAATTTATTGCTCCTGTTACTGTCCTCAGGGTACCAGAAGCTTATATTCCTCTAGAGTTAATTTATGCTTAGAGTCGGAATAGATTTCTAGAGTGCCTTTCTCAATGTTCCTGTTCCACTCTCAGATTTGTGTCCTCTATGCCTGTGCCTCAAGATGAGTTTTTCTACCTGCTCTTTTCCATACCCATGTGGTAGACTGCTGTTACTTGTTATTCAATGCTTATTAATTTGTTGGTGTTTTAGTTAATGTTTCATCCCCATGAACAAAAAGCCTGATGAACAACAATTTAAGAGTAGGAAATTTTGGCTCAGTTTCAGAGATTCAGTCCATGGTGGGCCTATACCATAGCTTTGAGCCTGAAGGGAGGAAGACCATCACAGTGGAAAGCAGTTTAGGATATTACAGCCAGGAATCATAGAGAGCTCCACTCACCAAGATCAAAATATAAACCCCGAACGAAGTCACACCCCCAGTGACTTATTTTCTCCAGTCGCACCCTATATGCCTAAAATTATCACCCATTTAATCCATATCAGTGGATTAATCCACTGATCACATTGCAACTCTTATGATCTACAATTATTTCACCTTTGATCATTCTTGTATTGTCTCACACATGACCTTTTGGGGAACCCTCTTATCTTAACCATAACAGATGTGGATTAAGGCATTTTCTGTGTTATCACCATTTAGCCTGTTTTAGGATATTGGATATGAGGTATTTTCAGTGATTTTCCTCTTACACAGCAGTAGGGTATTTTTAAGAATTTAAGCCTAGAAATATTTTAGAGGGGAGTACCAGGGATTGAACTCAGGACACTTGACCACTGAGCCACATCCTCAGCCCTATTTTGTATTTTGTTTAGAGACAGGGTCTCACTGAATTGCTTAGCACCTCGATTTTGTTGAGGCTGGCTTTGAACTCATGATCCTCCTGCCTCATCCCCCTGAACCACTGGGATTACAGGCATGGGCCACCACACCCAGCATAGAATGGTTTTTAATCAAGCCCAAGAGCAGAGAATTTTTTCTTTTCTACTAGCCAAAATGGGCTTTCCCTGACTCCTGAGGGTCACAGGAGGACTTTGTGCCTTTTCTATTATACTAACTACCACCTCCCCTGAAGCCTGGGGGTGTTTTCCTATTCTTTTGTCCTTTCCTCCATCTTTCCCATGAGGATTTGATGAGGTCCATAGAGAAAAGCTTTTGAGTAGCTGCTAAATTTCATATTAACTCATATTTAGTCATCAACATCTAATTTGACATTGCCACTAAATCTTCTTACCAGGTTATATGGCAAGCCCATTTTTCTTCCATGGTCTGCCTCAGGTAAGCCAGTATTTACATCTCATTTCTCCTTGGTGGTGTCTGTCTGTCTTCAGATTTCATACTTGTTAGGTGGCTAGTGGTTCCTATTTTCAAGTGGACATTTAAAAAAATTTGATTTTTATCAATTATCTGGCTTTCTCTTGTTGTTAGTTGGGGATTAAGCTCCTTCCAAATTTATATATTGATTTTTTTCCCTCTATTGTATCATCAGCTTCTAATCCCATCTAATGCATTTTTGAGTAAATATGTGATTCTCATTTTTAGAAATTTGTGTCTTCTATTGTCTCATTATTTTTGTAGTTTTCTTTACAAACTTGAGTATATTTGTTATAGTTGAGTAAGGTCTTTGTCTTAACTTTATCTGTCATTTCTGTGCCTGTCAACTAATTTTTCCACAGGCAAATAAGTTAATTTTTCTGCTTTCACATATATGTACTAAAGACAAATAAAAGGGTATACAAAAAGAAAAAAGAAATGGAGACAGACCTCAACAATTCAGCAATGCTGTATTAAGCATTGGAGGGCCACATTTTCAAGGGGAAAATTGGGATGGGCTACAACAAGGGTCTGAGTTTTATAGGGTTTAGCAGGACCAGGTTGCCGGTGGTGGGCTCATTTAGGATGGGGCAGGTGGGCCGGTAGGGGAACAGTTGTGGATAAGGGAAGTTCCATATCCTATTTTCCATATCCTTCATGTACTCATTTTGAATTGGAGACTAGATATTGATGAGTGCTCAATTTTGGTTTCTTACTCTTAAGATTTTGCAGTTTTTGCTAGAAAATGGTCAAACTGAAGAATGCTTTGAGTTTTTTCCCATGGTTTATTTCTAAGCATGTTATGGAGGTCGGAGAGAAGCACCTATGTACAACTAGTTTATTCCTCCTGTAAGGGCATAATCCTGTAATACCATGGACTGGACACCCTGGCTCCTCAGCAAAGCTTTTGGCAGCCAGAATCTGAAAATTCTCAGATCTCTGTTAGCTCAAAGTTTATTCTTAAAATACCTTGCTGCTGTGTGAGTTTTGTTTCACACATATTTAGCTTACTTTTAGCAGCAAACTCGAGGAAACTCTTATGGAAATTTCTGGAACAATTTGTATTATGCATCTTCTTGTCTGATACTCTGTCCCACAAAGTTCAGCTGACTATAAATCCCTTAACTACAGTTTTTTTTCCTTCTCAATTCAACAGGATTTCTATTATCTCTTGGGGGTCTTCTTCCTTATACCACCATCTGGAAGGTTCCTTCAGGCAAGAAAATGTATCAATGGCAGGGCTTATTTATTTCTTTATCTTCTCTGTTGATCACTTCTACTGTCCAATGTATGAAAATTATTTTTAGGCATATTTTTTCTAGTTTCTAATTTGTGGTGAGAAGGCAACTGTGGTCCTAGTTAATTATGACTGGGAGCTGTTTTGGGTCAATTTGTTTGTACATATGGAGCTTTTCTGAATTTGTGTTTATTTGATTAGCTCACCTGTAATCAAAGGCTCAGATGATTTTTCCTTCTTCTTAAACTGTCTCTGTGCCAGCCTCAGCCTTACCCAGATCAAGCATTCATCAAGCACATGTGGCTATTTATATTTAAATTGATCACAATTAAACTCAATTAAAACTTAGCTTTTCATACTGTGCTCAGTATGCACATATGTCTACTGTCTGTCCTACTGGACTGTCTGACATAAAGCATTTCTCTCACCGAAGAGAATCCTGGTGAACAGGGTTTGCTTAAAGGTCTAAATCCTCTGCTGGGAGGCTGTATAAATATGCAGAACCTCTGACTTCCTACATAAGGTTATGTTGCTCTATTCAAACAAAAAGCATGTAAATTAATAATTTCACGTTAAGAATAAAATGAAATTGGATCAAAGAATGAAAGACAAATTTTTAGGTCAGGGCTCTAGAAATGACTATTTTGCCCAGAATGATTAGGAAGGCTTCTTTGAGGGTATGACATTTTACTCACAGCTCTCAACCATGCTAAAGCCAAGAATAAGAGCATGCAAATCAAAAAAACACACATTTTGTGAGTTTTTAAAAGTTATCTTCAGACAGAAAAAAAGGAGTATGACTGGAGCATATGGCCTTTTGAAGAGAGTGTTGAGAGATGAGGTTCAAGGAGTGGAAAGTGGCCAAATTATATGAAATCACTGTGGTTCAAAATGCAAGTCGACTCATTCAACGCCCCATTCCAACCCTAGTTTGACTTTCTGAATAATGAAGCTAGTGAAAATATAGATTCCTCCACCTAGATTGTCATATGTGGTCTAAGTTCTACTTAGTAGGTATGAGTCAGAAATGAGCAACTTGGAGTGGTAACACACACTGTATCTTCTGACAAGTAGAAAAACAGGAGGCATTGTTTTCTTGTGGCAGCTATTACATACATAATTTTGGGCATTAATTCTCTGCTGTCCTGATCCTTCAGTGTAACAGGACATTTCCCCTGGCTTTGGTCCAAGGATATTTCCTGTTTAGTATAGTTGAATAATCTTAAATAAATTATCTTTTCTGAAAATTAGAATTTAGTGCATGATGGAAGTTTTTGGAGTTGTAGAATGACAACTTCAATAACAAATCCTCTCCTCAAAAAGAAAGTGATAAAAAGAAGAAAAGACAAAAATTACCAAATCAGGAATGCCGTAGGGAGCATCACTACCGATCCTACAGAAATGAAAAGCATAAGAAATACTGTAAAATCTTTGTGCCGATGGGCAACTTTGATGAAATGAGGAAATTCCTAAGAAGACACAGTCATCAAAATTGACTCAAGAAAATAGAATATAATTTGAATAAATCTATGAAAAAGAACAGAGTTGAATTAGTAATTAAAACTGTCCTGCAAAGAAAATCTAGACCTAGATTCCTTCATTGGTGAATTCTAGCACATATTCACAGAATAAATACCAATTCGCTTTCATAAAATAGTGGAAGAAGGAAAACTTATTTGGTGGTGGAGCAAAGAAATCTGATAGAAGAAATGATTAAAATAATTTCTCAGTCTGACCTTGAGAATTCCCTGGGATGGTGGTAATGAGGGTGTGAGAAGTGAGATGTTCTAGTGACCATTCCTTTCATTATCTTATTTCTCCTCTATTATTCTGTTGTCTGCAATACACCTAGGTGAGTGGATCTCTGTCTGAACTGTTCTTCATGTCTTCTGAACAATTGACTTCCATCACAATACCCAGCAGAATGTTCTCCTCCAGATCCATCACCCTTCATCTCTCTCTCTCTCCCCACCCTATACCCTCTCTCTCATATTTCCTTTTATAGGGTTAGTTGCTTTAGAAAATATTCCCATAGCAGTGTTATGAAGTCTTTGCAGACAGACCTTTCTATTTCCAGAGTGATGGATGACATATCTGCTTTTGCTAGCGTCTTAGTCAGGTCTCCTTGACCACCTTATTTCAGGGGCCAATTGCTTTTCACTCCAGTTCGAATCCATTAAACACACATCTCTGTAAATAGATCTGTACATGATGGAAGCCAATGCCAAGAGTTAGTTTCTTATGATAAAACACATTAAGAGATGTGAAAGAGCGTGTTTTCTCACAGTACATCACTGATGGTTGGGCATCTGCAGCACCTTTAGAGGGCAGTGTTGCTTAATTCCAAATCCCACCTGACAGTCCTGTGTTCTTTGCAAAATAATGGAGCAGTAATTGTCAGGGTGAAAATCTTCCAGAAGTTTCCTTGGAAATGGAAATAAATCTATGCAATGTGTATTTAGCAAAAATTTTGTGACAATATAAGATCATTAAAGCAGGACTGAAAATTCCTGTAATTCTGAGGTTTCTTTCTTGCCAATTTGGTTATAAATGCCAGATTCTCCTCACAAACTCAAACACTTGCTCAGTGATTTCCACAGACCCTCATTCTAGATAATGTATACTTGTCTTTCCTGTTCATAAAATGCATATTCTTTGTATTTCATAACTCTATGACTCTGAGGGAGCCTTCATGATCACTTAATTGAACATCTCTTACCCATACCCAACAAATAATGAATGAATCTTTACGGAAAATAAGGGACATTGATGTGAAGGATGTGTCCTAAGAAAGAAAAAGACCTTCCTTCCTTCCTTCCTTCCTTCCTTCCTTCCTTCCTTCCTTCCTTCCTTCCTTCCTTTCTTTCTTCATTTCTTTATTGCAGTCATACATGTACACTTCAGGAAACAAATGGGATATTCCTGAGGTGAGCATTTGAAACTAAGGTTAAGCATAGATGAGGTTTGATACCTTCTAGGGGCAAAACAACAGATCAATTACTTAGCTACTGAAATATTTTATATTGTTTCCAAATATAAATATGAAGAAAATTTTCATGTACTTTGTGTGGTGTTTTCAAATGGGAGAAATTCTTGAGTGAAAAGGAAATCTATTTTAATTCTTGTTAAATGTTGCATCTATTGTGGAAAGTGCTATGTAAGACAATAAAAGCATATTCCAGAATCTCACATAGTAGATTGTACTGTTCTTCACACATTGTGAGTGCACGGCACACTTTCCCTCCCTGCCCCCACCCCCACTCTGTCTTTGTGAATCTGGGGATTGAACACAGGACCTGAAATGTGATAAGTGAGTACTCTACCACTGAGCTATGCCCCCATCCCACAGAAGACTCTTTAATAAATATTTATTTAATTGAATAGATCTAAAGGTTTGATTGCTTAATAAATGTAGTTATTGCACAAAATCTGGATTTACTTCAGGAAAATGAAGCAATTGCTTGGATCTCGTTATTTGTGTGAAGCAAGAATGAGTTCTGAAAAACAGATGTCTAGACAGTTCAAATATCAGGATAAAATTCGCTGGGTAATTTTACAAGTTGCAAATTTGTCTTTAAAATATTTGAGAAGCACTTATCAATTGGCATGTGATTAAAAATAGGTTCATATCAAGAAATCATTTTTCCATCTTCTCACAAGAGCATCTGTCCAAAATAACTCTAATATATACTATGGGAAAACTGCCAAAACTGGAGTGATTTTTTTACATCATTTAATGAAGTTACCATGAAAATAACATATTTAAAAAATAAAGCTTGTTCTCAATATTTGTCTTATAAACCTTATAAGTATTGAAAGGTTAAATATTGTTAGTTTTGATATAACAAAACAAAACCATTCTTTTGTTTTATTTCCTGTTTAATTTACATTCATTTTCAGGCTTGCCTCTTATTTACACTAAATGAGTCACATAGGCTAAATATTAAAATTCTACATATAGGAAACATACAATGCTATATTTTTGTCACTGAAGAACAAATTATATTAACATTATTGAACAGCCTGGATTCATATATTCATTTATATAACCCTTGCTTTAGCATATGTTGATTAAGTCAGTTTTATGTGGATCTCCATTCTAAGTGCTATGCTCCAATGTCAGTGTTCCTGTGGCTGGTGTGTGGGTTACAGTTTTAGAAACTAAAAATATAGTAAAGAAGATAATGCAAATAAATTTAAAGCAAGATTATTCCCTTCATTTTACTTTTTATCTACAGGATGTATCAAAGGACTTCTGGAAGTAGAAAAATCACTTCCATCTTAGTAAATTTTGAAAACAATCAAAAGAAGTCAAATTTGAGATAGAATTTATAAGAGGAAAGGTTTTTTTAGTTAGTAATGGAAGAAGGATATGTTGTTTGGGGAGAACAGAACTAAAATAGAAATGGCACATAACAGTATTAATAGTAATTTATTGCTCTGTGTCATGTAATTTATATTCATTATCTCATGTATTTCTCACAATGACTTTAAATTCTCATTCTGTAATTGGGGAAACTCAAGATCAGAGATACTGAGTAATTTGCTAAAGGTCACACAGCTCCCAAGTAGCAAAGGCTGAATTCATTTCTTACCAACATAGACATGTGGTTACCGGATCAGAATTTGTACTGAAGAAAGATTGAATTTAAGAATAGAAAATAACCATGGAGAAGCCTATAAGTGAATGAGTACATCTGCCGGTAGCTAAGTAATGTCTTGTTTCAATGACAGTCATGATATTTACAGTGAAACTGACCTTTTTTTTTGGATGTAAGATTCAATACAGGATTCCACTTACTGTAGAGGAATATGAAATTGATTCATGATATTTGACCTTCTTGCTACTTTCAAGGTAAGATAAAAAAAACTCTGAAACTGATAATAAGCATGCTACAACTAGTGACTAAACAGGCCAACTAAGAAGAGCATAGTTATAACACAAAAATTTAGATTTTTTAAAAATTGTATTTTACTGTCTTACTGCTTTAGATCAAGATTTTACTATTATATTTCATTGGAGAATGTGAGTTTACATCAATAATAAAAAGTACGCCATGAAAATTATGCATAGAATATCCCTATAAAATTGGATCTTCCCCATCACTCAAACTAGAGCTCTGTTGGATATAGGAAGACTTCTTCCAGTAAAATACATAAACTACAGGCTCATGGTCATTAGCGTTTTGTATAGTTGGGTCAGTTTTGAATTAACTTAGAAGGTAAAATGTAAGAGTCTTATGGTCAAAACTCTGAATACAAATACCATTGGAATTGTGGTAGCCTCAAAATATGGAGACCTCCAATCCAGGGATGGGGTAGACTAGCTGGAAGGACTAAAGTAGCAAAAGAAATTCATTGCTTCCCTCTGACTCATATTTTCCACACCTGAAGTTTTTATTCATCTCATATGTGTGCTCATATTCATGAGTAGTCTTTATATTTTATTGGTAGGTACAAGTTAAAATAAATTACTTTTGTCAGCCAAAGATAGTACCAATGAACACTTTAAAATTGAATTTATTATCACACTCAAAAGACCTACAATTTGATTGTTCTTATTTTGTCTCTTTTTAAAGATACTGTGATGAAATCCCATTTTGGGTGATGAAATTCATTGCAATAATGGAAAGTACTGTTTGCTCTTTTGGAGATAAACCGTAAGTTGACCAGATTTACACATTCAATGCAGAAGAAAAAAAAAAAAGATAGTCAGAAATAAAAAGAGGAATGTAAGAAGCTCACCAAAACTATCTTTAAGTTTACAATTTTCTGGAAAAATTAATTTATTACTTTATTTAATTTAACTAGGAACATTCAGAAGAACTCATTTTTAATAAAATGGTTTTCTAAGACAAAAATATGACATGTACTATCTACAGGCTATTTTTAAAGCTAATTTGGGTAATATTTTCTTGAATCATATAAATGTTTTAAGGAGAATTTAGCAACTCTTTTAATATGATTAAAACTAAAATTGCATCAACAATAATTATAATGGCTTAAAGAAGTTGCAGTTATTTTTCTTGGATATGCGTATAATTTATTTTGCATAAATAATTATGTCTGCACCTAGGATCCTATCAGTATAATGCAGGTAATCTCTTTAAACCAATGACACACTTTTTTAATTCAATCAATTGACATTTAAGCAGTGCAAACTTTGTAAGATAAGCAAGGTACACTTCAGTCAAGGACAAGAAAAGGCATGATTTGTGTTTTCAAGAGATATATTCAGTACTCCCCACATCCCCCGCCCTTATTTGTAGTTTTACTTTCCATACATTCAGTTACCTGTGTTTGGTCACAGCCTGTGGATACTGTCAGAATCAAAATGGAGTCACTTTTGTTAGGGCCCTAACAAATAAATAAATCAAGCTTGGGAGGTTTAACAAGTAGGTTTATGAAAGAGAGGACTTCACGCATGTGTGCCTGTTAACAAGAAATACTCACAGAAAGTTGCCAGGTTCACAGCCTTGTTCCAAGGCAACCTTACACAGTAGATACTACTGCAGGGATATCTGCACAACTGTCTGTTTAATCTTAGATTGATGCTGCACTTGCTATGAGTCCTTGTAACCGAGAATTAGTGTTCAAAAGGTAATTATTTGGGGGATTATCTCAGGTAATCCTCCTCATTCTGTCTTTACAAATTTCCCCTTGCTCAATTTCTTTGAATATGCTCATAAATTTATTGTCACACACATTCCCATTGCAATGCTCTGCTATTCCCAAGTAAATTTATTTATCTTGGGGAGTCTTTCTGTACATTATTTAACAGTTGGCCAATATTAAATGGAAAATTCCACAAATAAACAATTATTTTAAAAATGTGCACTGCTCCATTCACCCACAGGATGTGAATTATCCCTTTTTTTCTAGTAACCCACATTGCATAAGCGACCTACCCATTGGTAATTTAGAAACTGAATTGGTTATTACATCAATTATCATGGTATACTGTAGGGATTCTGATCATGGAAATGTACAGGAAAGTGTTCCCCTGGTGAGCAAACTCTCCAAGGGGGTTACCGGCACCCTGTTTCCCATCCTTAGAATGCCCTGCAATCTCTCTGAGGCTCTAGTAATATAGCTAATATATGTGCAATGTCTATCTGGTATGGCAATGTCGTGAGAAGCCTCTGTGTTAGAGCCTCATGAAGCCTCCACCTTGATTGCAGGCATATAGCTCCTGGGAATAAAGGAACTTGTTTGCTTAATAACTACAATGTTTCATCGAGCTCTGGTGCTCCTGGATTGGCCTGCCTAAAAGCAACTTTAGACAATGGACTTTCTTGAGAGCTGCACAAAGCTCCTGATATTGCATGTTGTAACTGTGAAATATAATTGCAAAATAAGCAACCTTACTGATACTCTAAACAATAATGTAGTTATGGTACTAATGACCTAATGTAACCTATTGGTATAAATAAAAGTAGCCCCTTGGACAAGGAGCCACTCTGCCACTTGCCTGCCTCTGCACCTTGTCTCTGTCTCATTATTATCATTTCTTACTTATTTATTCAAAGCCCAAACTTACATCCCAATGCTTATGTCATTTGTCTCATTTTATCACATAGGCATTTTTTCATCTTACATCATCAAAAGAATGTGTGTACAGTTCAATAGGATATTTTAAGGACAAACCACATTCCCAAAACTCTATTTATAGTATATTGTTAAAATTATTCTATTTTTAGTTATTTTTGTTAAGCTCTTCCTGTGCCTAATTTATAAATTTAATCATAGATATGTATATATAGGGAAAAAATCAATCATAAGGCTTTATGATTTAAATATATGGTGTCCCCCAAATGCTCCTGTATGAATGCAGGAAGTTTGGAAGTGACATTATTGGATTGTGAGAGCTGGATCCTAATCAGTCCATTCTACTTGAATGGATTAGGTGGTAACTACGCAGGCAGGGCCTGGCTGGAGAAGGTTGGTCACTGTAGAAGTGTCTTGGAAGGGTTGTTCTTCCCTAGAGCCTCTTCTTCCCTTCTATCTCACTTCCTCCCTGCCACAAACGAAGCAGCATTCCTCTACCACATACTTCTGCGATGCTATTCTTCTCTTGGGCCCAAAGCAATGGAATTAGTCTGGCAAGGACTGATCCTCTGCTGCCATGAAGTCAAATAAACTTTTCCTCCTTGAAGTTGTTCCTGTGTGTTATTTTGGTCACAGTGATACAAACTTAACTAACAGAGAAATTGGAACTGAGAAGTGGGGTGATTGCTGTGACGAACCTGGTCATGTTGTTCAGAAGCCTTTTAAGTCGGCTCACAGGAGGAGTTTGGAAAAGTGCAGAGATGGAGGCTGCAAAAGCTTTAGAATGTTGTAAGGAGACCTCAGACCAGAATCCCAATAGGAATGTGGACTGTGTTCATGCAGGAAATGAAGACTGCACTAGGGACTGGCCTAGAAGTCATTTGTGCTACATTGTGGTTGAAGAACTTGTCTACATTTTGCCCATATTTATGACTCAGTGTGAGAGTAAATTAAAAGGTGATAGACTAATTAATCTAGTGGAGAAAATTGCAAGGCATTCCAGAAGTGGCATGTGATCTCAAGCATCCACTGGGGTGGGAGTGAGTCTTGAAATATATCCCCTAAGAATAAGAGAAGACCACTTAACTCTTTTGTTTATAATCAAATTCTGTGATTTTTCAGCTTTTGATGAATGTCTGATTCATGTGTATTCCCATCTTGGATTTCAGTTTGTCTTTCTTAAAAGCCGCTAAATTAGCCTGTTACTATTTCATGAACGCTGCCAGAAGAAGTGAGACTCCAAGTCTGAAGGCAAAGGATTTTATTATTTACCTCACAGTCAGTAGCGTGTGAGGGCCCATGAATATTTCAGTTCTCCTTGCTCCCATGTTCTCCAGTGGTGATGCAGAAAACTATTGTGATGTCTGTACATATATCCATGCTGCTAGAACTTAGGTGGCTGAGCTAGAATTATTGTTTGAATCTTCCTAGCCGAACTGACACCTAAAAAGTGTGCTAATCAGGTCTACTTGAAATACTGGTAGAGGTACTGATAGAAACACATCATGTCCAGGACATTTTTAGGGTAGGATCATGAATTTTCCAAATTATGTTTATGATTTTTTCCTTCCCCTTAATTTGATCACTACCTAGAAGGCAGCCCAAAGTAGATAAATACATTTTAGCCACATTCAGTGAATGAAGTTTCATAACAAAACGGGTACAAATCAAAAAGAGGAAAAATAGAGTCCAAATATTTTAAATGGTTCTTAAAAATATTTTTCATTCATTAATGAGTCTAGTTAGTAGTTTAAAAATAAGAGGCATAAATATTCATGAAACACTTTGACTATCAGCCCATTTGGGGGTAGCTATTTTGCAAAAGGAAAACCATTATAGATGATTTGAGTACAGTTTTGTTTTAAGGGTCATAATGAGGTTCCAGTGTTAGCTGAGTAGACTGGAATAACAGTACCATCACCAAAAAAAAAAAAAAAATAGTGTTAATAGTAATGAGGTACCACAGATAGTCCCATAAGATGTATCATATTATTAATGCAATTTTCTAGCAAAGACAAGGGCAACAATATACAAGTCAAATAGGCCAACTTTTGACAACAGTCAAAATTTTGGCACGAAGTAGCAACTTTTGTAAAAGAAACATATAGTCCATTATTTATGACCCATCTACAAAGTAGATGTGCTGTCATATCCAATACCATGATAAATTTAGGTAGCAATGTGACCACTGAGCAGTGTAAGCTTGATCGACAGCTGGATTCCAATTGAGCGCATCAGAAAATGAATCCTCACCGAAGGTATCCACATGAGAGGCTCAGTCTGTTCTAACGCCAACTGAGATTTGTTTACACAGTTCATGTCCAAAAAAAGAAGTACATTTAACCTGCTGGTCTGTAGTTTTCCAAGTGGCACACCTGACACCTGGCTTTTTGGTAACAGGCCAATTATTAATAAAAAACGTAAAAAAGGTTCATCAAGGATATTATTAGTAAGGACTGTAAGCCCTTTCCACTGAGTGGTTCAACCACATCCACTTTTGTTTTCAAATAGCTGACACTAGGAATTAACATCAGTAGTAGCTCCTAGACACAGTGATGTTTAAATCTGATGTAATTAGTTACTTTTATTTATTTTCCTGTGAATTATTGGTTTGCATTATATGCCCATTTTCCATTCAGTTATTCACACCTGTATTGCTTTAAGTTCTTTTTTATATTAGGTTTTACAATCCTCTATTGCTTATCATTTATGGCATCTTTCACTACAGAAGAGTCTATAATTTCTACAAAGTCAAGTCTATCATATTGTATCTATATGCCTCCAGGGTTTGCTGCATTACTTTGAAGTTATTCTTCTATTCCAATAACATTAATGTAGTTTGGTAAACTTTCTTCCAAATATAATAATTTTTGAATCTTTAATACATCTAGAATTCCTTTATATATATAAAATTAGTAATCAATTTTTTCTCTTAAATGAAGAGCCAATATCCTAATGGAATTTGTTTGTTTAATTCTTTCATTCTTTTCTGATTTAAAGTGCCACCTTTTTCATACACAATATCTTAAATATAAGAGGGTATGTATTTAAAACGTTTCATCTCAGTCTAAAACAATTAACAATTACATGGATAGTTTCAGATTAAATAACATTTTAAATGAATTGTGTATTGTCTTATAGTTTATAATGTCATTGCATTTCTCAAATTATTCTTAAAGTGCATTTTTAAAAAATATTGCAGTTTTTTTGTATTTTTGGTTTTGGGGTTTTTTGGGTACTGGGGCTTGGACCCAGGGGTACTTAACAACTGAACCACATCCTTTTTTTATATTTTATTTAGATACAGGATTTCTCTGAGTTGCCTAGGGCCTTGATAAGTTGTTGAGGCTGGTTTTGAACTTGTGATCCTTCTGCCTCAGCCTCCTGAGCTCCTGGGATTACACATGTGCACCACCATGCTTGGCCAGAATAATTATCAATAGCTTACATTTTATTACAAAAAAGATAGAATAAAATTTAGCTTTTATAAGTAACACAATTCAATAGCAAACATATACTCTATTTTAAAGAATCCAATTAACCGGGATCATTTTTTCAGGAAGGAAAACCATTGCCTCATTCTATATTTATACTTAGGTCATTGTCAGAAAACCAAATGAGTGAGAGAGGTTAAAGATTATTAAGCACATACATCTTCTATTTGTTAATTTTCTCTATCCTTGTGTCAAGATCAAAAGCTACTAAGTTCATACAATTGACTTCCCAGACTTGAGTAAAGTTGTGAATAATTATGAAGTTTAATTATGAGTTACAGAGGTTGAATTATCAAAGAGATAACCTTTGATAAATTTTGTATTAACTGGTATGTTGTTATAGGGGTCTATTTCAAGCTGAATTACTGCTCTTTCATTCTTGGGTTAGCCTTCAGTCACATATATGGAATGTAGACATTCAGGGTTCAACACTGGATACACTAACCACTCTAGTGAGATGGATTTTTGATTCCTTTTTTCTTGGATAAATAGGCAATGCATGCCCTGAACTCTTTGCCTAATTGCTGCATCTGGTTTTCAATACAATCCAGTGAGTTAGATTTCATTACATTCACTTTGCTGATAAGAAAAAATCATATTCTAAGATGTTCAATCATCTGCTCAATGCCAAGAATGAAAAGAGAGCAAATTTGGAACTTGAACCATAATCTGTAGAATCCAAACTTCATAGTCTCTATGTTTACTATCATTCAGATTAAGCTTAGGAGTTAGCTTAAAAATGCATACTGATAGCCTCAAGCCTAACACTATTGATTGAAAATTAAGGATTCATTTGGCAGACATTCTGGTTAGTTCTGGGCACCAATACTTGATAGTTGTATGACTCTAAGTGTCTGGTTGTTTCTTCATCTCTAAAATGGAGGAAAATAAGATATGCATTGCTTCTTAATACATTAATTAAACATCAAATTACATAATTAAAATTTAAATTATTTGTGTATTTACTCAATCCTGCAATACACAAAATAGTTTCAGAAGTTACATACATAATAGCATGGTTACAGCATGGTTTACACAGTGTAAAAATCTCTTAAAAATTAGAGACTTATCATTATTTTGTTTTTAAACTCATACAACGTGTTCAAAATACATGTTCATTGGTAAATTAGATTATTGACTCCATGCCCTTTTTTCAGGACAGTTATACTATTTATAGTTATACTCAGTACACCTTGGTGCCTTTGTTTCTGTTTGTACTTGTAATTCATTCTTAAATATGTAAAAAATCTCTCAGGGAAATATTACTCCCTTTCCTCTTTCTACCCACTTGTCTTAGGCAAGCAATTTATTTAGATATATTTAGATCTGATTTGTATTTTATATTATCTCTCTCTCTCTCTCTCTCTCTCTCTCTCTCTCTCTCTCTCTCTCACCAGAGATTGAATCTAGGGGCCTTCAATGACTGAGCCACATCCCGAGTCCTTTTTATATTTTATTCAGAAACATGGTCTCACTGAGTTGACTAGTGCCTCACTAAGTTGGTGAGGCTGGCTTTGAACTCATAATCCTCCTGCCTCAGACTCCTGAGCCTCCTGTTCCATCACACCCAATTTCATTTTCTTTTTGAAAGAAAGGGGGGTAAAAAGGAGCACATACAGGTGTATTTCCTTCTTTCAAACATTGTTGCTTTAAAATGTAAGTTGTGTCATTTTCCTGTTTAAAACCCTCCCTTGGCTTCATATCACTCTCACGATAATCCTAAATACCGGCTATGGTCTTCTTGAATCCAAATAATCTCCCCCTAAAATTCTGACTTCATCTTCTGGCATTTGACTCTTGGTTGTTCACTTCATCTGCTTAAATACACCCATGCTTGCCTTCCTAGCTAAATTCTATCTGACATGCCTTCACATGGTGCAATGAGCTATGTTCTTGAGTCACCTGCTCAAATGTCACCTTCTTAGAGCAGTCACCTCTGGAAATACCATTATTATCAGTACTCTCACCTTGTTTACATTGTCTTCATAGTAGTTGATGCTATCATATCATGCAATTATTTGCTAATTCATTATTGACAGAACCACTCACTATAAGCAAGAGCATTGCCTTGATTTCCATTCTATCACTTGTGCTTATAATAGTATCTTTAAATAGTGGATGCTCAAGAAATATTTGCTAAATAAGTTGATAAATCAATGAAATCCCTATTTTTTCCATGTCTTTCATTTTTCCTTTCTGTTTTTGTGTTTCCATTGTTTTTTCTATTAATCATGTAAAAAAAACCTGTTTTCTATTTCATGGTTCTAGTGTGTACAGTATTCCCATTGATTTCTGCTGCTTCTACTGGCTTTTTAAATTTTTTGTAAACATAGTTTCTTTCCCACCCATTTTTCCATGATATCACAGTTGAACTTTTTGTCCCTATATTAATAGTTTCTCTTATTTCTTGTTGAAAAATACAGATTTTTTTCTAACATTCTATTTTTGATCTTTAATCATTTCAAAGGATAATGGTTATTTCTCACTCTTCAAAGTGACTCATTTAGTTTGAATTACTGAAGCCTTTCTCATCGTGATGATTTTTTCAATTTGTATATCTTTGCTGTGGTCAATATGATATTTATGCATTGAGTTAGGTTTTCTTGAGAGACTATGTTCATATCTGGTAGATCTGCTAGAGGAAGTAAAAGGGAGAAGGGAGATTTTATTTACTGTGGTTTTCCATTGCCAGTTTTGAGATCAAAGTATCATACAGGACAGACTATGGAAGAAGTCAGTGTTCCTTCTAGAGGTCCTCAGGGAGCAGCATCTCTTTGGTGGAGGATGTACTGGTAAGATTTAGGTTGCAGCTAATTCTGTCATTTCCTCTCATGGCAAGACCATTCATTGCTCCATGAGTATGGATAACATGGAGCAAATATTTGTTAGACTCTGATCTGTTATCTATGGCTTTCCCAAGGATATTGGTAAAATTGAAATTGTCCTCCAAATACACAACTACCTTCAGACTGGGCCATTTCACATATGACTGGAGTTTGTTAACCTGTATGTTCACTTCCCTGGTTTATGGATTATAATAGACTTCCCTATTTCCTTTCTTCTTTTTGTTTTGCTCTTCTTTCCTTTATTCTTCCTATTTATTTATTTGTTGGTAGTGCTGGGAGGTTGAATTCTTATGCATGCTGGGCACATGCCTTATATTGAGTTACAGCCCCATCCCAACTTCCTTGTATTTCATTACTTTCACCAGTTCATCCTATCTGGAAGAGAGGTGCCCACTAAAGACTATATTTAAGCTACCATTGTCACTGAAAGTAGTCACATAATCTCTAAAGTTTAATGTGACATAAAAATTGACAAATAAGTATAATAAACCCTAGAGATCACCTCCCAGTTGGTTTAATGTAGCAAATATAATTTAGCAGATGATGGTATCTTTGTTCACTCAATATTTGCAAGAGCAATACTTTACAGACCCATTTTTCTTTATGTTGTGATAAGAATGAAAAGTTACATTGGCCTGAATTTGCTTTTCACTCTCTAACCTGAAGATATCAACATCCCATTGTTGGCATCTGCCTTTATAAAATTAATGGTTCTAAGAAAAGATAGTAATCACCAATGAGAGGAGTATTAGTAATGACTAGTAATTTTTAAAATGTTAGAGGAGGATCAGAAAAAGAGAGGGAAAGTGAAATGTAACTGACCAACTATGCTGTATACATATATGAATATATCACAGTAAATTTCACCTTTTTGTGTATCTATTTTAAAAAAAACTATAAATAAATAGAAGGAAAATCAGTAGGATACAGAAAAGGGAACAGAAGGAGGGAAGATGGGAGGGAAAGGGGAAGTACCAGGGACTACAGTTAAGCAAATTACATTTCATGCTTATATGATTACCTCAGAGTGCATCCCATTATTATATATAGCCACAATACATTAATGAAAACAAAAAAAAAAAGTTAGAGGAAATGTTTCAGCTTTAGTATATTCCAAATGTTTTCACAGTGCTCTAAAAGGTAAAAAAGAGAGATTAGCAGGGGGATTTTTTTCCACAGTTCTTGCCTTTTTTCTTTATGTGAGCCCCTCCACCCATGTTGCTAGGTCTAGTAGTGTTAACACAATAGGCAGGCATTGAGATCCTTTCTTGACCATTTATCTGGGCTCCCAACTTTACTACTGTTTTATTTTCCACTCCTTCCTGTTTCCTGACCTTCTCTTCTTTCAGGTTCTGGTCACATACTCCTGGATCTCACAACAAAATTGATTTTCCAAGTCTTGATCCCTCTGCCTGTCTAAGCATTCAGTACTTCTCCATCCTCTGGCTCCTAGAACCAGATATGAGCTGCTCATGTTCAATATTTATGTCCAACAGAGATTCAGAGAGCAGAGTAGTACATAAAGGCAGAGACTACTAATGTCTATGATATCAGATTACCTGGGTTTTAAATAGTTTCCCATTTAATCAGTTAAGCGCACCTAGCACTAACTTTCTCTCTCTGGTGTCCTTATCTGTAAAATGGGCACTACAATAATGTGAACCTCATAGAATTATTTTAAGGAGAAAGTAGGCTAATACTTGTAATATTCTTAGAACAGTAGCTAATCTATGACAATGGCCATAAATATTATGTTAGTAAATAAAATAAAATTGTTCATTAACCCAACCTGACTCCCAGTTTGCAAAGCAAATTGGGTATTACTTTCTCTGTACCCCCCCAAGCCTTTTTTTTTAAGCTAAATCATTTTCTTTTTGGATTTATAATATTCCAAATCAAAAATCTGAAGCAGCTGCTTTTCTCTGGCTCTTTATGTCATGCTACCGGAATGCCTCAAACTTGGCACTGAACAGCAATAAAATGAATCCTTGCAGAGTTTAGGGCTCAGATTAATCCAAAACTGCTTAAAAACTATAAGAACTTTGCATTTAAGGGAGCATAAAATTTATAGACACACGGAAGATAGTGACTTCCTAGGGCGAGATTTCTTTAAATGTACCTGAAAGCCATAAAAACAGGACTATAAATCCACTGTAAAATGAATACTATATTTAGTTGCACAAAGTAAGATTAACTCTACTTTTTAACCCAGCTGCTGCATTGAAGGGTGTTTAAATGTGCTGTTAGTCCACATGTCTCTGATGCTATTGTTAAGTAGGAACATTCAGAACACATTTCAAATATCCAATTTCATTATAAATTAGACTAATATTTGACCAAATTTCAGTTTCTCCCTATTTAGAATACATGATTTATTTCCAAATGCTGGAATCCTCTCTGTCCAGATGATCTTTGTCTGTATTGCCAAGTTTTTCTTAGGGTCAAGTTGATGTGGTTTATTGTCCAAGTTCAGACATTATCCAAAGATTTTAAAAGCTCCATCTATTTCAAATAATCTTAATTAACATTTATCTTTGCTTATCATTAATCCCTTTTAAAAATTCTGTCAAATATTTAGATTCTAGGAGTTTTTATTCTCAGTCGTCTGACAGAGTTTCATTTTCCAATTGAGATTATTTTACAATTTTTCAGGCTATTTATCAAGATATATTGATCTGAAGAAAGAGCATCTGTCTTTTATGATTACTTTAGAAGAAACTGTATGAATACTGCTTCTATTTTCACACAAAGGAAGGAAAAAACATTTAAATCAAAAGATTCAGCATGAGTCCTGCATAATGTGATTAAGGATAGATATGGTATCACTAAGGATAGATATGGTATCACGAACTCATCTTTCTTAGTTACAGGAAGGAAAGGGCAGACAGAATGAGAGACTTGACTCTGACCTTTGAGAAAGACCTTGTATCAGGATGAACTCCAAAGTGTAGAGGAATACCAAACTAAAAAGGTTAAAACAAATTCTTCCAAAATACACCAAAGAGAATCATTTGGCCTATTGGTGCAATAAATGTTGCAACCTAGTTGCATATTTAATCTCCAAAAGAACAGACAATACTTTGTTTAGTGGATGGAAACTATATTTGTTAAATAACAAGTCTTTCAAATTGTTTATATGTAATGTGGATTTTTTTATGTTAATTCATTTGAGTCAAAACAGGGGTTCCATTTTTTGCCTTATTAACTTCCCCTGCTTCTTCTAATCCATCTAGAACTATGGTTCTCAAAGTAAGAACAGTCTTGCTCCTTACAGGAAATCTGGAAACATTTGTAGGCATGAGTAGGTTTTATAACTGGAAGTAGTGGTGGATACTGGTATCTGCAGAGTAGAAAATCATGATGTAACCAACCATCCCACCATGTATAGGACATCTGCCCATGATAAAGACTTATCTACCTCAAATATTAGTAGTGCTAATGTTAGAAAACTCTGAATTAGGATTTTTTTAAAAATAGAAAACCCAGGAAGCAAGGTTATTCATAACCAAGGACTCATAATATTTTAAGAGATTTGGAGAAACTTCAATTTGAACAATAAAATAGGACTGACAGAAATCTCAAATTATCTTTCTAGAAATATAGCATATATCCTCACAATCATATATTCCTTTCAATGGCCTCCTTGATTTCCTGATGTAGGGCTTTGGGAGAGGGGGCAGGATCATAGTTGCCATAAAGTATTTGAAGTGTCTTATCCCAGGTGGAGTTAAACAAGGTTCTGTTGTACAGGTAAAAGCCCAGGGCATCCTTGAATAGAGTTCTTTGTTGTTTGATGCAATTGCTGATGTTGTACGTCCTCTACTCCTGGTTATTTTGTTTAACCTGTAAGTCATTCCTTTCGAGCAGAATCTTTACCCTTTCCCCTTTCACCTAGTATCTCCTCCTGTTGCTTTTAGCACAAAACTTATGGAGGCAGTTTTAGTATTAAGTCCTATTTTTCTGAAATGTCAGAGGTCAGGTTTCAAATTCAACACAGATAAGTAAAGCCCAGTTATTCTCCAGTAAAAAAAAAAAAAAAAAAAAAAAAAAAATTCTCCCACGGATGTACTTCCTGGCAACTGGTAGAGCAGAGCAGTGTTTCATTCTGATAAAGTTTTTGAAGGGCTTTAGTAACCCCCAATTGTCTCTGGGTCTCTGAATCATGATTCATTACGGGTATCCTTCCTATGGCTTAGGCTAGGAGCTTTCACAGATAGCTCCCTTAGTAGTTTCTGATAGGTTTGGAAGATCAACCGTGGGAGCGAATGTTGTGGAGGCCTGAGGCTTTGCTTTAGTGATGAGAGCAGTCAGAGAATATGTAATCATCGCAGCCAGAAAAAAAAAAAAAAAAACATTCTTGCTGTTTTGAGCCTAGAGAATTTTTAAGATACCACTGCAACCTATATAAGCAGGTAATTATGTAATTATGTCATTGGATGTTGATCCTAATTCCTTTAGATATGGAGAAATGTTTCCCTCCTGTCGACATCTGTTACTTCATATACAGAAAATGACCCATATTCTAGGTGAGGAGCTGTGAGTTAAATCATAATTCTGTGTTGCTAAATCTCAGAAATAAAAATTTCCTATCTGAGCCAGAATTGGACTATTCAAATTACTTTACCTTCTGGCTCTAGATTTTTGACAAGGCATTGTGAATCAGATTAAAAACCTTTAAGGGCAGTTAAGACTGATTTATTTCTAAATATATTCTCCAAAACATTCTCCAGGGGAAAGAGGCCATTTTTCTTCTGTGAAGAGGTAAGACAGTTTCTCTGGTATACCTCTCCTCATAGAGATGCTGTCCTCTGGACATTTGCTAAGTTAATTCATGTGTACTACTGTACAGGTGGTCTTCTGCCCCATCTTCTACATCTGAGAAAAGCACCTCTCAGTTTTGGAATCTTATCTTGTTAAAATACAACACTTGATACATGAAAAAATGCTCAACATCGCTAGCAGTCAGAGAAGTGCAAATCAAAACCACCCTAAGATACCATCTCACTCCAGTAAGATTGGCAGCCATTAGGAAGTCAAACAACAACAAGTGCTGGCGAGGATGTGGGGAAAAGGGTACACTTGTTCATTGTTGGTGGGACTGCAAATTGGTGCAACCAATTTGGAAAGCAGTATGGAGATTTCTTGGAAAGCTGGGAATGGAACCACCATTTGACCCAGCTATCCCCCTTCTCGGTCTATTCCCTAAAGACCTAACAAGAGCATGCTACAGGGACACTGCTACATCGATGTTCATAGCAGCACAATTCACAATAGCAAGACTGTGGAACCAACCTAGATGCCCTTCAAAAGATGAATGGATAAAAAAAATGTGGCATTATACACAATGGAGTATTTCTCTGCATTAAAAAATGACAAAATCATAGAATTTGGAGGGAAATGGATGGCATTAGAGCAGATTATGCTAAGTGAAGCCAGCCAATCCCTAAAAAACAAATGCCAAATGTCTTCTTTGATATAAGGAGAGTAACTAAGAACAGAGTAGGGACGAAGAGCATGAGAAGAAGATTAACATTAAACAGGGATGAGAGGTGGGAGGGAAAGCGAGAGAGAAGGGAAATTGCATGGAAATGGAAGGAGACCCTCAGGGTTATACAAAATTACATACAAGAGGAAGTGAGGTGAAAAGGAAAAATAATACAAGGGGGAGAAATGAATTACAGTAGAGGGGGTAGAGAGAGAAGAGGGGAGGGGAGGGGAGGGGAGGGGGGATAGTAGAGGATAGGAAAGGCAGCAGAATACAACAGACACTAGTATGGCAATATGTAAATCAATGGAAGTGTAACTGATGTGATTCTGCAATCTGTATACGGGGTAAAAATGGGAGTTCATAACCCACTTGAATCAAAATGTGAAATATGATATGTCAAGAACTATGTAATATTTTGAACAACCAACAATAAAAAAAATACAACACTTGAAGCGAAAATAAATTGGTGCTTTAAAAAAAAAGAACTCACAGATGTAAAATGACTACTTAATTCCAAATTAAATGAAAATCTCTTTATTTGTTGTAGGTTCCAAGCAAATGCTTTTAGAGATGCTATCGTTCCAGTATTTAAATTTATGGCATTTTATTTTGATAAGACCAAGAGAAGTGATTGAAGCTGATCACAATGTTGAAATCAGCTGCCAAAGTCACTTTACAGTGTGGTGGCTACACCCTGCAAATTCATATTTTTTGAGATGTTCGATGTATTTACTTTTTTATAGATTATTCTTGAAGCTTAAGGGGAATAGAGATAAAGCCAGAAATGAAGGAACAACTGTCAAGAATTAAAATAAGTGTAAATTTAGAGCACCTGATAAAGATGTGCTACAACATGGCTTCCATGTTTAGATGGTAACTGATATCAGGAGGGTGCTAATGCCATCCTAGTGACCTCCAGATCAGCTCTAATTCCTTACATTTCTATTATGGTTTAGATGTGGTGTTCCCCAAAAGCTCACATGTGAGACAATGAAAGAAGGTATGGATGAGAAATTATTGGATTACAGCATGAATCTAATCAGTGAATTGATCCCTGATGGTATTGAGTGGTAACTGGAGGCAGGTGGGGTTTGGCTGGAGGATGTGGTTAATTGGGGGCATGGCTAGGGGGGTATATATTTTGTACAAGGGATACGGAGTCTCTCTGTCTCTGCTTTCTGATCATCATATGAGCTGCTTCCCTCTGCCACATTCTTCTGCCGTGAAGTTCTGCCTCACCTTGAGCCCTGAGAAATGAAGCTGGCCTTCTATGGACTAAGACCTTTGAAACCGTAAGCCTTCAAGTAAATTTTTCCTCCTCTACAGTTATTCTGGTCAGGTCTTTCAGTTGCAGCAGCAAAAAAGCTGAGTAACACAATTTCCCACTCCTTTCTATTTAAAATAAAGTCCCAAATATTAACAATCACCTTCATGCTTATATCCTGTACTCAAATCTCAGAGAAAGTGGCATTCCTCCCTTTTAAATTCCCCTTTAATGCTTTTACTCTCATCCCCTTAAGCCACCTCCATAGCCCTGTTCTAATTATTCTGTAATCCCATTATTTTCTTTTCATTTTTCCTTTCTATTGCTGTATACGACATATAGTAAAAGATACAACTTAATCATAAATGTACAACTTGATCTATGTCCACACAAATACACCCATGTAGTCAATATATTAATTACATTTACACACACAAACACATACTGCACAAACCTCTATCACTGTAGATTGTTTTACTTGCTTTTTAATTTCATATAAATGGAATCAGGGTATGTACTCTTGTGTTTCCCCTCCTTTAGTCAGTATTGTGAGAGTGAATTCTGTTATGGTACAGAGGAATAATCCATTCTTTTTCTGATGCTCTGCATAATTTCATTGTGGGAATATATCATGATCTATTTATCCAACCTACTGTTGATGGGCAGGAGGTGCATTCATCATGAGGCTGTTATAAGTACTATGGTCATGAGCATTTATAATATGGTCTTTTGATGAACACATTGACTCATTTCTTTCTCACATCTATTCAAATTAGAATTGAAGGGCTAAGAGATATACGTGTTTTCACTTTGGTGACTACTGCTAAACAATTTCTTTAAAAGTGTGCAACTTTTTCTTTACTCTCAGAAGCACTATATTGAAATTGCTAATAGCATCATATCCATGTCATCTCTTGGTATTGTTAATTTTTATTTTGGTCACTGAGGTATAATTATATATCACCGTGTATTAATTTGCATTTCTCTGATGCTGTTAATGTTAAGTACTCTTTCATACACATTTTGGCTGCCAGAATTGTCTTTTGTGAAGTGACTATTCAAGCCTTTTGCTCATTCAAAACTTTTGAATTATTGGCCTTTTCCTTCTAAGTTTTCTTTATATTCTTCGAAATTACATTTGAATAAGAAATATATATTATAAATATTTTCTTTACATATGTCGCCTATCTTTTCTATGCTCTTAATTTGTAGTTTTAGAAATAAAGTTATTGATTTAAGTGAAGTCTAACTTAAACTTTTATTATGGATAGTGCATTTTGTATCCCATTTAAGAAATCCTCTGTATCAGAAAGATGTTCTCCTATATTAGCTGCTAAAGGCGTATCACTCTGCTTTCTCATTTAAACCTATGCTATCTACTTTTTATGTGTATTGTGAAGTAAGTGGTGTGATTCAGTTTTGAGTAATTATATCCAGTGAGTGGATATCCCACAAACATTTCTTGAGAAGATGAGCCCTGTACCACTAAATTACATTGGTTCTCTAGTTGTACAACAGGTAAATGGGTCTGGTTGCTCTGGTTCTGGAAATTGCACTCTTGTTCCCTTGGTATATTTGTTAAGTTTTGGTTCAGTATCACCCTACTTTAACTAAATTAGCTTTATAATAGTTTTTGATGTATGGTAATACACATCCTCCAGTGTTCTTCAAAATTTCCTTGGATATAGACTATATTTATGCAAATTTCTAACCTAGCATTTTGGTTTACACATACGTTGCATTGAATATATATCAAACTGGAGAGAGCTGGCATTTTACTACCCTTATACCTACTAATATAAGATTATGATGCTGAATATGATGCTGTTCTCATTCATTTAGATCTTTTGTTTCTCCTGGAAATTATATAAAAGCTTCTGGTTGAGGTAAAACACATGTTTTGTTAAAATAATTTCTAGGTGTTTTAGATAACATTTTTTTTAGAGAGAGGGGGGGGGGAATTAACTTTTTGTTTTTTGTTTGTAGATGGACACAAAACAATGCCTTTATTTTTATGTGGCGCTAAGAATCAAACCAGGGTCCTGCCCATCCTAGGCGAGCGCTCTACCGCTGAGCTACAATTCCAGCCCCACAGATAACATTGGTTTTTAAATTTAATTTTCAAATCATGTATGTCAAGTATATAAAATATATTTTACTTTTTAAAATTAAGACATTAAGGGTGTATTTTTTTACTTTTCCTAAGTATATATTTCAAATATAAACATTTCCTCTTATATATAGCAGTTGCATTTATTCATTTCTTTTATTTTATAAGGTTACATATTTTCATTTTTCTTACATACTGTCTAGAATCTCCACTAACATTAAAACACAGGGTCTCATCTTAAGGTATAAGCATTACAGATAGTAAATTATTTTGGCAGCCTTGAGCTTTCTCTCCATTTTAAAGTAGCTGGGGTCATCCTAGAAACATCATCTTAAGTTACTAAAAGCTGTGGTAGACTTTGTGTAAGGAATCTGTCACTTTTTACAATAACAATTTCTGATAACATTTTCACTTATTTTTTCTTAACTGTCTATGAAATGGTTTGTATATCCATTACTTATTCACATAAATGTGTTATGGTTTTCAAAAAGAAATGGACATATTCTTGCTTTGCTCTTACAACTTTTATGCAGATTTTACCTCCTTTGGCCACGACTTCCTTCTTGAAATTATTTTCTTTGCCTATGGAAGTACCACATTATTCTCAATATTCTTCTGACATTTCAGGTGCTTCTATTCATTTTCCCCCATTTCAGCCCTCTGCATCTTTCCACCCCATGAAAACTAAAGTGTACCAGAGTTTTCAGCACTTACTGAACTCCTAATCTCTAGAGGACTTTACCAAATCTTTTTTTTTCTTTCTTCTTTCTTTCTTTTTCTTTCTTTCTTTCTTTCTTTCTTTCTTTCTTTCTTTCTTTCTTTCTTTCTTTTTTTATTGGTTATTCAAAACATTACAAAGATTGCAGAATCACATTGGTTACACATCCACATTTTTACATAATGCCATATTAGTGACTGTTGTATTCTGCTACCTTTCCTATCCTCTGCTATCCCCCCTCCCCTCCCCTCCCATCTTCTCTCTCTACCCCATCTACTGTAATTCATTTCTCTCCTTGTTTATTTTCCCATTCCCCTCACAACCTCTTATATGTAATTTTGTATAACAATGAGGGTCTCCTTCCATTTCCATGCAATTTCCCTTTTTTCTCGCTTTCCCTCCCACCTCATGACTCTGTTTAATGTTAATCTTTTCCTCCTGCTCTTCCTCCCTGCTCTGTTCTTAGTTGCTCTCATTATATCAAAGAAGACATTTGGCATTTGTTTTTTAGGGATTGGCTAGCTTCACTTAGCATAATCTGCTCTAATGCCATCCATTTACCTGCAAATTCCATGATTTTGTCATTTCTTAGTGCTGCGTAGTACTCCATTGTGTATAAATGCCATTTTTTTATCCATTCATCTATTGAGGGACATAGGGGTTGGTTCCACAGTCTAGCTATTGTGAATTGTGCTGCTATGAACATCGATGTGGCAGTATCCCTGTAGTGCGCTCTTTCAAGGTCTTCAGGGAATAGTCCGAGATGGGCAATAGCTGGGTCAAATGGTGGTTCCATTCCCAACTTTCCCAGGAATCTCCATACTGCTTTCCAAATTGGCTGCACCAATTTGCAGTCCCACCAGCAATGTACAAGTGTACCCTTTTCTCCACATCCTCGCCAGCACTTGTTGTTGTTTGACTTCATAGTGGCTGCCAATCTTACTGGAGTGAGATGGTATCTTAGGGTGGTTTTGATTTGCATTTCTCTGACTGCTAGAGATGGTGAGCATTTTTTCATGTACTTGTTGACTGATTGTATATCCTCCTCTGAGAAGTGTCTGTTCAGGTCCTTGGCCCATTTGTTGATTGGGTTATCTCTAATCCCTCACAATGCCCAAATGTATTTCCAGCTATCTGGTAAAAGTTCTCTGAAATGGGTGGATCTCTGTAAGACTAACTGACAACCACCAAGTTCCACAATGCTGCTTTATTTTTGTATTCGTATTGGCTGTGTCTCACAAGGCTTTCCTTTCTTCCTTCAATCACTTTGTGTCTGAACTCATTGTCCAGCATTCTAAATGTCGACTAAATATTATCTGTTGGGAGAATCCCACCACAGTTCTTTAATCCTGATTTAGACTTTCATCCTTTTGCCTTCTCATAAACTTGTATTCATATCTCAATTCTGTAATTTATTGCAACTATTGAAATTACTGGCTTTATTTTGCCCTAAGAAAACATTTGTGGTAGTTGGCCTTTACTGAACCATCTCTTTTAGATCAGAGCTCAAGCCCAGCATGTTCAATTAGATTAGGATTTCCTTCCAACCTCTTAGGTATTTGGACTTTGTTCATTTGTTTTTCTCTCTCTATCATCTATTCAAATGCCTTACATTTGGAAGACAATATTTTTTAATGATGGGCTACTGTGTGGCCTAGGAATAAAGGGAGGAATGTAAGTTTATCTTTTCTAACTGTAATTTTGCCTGGGTTTTACAGAACAGAGAAGCAGAAGAGGCTTGGTATAGGCATCCTTGGCATTGTTGAATAGTAAGACCCTCTCACTGAGAAGGATTAACAAAGTAGGGATGGGCTGGAGCTACTGAGATTCTCCTTCACTCTGTTTATTAGATAGACAACTTCCATTTACTGGAAAAGATGGGACATTTTTGTGTATAGTTGGAGAATCCACACACTTGTAAGTCACTAACTTCATATGTTTCTAAGCTTACCTTCACTTAGCATGTTTTTTTTTTTCCCTAAAACAGATTTCAAGAATTGGTCCTGAATTAGACTTGTGTTTCCTTTCAACTCTAAAACTTGCATTTCACTCACAAGGCCACAATAAATAAAATAAATGCCTTCATCCCTGTGTCAATAAGCCAATTAAAGAGTAATTTTCTGATTTTATTAATTTTCAGGTGTTTGATGTTTTAAGTTTCACCTTTATTTCCAATTTTAATGTCACTTAGAGTTTTCTTTTAGAGATCTTGTCAGTAACATGAAAGTTTAAAAGTCTTCTGTTGCTGTTGTTGTTAGGTTTTGGGGAATAATAGTTTTCTTTACTCAATATATTTTCAACTCATAATCTTATTCTTTAAGAGCAACTAACATTTCATTTCTTGAACTTCTTTCTAACTACTACCTTGACTTCATCACCATCTTGGAATTAATAACTGAGCATTTTCTTTCTTTATCCCTCATTCAGCTTCTACCTTCTTGCCTGAGTTTTGTCTCTCCCTCTTCAACATCTTTTATACCTCACATATCCTCAACAGAAAATATACTAATACATCCTCTTCTTTTGATTTGGATCATATTGTATTATTTCTAATTTATTTTGTTGCAGGTTTTCTTCGCTTATCATTGGGTCCCAGTCATTCAGCAAACATATTAGCATATTTAAGATCAGTCTTTATATTTTACAACTTTATCTACCAGATAACAACTTATAAAACAAAATTAAAAAATTGTTTTTATAGCAAAAACAAGATCACATGCCACAAAACTTAAAAAAATATATTTTAAAGTCAAATATTTCCAAATCTCTTAAAATTTAAAAAGTTATTCATAAAGACATTAAATCCTTTCAGGAATAAAGTGAGGAAAATATAAAAATAATTAAACTCTTAAAGTGAAATGTCTGTGACAGAATACCTGAGATACACAAAAGAAACCTTTTTTCCTTAAAGTTTTTTATCCCAAGCCCTCCATTCCACTAAGAAAATAACAGCTTATGGGTTCATAGGTTCCAGAGGTTTTAATTAATGGTTGGTTTGTTCCATTGTTTTTGGTTCTGTGGCTGTGCAGAATATCATGGCAGGGAGTAGGTGGTACAGCAAAGTTCTTACTTCATGGCAATCAGGAAACAAAGAGAAAGGTCCAGGGTTCCAATATCCCCTTCAAGGGCATGTCCCCAGCGACCCAACTTTCCCCTAGTGTGATGGCCCCATCTTCCTAAAGCTTCATCAGCTCCCAATAGAGACATGATCTGGGGCCCAAGCCGCCGTCATCACAGGAAGCTTTAGGGGACATTTATGATCCAAACAAAATAATGTGTAATACATGTGAAGTGATTAAGACATACCAAGAGCTACATTACCTACTCCAAAGGCAGTATTTCACATGATCTTCAAAACCACATTATGAAGTTAGGACTTAGGACTTCCATCATTCCTGTTTTACAGATGAGATTTCTGAGGTTTAGGAAAACTTAAGGAATGCAAACAAGATCACATACCATAGAGAAAGAAAAGCTAGAGGCCTGAAATTTTGATCACGATGGTTCTCTTGTCCATTTTTCCAGGTATATAAATGTAGAATTCAAACAGGTTGTGGATGGTCATGGTGATACGAAACGAAGATGTAATTATTACTAGCAGTTTTCATTATATCGTTTTCCATTACTCAACTGTCATTTGAAACGGGATGTCATAATATTTTTAAAATTAAGCCTAGTCCCCAGTTTTGTTATTTTTCCTGGGAGAAAGAAGACAATCTATCAAGTAAAACATCAGCAAAGTGGCCTCAAGATATATACTCATCAAAAGAACAGCCGGCTACTTCAACAACGACAAAACACAATGGGTCCTTTCTAAAAGGCCAGAGAGAAGCAGAGGACTTGGGCACTTGGAAGCAACTTCGGGCAAAAGAAAGAATTCATTTCATATAATGTAACACGACATTTCACATTGTATAAATTTACACTGTCTCCTATCTCCCTTTATAAGTCTGTATAACTTTGCTCAGAAAATATTTCATGCTAATTTTCTTTTTCATTTATGCCAAAATCGACTTTATTTTTAGTCTTTCCCAAAGTTCCTTGGAATTTCATTTTTTATATCTTAGCTGTGATGTTATCCTTCAATTTCTATATATCAGGTTTTTAAGACTTTTGGCAAACTGGAAAATATTTTGTAAGTATGCATGTTCCAGTCAAACTGAGAAAATGCCAGATCTCAGAGACAAAACTAGATCCAGTCTGGTTTAACTCTATGGCAATGGAATTAATGAAACTGTTTTGAACCAGTTGTTCCATCCATTAACCTGGTCAAATTCTGCTTCAACTAATGTACATGATATTTATTCACAAGTATATAGTTTGAGGAAGGCTACACAGGGAAAAAGAATAAGCAAACTATATGGATATTGTTCCAAAAACTTATTTTGTTCATTATGTATGGTTTAGAGAGGCAAGTTTTGGTTTGGTTTTCAGGATGCAATTCATTTATCTGGGCATCTAACAGTGGTGGTAGGGTTATAGAAACAAGGAACAGGAAGGTCTCCATGACTATGTATACTGGTTTCCTCAGGACAAAATGCACTGACTTTTTTTTTGTCCCATCTTCTAAACTCAGAGTCATTCTTTAAAATGTGAAACTGGTTATTAGCTCAGAAATATGCATATGATCACTCCTGGGTTAGGGAGCTGGACCTACATCACTTCGAGTATCTTATTAATAGTTTTCTAACTTCCTTTTTATCTTGAACCCCAGAGAGTTTTTTTTTTATTTTTAAAACTACTTTGACGGTAGAAAACAATTAAATAAATTAAGCAGTCTTCCAAAATGTTTCATTTTTATATCTTGGCAAGAATTTAATGCCTACTTTCCCCCTAGCTTTGCTGAGACAACTTGCTCTAGATCAGTGGATGTTTTGCAGTATGGAGGAGGGACTGAAGATCAAAGATAAAAATGGTGCTATTTCCAAAATACTTCTCATTCTTCTCAGTAACTTGGGGCGTATACATGCTGATCCCATAAGCATTTATTGACACTTATTTGAAGAGAAGTATTAATTTAATAAGATAATTATCAAAACATAGGACTAAATAGGATTTGAATGGTAAGCTTTTACCCTCTCATAAGACCATATTTAACCTCTACAGAGCAGATAATTATAATATTTTCTACTTCTAATTCTGCAGCCTCTGTTTATGACCCAGTATAGGTATTTTTTATGTGGTCTAAATTCTTTGCCATTTAAAATTTATTTGGATTGTAAAGGGTAGAAATGAACTCTTGATTCATCTCTTTTGGTGATTATGTAGTAGTCTAGCTTGATTATATTGTTGCAAATCATTATGATCCAAATATATCTTTCAAAATACTCACCTTCCCTTGGTTTTAGAGAAAAATAATCCAGTAGCAATACCTTGTTGTGAAACTCAAATTTTCTGACTATCTATGTTCTAGAAATGATCAGTTTCTATGTAAGTATACCTTAGTCTAGGAAAATCACACTTAAGAATTCAATTATTTTAATGTTTATTTTTAATTGGTGAATAAGCATCTATTTATGATTAATAACATTTTCAAATATGTATATATTGTAAAATGGCTAATTCAGGCTGACTGACATATACATTGCTTCACATACTTTTTTTTTGTGGTTAAAAATACTTTAAAAATTACTGTCTTTAAAATGCCCATATATAAAACATAATTAGCTCTTATCATGATGTCAATAGGTATCTTTTGTATCACTGAAATCTCCTTTGACCAGCATTTCTCCAATCCTCCCTCCTCCTCAGATCCTGAGAATATGAGTATCATACTCTGAGAGTATGAGTTCCACATATAGATACTACAAGTGAGATCATGAGTCATTTTTCTCTCGTGCTAGCTTATTTTACCTAATATAATGTTCTCCAGGTTCATCTGTGTTAATGCAAATTATAGAATTTCCATATTCTTAAAATAGCTTAATAGTATTTTCTTCATTCATTTGTTATCTGATAGGCAGTTAGGTTGATTTTTTTTATCTTGGATATTGTGAATAATGTTGCAATGAACATGGGAGTGCAGATATTTCTTCAACTGATGCAAAAAAAAATTAAAACAGACCCAATATCAAAATTTTTGGATTATCTGCAGTTTGAAATATCTTGATCAGTCCACTCATCACCCAGTATGGACAAGTTAGGTTCTTACCTACGGAAAAGCAAACAAACATACAAACCATGATAAATAAAATATGTTAAATTGCAACTTAACTCTGTGTTAGATGTAATTGATAAAAATCATGAAGTCTTGGTAATTTAAAGTCGTTTATCCTCTGATGCTAAAGCCCTCTCAAGTCAAAGTTGTAGGACAGTGTTTGAGGGCCTTGACTCTTCTGGTAAGCTTTTGTGGATTAGATACTGGTTTATTGCTTCCTCATTGTGAGGCAGGTTGTGTGACTTAAACCTTGGTTTCAAGTTCCTCATTTCCAAAGTATGGAGAATGATAGAATCTATTTCATGGGTTACTGGAAGATTTCAATAATCTAATATAAATACAGTGATTAGTAAAGCAAGCTTTACATTTTGGCCACAGGCCATTATATATGAGCATTAATCTCTCAGTTACTGACTGGGTGTTATGCAGGTTCTGATATCAAAGATACTTAAGACATGGCCTCGTACGCAGGGAGCTTACCTTCCAATGAGGACAGTGAACATGTGAATAGCTATGTAGCCTATTAAATGGATAACAGAAATGTGCCAACAGTATGAAAGAGACAAAGGAATAATGTCCAGGGGAAAGATGGGAACAATAGGGTTACATTTTTATTCAAAACAAGATCACTTTAGACTCTTTTTTTTTTTTAAGTAGCAGAATTTATTTTTTTTTGTTTTGTTTTTGTTTTTTTATTCGTTGCACATGACAATACAATGATCTTGACATCATACATTTGAATCAATTGGGGTATAATTTCTCATTTTTCTGAGTGTACAGGTTGCAGAATCACATTGGTTATACAGACACGTATATACATACAGCAATGCCAGTGTCTTTTTTATTCTGTTGCCCTTCCTATCCCCCCTTCCCCTCCCCTCCCTTCCCATCACTTCTCTCTACCCAATCCACTCTAGACTCTTGAAATAAAAGAATTAAATGCTTAACAACTCCAACTTGATTTGTGTATCAGAGTAAATTAAATTATGCTATAAACCAAGTTTAGTAGTAAAGATTAGATTAAGAATAGAAATAGGACAGTGTTGCCAAACTTTATTTTTCTATCTATAGACTGAGGTCAGGAGTTGTAGAGAAAATTATGAGACCATGTTTACAAAAAAAAAAAAACCAAAAAACAAAAAACATGGTTACAAATAGGAAAAGAATTGCCCAGTTAAAATCACGGAGAAAGAATGGTTTCAGGAACAGCATTGATGATAGTGGTCTTGCCCTTAACTGCCAGTTTTACTTCATATTGTTGACAATTCCAAACATGTGCAAGCATTAAGAATGGAAAATCACTCACTTTGTTAGACCGAGGTCTTCAGCAGGCAATGAACAGTGTTTAATGCCATATGGAGTAATTTAATGTGAATTTCACAATACTTGAAGAAGCATCATCACCAAATCTGGTAAATGGAGTTACTGATTTTGTTTCTTGATAGCATGATGATTTAGTTGTGCAATAGTGCTGTCACCAGATGAGATTAATCACAATAATGATACGTCTTTTTTTTTAAGGACATTATCATTAATCATTTGAATACAGCCCAAGAGAAAAGGTTTCTAGTTAAACTTTCTAAATGTTACAAAATGGTTATAAAGTACGAGCTGTTGGAAATAGGCATTATTTTTATTTCAGTTTGGGGAACATATGGCAAAATGATTATTCATCGTTGCTGAAGTGATTTAGCAAAAGCACATACAGAGTATCTCAAGTGATATAAAAAAATAATAGTATACTACAATACTGATTTCATGTTGTTCCAATTACATTTGTGTGGCCTTAGTTAGCTTATTTAAATAATTTGGCCTTTATCTGTAAAACAAATGATAATAACCATCTCATAGGATCTTTATGAGGCAATTTTTTCTTTTTTTTTTTTTTTTTTTAGTGCTGGGCTCTGAAACCAGGGCCTTGAGCCTGTAAAGCAAATGCTCTACCACTGAGCAACATCCACAGACCAAGGTGATGCAGCTTAAAAGTGCTCTCTGGCCTAGAAGTGATCTTTCTTCCCTTGACATATTCATTTTTATTTATCTTCTTCTTTCTCTACTTTTTCTCCCTCTTCCTCATTTTCACATTTCCTATCATTAGTTTACCAGGTCAAACATATGTCATATAGGCCTACATGGGTAATATGTAATCTTGTTTCATCATCACAGAGCTAAAATTAAACTCAAGAAAATTTTTACTATGCCAAAGTGTTAGGTTCCAGTTTATTCTATTTTCATATAGTGAGATTGTTCGTCCTAAAATTTCACATTCATAACAATGCAGACTCAAATTGATGATATAATCTCTTAGTTGAGAAGTTAACGTATGAACTTTAATTACCTTATCTTTTAAGATAACCAATTTGAAACTATTGTGCATAAAATATTGTTTAAAATATTCAAGTGGCACCAATTTGTAATCAAATAGTCTGTAATATCTACTTTCTTCATGGCAATATTACAGAAATTACCTACGAAAATATTGCAAATTCTAAATGCTATTGAAATACTGCTAACAAAATGGCATGGAAAATAGTCAACTGAAAATTTCAGTTCCAAAATAGTTTCTTGTTTTCGTTTTTGGATTTTTATTTTTTGACAATGCTCTTCAACTGACCAGTAATTGCTAATGGTAGGTATAATGCTTAATTTAGCCACATATAGTAAGTACTGGAAAGGTGAGGAAAGGATGAACTTGACCCAAAATAAAGAAATGGCTAATTTTAAAAAATTTCCTAGTAAAACAATATTATGAAGACCTTGTCATCATAAGCATACTACTTTGCATACCTCTTAACTGGAATAGAATGAATTAATTTTAGCACTCTGAAAATAATTTTAAACATCTAGTGGTTGCCTTTTTAGAACAAATAATGTTTGTCTGGGTCTATTTTATGCTACTCTAATAAAATACCACATACTGAGTCATTTATAAAGAACAGGAATGTATTTCTCACTGTTCTGGAAGCTGGAGAATGAAATAAAATCAAAATACCTGCACCAAGTAGCTAGTGAGGGGCTTCTTGCTGCACCCTCAGGTGGTGGGAGGTGGAAGGACAAGCTAAAAAGGTAAGGACCCCACTCTCAAGCCCCCTTAGCAAGAAACGTAACTCCATTCCAAGGGGGAGACCTTGTGGCCGTATCACCTCTCAAACATCTCACCTCCCACACTACCACTCTGTCAACACCTGAGTGTTGGAGGAGAACTTCATACAACGTGAAATCTAGCAATTGGTCACAATACAGGATACTAGAATTGAAGAATCTGGTTATTTGTGGTATATTGACTATTGATAGTTACTTGAATTACTTGTCAAGGAGGGATTTAAATGAGAGAAGTTGGAGTTTCTTCAATAGAATTAACCTCTGAGGGTAATCAGGGTGACTCTGATTACCTAGAAGGGGGAAAATACTAAGGTGTGCTTCCTCCAGCTACTTATTGGCTTATTATTTTTTTATCTGAGTTTTACCATTTATCTTTATTATATCTTAATAATTATAGGAACTGCCTACCTCCTATTTTTGCTGTCAAAAATAACCAAGTTATCCAGGTACAGTGGTGTAACCTCAGGACTTGGGAGGCTCAGGCAGGAGCAGATCAACCTCAAGTTTGAGATCAACCTTAGCAATTTAGCAAGATTCTGTCCCAAAATAAAAAATAAAAATAGTTGGGGATATAGCTCCATGGAAAAGTACCCCTGGGCTCAATGCCCAATATCAAAAACAAATATCAAAAGAGAATGCACAAATTAAAGCAGATGCTTAAAATCATTTATGGAATAACAGCAGGATGGCAGGTGAAGGAGAGTGTTGATAACAAGAAATATGGGATTTCTAAGTCTCCATGTCATTTTCAAAATACAATTCTCAGCATTTTCACCTGGCTCTCTGAATTCCTATCTGTCCACTTTCTCCCCCAGTCTCTTCTCTCGGCTCTTGCTCCTCCAGTTTTGCTGTTAAAGGCTTTCTTTTAAAAAGGTGAAATTCTTCATGGTGTGTGGTTTCAGTACATTGTAATAGGATGTTCCTTGGAGTGTGACCCTGAAGTATGAGGGTTGGAAAAAGGGGATTTTCTAGAAAGATTTTCTCAGTACCTCCTCTTCAGTGTTTTGGGTAGAGGGGCCACAGGGATACCTTCACCACAGCCAGGAGAGGAGAAGCACCAACTGCACATGTTCCTCTGGCAGGGAACATTCGGAATATCTTTCTGCTAACTGCACGGGGTGCTGGTTAAAGGTCCAATGCCAACTGTGGTCCTTATTGCATGACACATCAGGCTACATGAGGGGCTACAATATAAATGAATCTGGCTTTCTCGAGTGAGAGTCACAGAGCTGAATCCAAAGTTTTAGACAGGTAGGAATCCAATTGTTTGCTTATTTACAATTTCTTCTCCTCCCTAAAATAAAAGACATTTAAAAGCAAACAAGTATGTTTGAAACTTGCATAAGAGTGATGACTAAAATTTCTTAAATATATACTCTGCATTCCAGGCCCCATTAACTAGCACTCTAATGGTATCATCACATGGGATCTTCCCAGTGCTCAGAATTAGCATTTTTAGTTTACACATAAGGAAATCTAACTTGTCCAAATTTATGCAGTAGATAAGTGTTAGAGTGAAGATTCCAACCCAAACTTCTGATTCAAGAGGTCATATTTCTAAAAATTTTAGATTAAGAGAGAGAGAGAACAAAATTTTTGTGGCTGCATTTACATGGTTCCCTAGAGGAAATACTGAGGTGGGTCTTCAATAGGATTTCAATTTAGCTAGAACATGTAGACAAATTGATGCGAAATAATGAGTAGATCTATGCTGATAAGTATGAAAGTGGTACACCATATCCCTTTGCACATGCATGTTATTTGTGTAAAAACTATTTTAACTAGACTCTCCCCTTTACTCTCTCATTATTTAAAAAATCTAAATGTGCCCTAGCATACACAGTTTATTGGCAGGATGTGTATCCAACTAGCAACTTAAATAGCAATCCACTGATGGACCTTCCATTATATTTCTAGCTTTATTAATTATTAATGTTGCAAATGCAGGCAAGTTCCTGGACATTGCTGAATCATCTCAAAGGCTGAAGCTCACTGTCAGGTACATCATCTTATCAGGCAGTAAAATCAATTCTCTGAATGACCACCTTCGAAGGCAAATATGAGCCATGAGTAATATAAAGTCATGACATAATAAGTTATTAAAATATATCACTTTTTCTTCTCCAGTCTTTATCACTTTGGGTTTATCTAGATTTAAATATAGTTTTTTTGAACATTAAATTTTTATACGACATTTCACTGTGGTACAAATTTTTCACTTGTTTCTGCCATATTAATGAATCATAGACTACTTAATACAGAATTCTAAATAATATGTTTATTTACAGAAAAATAAGGCATTTTTTAAGATAAGAAAAACCTCTTTCCCATTTAAGGAAAAATGATGTATTTGTTTGGGGGTTTTATTGTAAGTGTTTTATTTAGTTTCAAGCACAGAATAGCATAGTTTCATTCACATGTTTTCTGAATATTGAATACAATGTATTCAAAATCAACAAGACCTTTGTTCACATAGAGATAGTGTTGGAGGGAATCAGAGAATGAGAATCAGACACACCATTTCTAAATTATAGACAAGAATCAAGTACCTATAAGCTTTTTATAGTCATTTTTCTGTTTCATTGCCTAGCTGACCCTCCTAAGGAAATTGGTGGCACTGACAATGGAAAGTACTATTTTTTATCTATCTTCCAAATCTGAAAGCAATCTATTTGAATACAAAGAAATATTAGAAAATGGGTTCCATTTCTGAACAGATTTAGCTCCATAGAAGTTACATCAACAATGAAATCCTTCAGGTGTTGTGAAGACTTTGGTTTTTTCTTTAGTGAAACTGAAATGTCAGCACAGAAACACACACCAAAAACATGTCTAAGAAAATAACAATAACTCACATTTCGGAAAATTAAACATAAAATGTTTCTTTCATATTTGATTTCCAAAGTATGTTTCACCTCACTGTAAAACTGTAAAAACATTTTACTCATAAACCAATAATGGCCTATGATTTATTAATGTGGCAGAAGATTCATTAATATGGCAGAAACTTAAGTGAAAACTGTGGACTACTTTGAAGTGTTATATAAAAATGTAATTTTAAAACTGCATAAAAAACTAAATAAACCCCCAATTAGCAAATTGGACATGAAAAAGAGAGAAGTTTTAATAACCCATTATACCATGAGGAAATTATATTATTTTCAAATAAATCATGACTGCCAACTATGTCCCAATATCCCTCTCTCCCTTTCTCACTCTTTTCCCTCCCTCTTTTTCCCCCTCCTTCTCTCTCTCTTCAATGGGAACATCATTTATAGATCATAAAGCTATGAAAGGATTCATTATGAAAAGCAGGAAGAGCCAAAATTTAAAAGCACTGCTTCTTTTTTCCTGAACTCAACACTTCATTATTGAATTAATTGGACTTGCAAAATTGAGTAAGAAAATAATTTTACCTGAAATTAATTAATTTCATGTCCTTTAATTTAAATGTTCAAATTACCTAATTCAACAACAATTATAATGCACATGTAAAAAGGGAACTTCAGAAAAGACATCTTTAAAAATGTACTTCCTAATCTTTTCTCTGTTCATTTCTGATCTTTGTACAAAGAAAAAATGCTATTAATTGAGCCATTTTGTGGCAAAAAAAGTAGCTTCCCTTATGCTCACAATGACAAAAAGAAGATTAATATTACATTTGTAAATGCTACAAGGCTTTTAGAGAAGTATTCATTATATAAAGAAGAGTCATTAGTTTTACTTTGTTTGTGACATAAGTAAAATGTTCTATGGTAGTATTATATTCTTAAATATGATCTCTCTAATCCTTATTAATCTAGAATTTATGTTTAAAATCTTTCTATCTCTGTTCCTTCTTATAGTATGTTGGATATATTAACCAATTTGAAATATTACATACAGGAATCCTGAGGCATACTGTGGTATGTACAACCATTCAAGCGTCCAGTTGGATATATTTTTATCTGGAACATGCAATGTATCCTTTTACCTAATAGTAAATGGTATCTCCTGGCTTAGCCTTGAGACAACAAATTTAACAGCCAATAGATGGCACTGGAAGTATTCATTTTCTTTATCTTTTCTGTCTTATTGAGTATGAGTATTTCTGAAAGCAAATGATAATTTATATAGTCCAATTAAAAGCAAAGGCACATTCAGAATGTCCATGTTGAAGAAACTAGTATTTGTCACAAGTGTTGAAAATCTTAACACCCTAATGCAATGAAGCAATGTCTTCATACTCTACCATGTTGTAACTTACTCGTGTGTCATTCCAAGATGCTTTCCCACCACCTGCCAGGATTTCTGAGGGAAGTCTGTAAGCTCAATTGGTATGTGTGATTTCTGCAGAGATTTCATTTTTGGTACTATTTGCCTGCTTGTGTGATCCTGGTGGGATGAGGATTACTGAGAAATGTAATTAAGTCTTTTCCTTACTGGTCCTTACCTAGATTTTTCTAAAGCCAGCCTCACAAGCAACCTTTTCATTCTCTGTAAACAAGCCAACAAAATGTTCAGTGAATCATGCAGAATATAATGCATGATAGCACTTCAGCAAAGGCTACAGTGAATAGAATAACACACATATAGGATGGAGCTAATTTCTCTAGAAATTTGGTTAACAATGGGCTGAGTCATGTACACTTGGCTGAAAAAGATCCTAGGTGGAGTTTGATACCCACCTATATAGGCAGACCAACTAGTACTGTAACTGTTAAGTGCGATGCAGTGACTATACCTTAATCTTTGTCTTTAAAAATATTGTTATTTATACAGTTACATCAAGACTATCACAAAGCCAAATATTTTCAGAAAAATGTTATCAGCAGGATGCAGCATCAAACATTATTCCATCTTCAGATTTTATTTTCATACTTTTTCAAAGATTTGTCTTAAAACTATTGAAAAGTCATTGCTTTAATCTAAATAAGTTTAAATCATATTTTTATGAAAATTCAGCACAAAATTAAGCTTACATATAGCTAAATGAGACCACATTTGATCTATGTGCTTATGCATAAAATAATAAAACATCTAAGTTATAAATGTGTTGACATTTTATTAAACAATTTTATTCAGAATATCATGATGAAATAAATATATACATACATATATTTACACTCACATGCATATTTCATGAGGATGTCTCACTCATGTAAGTATATATGAAATGAGATCACATACCTAGAGCACCTAAAACAGTGCCTAGATATTTTTTAAGTGCCTACTGTAATAGATTGCAGGGTGGAAAATCAGTGAAAATCATCTGTTGCCTGTTCAAATACTAAATATAATTTTTAGTAAAAATGTTTGTGCAACTCCCTCCGCTTCACTAAAAACATTCTTTTTAAGCATCTGACTTGAAAATTCTCTATGTATTGTTCCTCCTAGAATACTCAATGCCTGCGCAACCATTGTATAAAAGGGATCACATTCCCCTAACTTCCTATAACCCTGGGCTTTTTGTTTTATACAAGGAATAAGTCAGTTTTAGAATTCTTCTCTACAAGATTAGATGTGTTTTCATGAGCTTGGTGACACCTGCTATCAAACTAAGGCAATTTATTCATATGCCTAAGGATGTCTGAAGTTAATATATAAAGGGGCACATAAAGAAGTGTCCACAGGTGATACTCAGAGACGTCTGTAACTCTGCAAGGAAAACCCCCTATGGAGTACTGCGCACTGTGGCCTGCAGGACCTTTTATCTTTAATACAACAATGTGACTTTGATGCCAGGAGGGTCCAGAATGACAACATTCATCTTGATGTCTGCATTTTAGACCCAATGAAATTTCCTTCCTTCTAAAATCATTGGGTTCGGGCTGGGGATGTGGCTCAAGCAGTAGCGCGCTCGCCTGGCATGTGTGCCGCCCATGTTAGATCCTCAGCACCACATACCAACAAAGATGTTGCGTCCACCGAGAACTAAAAAATAAATATTAAAAATTCTCTCTCTCTCTCTCTCTCTCTCTCTCTCTCTCTCTCTCTCTCTCTCTCTTTGAAAAAAAATAATAAAATCATTGGGTTCTCTTTTCCAAAGCTTCTGAAGAAGCAAACAAACCACAACTATACTCTTGTTTTCAAATTAGGTAAAGTTTTTAGAGCAAAAATCATTGAATTGTATGAAATTTAGTAATGAATATTCAGAAATCACACCTATCACCATGTTGTTAAATTAGTGTTTGCAGCAAGTGAATGAATGGAAGGATAGATGGGCGGATGAATAATTATAACTTAGACAAATTTAAATATTGTTAATAGAGTTAAAAGGAAATGATACTCCTAAAAGGAAAAAGGAAACTTGATTCTGAATATTTAGTTCATATTACAACAACAAAAGAAATGTCAACTTAAAATCTGTTTTATCTTTTTCATCATAGAAAAATACATATATGTCAGATTTGTTTTGCTACCTGTTTTTAGGGACTCAGATTTATGATTGATGAGGTCCAAGTTTAGTCAGGGAACCAACAAATTATAGGTGTTAATCTTCGGTAAGTTACTTGGCTTCTCAAACCCTCAACCATCTTCCTAGTGTAATAATTTTACATCTCATAGGAATATTTTGAGAAGTCTGTTTAAGAATACACATGATGAACATAAAATAGTGCAACTATTGTTGGTAATCATTGGGCAGTATCTCAATAAATTAAACACAGAATTACTATATGGCCCCATAGTCTATTTCTAGGTATTTACCCAAAATAACTAAAACCAAATATACATACAACAACCTACATCTGAATATCCATAGCAATGTTTTTCATAACAGTTCAAAGAAGGAAAACAACCCAAGCGTTCATCAACAAATGATTGGATAAAATGTGAGAGATATATATAATATATAATATATTATATATATATATATATATATATATATATATATATATATATATATAATTAGTGGAAAATTCATGGTAGATGATTGGGTAAGAAGCATTTCTCCTCATTCTCAAGGGCCTTTCCCATATTCCAGAAACTGATTTAAAACAGAGAATTAGAATTTATTTCTTATTCTTCTTACCAGTCCTCCTATTTCTTGGTAATATGACCTCTATATCCTGTTTTGACATGGTGCTTACTGAGTCTTTTTTTCCTTAGAGTTGGCTCATTTAGAAGAATACTCTACTTTAAATCTTTCCTTGGTGGAAAAGTTTCTCGAATAGTTTCTTGAGGATATCAGACTGATTTCTCACTATGGGACTTTTGATAAATATGTCTAATAACTCATCTTCTCTACTCTTTCATTAAGTGGCAGATATGAATAATTGGATGATTCAGAAAGAACTATGGATTTTTCCAGTGCTGAAATAAAGGCAATAATCATTTATGAATAAATACAGCCCATAGAGTTCCTTCACCTTTCCACTCCTCCTGCTGACATTCCTCTTTTGATACCTGACAGCTTGCCTTGCACATAGTTATACCTCAGTAAAGGTTTGCATAATGAACAGAACATTAGATAGGAAATCTGCTTTGTAAGGGAATATAAGGAATATACCCTTTGATCACATCTCTCATCTTAAAGTCAGATCCTGATTTGCACAGAGTATATAGTGTGCAGAACTGTACAAGTTTCTGATTGTCTTGAAATCTATTCCTTAAATCCAGCTTTAATAATGTGACCAATGTCTGCTTCAACAAATACTATATTCCGTAAAAATCTTGCTCAAATTTAACAACAACAAAAAAACCATTGATTTGACTTGACTTGATGTTTTCATTGTTATCTGATGGGAGACTAAGCTAATCACACCTCAGGTATACATGGATTGATAGTTTGAAGAGTTACCACCCATTATTTTAGAAGCTATCATTACCAATGTCTTTTTAAAATCATTTAGCTTTAAAATAAAATCTAAATGCTTCAAAATAACAGGTTAGAAAATTTTGATTATACCTTGTGCATAAATATTTTCTTGCTTTAAGTTAACATGGCTATGTGTTGTTAAAGTCAGAACTCAGATGAACAGAAATACTGGGGAAAGGAAAATACACAGTTACATGCCAAATTCCCTGAACTCTGACATGTTTTGGCAATATACTTCTGGTTTTCATAGAAAAAAATTAACTGCAGAAACCATCTTTCATATAACCTTACCTAGTATATTTCCATAAAGTATATGCTTACCAAATTCAAGCTTAAAGAAACTATAGTAATACTTTAGTCCTAGATTCACTAAATGGTTTTGCCAAAGTCCAGGACTTAATCAACCAGCACTCTTTATATGTATTTTGTATTAAGTTAATTACACAACACTAAGATAACATATATCAAACCTAACCAGGAAATTTGCAAGTACAATTTACATGAGTACGTTTTCTTATCTTGTGTGTGCACTCCTGCACACATGTACACAGGAGCATGCATGCATTTGGTATCCACCAAAGGATAAGAGAGTGGAGGTATGGGAACTGGTGTGAATAAGAGACAATCTATGTCCATAAAGCCTTCTTATTTTGCCTCAGAATCAAATAAATTAAAAAAATAAAACTTATGTTCACCTTTGTGTAAGTGGTTTTGATCAATACCTGCTTAAACCTAATATGAAAAATTCAGTCACTTTCTGGGCTGAGGCTGTAGCTTAGTGGTCAAGCACCTGCCTGGCATGTGTGAGGCACTGGGTTTGATCCCTCACCACCACGTAAAAATAAATAAAGATACTGTGTGTGTTATCTACAACTAAAAAAAAAAAATTCAAAAATTCACTCACTTTGAGTGAACTCGGCATTTCTTTTAGCCATTCCTAACTGACTTACTACTAAATTTCTCCTCAAAGTACTTTCAAAATTTTCTCTAATCTTCTAAATTAACTTGATCTACCTGTTTTTTTTTTTTTTTTTCCCTACAAGCCGATGATTTCTGCATTGTGATTTAGGACATCACTCAACTCTTTTCCATTCATCAAAATTGTCTCTGAATTCTCACCCACACATTTCTATAATTCTTCTTGCCAAAGCACTGTTCTTTCTGATCTAAACCCCAATCTCTGTTCTGCACTAAACTTCCTCATTCTTAGTTCTGTGCTGATTATTCTACATTGGCTCCTTTCTATCCCTATATGATCTCTTTGCCTTTTGTTCTCTTTCTCTGAGTTCCAGAGTCTAACTCCCTCAGACAGCATCAGCTATTCAGACCTTCTGGTATTTGACAATGAAAGGAGCGTGTGTTTTGGGGAGATTGGGCTATTTATGGGCTTTTTAATTACTCTTTTGTAATTAAGATAAGCTTGTTTCTCAGAGAACTCCTATGCTTTGATGTTCACATTCAGATCCTTTCCTTTTCTCCTGAGTTGCACCTTTTTTCTGAAGCAGGGACAAATGGTATATGTATATGTGAACTATATGTATTTAAAAATTTTTACTTAGGCAATAAATTTAGGGACAGAATTAAGTATAACTTTTAAAGTCAAGTATAAGTATGGATTTTACAAACAGTTTTTTTCCCAACGTAAAAAAGCATTAGTTCAAAAATTATTAAACTGAAAACTAGAAAAAATACATAGTAAATCACTTAATTTTTATCAAGCAAAATACCGCATTAAAGATGTTTTTCTAAAGTAATCATAATCTGTGGAAATAGGGCAGTATTTAATGTTTAGTCTGCAAATGATGTTCTTTCTAAAAACATAAGGACAAAAAAATAAAAATCAATACTCTAACTTCACTTAACACTTCAATACAAAGACTAATAATAAACATGATGTAATTTCACTTGGTAATAACTCTAAACGTTCTGATCTCAGCTAAGCTCAACGAATAATTCATTCAGTACAGCTGTTAGAATGAGGGCCACAGAGTTGGGCATGCTGATTAAATACCTACCACCTAGCAGTGTAACAGCCCTTTTAGAAGCAACCCATTTGTTGTGTAAATTTAGTTCAGCTTCAGTAAAGCTCCTAAAAATTATGCAGATAGATGGATGTTCCAAGTTGTAGCAGAACAAATAAGAAATAAAAAACAGAGGAGGCAAAGTATAAAAAATTATTAGATATAATCTATCCAGAATAAATACAAGTGAAAAGTTGGACAGGAACTGCCTATTTTTTAATTCTTTCCACTGTACAAATAGCAATATCTTACAACCACAAATCTCAAAGTATGTAACTTAAATCTTCCTAGTTATTCCCAAGATCACAGGAAGGGAAAATAACCACTGTGAAAACCATGAAGTCAGGAAACAAATCTGTGGAAATTAATGAAAATATTTTGGGAATAAGTGCTCCAGGAGAATGCAAGCATGACAAATTTGATGGTAATAATTTATTAGTAGGCATGCTTATTAGCTTGGATTTTCTGTTCTGACCACATCCAGGCTACTACTTTTGAAACAAAATTTTATGTGGTACCTTTTAGGGCCTGGAATGAACAAACTGTAACTATCCTGCTCACCCTCAAGTCCACAGTTGTCCATCCCCAAGGACATGATTGTACTTAAATACAGAATCGCATTCCTTGTTACTTATTTCTTGGAATTCTTAGCATGTGACTAAATACTTGATCTTTATCTGACTTCTGAAACTTTTCTAAATCCCTTTCTGACATTTCTCATTCATTCATTCAAACCTTTAAGAGAAGTCACCAACGTGCTAGGCACTATGTTGTGTTGTGAGGTTTATTGGCAACTTAAACATTCACCATCGATTTATAAAAAATAATAATGTATGGGATGATTCTTCAGTTCTTGTAGCTTGTCTCCTTTCTCATCCTCCTTGAAGGCATGCATATCCCACCAGACTTATTACTACCTTGCAAGCAGTAAATTTTCTAATATTTGTGTGTTAAATTAATAAAATCAAAATAAATGGTCAAAGAGAATTTGAAGTTCAATGTAAACTTGCTGGAAAAAATTCTAAATTTTCTGTTGCAAGTGTTGCCTTTTTTTTTTTTTTTTATCTGTTCTATATTAGGGATACTAAGGCTTCTCTACTTGTATAGAGCGCCGAGTGCTGACAATGCTCAGAAGAAAAAAAAAAAAATCAAACCAAAGTGAACATGATTAGGAGGCATTAATTTATTATCAGGACAAACTAGTCTCAATATTTTTGCTGTTCCCAGCATACTTCTGACAGCAGGAATCCAAGTGCCTATCATTTATTTTTCCTATGACCCTTAATCTCATTTGAGTTTTTTAGTCTTTTAACATTTATTGATTAAATTTTAAAACAAATTAATTTTAGTTTAGAAAAGATACTTTTATGAGTAGAAAAAAATTGCAAGATGATAATTTTACCTATGGGTTGTGATCACTCTTCTGAAAATACTATTATATATGGTACTCTGGTCTTAATAATTTTTAAAACATGGGACCAAATGAAACACTCTTTAAATAAAAATGATTTTTTTTAAACAAAAGAAGGCTAATCAGGTACTAAGAACAAAGGTGATCCCATACCCAATGACTCATGCCTGTGATTTGTGGTCTATGCAGGTATGTGAACATCCTACTCTTTGGGTGGTTATAGAGCAAGAAGTCCTGAAGTAGAGTCAACTGCAGTTAAAATTGGAAGAAATTAATATTTTTTAGAGACTTTGAGGATGTAACATAGTTCTTTTATTATGTAAAAAGATGTTCCATTCATGAAAGGCAAAGAGTAGGAATAAAACAAAAATGAAATAATTTACAGATGAGAAACTGTGGAAGCTTGAATATATAAAACAGCTTCAATTTTTGCAGAAGCAAAGATGAGTGGGGTGTTAATCACAGTACAAGGCTTCACTTTCCCATGGAAATCAGCACATAGTAAGCTCTGTATAAATATTCATCTCATGAATGAATGAATCATGTCAATTCAATTGCATGGTTAATACACACAGTGATGGACCACAACTTTTCACTGGTGGCCCAAACACTCTGTAAGTAAGATAATATAAAATGCTAAGAATAGTATCTGAGACACAGGAGTTCTATGTAATTGTTGGCAATTGGTATTATTGATATTTTAATTATAATTATAATGTTACTAGTATTATTAACATTGGTATGGAAAACAGTGACATTCTCTGCTGGAAAATATGGTCTCTCTGAAAGGAGCTAGATTCAATCTTGACTGGTGGAATATAGAAGGTAAATGACTATTTGGGCAATATTGGTTAACAGGGGATGCTGAAGCTAAAATTAAGATCCTTTACCACCTCAATTTTTTTTTCTTTATAGGGATCAACAGGAACATAAGGAATCTTCTCTAGAAAATTTAATCCCATTTAAGGCACAGATCTCTTTCTTTGTCTCAGCCTGATAACAAGGAAAAGACATGAAAGGGTACAGCGTATTTGGTATACATCGTTTGCAAAATGACAAAGTTGCTCTTGTATTAATGCAGAATAATAAAGGCATATTAACATTCAAACATATGACATTTACCATGTTCCAAAGACCATTCTAAGTATTTTACATATATGTTTGTGTCATCCTCATGAGAAATCTTTAGTATAAATACTATGATCTCAACTTTCCATGTTGGAAAACTAAGGCACAGAAACACTGACTTTTCCACCATCACATAGACGGAAAATGAGAGGGCTAGGATTCTAGCCCAGGCAATTCAACTCCAGGGTCCATGCTCCTAGTAGATCACAGTTCCTTAAACTTGGGCTCTGGAATAGCAGTCAGCAACTCATCCTTGTTTCAAGAACAATATCTTACTATAAGGAAGCCATTTTATTTTATTTTAATTATTTTGTTTCCTTTTGAAGTAACTGAGTTCTGCATTTATACTATCCTAAGGTGGTTAGAATATCTTACATCATATATGTATTATAGTGTCTACAAATTATTTCAAACCATATAACAAAACAAAATAATGTTAGAAACAAAATTAATGGTCAGAAAAGGTAAATCTTTATTAGACAGTCTTCAAACATGAGTATCTATAGACTCAATGCATAAATTTCAAATTTTATCATGTGAGAGGCCACATTTTTTTTATAAAAACAAGCTCTTGCTAAACAACAACAACAACAACAAAAATCAAAGGCCTTTGGTATGTACTTCAATATGCAGATTTCTGATTTTCTTTATAATTAATTAACTTTGTATTACATAAATATGAATTGAAGATCCACACTACTACTAAAGATATGTGAGAAACTAATTTGAAAAAACTTCTTATTCAACAACCTCTTCCACCTATTAAACAGCAATTTCATATAGATCAATCGAATAAAATCATATATACAAAGATATAAACTCCTTGAGGGCAGAATGTTTGGTTGTTTATGCTTTGTTTTTGGTTACATATCTGGAAGTTTGGGAAATAGTGCTTTAATATAATGAATAATAAATATTCCTTTAATTTATAGAGTAAATGTAAATAGTGGGTAAAAAAGGAAATGTGAATTAACAAATTTAATTTGCAATGAAAATAATATCTTGGACTTTTCTGAGCACTTCCTAAGAAACAGCCATGAAGTTCAGCACATTAGTCTTATGAAGTGGGCAATATTATCGGATAATATTATTATCCAACTTTTATCGTAATTTAGATACATTCAGCCATTTTCTCTAAGTCACAGAGCAAGTAAACCAATCTAGTAAGCTGCCAGGTAATACCTCCTCTATATCACAGCAGATACTGTTTCTGCTCTTACCTTTTTTGCTAATTTTTCAGCTTATTTTTCTGTGTTCTCCCATAAGAATATACATATAAAGGAAATGAACGTAGAGACTTATCTGAAATCCTGTGGAGCCCATGAATAAATAGCTGCTGAATGAATAAGATTAGCAAATTGTATCTGAGTCCAAAGTTATTCAATGCCAGTGCTTAAGTTTTTTATTAATGTATCCTGCCTGTGAAACAGAACCATGAGAGTCTTATTGCATATCCTCACCCTAAGGGATCAAAAGTGATCAGGCAACCTAGTCTTCCTTTAGGTTCTGATTGCTGAAGATATGGGAAAAGGTATTTGGGTCCCTGTTTTGGAAACACAATCCTGGGTTTAACAACATAAAATAATATCTGTCTATTGTTATCATTGATTAAATAAGATAGCTGGCATGGAAACAGAAGAAAAACCTGAAATATTTTTTAAATCTTTTTATTTGTTTACAAACTAGTTTAATTTAAACTGAAAAACAAAGACTTTTTTGCTCTTACTTGAAACTTGTTGGTTGCTGAATATTATTACTCTTGAGATCTTGCTATTATCTCAAAATTGTGAGCTATATGAAGCCAAAATTAGTAAGGGGATTTGAGTCTCTGCATCCTCCAGCTGGATTTTTTTTAACATGAATAATTTACATGACACTCTAGGGTTTTGATTCAGTAATTTTAATGCTAGTTATGACAGGCAGGTTACAGTGCTAAGTTACTAAGTAGAGCCCACAACAGTGTTACAACAAGAGGGCTTTGGTGACATCCCAAAGAAATCAAAAGCAAAAAGTAATAACGTTTGCTTAGATTCAAACTATGTGGGTTTTTAGAGTAAGTATGTTAGTACTCATTCAACATCAGTATCTTCCGTTGGTGTCTCTGGATGACACCTGGCAATCATAATTAGTTATGTTCTACTCTGCACAATAGTTGTCCCAGAGCTTCCTTCTAGCTGTTTCTTTACAGATAAATTTGTTTAGAGCCTGATTTGATACAAAAAGATTCATGAAATTATACGTACTAGTTTTCAAAGTAACACAAACCCTTAAAGATAGATGTAGGAAAAAACATTAATAAGATGGAGAATATAAGTCATACTATTTATGTGCTCCCCCAGACTATTATTCGTGGTAATGTTTTGACAAACCTAAAGTCTGTATCCTATTTTAAAAAAAAAAAAAGCCAGAGATGCAGGTTTTCCTGTGCTTCTATCTAGTGCTTACCATTTTCTTTATAAAGCAAGCCAAAAAAGACATTTTTATTTTCCACCATAGTAAATGTCAATTACTTGAGACTTACTTGTCAAAAACTTAACTAAAACTATATCTAATTCTTATTATAAATATGCAATAGCAATAATTTTGCCTTTTCTTAAGAAGAAGATAAGACACTTCATTGGGCTTGGAAGCCTGGTTTGTCTTACTTCAAGGCATATACAGTACTCCAATAGTTAAAAGGCAGAGCCAATAAAACTTGTGGATTGGGATATATCTGGTCTTTTATTGGGTTACCTGCAAGACCTGTTTAATGATGGTGATAAGCTTCATGACTATCATTTGGGATTCTTTTCTGAAAATAAAAATACATTCTCTTTTTATCCTTCCTAAGCTTTATTTTAATAGATATCTTGCTTTTAGTAGTCACATGAGGAAAGAATGAATAAATAAGGGCTTATCTTACATTAAGAAGTAGAATACAACTATAGCCAATAGTTTGGAGAATCGAATGGTGATTATTTTTCATGAGACAGCCAATTCTTCTTCCATGCATTCAGAATATTGTGAGCAGACACTGTGAAGGGAAAGAAATGCTGTCCCATCAAGAAGACCGGAGTCCTAATAGAATCAAAATGGATTCTACTATCAGGTATAACTAAGAATACAAATAACTAAGAATGCAACAAATAATAAACAAATACATAAAATATAAAAAGACAAAACTCCCATAGTAAAACCTCATGCTTTCATGAAAATTCTATTTCAACATTTATCTCATTATTTTGCATTATAACACAGCTTAGTGTAGTGAAGTTAGTCTTTGAAGCCAGAGAGACCAGAAGTCCAAATCACCTTTCCTTTAAGTTCAACTGAGAGAAAATGGTTAATTTCCTGGGTCTCCATAATCTCATCTATAAAGTGGAGATTATAGAACTTGACTATTGTGATTACTAAATGAGATGGTCTGTATAATGAACTTACACATAATAAATACAATTGAAGCAGTACTTCATAAAAAAATTAGAACGTTTAGAATTTATTTAAAGTTTCTTGGTAACGTCTTTGAGTTATGAAGTGAGGTACAGATTGTGCCCTTGACTACTGATCTTATTTTGTTTTTAAAAGAGAAACTTGACTCCTCATCTTATTTTGTTTGTAAAGAGATATCCATTAGATATAGTATGCTCTTTACTATGCCAAATTCTGCTTGCTGGCTCTCTCTCTCTCTCTCTCTCTCTCTCTCTCTCTCTCTCCCTCTCTCCCTCCCCCCCTCCGTCCCTCCCTCCTCCCTCCCCCCTATGGCATTTATAAGACTGAAAATTATATCAGAAAATATCAAAGCAATATGAGCACTAGTGTCATTTTTTGATTGAGAAAATAAAGAGTGGCTCACAAAGAAGTGCAGGGGTCAGCTAACCTCTGAAGTTGATAACTCCCTCACTTTTTAATCTGTCTTCTTGATCTCCTATTAACAAGAACAGGCTGGATCAAAACACCATAACTGCAGAGGTAATTCATAGCCACATGCTATCGCTCAGATCTTTCTTCTGTTTGACAGCCTAAAAATGGCAGTCAGCTCAAGTTGAAGAACTCAAAATCATCTGGAAGCCTCTTTCCTACCTTGATCTCTTCTTTCTCAGGAAGCTGTTATCACCATGTTGTCCCTGAATGCACACTGAATTTCTGAGCATTTGGACTCCAGGGAGTTTGGGGAGGTCATGGATCTGGAGGAGCCATTCTTCCAATGAATACTTCTCATCCTCAAATGTCTTGCTTCATCATTTGGAAGCAGACACTTCCACACTGGAATCTAATAGGTGCTGTATTTTCTGTAGATGTCATTAAGTATAAACTTTCCTTTTGGATTTCCTTTTGATGATCCTTATCCATATCCTTTCCCTTTTATAATTATTCATATCAATGATTGAAGCCAGACTCATTGTGCCATGATACATTTTATTGTAACAAGATATGATGAGAAGTGATGTTCCAAAATTCTGAATCAATACACTGCATCCAGACTTGATTGTAAAAGTCGAATTGGATACCGAGGCTAATTTTTCATTTAAAATACTAATGTAAAGGGAAGCTTCAATGAATAATAATGTTGCCATATCAGAAAATTGTTTCTGGATATAATATTCCCTTTTAGTATTTATTTATTTATTTAGAACAAATATTAATATGTAAATAAGATCCATATTTCAGACATACTCTGGTCCTTTAATAAGCTAGTCTTACAAGAATGTGATAAAGAGATACTAACATAGGCTGCTTTATAATGTTTATAATTATCAAGGACAATGAAGTTAATTTTTAGTATGCTTGTCAAAAATGGAAAAACAGTCCCGTATGTAACAGAAAAATGGAAAAGAAGAAAATAGTTCTAAGAAGCTTACATTATATTTAGACGAATGGTTCATCATGGTTATTATGTAGAAAGAACTTGCTTTCATACCTAACTCAATGACCATTTATCAAATGATTTGGTACCCCCAATAAAAGTTATAGGCTATAAATCTATAAAGAGCATTTCTCCATTATATCTGGACATTTCATGTAATTATATTTAACAGAACTACAGAACTATTTCTTATGTATAATCTTCTAATTCAATAGAATAGCACATAGTATGAGAAAAACTAAGGAGAGACTAATTACTTTGTATTGTCAAAAGAAAATTTTTCCCCTTTACTGATATAACAGAATACTTTATTGGAAGCAGCCATAGTGCATGTAAAAGAGTCTGGATTTCAAAACTCAATTCTACCCCCATGACTTTGGTGACTAGAGCAATTCATCTAGTTCCTCCTAAGTACCACTTTCCTCATCTCTAAAAACGAGGGTATTCAATAAGCACGTTTACATTCAATTACATTTTACTACATGATGTTCGGTTTTATGTTAAGGAAAGAAAGTAGGGTTTATTTCTTTGGGACTTGAAATAGGTGAACAGGAATTCAGCAGTCATCTCTTCATTGCAACAAGCTTGTCTCCCATCTCCTCCTGCTTTAAATTTGGCCCCATGTTCTAGCAGTAAGTGAAGGAAGCTGGCCATTTACACATCACTGATGATTTTCGCTTCATTCAAGTATAATATTTTGTGTAAATTTCCCTTCATAAATACTTACAAAGGCAGAAGTACTTCTAAATCGATGATATAAGAGCCTCTGAAAATCTGGTCCCCAATAAAGCAAAAAAGAATGTTGGTGAAATTGTCAAAATCAGCTAACTTAACCAAAGGATTGCAGTCAAGGAGAATTCATTCAAGAAAAATTCTAAATCTCCAAAAGAACAGTGAACTTGGAGGTATTTGAACTTGATCTATTTTCCTAACCTGTCCTAAGCTGTGTGGTACTTAGGGATACTGAACTTTCTTAAAATTATGGTAGCTATGAAGACCTGCAGCCTAGCAATTACTGGAGGGGAGCAGAATAGATTTGGAACATCCTCCAACCCCATCTTTAGAGAATTGTCACTGTTTAAACAATATGACAGCTCTCTAGAAAAGTCTCATCACTGGATTCATCTTCGTTTGAACTGTTCAACAGTTCTCTTTTTGTGAAAAACCCTATATTTAGGATATTTGTGGAAAACAATCTGTGTCAATGTTTGTTAATGCAGCTTCTCATTGTAGTCATAACAATTGGAGCTATCATTGGAATTCTGGAAAGAGAGGAAAAAGTGGGGCATGGGGAAAGACTGAAAGAAGCAGTGACTATATTTGCATCAAATTTCACTCAGGTATATGGATTGAAGCTGAGCAACCTCAACCAAACAGGATAAACTCAAATAACTCCAGGCCAAAACATTTTTATTAAGCTTATGAAAACAATGTTAAAGAATTTTGAAAAAAATTTGAGAAAATGATACCTTCCTATAAAGGACAAATTATTAGAATAACAGCTGAACTTTTTTCAGAAACCATCATAGTCAGAAAGGTGGTACAATATTTTTCAAACCCTCAAGGAAAAGAATTATCACCCAGCATAATATGCCAGACAGAAAGGTATCCTTCAAGAAAGTTTTAACTACAGGGCTACAATTGCCCCCATGCATACTGTTTGGCAGTTCCAAAGGGAGAACTTGTAGGACATTGGAGAGGTTTTAGACATTTTATTGCTTCCTATCGACAGTAGACTGGGTCACAAGGGCTACACCATGCCAATAAGCATGGGGATATGTAGGATACATTGCATGCCACCTGCATGCAGTGCACAGAGATTTACTCAGATGTTAAGTACATTCCTTTACTTCACAACCAGGGTCACTCTGTTTAGATCTTCATTTAAAGATTGGAGATCAGAGAAGTTGCCAGCTTCTCCTCTCTGTTTCTTTCATTATCATATGTTACCAATAGATAGCTTTGGTTTTTCATTTAGGGTAAGTCTATCACCTTAAGATGAATAGTAGCCAATTAGAAGAAACTGCAATATCAAGAAAAAACAAAATACAGTAAGAAAAAATGTAGTTATATTAATAAACTTTCCTTTTTACATGAGTTTTCTAAATTATGTTTGGCAGTTGAGCAAAAATTACAGACTATCTATCATGGTTCCAAATATGTGTAGAAGAACTATTGACAACTATTTTATAAATATAAAAGGGTAAAAAGACATAAAGGTGAGATAAGTTTTCTTTACTTCACTTGAATTAATACAGTCCCTTAGAACCACAAAAAGTTAAAGGAGTTCTACAGACAAATCAAAATGAAATTCTAAAATATATTCAAGTAGTAAGCAGGAAAGCAAGAAAAATAAGATGAAACAATAAGAAAAACTGATAGACTTAAGTTTTGATGTAGCAATACAGTTATGAGTTACACAATGGCCTTTCCTTTTAGGACAGTCCTCATATACAGCAACACTCCCAAAGACTATAATGGAGCTGAAAACTTTGTATCGCCTAGTGATGCCCCAGCTGTGATAGCACTGCACATTGTGCAATTCATTCCTTTAGTTGGTGTAAGTATGTTATTAGTTATATAAAGTATAGAAGAATAAGAACAGTGCATAGTACTTGGTTGTGATAATAAACTATGTTACCAGAATAAACTGTTACTGGCTTATGTGTTTACTAGAGTAGACCCTTCATCCTTATTTTAAAGTGTTCTCCTATATACTAAAATAAAACAAAACAAAAAGTTATTTGCCTAAGGCTTATTGTTCAAGGAGGTAGTCCAGAAGAAGGCATTGTCATATGAGATGACAGCTCCATGCATGTTATTGCCCCTGAACACTTTCTCGTAAGACAAAATGTTGAAGACTGTCAATGCTGATGATCCTAAATGTTGGCAAATGTAGGCTGATGTGAACAGTTGTTGGTTAGTCTTTAATAAGAAAGCTTAAATAATAAAATAAAGTGAAATTTTTTAAAAAGGAAAAATCATATAGAGATGATGAGGAAAGAATATTTTTATAGCTATACAATGTAGTCACTTTAAGATGAGTGTTCAAGAGTCAAAAAGTTAAGAAAATGTTAAGATTCATAAAATAGTCATAGTAAGCTAGGATTAATTTGTTGAAGAAATAAATTTTTAATAAATATAGTGTAGCCTAAGTATACAGTGTTTATAAAGACTACAGCAGTGTGCAGTAATGTCCTGGACCCTCACATGTACTTGTCATGACTTGATCAGAGTAACTAGTAAGAGGTAGCTAGTAAGACCTAGTAAATTCTGGTTCTATGAACTTCATTCATGGTTAAGTGCCATGGATAGGTATGCCATTTTTTCTTTTATATTTAAGTTTTATTGTACCCTTTCTACTTTTAAATATGTTTAGATACACAAGTACCATTGTGTTGCAGTCTCCTATAGTATTGAGTACTATAACATATTGTACAGGTTGGTAACCTAGGAGCAATAGGTTACACCATAGAGACTAGGTGTTCAGTAGGTTAGGCCATCTAATTCTGTGAACAAAATACTCTGTGATGGTTGCCCAACAATGTACTTCTCAAAATTTTCTTCCTTCAGTATTAAGCAACATGTAACCACACTTACAATTATGAGAAGAAAATATGATATGTGGAAATTAAGCAACACACTCTTAACCAATAACATAAACTAGAAGGAACTACTTCCTAGACAAAGAAACTACTAAAATTGACCCAAGAAAAAATAAAGAATCTAAAGAGAGCAATAACAAAAAAAGGAAATTAAATCAATAATTAACCCCCCCCCAAGAAAGTTGTAGGCCCAGATAGCTTCAATTGATGAAAAAAATATTAACACCAATATCTTAAACTCTTCCAAATGAGAACAAGGTACACATTTCAACTAGACTTCAGTGTTATCAAACCAAAGGTATTACAAACCAAAAGTATTACAAAGTATATCAAACCAAAGTTATTACAAAAACATAAAACAATGGACCCAAATTCAGTACCATTTATGGGTTAAATAAAAAAAGAAAAAAGAAACAATACTGTGGAATAGAATGGAAATTTCTAAACCTGATTTAGGACATCTACCAAAAAATGTACAGCCAGTGCAGCACTTAGTTCTTCCCGATGATCAGGAAAAGATGAGCATGTTCACTCTAATGATATTCAGTGCTATTCAACACTGCAGTAAAATTTCTGGCCAGGGCAATAAATAAAAAAAAAATAATTTATACATACAGATTAGACAGGATAAAATAAAACTATACCTATTCACAAATAATAATATAATCTTCATTGTAGAAAATCATAGTGTACAAAAATACAGTTATTGTTAATAAATCATCAAGTTTTCAAAACACAAACTCAACATGCAAAACTCAATTTTAAAACTAGCATGAAAAATCTGGAAGTGATAGCAATTAAATTTATCATGGTATTAACAAGAATAAAACATTTAGGATAAACTTAAGAAGTACAAAACTTCCAAGCTGGAACAGCAAAACAATGGAAAGGAAAGCTCTGGAAGAATTAATATGAGGGTAGAAATATTATCTAAATGGACCTATAAATTTCAAAGCAATCCTTATCAAAACATCTGCTGACTTTTGTGGTAGACACTGACTAGCTAATCAGAAAAATCCATACAGAAATTTAAGGGACCTAGGATAGAGACATATTCTAAGGTAGAGAAACAAAATTGATGACTTATACTCCCAGATTTCAAACTTTTTCTACAATTCTATAGTAATCAAGAGTGTGGTACTAAAGATCAATAGAATATAATTGGAAGTAAAGAAATAAACTATTATGTTTACTTCATTATTTATTTATTTATTTTTTTTTAGTATGCTATCTCAAACCATTTGTGCTGCTATAACAAAATACCAAAGCCTAAGTAATTCATAAACTTTTGTTGTCTTCCCACTGTTCTGAAGGTTGGGGAGTCTAATATCATGGTGCCAGCACTTGATGTCTGATGAATGCTACTCTCTGCTTCTAAAAGAAGTTTTATTGCTGCTGTATCTTTACATGGCAACACACTTTTAACAAGTTAGGTAAACTAGAAGAAACTAGTGAATCCAATGTCTTCACACAGTATAAAGGGGTAAAAAATATCTAGCCAGTTTCCTCTAGCCCAGTTATAAGGTGTATTTGTGATGCCTTGATAAGGGCAGAGTCCTCATGATAAAATTACCATATAGAGACTGTACTAATACTGTCACATTGTGGGGTAAGTTTCAATAGGAATTTTAGAGGGACACAAACACTTAAGCCATAGCAAATGCTGCGATAACATGCAGGGCAAAGAATAGTCTTTAATAAAATGGTGCTGAAATAGGTGGATATCATATGCAAAAGAGTAAAATGAGGTCCCTACCTCACTCCACATAGATAAATTAACTCAAAATGGATTATACACCTAAATGTAAGAGCAAAGCATTTAAAAATCTTACAAGAAGTGCTAGGTGTAAATCTTCAAGACTTTTGTGTAGGCGATGGCAATTCTTAGACCTGACACCAAAAGCATAAGCAACCCAAATAAGTGAACTTAATCAGAATTTTAAAATATGTGAATCAAAGGACACTGAGTTAATCAGCTTTTCACCACTGTGTTCAAAACTTGACGTAAACAACCTAAGGGTGGAAAGATTTATTTGGGTTCATGGTTTCAGTCCACGGAGCTGGTTTCATTGCTTTGGGCCTGAAGGGAGGTAGAACATGTGGCAAAGGAAAGCTACTCAGCTTATGGCAGCCAGGAAAGAGAGAGCAAGGGCCAGGGACAAGAAATACCCTGCAAGGGCATCCTCCAGTGACCCACTTCCTCCAACCATGATCCACCCTCTCCCTGTAGTTCATTCAGTTATCAGTGGATCAATCCACAGATGAGATCAGAATCCTCATGATCCAGTCACTTCCCAGAAGTCCCATCTCTGAATGTTGTTGCATTGGGGACAAAGCTTTCAACACAAGAGATTTTAAGGGACATTCCAGATCCAATCCATACTGAGTGGGACTCCATTTCATATTCACTAGGAAGACTACGATAAAAAATATAGACAATTTACAAGTGTTGGCAAGGAAATAGAGAAACTGGAATGCTTATACATTGCTGGTGGAGATTTTAAATGATACAGCCACTATGGAAAAGAGTTTGGCTCAAATAGTAAACACTGAATTCCATATGACTTAGTAATTCCTTTCTGAGGTATATACCTGTTGGGGACCGCAAATCAAGTCAAGATGGCACCTGGCCGTTTGCCAGGAGGAGTGGTTTGTGAGGCAACACCACCGAGCCTTTAAGATGGTGAGGATTCCTTATTGGCTGACTGCTGTATCTAGATAATGCTAATTGAGTCAATGTGTGTAATCAGTTAGATATATATATATACCTCTGCTGTTCTGCAAGAAAGCGGTTCCCGTTACCTTGGGTTCTCCCTACCTTGAGTTCCCACTCAGTTCCCACTGAGTTCCCCCGCAATCAAGCAGTTCCTGCTTCAACCTTCAAGTTGCTTGTCACCTCCCGGTTATTTTGCCCAGCCGGACTGTGGCATATACCCAAGAGAATTGAAAACACAAGTTATCAAAAGGGCTTGAACATGAAAGCACCATAGCAGCACCAATCAATACCCAAAAGGTGAAAAAATCCAGATGTCCTTCAAATGTGTGTGCATACAAAATGTCCTTTGAATGTGTATACAAAAATGTGGTGTATCTATACAATATCCAACCATAAAAAATGAGGCACTGATGCATACAGTGTGGTGACATCTTGACAAAATTATGCTAAGTGAAAGGGTTCAGACACACCAGGCTATAAGGATATCAGGTGGACAGAATGTAGTTTATTGTTTGCCAGGGGAAGTGACTGCTAATGAGGATGGGCTTTCTTTGTGAGGTGATGAATGTGTTCCAAAATTACAAGTGATGATTGAACAATTTCATGAGTTGTACTAAAAAATACTGAATTGTGTCTTTTCTTAGAATGTATTTTATAATTTTATAAATATGTAAAAATATCTTAGTGAAACTGTTGTATTAAAAAAATTTATAGGCAAAAATCACATCCTCTGTCATGGTTCTTAATAAAATCACTTATATACCTTCTCAGTACTCTCAGATACAGTGGAGTAAGCAATATTAACAAAGAATTTTTAATATAACAAAACAGCTACCTCTTTAAGATTTTAATAAACTACAAACTCCTTCTATATTATCTATGAATACAAGAATCTTAAATTTATTACTTAGCCTGCAGTGCCAATAGATGATGACATCAGTAATATTCTTAATGAACCTATTAACCACTTCTGGATTTTAGCTAAATACATTTTTTCATATAGCCAGTTTTATTTTCCTATTCCTTTAAGTGGTTATAACTATGTAATGCTTCTAACAAATATGAGTCATACTCCAAAAAATGTGTTTATCATCCCATTTATACTTTACAGTTATTCCACTGCATCCTACATCATAACAACATATCCAAACTAATTCTCATTCGTGGTATATTTTATGATAAGTTTAGCTGTACTTTATCTTGAAGAAAATATAAGATGCACTTTGCCGTGCACTCTATTACTATGTTACATTGTTTCTATTTCTTTTAATTCTACAGTAATATTTCAAGTACTCCAAATCTCAGAAAAAGAAAGCCTATTTACTTTATATTCTAAGGTAAGAGAGAAACCCAGAAAACAAGAATTACATTTTTCTGTCATATAAAGAGTCCATGGCTGGTACTATGGCCCAAGAACCTATACATATAGTTTTCTGCTTTCCATTTCTGTGTGGTCATCATTTTTTTTTGGTCAGAGATGGATGCTTGAATCCCAACCTTGACATTGTTCCCCCACTCTAACCATCATGGCCCAAACAGAAGTATAAAAATTCTGAGATCTCAGAAGTTACAGAAACACTTTTATTTACATCTCACAACTCAACATTTCGCTACTTGGCTACATTTAGCTTCAAGGGAAGTTGAAGTATATAGCACCATACATCCTCCTCTTGGAAATAGATCACATTATTACTAAAAAAAAAAAAAAAAGGCATTGGAGCAGTCCGTGTCACATGTATGCTCAGTCATTTAGTATTATTCATGTGATGATTGTTTTATAATGGTGTAGATTAATTATACAGAATGATGCCTTTCATTGTGGCATATTTGTACACACATAAATGCATAATTTGATGAGTTTCACTCCCCACTACCTACCTTTCCCACCCTCCCTGCTGCTGTCTCCCCCTGAGTCTTTTCTTCTACCCTACTAATCTCCCTTTTCCTTTCATGGAGTCCCAGTTGGTTTTACATTCAAGCTTCCACATATGAGAAAATATATACTCAAATTTGTGATCTCCAATTCCATCCATTTTCCTGCAACTCATGTGACAATCTTTCAGACTCTGCCCAGACACTCAAATTTCTGTCCAAAGAAATATATATAAAAAGGAATGAACATTGATTTCCTAAATGCCAGAGTAGCTTAACCTAAATTCTGTTAACTGACAAATTCTATGTGAAATGAAAGAGGGTGTTTTTTACCTGAAGCTAGCTTCACACCTGAAATCCTTAAGTGTCTTTCATTCAGTTGCAATTTTATACAGGATAATTTCAAAAATGAAAATATAAAGAAAAATCTATATTGAAACCATTAGCGTTCTTAGTTACACATACACAAGATGCATTCTATTTTTATTTTTAAAAATTTCATTTTAAATAAAAATATTGCATCTACCCAAGTTTAAAAATAAAAGATTATTAATATATTAACTAATATGTTTACTATTTTTAATATATTTTGAGTAGCAACAAAATTGTTAATTCCTAAAACAGTCCTCTTGCCTTTCCCTCTTTAGTTATCCAGAGGCAGCCACTTTGAAGTATTTTAACTGTTTGTTCTCTTCATTTATATTCATTTCTCTAAATGAAATATTTCTATTCATTTTTAATTAGTCATTTTTTCATTATCAATATCCTTCCTCTTATGTTAGTAGAGAAAATATTTTTCTACTGTATTTCCTCCAAATTCATCTTCCCCATCTCATTCTTTCAAAATATTTGTATCATTTGCTCTTTTTTCTCTTTTAATAAAAGCCGTAGTTGGAATCTATATAAAACAATGTATAATCTGTTAACTGATGCTTTCCTTCCTGGAAGAAGTTTATGTTGCATCTTGAGTCTGGAAACAGTCTGGAGGCAGGAAAAAAAAGACCTCAGTTATTTCTCTAAAGGATGAAGACCACCCACATTTTGGAGGGTAGTCTGCTTTACTCAAAGACTACTAATTGATCACATCTTAAAAAAAAAAAAAAAAACAACTTTAACCACAGATTCTAGTCTGGTGTTTGGCAAACAAATACTCACCATTTCCTAGCCAAGTTCACACATAAAATTAACTGTCACAGAGTGTTTATGTCAGGAAAAGTGTTTGTACAGAGATTTTGTCTTTTTTTTTCAATGATGTGTTTCCAAAGAATAAAGATTTCCTCTTAAATAACCAGAAAAAATTACCAAATCTAGGGGCACATATTACCCTTAGCTGCCAGGCTCCTTTAATATGCATGGTCAGTCTTTCTTTGTCTTTTGATACTTCTTAAGACTTCTAATACTGGCTCTCTAACCTTATTTTGGTAATACAGTGCGCTCGCTCTAATACTGGCTCTCTAACCTTATTTTGGTAATACAGTGCTCTCTCTCTCTCTCTCTCTCTCTCTCTCTCTCTCTCTCTCTCTCTCTCATTTTGATGTTTCTTTATGATTAGACTTAGGTAATACTCTTCTACCTGGAAAACTACAAAAGTGATGCTGTGTCCTTCTCAGGGTGTCAAGTCTGTAGGCTCTGGTTACTATTAATTTCATCATCTCTTCAAGATATTATCTACTATCTGTAATTTATAGTTACTATTTTTTCCTGTAATGAAAGAAGTGATCAGTTGATAGAAATTAAAAGGTCATGAACATATCCACCTCTTGATCAAATTCATCACCTGGATTTAGCATCGATCTATGCTTCTTGGAAGAACCAATCAAAGCTATGATGATTTCAAAATGGTGGTTTTCCAACTCAGGCATTCCTTTCAAATTTCCTTCTCCCTAATTTATTTGTTTAGCTATTTATCTACTTAATACTCATATTTTTGTAGGAATTTCTATTTCTTCAATGATTCATATTAATTGTAGTCTTGAGTGATTTTACATTCAAATTGCCCCAGATTTATTCAGTTGGAGATGTTTTGGGTTTCTGTGTTCTTGGGATATATCCCTACCACTAATTTTTAGGCAATTCTTTAACTTCTGATATAACAGATGGTGGTCCCAGATAATCTTGCTTTTTCCCTGCCCTAGCACTGAAACTTGACATTTATTTGAGGAATCCTAGTTTTTTTTTTTTTTTTAAGAATAATATTAGAAACCAAATTTGGGGCAGATGTGCTCATTGTCACTGGTGTATCTTTGGTCATAATTTGTTTTTCAGTGGAGACAGCTAGGGTCTCATTATATGTAATGCCTATAACCACATATACACTCAATAAATACTTATGTATGTGCACACATGTATGTGCAAACAATTATGAAATAATTTAAACACCAATTATAATTTATTGTCATTGGTTTTCCTTGTATTTCCTCATTTCACTTTTATCTTACCCCCCCCCCCGCCACTTTTTGGCACTGGAGATTAGAATGTGGGGCACTTTACCCTGAGCTATATCCCCATCCCTTTTTATTGTTATTATTTTTTATTTTGAGACAGGGCCTTGCTAAATTGCTGATGCTGATCTAAAATTTGTGATTCCTCCTGCCTCAGCCCATAAGTTGCTGGGATTAGAGGAATGTGTCACCATACCTGACTTACCTCCCTTTTTCTATAGCAGAAGCCCCTACAACTTCTAACATCAATATCTTTACTTATATGCTCATATTCCTATATCAAAAATAAGTTCCAATTTGCTTTACTCTTTCCATCACAAAAATCATACTAGTAAAAAAGAGCTCAGGATTTATTTGTAGTACCTTTTATACTCTACCCAAAACTTATCAAGTACTGTGTGCATGTATTATTGGTATCCATTCTCTTTTTTTCTAATTGTTGAATATATGTTATTTATTTGACGTACAATTGGATTTATTTATTTAAGATTGCTTTCAGTTTTGCCTTTGTACCAATTCATATTGATTAAATTATTTTAATACATTGAATATTAACATGCCTCAAATTTTAAAATGAGAACAACAACAACAACAAAAAGCATATATCTGTAATATGTCACTTCTTCTTGTTTTACTTTCTCCTCTCTCCTTTCTTTATCCCACCCCTTGTAATTTACCAATTTCCTTGTCTTCTGGTTTCCCAAGTTTCTTCTGTAAAGATAAGAAGAACATGCATATTCCCTGATGTCTCTCTCTCTCTCTCTCTCTCTTTTTTTTTTTTGGGGGGGCACCAAAGTAGTATATTCTATATACTATTTTGTGGCTTGATTTTTATGTTTAACAACATTTTCTGAAAATGACTTCATACCATTCCTAACATACTGCCTCAATTATTTTATAGCTACATGTTATTTCACTATGTTTATGTACCATATTTTTTTCAATTAATCTATATTGAGCATTTAGGTATTTTCCTATGTTGTGCAATTATAAATATAGCTATCATGAATAATATTTTTGCATAAAAGAATTTTGCACCATTGGAAGTATCTTAAGGTAAATTCCTAGAAGTAGAATTGCTGAGTCAAAAGGTAAGTGCATATGTAGTTTTATTATATGGTACCAAATCATCCTTCATAATATTTGTATTCTTTTGTTTTTCCATAAAAATGTATGAAAATAGTTCTTTACACAAAATTTCCCCAATAATGTATATTTTCAAACTTTTTATTTTCAGTCTCATTTATAAACAATGGAATTTGAGTATAATTTAATTTGCATTTCTTTACTAAGTAAAGTTGAAAAACATTTCATATTCTTAGGATACATCTTTGTATTTTGGGGATATTTCTCTATGTCTCTGACCCATTTTCTATAGATTTTTCATGCTTTTGCTTTTTAATTCAAAATCTATTTGTATAGTAAGGATATTAGCCCTTTACTTTTTCAATTGTTTTTATTTTGCTTTTGAGTATAATTATTATTATTCATGAAGATCACAATTTTTTTAAATGGCATTCAAATTAGAAAATATTTTATAACACTCAATTTTGGGAGGAAATTATCTATATGTTTTCTACCAGATAAATTATGTATTATGTTTTACAATGAGAGCTCATACTTATTTGGAGTTTGCGATTTTATAGGATGTCATAAAATAGTCTAATTTTGTCTCAAACATATACTACCTTTTAGTACCAAGAGTGGTGGCACACGCCTATAATCCCAGCGACTTTGGAGACTGAGGCAGGAGGATGGTAGGTTCAAAAGCCAGCCTCAGCAAGGGCAAGGCACTAAACAACTCAGTGAGACCCTGTCTCTAAATGAAATACAAAATACAAAATAGGACTGGGGATAGGGCCAGAGGTTAAGTGCCCCAGAGTTTAATCCCTGGTACCCCCCCAAAATATATATAAATATATATACAATATATATACACATATACATATATATACACTATTTTAAAATAAATAACAGACATTTATTTTTTAAATCCATCTTTTCCTAGTGATTTGTGTTATACCCTTTATTATATACTTGCTTTCTATGCATTTGTGTGTGTTTATGCACATTTTGTTCTATTTCATTGGTAGGACACCTTTACCACACTGTCTTAAACATAGACGCTTTACAAGATGCCGTAATATCAGATTGGTCTCGTGCCTCTTTATGCCTTTTTCTTTCAATGTTGTTCTATTTCTTTCGATATTGCAGTTCTCATGTAGGGTTTGTTTAAATACATAAACTTGAATATCAGCTTGTCTATCAATGAAAGAATGTGCTGAGTTTTTAAACATTTTTAGTTAAATTTGTAAGTAAGAGTTAGGTAGAATTGATTTCTTGAGACATGCAACCAAGAATGAGAAATGCCTTTCTGTTTGCTTACGCCTAATTTTATGCCTTTCGGAGGTTTTTGAAGGTAATTTGCCACTAAATGATTTTAATCAGTAGAGTGACATTAAACAGATGAATTTTAGAAAGTGCATTTTCAGGTTCTACTGTAGAGTTACATTTTTCTGTAAACCAGTAAGATGAGGAGGACCTGAACTACAGAATCAATATTTAGGAGATTGTACTAAGAACTTTTGTGTTTTTTTTTTAAATTTAAAAGTCGTGGGTTTTTTTTTAATTAAAGTTTTTGAGAAGGAAAAGTAGCATTGATGACTACTCAGATTTCTGATTTGGTTACTTTTTTTTTTTTTTTACCAAATAAGATGAAAACCAATAAAACAGAAAATAGAGGGAGAGTAGTATTGAAGAGGAAGCAATTTCAAGTTCATTTCTGGCATATTGAGTTTCAAATGCCCATAAGACTGTGATGGTGAATTTGATGTGTGAACTTGGCTAATCTACACAATGTCCAGATATCTAGGTAAACATTATTTCTGGGTATGTCTGTGAGAGTGTTTCTCAAAGAAATCTGTGTAAATACATCATGAATCTGTCTACCTACTGACTTAACTGTCCATTTATCTATGTACCTACCTACCTACCTACCTACCTGTCTATCCATAAGTTAATATTTATCTTATTGGGGCTTTTTCTCTGGAAACTCCTGGCTCAACACATAACCTGCCATGATCCAGCTGCAGGGCCTCCTTGGTGCTTGCCCTGGATTTTGTGCTCACCTCTTTCTCCACCTGGAAAGCTGTCCTTCTAGGTAATAGTGTGACTCTCTCCTACACATTATTTAGCTTTTTGCCCCAATAGCAACTCTTCAGACATTGCCGATCATCTGTTTTTTAAAAAACAGTCTCAGCCATCCTTTACCCAAAACTTGTTATTTCTCCTCAAGGGTTTAATGTCATTCAACATTATAATAAATAGCTATATATTGTTTTCTGTCCACAGACAGAAATAGAATTGAACCAATGCTATGAAATTTTAAATATTTCATGGATAGCTCCAAATTGGCCTCTTTACAGAAATACATTTCCCAATTTCTATTTCCATTGGCAGTGTATCAGGATACTTATTTCTCTCAAACTCATTAAAAAAAACTTAAATATTTTAATCTTTGTCCCAATCTGATATGTTGAAAATACAGTTTCAATTTCAACTATAACTGTTTTCAAAACACACATGGCTATGTTTTGTTTTGTTTTGGGTACCAGGGATGAAACCCTCAGGTTCTTAACCACTGAACCACTTTCCCAGAGCCCCACCCCGACCTTTATGCTAAATTTTAAGACAGGTCTCACTAAATTGCTTAGGACCTCACTGAGTTGCTAAGGCTGTCCATGAACTTGTGATCCTTATGTGTCAGCCTCCTGAGTCACTGGGATTACAGGCATGTGGCACTATGCCTGGTTCTATTACATATTTTTGTTAATGTTTGTTCTCTTATTTATAAACAATGATATGTGCACTATAAATTCTATTTTTAGTCCAGATCTATTATTTCTTGCCAATAACGTTTATGTCTAAATTCCATTTCTCTTTCATTTTCCTTGATTTTTCTCAAGCTTAGTTTTCATATTCATGTCTGTTTCTTAACTATTTATATATGTATAATGATAATGTTGAGTTTTTTATGTTGGCATTCCTTTTTCTTTTATTATTTTCTCCTGAGATCCGCTTCTTTTGGTCACATCCTTCTATTATTGTTATTTCTTTTTATTTCAGCTCATATTTCTTTTCAATGAAGCTATTCAATAAAATTAAGATTTCTTCTGTTCCTTAGATCTTTAACATACATGTTTGGTCAAAATGTTCTGTGGCATCATTCTTTTTCTGAGTTTTTTGTATCTTTCTTCTTTTTATTTTCATTTTCTGTATCTATGATCATTGATTCTGACTATTTTAATATTTTTTCATAAGGAAGTTTTAACTGGTCCAGGTATTCATTGAAGAACCTCTGTGATGGAGTGGCAAGCCCCATAATAATGACTTTGTTCATGGAGTGTTTGAGCTCAGCTATGTTATTATAGAATGGTTTTATACACATTTTCATGATGGGTATTTGGTGTACTCCTTGTTTTTGAATTATGTTCCTGCTGATTATTATCTATGTGGAGATACAAATTTTATTTCCTTAAAAGTAACTTGCTTCACATCTACCTATTAATTGCCAGGCAAATACCTTCTCTAATACTTACTCATTCTGCCTCTTTATAGAAAAGAAGATATGTCCAAATGGCTTCTCCTCTTATATAGCTAATCTGATGCTGTGTTCTGTGAATTAAGGTGTAGAGATAGGCCTGGACTTAGCCTTCTAATAAAGGCCTCATGTATTATTAATTTAGAAGCCTTATCATCTATTTTAGTCATACTTTGAACCCTTCATTAAACATATTGAAGATTTTCGCTTACTCTTTTTTTTCTCTTAAGTTGATACAATTTTCACAGCTTTTTATTTCAGTTAGTCTGAGTTTATGATGTGGGGTTGTAAATGAATTTTGGTTTAGTTATAACAGTGAAATTTTCTTCTTTTTGCTGTCGGTGGATTTTTGAGTCTGCTACCAAAAATAAATAAATATCACTTATTGTTGTCCCCCTCTTCTTTCATCATAGTATATAACATTTTGAAACATATTTGGGTTACAATTACTGTTTAATGATATAAAAAATAATAATTTTTAAGTCTCTAAATTCTAGTATGGGATATGAAATGTTTATAAATGCAAGTAATAGCATTATAAATTCATATAAAAGGGGTTTCTTAAAAATGGTACAGTTTATAAATACCATATACTAGAGAGTAGATAAATTTTCCAGCTGAAATGATCACAGATTTTTCATGGAGGAAAGACACCTGAACAGAATTTTAGAAAGTGAGCAGAGTTATCATAGACAAAATGATATGTAGTCAAGAGAATTTTATTACTCTTTCTCTGTGTTGGAATGTGGACAATCTGGTTTGCACTTTTTTCAGCGTAACCCCTAAGTGACGTATCTCAGTTATATACAGTAACTTTTTAAGGATGGAATGCAATTACTATCTTACTTTGTTATGTTCAAAATAATAGTTGTACTGCATGAGCTAGTATCCTTATTTAAAAGGTAATACTCATCCAATGAAGTATAAATATCAAAATATTTGCAATTTAAGGAGCAAAATAAGCTTGTTATGAGATTTGAGATTTGTATTTTTCTCATAATGAAGTTTTACTTGAAAACGATTTATCAAGATTTTTAGTTTGGCTAATAAAAACAAATAAAAAAAGATTTTTAGTTTGGGCCACTATGATATTTGAACAGTTAATTTCTATCTAGGTTCTTTTGAGGAACCTTTTTGAAAATGGATAAACGACTTTTTATTACTGTGGTAAGAGATGCCCCTCTCAGAGATGCACACATCCTAAATTCCTATAATTTATGAATATATTACCTTACACAGCAAAAGAGACTTTGTGGTGGGGAAAATGACCCTGGATCACCCACGTAAGCCCACCTTAAAAACCTTCTCCATTTGTTGTTAGTAGACATGACTACCGAAGAGAACTAGAGAGATGAAAGTGAAAAGAGGATCCATCATCCTTGACTTTGAAGATGGAGGAAGAGAGCCATGAAACAAGAGAGACAGAGAAGTTGGAAAATGCAAGAAAATGAATTCTTCCATAGGCCTTCCGGAAGGAATGTAGTACTGCTAATACCTTAATTTTAGTGAGATGAAAGTAAACTGGAAATATAAAATAATAAATTTATATTGTTCAAACTACCAAATATGTAGTCATGTTATAATAGTACTAGAAAACCAATAAACTACCTTTAGCTTTGCCAAAGATCATAAAAACATTTAACTTAAATTTCTGTTCTTCATAATCCAGACATAGATTATTTTTCTGTGAATATTTCATAGAAGCAATAGTATTGAATTTTGAGGGAGGGAGGGGCAAGTTTTTCATTTGGTTTTTATAAGCCTTCCAGATATTTTCTTCTGTCAGTTTTGTATATATAAAATGAAAATACTACTTATAACAGACAGTAGTGGGAAAATTGGTTGACTGTCTTCCAGTTTAACTGGGTTATAACTCATTTACTATGCTACTCAGTTAATAAAAACTATTTATGGAACCATAATTACCTTAAGACAGTTCTGTAGCTACAATGGGAACATAAGTGGAAACTGAATTTTGAAATAATATTTTTCAAAATATCTCTCTGCCCTGGTTTTATTTGTGAATAGTGGAAGAAGTGAACTACTCCTTTCCTTCTCCTCTTTAACATGCCTACTTTACAGATCAGAACTTATACAACAGATCAGAAGTTATACAACAACAAGACGAATGACTTATTTTCAATTTAATATCTCAGAGAGAGACAAAGAATAGCATATGAAAGTGCAGTGCCCTATGAATTTTTATAATCATTAATAATATCCTGAAGGTACCACTTGATGCTTCTATATTTGTCCTTCTTTGGATCCAGTAACCTTGAAAAGGTTATATGGACATTCCCTATTGCTATGCTATAAGTTAATCTTCAAAACTAACAATCACTTTTTTTCAAGACACAAAGAATCAGTTTTATCAATTGCTGTGATTTCAACTATAAGTACAAGTAAACCCTGATTCAAAGTGTCTTTTGTGTAACAAAGTTTTTTGTACATTTACACATTTGACAAATATTACCTACTATGCACCAGCCACTATTTTAGACTTTGGAGTTATAATTGTGCCTTTGCTCCATAGAGCATTCATTTTAGTGGGGGAAAGAGATAATAAGTAAATAAAATAAATGGGTATAATATATCATGTAACAGGAAGCCCACTGTGGGGTAAGTTCTCCAAGGTACGTTAATGCCATAGCCCCATCTCTCTGCTGCAGATGTTAATTCAGAAAACATATGCAAAGGGTGATGGATTGAAAAGAGATACTTAGACATGAAGAAGCTGTGGCTAGGTGGGGCATTACCCTCTGATGGAGGAATAATTGCTCAAAGCTAGTATAGCACATTTGTTATATAGGTAGCATCAAGAGGTTATTTGAGGGAAAGTTTCAGTAAAGCAGGCAATCTGAAGGATGCAGGACTGGCAAGACATTAGGGTTTTCTTGTTATTCTCAGAATTCTCTATCCCCAGGAGTTGGTACTTGACTCAAGGTCCAGACTGATAAAGTTCTGGGCCTTTGCATGGAGCCTCCTCAGGCCAGGCATCACCATAGCAACTGGACAATCTAGATCTGCACCTTTGCACATGAAGTTCTCAATGCAACACAGCCAAGGAGGAGGCAGTCAGAGACACCATGATTCAGATTACTGCTTTCCACAGGTTAATTTAGCTGTCAACAATGTCTCCACTTCCTTTGGTCTACATTGTGATTTGGGCTATTGATTTAACTTTGAGCAGGTTGCAAGATGGATGCAGAAGTTCGTGATACCTATTCTACCAGGGAAAGAAAATAAACCACATTTTTCTTGTTACTTTCATTTTAGATACCAGATCACTCAATTGACTTTCATAATTTCTAGCATGTAGACCAAAAGGCAAACTAATTAAATCTTGTCTGATAAGCATAAAATATAGATGTTTCATAGTAGAAATGAGTATATTTTTTTATGTTGTTGAGATTTTATCATTTATTTTGTTTATCAGAGTACTGCCTTTTGAAAGCATTGAAAACTTCACATTTTCCTTGAACTCACTTTTTTTAAAATTATTTTATTGTTGGTTGTTCAAAACATTACATAGTTCTTAATATACCATATTTCACAGATTGATTCAAGTGGGTTATGAACTCCCATTTTTACCCCGTATACAGATTGCTGTGTCACATCAGTTACATTTCCATTGATTTACAAATTGCCTTTCTAGTGACTGATGTATTCTGCTGTCTATCCCATTCTCCACTGTATTAGTTTCTAACAAAGATTCTCATTGCTAATCATAGTGAATATTTTTAAGTAAAGTACATTGATCACATCTAAACAATGCTACATTGTTTTTCATTTGGGGGTAGGAATGAAGAAAACATTAGTAATGTTGTCTAGAAGCAACTGATTTCCTACTCTTTAAAAGAGGGTATTTTATTATGCTTGTTATTCATATTTATTTATCACAATATTTAACACAATAACTTCATTACTGGATTTTCAGTTCATAAAATGTGTCAGTAGGCTTAGTTCTGGGTAACATGCACATTTTAGATTTGAGCAAAGTAGCAGAACAGCTCTGTGCTTCATTTCATCATATGTATTTTTTGAGTACTGTGTTGGGCAAGAGGTAGTGGTACAGAGCTTGTGAGTTCTTGGGGATTGCATCACACATGCATTCCTCCTAAAAATCAATTCACAAACTGAAAACCAAATGAGCATTCTGCAAGGTATAAAGTCTTCAATGTCAGTAAAATTCAACTACCTTTGTTCCAGCTTTTCATGCATAACATATGAGCTGAGAAAATGATGGTATTAATCTCATTAGAAACTTCATATCTGAGTGCTATGGAATACCAAGTAGGCATCTCGAAAGACAATGACCCTCCTTCAGGGACCTGCTCTTTTCCACATTACTATTTGGAATGCCTCTTATCCAAATCCTAATTTCATGTATATTAGATACATACATAAGAAATCTGTCCTATTACTTTAATGTCATATCTTGAACTCCCCCGAATGTTATTTCAGTTTGGTCACCACATAACCATTAGTTTTAAATCTACCACATAATCATTAGAATTAGATCCAAGTGGCATTCAATCATTCAGAAAATAAATAAAGGAAGTCTATAATCAAAAGAGAAAAGTTTATCTTGGTAATTATTTTGAAAAGAAATGACTCATTTGAGTCTAAAAATGTTTAAAGTTATGGCGAAGAGTCATCCTCAAATAAAACACTAGAACATATTTAAAAATCATTGTCTTAATTATATCATGATTATATATATTAAATACATGTAGATCATTCTTAAAAGCATTAATTATGTTGATAAGGAGGATTAGTTGTGGTTTTAGTATTTGAAACAAATACTGAAAGCATCTGACAGGAATAATGAGTCTACACTTCTCTCATTAGATGCTTTAATGGATAGTCTTCTGGCCTTTCCAAGGATTGGGATTTATTGACTTAACTTTTTGACACTTTGTGGCATAGACAGTTGAAGAGAGAGAACAGACACTATTCTATTAATTACACACTTTTTTTAAAAGAATACAGTTAACAAGATATGGAATTGAACAATTTGAATCTCAATTTGATCAAATCTCTAAGTCAAAATTTCTACATAATTCAGAATAAGATTGACTAAGCAGGAATTAGAAAACCTCAGGAAGAGCATTACATTTTGACTTTTGGTTCCTCAATCACCAAGGGTTTAAAGTGTAGGAGCTAAAACATCGGCCATTAGAAGAGGAGTTGTCCAGAGGAAGTTATCTATGGATTGTGAGGTGGCAAGGACATTTTAATCCCAGGAAAATGTGCTTCAAGAGACCCAGTTTTTCCTGAATCTTGAGTAATGTATGAAGTCATTGGAGTTCAATTCAAATCTGAAAAATGTAAAAAAAATGTTCTAGCTCCTCTTATTGCTAGATAAAATGTTTTTAAAGATGGTGTGTGTTCCCAAATGAATGGTTACTTTCTGTGGAACAAATCTGGGCCACTTGAGCAGCCATGCAGTGGGCCATATGGAAGTAAGGGAAAGTAGCAACTACTGGGAGCACACTGAGGGTGCCTCTGGGTTGGGCAGTCCCAGAAATGACTAACTGGGACAGATAAATTAATTCATTTCAAGGGATCTGCCAGAGAGAGATTCACAGGTGTGCAGGGTCTCTGGGAAAATCCCAAAATAAACCCACAAGAAAATGTTTCCGTTTCAAACCTCTGCCAAGCCCAGAGAGCACTATACCAGCTCACAACAATTTCAGTCAAGTAAAGACTTAGCTGCCACTCACCTCTCCTATCTCTCAGAGGAATCAGAGGGATGAAATGGTGAGGAAGGGTCATTGTAGGAAGAAAAATAACAAGGCCTCCAGCCCTCTCCGTATTGCAGTTAGTGCCTTGACATAGGTATGTGTCAAAAGTCACCAGATATTCAAAAGTGACAGATCAAATCAAAAGCTCTTTCTAGGGAAAAAAAAAGAATGAGCTGAAATGAGTGATATTGCTGGAAAGTAGCCAAAATAGAGTAGAAAAGACCTGACACAAATCACAAGAGCTTACTTCATATCAGGTCTCTGCTGAACAGTATGTGTGTATGTGTGTATGTATATGTACATATATATGTATATACATAAATATCTATATACATATATGTATATATGAAATGTGATACTTGTTGTAATTTTAAGAAAAGGCATTATAATGCCCAGTTTATCACTGATAAAAATCAAGCCTCAGGGAAGTGAAGTCACACATTTGAGGTTAAATATCCGGTTTCATGATAGAGAAAATTCTGATACGAATCTGTTGACCCTTTTCTTTTTAAACCATTGTAGGAAACATGGAGCCCTTTGCATGGCACTTCATGATAATCTTTGTTATCTCCTATATCCTTACTCATGCCTTTCTAACATCTATACTTTCTATAGAGTTAAACATTTTTTTTGTTTGTGTTTTACCATTTCTTGGATGTATTTGAAAAACAGTCAATCATTCTAGTTCTTGCCTTTTAGAACAAAAATAAATACAGAAAAGGACATGGGCATTTAGAAAAGAAGGTCAAAGGCAAAGATTCTCCTACCTCAGTACCTCTCTGACACTGCTGTATCCTGGTACTGTCTCCATGACTAACCCTCTTCCAGGTATGCTGACCTTTAATGACTACTGACCTTTCTATCTTCCAGATACACTGACCTTTACCTGTATGCAAGTCAGGCACAGTCCCACCTCAAGCCTTGATCCAAGAACCTTCTCTTCCTAAAAACATCTGCACAGTAATTATCTCATCTCCCTCCTTAAAGACATAATATCACCTGGATCCTCCTGTACCTTTTAGACTTTTACTGATGATCCTATTTAAGATTTTAAGCAGTTCCACACTCAGTAAGTCTGATCTCTGTTGCCTTGCCCTATTTCTATATTTGCCACAACACTTACCACTTTCCAATTTTCATTATGTTTATTACTTAATTGTCTCTCCTTTCACTAGAATGTAACCATAGGTTTTTCATTATTGTACCTCAAGTACCTAAGAGTGTGTGGCACATGGTAGGAAAGTACCATAGATTTACTGAAGAAATGAGTTCTGAATACTTATTTTTACTCCCTACCAGAGCTTTCACATATTAAATTGATTTCTTGGCACCTTGCTTTTCAATTTTGACTCTGCTTCCTTGCTAGTATTCCAGTAATCATCTTTGGAAGGGCCTGTTTTTAATTTTCCTCTTCATCCCATCAGACCTGTCTGGGTTTCTAGATTTCCCTGAGTTTGTTCACCCTAACTTTGACTGAATTTGGCCCTATTCTGACAGTCTTTTTCAAAGTAAAATGTATTTTTAAAAATCTCAATTTTCTCCAGGCATGGTAGCGAACACCTGTAATCCCAGTGGCTTGGAGGCTGAGGCAGGAGGATAGCAAATTCAAAGCCACCCTCAGCAAAAACAAGGCACTAATCAACTCAGTGAGATTCTGCCTCTAAATAAAATACAAATTAGGGCTGGTAATGTGGCTCTGTGTTCAAGTGCCCCTGAGTTCAATCCCTAGTACCAAACAAAAACAAAAACTCTCAATTTTATAGCACTTAATTGCCAACAGATGCCAGGGTTTATTAATTATAGTCACTGCTTTCTTGTATCTGGCAAGGATCTCTATCTACCAATGAGAAGTGATATTATAGATACATATATGCTTCAGAAATAACATTGTGACATGTAGCCATGTGTGAATTTCAGTAAAGGTAGTGTATTTCATTGCAATTAATTTTGATAGATGAGTAAATTAGGTGGGCTTTTTTCCCCAAATTTTACTTATCAATTTCTGATTATACTTTGAAATTCTAATATAGGCATGAAAAACATTTGCATGTAATATATGGTAACTGTTTGTATAAAACTCAGAAATAAATGTGTGTCTGTGGTTGGAAGAAAATAAGTTTAACATTGTCTATGGTTGTGAAATTCATAATCCTTGATCCTACAATGAAAGATATATAGAGAAAATTATCTATTCAAGACTATTCCCATGTGGATCCATTTAGTGAAACTTCGTTTGCAAGAATCTGTAAAAATGCTAATAAACTACATTCTTCACCAGTTTAGGCTTAGCTCTTTATTTGTTTCTGGCTTTGAGATAACTTTGAATAGGCAATATAGTGTCACCATGGGTAATGAATGATGCATGTATGAAATTGTGACCTTAAAACAGCACATTTCTCTTAAAGAAATCAATTCACACACCACTGCTGCTTAAATTTTACGAGCAATTGTGTATCATGTCTTTCCTATATAAATGATAGAAAATCCATTTTAATCAACATTAATTTCCATGAAATTGCAACTTTGTTGGTGTCCATTAACAAGAATAAACTAGATATGGTGATATAGCTTTAAGTAAACAAAGATTAAGGGAAAATACAGCAAAAACAGAAAAATGCACTTTGCTTTACAAGTTAAGTGCTTTGGAAAAACAATACAAGAAATCTCATCAATGTGCCTGGGACATCATAAGACTAACAATCCTGGAGGATTCACCCATGTAGGGACATTCAGAACATACCTTTGTAACTTAGAAGACACACTAATACTTCTCCAACCAAGTGATATTATTACAGTACAGGTAGTTAGCTATGTAGCATATTTTTATTCCCCCTTTTAAATACTTTCTTCCAGTTTCAATCTTAGAGAATCACAATTTGAAGCACTATTACTTTTTGCGTACCCATACTAATTTAGTAATTCTGGCTGACAACAAAATTCAAGTGACTAAAATGTAGACAGTTTTAAATTTGTACAATGAATTCATTATTGTTTGCAAATATCCTTCAATTCCGTGCCAAAACAACAACATAAACACTCTAGCCCTTAATGAAACCAACCCTCTATTTTGTTCAAAAGGAGTATTGTGGAATGGATTCAATCACACAAACTTGTATCATAATTATAGTACTATTGTTTTTCTCAAAAAACTCAAGTGAATCATTACCCCACATGAAAACCCCGCCATATATCTGTAAGCTTACTCTTCCATTGTCCTCAACCACTGTTTTATACATTCTTAAATGGCTCCTTACCTATTTCCTTACTAGAATACCTGTACCTTTGAAGGTCAAGGCTTTAACATATCCACATTTGGAACATAGTAATATTTTCATCTCCAAACTCCTCATGTTTGAGTGAGCTACAAGTGATAAATGAGACTCTCTGCTCAAAGGGCACACTTATTTCCTTGTGAGATGTGGGTTTATCCAAGCTTTTCTGTGAAATGAACTTAATGTTGAACTTAGGAGATAGAAGACCAATTCATTTCTCAAAGGCATTATTCATCAGACCTTGTATAAGTTGTACATAAATCTCGCCTCCTAGACCTGTGCAAACTCTTGTAGCTGGCAAGGATCTCTATCTACCAACAAGAAGTGATATTATAGATATATATATATGCTTCAGAAATAATATTTTCTAGAAAAAAAGACCATTATCATTCATTAGACTGACACATGAATTTGCATTTTATAAAGGACATATTTTAGAAAAAGCATTGCAGTATAGTAATAGTAACAGTATGCAATAAAATTATAAATAAAATGAAGAGTGGTGTAAACAAAAGATTTTTATCTGATTTATTTCAACAAATGCAAGAAAGTCACAAACATGTTTACAAATTAGAGCCAAAATACCACCTTATTTTTCTTTAATACTAAACATTTTAAGTATCAGTAGCTTCACATGTAAAATCCATGTAATTGACTCTTTTTTAAGAACAAAAGTGAAAATTATTTAATGTCAAGTTATTAAGACAGTCCAGGTAAAAAAGCATACAAAGACTGTATACATGCAAAAAACATTCCAGAGTTGCCTGATTTTTTTATAACTATATGATTTATTTTTGCTTACTTCATGATTTATTTTTTAAAATGATTAAAATGCATACATTTATAACACAATGATAAATTTATAGTTCCAAGATGCAGAAGATGAAATTGTATGTTCCATCTTACTGTGTAAGTATATTTTCCCCAAGATGTGGGAACACTGTACTCTGAGCTTTGCATTTATAACTAAGATAATTCAAAGAGTCATTGTGTGTGGTTCATGCACTGTCAGAATAAATATTTGGACTCTGAGATACTATCTTGGATTCTTGCTTCTTGCTGCTAAAAGTAAGGTAAATTTTCACTTGTGTAGATTGAGGAATTAAAAAGACTAAAAAAAAATAGGGATAAGGAGTGTTAATCCCCAAAATGAATATTACAGAATGAAAACATGTAATATTAAAATTAAATATTAACTGGAGAACTTTAGGACTCAATAAAGCAAAGACAAAAATCTTGACTAAGAAATTACTAAAAGTAGACAGCTAAATGTATACAACAGCAACCACCTAAAGAACTAATGTTCCAATAAGGGATATAAAATAAATTCATAACAATACTCAGTCCAAAAGAAAGAAAAATAGAATTAAGGAAACATAAATAGAAAACAAATAGCACCATATCTGATTTAAGGTCAATATTATCAATGATCAATTAAGTACAAAAGGTCTAATACATCAATTATCAGACTGATTCATTTAAATATTGCCTATAAGACATTCACTTTAAATATGAAGACCAAATAAATTAAAAATAAAAGACTAGAAGAAACATGTCATATTAACCCAAATGAAAAAATATTTAGTATTTATTAAAATCAAAGGAGTAGATGATATATCAGTGATACATAAATTAACTTGTTCACAGGATATAATTATTCTAAACATGTATATACCCACCTGATAGAACTGGAAAGAGAAGTAGAATGTTATTTATAATCATAATAGAAACTGTCAAACTCCTCTCTCAATAATTGCTATAATAAATAGAGAAACCACTAAGGATATAGGGAATTTGAATATTATTCTCAACCAGCTTTACCCCCACTTGGAAATTATTGAATTGCTACTCAATAAAAAGCAGAATATACATTTCTTAGAAGTGCATTAAGAATGTTTACCAAGCAAGAACATATTCTATGCCATAAAAAATTTCAACAAATATAAAAGCTTTCATTAAAAGTCCAAATAGATGCCTACCATATGGCACAGACATTATACTCCTAGATATTTACTCAAGAGAAATGGAAGAACTGTAAACAAAAGTCCATAACTAAAACCAAAAGCAACCTAAATGTCATCTGCAGATGGATAGATAAATTGCAATATATTCCAAATGGATCACTTTTTACAAAAAAGTAATGAATTATTGACACAGAAAATTATGTATAAAATAACTGTGCTAAGAGACAGAAGCCAGAAGAATGTAAAGTGTATAATTCCATTGGTTCCAATATTACAAAGAATTCAAAGTTATAGTTACAGAAATAGATTTAGTGGTTGCTTGGTAATGAGGTAGAGGGTTGGGAAGGGAGAGATTACAAAAAGGCCTAAAAAAACTTTGGAACATGTTTAATAGATTTATTTTTTGATTTTGACCATAATTTTATTGTTGTATACATATATTAAAACTTTGAAATATACTCTTTAACTATGCATAGTTTATTGCATGTCAATTATAAATTCAACAAAGCTGTTACCATAAATGATCACATTTATGGTTTCCAAGAAAATTTCAAGGAGCTACTTGAAATATACAAATAAAAACCTAAAGGGTGCTATGGTTAAAGGAAATTATCAGTAAGAACTAGGGCTTTCTTATTTTTCTAAGGTTTTCCTCCATTAAGTTATCCAAAACTATTAGTGAGGTTTTATCGTGATACCTACAAAACATTCCCTGAAATAATTCAGATTTATAGAAACATCCTTTCATGATTTAAACCTCTGTTGTCATTAAGTACAGAGTAGAAGTGGTTCATTTAGTTTCCTTGGTGACTCAAAAGAATTAATACACTTGTCAATGTATCTAATCAAGAAGAAGACTGATGGGACAAAAAAAGAAAGAAAAAAACCCCTAAATTTTAATTTTCACTAATCCTCCTAAAAGGCATATCAACCTAGTATTTATGTATACAGATTTACATGAATTACATACAAATTAATGTAGTTTATTTCTCTTCATGAATTCCTGCATGAAATTACTTTTGCTTTGCAGTTATATATGACATTTGCTTTTCTTATACATAATTTAACTTGTTGTTTTCCCTTAGATTACTAATTTACTTCAGATATTTTAATAAGCTCATTTTCTTTTCCTTCTTTAGCTGTCATGGTGCCAGATGTTAAATTCTCTAATAGATAAGAAATAAACATTTTTTTAACATTTAATAGTAAACAGTCCATCTTTGACCTTTCATATTTTGGTTCCAGCCAGCAACAAAGATCTCAGTGTCCCAGGAAATCTATTGTGTTTGATTATTACCATGTCATATGAGTTTAAAAGTTTTCCTTTTGCCTTGTCTACAAGAAGAAATCTCATTTCGTAACTACAGGACCGAAGACGGTGAGTGTGAGGGAGGAGTGGGGAGTTGACCTGCTGACATCACTGAGGTCATTTTCATAGGAAAGGCACTCTTTCATTTAAAAAAAAACATAAAATGAGTCTTATCTGTAATTTATCTGAAACTCAACATTTTAAAAACATGTCTTTGTACTTTATGTTATTTGCAGAAGATTTGTTGTATGCTAAGTTTTCAAGATCAAATGTTGATATGGAAAGTAACAGATACTACTTGGACTGACTTAACAAACTAGGAGGTGGATAAGTAGGATGAGTAGATAGGCAAAATAGGTTTGCCTATATCACTAATTAACATTCTTTTTATAGAGTATGGTAGGTAACAAACAGTTGGTTTTCTTTATTGTGCCTTAATATTTATACTCACATGAAAGTTATTTTCTTTCCAAAAATGTAGACTGCTCTTGGAATTAGCCATATATAACTGACCAAAGCAATCTAACAAAAACATAGCATAATCCAGACTTCATAATAAAACATTGAATCCACAAGACTATTTTTGATTGATTCTAAAATATATCAAATCACTTTTAAATTCACAAAAATTATTATAAATTAGAATATGAAAATTATACCTGCTGGACTTTAACAATAAAATTATGATTTTATTTTCATAGATGAGAATAAGCAAACTATTCTTTTATGCAGGACCACACTATTTATTTTCCCAGTTTAAAAAATAAGATTATTATTTTCATAACTCTACATTTTATTGATTTAATATTTCATTATAAAATTTAGCATACATTTTCAAATTTTTAAAATAAAAGTATTTTAGTAATTTCTACATAGATTTTATGTTTTATTATAACATTTTGGGGGATTTTATAATTTGGTCCATTACAAATCTTATTTGAGAATTTGAAAACATACATTAATTTGATAAACCAAAGGTCTTGATATATCATATTTTCCTATAATGTGCCTCTGACCTTTAGAAAAGGTATGCTATTTTCTTTCTGATATCATATCTGATCTCAAAAAATAAATAAATAAACAAAACACAAAAAAGCCTTTGCTCTCTGAATCTCAAGGTGACATTTAAGACTGACATCCAGCTAGCAAAAGAAGATCTTGAAATTTATTCTTGTCCTTTGGGGATAAGCAAATCATTAATATAAGAAGGTATCAGGCCATTAAGTGCTTTAAACGTCAACAATAAAACTTTAAAATCAATGCAAACCCTGACAGGAAGCCAATATGAAAACTGGAGGACAAAAGTGATGTACTTTGAACAGGTAAGTAGCCTCACTCTCTGAATGAGCTAAACCTTGAAGATTGATTTATCAAGAAATCGAAACACCAACATGTTGAACCAGTCCAGTCTCAGTGATTATCACATTGCAGTAGTTTCAGTACCATTTACACATCTTTACTCAAAAGGTGTGCTGTAGAAGTTTACTACCCCTAGACAAGAGCAGTATTTTATAATAAAATCAATAACTGGACTCAAATTAGTAGTAATGCTAACTCTTGTACAGTACTTTAGAATTCATAACATGCTTTACCAAGTAGTGTTCCACATGATCTAGGAACACAGAGATTCACAATTGAAAGAATATACCTATGGATTACTTTGTGCTACCCATTATTTTAATGCTAAATTTTAAATTATGGAATACAAATGTTAAAAAGTAAGTGTAATTTAATCTGCAAATTTTCTAATTTATGGGGATTAGTTTTAATTCCTTTTAAATATATTTTTGTGCATTTTATATCTTACATAAAGATAATAATAAAACCTACTACTAATTTAGCACTTATGAGCCATGCATGGATTGATTTAGTCCACAGTTGCCCTCCACATTTTAAAGAAGAGGACACTGAGGCAGAGATAAATGATAGAAAGTGACAAGATTCCACAATGTGTAAATGTCAGAAGTAGGATTCTTACCCCAGAAAATACTATGCTATACATATCTCATATATACACATTATTTAAATATGCATGCTATGGTATTAATATCTCTCTTCTGTGCTGTATATATATATATATATATATATATATATATATAAATCTAAAAAATCATGAGACTATTGTCACATTGCAAATAGAGAAGAAGCCAAGTGAATGGTTAAATATAGTCTTCAAACAATATCACCTTTCTTAGAGAATAAAATCTTTCAGTGCCAATATTCTTACACAAGTGACTATTTCAAACATCAATGATGGTAAAGTTATGGTTTTTTTCTCTTTCCCTGAAAAAAAGGGAAGAGTGTTGAAGAGTGTTTCCTTGTATCCAGGATTGGATAACTGAATCGACAAAAAAAAAAAAAAAAAAAAAAAACGACTCCCCAAAGTATATTCACATAAGCCTTTATTAAAAACAAAGGGTGTATGTAGTACAATGGGAGAAAGAAAGTACAGGCCATCAACAAGGAGTTCCTGATCCAAGCACCCTATCTCAGTCACATAGAATGCACTTTGCTTAAGATTATGAAAAAAAAAAAGAAATATGGACAAAGTATCTTGATTTTAAGGAAGCCCAACAAAAGCTTGCAGCTGGCTCTTTCATGTTTCACTACCCATGTAAGTAAAGCTAGTGCAACCCACTAAACAAGGTGTAAAACATCAATCTAAACATTTTTACACAATATAGTAGGCAAGCTTGCACCAGGTGTCTCTAGGGTAAGTACAAACTTTTAACATCACATTATAAAGCACTAGTTAATACATCACATCCTTATCCTGACCAAGAATTAGTTTTAAATTTCCAGGCAGCTACAGATGTAGGCTTAGAGTTGTTCTTGTAAGATAACCTCATTTAACATGTTGCTCATTATTGAATGTAGCAATTTGTTGAGCAAGTATTCAGTAAGTAATAATGGAGTTTCTGGACACTTGGCTAAAATTTGATACTTCATCCTCTGTTTGCCCCACAGCCTATTAGAAATAGATTAGACCTCTCTGGAAAAAGTAGTGACAAAAGTTAGAAGTTGGTATATACTATAGATTTAAATTACAAAAATAAATACCCACAAACAATAACAATTTACAAACCTAAATGATATTTGTCAAAGGAGGAAATATAAATGGCCAACAAATATCTGAAAAAAATGTCCAATACCCCTAGCAATCAAGGAAATGCAAATTAAAATTATACTGAGATATTATCTCACTCCAATTAGAATGGCAGTCATCAAGAATACTACTAATAGTATATGCTGGCAAGGATATTGGGAGAAAAGGTGTACATTGTTTATGGGACTAATAAGTACAGTCACTTTGGAAAGCAGTATGGAAATTTCTCAAAAGACTAGGAATGGAAACACCATATGACCCAGCTCTCTCACTCCTTGATATTTGTCCAAAAGAACTAAAATCAGATACTATAGCGATACAGGCACATCAGTGTTTATAGCAGTGCAATTAGTCAAATTATGGAACTAGCCCAGGTGCCCACCAACAGATAAATGGATAAAGAAAATGTGGTATTCATACATAATGGAGTTTAACTCAGCCATAAAAAGAATGAAATGATGGCATTTTCTGGTAGATGGATGGAACTGGAGAACATCATGCCAAATGAAACAAGCCAGATTCAGATTGGTTGAATGTTTTCTCTCATATGCAGAAGCTAGAACAAAATAAGGGGAAAGGGAGGGAGTCATATCCCAGGAAAATAGAGAGGATATTAGTGGAGTAAATGAGGGGGGCTAAAGAATGGAAAAAGGAAGGAGCTGCAGAATGAGACTGACCAAATTATGCTATGTACATGTATGAATATGCTGCAATGAATTTCCCCTTTTCTGTATATCTACCAAAGCACCATAAAAATGAACAAACAAATAAATGAATGGAAGACCAGAGAATGAGGAAAGGGAACAAGAGGAAGGAGGAGGGAAAGAAGAGAGGAAAGAATGGGTACTAAAATGGAACAAATGATATTCCATTCATGTAAAAATGAACCCCACTATTATGTTAAATTTAAAAATTTATGAATGATAACATTACAGCCAATAAAAAAGGAAACAGATGTTCTTCTCTGGGATGAGAAGTTAGATGCAACTTTACTTCCCCCTTTCTTCATTTCTTTAGCAGATAAAAGCAAAAGACAAGAAGATGGGAAGATCAGGTTGAAGCAACAGGGGATTAGAAAACTTGTTTGAGCAAGCAGGAAACAGAATACTCTTGTTGCTCAGAAGAGCTAATATTTATTTCATATATTTCCAATTTGATTGCTCCCATCCTGAATACCAGTGGCAGCTCAGAAGCATAATAGTTAGTGGGTGCAGAAGAGCTACAGCAAGTCAGAATGTTGTTATGGTCCCATTTTTTCCCTGTGTCATAAGTAATAAATCATGTTGCTATAACCATACTACCTGCATCATAATGCTGACTGCTGCAAATTTTAGCAGTTTTGTAGTTTTTTTTTCCTGGAAGAAACTGACTTTTTCCATTATTCCAGCTGTAGGAGGGAACATATATCCATGGACTTTTATATATTTATTATTGTTGTGGTAATGTTATATATCTAATTAATATTTTAATGTAATGTTCTTTTTCTCAGTTTTATATAAAGTCAAGTCCAAAATGTTGATTATTTTAATGTTACATGCTCATATGGGTTCAAGTCAATTGGTAAAGAAAATAGGGGTTGATGCAGGTGGTGGAATAGGGAGGTGGTACGCATGGAAAAACTGAGATGCAACTACCTGATTCTTCAAAGAGTGAACTATAGAATGAGATGGTCATCTGCACCATCACTCATAATACAGGAACTATACTTTAATTTAACATCTGATAATAAACTTGTCATTTGATAATAAACTTGTCACTTAAAGTAATGTGAAAATATTGATATCAAGATGGATAGTAAACCGAGAGAGGTAAGATAGAATCAGAAAATTATCTTCACTGCTAGAGAACTTCCATATCTTCATTCATATAAAACATAAATGTGAAAAAGCAGGACATAAAATTACTTTTGCCATCCTATAGCCACACATGTAGCTTATGAAAAAGCTTATAATGCCATGAGGAATGTGCAGAAATGAGGCTTCTAAAATCGTGCTTATCATCAGTGAGCTGTATCTTTCACTATCATCTGTTCATGTTGTTACCTTTTTGGTAAGAAATTTTCTTTTTTTTCCCCAGCTGTTGGAGGGAACACATATCCATTAAAATTCAAATTGTATCAAAAGGTTTATAAATGCTTTTAAATCTAAATTAGACAATGCTTATTAACAGAGAAGTAGACCACCCAGAGAAGATAGGCCACTTATCCATTAGTGAAGATTATCAAGTTTACCAAATTGTATCACAAATACATTTAATATTTTATTGGTTCATTCATGAATCTTTGACGTTTGATAGAATAATAACAGCCCTGTGGAATGACATTGCCATTTCTCAGCAGGAGAAACTAATCATTTGCTTAAATCTGACAGTATTAATATAGTAGGTATTCATGTTTATGCAAGAAAACCAAGGTTCTTTTTAACCTCTAGGCTAATTGCAACACAAACTCATCAAGATGACTAAAGATTATTCTTTTATTTAGGAAATACTCTCTTTGGCAATTCAAGTTTTGTAGTATCATACGTAAATGGTAACAAAGTCAAAGAGAAATATTGCACAAAGTACATTCTAATAAGAATGAGATCTCTAGCCTAATTAGGCTATTAGGGTTTCAAGAAACTGATAATTTTTGCCCCTCACATTGGGTGCAAGGACTCATAACTTATTTGTCTATGCTTGATTAGAGTCAGCTTGATCATGATACTCCTTTCTGAGAGAAAAGCCAGTACCAACTACTGGGAGATTATCTACTCCCCTTGGTCATCCAAGTATTTTAGGACCTTATACAATATGAAATAAATATTATTAGGGAAAGTTCACCTTTATTGATAGTAAGGGAAGTCCAGACCTTAAAATAGGAAAAGTTCTCTTTACCTCAGAAGACGTCAAGTGTGGTTCTTTCTTTTCTGACCTTGCGCCTTGTTGTTTTCAAATACTCAGACAACAAATTAATGCATAATAATATAATTCACTAGAAGGAAAAATATTATGCATGGTGGTAAGACAAATCAACGGCACTAAAGTTGGAATAAGGCTGGCAGTTTGTAACAATAGGAAAATCAATGTAGCCAAAGTAAAGTGGGCAAGAGGAAAATTAGCTGAAAAGTGTGAAGAAAAAATATATTTGTAAATACATTTGTGAAGACTAGTAGTCACTAGGGGCTTTGAATTTCAGCCATGGGTTCAGAGCAGAGGCATGATGTTATCTCACATTTTGTTTTAAAAAGGAACTTAAGATTGTCACTGTAAAACATTTTAGACATACAAAAATGTACAATAATCATATAATAGTTACTTCCTAACTTTTTCAATTAGTAAACTTGGACAATATAGTTGAAATCTGCTCTGTAAGCTTTCTTGATCAAGTCATCATCCTATCCAGTTATCCTCTACACAGATAACCATTAATCTGACAATGGCTATTGTAATTTCCATTTCTTCATATTTTTAGAATATACTAAACATTTATTTATATGTCATCAGATTTCATTTTATTCAGTATTTTCTCATATTTACTCAACAGTCATTCATGTGGTTTTGAGTAGCTATGGATCATTCTTTTTTGCTACTCTACATTATTTCATGGCTATTAATATTACAATCAGTAATTCTATAAATATTCTTATGTGTTTCCTCATGTATTGTTATTAGTTTTATATTAATGCTGTAACAAATTATCACAAACTCAGTGGTAGCTTATGCAACATAAATGTATTATTTTGTAGTTCTTTGGGATGAAAGTCTGACACAGACCTCACCAGGCTAACCTGTGAGAAATTGAAGGACTGTGTTCCTGGAGGGTTTGGTAAGACTTTCTTTCCTTGCCCTTTTGATATTGTAGAACTTGATTACATTCCTTGTCTCCTGGTTCTGCTTCCTCCACCTTCAAACCCTGTAATATTGATTGAAGACCTTTTCCACTAGGCTCTCTCTCTGGTTCTGTTTCTGCCTTTCCCTAGTATTTCCAAGTTCCTTGTATTGCATTGGATGTAGCTGAATACTTTGGGATAGTCTCCCTGGTTTAAGGTACATGGTTCAGCAATCTTAATTCCATCTGCAACTCCAGTTTCCCTTTTCAAGGAAATAACATATTTATAATGCCCAAGATTTAGAAAATAGACATTTTGAGGGCCTTTATTATGACTACTAAATGGGATTGGAAATCAGCAACCATTATTGCCATTGCTAAATTGATTTTAGCAGAGATGATGTTCCATATCATTATCAATTTTGTTAGACATTAGTACTTGTCAATTTTCTGTGTGTGAGATGGGATCCCCTGTGGTTTTAATTTTCAATTCCCAATGTTAATGAAGTAAAAAAAATTCATAAGTATATGGGGCATCTGCTTTTCTGTTTCTATGATTTACCTGGTAATATCTTTGAACAATTTTTTGAGTAACATATTTCTTACTGATTTCTAGGAATTATTTACATATTCTGAATTGCAGAAAAATAAATCTTCACTAAACTTTTCAGTGCTCCTGCAAAAAGATCTACTCTCTTAAGATCTACTCTCTCTATGAAAATGCATATGATATGAAAATAGTAAATGCTTTCTTTCATTCTTCCCAGAAATATTTTACTCTTCTCATACCTTGAGAATTTGGTATATTTCTTTAGTTAATTGCACTGATACAAAAAAACAAAGTTTCTCCTATCTCTCTGAGAGGGCCAATTTTTTACAGCCTGGACTTTGTTCCGAAATTGTCCCTAATGTGACAGAAAGACTAGAGTACTATCTCCCCAGGTATTTTATTTCAAGGAAAGATAGGACCCATATCTTACAGGTAACTCTTGAGTTTTACAAAGCAATAACACACTTAGTTATCTTGCTGTTGTGGACATTTTGTTTATATAGTAAATAGCTGGAACAAGAAGGAGTTCCTTATAAGAAGGGTGGGACAACTGCTTCCTTCACCTTTGCAGGCAGAGAAAAGTCACTTTTTCCTCATCCCTCATCTATGGGGCATCTAGCTACTTGAATACAACATTTGACCTGAATTTCATCATGCTCTGTAGAAGTAATGACTAAGAAAAGAGGGACACATTTGTAATTTTGTCTGAGGCATTTAGTAAGAAATCTACTTCTAATCCATCACCTAGTATGTATATATTCAGAATAAAATTAACAAAAATACTAGACACAATAAAACAATGTTCCTTTTAGTTATATGCTCTAAATATTTTCACAAAATATCTTGATTTTTTCACAAATCTTTGTTTCATGTACAATTTTACATAATTATACATTTATTTTTGTTTAAGAATTCCATTTCTATTCCAAATAAATAAAATATTTTCCTCTAAATATTTTACATTTAATTCACTAATTTATTTGAAATTGTTTTACTACCAAGTTGGATCTAATTCAATTTTCACATGTATAACAAATTAACTTCACCCTTCATTGAATTACTTACCCCTTCCTCAATATAATGTCACATCTTATTTCTCTACACTTATATGTATTGATATCTGGTAAATCAACTTTTCCCATTGTTTGCTGAACACGTTTTCAATGATTTTCTTCACATAGCAATTATACTTCTCAAAGTTAGGAAATTTAACATGCTGGCATATATATGAGTTCTTTGAGCTTGGATATCATTAGTTTGTGTGTCATATACATACCTCAGTGTACTGACCAAGTCTCTGGGCAGAAAAGACAAGGAATAGTCTCTTGACAATGTCAAAATTTCAAAGATAAATGTCACATGCTAGTTCTCACAATCAATTTAGCCTTCTCATCCACCTCTTTTACTATATTTTTTGCTTTTAATGTTAAAAGAAGAATATGTGGTTAGATATTGCTGCCAGTGATTATTCCTAAACTTCATGCCTTAGAACAATAAGTATTGTTGCCTATAATTCTACAGTCCAGATGAACAGTGTTTTGTGCCTCTGTTTGACTCACTCTTGAATTTGAAGGCAGCTGTGGGTTGGGGAAGCTGCACTGTTGATTTTCCTGAGCTTCTTCAAAATTTCTTGGAGTTGTATGGCTTTTGGTTTTTGGTGCCTTTACATAGTTTGCCACCATCATGTTAGCTAGCTGGGGTTTGTTTCCATGGTGATGACAGGGATTCAAGAGAGAAAACAAGTTCACAAGGCATTCTGAGGCCTAGAATTGGAAATGGCACACCATCACTTTTACTACATTTTGTTGCCACAAAGATTCAGGAGTAAGAAATCAACTCTTATAAAGTTATGAAATCATATTACAAAAAGTATGGAATTAGAAACTATAATGGTTAGGGCCATGTTTTTCTAGTAAATCTACCAGAAGGAGAAAATTACCAAAAACTTGTACTTTTCTCTCTGCTTCATATGCGAGTTCAAATATATTTAAAGAAATAATGCTATAGATAAGGAATTGAAAAATATCTGTACTAATTGACCAACTTCATTTCAAACAAATGATTTCTTAATAGTTCCCAATAGGGGAATTAGATGTTAGAGTTTTAATGTGTTGTCACACTGACTTCACAGGGAGGCTAACAGGATAGACCAAGTTGTTCACCTTCATGCAGAGAGGTAAAGTCAATAGAGTTCCAAATAACAGAAAGTAAAAAAGAGAATAGGTAAAAAATCATCTGAGCAACAAACATAAGGGAGATATATTAATAGTTGCCATCCATTCCAAAGACTTGAGTATTGGGCACAATTTATGTTCTCTTAAAGAATAAGATATTGTAAAGAGAATACTTACCTCCCTTCCCATGTGTTCTGGTTTAGCTATGAGGTGTTCCCCAAAAGAGACATAAAGTTTTATCCCTGGTGAGCAGAGCTCTCTCTGCTTCCTGGTTCCCATGTCCTGAGCTTCTTTACCACACACTTTTGCCATGATGTTCTGCCTCACCTTAGGCCAAGAGTAAAGAGTCAACCAACTACTGCCTTGTCCTCTGAAACTGAGCCAAAATAAACCTTTTCTCCTCTGTGTTGCTCTTGTCAGGTCTTGAAGTCAAAGTGACAAAAAAGCTGATTAAAATACCAGGAGAATGGAACCAAGTTATTTATTTTGAGCTAATAATTAGAAAAATTTAAAAAAAAACTGGATGAGGAAATGGAAATGGCAAGTTTTTTGAAGCAGATAAGAGGAAAAATGAGATGTGAATCCTTCATCCTGCCTGGATCAGAGGATCAAGAAGCAGATGAACCCAGATATAAGTATGGTATGGTGTTTGAATAACAAAACCTAGATCCCAAATGAAGAAACAAAATGTTAGGAAGTACAGCTGAGTTTTAACTAAGGAAAAAATGAGTTGGAAGTTGCAAGGGAGGAATTTTATTGGGTACATTGGATGGTAAAGTCACAAAGCTGAGACAGGTTGTAGACCAAAACTGCTATCTCAGAGAATCTAGAACATTGGTTTGGAATCAATGGTGGAAAAAGAAATAGATATACAGTTAATTGAACTATAGAATAAGTTGAGAAATTTTTTATTAGGTATATTATTCAGGGTGATGTAATTAACCATTAACTCATAGATGTGGAAAATAGAATAGTGTTGATCAGAACCTAGGTAGGGTAGAGAGAATGGAGAATAAAAAGAGGTTGTAATGGGCATAGAAGAGCAGTTTGATAGGAGAAGTGACTTCTGGTGTTCTGAAGTACAGTATGATCCACTATAGTCAACAACAATTAATTGAACATTTCAATATAGCTCATAGAGATTTTAAATGTTCTCAATATAAAGAAATGATAAATGACCAAAGTGATAGATAGGCCAATTTCTCTCATCTAATCATTACACATTGTATACATGTATTCAAATGTCACACTGTATTTTACAAACATGTAGAATTACTATTTGTCTTTTGAAAATATTCATATACTTTTTAAAAAACTATCATATCAGGCCAAAGTAGAAGAGCTCTCTTTTGCCTCCATAAATATTTATAATGCTACGAAGGAAAGATAAAGCTAGTCACTCATATTCCTTCCAATGACTCTATGACAAATCATCCCTGTGTTTAAATAGATATTTCAAAGCAAGAGAAATTCTTATAAGATGAAGAAATTTTGAAGTATTGGTTGCCATTATATAGTTACTTTTTATTTTTCGAATTGGAAATAGTTATTCTCTGATACTTACATAATTTCTAAGCAGCACAGTCATATTTAGGAAACATATTTGTCATAATATTAAACATGAAAATGATAATATAATTATCTATAATATATGAAAAAAATTAAGGAATATATCCAGGTTTAAAGATCCAGGAAAGTTTCTATCTGTTTTAATCATCTTTATTCCTTGGAGTAATATTCACTTTATAAATACAGTTTACAACTATTTTTAAAATGTTTTTCCCAGTTGTATTAATCAGGGTTCTTTAGAGGAACAGAATTAATGGAATGTATATGTAATTATAAGAGGAAATTTGTTAGATGGATTTATACAATCACAAGTTGGGTGTTTCTGCATGGCCATCTGCAGACTGGAGAGCTAGAGAAACCAGTAGCTGTACAGTTCTAGAAGTTGGAAGCCTCATAGGAAAAGGAGGCAATGATGCAGACTGAAGGCCTGGGTGCACCCTGGAGAGTTGTTGGAGTGAGTCCACATTCAATGGCTGAAGAACCTGGAGTTTGATATCCATGGACAATGACAGAGCAAAGCATATATCCACTCCAGAAGAGTTGAACATGCATGCATGTGTAAGTGTTTTACACTTTTTCTGCCATCTGGGCTCCCAGCCTATTGAAAAGTGCTACCCATATTCAGGGCAGATCTTCCCCTTTAATTAATTGACCCCAGGGATACCCTCATAGGTACATTAAAAAATGTGCTTTTCTGGCTTTCTAGACATTTCTAAATCCAGCCAAGTTGACAACCAAGATTAACAACTACAACAATTTCAAAGCAATTTAAAGTAACCCTTCCTTCTTTTAAATATGTGCCAAGTGTGAAATTGAAAAGTCAAACTCAAAAGAGTGATTTTTACCATCTTATACTTTGTTACTGATACAGAGAAGGTTAGGTGTAAAGATCATCTGAAACAATGCCATTGAGAAAATAATTAATTAATGCATCTGAAATACATCTGGCACTTTGTCAAACACAGTGTCCTGTTTTATGTGAAATCATACACATGTGGTTATAAACTATTACTTCAAATGTGGCTATTACAATTGAGGAATTGAATTTCTACTTTATTTAATTTTAGTTGAAATAGCTACATATTAGACAGCTCTAGAGAAAATAAAATTTGAGGTTTAAATGAAAAGAGGACACATGGTAATTTCTCTTCCTGCAGAATTTTATTTAAGAATTTACAATATTACAACATGTTCAAAGTTCTCAAATAAAGTAAATTTAGTGGAATAATAGTTTAAAATATACATGTCAAAAATTTTTCTTTTTTGTATACATACTCACATATATAGGACTATAAGAACATTTTCAGAGTTATCAGTAGAAGAGGAAAGAGAGAATATAAAAATTCAGAACATATGATATTTATATGAACACTATTGTTCAGGAGGCCATTGATATCCACTGATTACACATCTGTGGATTCAATCAACCCCGGATTGAAAATATTCTCCATTTAATTGTATTGAATACATACAGACATTTTGTCTGCTTGTTTTTTCTCATAAACAGTACAGTATAGCCATGATTTACATATCAGTTACATTGTAGTAGGCATTATAAGTAATCTAATGATGATTTAATGTATATAGGAGAGTGAACACAGATTATATGCAAATATAATACTATTTTACATAAGGGTCATGAGCGTCTATGGATTATCTTTTTTCCCCATGAAAAGGATTGGTGCCTTTATAAAACTCCCATAGAGCTTATTGCACATTTTATAAAGAGAGGATGCAGAGAGAATGCATCATCTATACACAAGAGGCACTTATCAGAACTTAACCATGCTAATACCTGACCTTGACTTCCCAGCCTGCAGAACTATGAGAAATACATTTTTGTTTTTTATACATTGCTCATTCTATAACATAGAGTTACAGTAGCCTAAATAGACTAGGACAAATAGTATATTGAATTAAACATAGCTAACACTTTATTTTAATGTAATATAGTTGATTTAAATTATTTCCATTTGTAAATTTTATTATTAGAATAAAATATTGATTATTTTCAGTTTCTTATTCAAATTCTGCTTTCATTTGTTTTATAAATTAATGTTCTCCTTCACACACACAAAAAGACATGAATTCCTGTCTCTCACCGTCTACAAATAACAACTAAAAATGAATCAAAGACTTAAATTTGAGATGCAAAACTATGAAGTATTAGAAAAACACATGAGAGACATTTTTGGATGTTAGTATAATTGGCATCAGATCAATATTGGCATCAGATTGCCAATTTAGTTTGGGACCATTTTTTATCTAGGGATTCCTAAGTTTAAATTTAGAAGCCATTTTATTCAGAGATTTCCAGGTTTTGATTTAGGAGCCATTTTATCTAGAGATCTGAGGTAATGCTACTTAGATTCCGAGAAGAACATGTGCATGCTAAAGGGTAGATCCCACCCCTGAGCATTCTTGTGACATTGCTCTTGCATGCTAGGAAGCTGCCCTGTGAGTGCAGACAGGCTGCTGCTGTCCTCAGAGGGACAGCCTTGTCAGTTTGCTCCATGCTCCAACAATAAATCTCTCCAGTGGGATTCTGGTGTGTGGTGTGGTCTTTGGACTTAGTGTGGACTCTGCAAGTGTCCTTTCAAGTATGGGCAAAGATGTTTTGGTGTATGACTCCAAAGTATAGGAAACAAAAGCAAAAATAGACACATGGGATTTCTTTAAGCCAAAAAGCTTCTGTACAAGCAAAGAAACAATCAACAGAATGAAGAAATAACTTTAAACAAGTAAGAAAATATTTGCAGAAAATTCATCGAAAACGGGGGGAGGAGATTAATATCCAGAATATATAAGGAACTCAAACAACTCAACAGGATGAAAATCAATTTAAAAATGAGCAAATGATTTAAACAGGTATTGTTCAAAAGAAGACATACAAATGGTCAAGAAGTACATTAAAAACTCTTCAATATCACTAATTATAAGGGAGATGCTAATTGAAACTAGAGTGAGATTATATCTCACCCCAGTTAGAATGGCTACTACCACAAAGACAAAAAGTAACAAAGGCAGGTGAGAATGTGTAATGTATTTCCATACTCATGGTGAGAATGTAAATTAGTACAGCCATTTTGGAAAATGGTATGGAGGCACTTTAAAAAGCCAGAAATAGAGCTAACCTGTGATCCAACTACATTATGAGTATGTGTGTGTGTGTGTATATATATATATATATATATATATATATATATATATATATATAGACAAAAGAATTGAAATTTGTAGGCCAAAATGACATCCACATTCCCATATTTATTGAAACACTATTTACAATACTCAAGATATAGAATCAACCAAAGTGTCCATTAAAAGATGAGTGGATAAAGAAAATATGATGCAAATATGTACCAATGTAATATTATTCAGCCATTTAAAAAATAAATCCCATCATTTGTTACAGCATTGATGAAAGTGGAAGGTATTATGGTAAATAAAGTAGCTCAGGCCAAGAAAAACAAATGCCACATGTTCTCACGTACCTAAGTTGATCTCCTCTTAGATCCACTGTAGTACAATAGGGAAACTAGTTAACAAGAATTAATACTATATTTCAAAATAACTAGCATAGAGAATATAGATGTTTCCAGTATAAGAAAATGATGAATGTTTGAGGTGATGAATTTACTTATATCCTGAATCTAATCAACATACTTTGTATGCATATGTATGGAAATGTGACATGGTATTCCATAAATTCACATAATTATTGTGTGTCAATTAAAATTGTTTAAATATATCAAAAGACAATGTGGCATAAAGTTCATGCTCAATGAGAGTTTATTATGATTTTCATTATAAAAGACATCATTTTAATTAAAATATTGCTACTATGGCAACTTTGACTTGTTAACTAGACTATACTCTCCCTGTGAATATGCTTTCTGTATCTACCAGGATACTCTCTCCATTCCACTTCCCCAATACTTTCCAGTCTCTAGTAACCACTTTTCTACCCTATCTGGAAGATAAACTTTTTATTTAATGCTGTAATATAAAGTATTACCAAATATCTATTAAGTGATTTATTTAATTTAAAAACACAAGGAAAACCTTTGGGGTTAAAAAGAAATTAAGAATATTTAATGAGTGGCAGTATCTATATTCACAATATGAAGAGGTATTCAGGATATATGCTTACATGACAAAAGCAAGGCACAGAACAGTGTAGGGTTTGCTATCTTTTGTGAAAAAGGAAGGGGAAATAAAAATACCTTTGTAGAAACACTAGCAGGATACACAACAAACTAATAAAAGTGATAAAAGGATGAAGATAGAAGTGGAAACAAAAATAACTGCATACCTTTTTATAGAGTTTTGTTCTTTGAACCATAGGAATGTACTACCTGTTCAAAAATTCAATTCAATTAAATGTTAGTAAGATATAAATAGGCACCAATTTGCCATTGTACTGTTTTCAATATAAGAGTACAGCTGTACCCAAGATACCTGATTTTAATCATAGCAGTAATTTAGGAAAGAAATTAGACAAAATATTAGGTAACAAGATAACTAATATTTAATGCAGAGATTCTCAAATTTTATCGTGCATAAGATCACCCAGGTGCTTTGCTAAAATCTAATGTTCTTAGTGCCAGTCTCAGATTTAAATTAGTAGGTTTGAAGTATGGTTTAATATGTGGTACATTTTCACAAGTACCCTTGGTAATTTTTGTGCAGCAATTTATGGAGAGTAATTTTGGTTTAATATTAGGGCATCTTATATATTAAAAATGTTTGTGGTAGTATAACCTTAACAGATTCTCACATATAATAATCATTGGTTTGATAGATAAAAATTATACTTTCTAATATGAACTGTTTTTCTTTTTTAACAAATTGATGATTTAATCATATACATTAACTAACTAAAAAAGTTAATATTTGCAATATTTATTTAACATTAATAAGAACTTATAGGTGTATAATTCCAGTAAAAAGTAAAGGCTCCATACTAGTCAGAGTTTTCTGGAGAAACAGAACCAACAGAACATGAGAAAAAATTTATTATGAGAATTGGCTCATGTGACTATAGAGGACAAGAAAACCCATGGTATGGTCACATGCAATCTAGGTGCAAAGTTCTGAGAACCAGGTGGGAGAGGAAAAGTTCCACTGGTGTAAACCTAGAAGCCAAAGGCTAGAGAACTGGATCTACTATGTCTGAGAACAGAAGACAGATGTCCCCGCTCAAGAAGAAAGACAGAATGGGTATTTCCTCTGCCTCACTTTTCTATCCCAATTCCCAGCAAATTGGATGATGCCTGCCTACATTGTGGAGAGTGGTCTTCACTCAGTACACTCATTCAAATGCTAATCTCCTCCAAAAACACCCTCTGAGACACACTCAGAAATAACATTTTACCTGCTATCTAGGCTGCTCTTAACCGAGTCAAACTGACATAATAAAATTAAACATCTTGGGCTCCATATCAGTTACAGAATAAATTTTTAAACTAAGTAGTGCCTGGGCATGGTGGTGCCTCTTATCCCATTGACCCTGGAGGCTGAGGCAGGAGGATTACAAGTTCCAGGTACACCTCAGCAATTTAGCAAGACCCTCAGAAACTTAGTGAGACCTTATCTCAAAATAAAATGGACTGAGCATGTAGTTCAGTGGTAAAGTGTCTCTGGGTGCAATCTCTTGCCTCCAAAAACAAACAAATAAATAAAACACAGTGGAGTAGTAGACATTGTCAATCTTTGTACCTGCCCATCTTCTGAACTTTATTTCTATGTTTGGGAAATTCTCTACTTTATGAGTTTTGTTGAGAGGCAGAACATTCTTTTCAATACAGAAGCTGTATACTCTCTTTTCAAAACATTACTTACAGCTGCAACTAGTATGCACAGATTCAGGAACCAAATATGAGAAACTGTATCCGTGTCTGTAGAGCCTCTAAACCTGATTTCCTGATTCCAAAGGAGACATTATAATCTACCTAAAAGCTTTTTAATATATTCCTTTTTCTACTTAATGAATCAATGTGTGAGTTCTGTTTTGTACATCAAGAACCCAATTAATACCTTAGACTTTGGTTTGAAAAATCAAATATTACATAGGAGAAAAAAAGACTCACTAGCAGTTCAGGCAAAGGAAAATCAAACAGATGTAGTTGATTACAACTTAACACTAGCTAACACATTAAGTGTGCCCCAGGTCACCTGTGCATAATTAGGGAAGGAGGCTACAGTTGATAGACTAGAGATCAGGATAAAAAGAAAAGACAGCCCCGCTGACTACAATTCCACATTGGCCCAAGGCCATCCAGCATGCTTCAGCGCTGGACCCCACATTCTAAAGAAATCTCTTTATGTGAATATTTCCAAAGGAAGCCTTAAAATCACAACAAGTGGCAAGTAAACAAATATTACTCCGAAGAGTAAACGAATATTTTTCAGTTTAAAGAAAAAATTTGAAGGCTATATAAATACCACTTTAGAATAATCCAACCATTTTCCCCTAGAAGAAAATTTAGAAAGTTATATGTACCAACAGACGATATTTTCAAAATATATTTATTTACTTGTGAGGCTTACTTAACTAAAGTTGCATGCTGAAAGATATACTATCATTCAATAGAAGCCTAATAACTTCCCAATATGTTGAAAAGACATTCCTGGATTATTAGGTAAGTGAACCTTGTAACTTTCAGATTCATGAATCAAAAAGACTTAAAATCCTTTTTACTTAAATAAAAATAAGTAATATTTTATCTGCAATTTTGGATCTGGTGCAATCTGGTGAATCATTCAAAAACATAAAGTACATAAAGCAAAACAGGTAAAATTCCAAAAGAAAAAAATCTAACCTAGGTAAGTGGAGTCTATTATTAAGTAGAGTGCTTTAATATTTTCAGTGTTAAAAGATATGTCATGAAAAAACAAGTTTTTTTCTTCAGTTTTTTAGTTAAGATTGGGAACTTCTACTATATGAATTAAATTATAGAGTAAAATAACTTTCTAAAATCATTTTTAAACAATCCAAATGAGTCACATTGCTATTATGGTCAATGTAAAATCAAAACTGACATGCATTTTATTGAGAAGTATAAAACATTACTTATCTGCAAAGTCAGAAATATCCTAATCATCCTTAATATAATCTTTCTAGTCTCATGAAAATTTTTTAAAAATATGCTATGATGATCTAAAGTAAAAATCAATATAATACATAGTTTCTATTCAGTCCTCTTGAAAGCCTTAAAGATGAAGAAGGAGGAGGAGGAGGAGGGGGAGGAGGAGGAGGAGGAGGAGGAGGAGGAGGAGGAAGAAGAAGAAGAAGAAGAAGAAGAAGAAGAAGAAGAAGTAGTAGTAGTAGTAGTAGTAGTAGTAGTAGTAGCAGCAGCAGCAGTAGTCGTCGTCTGGTGACATATTTATCGAGATGGTAAACATTTTCCCCCCACAAATTCTAGCACAGACTCAAACTCTTTCCATCAGATAAAAGTTGGAGCTGATAAAACAAGTCTGGGAATATTTCACAGTAGGATTAGAATTTCTTATGGCATTTCTTAGAGAACCCCATAGTGAAACCACAGCTCTGTGATGTATTAAAATATAGTGTGATCCTTTTGAGATAGAGTGCCTAAAACTTTCCCAAGTTGGATATGTGCTCTTTTTAGTGGTGAGAAATTAGAGGAAAGGATGGAGTAAATGTCCCTCAGCCCACTTAGAGGCTATAAATATGAAAAAAGTACACGGTAAGTTCTTAATAACACTGTAATTTAAGAACTGAAAGCACTCTTCACTTTTTAATTTTAAAATTCTGTGTATGACCCTAAAAAATGTACTCAACAGATAACAAGATAAAAGTTTAGTTATAACTTCTCTGGCAGCCAAGCAGATATTACATGTTTTTAATATTTCTATTATTTAAAAAAAATAACTATTTGAGAAGATAAATACTTGAATATATTTTCCAAAAAGGTTACACTTTCCACTGTAAAGTAAGGCACACACATATATAATTAGTTTCAGAATGGAAATAAACAGAACAACTTAGGTCAAATGACCATATTGAGTGGGCTTGAGTTTTCTTTTGGCTGAGATTCCCCATTTCCCCTTTTACTTGAAACAACCTTTTAGGACTAGTCAGTTTGTAAAACTCTCAATGTATTATTTTTATAAATTACGCAAGCCATAATAAAACCCTAATATCACCATATCCTTTGGTTTTTAGAGGACTGCCCTCTTCATTAGCATCAGACGGAGGCTGAGACCATCTTCTTGTGCAATGGGATAAGTCCAGGATTTATTATGTCTCCCCTTTCCAACTTTGACTTAAAACTTTCAGGTAATAATGTGGCTGTCCAACAAATATGCATTAGTCACTGTCAGTGATCCATCACATCCACATTTCCTTCTGGACATCTCTTCCTCTAGGGTGATTACCTTTCTTCTACTACCCCTTGTTTCTCCACATCTTTGTATTTTCAGACTATCAAAAGTGACTTCCTTAATTACCCTGCAGCATGGTTGCCACCATACAGGAAAGTGTGACAACATTTACAGAAAAAGCTTGAAGGTGTGAAAAGGAGGGTGAAATGGTTCTGAATTACAAAACGGAAAAAGAAAGCATTCAAAGGTAGTAACCAAGATTACTCATCCTTTGAACCCCCACAAATCTCATGGACACATAAATCAGATACAAATAAACTTGTTTACTAAATAGATCTATTGGGTGTTTGCCCTGCCCACAAGAAAGCAATGATCTAATAGACTTACTAGGATGGATTCCCTCTACATAGCATCCAGCTTAAGAAACAGCAAGTGATATTTTAATCTTTGAAAGAAAAGGTAAAACTCAATTTTACCAAGTTTTACAGGATCAAATTTAAGTTTCTATCTAATAATACCTACTTTATAAATCCTTATCATGATTTTGTCTATTTAGTTTTTTTTTTTTTTTTTTTACTCAAAGGCTCATGTGTAACACTGGAAAAGAAAAATAGGTTTATAAATCCTTCTGATCATATTGGTGCTGAGGCTAGGAGAAATGCTCCACAATCAGCCATTGTCTCTGCTAAGTGACTAGTTCAGTCCACATAGACCTTCCCTATGTTCTCAGGAAGAGAGATTCTAAAATATTCATGTGTAGTACACTTATGGAAGACCTCAAGAGATTGATATATTGGATTGAGTTGGAGGAGGAGATGCCATTGCATATAAGGTGATGGGCAGGATTCAAGAGTATTAGGGCTCCAGCCAAAGCAGAGAACACCTGAAAGGTTATGGCTGAATGACTCACAAAACAGAAATCTAAGAGTGGGAAGTGAGAAAAACAAGGAGGGCAGTATTCTAAGATTTAGTGTGGGAAGCAGCCAAACTCATTAAGATGCCAAATGTTGGGCCAGCATGTCAATAAAGGGGTGTCAGGAGACCCCCAATGTCAACCTTGGGAAATATGACCTGAGTTCTTTCACCCACACATATTAAAAATCAAAACTCAAAAGAAGATTTGAGGTTTGAAACTAAGTTTAATTATTATGTGCCTGGTTCCAAGAATGCAGATTATATAAACTTCCGGAGTCTGGGGCCTTGTGGATTCAGGAATGAGCACAATTTTCTCCTGCATACTTACATACTCCTTCAATGATCTCATCCAGCTCTAGGATTTAAACACCATCACTATGGTTATGACTCCTATAAATGTACCCCCAAACCCTACTGTGTTCTTTGCTCCAGACTTCTGTTATGCACATAATAAACATTTCACAGCTAACATGTCCAGAGCTCCTGACTGCATCCCTCCTCCAACCTTTGTCCCTCAGCTGTTCTCATCTGCACTAATGACACTACCATCCACCATTCTTTTCAAACCAGAAATTATCTTTGATTCTTTCATTTTCTCATTATCTACTTTTTTAGTAATTTCTATTAGCTCTATTTACAACTATGTCACAAATCTGCTCCCTTTTATTGTATCTATGTTACTGGTCTTGGTGCTTCCATTTGAAATCTGTTATAACCATGAAAGACAAAAGTCCCAAGAATGATATATTAATTCAAATAAATGCAAGGCTAACCCCTCCCACCCCTTATGGAACTCTCCTGGCTTCCCATCAGTGGTTGCTCTAGAATTTCTATGTGAGTATCCCTTGAAGCAATAATCTGATTGGTGTTATTGTTTGGTTTGGTTTAGAGGTGGTGTCTCACTATGTTGTTCAGGATGAACTTGCACTCCTGGCCTCAGGTGATTCTCACACCTCCTGCTCCCCAAAACATCATGCCTGGTTGAGCAAGATGTCTTAAATGCACTGACATTGAAAGCACATATTTTTACTGAAATTGTAGACTTATTTGAGTGAGAAAAGAGCTTGGGATTGTTATTAAATAGTTTCCCAACTGCAGCTACTGCTAGAATACTTAAGTGTCTTCCATTGAACTTGGGATGAATGAACCATTATGTTATACAGTCTCCATGGCACTACTGCAAGAGCTGGCCCTCACTCTTATTCTAATATCTTCTCAAACCAGTCGCCAGCCAGTCTCCAAACTTTCCAGTTCTATTCTAGCCACAGAATATGACTTTCTCACAATGGACCTGGACTTTTTTTCAGCCTTTTTAATATTTCAGGGACATTCTTGATTTGGAACCTATCCATGGGCAGTTCTAGCTGTCTTAATTACTTTTACTTCCACTCATAATACAGACTTCTCTACCCTATTTTTTTTTAACTCCACATCATATGTAACCCGTTTTTCTAAAAATATTCTCTTTCTTTAGAAGGGATTTTATTTTTTAAATTTCGTGTTTCAGATTCATACCATATACAATAAGTATTACATAAACTTTGCCATTATGGTATTCAATATTTGACTTGGGAAATATTTCATCTGAATTCATTTGGAGACATACAGTTTAGCTATTATGCTTATAAACATCAAAAAAAGGTGCCAAATTAGAAAGTAGAGCTTTAGCAATCGGAATTTTTTAATGAGCCCACACATTTTTCTAACTTGCTATTAGGTGAATTGTTACATTTAACATTTACCCTTAAGGTTGGTAAACATGTTAAGGGGTGTTATGAAAGAAATCGTATCTTTGGCACAAGTGGTCCCCTGGGTTGTACTTACTTGAGACCAAAAAAACATCAACACCATGGGCACCAAACACTGTCTGTCTCATTGGTTATAAGAAATAATGAAAGCCAAAATGAATCTTTATAGACTGGAGGGTGGAAGAATCCTGTGCTGGATTTTTCATCTCTTAAAAATAGGAAATGTTCTGGCTGCTTAAACTGCTTTTTAGTTATAATACAGAAAATATTACACTAGAATTTGCTTTGCAATATAGTTCTCAAATAACTCGATTATGACAAACATACACTGGCATTTTAGCACAGGGGCAAACTTTAAAAACAATTCTTCATCTTTAAAATTAGGTCATAATATAAAAAACAGTCCGTGCTGTATTTAGTCCATGCTCCTACATTTAGCAAATTTGTACTAAAATACTCTATTTTTGTAGGATAAAGGCCAAGAAGACTTTACATATGCTACAAGTTTATTACATATATTTACATGACTCTTCTTCCCTAGGTACTTAGAACTTTCACATTATACAATCCCTACTTTAAGCTTTGCAGGGATATGAGGCCAGATCACTGTCTGAACAGATTGTGCAGTGCTATAATTCAAAAGTGTGTTTTGAAAATTATTAGATGATCTTCAATACTATTTCTATAAAAAATGGTTTTGGCACATCCGTTGGCAGACACCTATCCACTGCAATTAAGAAACAGGGCTACTTGTGTATACTGTGCCTCATTCTAATAAGCCCCAAATGCCCTTTACACATTCACCACTGTGCAATTTAGGAAAACACAGCCATTAAGAAAAATTCACATTTCCTTTAGGTGGTGCATTAAGTCGTTGTCATGGTAATAGTTTGGCTTTCTAGGACATTAAACTTTTAAATATCCACCTAGTTTTGAATTCTTGTCTAAAATAGATGCATAATCTCATCCACAACAAGTAAATCAAATGGTCCATGAATCTTAAATTATTATAATCCCCCAACAAACAGTAGAAAACACTTGATTCTTTTACCATTTCCAAAATCTAAATTTGAATAGTTTCCACTTAAAAGCTATTCAACTGAGAACACTATCAAGTACAGTTAGTTATTTTAAGTTGCCCTGATAACTACCTTTACATCACAGTGAACACAAAATGTAAAACAAATGAGATGAAGTCTGATTAATATTCTTGCATTAATGAGTTTGATACAAATAGATTAATTTCCTAGTGAATTTGTAATTCATTTCAGACCAGCTGAAAACCATTTATAAATATAACTTAAATTAAACATTAGTACTTGATCTTATTTTATACCCTGTACTTTAAGTTTTAATTTGGAATATCAATTTTTCTTTGTCTGAGGACTGGAGTTCACAGCAACCCAGTGGCCTGGTGGTCTGTGAAGAACACTTGGTGATTGTGACCCATCACATTTGGCTCCAGTATAGTTCTGATTAACACATGACTTAAAAAGCAAGCTTAGGAATGGTGCGGTGGCACAGGCCTGTAATACCAGGGATTTTAGAGGCTGAGACAGGAAGATTGCAAGTTCAAAGCCAGCCTCAGCAAAAGTGAGGTGCTAAGCAACTCAATGAGACCCTGTCTCTAAATAAAATATAACATAGGACTGGGAATGTGGTTCAGTGGTCGAGTGCCCCTGAGTTCAATCCCTGGTACCTCCCCCACCAAAAAAGCAAGCTTGGATTTAATAAACAAGTGTTCCAATTTGGATTATTTGGAAAATTTTTGTCCTTTCCTACTTTGCACAGCCTGTCCCGAAGCTTCTGCTAAGTCAAACCCATGTTCTCTTTCTCTTTTCTTATGAAAAATCTCATAGGGAAAGTATCATCCTTGGTCTTCTATTGGGCTGCTGGTGTTTCTTTCTACCATTTCTAGATTGAGGGGCTGGAATTTTATACCTCTCTGCACCGCCCACCTTCAGCTTCTTTTTTCACCTTTGAGTCTGCTTTTCAGACTGCAGGATTTCCACCACCTGTCCTTTCTTGATGCCAAGCCCAGGATAACAGATGCTGCTTTTCTGAGGATTTTTTTTCCTTTATCTCATGACAGAAGTTTTCATGGGACAATCTGCTGGGTTCAACCCATGGGCTGAGGTCAACATCTGTGTCTCCTAAGCGTACAAGTTTGAAAGCAGTCTAGAGACTTCAAGCTCAGACTGCCTTGGCTCCTTCTCCGCATCACAGCCTCTTTCCCTTTCCAGGCAGAGAAAAGGCACAGATCAAACAAAATCCACGCATGAAGGTGAGCTAGCTGTTCCTGACAAAATATTCTCTATTCATCTCATTTGAACTCTCTCCTCCCTACATTTTATCCTTGAACCCTCAATTTCTATCTGATTGACTTTTGTTTATCTTAGCAGTGATTTTTTTTTGTATTAACTAGTGAACTTTTCTGTTCCTTGATTAGAATGTAAATCCAATAGCAAAGGGATCTTATATTGTTTAACATTAGACCCACGAAACAGAACAGTCAATAATAGATATTCAATAAACCTGTAAACAATCAGGAAGAGCAAAGGTATCTGAAAATACAAAAAAAAATGTAAGCAATTCAAAATTTAAACGTTAATAAAGATTTATTACAATATCAATTTTTTAAAAAGGTCTAGATGATTGAGTGAGAAAAGCCGACCCCAAAACACATAATACTGCCTGATTCCAACTATATGATGTTCTGGAAAAGTCAAAACTATGGAAACAGTAAAAACACAAGTAGTTCTCAGGGATTGGAGAAAGATGAAGGTGAAAGATAAAGGTGGAACACACAGGACTTTTATGGCATTGAAAATACTCTGTATGATCCTGTAATGAGGGATACATTTTATTATCTATTTTTCCAAACCAATAGAATGTACAACACAAGAGAGAACCCTAGTGTAAACTGTGGACTTCAGGTGAGTAAGATGTGTCAATGTAGGCTAACCAGTGACAATATTTGGACCACTTGGGTGGAGATATTCATAACTGGAGAGGTTATGCATATATACAGGAAAGAGTGAATGGGAAATTTCTATAGCTTCCCCTTAATTTTGATATGAACTTAAAACTTCTAAAAATTAAATATTTTACAGGAAAAGAGTAATAGTTGTAGCACTATTGCATTGGAAACACATTGATTTGTGTTAAAATAATGGGCAGGTTATTCCTAGTAGTAATTTGCTTGGCAATGTGGTACCTATTACTTGAACATTATTTCAGAATATCATTTCACAATTATTATTACTGCATAATAGTAAATTACTTTACATAAATTATTTGCCTAAAGTAAGACTTTAAATGTGTGATTTATCTTCCCTTAAAAGTAATTTCTAGCCAGATATGGTAGGACATACCTGTAATCTCAGCAACTTGGGAGGCTGAGGCAGGAGGATATCAAGTTTGAGGCCAGTCTCAGCAACTTAGCATGGACCTAAGCAGTTTATCAAGAACTTGTCTCAAAAGTATAGATAGATAGATAGATAGATAGATAGATAAAAGGGGGCTGGAGACATGGCTTAGTGGTAATGCTTCCCTGGGATAGATCCCTGGTGCAAACAAACAAACAAACAAACATAAAACATAACAGAAAAGTTGTTCTTCATACCAGGTTAAGAAGCTAATTATAATCGGTGTGGTGTTGCACACCTGTAATCCCAAAAGTTCAGGAGGCTGAGTCAGGAAGGTCACAATTTCAAGGCCAGCCTCTACAATTTAAGTGAGGCTCTAAGCATCTTAGTGAGATCCTGTTTCAAAATAAAAATCTTTTAAGTGCCAGGGATGTGGCTGCTGAGTGGTTGCATTCCCTTGGGTTCAATCCCTGGTATCAAAAACAAACAAAAAAAGAAGTTAACTACATGAAAATATTTAAATGTATAAATGTACTTTTATTTTAAAATATTTTGTTTTTGTATTTTTGCTAAATGGATTTCTCTGCAGAATTTATGGAAGCATGTTTCACAAATGTTTTCTTAAATTTGTTTTTATATGTTAGGGTTTCTCAAAAGAAGAACAATCAATATCATATATTACATTTCTAAAAATGAATATGTCCATATGATCCAGGAAAACATGAATTGTTATAAGTATTGCTGATTTAGAATTTTCCCAGACTTATAGAAATAGGAATAGTGTTTCAAAAGGATTTTAATTCAAAAGGTTTTCAATGTAGTGCTTTATTATAGTCTTCACAAGAGTTTTTATTGAAGAATTTTTATTGGAAAATAAGTATATATTAACAGAGCCTGGGCTATAAAAATCCACTTAGACTACCTTGAATATAATACTAGATGTTATTAGACATTTATAAAGTGATTTGTGTTGACACTCAGGAGTTCAGATTTGTTTATTTTATAAAATAAAAATATAGCTTTCCATGAAAATTTGATGCAATATAAATAAATAAATAAATTACTCTGAAAATTCAGTTTCCCTAATTCACAATATTCCAGTTGAATTAGACTTTCCAGTAGAAATATTCATAAAGTTGTCAGTTTGTGTCAATCAGTTGCAAGAGATACATGATGTAAATTTTCAGAGAAAGCACCTACTTGTAGCACCTTTTGTTAAAACCATACTCTTAATGTTCTGTTTCTCATGTTCACATTTCTTAGAATACAATCCTGATGCGATACAGGCTAATAAAACTTATAGCTAGACATATAAAATAATGACTAAGTCAATTTTGGCAAAAGTTAGCAAGTAGAGTTAGTTTATGAAATTCAAATTCCTAAGGAGAATTCCCATCTACAAAACATTAATCATCGTAGCTAGTGGGAGGGCCTTGGTCTAGTTAAGTATTAGGAAATAATATTTTCATATTCTTATTCTTTAAGAAAAAATGTAATAATTATGTATTGAGTAACAAAATTCTAAAATGTTTGTCTTCTACAGTCTATTCTCCACAAGGTATAATAAAATTCAGGACTAAAGTTCAGGAAGTCTGAACTCTAGTTCCAAAATCATCTTTTAATAGAATACTCTGAAGAAGCAACTTTAGCTTTATGTCCTGTTCCTTCCTCATCTACAAAATGGTAATAGCCATATCTGTCCTTTCTAACTCATAGAAACTTTCAGTGATAAAATTATTGTAAGGATTAAATAAATGTCTATCACTGATTAAAGGAAGGACGGATGTAACTTGTGAAGAATTTGCTATTTGTTTCAATGATAAGAAAGAAGACAATATTTGGGCTGTAGATTTCAATTTCTATTTACATTAAAGTAAAGGAAAATGATGGGTGTGTATATTTTGTGAGTGCATGCCTGTTTTACTGAAAAGAATAGGTACTTGTAGTTTCAGGTAATGCATTCTATGTATATTAGACCATAATTTCCACATGAAACAATTTTTTTAAGTTAGACAAAATATATCCCTTTTTTCTTAAGCACATAATAACTCAGGGACTAGCTAACAGCAGCAGACTGAGAGCTATCCACTCAATGGTCAAAACATAAGTCAAAAGACTGGAATGATTTTTTTTTCTTTAAAAATAAATATTTTACTTGTTCTTATTAGATATATTCATGACAGTAGAATATATTTTGGCATACTATACATACACAGAATACAACTTATTCTAATTGAGATCTTATTCTTGTGGTTGTACATGATGTGGAGTATCCCTGGTTGTGTATTCAAATACAAGGCTAGGCAAGTTATGTCTGATTAATTCTACTGTCCTTCCCATTCCCATTCCCCCTCCCTTCCCTTTATGCCCCTTTGTCTAATCCAATAAGCTTCTATTCTTCCCCTCTCCACCCTCTCTTGTTGTGGGTTATCATCCACATATCAGAGAGAACATTTGGCCTTTTGTTTTTGGTGACTAGCTTATTTCACTTAGCATGATAGTCTCCAGTTTCATCCATTTTCCTGCAAATTCCATAATTTCATTCTTCTTTAAGGCTGAGTAATATTCTATTGTGTATATGTGTGGATATATATATATATATATATATATATATATATATATATATATATATCCTTTTCTTTAACCATTCATCTGTTGAAAGGCACTAGGTTGGTTTCATAGCTTCACTATTGTGAATTGAGCTGCTATAAACATTGATGTAGCTGTGTCACTGTAGTATGTTGATTTTAAGTTTTTTGGGTTTAAACCAAAGAGTAGGATAACTGGGTCAAATGGTGGTTCCATTCCCAGTTTTCTGAAGAATCTCCATACTGTTTTCCACAGTAGTTGCACCAATTTGCAGTCCCACCAGCAACATATGAGAGAACCTTTCTCCCCACATCCTCGCCAACAGTTACTGTTACTTATGCTCACTGTAATTGCCATTCTAACTGGACTGAGATAGAATCGTAGTGAATTTTTAATTTGCATTTCTCTAATTGCTAGAGATATTGAATTTTTTTCATATATTTGTGACAATTCATATTTCTTTTTCTTTGAAGATTTTGTTCAGTTCCTTTGCCCATTGCTTCTTCAGAGCATTCTATTATTGATTGGGTGATTTGGATTTTTTTGGCGTTAAGATTTTTGAGTTCTTTGTATAATCAGGAGATTAATGCTGTACCTGAGGTGCAGGTGGTAAAGATTTTCTCCCATTCTGTAGGCTCTCTCTTCATATTCTTAATTATTTTCTTTGCAGTTAAGAAGGTTTTTAGTTTAATATCATCTAATTTATTGAGTCTTGATTTTATTTTTCAATGTGCTGGACTAACCATTTTCTATTTGAAATAATCTCCTTCAAGAACACACCTAAAATAAAGTTATTTAAACAAAACAAAAAGTGAAAGAATTCAACTCTAGTAGAGGGATCCTGAAGGATGTCCTACCAGAACATGCCAGTAATGCAGGGAAAAACAGAATCAGCAATTAGCAAGTATGTGAAAATCTAAATGTATATTGACTTAAGAACGAGTAATAGATACAATAATAATGTTTAATGATATTTAATAAAGTGATTTTAGCTCAAGCATACAGAAATAGATCAGTAGGATCAGGGACCAAGCAACAGACCCAGTGATACTGGCATATGACAAGGATGACTTTGCTAGGTAGTAGGACAATAAATAGGAACAGGGAACTCGGGGTGGTACTCCCTGGCAGAGCACTGGCCTTGAGGGTGCAAGGCCCTGGGATCCATCTCCATCACATAAAATAACATAAAACATCCTAGGACAATTGAGTATTCATTCATATGGAAAAATGAAATTGGATTCTATTTCATATTCCTAATACTTACAGAACTAAACGTTGAAAGAAACATTACAGACAATATTGCTTTTAGAAGATGCTAATACAGAATATCTTCATGATATTAGAACAGGAGAATATTTCCAAAACAGGAACAAAATAATTAATAAATATAAAGAGAAGATGTTTGAATTAGGTTACACTGAAATCAAGAATCTCATCTTTCAAAAGTATCATTACGGGTTAAAAAATGCAAATCTCAGAAAAGTAAAAGATAATTACAATATGTATAATTGACCAGGAGGGGCTTATATTCAGGGCATATACAGTATACCTACAAATCAATAGGAAAAGTCAACCCAGTAGAAAATTGGGAAAGATGAAGAAGTATAATTTCACAAAAAAAAAGAATATTTAATTTGCCATTACAGATAGTAAAAGGTACAACCTTGTTATATAGCAGGTAAGGTCAAATTGAAATCTATAATGAAACATCATTATGCAGGCACTGAAATGGATTTTTAGCAGGTTTGATGGTATCAGATGTTAGACAGTACAAGTATGCAGAGCAACAGGAACGCCTACAATACCCATAGGACTGTAAATTGGTACAATGTAAACAGGCTTTGGGAGAAAATAAGGCCTAACATAATCCACTAAGGTAAAAAATGTGCAAAGCCCATTCCAATGTATTTAACCAGGAAATAATGGGTATCTAGTGCATATGTGCACTTGGAAATACAACCAAAACTGTTAATAGTAACATTTTAGAAGTTGACTAAAATTTCATCGATAATGAAGTAGATTAGTACATTTTGATTCATTTATATAATGGAATAAATAAGATAAAAAAGTGAACAGCCCTGAAACATCACTGGGGACATTGTTAAAGCAATGTTAAGCAAAGAAAATCAAACAGAAAATATACATACTGCAGGATTTAATTTATGTAAAGTTATCAAATAGCACAAGCTGAATTATATTGCTTAGAATTTATTTTGGGGTTATAGAAATATAAAGCAAAACAGGGAAGCAATGATTTAAAGGTTGGGAAAGCAGGGGCTCAAGAATGGAAAACAGCAAATGAGAAATTTCTGAGGAATTCACCATGTTGCCTTGACCTAGGTAGTTTAGTTGTTGTTCATGTTTTCATAACTTGAAGTTATATACATGTTTAGTTTACATGCAACTTTATCACATTTTAGAAACGTAAAAATTCTAATAAAAATGCCTAAACTCTATAAATAAGATACTAAGACAAAAAGGTGAAAAATTAAAAATTAGTATAAAGATTAGAAAAGTAAGGGACATCAAGAAATTTTATGCTAAATGTTTCAAAGGTGATTTATAGATCCCAAAATATAAATGTCTACTTTATTTAAATAGAGTATTCTAAAAATCCTTAAAATGTCGCAGGGAAATTTTAAAACTCAACAAAGCTAGGAAGTAGATTTTTTAAATTTTGTTTTTTTAAAATCTCAATCTGATTTATGTTGATATTAACCTCCTTTTAAAAATAAGCATGTAGGAAGTCCCTATAGCACCTACTTCTGAAAGCACAGGAGAAAATTAATGTCTCCCATTATGAATGAGGTTTATTCAGCAGTAGAGTAAGGGAAAAATGCAATATTTAGAAAAAAAAGTGTTTATGGTATTAATATTATGATTAGTTGTCAATGTGGACAACAAATAATAAAGAATCATAATTTTGTGATTAAACAGCATTGGAAAGGGGAAAGTATTAGATCACAAATGTGCAAAAGCTTGCTGTTGACCAGAGGAGATAAGATACACTGGCAAAACATCATACAGTAAGAGAACAAGGAAAATCTGCATACCATATGTTATTTTCTGCAAATTAAATACTAGTATTTTATTTTTGCATGTAATATCTTTAGGAAGTAGGATATAGGATTATGAGTTGAATTTCTGTTATTTTCTTCAAGAATTAGTAATTTCATTGTAAATAGGCATAATATTAAGCCTTTTACAGTTGGAAGTGTGAACACTGGGTGAGGATGAATGGGGCACAGCAGCATCAGCAAGGAAGGGCCAAAGCAAAACTCTTCCCTGTCTTCCGAGGCATCAATCTCTATTTCCTCCCAAAGCCCTGAGTTCTCTTCTTAAGGGGTTTGTCCTCCTCTGCCACTCCTTAAAGGCTAATCTATTCCGTGGTTCCACCGTTGAATGTCTTTCATTTTCTCCCTATCTGCTTTACTTGGCAAGCTCATCCTTTCTACTTATTAAAATTACACACATATCAGCGGCTCCCACACACGGTCCTCGTAGCTTTGTCTTATTTCAATTGCCTGCTGGACATTTCCACCTAATGCCTCAAATTTCCAATTATAAAAAAGAATGCGTAAGTTTTCCATGCAACCAAAATTTCTAACATGCCTAATTTTGACAAACAGCATCACTCTTCAGACAGCAATCCAAGTGAAATCTTGAAAATTCCCTTGGCTCCTTATTCTCCTTCAGTAACATGTTCAAGCTTATCCTCCCTATATAAACACATACATCATCACCATAATTATCATTGTTATTATCATCATTAGTCTCCCAATAATGTTGTTCCCTATGATGTTGCCAAAGTTTCTGGCTTAAAAGGCAAGCCTGAATATATAATACAGTTACCTATTTAACATTCTCTACTACTCCATAATTCTTCTAATTGTCACTAACCGAATTTTTAATACTTACAGCATATAATAACCTAGTTTTAATATCTAGCTTTATTCTGTGTTTACATGTTTATCTCCACCAGAATACAAATTTCTCAAGAACTGGTGGTCATAGACTTCAGTCCTCAGAATAATATCAAGTACAATAAATATTTATGGAATAAATGCATTCTTTGTTTGACTACTTGCTCTGGATTATGTTTTAAGGCAAGAATTATTAACATGGGATCCATAGAATTCTTGGGTTGGTGTTTTTACTAACCTCCAACTAAAGTAAGCATTGTTTTCAAACCAACAAACCAGAGAAGTTCCTATAACTTTGGCACTAATGGAATCACTGATTTGTTCACGTTAAATTTAAATGATTAAGATATAGTCAAATATTTTAATATTTTTATGACCCTAAACTATTTGAAATATAGTGATTATTATATCCATTGCTAGATCATTCTCTATAATAGGAAAAGAGATACAGTAGTATAGGGTAATTTCAAATATTTTAATGTATTTTAATATAATTATTTTCCTTGATAATCTTTTATAATTTATTTTATCCACTGGAATCCAAGAGAGAAGCCGCAACAGATGGCTAAACAGTCTATGACCCAAAGTGACATTAGGAATTGTGTTTGGAAAATGAAGTGAGCAAAATACACCATTAAGAAATATACTGTGGGGATGGGGCCATAGCTCAGTGGTAGACCATTTGCCTAGCATGTGTGAGGCACTGGGTTCAATCCTCAGCACCACATAATAAACAAACAAACAAACAAATAAATAAATAGATAAATAAAAAGAAATATATTGTGGTTATGCATGGGTGGCACATGCCTATAATCCCAATGACTCGGGAGGCTGAGGAAGGAGGATCACGAGTTCAAAACCAGCCTCAGCAAGGGTGAGGCACCAAGCAACTCGGTGAGACCCTGTCTCTTAATAAAAACAAAACAGGTCTGGGGATGTGGCTCAATAGTTAAGTGCCCCTGAGTTCAATCCCTGGAACCCACTCCGCCAAAAAATAAATAAAATAAATAAATATATTGTGATCCTCTCATTAGGTAAACAGCTGTTCCTGCTAAGCAGGAAGTGAAAATGGACTAGTGGATCAGTGGAGAAAAGGAGAAAAGAATGTGAAAGCTGCAGTACAGGTAGAAAGGAATCCAGTGGTCGAACCAAGAAATAAAAAGAGGCTTGAATAAAAAGAAAAGTAAAATACAGAATTAAAGTTAGAAGATAAAAATTTATAGGAAGGGGTGAAAAACCTTGTATAATAGAAACATGAAAAACACTGGGCAAGTTGATAAGAATCTCTAACCTCTATAAAATACTTCACATATAGAAAGTTTACCAGAGATAATTGTCTGGTCAGATAGAAAGATAAACAAATTAAGTTAGAGGCACTTAAGAAGAATACAAACAGAAATGAAGAAAGTTATATACAATAATCACATCTAATTTATAGTTTAGTGAACTATTATAAATTCCACATGTGAGAGAAATAAAGTCATAATTATACAGAATTTCACTAAGTAAAACTGTTAAAAAGCAAAATTTCAACAAATCTACTTAGTAGGTCTAATTGTCTCTTGTTAGCAATTTATTAATCTGGCAGCAACCTGTCTAAAAATAGAAGAACTTCTGATAAGCAGGAAGAACAGTTGGTTTGTGTAAGGCAGCTTGAGCAGGAAAAAAGAGAATAATAATAGAAAAGCAGGTTGGTTAATATGTCAGTTTGCTTTAGGTTACTTTCCTTGTAAGGATTAAAGCAGAGAGGACTTCCTTATCATGCCAAATCAGGTTGACAGAGCCTTTTCTGGCTAGTTGCTATGAATCTTCTTTTAAAATTAAAACACATACACACACACACACACACACACACACACACACACAAACTGGACTGAGGATTTTCTAGCTTCCTTAACGTTCCAATTTGATTACATAGTACTAATCACAAGTGGCTCCATTTTGGTTTGTTCTGTTGGGACCTAATACAGAACTCAGTCCCAAACTGTGGGGCCATATAATTTTAATGAAAAAAAAACCCACACTTTTTAGGTTTGTGCATTTAACTGATCTGCTTAGTAAATTCCACTTCAATTTTATTATAAATATGTGTGTGAGATACAGTTATTTTCATATTTCTTGCTGTAGTTTTTATCAGATTCTATTTACCTTCAAAATTTAGGTCAATCCCTCTCAGCATCTGGCATCTACCTGGTTACTAGGAGCCAATAATGAGGCACTCTTGAGTTTTTCACCTTCATGTCTTACCAACAAATAGAAGACAGAATGGAGAAGGCAAGGAGACATGAATACAAATAATAAAACATAGGCTAATTCAATAATATAGGGAAAATATGAGACATTGTACTAAGTTATTATAGTAAATACATGCTACACATCATTCTTTAAACATTGTTTACTTATTCATTCATGATACAGGTATTATTCTATGTTAGGCCCTGTGTTAATCTGATGGTAAAAAGAATGATAGACACTATCAGTGCCTTCATAAATCTACCATCTATATAGAAGGAAGATTTTAATCAAAATTATAATTAAATATAAAAAGTGCCATAAACACTATGAAGGAAAGATATTTAGTGTTATGGTTGAATGTAAGGTGTCTCCCAAAAGCTCATATGTGAGATGATTTGAGAGAGTTCAGAGAAGAAACAATTGGGTCATGAGATTCTTAACCCAATCAGTGAATCGATCTCCTGATAGGAGTAATTGAGGGGCAACTGGAGGCATATGGGGTATGACTGAAGGAGGGGGGTATTGGGGAAATGGCTTTGGGTCATGTATTTTGCAGCTGAAAGTGGAGGCTTTTTCTCTACTTACTGATTATATGTGAGCTGTTTCTCTCTACTATACTCTTCTGTCTTGATATTTGCCTTGCCTGGAGCCCTGAGGAATGGCGACAGCTATCCATGGACTGAGACTCTGAAAAAGTGAGCCCTCAAATAAACTTTTCCTTTTCTACAATTGTTCTGGTCAAGATATTTTAAAAAAATAATTAACTAACTAATAAATTTAATTTAATTTTTTCTAATTTGTTATACATAATAGCAGAATGTATTTTAATTCTTAGTACACAAATGGAGCACAATTTTTCATATCTCTGGTTGTACACAAAGTAAAGTCACATCATTCGTGTCTCCGTATATGTACCTAGGGTAATGATGTCCATCTCACTCCATCAGCTTTCCTATCCCCTTGACCCTTCCCTTCTCCTGCCTCATCTTTGCCCTATACAAAGTTTCTCCATGCTTCCCATGTTCCTCCCACAACCATTATGGATCAGCATTCACATATCAAGAGAAAACATTTGGCCTTTGGGTTTTGGGGATTGGCTTCAATTAGCATGATATTCTCCCACTCCATCCATTTATCTGCAAATGCCACAATTTTTTCTCTTTTAATGCTGAATAATATTCCATTGTGTATATATACCACAGTGTCCCTATCCATTCATCTACTGAAGGGCATCTGGGTTGGTTCCACAGTTTAGCTATTGTGAATTGTGCTGCTATAAACATTGATATGGTTGCATCACTGTAGTACACTGTTTTAAGTCCTTTGGGTATAAACAGAGGAGTGGGGTAGCTAGGTCAAATGGTGGTTCCATTCCAAGTTTTCTAAGGAATCTCCATACTGCTTTCCAGATTGGTTGCACCGATTCGCTGTCCAACTAGCAATGTAAGAGTATGCTTTTGTCCCCACATCCTCACCAACGCTTATCGTTGCTTATATTCTTAATAACTACCATTCTGACTGGGGTGAGATGAAATCTTAGAGTAGTTTTGAATTGCATTTTTCTAATTACTAGAGATATTGAACTGTTTTTTTTTCATATATTTTTTGATTAATAGTATATCTTCTTCTGAGGAGTGTCTGTTCAGTTACTTAGCCCATTTACTGATTGGATTATTTGTTTTTTTGGTGTAAACTTTTTTGCATTCTTGATATATCCTGGAGATTGGGGCTCTATCCTGATGTTCATGTGGTAAAAATTTGCTCCTATTCTATAGGGTTTCTGTTCACCTCACTGATTCTTTCTTTGGCTGAGAAGAAACTTTTCTGTTTGAATCCATCCCATTTATTGATTCTTAATTTTATTCCTTGCACTTTAGGATTCTTTTTAATGAAGTTGGGGCCTAATCCAACATGATGAAGATTTGGGCCTAATTTTTCTTCTATTAGACTCAGTATCTCTGGTCTAATTCCTAAGTCCTTGATCCATTTTGAATTGAGTTTTGTGCATGGTGAGAGATATGGGCTAAATTTCATTTTCCTGCATGTGGATTTCCAATTTTCTCAGAACCATTTGTTGAAGAGGCTATTTTTTCTCCAATATATGTTTTTGGTGCCTTTGTCTGGTATGAGATAACTGTATTCATGTGGGTTTGTCTCTATGTCCTCTATTCTGGAGCATTAGCCTACAAATCTGTTTTGGGTCAATACCATTCCATTTTTGTTACTATTGCTTTGTAGTATAGTTTAAGCTGTGGTATTGTGGTACCACCTGCTTCACTCTTCTTGCTAAGGATTGCTTTAGCTATTCTGGGTCTCTTATTTTCTAGATGAATTTCATGATTGCTTTTTCTATTTCTGAAGAATATCAATGGGATTTTGATTGGAATTGCATTTAATCTGTATAGTGCTTTTAGTAGTATGATCATTTTCACAATATTAATTCTGCCTGTCCAATAACAAGGTAGATCTTTCCATATTCTAAGGTCTTCTTTAATTTCTTTCTTTATCATTCTGCAGTTTTCATTTTAGAGATCTTTCACATCTTTTGTTAATTCCCAGTTATTTTTTGAGGTTATTGTAAATGGAGTAGTTTTCCTAATTTCCCTTTCAGACAAAGACACATCAAGGAAAGAAAACTTCAGACCAATATCTCTAATGAACATAGATGCAAAAATTATTTATAAAATTCCAGCAAATTGAATACAAAAACATATCAAAAAGATAGCGCACCATGATCAAGTGGGGTTCATCCCAGGCATGCAAGTTTGGTTCAAAATACAAAAATCAATAAATGTAACTCATTACATCAATACACTTAAAGAATAAGATTATCATCTCAATAGATACAGAAAAAGCATCTGACAAAATACAGCACCCCTTCAAGTTCAAAACACTAGAAAAACTAGGGATAACAGGGACATATCTTAATATTTTAAAAGCTATCAATGCTAAGCCCAAGGACAACATCATTCTAAATGGAGAAAAATTGAAAGCAATCTCTCTATAAACTAGAACAAGTCAGGGATGCCCTCTTTCACCACTTCTATTTAACATTGTCCTTGAAATTCTAGCCAGAGCAATTAGATGAAAGAAATTAAAGGGATATGAATAGGAAAAGAAGAACTCAAACTATCACCATTTGCAGATGATATGATTCTATACTTAGAGGATCTGAAAAATTCCACCAGAAAACTTCTAGAACTAGTAAGTGATTTCAGCAAAGTTGCAGGATATAAAATCAACACCCATAAATCAAATGCATTTCTGTACAGCAGTGATGAATCCTCTGCTCAGATGAATCCTCTTTTAGTCACAGCAGTGAAAAAACTGATTAAAACACTTGGTTTATAACAGGGAGAACTATCCTAGTCTGGATCCCTAAGAAAATGCTATTTGAGTTGAGATCTGAAAGATTACATATCTAGGGAATGAGGGAAACAAACTAGGATGGCGAGTTGGATAGCATAGACTCAAGACTTTGGTATGGTCTAAGAAATTAAGGTAGTCAATGATGTGTCTTGAGCATAGGAGAGATGGGAAGAGGTAAAGCAGCTAGATCACATACAGCTTTACAAGTAGGGTGAACATATATCTCAGTTAATTAGAATAGTCCAGGTTTAAAATAAATAAGAAAAAAATTATAATAAGTAATAGCGAATAGTACCCATCTCCCAGAGGTGTCTTAGGTTGGAGACACATTATTATTTAATTTCTATAAATAGGTGGGGTAAGGATTATTGTGTCAGTTAGTAATTATGCTTGACTGCTAGTATCACCTGAAAAAGCTTTCAAAGATACAGGTTTAGTTTTCTTTTGAAAAAAAAAAAAAGGAATAGAAGTGTAACATCTTGCCCTGATCTCATAGCACCACAAAAATTGTCTTTTTGTCTCAATAGATAATGTTTCCCTCATCCATCCCTGGGTTCATGCTGACATTCCTATAACAAGACAGGTTAGCAGAAGAAAAGAATAACAGATTCACTTAAAGTTTTACATGATGCAAGAGTCTTTAGAAATGATAACACAAAGACCCAGAGAAAACTTTTTTGTTATTAAATCTGATGAAATAAATAGATAATTGTGGAGAAAAACCTTGATTAGATTTAAAAAAAAAGTTGTGATCTAATGGTGATGAACTGAGGGGGCATTCAAGCAATGTCTGTTTTCCTAGATCCTTTTTGGCCTCTCTGTAAAGTACTCCTTCCTCTTGGGTATAGGGCAAGGCACCTCTGGAATGATTATCTTATGACATACTTTCAGGGAAGATAGACCAGAGAATGATATTTTCTTTTTAAATATATATACATATATTATTTTTTGATTGGCATTATAATTTCACATATTTATAAGGTACATTGTGATATTTTATTACACATATATAAAGGGTAATGATCAGATCAGGGTAACTGATACATCTATCACCTCAAAAATTTATCCTTTCTTTGTGTTGGAGATATTCAAAAGCCTCTATGCTAGATATTTTGAAATACTTTATTGTTAGTCATAGATATCCCATGCTATATATAGAATATTAAAAGTTGTCCCTCCTATCCAACTGTTAACTACCCTCTTTCCATCTTTACTCTTTCACACCCTTTGTAGGCTCTTGTACCACTGTTTTCATTTTTATTCTCTTATTTCTTCGAGGTGATTTTTTTTTTTTTTAGCTTTTACTGGTGAGCAAGTGCATGTGGCATTTGTCTTTCTCTGACTTATTTCACTTAACATGTTTTCCAGTTCCATCCATGATGATGCAAATGACAGAATTCCATTGTGTGTGTGTTTGTGTACATATATATGTCATTGTTTGCTATACTGAGTTGTTTGAATTCTTTACATATTCTAGATATAATCTCATATAGGTTGAATAGTTAGCAAATATTTTCTAATTCTGTAGTCTTTTAAGTCTCTTGATTATTTCCTTTGCAGCACAGAAACTTTGTAGTTTGGTGTGCCCCTATGGGTCAATTTTTGCTTTTGTTGCCTGTGATTTGGGGTCAAATCTAAAAATACCTTTATCCAAATTAAGGTCCTGGAGTGTTTTCTCAATATTGTCTTCTATAGTTTATTAGTTTGAGTCTTATATTTAATTCTTGGACCTATTTCAACTGTTTTCTTTAAACTTAGTGTAAGAAAGGGGATTAGTTACTTTCTTTTGGATATAAATCTCCATTTTTCTTGTCACCATTTATTGAAGAATATTTCCTCATTCCAAAGAATGTGTGGTTTAATATTGGTTGGCTCTATATATGTGAGGTTATTTCTGAATTTATGTTCTGTTCCATAAGTCTATATATGTCTATTTTTATACCAGCGCCATGTTGGTTGTGTTATTTATAGTTTGTAGTATATTTTCAAATAAAGTATTATAATAACTGCAACTTTTTTTTCAAGACTGTTTTGGCAACTTGGGGACTCAGGGTGCTATACAAATTTTAGGAATATTTGTTCTATTTCTGTAAAACATATCATTAGTATTTTGATAAGAATTGTATTAAGTATGTAGATCATTTTGTGTATAACAGCATTAATTCTTCCAATCCACATACATGGGTGTCTTTCAATATTTTGTGATTTTCATTACAGAAATCATTCACTATTTTTGTTAAATTTATTCCTGCTTTATTTATTTATTTGATTGTCTATTTATTATGATGGAATTAATTGGTGTTTTGATTTCTTTCTCAGCAATTCTATTATTGTGTATGAAAAAGCTACTGATTTTTGTACGTTGATTTTTGTATCCTGAAATTTCATTCAATTTGTTTTTAAAGTTCTAAAGGTTTTGGTGTAGAGTCTAGGTGAATATATTATATATATATATATATATATATATATATATATATATATATATATACTCATGTCATAAATAAGAAGTGAAAATTTGACTTCCTCATTTCCTGTTTAGATGTCATATTTCTTTCTCTTTTCTTATTGCCCTGACCAATACTATATTGAATAAGAGTAATGAAAATGGGCATTGTTAAATCATTTATTCCATTATTGAGATTATATATGGACCTGGCTAATAAAAAGCGTGGAAGAAGGTAATACCTAAAATCACTAGAGAAGTGTCTTAAAATGTTATTGAAATCAAGTATTTCTACCTCCATGACTAGGTAATAATCCAATTTAAGTTTTAACTTGTAAGGAACAGCTATCATTATCGTTAAGTGTTTTATTTTTGTTCCTATAAAATGGTATTCATAAGATAATTCTCAAGAAGTGTTAGAAAAAGACATAGGGATAGATTTATTTGGAAATTTGTCATTAATATTGCAATATTTCCATCTGTAAAGTGAATAATAAATCAAAACCCTTGATTACAGCTAATTATATTTGTAAGATAGGAAATTAAAATAACAATTATTAGGTATAATCATTTAAATTAAATTAACTGGGATTGAGAACTAATTGTTTTATGAGGTGTTTATTATTTTCAATAGGAACAATGACACAAAAAACTCAAATTTTCCCCTAAGAAATAGGAGATAGTTTTATCCAACCTTGCATTATAGACTTTATAGTTTGCTCTCCCTGGATTCTCATGAGGAAATTTTCAATGGAGGATGTCATAACGTGATAAGGCAAATAGTACTGCATACTTTAATCCCTTTACTCAGACAATGGAAAGGCACAAAAACCACAGGGTTTCTTTAATATCAGAATTATCCTTTCCTGTTACAACATGGGCTAGATTGGAAAATGTCCTAAGAACTACAAAGTGTTGCCAAAGCAGAAAAGCAAACATGTCTCTATACTTCTTTCTTCAAAGTGTTTCCCAGAAGAATAGCTATTGCATTTTGCTGAGTTGGGAACAGAGGCACTACTTTAAATAAATGTGCATAATACTTTAAATGACTCACCAGCTTCTAATATGTGGTTTCTATTTAGCCTTCACTGTTTTTTTTTCTGAATTTATTTATTCTCAGTTGACAGACTTAAAATGTACAACATGATGCCTTGAAGTGCATGCACACTGTGGAACTGTTAAATCTAGCTAAGTAGTGTAAGTGTCACTCCACATAGTTGTCATTTTATATTGAGAACACTTAACATCTACTCTCCTAGCATTTCTCAAGAGTACAATATATGGTCTTTAGTTGTAGTCACCATGGTTTACAGTAGATACTTTGAACTTAATATTCTGAAGTGTAGTCTTGTACTTTTGGAGTAATACTACCCAACCTCCCCAGCCTGTGGTGATTACTGGTCTACTTTCTATTTTTGAGAGATCAGCCTGTTTAGATTGCACATAGGAGTGAAAGCAGGTGGTCTTTGTCTTTCTGTGCCAGGATTATTCACCTAACACAATATTCTTTAGGTTCATTCATATTGTTGCCAGTAACTAAATTTCCTTCTATATATACAACTGAATAGCATTCCAGTGTATGGACAAAAAAAAAAAAAAAGCATAGATACACCATGAAATACCTTTTAGCTTTTGATTTTTACTCCTTCACTTTCTCTGGAAAAGTTTCACCAGAAGAAAGATAATTCTGATGCCTTAACAAAGGATGAAATGCTGATGAAGAATAAGATTGCAGGGAAATTACTCTGAGGAATATTTTTTATCATTTTGGTAAAGCTTGATGAGGACTGAAATTAAGATTAATATCTATTGTCCAAAAAAAATCCTACATTTTTATCCTTAATTTTTCATGTAGGTTCTAATAGAGAAGGTATTCTCATTAAATGAACTTAGAATGTAATGAAGCAGTAAGTCATTTAAATCTAAAACTTATAGGGAGAAGGTAGTTGATATACTCTGAGGTAGTAGAGTTGAAACATAAATTCATTTGAGTTCACGAGTCCTGGAGCCTCTCTGTGATTACTCAGTTCAAGTGGGGAACATTCGAGGACCTTAAAGCAATGAACTTGAAGAAGGAGGGAGCTAGCTTGACTGATTGGAAAAGGCAGAAGGTGAAGCCCCAGAGCTAGGCAATGTGGAAGCTGGATTAACACATCATGTCATGCGGCAGTGAAAACTTTCCTCAGGTGAATATAGATGTTTCAGAACATGCCAACGAGCCATTTCCTGAGGGTTGCTCTGATGCCACTAAATCAGAGCCAGCCTAAAATACTAGGCATGATGGTGAAAAGGGATAAAGTCTTAAAAGAAAGAAGGAAAGTTAGAGAGTTAAAAAATGCCTACAGAGTTCAAAACAAAAACCTGACTCAGTGGTTGCCAGAAGTTGGGAGTGGGGTGAATAGATTGACCACTTGATTGTGTTGGTAGTTCCAGGGATATACATACTAGAGGAAAAGCATGACCATATTCCTGTAAAAGGCAAATTATTCTGGAACCAAATTGTACTTCATAAAGTCTGGACAAAATATTAAAAATAAAAACAATTCACTTAGTAAAATGAGCATAGTACTAGAAGTCGAAAAATACATATACATGAGTGATTTAATCCATATATATGTGTGTGTGCATATGCATGCATGTATGTGTCTGTTTTACTGCTGTCTTACTGCATATTCTTTATGTGCAAGAAGTTCACATAATTCTGTATCTTCTTTTGGTGAGGGGTACCAAGGATTGAAGTCAGGAACACTCGACCACTGAGCCACATCCCCAGCCCTATTTTGTAGTTTATTTAGAGAGAGGATCTCACTGAGTTGCTTAGCATCTCACTTTTGCTGAGGCTGGCTTTGAACCTATGATCCTTGTGTGCCTCAGCCTCCTGAGATGCTGGGATTACAGGCATGTGCCACCATGCCAAGCTAATTCTTTGTCTTTTACATGGATTCTGAAGGCAAAGATTCTAGGAACTTGCTTTTTTGCATTTCTTTACTCTTTTCTAAATTTGATGTCACAGATTGGTTTCTTCAGAAGAGAACAAAGGCACAATGTTTAGTGGGCAAGTTGTTCATTAGAGAGGGTAAGGGAGGGAAAGCAAGATTGAAGAGAAAGAAAACAAATTGTGATAGGGACCCAGCACTTTGGCAAACTGTCTCCATGGAACACTGGAGAAAACTTGGGTGATTCACATGTGCTTTTTCCATACTCCCTTGATCAATGGTGATAGTAAACAGATAGGTTCACCAACCCCCCGGCTGATAAAAGGAGCCAGTGTTTGGTGGATAGATGGCTGGGCCTTTATCCCCCTGCCTTGCTTAGTCATTAGATGTGGGGGAAGTAGTTTGCTGCGGCTAAGATAAAATCTTCTAAAGTAGCTGACACTGGATGCTGTCTGCTAATGACACTCCCCACAGCAAGCTTTCTTGGAAGGACATCGGGTAGTGCATCTTCCTATTTATCACATCCATTTCAGTTCATAACACTGGCACCTACTTCCCTATATGTGCTCAAGAAGCAGCTCCTGGTGCAGCAGGAGAGCAAATCAAAGTGTGATAGAGCCACAGTTCAATCAAAACCAGCAGAGATCTCTGCAGCAACCACTATCCACTTTGGTATGCCACATTGAGCCAAAGTGACTAGGTCTTTATGCATCCATTGCATTCAGTCACCATAGGCAGCTACCCCAGGAAAGGGCTGATATCAGAAGACGCGACTTCCTGTAGCAAAGCAGAACTTGAAGTTGCTGATATTTGTAGACAGGCTTCTAATCACATTATAGCTGGGCTACTAATTCTTTGAGAGGAGACCTGGGAAACACAGTTGTATCTACCATGTGTCTCCTCCATCTAAAGATGGGAAATAAGGGCAGGGTTGTGGCTTAGTGGTAGAGTGCTTGCCTAGCACATGTGAGGTACTGGGTTTGATCCCCAGCACCACATAAAAGTAATCAAATAAATAAGGTATTGTGTCCATCTACAAATAAAAAATATTTTTTAAAAAGATGAGAAACAAACAAAACAACAACCAACAAAAGAAACATGCTTGGTGTTCCTCCTATACATCCACATGATTTTCTTAATGAAAAGTGTAAAGTCCATTTTACAATTTTGCTATTTCTACTAGTATTCTAATACTGGTTTCCAATTAGAGGGAAAGATACAGAGAAAAAAAGCTAAGGGGATCAGTGCAAGGGTGTGGATATGGTTGAATGTGTTCCTCAAAGGTCTGTGTGCTGGAAACTTTTTCACCAGTGTGGTTGTTTTGAAGCAATTTAACTTTTAAGAGATGGGGCTTTGTGGATGGTGACTGGGTTTTTAGGAGTGCTGCCCTCAGAAGGGATTAATGTAGCTCTCCTGGGACTCCAGTTAGTTTTCATGAGAGCCAGTAACAAAATTAGCAAGCCTGGACCTTGAATCTCTCTGTCTTTCTGTTATGCAATGTAATCTCTCTCTCAATTGCACACACTCTCACCATGATGCCATCTACCATGATGTGGTATAGCTCGAAGGCCCTCAACAGAGCCCAGCAGGTGCTACACTCCAGAACTTCCAGGTCTGTGAGCTTAACTAATCTCTTTTCTTTATAAATACTAGCCTTAGGAATTTTTTTTATTGCAACAACAAACAGACTAATACAGTGTAATAAACTGTTTTCTAAAAATGGCTATAACATCAATCAACGTATTCTCCTGAAGTCTGTCCTTGTCATTTCCCACACAGATGAGTAGTCTTATTTCTCTTACATGACAGGCAGAATGGATCTCTTCCCAAAGATTTCCACACCCTAATGCTTAGATCCTGTGAATATGTTGTTAAAGGAGAAAAGGGATTATGCCAATATAAAGTTAGAGAGTGTAAAGGACAGAGTCTATCCATGTAGGCCCAATCTGATTATGCGAGCCCTTAAAAATTATTTTCTCTAGTAAGTGGCAGAAGAGATACAGTTGAAGAGGTCAAAGAAATTCAAAGCATAAAAAAATGCCAGGCTATGTTGCTTTTAAAGAGGGAAGGGCAATATGACAAGCAATTCATGTAGCTTTAAGAATCTGAGAGGTTCCTAGATGACAATCTCCAAAGATAATGGGATTTCAACCCTACAATTGCAAGACTTGAATTCTGCCAGCAAACTGAGTTTGGAAACAGAGTTTCCTCCAGATTGTGAAACCAAGAACTGAGGAACTAACCAAACTCACTTAGACTTCTGACTTATAGAACTGTAAGTTCATAAATTTGCATTACTGTAAGCCATTATTAGTGATAATTTGTTATAGCAGTAATAGCAGACTCTTACTGACTTATGATTTCCCTTGTAATGAGAAAAATGCATTGAAAGAGACATCAAGAAACTTATGAATCTAAGTGAACTACTACCTTGTTCTTGGAAAGCTAGCTTTCAGTATACTATATTTTGGAACAAAAGCAGCATATTGAAAGAATCCCAAACCACATGGAGAAACCATGTTTAGGTGTACCCTTTGAGTCACTACAGCAGGTAGTAGTCAGATGATCAAATGATCCTCTAAATGATATTAGGAGCCTGTGTTCTTGTTTTCTAGTCATCACAGCTGATGCTACATTATGGATTAGAGATGTCCATCTCTGTTCAGCAAACAAAATCAATGAGCATGATAAAACTGTTGTTGATTTATATTCTTTTTTGTTTTCACACAAAAATAGTAACTGGAACAGAATAGTAAATGAAAGGAGGGAGGAAAAGCTCTTTCAAATAAAAAGAGGAATGATCTTTAAAGATCCCCTACCCACAGTGGAACACAAATAAAATTGTTGTCTCTGAAATAGTTACGGAGAGAAATTTTGTTCTCCAATTATAATTTGATGAAAGACAGAAAGAAAATATCATTTTATGTACTGCTCTACAACTGGATCTCTAGCTACTACATAAGTGTTTCTTTTTATAGTTAACCAAAGCTATCTACATTATGTTAACTTAATAAGCAATTTAGTTGACAATGTCAGTGAATAAATTACTTTTTCTGTTGAAAACTATTTCTGGATTTTGCAATTATTCAATTTCTCCTTTAAAAAAGCTTGAATTATTTAATTTTTTTTGATAGACAATTTATTTCTTAAATACACACATTATAGATGATATTATCATCTTCTGTTTCTATTAAGCTTAAATTCACAAAGCAATTCCATTTATATTGTCTGGTTGATTCTTCTTAATAACTAAAAAAGTTTGAATTTCTTATGAAGAAAATAAGATTTACACGTTTTCCAAAGCAGTGCATTAGTAAAGTGTACAATTAGGCACATATCCAGTTATTCAGAAGCCTAATAAAATAATCATTTCAGAAATCGTATTGTTTTTTAAATAGTAAATCTCTGTTTTATTTTATGTACCACAAATCAAAGTTGATAACCCATGCTCCCACAAATATTTATATTTAAATACTCAGAGAAATCAATGATACAAATGATCCAAATATCCATCAACATGTGAATTTATAATTTATGATATTTTTATATCATCAAATCCTACTCAACAAAGACCACATTATTAGTGCATATATTAACTACATAGATAAATTAAAAATGTGCAAAACCAAAGAAGTCAAATATAAAAGCATACTTATCGCCCCACTTTTATAACATCTTAAAATAAAAAAAACCCTACTAATGTATAATGATAAAACCAGATGTTTAGTTATCTTTTTCGTTGTTGTGACCAAAAGATCTGACAAGAATAATTTAGAAGTTGAAAAGTTAATTTTGGCTCATGGTTTCAGATGTTCAATCCATGGTTGGCCCATAGCTCTTGGCCCAAGGCCCAAGACAAGGCAAAACATCATGGCAAAAGAGCCATGGCAACCCAGAAACAGAGACCACTTGCCAGGGACACAGTATAAACCACAAAGGCACATCCCCAGTAACCTATCTCCTCCAGCCATATTCTACCTGTCTATAGTTACCACTTCCTTATCTTTATCAGTGAATCCATCCACTGATTAAGTTACATCTCCCATAAACTAATCATCTTATCTCTGAAAACTCTTGCCTTGTCTCACACAGGAGATTTTGGGGGTCACCTCATGTCTAAATAATAATACCAGAGCGGTGATTTTTTATAAGGTGCAGAAAAGATTGAAGACAAAGACAGAAAGGAATTTTCCAGGATGATTGAAAGGTTGTCTATTTTGGAGTGGGGGTTTAATGGATATATAAATTTGTTAAAAGTTGTTAAACTATTAAAATGCATCTATTTTAATGCATTTGAGCTATATTTTGGTAAAGTTTATTTAAAATAAATTAAGGTTGGTATATGAAAAAATAAAAATCCACAGTTTCTCTTCAAATTTTTGACTTCTTGATCAAAGCTCATTCTCTTGAAGGCTACTAGAAAGAACTCCATAAATCTTTTAAAAACATATTTTATACTATCTGGGTAAATGTTAGTCAGCGTTCAGTTACTGTTACAAAATAACTAAGACAATCAATTTAACAAGAATGCTCAAGGTTTTGGAGGTTTCAGTCCATGGTCTGTTGGCCTACTTGTTTTTGGTCATGTAGTGAAGCAATGCGTTATGTTTTCAGCTTCATTGCTGAAAGTGAACAAAGAAAGATAGGAAAGGGCAGGGGTCTGGATATCCTCTTCAAGGACACCTGCAATGATCTGGAATCTCCTACTAAGCCTCAAGTCTTAAAGGTTCCACCACTTCTCAAAAGCACCAAGGATCAGAGACCAAGTCTTTAACACATAATCCTTTGAGGGACATTTCAGAAACTCAAACTATAGCAAAAATATTTCAATTCAATAACTAGGCATCTATTTCAGTTAATACTCAAAATAACTTATAAGAAGTATTACGTAGATACTTAAAGTATCTAAAATTTCCCAATATTTATACTCTATATGTGTCTGAAACATTTATTTGATGAGTGTTTTTTTTTTAATTTTTTTTTTTTTTTTTGTACAATCCCCTGGCATTCTGGAGTTTGGTAAGGACAGCTCCTGGGCTTTTTTTCTGTATTTTTTTTTTTTTGTGAGAGAGAGAGAGAGAGAGAGAGAGAGAGAGAGAGAGAGAGAGAGAGAGGGAATTTTTTAATATTTATTTTTTAGTTCTCGGCGGACACAACATCTTTGTTGGTATGTGGTGCCGAGGATGGAACCCGGGCCGCACGCATGCCAGGCGAGCGCGCTACCGCTTGAGCCACATCCCCAGCCCCTTGATGAGTGTTATAATAGCATTTCCATCATAATTAGTCTGAAAGTTAAAGAAATGGTGTATAGTCTGCTTAAGGCCGATACTATTTGCATCTTAAAAACTTATCACAGTGCTTTGAATAAAATCATTGCTTTAAAAATATATATCAAATGAATGGCTGAAACTCAAGAAAAATAAATATTCCCAAACCATCACTGGATTTCTTAACTCTGAACCTGCATTCACAAATGACGTTCTGGTAAACCAAGAACAAAACAAAATAAAACCAAAATACACTTCAAGTGACCACTTATAGGCTTACAGTCCAAATCATAGGGTTAAAGAGCAGAGGCACAAACAAATGAACCTGGATGCAATGATCTCATCCAGATTATTTCTTAGGAAAAAAAAAATTATGATAAGTGATAATTCAAGATTCCAACCATCAAACTCCCAGAAAAATTAAGTAGCATGAACTTGTATAGTGTAGCAAAACAACACACTACTTCCTGGCAGATGGAAAGCGAAGAAACAGTTTCCTCATTGGAAAACAGAATGGCAATCAGTTTTATCTTTAGGCAAAGAAGTAAACCAACCACACCAGAAAGCGCAGCTTACTGAGATGCATGGAGAGAGTATTTTGCATGAAACTCTCTTGTAGTCTACAAGGTATAAAGTTAATGCAAACAATGACTAAACCTTCAAGGACATTCTGGGCATATGGATAGTTACACAAGGATTAAAAGCTAAGTATCTAAATTTATGGTCACATTTTATAAAGCATCTTGATTCACATCACATGCCAAAATATGAGAAACAAACTTATTTTGTAAATTTGCAAAGTAAATTTATTTGGGGTTTAGTAGAAAAGAACTCTACAGAAGTGTTTTTTATTTGGTCAGATATTCATAAATTTTGTGGACTTTTGTACCCTTGAAATGCTTGCAAGTATCATAAAATTTTAGAAAGTGAAGTTAGTTAATAAGGTCTCATAGAAAAGTCCTACAACTCAGAGATGTTAAGGGCCCTTTCTATACCACAAATACATTACAAGGCACTAAAGCATAAGTTCCGTGGTAACGTATTCAGTTATCATAGACTCATTTAATAAACCTCGTTAAATATTAAGTACCATAAGCCACTGTTTACAAGATTTCTGTCTGGAAAATTTACAGTCTATTATGAGAAGCTTTTATCTAAGTATCTAACCTTACACATTTTCAGAATAAACACAATATTCAGAGGAAAGCATCTACAAGACATTCAGAATTAAGCTTAGTTTATGAATAACAATAAATAAAATATAAAATTAGAAAAATACCAATAGATAAGAATTTTAATGTATAAACCAAAGAGAGATTTTTGGAGCCCCAAATTAATTTCTTTTGGCAAAAGATCCCTTTATGTTATTTTATGGTTGCTGAAAGGCATAACATACAGTGATGTCCATGGCAATTCTTTTTTTTTTCCATGCTTTGCAAAATTTGACTACGTTTGCATTCCCCCAAACTATGGGTGGCTTCCACAGAAGACATTTCCAAAGTAACCTATGCAGATGTACTCAAAATACAAAACTGGAAGCTTTGGAAAGATGCCTTTCATAATTTGTACATTCTATGAAACCGGGTCACGGCAATCATATTCACAGCTTCTTGTCAACTGCGATCTGAGTCACAGTACGCTGTCACTGGATCGCAGGTGCACATTTATTTTTCCCTCCAGTTTAGGGAATATTGGGATATGTGCTCTTTTGTCTTTAGTTAAAACCAATCTATTGTGTGTAGTTTACACACACAGAAAAGCCCACTCTGGACTCATAGACTATTCCTATGAAAAAAGGCTATTAAATAAATTTTGGGGTCATGAGAATATATTTTCAGCTTTAAGAGAACATTGGAGCATTGTCATAAGTTCAAGGTTTCATTGGGCTTTTTGGCCACTCTGATATAAAGTATTATTAAATAAAAACTTGTATTGGTAGAATAGGATAGGATATATTCTCATGACAAAGCAAGCCTTGAGTCCTGCAAGTCTATTTTCTCTTTATCTTTTAGTGACTTCATTTGTAGTTGTCCCATGAAAAACATGGCCCTGTGTTAGGGAGAGGAAGGGATAAAGAAGGCACACTTTAATCTCAGGCTACTTCAGTTTGATATAACTGTAAAGGAAGCCAGGAAATGCATAGTCATGTGGATTGTGGATACAATGAGAGCCACAAGCTTCTACCATCTACCTGTGTTTAAGGTCATACTATCATCTCTTTCTTCCATTTGTCAAACATCACAGGTTAACTTTCTGTCTTTCAGAATTTGTGCTGATTTAGATTCCAGAGATGAAAAAATATTTGTCTTTACTCTTATACAGCCTAATACATGGAGACATGAATAATATATATATATATATATATATATATATATATATATATATATAGTCTACATATGTATTTAATGCCTGTGAGGTAGAAAAAAATGCCCCCAAATAGAGGCATAAACCATTATTAAATTGTTTATGGGAACCAGCATAGAGGAAAGTGGAATCAATCCCTATAGATTAATAGGGAAGTTTTGAAATATTATAGAGTTGATGGCTTATTTGCTGGACCTTAAAGGAAAAAATAATTGGCTTAGACAATTTTGACATGAACAAAAGTGCAGAGAATGAGAAAAGACAGAAAAATATGAGAAGATATGGCACAAAAAAGAAAAGGCAAAGAACCTGGAATATAAGGGTGTGGGTCCATAGATACATGGGCTTTATTAATTTATATATTATTGATGTGTTTAGTAGTTTGTTTATTTGTGGAATATGAGTTGCTAGAATATTAAGTTTATTGCTATTCTTTGTTTTTCTCACTAGTTTACCTTTTGAATAGAAACCAAGGGGGGAATTTTACCAGAGCATTCCAAATTCTGAAAATTACATTTTCACTAAAATTTTTTCCATTTCTATTTCTGAACAATATTAAACCACAAGTCATAGGATTAATTGGTAATTAATAGGTAATACTCCTTTCAGATTCTTTTCTAACCCAACCAAATTTACATAACATACTTAGCTATAGCAAAATGCAATTTAGAAATGAGTCCCAAAATGCCAACTCTAGGGCAGTAGGTAAATTAGATCCAGAGTTTTAATTATTGGGAAAACAACACTTAAAATGAAAACTTCCTAAGGTTATAATAAAATGATATGAGAAGTGACGTTTGGGAGTTGGCAGTAGTTAAGTAGGTCCCAAACAGGGACTGTTCAGATCAGGACATAAAAGAAAAAACAGAAAAGGAAAAGGGAGAACAGGGTGAAATTCAGGAAGTATATGTTTTTTCTTCTTCTTCCTCCTCCTTGAGAAGAAAGAAAAGTGAGGAATGAGTAGGAAAATGTCAACAGCAAACACTCAAGTACATGACTTGGAAATTGCCTTTATGTTTTCTTTTCAAAGATTATCATTCTTCTTTTTTATTTTGCAATTGTAATGAAGGGTTTATAATCACTGTTAGACATTATATCATAGACCTAACCTGCTTATATCAAAATATCAATTTGTGTATTTTTAGTCTAAAAAATTTAAGTCCATTCTAGAAATTTCAGCCTTTGCTTTTTAGTTTTAAAGCTATCACTTACTCCCAAACATTTTGAACTTATTAATAGCTACCATTTACTCCTTTCACATTATGTTCTAGCCACTCACATATCATCTTAAATCTTATAGAAACAATGACAAGTTGATATTATTTCTATTTTGAAATGTAGAAAATAGAATTCAAGTTTTGTTCATGCCCACAGACTCACTGTGGCAAAGTAAGACAGTGTAAATTTACTCAAGTGATTTCACCTGTGGTTTCCAAATGTGTAAAATGTGAACAATCATAGAATAGATCTAATAAGATTATTGTGGAATCAGGGTGGGGGAAGCAAGTTAAATTGGCAGAAAATTGCAACACAAGTTTTTAAATCCAAGTATATGTTTATTATTCTGGGCATTTTCTTTTACTCTAGGTAGCAATTCAACTTCAAAGTATCAAAGGAACCCGATCTCTGGAGTAGCCTAAATGTTGATTTCCAGTCCTTCCTCTTTACAACTTCTCCGAGAAGTGTATTTTGGACAGAGGAAGGAACTAAACTAAGGACTGTAGAATTACCACCATCACTAATGTTATTCATTGTCAAATAACTAATTCCTCTTTCGAAGCATTTAATCATTTAATAAATGAAATGGAAAAGCAATCATTTACAAATGAATCTTTTTTTGTTGTTGTTTCGTACCTTCCTATTTTCAATATTACTGTTTTCTGTACTCCTCCAATAGTATAAACTTTACTTTCCCCTTGGAGGGGATTGGTTGGTCAACTTTATTGCCCAAACTGACACCCCCACACCTGTCACCTGCTTCCCTCCCCCCCAAAATCCTTAACTAAATAACCACTCAACCCTTTCCTCTGAGTTCACAATGAGGATCTTCTAATTTCTCTCATTCTTCTTGTTTCCTTTGCACACTTTGCTCTCCAATAGGTTGCACACTTCCCTGGGGGTATCTAAACAGACCTACCACACCTGTCTCTTAGGTTAAGCGCAAAAGTACTTTGCCTAAAGCACTAGAGGGCTGATCAGGAACAAAAGATCTCACTTGGTCACAACTAAAATCCGAAGTGGAGTTACTCAAGCCATAGAGAAAGGGTCTGTAGCGTTGACAGCGGCTTGGAGCATGCTCAGTCCCGTCACCGGGCGGCGCCCCCCCCCCCCCGCCCCAGCTGCACCCCACCCTGCTCCCGGCGGTCCTCTGACACAACCTCCCCCGGACCCCTCCCCCCCATCCCCAGCCGCGGCGCGCGCTCCTCGGCACCCACAAGGGCGTTCAGCAGCGCGCCTCCCCTGCCCGCTGCCCTCCTCCTCCCCCGGCTGCAGCAGGCGAGGACACGTCAGGGGACATAAATAAATAAATAATTCCATTCACCGGGTGACAGCGAGGCGAACCGGCTGCGACTGGGCGGGGGAGGACCCAGAGCTGCAGCGCCCACCCCGTGCCAGAGATCAGATAAAGTAAGTACACTCCGGGAAGAAGGGAGGAGGAGGAGGAGGAAGAAAAGGAGGAGGCGCTGGCGGAGAGGAAGGCAGCGTGCGTCTGTCTGCAACCGGAGCTGCCCAGGGAGCCGCCGCACGCGTGTGTACAAATAATGGCCAGCTTGTGACAAACGCGCCAACGCACAGTTTGCCAGTGAGCCCTTATATAGGCAAAACCCCCTGAAGCTGCCGCAGCAGAAGAACTCTGGTCCGCCGGGCGCGCGGAGCGCAGAGCGGGAGCGGCAGGGGGCGAGCACGTCGGGGTGGTGGGCCTGCGGGGTCCCAGGAGGGATATCCCTGGGTGGTTTGGGCCAGGAGCAGCCCGCGCTCTCTGTTTTCGGACAGACTTGACCCGCAAGAGACTGCCCAGTCTCCTTGGCCCACGGGACTCTGGGATCTGGTTCCTGTCAGGCGTGTCCCTTGTGCGCGCCTCCCCAGCATCTCGCCCCTGGGCCCCTGAGCACTTTGGGGTGGTGTCGTAGCTGCAGTAGGTAGAGACAGGTCGTGAGAATGCGTGCAGGGAGCGGCTGGCTACTCTTTTAGCAGACGATCTGGGCTTGGAGAGCTGGGAGGAAGGGACTAAATGCCAGGGGGCTTCAGTTGCGGTATGCTGAAAGCATGGCGGAGGTGGAGGCAGATGGAAAGGTGGATGCGGACGGGGCCTGTGGCTGAGCAGAAGGGCTGTACTGACTTGGCAGGGGCCAAGAAGGGCTTGATTCTCTCCTGTGTATGCTTGGTTTCCTGGGCCGCTGCGCCACGCTTGGGGCGCCAGGCCCTACCAGGTTGCTTGTGAGGCTGGAAGCCCTGGAGCCTGCTCACGTGCTAACTGCCTCCTTCCTCAGCAGATGCTGCAGTGCAGCTGCCCTCTCCATCCTTTTTCTCTTCCACTTGCGAGCTCAGGTAGGATTGCTGACTGCCTTGAGAAGGGCGGTTTTGCCCAAGGCCACTTTTTCTCTACAACCAGGGAAGGGAATTTTGTGGTTCCACCCCAGAGAAATTAAAACATAAACACAAATACACACAGGAGAGGAAACTAGGGACAGTATTTCTAGAAGTGTTTCTTTAACTCCCATTCCTAGAGAAGTAGGACTGGGTTACATTAAGTGAGGCTGTTTAGAGGCAATAGGAAAGCTAGTACTTCATGTACTCCTTTCTCTGGTCCCAAAAGAGACGAAGCAGATGAATAAAAATAGCAGGCAATGATAAACGCGTCGTGAAAAAAGACTGGGCAAGAGGAAGTCATGGGCACAAATGCCCTTTCTTGGCACTATAGGCTTTATGGTTAAACCCAGTCAGAACTCACTCGGAAGGTTGCAAACTTTCAGCACACAGGTTAGCTTGAATGTGCTGTGTCATTTGAACCACAAGTACTAAATGCTCATTTGGTCTAGTGTGGCTGAAAAATCAGAATTGGGTGGGGGCTGCAGAGGGCAGGGCAGATGAGGGTTGAATAAGGTGACTCATATTTAGTCCCGATGAAGCAATCCTAGCTCCACTTTCTGCTTCTGAACGCATTACATTTAAATCAATCTAAGTGAGAGGGCAACTGAAGGATTTCAGTGAAAGTAAGATTATAACAGCAGTCAACTAAGTATATTGGGTAACAAATCATAAAGTCAGAAACTACTTTTTGCAAAAATTCACCATAACAGTGTCTAGTTACATGCTTCTCTTTTCCCCCAAGGACTTTTAATGATGGTTAAATGCTCTGAAATTTTAACATTAGTTTCCAATATCCAAATTCGTGAATCTTTCTATAAATGCTTGGTTTATTTCTAGATATATACTTAGTCTTTTATGATATTTGGCTTACAGTTTTGACCTTGAGTCCTTCTAGAGGGAAGGAGCAGAGAGTGAACTAAAGAAATGTCTCTAGTCCAGTTATATTCCTGGATCACTTAGCTGAAATAAAAAAAAAATGTGTCTCCTGAATTTACTTTTAATTTTATATTCCTTCACCAAATGTTTTTGAGAAGTTCACAGGGGAGAAGGGAATTAATTGTAGAATCAGGCCCAGAATTTGAGCTGATTTCTGCACTTGTGAAAGAGTGAGTAATTTATTTAATAATCTGGGCTTTATTTTTTCCTTAGTCATAAAATTGGATTACTAGTATCTACCCTGAAATCCTCTTGTGTGGAATAAAGAAAGTGGAAATAGCTAAATGTAGACCAGCTATTTTGAGCCTGTAAAATCATCATCAGCCCAAACATCCTAGTGGAATCACCAAGATGAATAAGATTGGAGTTCTACTCTTAAGAAATTCACATCTAGTCATTCAGGTTGATCCTCCTATTCCATTTGTTTTTTGGTTTTTCATTTTTTTCTTTTCTCAGTGAAGGAGGGATACATCCCAAATTACCTGAAAATAATTCAGTAGTTGTTTTAAGAAATGTTTGTATGGCCTGCCAAAATGAAAATTTGAGAAGGGTCCCTTGTCTTAGGAACCTGTGTATTCACCCCAAGCTTTTGTTCATTGAGAACAACCATGTACAAACAAGTAATTGAAGGTTTTCTCCCTGCTCCCAGGGGAGATTGCTCCTTCTTTGAAGATTATCTTGGCCACTAAATTGATTTCCACTTTTTGAGAGAGGAGATTAAGCTCTGAATTCTTAGACACTGTGAATAGACCCACTCATACCCATAAGCCCAAGAATATGGTAACTTAGAATCTCTAGAATGCTTGCCATATTCCAGACACTGTATTTCTGCTTTCTGGTAGCACACAAACCCCCTATAAGGTAGGTCTGTCCATATCCTTGTTTGCAGAAGAGGAATTTAGGCACTTGTGTCTGTGGAACAGCTCATGTCATAGTCCATTTTGTATTGTTATAATAGAAAACCTGATACTGGATGATATACAGGATAAAGAAAGATTAATTTGGTTCACAACATTGGAAAGTCCAAACAGTATGGTACTCTTGTCTGGGGAGTGTTTCCTGCTGGTGTTACAGTATGGCAGAAATATGGAGTTGGATGTTGGTGCATACAAAGGAGGCCAAGCACAGGCCTTGTAACAACCCACTGTCACAGCAACTAATACAGTCCCCTCTGACCTAAGCCACTCTTCTGAGATAAGTATTAATCCCTTATGAAGGTGATGTCCCCATAACCCAAAATGCCTCTCAGAGGTCCTACTACATTTGAAGACCATTTTGTGGTGGGACCAAACCTCAACAAGAGTTTGCATAGGGACAAACCATATTTAAACCATAGCAGCTAGTAAGTGACTATCCTGGGAGACAGCACCCAGGCGGTCTGTCTGGCTTTAGCCACTACACAGTACAACTTCTGCCTTGTATAAAGCTAAACAAGGCCAGATTGTTGTGTTCTTCATCACTTAGTGCAGTGCCTAGCACACAGTAGCTCCGGAATCTTATAATAGAAAGAATGAAGGAGTGAGGGAGGCAGAAATGCAGGAAAAGGGGAAGAGAAGGAAATAAAAAAGGAACAAACTGAGTCTCTTCTGCCTTCAACTCTGAATCTGACAGAAAATGCTACACAGACTTCCCTGAGGACAAGATAGTTGCCATTAAGGCCCATTTGTGTGAATTTGTGTGAATTTTGGGCTGAAAAATTAGCAAAAGGTGTCTATATACATCAAATAGAAACCCAGTTAAAATGGCTAAGAAATAGAAAAAAAAATCTACATTCAGAGGCTGTGAATTTAAGTATCACTTCATAAACTGGTTGACTTTGTCTTATTCAGCATGGAGATAGAGCTTGTAGTTGTATCCTGAACACCAAAGAAGAAAACACTGTCAAGTGTCATAGACTGTGCCTGACAAATAGAATGGCATGCAGCAATCACTAACTGCAGCCCTTTACTGTTTTGACCCCTTTTTCCCCAACCCATCTCAAGGAAGAAGCCCCCTCCTAGTTCCCACATCTGGATGTAATCTGTGTTCATCTGAACTGCCTTGTAACTTGATCTAGCATGCTCTTATTCTAATTTTACTTTCCACCATAATTCTTTGGGTAAGCATCCTATTTCTCTTCCTAGGCTTCATGGTCTTTGAGTGTAGAGACCATTCATCTGGGAAGCCAGATTACTGGACAGGGCAGAGGTAAAAGCAGGAGCTCAGAAGTCTGGCCCGTCTGGGTTCTGATCTCAGCTCTGCCACTTGAGCATTAAGGGTAAGTTGCTAAATGTCTTTAAATTTTGGTTTCTCATCTATAAAAAAAGAAAATAATAACCACTTTTACATATTGATCATAAAGATTGAGATAGTGAAATAGCACTTGCCTAAAAATAACTCAATACATGGTTGCTGGTTTGGGCTATTAAATATTTGGCCTGAAAGCTTTTAGGGTGCTATAAGGATCACTGGCTTATTCTGACCAGATTTTCAGAAACTCTTTGAAATCTCAAGTCTCGCATTAGATGACATAATAGTGTGGAATTGCATAATAAACCACTAAATAACTTCCCATGAGAGGTCAACCTGGTTTGTCACAGGCTTTCTTAAAACTGTTTGGATCAAAGGGATTAGGAAATGTGTTAGAAGACAACTGCTCACTAATTCTTAGTGAGTAATAGATTCTTTTCTTTTTAAACTTCTAGGAAAAAGCATTTTTTAATTGCTCTCTTGGATGGTGAACCTAGGAGCCTAATCTACCTACCTGGGATATTCAGCAGTTTATATCTCAGTATGAGAGAATAGCATAATATAGGCCATTGTTTAGAAGAATAAAACACATTTACCAAACATATTTGATAATTAGTAAATATCTAGGGTGATATGTGCATTTATATATGAAATAATTGAGAATACTGGAAAAAATGTGCATTTATATATGAAATAATCAAGAATACTGGAAAAAAACACAAGTTAAACAAATTGAACTTAACTATAATAAAACTAGTCCAGCTAGACAAGTTGGACTAATTTTTACTTGGGTGCACTAGAGACACTTTCAACATATTCACAAATCTCAGTTTTGATAAATGATGCAAATATTTTTAGAAATGGTTTTCCTGACCTAATACCAAAACCTTCTTGCAAATGTTTTCATTAATATTCATTGAAATTCCTAAGGAGTTCAAGAAAACCCAACAGGACTTTTGATTGACAGCTATATGATACTGGTATAAAGATTTTTCTGTCAATGGTTCTGTGCAGTTTGGATGGTTTCACAAAATATCTGTGGTTTAATTATAGAACCAGTGACTAATTTTTGGTAATGCTTGGCATTAAAACAATGACTTTCAGTTGAAAATATTTAGTAGTAGTGGTGAACACAAGTGAAACATTTGTTTAAATAAAGATCTGTGTAAAATGCTGGTGTTTTATAAAAAGCATTTTCTACTTTCTCACCTAATAATATGATGACATGTATTTTTACTTAGTCTTGATTCCTAATCATATTTTGATTAAAGCTGTTGGCTGAAGAATCATTATTAGTGAGCTTTACATTACTACAATGAAATACCTGAGGCAGCTAACTTATAAAGAGAAAATGTTTATAATTTAGCACACAATTTGAAGATTTAAAGTCCAAGATTAGATGGGGTGAGGGTGGGATGAAGGTGTAGGGAGTTAAGGATTGGTTTGACATTTGGTGAGGGTGGTAGATAGTAGCACATTATGGCAGGTGTGTGTGTGTGTGTGTGTGTGTGTGTGTGTGTGTGTGTGTGTGTGTCAGGGATAGGGGGGCAAAGGGTCACATCTCAAACCAGAGCAGAGAGACAGAGAAAGAGACTGGGAATCCGTAATTATCCTTAAAGGTCAGGTTGCTATAACAAATTGTCAAACATTGTGTGGTTTATAAACAACAGAAATTTATTCTCATAGTTCTAGAGCTGGGAAATCTGAAATCAGAATACTGGCATGGTTGACTGGTGTTGAGAGTTTTATTCCAGGGCACAGACTGCAGGTTTCTACATCTTCAAGTGGTAGAAAGAGGGTAAGAGAGCTCTCAGGAGCCCCCTTTATAAGAGCACTAATCTCATTTCTAAGGGCTACATCCTCATGACCTACTTACCTCTCTCCCTGCCTCCTGCACAGCAAGGGATCAGTAAACTGCACAGGAGGGATGTAAACAAGCTGAGAAAAATTAATCAAAAATTGTAGAAATAAAATAAAAACTCATTTATTAATTGAAAGTGGGGGGCACAGTGGGTGATCAGCTCTGATGGAGCCTGGGTCTAACAAAGAAAAAGAGCCTACATTTTATTTTTATAGATAGGAACATCAAAGGATTTCAGTGTGACAGGCTTCTTGAGGAAAATAGGATAAAGATAGGAAAAACAAGCTGTATGAGGCTTGGCAATTTATGCTCACCTCCTCTCTCTGGGTGACGACGTTTTGAAATCAAGGCCTCTTGAACTAGTGAGTTCCATGGCAAACACAGAATTTCACCCATCAACAGGAATCACCTTGCAAATGAGTGTTCCCAGGGCACCCTGGCACTGTGAGGTTCCCAAGAGCAGTGTTTCACTGTTCAGGGCTTTACATAGTTTGAAGAAATGATTTATCAACGGCCTATGACATACCTTCAAAAGCCACCACCTATTAATAGCATAACCTCGAGGGGAGGTAGGATTGCAAAATATGAAATTTGGTTGGTGGAAAGAATAAAATGCAAAACTAGTAAGAAGATCCTTTTTATACAATATAACCAAAAATTGACTCTGAAAATGAGAGACATTTGGAGCTCAGGCATATATTGGAATATACCTTTAGAAATTTAAAAGTGTCTCACTTAACCACCACATGATAAAGCTTCTGTCTTGTCTGAAGTTAATCAAGGGCCAAGACTTTTGTGCTCTTCATTGCTTAATGCCGAGCTCCGGACATGGTACTACTGAACATTTATAGAAAGAATGAAGGAAGGAAAGAGTGTCACCCTGTGACTAGAGCCTTTCTTACCTTGGCTCATTAAAAACTTACAATAGCCCAATGAAATGTATATTCTTTTTCCTATTTTACAGAAGCCAGCTCTAAGAGAGAGGTAGAAGCAAATAATTGTCACATTGGGTCCTTAACAATGGCCTTCGACCTCCATATGACAATAGTTTCCTGTCAGTCTTTATAACAACAACAAAAAAATCCCTCTACATTTTAATTTGCCTCTGAGTAGAATGGCACTAGATATTGGCCAATATGATCAAATTGAGAATGTTTAACGGCATAAATTTATCCTTGGGATCAGAATATTCTCAAATAAAAAAATCAATTTGTTTTTTCTCGAAGGAAAAAAGAATAATCTAGTAAGAAAACAATTTGATTTGAAAAGATGAATTTTTTTATTTATAAAGTACAATAAACATTAGCATTTAATAATCCTAGATCTCCTGGCTTTCAGATCTTCATTTGCTTTGAATTATCAGCAGCTTTTGGCAAAGTTGGAACTTGCTGCTTCTTGAATTCCTCGTTTGGCTTCTGTATGCTTCTGCTCCTCTCTGGCTGTTCTCATTTCACTGGAGTATTTGTTTCTAAATTTCTGTTTTTGGTTTTTCTTCTGTCTTTTTTCTGTTGATTGTGAAATTCCTCAATGTTTGACCTTCATTTTCTTCTGGTAGGAATAACTCCCAAGTCAGGATCTTCAGCTCTGACCTTCCCTAAGCTCTAGGCCTCTCTAGACATTTCCAGTTGTCTGCTAGACAGCTCCCTTTATTTTGCTGCAGACATCTCTGACACCCTGTGGTCTCACCTGAACCTTCTAAGTCTCCTTCCTTCTTTTTTTAACCTGCACTTATTTTGTTGGTATCAGCATTATTCCAGTCTAGAAGTTTTGGAGAACTCCCTCCTTCTAGCCTTCTATCTCACAATTATATTCTCACAATATACCTGTCTTCAGAAACTCCCATGGCAGCATATCTCCCCTACTATGTTAGTAACACTTTGATGACCACCATGATCTAGCACCAAAGGACCAACATTTCAGTGCTTGCATGATGTAACTACAGACAGCTTTTCCAGGCCCATCTCCAACAGCCATCCTACGCAAATCAATTTGAACTGTCCTCTGTTCCTCATTCATTCTCATTTTATTTCCTGCACTGCATCTGTGGTCATACTCTTTCATATTGACATGCTCTAACTTCCTACTATTTCTAACTTTAACTTTACTTTCAGAGCTGCTTATATTAAAAATTCCTCTGAAGCCTCTGGATTAGGTAAAAGAAAAGTTTTCTAAAATTTCAGTACATTGCATTTGTAATACCTTAGTTGTTCCAAACATATTATTATAATTGCCCTTGTATAAGTCTTCAGTTTCTCACTATACTTTAGACTTCTGGATGTCATGGATAATAACAAGTTAATATTCATGCCTCCTTTAGCAGTTGGGTGGATTTTGGAATTGCAAGGAATTTAGTGCACATCTGAGTGTTCTGAATTTTGTGTATTGTTTCTATTTTATCTTTGGCATCTTTGATAACCATCATTGGGGTTTATTTTAAGGATACACATAGTATACACATGGAAGCAGCCTATTTTTTTTTTAAAGGTAGTTCTAATTTGGGCTACATTTTTTTGTTGTTGTTGTTGTTGTTCTAAGGTGTTTATTCAGCTCTCTGTGGCTGAAATAGATTACTTTTCCAGTTGAGTGGCAGCCTGTACATACATGGTGACAGTTCACATGTCTTATGTTTTCTTTATCAATTTAACATATTTAGTTTTTCTACCTGTCCTTTATTTGACCTGATTCTTTTTCAGGACTGTTGCATTTTTGGAGGAGACTTTAGGAAAGTCCAAAAGTGTACAGAATACTTACTGGAGTACAGTGGTTGTTTGTGACTATAAATATTTGAACTGTTGTTCATGACACAACTGATCAGCAGTACACTCTTTTCAGGTGAAGTCAAAAGGTGACAAGTCAAGGTGTGTATATAGATTCACCTCTGGAAGAACCTCTCTGCCAACTTGGGGCTGAACATTTTTTCTCTGTGTAATGAATTAACAAATGAAGAAACCACTAAAAGATAGAGGGAATTTAATTTTAAATTTTGATTATAATTGGAGATTAGCCATTCAATAAAATTATCCTCCTCCTTTGTAGATTAATAGAATCAGAGGTAAAACAACAAATATACCATGTATGTACATGATAATTGAGTTTAAAGGTAGTGGACCAAAGGAGTAAGCTATTAGGTAAAGTTACAGAGTTAACCTTTGTGTAAAAATTAAGTTGCTGTATTGAACACTTCTGTATGTGAGGCATCCTTTTAGTACTTTATACGTTTTAACTAATTTTATCCTCAAAACATTCTGAAGAAGCATGGTTATCACCCTCATATTCCAGATGAGAGAATTAGAACACAAGGGTAAAATATCTTGCCCAAAGTTACTCATCTTGCCAGGGGAGGGGTCTGGATTTTAATCTATGAACCACATACAATTTTCACTATTAGTATTTTCAAATGATTAGTGCTTCAGTGAATTTTAAGATATTCTAGAGGAAGGAAATTTGAGAACATCTAAAAACATTTTTAACTAGTCAAGAGACTAGTCAAATATAATAGGGTGGGTCTGTTAAAACACTCTGACAAAAATAATAAACCTTCCTTACCATTTGAATTAAGAATATAGAACCAGGTAGGAAGCTTAGAGAAAACACTGACCTCTTATGAACCCAGGGAGGCTGGAGAACCATTGTGGACTAAAGAACAATAAATATGAGATGTCATTCCCTTAGATTGGTTGTGAGTGGTGGGGGTAAATGTGTATGGGGTGGCAGGACTCCTAAGGATGTCCTGGACTGTTGGTACGAGCAGATATATGAACAGAGATGAACAGAGTAGGAAAAAATATATGTCACTTTTCTCCTGGAAAAGTAATGTCAAATCTACAATGAAGGGGGATTTTTTTTTTAATATTTTTTTTTTATTTTTAGTTGTCAATACCTTTATTTTATTCATTTATTTTTATGTGGTGCTGAGGATTGAACCCAGGGCCTCGCGCGTGCTAGGCATGTGCTCTACCGCTGAGCCATAGTTCCAGCCCCTGAAGGGAGATTTTTGAAGAAAGTTTTTGACATATTTCAAGCCAGAGAATGCAGTGCTTTAACCAATAGCATTCATCTACTATGTTGTTCCAGATACTGTTTTAGATGTTAGAGAAATGACTGAAAAAAAAATTTGTGAGTCCTTTTTAGTCTTCAGTCACACAAATAATCAGACATATTCTTGAAGCAAGAATAAGCATTTTGTGTCTCAGAGGCAGCTTTTTGTAGAACATCAGGGCTGTTTCCCTGTAGTGGGTTTCACTCTATAGTTCTCACTTTTTTCACTTCCCCCTTTCTCTCCATCTGTCAGAGGCTTTGGAGGTAAGCAAGTAGACCTCCATGAATTTTGACTCAGCCACTGTTAAACTGTTTGACTAAAATCATTATTTAAATTTCCAGAGCTAAATTTTCTCATTTTGAAAGTGGTTAATAAAGCCTATTTATAGTTTTTCATTGGAGAGTAAATAAATAATGCTGGAAGCCAATAGATGGTAACACAGTCATTTCGTTCTTATCCTGCCTGTGTATTTGGTGTGTTTTCAGGAAGAGTTTCCTTATCCCTGGGGAATTCTATTTTCTACACAAGTATTTGTGGGTTATAGTATTTCAGTTTACAACTAGAACCAAGAAGGATGTTCAGAAAACAAATAATGTGTTGACTTTACAATAATGTGCATCTTTCTAATATATACAAAATTCTGGCTTCTGAACATATAGAAGAACACTCACATATTGACATCAATGCTGCAAAAGTATTTAAGTGATGAATTTTTCACTTAGCTACAGAGTTAGTAGTGTCAGTTGGGAGTATATTCCAAGTGAATTTTAAGATAAGAATTCCATAGTTTCCACCTAGATATAATAGTGCATATAAGCACATTTAAAAGCTGCCACAAATAGAAAGACTTTATATTGACTTTACAGATATTTGTTCATGTTAAAACATAAATATTCACCAACATGATTCCTGATAATATTCCTTTACAGATAGGGAGAAAAAAGAATCAGGTTGCTGCCTTTTTTAAAATAAAAGTATTATTGGAATACAGCTACATCTCTTTCTTTTCATATTTTCCTGTAACTGCTTTCCTGCTACAGTAAATTTGAGTAGTTCTGACTTAGCCTGTAAAATCTAAAATATTTACTATTTGATACTTTAGAGAAAAACATGTGTTGACCATACTCTAGGATTTAGAAAGAGGGACATTTTGTTTTGTGATGAAGGAATGAAAGAAGGCTTTAATTAACGAAGTAGAATTTGATTTGGAGCTGACAGATGGAGAGTCTTTGGTTAAGTGAAGAAAGAAGATGCCTCTTGTAAGTGCCACAAAGTTCAAAATGGAAAGCAAACATCTATAAATAAAAGTCTGCTTAAGTATAAGAATTTTATATATATATATATATATATATATATATATATATATAGTTTATATAATGTTAAAACCAATGTACTTTTTAGAGCATTCATCCAGAACACTGATCCTTAAACTTGATGAAACATTTGACTCAACTGGTGGACTATTTAGGAGTTCTCTTTTACTTAACAATTCGTGATGCTAAAGTATAGAGTCATGTGAAAAATCTCTGATCTAGTAGATTTATTATTTTGATAAAATTGATTATTTTATGTCAAGGGCAGAGACCACTTTTTCCTTCCATGTTATTTCTATTTTCATAAACTGAGGGATGAATGGGCATAACACCAGCATTTTTTAAATCAATACTTAAAATAAAATAAATACTAGATATTGAATGCACAACTAAGTACTAGCACTGTGACAAGAGATTTTCATACTTTATACTATTAGAAACTCAAAATAGGCCAATGAAGTTGATGCTCTTATTCCCATTTGATAAGAGAATACTGAGGAATAGATAGAAGAAAATAATTGGCATAAAACCACAAAACTAGTAAGAAAACCTTCTTTATACAACATGACCAAGAAATTGACTCCTTGAGAATCACATACTTTTAAAGCTAGTATATAAATTGAAATGTACTTTTAGAAATTTTTAAAAAGTGAATATTCCAATTTGTTCTGTCATGTGACCAAGTTTTTTTCTATTCAGAGCATTGTGCCATATATTAAAAAGTTGAGTCAGTTTTTACTACAAATGCTTCTGCAAATTTTTATTGAAAATACTGTCTTTGTGTGTGTGTGTGTGTGTGTGTGTGTGTGTGTGTGGTACTGAAGATTTAACACAGGGCACTCAACCACTGGTCTATGTCCTCAGCCCTTTTCATTTTTTATTTTGAGATAGGGTCTTTTGTTTCTTTCCCAGGCTGGCCTTGTTCTTGCTATTCTGCTGCAGCCTCCTGAGTAGCTGAGATTACATGTGTGTGATAGGAGGTAGGCAAGTAGACCTCCATGAATTTTGTGTGACAACAGGCCTGAAGAAAATATTAACTTATAATGGGGCCAGAACGCTGTGTGTGTGAGACTCAGTTTCTCTCTCTATTACTCTGTTTTGCCTCTTAATGTTCAGTTGTTTGTAGTTTTCCTCCCTTTTCTACCTTTTCCTGTTGTCTCCCTTTCTCATAGTTATATAGGTTCCACTGATCTGTTTCATAGTGTCTTTGATGTATGTAGCTGAGTATATTTTCCTAAGTCAAGAACTGCCTCAGAGTAAAGATAAGAATCAATGAAACTTAATAACAGTTAGTTCATCCTTATCCCCAGGGATATATTCCAAGACATGGATAGCTGAAACCAAGGATACTACTGAATCTCATATGTACTCTGATTTTTCCTCTACACATATGCTTACGATAAATTTGTCCCTTTCACTTCAAAGAAGGATTTCATGATTTTTCTTTGGTGTAGTTGAACTACCAGCATCATAACTTTTGCATGTTAGGACTGTTATTAAGTGAAATAAGAATTAACAAGCACTGCAATACTGCCAATAGTTGATGTGGGAGCCAAGATGGCTACTATGACTCAGGAACATGTAGTTCATGTAGCAAGGATACACTGAACAAAGGGTCGATTCCTGTCCTGGGTGGGTTTATCACTCCACTTAGAAAATACTGCACAGAATAATGAGTTGTTTATTTCTGGGACTTTCCATTCAACACTTACAGACAATGGTTGAACACCGGTAACTGAAATTCTGAAAAGTAAAACTGACTGAGGGTGACTATCGTACCACTTTCTTTTTCTGAACTCAAGGGAGAAGATACTATAGAACAATTTGCAACTCACTAATGGATATGGCAAAATAATAAAGGGATATAAAAAAGTAAATGACTCAGAGGAAGCCACAGGGAGTCCAAGAAAATATTAGTATGTTGTCCCTCATGGGCCACATTAGCATCTCCCATGGCTACTGTGCCATGGGAGAACATTAATTACACACAGTAATGACCTGATACAGAAGGATTCACAGACATCAGATCTACAGGTCACACAAAAATTATTTCATTTTTCATCATTCATTTTAAAGTAACACATACTATTAATTTGAGAAAAAATACTTCAGTGACAAAATAATGGATTCTTATATTTTTATTAATAACGTAAATTTATTACTCTTTCTCCCTAAGAAACCTGGGTCTCTTTGTTTTCAAAAGTTCCCCGAAAAGGAAAGACACACTTCTGAAAGTATCATCAATTTAGAAATTTAATTATGATGGGATATCTCAGTTTTTATTATCAAATTTATCAGGTATTTGGTCTATAACATTCATTTAAGAGTGTCTGAACCGACTCTTTTAGTCTAAAAGCTATTTTGAATTATTTCACATTCTGTTAGTCCTTTTATCTTATAGGTTCTTGTCTTGAAGCAATAATACTTAATATCTGTTCAACTGTACATTCAGATAATGATTTGTAGTCTTTAAAATCTAAATTTAAAAGTAAAATTATTTGATACTCTTTTGGTGTCTGAGAGATTTTCAAGATGATTTACACACCCAGATTTTTGGAATTAACAAAGGGATGAGCAAGGCAGTGTGAAAGACACAGGTTCATGGGGCTTTTACATGGATCACTTAGTATAATGTCATCTGATATTCTGAACAGTCCTATAGAATGGACATTTTATTTATTTATTTTTTTAAAGAGAGAGTGAGAGAGGAGAGAGTTAGAGAGAGAGAATTTTTTTTTAATATTTATTTTGTAGTTCTCGGCGGACACAACATCTTTGTATGTGGTGCTGAGGATCGAACCCGGGCCGCACGCATGCCAGGCGAGCGCGCTACCGCCTGAGCCACATCCCCAGCCCCAGAATGGACATTTTCATCACCAATTTAGAATGGAAATGTAGTCTTGGATGGCTCCGATGGGTTAGGTAACAGGACTCTATTTCCAAAATCCACTCATTCTTTGGTATTTCACATTATCTTCTCATGTAAACTGGGAGCTCCCCTTTGCTTTCACACACACATTTCATGAAAAGAGTTAAATTGTGGGGACAATGATACATAAACACTTAGGATCCTATTCTTTTAAAATGTGCTCATTTAAAAAAATACACTCCTAAAAAATCATATTTTTAAATGTCAAAATGTCAAAATCATACCTGGAAGTCTTCCCCAAGAAACAAACAAATGAAAAAACCTCAAAGAATAATAAATATGTTGACAATGTGTTATTTTACACTCTTCTACACTCATAATCTTTTTTTCCAAAAATGTTAATTCTATATACTGCATGTTGAGACTAATGTCAGTACCAACAAATCAGGTAGAAATCAATAACATTATTAAATTAAGACTTTGTTTAAATCACTGAAATATGAATATTGTTTTACTCCTCTCCAAGTATTTGAATATACTTTATCAAACAGGTACATTCAACTCCAATTATATCTTAATAAGAAGACTATCCATTTCAAAAAACATCTTAGTAATAATTGTTTCATTAAATTACCCAGAACTTCATTATGATTTCAAATTCAATGTAAAAGTCCATTAAACCTATTTCAAAGCAATTTAGGAGGTTTCTCATTGTAAACAGTTTAGGTCTTAATGCTAGCCCTGTGTTCAGAACCTTGAAGAGGGTGCTCTTATGAAATTCTAACATACATATTTGAAAATGTGTTTCTTTTATTACAATATGCAATTTCATACTACATGATTGAGATAATATGTGTTCTGCATGTGAGGCACTTCAGTTAGGCAACATTGAGCTTTGTTTACCAAGTTTTGTCTTAGTTCAGGCTGCTATAACCAAACACTACCAACTGAGTGGTTTATATACAACAAAAATTTATTTCTCATAATTCTGGAGGCTGGGAAGTTCAAGATCAAGGTATTGGCAGATTTCATGTCTGGTAAGGGACCACTTTCAGGTTCATAGACAGGTGTCTTCTGTCACCTCACATGGTAGATGTGGGATCTCTTATAAATGTAGCAATCCCATTCATGAAGGCTCCATTCTCATGACCTACTTACCTCCTAAAGGCCTCACTCCTTAATGACATTATCTTGGAGGTGAGACTTCAACGTGTGAATTTCAAAAGGGCATAAACATTTAATCTGCAGCAAGATTTTATAGTATTAAATACTCTTACAAGGTTGGTGGAACTCATTGTTGACAAGAGAATCTAATTCCTGCATTGCAATTAAAATAGCTCTTTCTTGACATCAAAAAGATGTGTAATCAAGGAAGTGATCAAATAAAAGGTACATCCTACTCTCTGAATGTTTTATAGGGAAGAGTTGATGAGGAACACAGGAAATACTCCATATTAAATTGGATGCCTTTATGGACTGGTGAAGAACATAGGTCATCTATTTTTCAAACAATCCATATTATTTGAGCAGTAACTTTCTGAAGCCAAGAATCAAAAGCCAGTAATTCAAACAAGAGGAAATATGTATATCAGATATTCTTGAGTGCATAAGACTTCTTTCATAAATATTCAATTAGAGATTACAGTTGAAAAGGTGCTAGGATTACCATTAACAATCTTGTTAAGGTTCTTACTAAGCTAAATACAATATTCAAATAGAAAGTCCATTTGGGTCTTTAAGCAGCATATATTCCCAGTTTCTTGGGGTGAGAAACACTTTTACATGGACTATTTTGGTTTCTGAAAAGGACCATCTTTTGTAATCAAACCATTAACCAAAGGAAGTGGTTTGGATGTGCTTTCATGTTATTAAAGGGTATAATATAAAATGATTGTAGTGCTATGATTCTTTATTTTATTATACAATCAACCTTTTTAAAAAATAATGTATTGTTTTCTTATCCAGCTGCAATAGTTTAAATGTGTCTGCTCTAAAATTTATATGTTAAAATTTAATAGTCCATGTGATAGCATTAAGAAATGTGGCCTTTAAAAGGTGATTAGGTAATGAGGTTCCTTTTTCATGGGTAGAATTAAGGCCCCATGCTGATTTGGGGCCTCTTGCCCTTCTGTCTTCTGCCATAAGAGGACACAGCCTTCCATCCTAGGAGTATGCAGCAGCAGGGCACCACAAATTGGTGGTGGACAGAGGGCCTGGTCCAGACACTGAAGGACAGAAGGCCTGGTCTAGACACTGAACTTGTCAGTGCTTTGATCTCAGACTTCACAGTTTCTAGACAGTGAGGAGTAAATGCTTTTATAAGTTACCCAGTCTGTTGGATTTTATTGTAGAAGCACAATTAGGCTAAGACAACAGCCTTCTCCTTTCTATGTTCCTGAGAAATCTCTCAAATTACTAGACCTCTGAAACTAAAAATACACATAATGATAAAAGTTCATAAATTTTCAGTTTCCTTCGCTCCTTCCTTCCTTTCTTTTTTCCAGTGATGGGAATTGTGTTCAGGGCCTTGTGCATGCTAGGGAGATTCTCTATAACTCAATTGCATCCCCTTCCCTTTATTTTCTATTTTGAGACAGAGTCTTCTTAAGTTGCAGAGGCTGGCCTCAAAACTTGAAATGCTCCTGCCTCAGCCCCCCATAGCTGGGGTTATAAGCAGATGCTACCATGCTCAGTTTATAATTTTGTTTTAAATATGGCAGTGATCACTAATAAAATCCTTCTCTTTCTTCACTTGACATTGACTTTCACCTTTTGTTTCTTTTTTTTTTTTAGAGAGAGAGAGAGAGAAAACTTTAATATTTATTTTTTAGTTTTCAGACACAGCATCTTTGTTTGTATGTGGTGCTGAGGATCGAACCCGGGCCGCACGCATGCCAGGCGAGCGCGCTACCACTTGAGCCACATCCCCAGCCCCACCTTTTGTTTCTTTATGATCTCTTGTAAGAGGGATTTTGTGATAGGTTTGAAAACAGGTGTGTGAAGAGACTTATGTGTCAAGATTGGCGAAAGTTCAGATGCTGAGTTTACCACCTCTGTGAAACCAACACAATGTATAGTCACAATTAAACCAATACTACTCCTTCAAAGTGACCAGGCTTCTTCTCTTGGTGACTCTTCATGAGCTTTGGAGTGCCACGGATGATGTTACCATTGTGCTAGAAATCTGCACCTGGCCAGTTGTTGATTATTGAACCAATCAACAAGAAGACACTTGTGTAGCTGCTTATGTTTTCTTAAATTCATCTTACTTATAACAGATTAGAATTTATTCCAGAGAGCTCCCAAGTCTCAGAAAGACCAAAGGGGAGACTGTTGGAACCTGCATGTTGCCTTGTTTTACACCCTGACCTGGTTCCTGCTCTATGACTTAACTCTGTTGGATCTTGGCATAAACTCTGGCCAAGACCTGGTGACTGTTCTCTGAAATGCCCTTCAGTTTTACTGGAAGGAGAAACTACAAATAACAGTCATGGGAACCTAACAGTTTCCAGAAGCCAGACTGACAAAGAAAAGCATAAAGGACAAGCAACAGCATGATACCTAAAGTAACTGGCTTGTTGCTTTACCACCCTGGGCCTGTAACCTTTAGGTTTAAATAGAGTAGGCGTTTCATTGTATGGCATTTTACTTGGCACGAAACAAGAATTGGAGGCACTTATTAAAGTATTTACTGAAGGTGGATGTGCCTTGATAATACCTAAATAACATCATTTTGTAGATATCCTTTCTTTGCTCTGACCAAAGCATTTCATCATTTATTTGGAGCAAAACTAAACAAGACACCAACAACAAAAAATAATTTCTTACACAATTCACATATTCTGGGTTGAGCATTTAAAGTGTCTAAATTCGATTTATTCTTTATGACTCTTTCCTTCACATTATTGCAAACTTAATAGGCATTTTATTTAGTGAAAAACATGAGTGATTCTTTTCAAAAATACCAAAAGCAAATATTACTAGTTGAATTTTAAGTTATTTTATTTTCCTGCAGTTGGATAAAAATAACCCTATCATCTTTTTAAGACTCAGTTTGTCTCTGTTCCTTAATTTTTTAATTGTCTCAAGTCAGCTGTTCATGAGAGTAAAAATAAGGAAGGTTCAAAAGAATGAGGAAGCCAAACTAAGTCACTTTTATTCTGGAGAAAAGTATAGTTCCTAGAAATTAAAGAAATTTCATCATTTCTAGAGGAAGCCCTTTATATGAGAACTATGATACATGCAAATTATTTCCATAGTGTTCTTAACATTCATAATTTAAAGGTAATTAGAACTTTTTTATATTATTACAGTTAACAGCATATTTTGTAGTATCATTATCCAGTTAAAATCGTATTCTGAGAATTTATTTCAGATAAGTGATATTTTAAAGGTTTTAGTTATTATGTGTTGTGGCATAAATGCATTCTTTGGGTAGTTAGCTGACTAACTTTATTAATAATCTATATTTTCTAGTGAATAATATTTTGATTTAATATTATGGGATGAAGACAATTTTTTTTTCTTTTTTAAAAATATAATTGTTAGGCCAATTTCTTCACTAAATATGGAATAAAAAAATTAAGCTTCCTGTATTATTATTCTATTCTGCATGCCTTTAATTATATGAATATATTACTTGAATTAATCCTCATTTATGATATTTATAAAGGCAAAAATGGTTTCTTCAACATTAATGTACTCATAAAATGTTATTTGGTTTTGGACTAGCAGAAAACCCCATCTGTAGTCGACATTTAGGCAATGCCTAAGTACAAAATTTTCCAAATTTGATATGGATATCATTTTTAGAGATTTTTTATGGCACTGGAATTTTGTAGAACACTGTTTAAGAGACATTGCCTTGAAGAAGGATCTTTGTCTTCATAGGCAAACTACAATTCTGCAAGCATTATTTATGAAACTTTGCATATACCTGAAAATTAATTAAATTTAGATTTGAGTTTCACTGTTTTAAACATATTTCATATTCTCAAGTGTTTTAGAATACATTCAAAGTAGATAAACTCTGTCCCCATTTTCATAGTAAAATTATAAACACCAAGATCATGTGGTTTATTAATATTTTAATGTTGGTATAAATAATAATAATAGCAGAAAAATAAATGGATTATTGGGGTGAGAACTAACTCCATAATTACTATGTGAGGTCATTATGGTCATTTTATTTACTGTTGAGAGAATCACTTTGTCTTTCTAAACCTTGGGGTATCAGTTACAAAAGTATTTTATTTTTCTTGCATCCCTTCTTTCTGTGGATTGCAACATTATATGTCTCTACATATAATTCCACATAAAATTCTAAAATTTTTAAATCCCTTGGTAGTAAAAGCTCTTAATTGTTGAACTCTATCTTCATTTTACCATTGTTAATAGCTGACCAAATTTTATGTAGAACTTCAGATTTTTGCCTCTTAGTAGCCAGATATTGAATATCTATTGCAGAATATTATGAAAGGAAAAAAAAACACTGAAATTATTCCCTGACATGTGTAACACAAATTATCTTTTATAGCCATAGTATTGTAGCTTGTAACCACATGGTTGTACTGCTTAATTATTGAAAATATTTATGTTTGTCTGCTACGTAGTTAACATTCTATAATCATTTTTCTCACCATATGCTAACACTTTATTCCATATACTGTGTACTCATACATGTATTAAACTGCATGGCTGACATAAATTGCTAGAATTACAGAATTGAAAATATGGCTATTTCAGTTATTATTTATTTATATCAGGGATTGAACCTAGGGGTGCTTAAACACTGAGCCATTACCCCAACACTTTTTTTTTATATTTTATTATAGACAGTGTTTTGCTGAGTTGCTCAGGGCCTCGCTAAATTGCTGAGACTGGGTTTGGACTCCCAATCCCCCTGCCTCAGTCTTCCGAATTGCTGGGATTATAGGTGTGTGCCAAGGTGCGAAGCACCTTAGTGCTTTTTTGCCAATTATATCTCTGTATTATCTCATTTCATTCTTTCTAGCATGATTGAGATTTATGAAATAAAAAAAAATGTAGTTGTATTCAATAACAGGACAAAAAAGGTGAAAAAAGTTACCTCTATTCAAGAAGCTCAAAGAGCAAGTTTCCTAATTTTGATTAATTTTTGCCAATCTATTAAAATGGCACAGTGATTTTTCTAATATTTGTGTATATTCCCATTTGTAATGTGATTATGAAGAAAATTTCTAGAGATCTATTTCTCAATTACTTTAAAAACTCCATGTCAGATGCATCTAATGTGAATATTTTAACAGTTGGAGTGACTTTCTTTAACATGAAGATTTTTACCAAATACTCTCTATTCCAATGGACACTTAGCCTTTACCTCATCTGATTTATAAAACATGGTTTTTTTCCTTCATAGGTGTATAGGACTCAAAGTAAAATTAAAATTCTAAATTCACAATAAAGACTTCAGTTCAATTTAGCATCTTGGATTGTATTACATGGTCTTGCTATATAAAATTGAATCCTGATCAAAGGAACTAGAAAATATTTAGCCCAGTTTTTTATCCAGTGGGTTAATCCTACTTAATGTATGGAAAGTGACAAAATTTCTTCAGTTAAAAAGTTTACAGGCTTACAGTCAACCTGCCACCTTACAGGAGTTCATTTCTTCTTATCCACCTTCAATTGCTCATGAATTTACTTTAATGTTATCCTGAGAAGGGAAGTGCCTATTAATTATATTCTCCATTTTATTTACATTTTTATTAATCTATGAATTAGAAACACTTATACTAGAAAGTCAGGTCTTTGACTTCCCTGGTTACAAATTTTAAGAGAATCTATTCCTGTCTGCAGACACAGTGACTCTAGTGAGGTGTACATTAAATAACATCGGCTAAGTAAATCATTAGTGGACCCTGAAGTTAGGAGACAGACTTCTCTCTGAGCTGGAGGTTGTATTGGTACATGTACCAATGAAGCAGCTGTTGGGCAGGGAGAGGAATGGAGCATGCACACAAAACAAGCCAATTCTAATAATGACTTATATTTTATCGGTGCACACTAATTACACAGAATTTTGGGTTTCATTGTAATATGTGTGATATATATATATTTTACTAGGGATTGGAAAATTCAATGGCCCTTAACCACTGAGCCACATCCCCAAACCTTTTTATTCTTTATTTTTTGAGACAGTGTCTTGCTAAGTTGCTTAAGGCCTTTCTAAATTGTGGAGGCTGGCCTTGAACTTGAAATACTCCTGCCTTAGCCTCTTGAGTTTCTGGGATTATAGAGGCAGGCAGCACTTCACCTAACTCATTTTGACATATTCTGATATATATAAACATGCTTCATATAAACACCCTTTCTACTCAAAAGTCCATGTAATTTCTTAATTTGCTATATATATATATATATATATATATATATATATATATATATATATATATATATATAAGAATGGCTTGAATTTTGGCATATTCTGATAAGTATTAATGGCTTGCAGTTATTGAGTGCCTACTTTTCCAGGCACTAAACACTTAGAATGTTATCTGTATAATCTACACATATAAGATCAGGACCATTACTACTACTACTACTTCTTTTTTTAATATATAGATCAAAGAATCATGGCATTAAGTTGTAAAATGACTCACTGAAATCCACAAAGTTAGTAAATTATACAGATGATATTTGAGACTAGATACTCTAACCACAGTTTCTCATTTAACACTTAGGCTGTATGCTTAGCATCTAAACTGTTCAGTTCTCTTTGGGAGACTGAGAGGGCAGTGCCCTGACAACACTTTAGCTCTGCATTTTAGTTCTGTGTTGATACTTCAGGTGCAAAAAAGGCTGATTCCTACTTGCCCATTTTAAAGGGTCAGCCTAAACACAAGATAGGTTAACAAGAGAAAAACATCAGACTTACTTGATTATAGTTGTATGTGACACATGGAGCTTTCAGGTCGAAGACTAAAGACCCAGGGTGAGGTATCTATTTTTATGCTCAGGTTTGAGGAAGCAAGGATAGTGTGTAGAAATGTGCTTGAGTAAACAGGGTATGATTTTAAAGAAATAGGCACAGCAAGGCCTGTATGCTCGTATTCTACTTGGCCTCTTTCCAAGTATGAAGCAGGACCCTTTCTGGAAAAGGGGTCTTCTGATTACAAACAAGATCAGATAATTTCTTTTATGACCAATATTGCATGGAAAGGTGGAGAAAGTTAAGGTAATATTTTAAAGATTTTTTTTTGCGGGGGGGAGCTGATTTTGGAAAAAAAGGATTCTGGTTTCTGTGCTCCTCCTTGAGTAAAGAAATTCTAGTTTCTTTGACTTTCCTGGGCAGGGAAGGGATAAGAGACAGAAGAGTGGGATACAGAGAGAAACTTGCTTTTGAGGCCTTCGTATGGAGAGATTGTTTTTGAGTCTCACCAATACTGTTGCTGTTGTTGTTTTTCCTTAAACCACATTGAATGATTTTGATTTCTTGCAACCACAGATAACTACCTATGAAAAAAATTTGATGATTCATGTTAATCTGTTTTGCCAGTATGAAAGGACTCTGAGTATTATAAATTCATTTTTGAGATTATAGATGCCAAACAAAATGGATCAACCTGGAAATTATCTCATGCTTCATATAAACACCCTTTCTACCGAAAAGTCCATGTAATTTCTTAATTTGCAATGAGGTATGCTTATAAAGGAGGAAGAAGGCACAATGTATCTGCATTAGAGTGAATGTTAAGGAGTCAGGCAGAAACCAGGCAACCTTATGTTTTCAAGACACACCTCTGGCCCAGTGCTGCAGAGAAGTGATAGCATTTCTCTTGTGGTTTCTATCAGCCTGGAATGTTGGTGACTAAGACCCTTCTGACACTCTGGTTCTTGGTTTTTTGAAAAGAACATCTGTACTTTTACTCCCATGACAGCAACATAGGATAAGGTGTGTTTTTCCATGGGATAAAACATAAAATAGGAAATTGGCAAGAGAAAATGATTAAGATCCAGAGGAGGATGTAGGAGGCAAGCATTTGTAAGGAAGAAAAATCAAATGTATAATAAGAAAATGGCTCAAAAAGGAAATGTGGGATAATTAATCACAAACAGATAAAAGTATGCCACAAAAGTTCACCCCCTTGAAAGTGGGAGAAATACTTACAGTTTTTATTATTTAATATATTACTTGTTTAAAAATAAATCACCTTTAACAGCAGCATCTGAGCTTATGGCCTTTCCATAGTTTTCTTTTGCTATGCAAAGTTAGGCCCGATTACATTTTCACACCCAAATACAGTCCAGTTTGTGGTAGGATATATAATTATCTCTGCTTAGGCTCCTAGGAAGTGGGAAAGCTAACTGTAATGTAGTGCCTATTAATGCCAACTGCAGGGGCTCATTTTTAGTAGTGTTTCCTAATAGCAAGCCTGGATCAAGACTTGGAGAACCCTCGTTGACCCATGGGTCTCCCCCATTGTTCTAGGCAGACTAGACATCCCTCCTTTTATTAGGGAAGTTATATGCCTACATTCGTGACTTTTGATTTTACAACCCCATGTTCATCTTTTATTAGGGCTGGTTTATACCTGTTCCACACACTGATTATTCATTATAGAAATTTCTGGCTCCTCCATCCTGCACAAATACTGAGGTACTGTCATTTTTTACAACTTCCTTCCCTGGTGAGAGGAGTCCTTGAATATACCAGCCCAGGAGGGGAAGTCCAGCTATCTTAGAGTGGGTTATGTTTGGGACAAAGCCTGGACTTTAGGCTGCCATCATCCTGTACTCTCCAAGTGTGTGGTAGAGACTCTTCCTTATTATTGCATATTTCCTTTAATGTTTAATCTGATTTGGATGCTTCATCCTCTGTGCAAATGTCTAACAAGCTCCTTTTTTTTTTGTACCAGAATTGATAAGTCACTCATTGTTTCCCTCTCAGATTATAGGGATCCAAGAAGGTGTACTATTTCGATTATTTTGATATGAGGATGGTTTTGTTTCAAGTTCTAAGATATGCAAACATGTGTTTTAAAAATTTAACTTTTATTAAAATACAAAGACTTTTACCTATATAGAAACTAGGAAAATGTGGTCTTTAAAAATCTCATCTATGTTTTTGTTGGTGGAGGTAGGGTAGGGAGAGGTGATGGTGCAGAAGAATATATATGTTCACTCAGTGATAGAAAGTTGTCTTTGCTTTGAGGACAGTGAATTTTTGTTATATTTACAGCATTTTCTCATAAGTTTATAAACCTTCTACATTCCATCATCCAGTCCCTCACAGTTTTGTGTTCTCTGGTTGTTCAGATTGAAGCAAATATGAGATTGATGTGTTGAGTCACCATCAAATGTAAAAATCAGAGTGAAAGGTAGTACAAATGTACTGTGTGCCTCCCTGTACTGTACTGTGTGCTCCAAGTAAGGTAAAGATAAATTGTTAAGTAAGCTAGAAAACCATCTTTTAATGAAGGATAAGCTAACATTAGAAGTATCTATTTAATTACATGTTCAAATATTATTATCTACCTACTCCTATGTTGCTGGGCTACTGTGTAAGCTACTCTTCTTTTTCTTCCAGACTGAAAAGAGATTTTTTTTCTGCCCTCCCTTACTTTTGGTTATTTAAAATAGAATACAGAAAATTTTTAAGCATTGCAATCACAACTTATATGAATGCAAAAGTCACACTATAATTATCTTTTTTTCTGCCATCAGAATAAATCTTTGGTCTATTCTTATATGGGATATATATATATATATATATATATATATATATATATATATATATTCATATATATTCTATATACACACATTATAAATACCTTCTCTTACATTAAGGTGTTGTTATTTTCTGTATTAAATCTCTTGATAAATGGCTCTGAATTTTAATAGCTGGACTTATCAGTTATTTTTATTATGTTGTTTATGTTTGTTTGCCATGTTTTGTTTAGTTTGTTGTTTGTTATTTAATACATCTTTCCCAGCCCCAAGGTTATAAAGATATAATATTAAATGTCTCTCAGAACTGCCCAATAGATTTTTCCATACTGATAAAAATGTTTTCTATCTAATGCTGTCTAATAAAGTAACCACTAGTACATGTGGGTATTGAGTACTGGAAATATGGATAATGTCACTGAGGAGATGAATTTTTTAATTTAATCTTAATTAATTTAAGTTGAGATTTAAATAGCCTCATGTGGCTATTGACTATTGTATTAGATAGCTTAGTAGCAGCTTGGTTTTATCACTTGTGGTGCTCCATCTGGTGTTCATCTTTTAGCATGGTGTGAGGCGGAAGTCTGTGTCACGCTTTCCCATGAGAATGAAGAGTTGGCCTGCAGGAATGGCTTTGTTTTACTGATTATTCTCTCTCTCTCTCTGTCTTTCTCTCTCTGTGTGTGTGTGTGTGTGTGTGTGTGTGTGTGTGTGTGTGTGTTTGTGTGTTTCTAAGCTTTTTTTCCTTGTTCTTTGAAAAATTAATCTATCCTGGAACTAGAAACTCCCACTTCCATAATCACCACAGCTTTATATTAACCTTTCTATTTAGTAATGCACACAACTCATCCCTTCCTTTGTTCAGTTTCAGAAATGGCTTGGCCTTTCTGTGCCATTTGTTTTTATCTTTCATATGCATTTTCAACTCTGGTTATCAAATAGAGAATGATGAGAGAAATTTCCCCTGAATTACTATTCCTGTAAGATCTGACTAGAGTTTCTGAAATCAGACTTCAAGAAATTCCTATTAATTTCAAATGTTTGAGTTTGTTAGTTGAATTAGTTTGTGCAAGGTTCTATCCTTTATAATATAAAGTCCCTCCATTGAAAGCATTGAACATTTTTTTTTTCTAAAGTAGGGAAAATAGAAATCAATGAAGTAAGAAATATTCAGAGAATAAAGAAATAATCGAAAAGAGAAGCTGGATGGTGAAGACAATTACTTTATTTAGATTTCCTCTTGGAACATTTTATGAACTAGGTGAGTTGGACTTGAGGTTTCACAGGCCAAAATTGCATGCAACAGATCACAAAGTCCAAAGGTGATATATCTAAAAGGTGACATGTCCTCTTGGGATCAACTGAAAATCTATTGCCATTGTACTAGAAATAGGTTGTGATGCACACACAGGTGCTCACATGCACATGGGCACATAGCTGGAGACTGCAAAGAGACCAGTCTACCTCTAAAGTTGACTCTACTAAAGGGGAACGAAAAGTACCTGAGAATTTTTCACATGGCTGTGCAGCCCAAGGTGGTTCAAAATATCTACAACTTAAAATGTCAGATAATCCCCCAGGTTTTAGAAGAAGAAAATATAAACTCTTAACTAGGAATCCAGCCTAACATAAGCTTTAAGTAATTCCCACACGATAAAGATCCCAGGACTGCACCTTTATAGGACATTATTATGAAAGAACCAGGAGAAGCTGCAGATAGAATCAAGTCCATAAAGACATCAGATAATAATTTTCCATTCTGTTGCAATGCTAAGTGACCTCACACTTCCATTATCCAACATAGAGCAACTGACTCTGTCTCTGCAGGTATTACTTCAAATACTTGAGATGGAAAATAAAATCGACTTTGTCTCACCTACAGGTGGTAGTAACACAGATATTATTTAAGGATTGGATTTATATGGTTAGAACTCATACTCTGTAATTAGATTGGCAAGGTTTGAATATCAGCTTCAAAATTTTCCAACTTGTGACCTTGGGTAACTTCTTAATAATTTTGTGACTCAGTTTCTTCACCTATAAATGGTGTTGAAAAGAATAGTACCTACCCCATAGTTGTGGTGAGGGATAAATGAGTTACTATATGTGAAAAGTAAAAAGTGAAAGTAATGCCTTGGTTATAGTAGCTGATCAATGAATATTGTTTTTGTTTTCCCCCACTTAACTTGAAGTTACCCCATGTCTCATGAGATGTTGGGATTAGGATCATGTTGTAAAACAGCTCTACTTAAATATGTGCATTCAACACTATGGAGAAACAATAGAAATAAAGAGAGGCAAAAGCAAACATGCCTAATGCAGACAGGTGAAATAGAAACAAAACAACTTGTCAGTTTTAGGAAAAATCATTAAATGATTTTTTTTACATAAAAATATACTTGAATTTAAAGAGGCAGATTTTTAATAAAAAATTACATTTGTATACTATGTGTAAAATTTCACAACTGAAATTATGTGGGCCTAGTATAAGGAAGCAAAAGAATATATTGGTAGAAACACTACATTTTATAAAAGTAAAATTCTGAGCATTTTACAGAAGTCTTTATTTTCCACCTAAAAATTTTAAGAAAAAATGTTTCCTATCTCAAGTAATAAATTTTTTTGGTCTCCTTTCAGGTACTGTAGGGTTTTGTTGTGACTTTTTAGGGGAAGAATGTACAACTTAAAAGTCCACTTTCTATCTAATTTCCCATGAATGAGTACATACTTGTTCTGGATAATTCCTAGATCCTTTGTAACTTAAAAATGTCACTAGCATTGCTTTTCATTTATGTTTTTTTTTTTTTTGCTGTTTGTTGTTGTTTTTGTTTTTTAGTGAACACTATGCTTTCACTGACTGCTCATTAACCCAGGGAAGGGGATCAATGACTCACTTAAAGTCACATAACAAGTACAGAAAAGAGCCAAACTCAGACACAGGAGTCCTGATACCAAGCAAGAGGTCCTTCTCACTCTGACAGCAAACCATTCCAACCCAGAAATGAATGTCCTGCTATGTACTTGAGTACTCTCCATAGCCTAGAGTAACTCTAAAATGCCAGTTTCTAGTCACGTTTCTTTTGATTATTTTGTCTCTCAATCACAGTTAATGACAGCTTGATCAGATTGAGTAAGAGGAAAAACAGGTTTGGTAAAAACAAGGGGGTATAGATTTTAACTGGGAAGCAGTTTTATATCCTTTGTTACTGAGTAAGAGATTTCACCTTTTCCTTTGAATATAGAGCATGTGAGAGTCAGCATGCACCAACAACAGAGTCTTCTTATAACATTTATAAATATTTATAAATATTATCTAATGTAGCTTTTTTCCTACCCTGACGAACACAGAGAGAAGTTGTTAAAAGTACTCGAGCTTTAAATGCAGAGTGTTTAAATTAATTCATGTTATTACTTCAGTTTCACAGCTGACTTGTCTTGTAAATAAAACTTTTCCCTCATTAGAAATGAAGCCAATCTTGCAGTTCCCCACAGGTCTAATATCTTTTACACCGTGCTATGCTTCATACATTGACCTAGAACCCAGGGGAGTTTATGCGCAATTGGTGAATTAAACCAGAAGTAATTTCCTGTGGCATTATGTCACAACCTCAATGATGAAAGAGAATCCTTTAATTTCTTTTGCACTTAATTAGAAAAAATAAAATAAATTCTTTAAGAAATACTTAAAGTTTAATAGACCACTATTTATATTCTTGTGCTATATAAATTACATATCCATTTCTTTGCCCACCTAATCACCTTCCAGAGGCCCCACCTTCTAAAAGCATCACATTGGGGGTCAAGGCTTCAGTATATAAATTTTGGGGAGATGCTAACATGAAGTTCATAACATTTTCCATCTAACTGCACTTATTTTTCTCCATTTCTTGTCATCTACAATGGTAGAATGGTGTTCAGAGGCCTGAGTAATCATTCATTGTTTTTTCAAATATTTACAATCCCATTTTCTGTCCAGAAGCAATATGCCTATTAAAATCACATCCTCTTTTCATATTATTTAAATGTTAATAAAATGACCAGGGTAATATATTATGCATCAAACTATTAACATTTTCTACTCATAAGGAATAAGATGGAAAAAATATTATAAGCAACTTTTCAGTGGAAATGGTTGACTACTTTTATAAGCTATTGCTATGAAAACCTTTCACTTACGATGCATTTAAGAACATTTGCTTATGTAGCATTTCTCACGCTTCAAATTTTATTGTTGTTCCTTAAATTTGCTGTACGCCTTTCTGTGTCCTTTTAATCTCTCAATTTATTTTCTTTTACAAGCTGAGTCTATTGCTATTTTGCCTGTTCTTGAAGGGCAGCTCAAATTCCACTCTCTTTAATGATGCTTTGCTCAATGACTCCATCTAGAAGAATGCTACCCCTTGTGAATTTTCATAGCAGTCACCAATCAAAAAATAATTTTGGAACTTATTGTGCACTATCTTGCCTTTTATATTATGAATGTTATTTGAACTCTTTGTAGAAAGCACGTTTACATCTTTTTATTCTATACAATAGACACCAGAAGACTACACATGGTAAGCCCAAATCAATAATTGTGGAAGTAAAAAACAAATGAGAGAGAGCTGGAGTAGCATCCTGGGACTTGTGACACACCCCTGCTCTGGCTCTTCCTTCCTTCCTTTTGTTTATACCACTGAAAATCCAGCAGAAGGATGGCCCTCCATTGTGAGCACTTTACTCCATGTAGTACATTTCCTTTTTGGGAAGTTAAGACACCTCAACCTGAGAACTCCCAACTTAACCTCAAGCTGCAAGTATTGGTTCACTTAGGGTACACTCTAAAATATACAAATTTATTGTCTTTCATAGGTCGACATGGGATGCAAAACATTTTGCAGGTGGTAGTAGGCATAATTGAAAGATCATTTTTTAGAAGCTCTGGCCATTAACCAGTGGTGTGAAAATTGGTATCTTGCTAAACCTCTTTGAAGCTATTTCCTCATCCGCAAAGTGTGGGTGGTAAAATCTCTTTAATCAGAGTTGTTACAAGTATTAAATGAAACACATATGGAAATTTCTTGACTCACACTGGGTCTTCCAAACAAGTCAGTTCCCTTCTCCCAACCAATATTAAAGAAAATGATTCTTTCTTAGCAAAGAGTCAAATAGCACTGTGGGGAGACTGAACAGAGTATCTCTGTGACTTTGAGTTTTGAAAATTATTTTGTTAATTGGATATGTTTATTTTTCACAGTAACTCTTTTAAAATAAACTTGAAAAGTTATAATTCAATCTTTTCAGGAGCTGGTTAAAGGATAAGCCAATTCTCTGATAAGATCAAAAGGATTAAAATCAATGATTTCATAGTGTCATGGGAGAGGGCCTCTGTCATGGGTTGCTTAACAACAGGGATGCATCATGAGACAATTTCGTTGTTGTGCAAACATCATATAGTATATGTACACAAACTGAGGCAGCTTCTACATCAAAAATGATATGATCTATTTTTTTTTTTTTTGCAGGGGGTGGTACTGGGGATTGAACTCAGGGATACTAGACCACTGAGCAACATCCTCAGCTGTATTTGTATTTTATTTAGAGACAGGGTCTCTCTGAATTGCTTAGTGTCTCGCTTTTGCTGAGGCTAGATTTGAACTTGTGATTCTCCTGCTTCAACCTTCCGAGCTGCTGGGATTACAGCCTGCACTACTGCGCCCAGCTGTGATAGCATCTTAAAGGATCATTGTCATTTATGTGATCCATCATTGATGGAAATGTCCTGATGTGGTACAAGATTATATTTGTTTCAAGGACAACTAGCCAAAAACTTTGTTTTGTATTCTTTTCTATAGGAGATATTTATGTCTGTATATTAACCACTTAGGTAGTTTCAGCTTATTTTGTGATTAAAGTTCAAAATTAGACAAGTCATTTTAGGGTCAAGGGTAAGGTAGAGATTGATAAAATGTGCTTTCAGGTTGCAATTATTTGGTTTCTTGTAATTGAACATATGCTATAAATCTATTCCTTTAATTGTTACTAGTAATTGAATTTATTTTCTTTCTGAAGAAAAGCTCAAGCATAGACATGATGTCTTCTACTACTAGATTAGGCCTTTGGATAGAAAATAGATTCTATTCTGTACTATTGTTTGTAGAAAAGTATCAAGTCAGTTACCTTCCACAGATTAACCTCAAGCATCTAGAATATCAAATTTGAAATAGATGGAGATACTTTCTAGGAAAAGAAAATTGGTACTGGGCTCAAAAAATTCAGTATTACATTTAGATTTATGCAGCATCCATGAAATATTATGGTTCCTGCTGTTTGTTAGGTATTATTGTGTATACTAGCTTCACCAATCCATTGAAAACACAAATTCAATGCTTTCCATGTTCAATACTGTTCTACATAGAGGTGGTTCATGCCTATAACACGCTTAAATTCATGTGTATTTGTGTGCATGTTTGTTTGCATGGAGCCGGTGGGGAGAGAGAGTTCAATAGGAAAATAAAATTACTGTAATACAAGACTGCATACTATAAGGGCCACAAAAGAGAGACTTTTTCTTCTGAGAAGGGAGTGGTCCCATTTTGATGGGAAGATATCAGTTGCAGGGCATCTTTGCATCTGGACTTTAAAGGCAGAGGGATGAGTAAAAGACTCTACCAGAGGGAGGACAGAACAAAGGCCAAGAAGGAAAGGGTCAAATTAATTCAAATTCTTGTAGACTATGTGAAAAGGAATAAAGCAGAATAAACATATGATTTCACTTTTAGGCACAATGAACAAAATATGATGTTAAATTTGTGATTTAAATTAGAATCCAACATTTGCAACTCTGATTAATTTTAGATTCTTTAAACCTGTGTGTGTTTCTCAGCATTAGCACTACTGAAATCTTGGACTGGATAATTTCTATTGTGGTGGATGTTTATCACCATTCCTGGTTTCTATCCAGTGCTGAGACTAGGATTGGGCAAGGAGACAGCAAGGGCACAATATTTAAGGAGGCACTCATTCTCAGCATCATATAAATCTCAGTTCTGTACTTGCATGACCCCGAGAATAGGTGCCTCCTTATATTTTGAGCCTTACACACCCTAGTCCAGGAGGTTTTCTGTTCACTAGGAGCCAGTAACACGCTCTCAGTTGTGACAGTCACATGTGTCTCCAAACTTTGCCAAATATCCTCTAGAGGACAAATTTGCCCCTGGTTAAGATCCACTGTAATCTAACTGGAATAACTCAGCACATTTTTTTTTTTTTTGTAAAATACCAAGAAGAGCAGACAGCAACATCACCTTTTTTGTACTTAAAGTAACAACTAAATACAGGTATGGGTAGTGGGTCACACACTTGGGCAGGACAATATGAAAAGATGTAGAAAGAAACTTGAGTAGATGGCTTTGGTCTTGGCACTGGAGAGAAAGGGGCTTGTGTGATTTACCTAGTGGTAAGGGATTCATTCTGCTATTTATAATACACCTGCCTTCAGGGCCTTTGCTGTGCTGAAGAAGAATAATTCTGTTACGCATCATGGGACATATTTAACACAATTTTGAATACATTTGTCTGATTCTTGTAGAAATGTTAAAAAATCTATAATATGCTTATATTTTTTCTTTTTAAGAAATTAGGCAGTATTCCTGGTTAGTACTTCATTGTTCTCAATATATTTGATTAGAAACCCTACTTACCCTACTCATTCTATTTTCTTGGACTTTGAGGGAGTATGGGGCACTTGGGGAATTGTGTTTTGTGCAGCTTGTGACTTCCAAGTTTACAGGTACATCAGACACTACTAATCATATCAGTTAGTGCAAGATCACAAAGCCACACTATATTATGCACTGTGTATAGGTTTAATAAGAGTATGTCCTTACTTCATGTTTAGCAGTCAAGTTCAATCCCCTAAATCCCAGGTGTCTAACATTGAGTGATGTGTCACCCAGCATGTTGCTCCATGGTTTTTATGGCACTGACTACAAAAGTTGGCCCATGGTAATAACAACAAATTAAACCGTTCAGTTTAATAGCTGATGACCTTCCACCAGACTGTGTACTATTTTATTTGTACTTCATGTTCAGTAACCTTTAGTGGTGGCTAATAAAATTATCCTTACCTTACAGATATGTAAGGTTCATTAACTTGCTCACAGTCACATGGTTAGGATCATGTGATTCCAGAGTCTGTGCTCTGACATATTCAGGGCTCCCTACAGGAATGTCCTTGTAGATTGTGCCTCATGCACACTGTGGGCATTTTTGAATACCCTGAGATTTTACTGATAGGTACAATTAAGTGCCAAGTGAATTTCAAATTTTAAAGTGTTATTTATTTGTTTAAAGAAAAAATATTCAGTGGTACTTGTTAAAATATGGTAAGGAAATTGTTATTTGGGGTTATTGAGATAAATGTATAGATCATTACAATAGAGTCTTGCAGTGGAATAGAGAATTTGAGCTGACTTCTGAATACAGCATAGGCAAGTGGGATTTTATAGCTAAGGAGGAGTGGAGCGTTAGTGGGTAGAAAATGAGTAAGAGGATCCCCAGAGGTATAGGGCATTTTGGATAAATCAACCTAACAGGATTCTTGTTGAAGACAGGACAGGGTGGTCATGCATTGCTTAGGGGATGGTGGAGGATGAAGAAGCTGATTGGCTATCTGAGATTAAATGTGCAGGTTTCTTGTTGAACTGACAAAGTAGTGTTTTTTGCTGAAAGTAAATTTTACCAGGAAAGGACTTAGGTTCAGAAACCTGAGTAAAGTTTGGCCAAGCAGAGAATTTCTCACTTTTTAAAATTTTATTCTGGATGCTATACAGTGGGTAATGGGGAAGTGAGCAGTGGTTTCTTTTCTTCCTCCCTCCTTTCCCACCCTCCCTCCCTCCCTGCCTGCCTTCCTTCCTCCTGTGGAAACTTGCCTAGATGTAAATTCATTGCGGAAAGAATGAAGTTCAACTGAAAGGTTATTTCTTGCCTATTGTGATTTCCGCTTTCCAGTGCAGCCCGTGCACTTAGGAGAATGAAACCCTCTTTTAGAACTGCTCCTTCAGTTAGTGAAAATTGTGTAATGCCACCAGAGTTCTCTCTCCAAAGCCTAAGGCTAGAATATTCTCTCACTATTATTTATTATTGTCATGGAGCTATTAGCTTTTGCCATTAGAAACTATACTTATACTAAAGGTGTTACAGCTGGATGTATGTGCTCCAAATTCTCATTACATGCTGCTGACCTCTCCCTATAAATCTCAGCTTGGAGTTATCAGCTTTCTACTTGTTGGCCCTAATTGGAAAGTTCTCTGCTATATACAGGTACAAAATGTACTATCAGAGCTTGAATTTCTGCCCCTTATTAACATTTCCTTTGTGACTTATTTCCTCAATTCTTTTTCCATTGGAAATTCAGCTGAAACAAATTCCTCAGTTTTATATACAAAGTGAGCTCATGGTAGAACACATTACAAATCATGCAATGCAGTAAATGAGAACACAGTCTAATACTTTTGACATTAGAGAATATTAAAATGTCCTTTGCTAATTAATTACCTGCCCATCATTTTTTAACTTAATAATTTTGAAACAAAGTATATGTTTGTAAGAAGATTGAAACTCTTTTTTTTTTTTGCTTGAAAATGAGAGTATCAGGTATACAGCAGTAAATTCCATGAAGGGTCTGCAAGGAGTTATAATTTTCTAAAATCTTCAGATGGATTCTGTTTTGGCAGACTATTGTGTAGTAGTCCAAAGATGGCAGAGTGAATGTTTCTGACTTGATTCATTTGTCCATCAGAACAATATTTCCCGGATAGAATCCTTTGAATTTTCCATTGAAGTCATGTGTTCATTTTGAGGAATTTCCTGCATCTATCACAATTGTTAACCCTTTTAAGAGGAGGGGAGGCACCATATTTAGAAAAATAAGGACTCAGATGTCCTGGTTTTAGATTTTCTACATATTATTAATAGTGACTTAACTTCAGCAAGGTGTGGCTGCATATGCCTGTAATTCTAGCAAATCAGTATTTCTCAGAACAAGTCATCTTAAGAAGTATTTGTGTTTTCAGTATCTATTTAATATTTAAACAGTTATTTTACCAATTTCATTTTAAATAGCATTTACTTTGAAACAGCTGTGTAGGGTATGCTAGAATAAATTTTGTTCTCCTCACAATTTAATTTATTTTTTTCTGTTAAAAACTGATTTAAGCAGTCTTCAAATAAATGAAATATGAGCTCATAAGACCATGAGATAAAACGATCAAACTACATAGGTTCTATTTTTTTTTTTAATATTTTTTATTTTTTTTATTTTTTTTTATTTATCTTTTTTTTTTTTACATTTTTTTTATTGGTTGTTCACAACATTACAAAGCTCTTGACATATTATATTTCATACATTAGATTGACATGGGTTATGAACTCCCAATTTTACCCCAAATGCAGATTGCAGAATCACGTCAGTTACACATTCACAATTTTACATAATGCCATATTAGTGACTGTTGTATTCTGCTACCTTTCCTATCCCCTACTATCCCCCCTCCCCTCCCCTCCCATCTTCTCTCTCTACCCCATCTACTGTAATTCATTTCTCTCTTTGTTTATTTTCCCATTCCCCTCACAACCTCTTATATGTAATTTTGTTTAGCAATGAGTGTCTCCCTTCATTTCCATGCAATTTCCCTTTTCTCTCCCTTTCCCTCCCATCTCAAGTCTCTGTTTAATGTTACTCTTTTCTTCCTACTCTTCCTCCCTGCTCTGTTCATACTTGCTCTCATTATATCAAAGAAGACATTTGGTATCTGTTTTTTAGGGTTTGGCTAGCTTCACTAAGCATAATCTGCTCTAATGCCATCCATTTCCCTGAAAATTCTATGATTTTGTCATTTTTTTTTGCTGCATAGTACTCCATTGTGTATAGATGCCACATTTTTTTTATCCATTCGTCTATTGAAGGGCATCTGGGTTGGTTCCACAGTCTAGCTATTGTGAATTGTGCTGCTATGAACATCGATGTGGCAGTGTCCCTGTAGCATGCTCTTTTAAGGTCTTCAGGGAATAGTCCGAGAAGGGCAATAGCAGGGTCAAATGGTGGTTCCATTCCCAGCTTTCCCATGAATCTCCAAACTGCTTTCCAAATTGGCCGCACCAATTTGCAGTCCCACCAGCAATGTACAAGTGTACCCTTTTCTCCACATCCTCGCCAGCACTTGTTGTTGTTTGAATTCATAGTGGCTGCCAATCTTACTGGAGTGAGATGGTATCTTAGGGTGGTTTTGATTTGCATTTCTCTGACTGCTAGAGATGGAGAGCATTTTTTCATGTACTTGTTGATTGATTGTATATCCTCCTCTGAGAAGTGTCTGTTCAGGTCCTTGGCCCATTTGTTGATTGGGTTATTTGTTATCTTATTGTCTAGTTTTTTGAGTTCTTTGTATACTCTGGATATTAGGGCTCTATCTGAAGTGTGAGGAGTAAAAATTCGTTCCCAGGATGTAGGCTCCCTATTTACCTCTCTTATTGTTTCTTTTGCTGAAAAAAAACTTTTAAGTTTAATTAAGTCCCATTTGTTGATTCTAGTTGTTAACTCTTGTGCTATGGGTGTCCTATTAAGGAATTTGGAGCCCGACCCCACAATCTGTAGATCTGAGCCAACTTTATCTTCTATTAGACGCAGAGTTTCTGATTTGATATCAAGCTCCTTGATCCATTTTGAGTTAACTTTTGTGCATGGCGAGAGAAAGGGATTCAGTTTCATTTTGTTGCATATGGATTTCCAGTTTTCCCAACACCATTTGTTGAAGATGCTATCCTTCCTCCATTGCATGCTTATAGCCCCTTTATCAAATATAAGATAGTTGTAACTTTGTGGGTTAGTCTCTGTGTCCTCTATTTTATACCATTGGTCCACCCGCCTGTTTTGGTACCAGTACCATGCTGTTTTTGTCACTATTGCTCTGTAATATAGTTTGAAATCTGGTATCGCTATACCGCCTGATTCACTCTTTCTGCTTAGAATTGCTTTTGCTAACATAGGTTCTAAATTGAGATCTATGCAGAATTATGATGTTTCTAAGAAATTAAATATAAATACTTTTCTTTCCTCAGATCAACTTGTTTTTCCTAACATTCATGCCAAGAAAGAATTATGAGGAAAACATGAATGTACAAAATTTTCATCACAGAAACTTGAGGTTAAATTATCATCCTCTTTTTTTCTACTGCATGGGACAGAAATTGTGTCAATGTTTTTTAAAGTACATATATTTAGCATACTGTCAACTGTTGTTCTCAAATCTGTATTATCCCATTGTGTGTGCCTAGTGCTCAAAGGAAAATAACAGATCTATTTGAGGACAAAGGATTTTTCTCCCAAAATATCTTCATTATATAATGTAATCATCTGATATTTTTATGGTGATCAGCGATTTCCACATTTTGTGTCTCCCAGCTTTTTTTTAAAAAAATATTCTTTCTGTTTTAGACATCATCTATAAATAGGTGCATATTCTATTAATATGGTTGTTGCTGTTTTTTTTTTCTTTCAAGTTTCCAGTGCCTACCAATCTTGAAACCAGAATTAGAAGCAAAGGAGTAATTTAAAAAGTAAACATTTATCGATACCCTTATATTCCAATCACTTAATTATTTTTTAAAAAATTAATATTGCTCTGTGACATACAAATGCAAAGCTGCCAAGAAATAGTATATCGTTTTATTCTTTCGATGACCTATGAGATATTTTCTCATATTTTTTTAGAGATGAGAAGGCTGATTTTAAAAGGCTAACTAAGTTTTAAATTCACACAGCTCATTAGTGGTTGACCTAAGAAGACAGATCTGACTCTTAGTGTCTTAAATATTCTACAAGTAATTCTTAAATCTCTGAGAATTTAAACATATACTAAATACTTTCTTCAGTCTATTATGTATAATAAAAATCTCTTCTACATTCCTATCCTAGGAAAAAATTAGAATTTTCTATAAAAAAGGGAGTACTAGAATCTTTGACAGCTATGTTGACCTATAATGAACATAGGAAACATTGTACTTATTACATGAAGCAAATATCAAATTATAAGAAGAATGTAGGTATTTTCATGTATTCCAATAGGTTATTAAATATTTCTCTACCCTTTCTGTTAACAATTGATTTGTGTTATATGTTGTTGGCTGGTCCAGATTTTAGTTATAGAACTTTTTAAATTTTAGCATCAAACACTGATTTAATATGTTGCAATACTATCCAATCTTTATCTATGATTGGGAAGTATCAATTCAGTAACACACACATAAGCACACTTTATAATTTTTTGGTCGATGGCTTTTGACTTTGAATAATTCCTTTAAAAATATCTTCTTATTTTCCAAAGATTCTTAATTTATCATAGCACTCTTGTTACTGTTACCATCTTTCTTTGTTTTCATCATCCTCTAATATGAAAATTAATTTTAGTTTGTGCCATCAATTTCTGTTTCACAAAAACAGTACATTGCTATACTGTTTTCTTATTCCTCTCCCTAAAATGTTCTTAGATATTACTACTTAAAAAAAAAAAAAAACTAAAATCACCTAAACTTACAATACAAACTCTTTCTGACAATGAGGAAATTGAAACTATGCTGTATAATTAAGGTGACCAAAAGAGGAATAAAACAAAACAGAAACAAAAATACTTCTGACACTTACTGTGTGGGAATTTCATCCACAACAACTGATTCTCTCATTCTTGGCCAACACCAATGAGGTGTTCTGCGGTTCAATTCTGACACTAATGACCCTGAGTTAATTCACACCCCACAGTTTGAGGGTTCAGTTCAACAAGAGCACCCCCCCACACACTCTTGATCCCAATCATAAGTGTGGTTTCCAGGTTATCTACCACTTCTGTCCAACCTCTTTACAAATCGGAAGGCACCAAGATTTCTTTCTTAGGTACAATAAGTTGTTAGATGAACTCATGTAACTCAGAAAAAAAAAAAATGTCATGCTTACCAATGTAGTGAAAGGATGTGACTCCACAGCACCCTGGTGGAGGTGATACACAGGACATGGTGGGAACAGGTGGCGGGGAGGGTAGAGCTGGCAGGGCCCTCTAGGCAAAGCACCCTCCCAGCTCTTGGGACAACAAAAGATAACTTTTTCTTAGCCCTGTCCCAAATTTAAATGGTTGTTAGGAAATTCAATGCTATTGCCAGAAACAAAGGAGTTATTAGACTTGTATACTTTGTAAGAAGAATTTATGACTTTCTCTATGTTTTCAAGAGTTGACATTTGGGGGGCATTTCATGATGACAACTTATATGTCCTATTGGAAATTTTTGAACATCCACATTTTGTCATTTGAAATGAAATCTTATGTTAAGTTGAATTCTTCCCACCATTGGGGAAAAATATTAAATTTTTACTTTTTCAAACATAGTGATTGTTATTTTTGCTTGCTAAAAGAAATTAAATGACTGCGATTCTGAAAAAAAAATCTAATTCTTTCCTGAAAATAGTCTTGGACTCTATCTACCCAAACAACAAAAGAAACCATGCCACCACTGACTACTGAAACCATTCATCATGCCAACTGTTTGCAAGCGTGTAAGATTTTTTTCAATGATTTTTTTTTCTTTTTTAGCATCTGACTGACAGATATAATGAATGTTGTTGGCAGCCCTTATCAAAAACAAGAGCTGCCACGTATTAACAATTTAAAATAGCCACCTTTCATCTTGGCAACCTGAGAAAGAGTCTGGTATTCTAAATGTCTTTTCCAAAACATTATAAAAAGTTAAAATAAGAATATTTTGATCTTTCGCTAAGTTCCCTCAGGAACTTTTAAACTAATATTGCATACATGCTATTTGAAACCCTTTGGTCGAACCCTTTAAGCTATTCTTTCTCTGTAAATATGAGCTAGATGGCTGACAGGATGTGGTAGTGAGAACTGGGTGGAATAGCACATACAAGGTCCTTCTGTCTGTAGATCACTATCCCACTCCCACCGTCTCCATCACGGAGACCTTCCCTGATCACAGTGGCTGGAAGAATTGTTTCCCATTTCTTGTTCCTATGATTCTTTCATTTATTTTATATAAAGCAGTTCTTTTGTCTATATTCATGTTCCCTTCTACAGCAGACACTATTCATTTGCTGCCAAATTCTCCTATTATTATATCTAGTTTCATTTATTCATTCATTCTGAAACATTTCTAAGAACCTACTTTGCTTTTGATGGTGATACTGTGTGAATAAAATGAAGCTATTGCCTTTTTTATTATTTTAAATATTGTTTTTAGTTGTAGATGGACACAATCTTTTTATTTTATTCATTTATTTTTATGTGGTGCTGAGGATCGAACCCAATGCCTTACACATGTGAAAGGAGCACTCTACCACTGAACCACAACCCCAGCCCAAGCTGTTGTCTTAATAGGACAGTCAAAAGTGAATTTCTTTTTTAATGAGTCCAAATATATACTATATATTTGGACTCATTAAAAATATATATACTGAAGCTTCTAACAGTTATTTTTTTAAATCAAATTCTGTTTGTTTTATTAATTTTTTTATTTATATATGACAGCAGAATGAATTACAATTCTTATTACACATATAGAACACAATTTTTCATATCTCTGGTTGTATACAAAGTATATTCACACTAATTTGTGTCTTCATACATGTACTTTGAATAATAATGTCTAACATGTTCCACCATCATTTCTAACCCCATGCCCCCTAACTTCCCCTCCAACCCCTGTGCCCTATCTAGAGTTTGTCTATTCCTCTCATGCTCCCACTTTCTACCCCACTATGAATCTACCTTATATCAGAGAAAATATTCGGCATTTGGTTTTTTGGGATTGGCTAACTTTACTTAGCATTATCTTCTCTAACTCTATCCATTTACCTGCAAATGCCATGATTTTATTCTCTTTTATTGCTGAGTAATATTCTCTCGTGTACATATGCCACATTTTTTAAATCTATTCATCTATTGAAGGGCATCTAGATTGGTTCCACAGTTTAGCTATTGTGAATTGTGCTGCTATAAACATTGATGTGGCTGTGTCCCTGTAGTATGCTGTTTTTAAGTCCTTTGAGTATAGATCGAGGAGAGGGATATTTGGGTCATATGGTGGTTCCATACCCAATTTTCCATGAATCTTCCATACTGCTTTCCATATTGGTTACACCAATTTGCAGCCCCACCAGCAGTGTATGAGTGTACCGTTTTCCCCACATCCTTGCCAACCCTTATTGTTGTTCCTCGTCATAATAGCTGCCATTCTGTCTGGAGTGAGATGAAATCTTAGAGTGGTTTTGATTTGCATTTCTTTAATTGCTAGAGATGATGAAATTTTTTCATATATTTGTTGATTGATTATATATCATCTTCTGAGAAGTGTCTGTTCAGGTCCTTGGCCCCTTTATTGATTGTGTTATTTGGTTTTTTCTGGTGCTTAGCTTTTTGAGTTCTTTATATATCCTAGAGATTAGTGCTCTATCTGATGTGTGTTGTATATGCATCAGCATAGAAAAACATTAGTGTGTTGCAAGAGAAATACTAAAGCAAAAATAGTTTTGTTTGCAAAATTTTGCCTTAATAACTTTTCTACTTTTACATTCAAGGGAGCTGTTTTTGCATGGAACTTTCTGGTTTGGATAGAGCTGCTGAACAGTACTGGATATAATTGTTTATTTTTCCACTTGTGAAAAGGAGAAGCCAGTGCCAATGCTCTTCTGCAACCTAGAGCTTAGTTAACTGTTAAAGATTGCACCTTCCAAAATGTGTGTCAGTTTTTCTTTACAGAGAACTTTTGTGGTCTTTTTCTCATCATTACTAAGGCAGTTTAGAGTTTGTGTTTGGTGGGAAGATGTATGGTAATGATAATACTCCACGGTATTGGAATATCAAGACTGAATAACTAAGTAACACAACCTAAATTAAACCCTTCCCTACATATTTTTATGCTGTAGACAAACTTTGTGAATCTTTTTTTTTTTTTTTGGAGGGAGATACCAGGAATTGAACTCAGGGGCACTCGACCACTGAGCCACATCCCCAGCCCTATTTTGTATTTTATTTAGAGTCAGGGTCTCACTCAGTTGTCCAGTGCCTTGCTTTTGCTGAGGCTGGCTGTGAATTCGCCTTCCTCCTGCATCAGCCTTCAAAGCTGCTGGGATTATAGGTATGTGCCACCATATCTGGCAAACTTTGTGAATTGAACTGATGATATAGTTGTAGAAGCTATTTTCTGTGTTAGCCTTTCCTGTGTGAATGTACAATCATCTGTTTTGGTGCTTCATATCTAGAATGATGCTCTTCTCATCCTTTTTATCCTTATCCATGGATTATTCCTTATCTTTGAAGAATTGTTCCAAATTTTCCTTTCTCTAGGCTCTATCCCTGTTCTTCATTCACCCAGCCTGATGAGATATTGTTATGGTTTGGATGTGAGGTGTCTCCCAAAAGCTCACAAGTGAGACAATGCTAGAAGGCTCAGAGGAGAAATGATTGGGTTGTAAGTCTTAACCCATCAGTGATTTAATCCCCTAATAGGGATTAATTGAGTAGTAACTGAAGTATAGGGTGTGGCTGGAGGAGGTGGGAATTGGAGTGTGGCTTTGGGTATATATTTATATCTGGCAAGTGGACTTTCTCTGCTGTTTTCTGATCATCATGATGAGAGCTGCTTCCTTCTGCCACACATTCCTGCCATGATGCTCAGCCTCAACTGGAGCCCCTACGAATGGAGCCAGCCTTCTGTAGACTAAAACCTCTAAAACTGTGAGCCCTGAAATAAACTTTTCCTGCTCTACAATTGTACTGATCTGGTCATTTAGTCACAATGACAAAAAAAAAAAAAAGCTGACTAAAACAGGAATCTCATATTTTCACAAACTCGTGCACATATTATTTCCCTTATTTTTCATTATCTCTTTCTAGGTTTATACCTCTTAAATAGACTCTGAACTTTTGGATGCCCCAGGACGTTATCATCTTTATTTTTTTAACTGTATGTCTTGACATTGTATGTGACATATACATTGTTCTTTGTAAATGCTTCTTTGATGAAAATATGAATAGATATTAATAATTAAGATCAGATAAGCTTCTGCATGCAGACGATAAAACCTCAAGGAAGGTATAGTTCAGAAGGGAAACACAATCCAGGAGTGATTACTTTTTTCAACTATAATAGGAGCCAAAGCTATAGAGTAATGTGGCAATAGTATAATAATAATGAGGAAGAACATGCAATCTAGGCCAGAGAATTGAGCTAACCACAAACTTAATTATGGTTATGTGAGTCCATTGAGATAGAATCCAGAATAGTTGTGAACAATTTGAAAGTAACTTGTGCAAAAGGCTTATAATAATTGGGAAAATAGGCACGGAAGGTGTTGGGAAATTCATTTTATTGCTATAAATTATTGATGGGTTATCACTGCTTGCCTATGTTCTAAATAGACTTATGTTGTCAATTTTGAAGAGCCCTTGGATAATTTAGATTAATATAATTCACTTACAAGCTAGATGAAATATTAATAAATGTTATTACCTACCTTATTTAGACCTTTCTCCCTACCATGGACTGTAATGCATACTTTTCTGTGCATTATCTTTAGTACTTATTCCAATATAATTATTCAAGTTTTACAGATGAGGAAACAGAAGGTTAGAAAATTTAATCCACTTGTCTTTGATCACAGAACTGTTAAATACCAAATCTGACATTAAATCCATTGCATTTGAAATTGTCTGTCTCACACTACATTGTGCTATGACTCTGAGTCTAGAAAATACATGTAACTTTTCTGCACAAGATTAACATGAAAAACATAAATGTCTATAAATTCAGTTATCTCTTTGGTCATTCATTCGTTCACTCCATTCATTTGTTCACTGAATATTTATTTATTGACCATCTAGGCACTCTGCTAGCTATTACAAATGTGCAACACATCCACGTTTCGTGGTGGGATTTACAGTGTGAGATTCAGGGATGAGAAATATAAATAACTGTATAATAACAATTTTGATAAGTACTTTGAAGAAAACCATAGTGCCTTTTGTTAAGTGTATTACAGAGCAGAGTTCTTATGTACTTCCTTCCCTGTGGGTAAGTGTAATTAGATTTACAATATAGCTTACTGTAACCCAAGAGGATGCTTAAAATAGCTCTAGATAAGTGGTACCACAACAGTGTAATCAAGCTGAACAGTTTGAAAACATTGGTCTTCCAGCAGCCTTTTCACAGCAGAAGGAATTTTGGTGAATTGTTTGGTATTTTTGAAGAAAATTGTGGTGCTGTATCTAAATAGGTTTTGAAAATTTTCCAAGTGTCACATCTGTTTTTCAGTTTTGGAGGGTGACTTTGGAACTATCTCAACAGCAACATACATCAGTTCTCAAAAAGCACAAATATCTATGGAGATGAGTATCTCTCTTCCCTTTAAAAACCAGTATCTGTCCTGCTTCGACTCTGAACACAGAAGAGCTTTTGAACCAGAAATGTGGATGGAGTATTTGCTGATTATGAATATTTGGCTATCCATATAGATAACAGTTGGCATAAAATCAAAATAGTAGTAAAATAGAAGAACTCACTTGATTTAAGAGTTAACATTAGGTGCTCAATATAAAATAAAATCTAAGACAAAATACAAACAAAGCAAAACAAAACTGTGAAACTTTGCCAGATGTTCCTAACACCCTAAACAGGATAGAAGTCATAAAATCTTAGGTTCAGCTTCCAAAATTACCTTAAAGCCTATATTATAATATCATAAATAATTGGTATTTAAGAAATTTGTGAACATTGTAGAAAAATTAAAATCAATGGTTTGTTTTGTTTTTCTCTTCTAAGAAATGTCTGTTATAGCTCAACTTTCCTTTCCTCCCTCCTCTTTCAAAATCTCTTCATAAGCAGATGGAAAACTGGTCATTTCCCAATAACTGGAAATACTTTTGTAATCATCTGCAAATCTGAAAGGTCAGGACCCTATTTTTCAGCTGTCAGGGAATGGTTGAAATGCTTTTCATGAAATAAGTGGAAACATATGTGTAAAATAGAAGGTAAATCAAAAAATATGGTATCATAATTGAAATCTATTATCATCTATCAATTTTAGGTATTGTGAGCCTGCCTTATTATCACGTTCTTGGAAGTTCCTTATCCTGCTAATACTTCACATTACCCTCACCTTATGTCTTTCTTTTGTGCTGCTCTCACAGAAGAAGAGCTCTTCAGGTGGGTTTTGAGGAATACATAGGAGCTTCCTTAACAGAGAAGCAGGGAAGAGGATTCCTTAATAGCAATAACACCTATTAAGTTATTTAAAGACACAAAGATAGGAGCTAACATGGAGTGAGCTGGAAACTGAAATTAGTTCAGTGTTGGCAGAGCACGTAGTGCAAGGGTAGTCATGACATTAGAGGAGAATAATGAAGTGAAATGGGGTCAGATCCGATGACAAAACAGTCAAAATTCAAGTACAAATATTTCTACTAGTGAGTTCATATTTGATAACTAGTAAGGAACTAGTCCACCTCAGGGGAGGAAGGAAGAAAGGACTAATAGAGACCTGAAATATACACAGGTAACCAAAACATTATAGGACTCCACACCTGATCTGATGATTTTCATCTTATCCGTGAATAAGAAGCTAACTTTCAGGGGGTGACTGAGGATGTTTGGGGGACTTGAGGAAAGGAAAGATGTTAGAACTGTAGTAGTGAAGAAGAGGGGAGGATACCAAGATCTGTGTAATAATTGTATCAGAGAAGCCTGGGATCTTGCCATAATTGAAATCTGTGAATGTGAAAAGGCATCAGTCTATACAGTTAATCCATTTCCCCAAGCTCTGTAGATTACTAGAGTTGTATATCCCATTCCAAGTTTGAAATTTTTAGGCTCCTTATTGCAAGAACATATAAATGCAAGGTACTTGATATTGTTGTTGATTGATTATAGATTATAATAATATTATCCACCTGCTAAGAATGTGGTTAGTGCATTGTGTAGTTGCCACATTTATACTCTTCTTTTCTATAAGGTATAGATTTTAAAAACCATTGAGAATCCACTTAGGAAATTTTCCAAAGATATTTTTGCCTATCATTATCAGAAATGGAATTTAATGGAGACCAACTTTTTCAGCTGAGCAGAAAAGAAATTGGAGCTAAAAAAGGGCTCAGAGTTTGGGAGAAGATGTGTCAATGGATTGGACATTTTCAAGGAGATTCTAGAACAGGATAAATGGAATAACAATTTTTTAAGATTGCATAAAAGATAGTAATAGTAATTGTGATGTGGAATGTCAATGTTTAAGACCCCAGTAATAGAGGCATTCCAAGTGGCCATTAAGTTCAAATTTGAATCAAGTTACTGGAATAAAAATAAAAGTAGAGGTCATGAATTTTATAGTTAGGTTATGGTAGGATTTGGGAATGAGGTGAAATGAATCTTAAAGGGATGGCCTAAAAGCTGGTAAGTCCCCATGAATGTGATATATCTTTATGAGCTGAATGTTAAAAGATTTTTTTTTGCATGAAGGTGAAAAATAATGATATAAAAACCACAGAGTGGAAGTGGATTATGCTGAGCCTCTGTTCTAGACCTGGATGTATGGAGAAGGCAACTTCTGTAAATCAGATTTGAGGAGAAAATATGTGGAGACAACACAATGTCCAGGGCAGGAATAAGGAAGTTTGTTTATATATGTATATATAATAAACAATGGGAGCCTAGAGGGCATAGAAAGTATAAAAAACATGGAGAAGGACATCAAGAAGGGTGTGATAAAGTGGAAAGTACAAACAACAAGGGAAAAAGGGCTCAGCTGTTTGCAGAACAGACTTAAAAGAGACTTGTGATTACAGAAAACAGTTTATTTGGGACTTGAGAGTGGTGGAGACAAGAGGCATCAGTGGAACTTAATGCTTCAAACTTCTAAGTGGAGCTTTGGCTTAAAGGTCTTTTGCTATTTCAGATCCAAATAATGCTATGCCCTGATTTCAGTCACATTTTTGTTTGAGCCAAGTGAGAGTGACACTGTCCAAAGTTCAGTGGGTGTTGGGGCTGAAATACACCCCTTTTTGGTCAGTTCATATCGGATTTGGATGAAATTGATTGGAATTCATCTGATTTTTTAACTTTGCTTAATTGGATTTTACTTTAAAAGTACTGAATTTGATTTAAGTAATTATTTCATTGGCACATTTTAAAATATTTTTTCAAAGCACTGTACTGTATTAGCTTAATATTTGGAATTTATGATTGTGTGTCATCATCTTCTGCTTATTAGGACAGATTTTTGCCTGATGATATTAATTCCCACTGTTGTATTTTAAAATAACATGGCCTTTTTTTTGAAATGCTTAAATATAAGGATTTATTTTATTTCTGAACACATGAAATCTATGAGGCTCACAATTTACTCTATCTTCCAAAGGAATAAATAGTAATAAAATTCATGCAAACCCAATAACCTCTTCATTCAAATGTTCATTTTCCTTTCCTTTGACTTCAAACACCAAGGTTTGTGTGTGTGATTTCTTTTTTAAAATTTTTTATTCTTATTTGTTATATATGACAGCACTATGATTCATATTACACATATAGAGCACAATTGTTCATATCTCTGGTTGTACACAAAGTATATTCACACCATTCATGTCTTCATACATGTACTTAGGGTAATGTTGTCCATCTCATTCTACCATCTTTTTTTTACCCCCTTGCCTTTCCCCTCCCTCCCCTTTGCTCTATCTAGAGTTCATCTAATCTTCCCATGTTTCCCCTCCCAACCCCACTATGAATCAGCCTCCTTATATAAGAGAAAACATTTGGCATTTGGTTTTTTGGGACTGACTAACTTCACTTAGCATTATATTCTCCAACTTCATCCATTTACCTGCAAATGCCATGATTTTATTCCCTTTTATTGCTGAGTAATATTCCATTGTGCATATATACCATATTTTCTTTATCCATTCATCTACTGAAGGGCATTTAGGTTGGTTCTACAATTTAGCTATTGTTAATTGTGCTGCAATAAACATTGATGTGGCTGTGTCCCTGTAGGAGTATTCTGTTTTTAAGTCCTTTGGGTATAGACTGAAGAGTGCCTGAGCACTTTGATAACTAATGTAAACTAAGAAATTGGGACTGTAAATTTACTTATTTTACCATATATTTAAAAAGGTAAGCCTTATATAAAATAAAGGAGGTTTGATATCATTAAGTGAATTTTAACAGAAATTTAATGAAATAAATGTAAGAAATGTTTTTATATATCACATAGTCCAACTACCCATCTATTGCTGATATATGCATTGGGTGTTTTTTCATTAAAGATGTTTCTCATAACTGGTATTATGGAACAGGTAAGTAAGATCAAAGTTAGAAGGATTCCTGTCATTAAAGCTATGTAACCTTGAGAACTTGACTTCTCCAAGCCTAGTGTTTTCTTTTCTCTAAAACGGAGATTATCAGAGCATTTGAGAAGATTGAGGCAACATAGTTTACTTTTATATACTTATGTCTATCATGTTACCTTTATATGAAACAAGCTCTTCTGCAGTCCTAGCCTACCGGCTATAGTTCAGCATCCATTAGATAGTTAAATTTTTTTTGAGAGAGAGAGAGAGGGAGAGGGAGAGGGAGAGGGAGAGGGAGAGAGAGAGAGAGAGAGAGAGAGAGGGAGAGAGAGAGAGAGAGAGAGAGAGAGAGAGGGAGAGAGAGAGAGAGAGAGAGAATTTTCTAATACTTATTCTTTTAGTTTTTGGTGGACACAACATCTTTGTTTGTATGTGGTGCTGAGAATCAAACCTGGGCTGCATGCATGCCAGGTGAGTGTGCTATCTCTTGAGCCACATTCCCAGCCCAATTGAAAATTTCTAAAAATTAAATTTCATACTAAGTTCAATTTTTGGTATCTTTGCAGCAGTCTGGTCTTTGACAATGCAATAATACCAATAGTTTTCATTTTCCCAAGGTAGTTATTGAATAATTACAATATGCCAGTCAAGGTCTTCTAAGTTCCTAGCCAAAAAGTCATCAGATATGTCCCATGCACCTGCGGTACAGGTCTGCTTCAGCATCCTGATGTACTTAGGCATGGGCTGGCAGCTGCCCATGGAAGTATACATTCCTTGTTAATCCAGCAATTAATTTCAGAGCTTGGTCTCAGGGTCAATTACACTTCCTCTAGTTGGAGTTCATTCAGGCCCATTCTTAACAGTTCATCATGTTTGTCCATCCTAATCATATAAAAATATTTTTTTAAAGACTGTGATGAACAATTTGCTTCAAAGAATAAATGTCAGTTTGGCTGTAGGGTGAATACAGCTGATAAGGACTCCTATCTGTGTTGCTCTCTTCACCTACCCTCCTGTTGACCCCTCACAGCTACCCATACCTGTAGGGTAGTAATATGGCAAACTGAGCACAGTGACATTTCAACAAGAGAAGCTCAAGTGATGGTTTCTCAGTGTGTTTTGGTTTTGTGATTTCTGCATGGTCGATTTTCAATACAACACCAAACCAATTATATATGTTTCCAACAGCTACGGATTTTCTTTCATCTTTGATGCCTTCAATTAGAAGAAAGGCAGGTCATTTATATCTCTATGACAAAGATATGTGAACAAGATTATTTCATTCAATATTTTTGCTAAAGTTCTAAGATCAAAACTTTTTTGGGCTAGTGTTTTCTCACTTGATTTTCAGTCTATAATGGTGAAATTTATTCTCTTAGGTTCAATTATACAACACAGTTATATAATTGTGTTGTGCTTGTTTAAAGATTTTAGGTTATATCACTTTTTCGGGTGTGCAAGTAGAATTTCCTCAAGAGACTTGGAATCCCTGTACCTGTAGATGTAAAACAGTGATTATGTAGTTTTATATAACAAGGCTTTACGGAATCTGCTTCCTGTGACTTTCAAAGATCACCTTTGGTGGTTGGATAAACTTAAAACAATGGATTTGTTTTGGGATGTCAGAATAGGACATGGTGTCTCCAACCTGTCACTTGACAGCAAAAGGAATGTTATGCTTCAGCCTTGAATAATGTCCTCACATTCTTCAACCTTGGGTTAGTCATCCACTCATCAGCTGATGTGATTTTGCATTTTTGCCTGTGTCATTAATCACTCACCTTAAGTTCTCTTTTGGCACTGGAGGCCTGTTGCTTCCAAACCAAACATATTTTCTGGGCTTCTGTGGAAAGGAAAGGAGAAGGAGCTTTAAAAGAAGATAATAGATGGGTTCTCAGTTATTTTGGCTTTGTTATTAATGCTAACTACTATCATAAATTATGGACTTCTGATTGAGATGTTAATGAAAATTTTATTCAAGGAACTTTTTATAAGTCTTAATGAGCACTGAGAATTCACAAACATGATTGGAAGATGCTGCTAAATTAAAGGGAGAAACTCTTGTAAGAGAGTAGATTATCTTCTATTTCTCTTGAAAATTTGAGTGTTAATTTACATAATATTAAATATTCCTTTTAGCTATCCTTTGGCTTTTGAAACAGTTCCTTGTTTTGTATCTTTTGTTAAGTATATCAATAAAATTATCTTTGCCAGATGACATTTTTCATTTTTATCATTCTTTAGATAATTACCAACCATGTGTAAACATGAATAATATATTTCCCCAATTACATCATACATTCTTAGCTTCTTTCCTAAGCACTTTTGTAAAAATATAGTTTGTGATTAAAATTTTCTCATGAGTTAGAAAAGATCAGGAGCCCTTGCAATTCATTATGAGATACACCAGAAGTAGAATTTTATGAAACCACAGAGCATTAAAATAGCAGTGTGGAAAGGGCTGCTGGGCCTCTCCGAAAAGTAGGGCTATTTAATTACCTAATAATTGTCTCCAAAGTTATAGAATTGAGTATACCATGTATTTTCCTACCTGATTTTGGATAAGAGATTACACATTGTTTAGTCTTCCAGAGGCCTAAAGATTTCTGTGTAAGGGTTTTCCTTTTTTTCCCCCTTTTTATTTGTGTTGATTTCTGGTATAATAGGTAAAGGAATTATGTGCCCATTAAGAAGAGCACCATACAGCCTATAATTTTTTGCAATTGTTTTTATATTAATGGAATTATAAAACAAGTTTTTTTTTCTTTTTTTTAGGAAGTCAAAGTCTGTTAAGCTTATCTATGATTTAAACATACATGTTTCAGAAGGTCAGATATATTAGCATTTGTGCAAGGTGAAAGTGATTGGGAAGGTCAAAAGGCATGCCAGAACAGATGAAAAGCATTTCACTTTATTTTATTTTTACATTAACTACCTTGCTTTTTAAAACATCTTAATTTGGTAGACATATCATGTAACTCTCAAATTACTCTATTTTTTATATATATGTTATCAGCATATAAATACCTTTTAGGTTCAGTGTATGCTTCTTCCTCAAAAAAATAAAAATAAAAACAATTTAAAACAAATGAGACAACTTTCACTATAACAAAATATTGTAAATTAAAATTGATGTTTCAACGTTGTAGAGGAAAATCTGGAAATTTCTAAGTTTACATTGTCAAAATAAGTTTATAGTTAGAGAAAAAAATAAGAAGAAAGACTTTCTTATTATCCTCAAATATTTGTAATATTATTTTATCTCAAATGAGAATCAAAATAATGGGAGAAGTTGCTTTTAAGGGATGAGGTAATAAATATATAGACAAGAGTAATTGTAGCAAATAATGTCAGTGTTATATGTATAAATGAAATAAATTCAGAATTACATATTTTAGTGTTAGTCACTGAAATAAGAAAGTTAATTATAGCAAGATGTCATACCCTTAAAAATGTTTACTTTACTATGTATTTTACTGATTGTGTATACTAGGAAATTTGTGAGGAACATTTTAATGCTGTTTCTAAATTCAAGTGAATTTAATTATCTCTCTAAGGAGGTTCTATGCATGCAGAATCGACAAGTTTTTGTGTGATTCTTACTAAATTGGGACAATTTCATGTAAATAGTTGGTTTATCATCATCTTGGAACTTACATAGTAAACAGATTGATTCTTTATCTAAAATCCCTTCCATGTTGGATTACAAGGTCAAGGTTCTCTGGTCAAATCAGGTAACATTATAAGCATTAGCAAACTGACATCATAGTACCTTTGTTCTCTCCTCTTTGTCCTTGTTCATGTGAAATGTATTTAAACAATCTTTGCACTGTGCTATTATAAAAAAAATTCTTGATCATATCTGAAAGTTAATTATATTGGTTTAGTAGTAATAGAATTATCAAGATTTACATATTTAAGTCTCTTATTTTTCAAGTAGGAAATCAGTGGTTATCTAATATTTATTTATCTATAAAACTAATAATTTTTTTACTAACTTACGTAACAACTATTAATGTTCATATTTATTAATATTTTATTTGTTTTTTGTCTAATACCAAACACTACTTTAGTAGATAAATATTAAGAGTGTTAAATGAGTCAATTAATAGTCACATGTTTAGGATAGAAAGATATATATATATATATATACATATATATATATATATATACATATATATATATATGTATATATATATTTTTTTTTTTGGTAAGGAAATTAAAGAGAGAAGTCAAATGTTTGTTTTAAGGTTCAAATAATCAAAGAACTGATGATCATTTTATAGTGTTTCTAGTACATTAATTACTAAAGTTATACTTAAAAATTTTTTGATGTAAATAGTTTTAATATTTTTATATAAAAATATCATGTTATTACTTTACAAACTCTCTACCTCTTCCTCTCTTCTCTCTCTCATACACATTATCCCACCCAAAGTAGAGGGAGCTTTGTTTTTGCAGGAAATCCTCTGTATTTGCAGAAATTTTACTTTGGACAGAAAATATGAGGGCAGGCACAAACACTATGATTGTAACACAGGGTTATTGGTTTAATTAATTTAATTAAATAATCCATATATATCTGAATAGGACTTTTAATATAACCTTAGAATTTTAGAGAAGGCAAATAGCAATTTCAGCTATTTTCTATTGCAATAGAAAGCATAAAACTACATTCTGGGGAATCTTTTAGATTTGGAATTGGATACCTTTTTTATTTTTTAAAACATGCATCAAATATTTAGGTGGTTGCTCTGTTCTTTGATTCTTCTAGGAGTTAGTCTTAAGATGCGATGCTCTTTTGTGAAGACTTAGATCAAGAGATTGTGGGAAACCAAGAACTCTAAGACTCTGAGCCAATAGAGCTACTCTGTGAGTACCCTCAGTGTTCATTTCGAGATACTCGAAGTCATGCTGTTTGTGGAACTGGTGTATCTTCATGTAAATGTACCTTTAATGGCCCCTTTGATTTAATTTTGTCCAATACTATTGAGTGAGGATGTAATATGTCAAATGGCTCCTATCGGACACATGCTTTTCAGGCTTATTCTTGCCTCTTCCTTGTTATGAGCACAGACTGTAGACCCTAGAGTATCTAGGTTCAAGTCCTAGTCCTGATGCTTACTAATTAAAATTTGCTCAAACATCAGTGACTTCATCTGTAAAATGAGACCATAGATGGCATCTTCTTCACAGTGCAATTGTGAGAACTGTGTTAATTTCTGTTAAGTGCTTAGAACAGAATTTGGCACATCCTAGGTGCTACATAAGCGTTAGCTATTGTTATTATCATTATATTTACATTTTAAATACTATATTCTCTGGATTCATTCTCTTTTTTAGATATGGACATAAAAGTTGGGGTAAACACATTTTAATGTAAATAAATCCTGTCAATTGTATAATTTGTTATGTCAATTGTTAACATTCCTTGTATTTTTATATAACTCTTTGTTCTTGTTGTTATAAGTATGTAGATAATGCAAATGTTGCATATTCTTTAATTATATCTTTTGTAGAATTCAATGATTCCATTGTCATGATCTTACCTTGTTAGTCTTTAGGTATGTTTTGATGTAAGTGGTTAAGTATCAGATGCAGATGCTTTGGGACTAAGAAAGTTATGCAGCACCCTATAAAAAGAAGTGTTAAATAAAAAAAAAAAAAACTTACAAAGTGAGGAATGCCTAGTCTGAATATTGTTTTAAAAATGATTGTCTTGAGAAAAGACCCTCTTAGGGGGACAGATAGAAATTGCTATTTCTATGAATGCCACATGGTCTGTCTAGTAAGGGTGGTGGGCATTTCTTTCGAAGCACATATTTTTAAATTTTTTTAAAATTTTTTATTTTTAGTTATACATGACAGTAGGATGTATTTTGGCATATTATACATACATTGAATATAACTTCCCATTCTTGTGGTTGTACATGATGTGGAGTTATACTGGTTGTGAAAATAGGAAAGTTATATGAGATTAATTCTACTGTCTTTCCCATTCCCATTTTTCCTCCATTCCCTTTATGCCCCTTTGTCTAATCCAAAGTACTCTGTTTTTCTTTTCCCCATCCCTTATTGCATGTTAGCATCAGCATATCAGAGAGAACATTCAGCCTTTGTTTTGGGGGGGACTGGCTTATTTTACTTAGCGTGGTAATCTCCAGTTCCATTCATTTACTTGAAAATACCATAATTTCATTCTTTTTTTATGGCTAAGTAACATTCCATTGTGTATATATACCACATTTTTTTTACCCATTTATCTGTTGGAAGACATCTAAGTTGGTACCATAGCTTTGCTATTGTGAATTGAGGTGCTATAAACATTGATGTGGCAGCATTACTATAGTATGATGATTTTAAGTCCTTTGGGTATAAATGAAGAAGTGGGATAACAGGGTCAAATGGTGGTTCCATTCAAAGTTTTCTGAGGAATCTGCATACTGCTTTCCAGAGTGGTTGCACCAATTTATAGTGCCACCAGAAATGTATGAGTGTATCTTTTCCCCCGATCCTTGTCAACATTTATAGTTGCTTATGTTCTTGGTAAATGGCATTCTGACTGGAGTGAGATGGAATCTCAGTTTTGTTTGAATTTGCATTTCTCTAATTTCATCTAGAGTTGTTGAACATTTTTTTCATATATTTGTTGACTGATTGTATTTCTTCTTCTGTGAAGTGTCTGTTCAGTTCCTTACCCTGTTTATTGATTGGGTTATTTGTATTTTTTGGTGTTAGTTTTTTTTTTTTTTGAGTTATTTATATATACTGGAGAGTAATGCTCTGAGGGGAAGCACATAATTGACCAGCCTTTTATCATCAAAATAGCCATATTCCAAGGCACACAGTGTAATAATGAATTAGGTCAACATTTGTTGCATACCTTCTCAGCTAATAGATAAATGATGGCTGTTCAAGGAGGGTTTCTTGGTGCAATGGAGAAGAACCACCAATCTGTGAAGTAGCAGATTCCAGTGGGAGAGTTAGGCAGGGACATAAGATCTATTTATTCAGAACAAAGGCCAGCAGCAGCGCCCTGTGATGTCCTGTACAGTTTTAAATTGTGCATTGCTCTTAAAAAACAGCTTGTCTGTGTCCTTTTTTTTTTCTTTTAAAGAGAGAGTGATAGAGGGAGAGGGAGAGAGAATTTTTTTAATATTTTTTTTTAGTTATTGGCGGACACAACATCGTTGTTTGTATGTGGTGCTGAGGATCGAACCCGGGCCGCACGCATGTCAGGCGAGCGCGCTACTGCTTGAGCCACATCCCCAGCCCCTTGTCTGTGTCCTTGACTCTCTAGGTTTTCTGCAGTGGGATGGAAAACAAATCAAAACAAAACACAGTCTTCACACACACATGAAAGACAATGGATACCACGTCTTTAAATTGGTTACTTAAACACAGGCCTATTGGGCATGTGGTTGAGAAACAGACACCAGTAATGACACATGTGCTTTTAGTTAAATAAGATTTGTTTTTCCTCAAATACATCTGGCATCTTTGTGGTATCCTGTAGTCAAATCCTTCTGTTTCTATTTTATGACCCACTTTTCCCACATTTCACTGACCAGCATTTCATCTGACGGGATACAGTTGAAAACCACAGAAAATTAGAAGAAGCTCTCTCAAGTCACTTACCTTTGTAGAAGTGTATGGATCTCTGATTGGCTTCAGAGAACATTTTAAACACTGAACCCACAAAGGATGTCATTTTCTTGCCTCTGCTTAAAGTTTAATACTGCAGTTAACTGAAGGATTAAAAAAAAAAAAAAAGAAATGAAGATCTGGATGAAAACGTCTCTGTAATGAATTAATGGAAAGTGTCAAGTAAATTACATACCAAATGCCATGTCTGCTTTATCTTTATGTATCTCTCCCTTCAAATTATTTCAAAATTAAATAGGTAAGCTGAACATACCCAGTTATATTCTCCCTATTATAAATACTACTAACCTACTCACTGTGTTCATGTTTATTTCACAGAGAATGTGGATTATGTGGATTGATATCAATCCTAATAATCAAATAATTAGGCTTTTACTTTAGACCAAATTGACCAGCTTTGATTTCCACTGTATCTTAAAGCTAGGAAAAATTTTTAACTAAATTTTTGGTCTTCTCCCCTCACAAATAGTTCAGATAATAATCAATGGACAGTACCTATATGACTAAATCAATCATATTTGCTAATCTGTCCTTGGAAAATCTGGTTAATATTGAGGACAACATTTTCAGACATAGGAGAACACTTCTATGATGTTGTGCTGATAGCATACTTAACAGCCTTATGATGACACAGAAGATGTCTGGAGTAGGTACCTTTATTATTTACGTCTTGCCTATGGTATAGTTGAATGTATGAGTTAAGTTATGCAAGGTTCTACAGGATATGACAATGCTAATAATTCTGTATGTAGAATACTACTTTAGCTTGTTGACTCTGTTGTTCACCATGGGAGAATGACTGTGTTCATACCATGATGTATTCTTTTTCTTCTCTTTGTCTTTTTTATACTGGGGATTGAACCCAGGGCCTCAAGCATGCTAAGCGTGTGTTCTACCTTTAAGCTATAGCCCCAGTCCCATCACGGCTTTCTTATACTAGCTACTAACTAAATATTGGTTAAACCAATTAAATAAACAGAAGAAAAAGAATAGATTCAGCCAGCCTCTTTGATGCTGGGCCAGAGAATGTGGCTTGGATATATAGTTAAATGGAGTTTATATTTTGAGTTTATCTCTAAATGTAGGCTTTCCCTTTGTGCGGTAGAACCTGTCCTAGTAAAATTATCACAGTGTAGAACAAATCAGAATATATCTCTTTGTGGGAAGACCCACCTGGGGAAAAGAGAACAGACAGTTCTCTACACCAGATTTGCTTAGTATTTTTTGTTGCAAATCAGTAAGCAGACGCGAAATAGATAGATACTTGTTAGTAGAGATATTAGATACTTGTTAGTAGAGATATTACTTTTAATAGGTGTGTTTGCAAGGGAACATGAAGCTACTAGATACATGGGAATCCTGAGAATCAGAGTCAGATAATTTCCTCAAGGTGACAAGTAGAGTGTAGGTTTGAACTCGAACCTCCTAAAACTAAATCAAGTACTTTTTATGTTTTAAGAATCTCTTAGAGCTGGGCACGGTGGTGCAGGCCTGTAATTCCAGCGGCTCTGAAGGCTGATGCAGGAGGGTCACGAGTTCAAAGCCAGCCTCAGCAAAAGTGAGACACTAAGCAACTCAGTGAGACCCTGTTTCTAAATAAAATACAAAATAGGGCTGGGGATGTGGCTCAGTGGTTGAGTGCCCCAAGTTCAATTCCCGGTTACCCCCGCCACCCCAAAACAAAGCATTTCTTAGAGTAAAGAAGTGCAGCAAGGAGTTATGCTGCAGTGTCCTAGGAAACAGCAGGTTCCCCAGGGGAGTGAAGACTGGTGAGCAGACTGAGGCCTGGCACAGGCAGACAAGGGCAGTCCATGTCCTCTGCCAGCTGTTAAGGAGCTCACCAAGAAGGTCTTGTCCTCACAGGGAGCCACCCAGAGAGGCCTTAAAACACGCATGCCGTAGACTTGACGAGGTCTTGGGGCATTGCCGTGAGTCCTATAAACTGTCTTAACATGTGACTTTGCATTATTTTTCTTGTTATTTCCTTGGCATCCTCATATGACATTTCATCCTTTTCCTTTAAATTAATTTAAAATACCAACTACCAAAGATTTTCATTTATAATACCTTACAATGACTGAAGAACAAAGTTTTTTCAATATAAACTTTTCTTTGGAGGCATGACAAGAATCTCGTAGCCAGTGAGATGTGACTGAGTCAGTAGATTGAAAGTGGTAAACTCTGTTTATTTATGTCTTGTTAATGATTAATACCTTTGTAGTTTTAAAAACCAGAATGAATAATGGCTTCTTATTTTTTAAAATACCAGTGAAAACCAAACACATTAAAATATCTGTACTAATTGGCTTTAGCAGTGTATGGCATTGCATATTTGATCCTAGGATATTTCATCACATATCCCCCGTGGGTATTCCTGTGTGTGGTGGAGGGGTAGCCGGTGGGTAGACAGACACTTGTTAGTAGAGATATTACTTGTATAACAATTGGGAGGCTACTACATTTGTTGAAGTTGCCTGGCATCTGTGGGAATGAGGGAAAGGAGATAGAATTGAGTCCTGGTGGAAGCAGACTCTTTAAGGATTGGCAACTGTGATACGACAGTGGAGAGCAGGAAACATGGACTCTCAGACTTTGTGCTGAGTCACTAGCAGAATGTTGGTGCATTTAACAGAAGTCTGCTGAAGGTGATGGCAAAGAGCTAAGTGGAATCATGGGTTCTGAGATAGAAAGGTATTTTAGAAGCACTTTCTCTGAATATGTTTCCTCAATTAGCTGAATATACTAAGATCTTCTGTTGAATGGATAACAGCCAGGGAAAGATCTTAAGTGATCCATGTACTCAAACCAAGAGAGCTGTTGTTGTGGGCAAAAAGAGGAAATCACTTAAGATGGTAGAGTCCTTGTATTGTTTGTGTTTAGGACTGCCTTCGCACCTTTAGCCTTTATGTTTTCCTGTGATGTATTGAAACTTTAAAGGAATTGCTCTATAATGCAAATTTGACTGGAGACTTTTTTCTTTTGTTCTTACCAAGGTTAAAAAAAGAATTCCATTTTACAATATGACTCTGGGCAATTACCTCAAGTAGTGAACTTGGACTATTTTTTCTACTGCATACTAACTTTGAGCTCCATGATAATTCTAAACTCCAGAATATAGAATCCCTGTCAGTTTTATTCAATGAATGTTAAGACTGTGGTACTCTTTCCAGAAAAACAACAGGAAAAATATTTTATCTAAATGAGAAAAGCAAATAGAAGATTCCCCTTACGTTTGTAAGACAATTAATCTTTGTATTTTTCTGACTAATTTATTGCTGTTTCCCATCCAAAATTTATACCTGAGCTTTCTGTTCTTTTGAATTTCTTGCACTTTTTTTATGCTTAATTTTTAAATTTCTTTATATGCGGTGCTAGGGATAGAACACAGGGCCTAGTGCATGCTAGGTAAGCACTTTACCACTGAGTCACAACCCTGGCCCTGGACTTTTTATTCAGATTAAAAACCTGGATTTTGCACATTAATCTAGATTTATTCAGGGCCATAAAGTGAGAAACATCAAAATCTCACAAGGGAAATGTGATAATGCTGCATGAAACTTGGGAATAATGTTATAAACAAATCTATTGCCAAGAACTTATTGTTATGTTTTAATTGCAGAATTAATAACCTGTTCCAAGACCACAAATGCTATTCATCAGGGTTTTCTCCTAAGACTATCTGTATTTCCTATCATTTCTGACTCCACATTAATGAGAATGTTAGAAACTGAAATTTAAATAAAATCTTTACATGGTCCTATTTTTGGCTTTACTCTTGAGAATGTGTAACCTTGGCAAAGTTTAGTCACCTTCAGGCATTTCTCCCTAGAGCTCAGGGAACAATTCTTTGGCTTTTATTTTCTCAAAGGTGCATGTAGCAAACACAACTGTGTGTGTTCATCTAATATCCTACAGAATATGGTTGCTCAACTTTAGTAACACAAGTTCTTTGAGCTTTAATTATGATGTGTTTCTTGTTAAGAAAAAGAGAGGGTTAGGATGTAGCTCAGTGGTAGAGCGCTTGTCTAGCATGCACAGGCCTTGGGTTCAATCCCCAGTTTGGGAGTGCAGGAAGGCCAACTGTTGAATGTTTTCCTGTGATTACAAAGGTGACAGAAGTTGCCAGTTATATTGTCTTCTGTTACAAACACTAATCCATACTTCGCTGCTATAGGTAATTTTGATTTTTTTTGGAAAGATTTATTAAAAATGTGTGCTTAAGATGCAAATTAATTTAGTAGAAGTCATCTGTGAAGAAAAATAAATTCTACATTTAGAAAGTAAATATACAATTTAAAACTTAAGCTTTTTAACCTTTCCTAACAGGCATTATGAACCATGTATTCAATCAGTGGATAGTATTTTTTAAAGATTGAATATTGTAATGGCAATAACCAAAATAATAGTGAATAAGTACAAACTATATTATCCACACTCTTGCCAATTCTAATCATTATAGGTCATATTTTATGAAATTATGTTCTTGGTTACAGTATATTTTGACATATTAAACTTAGATTTTTGTATTTCTCCTTTATTTAACTTTACAACTTCATATAATAATTCTTTTTTTTGGGGGGGGGTGTATCAAGGATTGAACTCGGGGCACTCAACCACTGAACCACATCCCAGCCTTATTTTTGTATTTTATTTAGAGAGAGGGTCTCACTGAGTTGCTTAGTGTCTCACTTTTGCTGAGCCTGGCTTTGAATTTGTGATCCTCCTGCCATAGCCTCCCTAGCCACTGGGATTACAGGTGTGCACCACTGTGCCCGGCAGAACTTCTTATAATGATTCTAAGTAAAAAATATTAATTATACATAGGAAGCTGCATAAAGTTAACATTCATGGTATACTTAATAGTGTTTGTATTTACTAAAGATGGTAAATATTCCTGTATGTAATTTGAGTCTTGTTATATTTTCATTATGTATAAGTAGTTAATAAAGCAGATATCTTTATAGATATCTTTATTGAAATTTTGTTCCTTTCTTAAAAAATACTTTGAGGTGTATCTCTACAGAGTACAAAGTGAAATTATTTTTAATTGTTTAATCACTTTGTATTACATCAGTACTTCTACTCCAGATAAGTGTGTCAAATACTGTTGGAAACTACAGGAGGCCATTGTTTGGGACTAAGCTCCTGCATTGGCATACAACAGACTGGGCTACTAAGGACTAGTAACCATGGGCCTTCAGTTGGAACCCAGGACCCAATATTTCCAGGTCACTAAGGGGGAAAATAAAGCTGTCTATCTGACCTCCTGAAAAAATCAAAATTAGAGAAGATAACATCCAAATTTCCCAAACAGTACAGTGTTCATTGGCTTGAGAATGAAGTTCCCTTGTCTTATTTCTTACACAACTTTAAAATGACCCATCTACCTTCTGTTCTTTTGTTTCTGCTTTCTTCAGACTTCCCCTATCTGTAAAATCAAGTGTTGCCTGACTCTAGAACCTTGGTAAGAACAAAAGTTGTTTTTCTATTGTTTTGTCTCCATGTTTCCACTTTAAACGGAAAGTAACTTTAAAATGACCCATCTACCTTCTGTTCTTTTGTTTCTGCTTTCTTCAGACTTCCCCTATCTGTAAAATCAAGTGTTGCCTGACTCTAGAATTGAAAGTAAAGCAAATGAAATTCATTAAGCTAAATGGTTGTAGTCTGTCTTTTCATCCTAGCTACTAAGCACTCTGCTGTGTTGGGGCAAAGATGCACTTGAAGAGTTCTCTGTAAAGATGCCATCATCTCCTTTTGCTGGATGTATACCATATAATTCTAAATGCCACAGTACAATTTGTTCATAGTATTATAGAAGATAAGAAGATAAGTATTATAAAAGATAAGATAAGAAGATAAGAAATTTTCTTATGTTTTCATTTCTTTTTAGTTGTAATGTTAAGGTTTTGATAGAAGGGATAGAAACATACCCCAGATCTTATTTCATAAAGATAATTGCTTTAGTTGGTTAAATAAGTGAGAAGAAATTTCTGGAGATTATTTATATTTTTACCTGGTTATTGTAACAATTATATACTTTTAGAAATGTAGCCTATTAAAATCTTTGGGAATCACTTTTTACACCCAACTATTGATGCTTAGTTCCAAGTAATTGCATTATTACCATGAGATATCAAATGCCCCTTACCCACTAATTAGGGAAAAACTGCCAAATTAGAGTCAAATCCAGGACCCAGAATTCTCCAACCATATGAGCTTGTGTAAGTGATTGAAGCTCTGAGCTTCAGTGTTCCCATACTTAACATAATGTCCATCTTATATAGTTACAGAATGAGGAAATGGATTCAAATGTTTGGTATAATGCCTACCTAGAGTGTGAGAAACACCCAGCAAATGAAATCTCCTATTTCTCCAAAGGTTATTGTGGTTTGTTCATATACAAAGATGGTGTTACTGATCGACGGTAAGATTCACTGTTAGGCGTTTAGGTTGGGGACCTTTCTCAACTGAGGGCATGTATTTACAGAATTGCTGACCAAGTAAGGAATGTAGTATGTATTCGGGCAACAAAGGGATTCAACACATGACCTTAGCCTTTTGATATTGTTTCCCTTGCCTCAGACTCTGTGACAGATTCACTTACCCTGTGATGTATATAGTACAGTACTCTAGCAGTGTGTTCCAAACATGATGTTTAATCACATGATGGAAAACACACTCGAAAGTGTGGCTACATCAACTTCAGAGAATCAGAAGATTAAATTTAGCAGTTCTAACTGCCAGGCTTGTTCACCTTCTTTGACCCAGGATATAATTTAAGCTCTGCTCACTTTATACTGTGAAAAGTGTGAACTAATTGTGCATGTCAAAGCAAGTTCTTTAAGAAGAGAGAGGGCTGCCTTTCCCCTATTTGAAAGAAGAGAGAAGGAAGGGCAAAGCAGAGAATCTCTGGAGACGTGTGTGCAAGTTTGCTTCTAGCTAGAAGTTAATGATCAATTGCCTCTCTGCTCAGCTCTGTGCTCAGAGAAAGAAGCAAACTTGGGTTCTCTCTATTCAGGTAACTTTCAAATCATACTTACTGTAAAAATATACAAGCTGTACATGTTAACTGTACTTTATAAACGTGATTGTTTTTATTTCTTTAGTTTTCTCTGATATCATATTCTAAATTTATTGAAAGAAAATGAAAAACTCAATGTTGGCTCAGAAAACTGTTTCACTTTTAAAGTGTACTGAGTTAATACTAATGAGGAATTCTGTGCTTATATTAGGGAAAGGGAATTTTTAAATGTATTTATGAAATGAATTATCGTGATTCCTAAGTCTACTGGCTGAAACATGTGTTAATTATAATTATTTATAATAATAAATAACATAGTACATTATTTAGTCTTGGTAAGGAAACTCAAAATCTCTAACACTCAAATTCTGAAAGTAAGAGTGAATCACTACAATTGTATTTATCTTGATGTTGTAAAACAACCAAATATCTTTATTTTTCTTATTCTAGATTGCTACATTTTATAAATATCTGTGTGTATATTGCTGAAAAAATACTATTTTTTTATTGTGGAACTTAGGTAACTTGGTCCCAATATATTTGGAATGGTACTATGACAAACAATGAAGTTATAATGCAGGTATATTTCAGGTGACACTACTGTATAATTTCAATGAAATTAAAGGCCTTTTTCACTCAAATTTACAACTTTCAAAGCTAGTTTCTGAAAATAAAAATATCTATGCTATATGTATACAGAGTGATTATACACTGCATTGAGCTTCCAACATGAAGGATACATTGCTTATGTCACTGCATCACAAATTGTTTGGGTTCTTTTTAAAGTTTCTGTTGACGGTGGTTATCTGTATTCAACAAGTATCCGAAGCCAAGGGAACTTGTGTTTGTTGGATTTAGACTCAAGACATAAAGACAAGTAAATATTAGAAGTTAAATGTTTCCATGCTACTACATATGTAGTTTTCTCTATATATTTTTCCTGAACTGAATTAGATGCCAGACAATGATTGATGATTTTACAACTGCAATTTGCAGCTGGTAAAAACCTAGAAGAACATCTATTTTAATAAGAGGAACTATGTCTAGAGAGGGGAAGTAACAAAAACTATCGGGAGCTCTGGGGCCGGAATCAAAGTCCCTATTTACTGGGTGACAAATAGAGTTAATAGCTTATTAGTCAATGTTTGTGCTGTTTTTTTTTTTACTTCCTTTTTTTTTAAAAAAAAAGGGAAGTAATATTTTATTCCTTAATACATTTCTATTTTGAAGTGCTGCAAGATAAGCACTGGCAGTTAAAGTGTAGTTGCATAGTGATTTTTTTTCCAGATTCACCACCACTGGCATTGCTAAGTTTCTATAACACTGTAATTTATATAATTCCTTTCTTCTGTCTGTATACAGATTTGCTTAGGTATATCTAAGTTCTGTTTACAAAAGAAGTTCTTCAAGGTTAAATGAGAGAGTATTGCCAGTTCTTATTTTAGTAAACACTAAAGTCATGCTGAAAAGTTCATACTTTATAAGTTAAACATCCAGATGGCTAAAATTTCATTAATTATGGAAATTTAAAAGATGAGTAAAATCAAAGTATGCAAATAAATATGACGAGTCTTAAATTTTAGACCAATTAATATGCAATCTAAAGTTAGAACAATTATTTGAAAGGATGATAAAAATTGAGACTTTAAACTGTTAGATATGTACAAATTCCTTACTATATTATAGTATACTGTGCATCTTTTTAATATTAGATATTAATATAGAACCAAGATTATATGTATTAATGACTAGTTGCTATTCTGATGCATTATGGCCTTTGGATATCTACTTCTCAGTTTCCTATTAACCATATAAAAATCAAGTTACTATAAGAAAGTGTCTTTCTTTCTTTAGCACATTATTGGATATCCTTCATGAATGGATTCCTGAAAAGTTCACCAAGTCTTTTTTGACAGTACACGTAGATATTACACACACACACACGCACATACACACACACACACGCACATACACACACACACGCACATACACACACACACACACGCACATACACACACACACAATTTAAGATTCTCAGAGACAGGGAGAGAGAATCAATGCTTTCAATGCAATGAAGTGTGCAGGTGTTGGAAAACCTAGCTTTGCAAATCATGGGTAAATCACATAACCTGTAAGAACCCTAAAAGGAGATCTAAATGTAGGCTATAACAATAAGCGAGCTCTAAATGGAGACTATAACAATAATAATGATTTTTTATTTAGTATGAGAATCATGTGAATTTATGTATAACTTGACCTAGTGGATTATAAATCATTACCGAGCACTTCCTAAGGCTGTCATGACAGTATACCACAAACTAGTGGTTAAAACAACAGAAGTTCATTCTCTCTTAGTTGTGGATGGGTGCAAACACCCAGAAACATGGGGAGAATGCTACATGAAGATGGTGGTAGTGGGACTCCAGTCTGTGCCTCCATCTTCATATGGCATTCTCCCTGTGTTTCTGTGTCTTCACATGGCAGGCTTTTTTATGTATGTATGTATGTATGTATGTATGTATTTTAGTTGCCAGTGGATGTTTCACTTTACTTGTTTATTTATATGTGGTGCTAAGGATCGAACCCAGGGCCTCACACATGCCAGGCAAGTACTCTACCACTGAGCCACCACCCCAGTCCCACTTGGCAGTCTTCTTGTAAGCATATCTATTAGACTGGATTAGGAGCTGCCCTATTCCAGTACAAACTCCTCCCAGTCAATTACACATACATTGGCTCTAGGGAATAGTTTGGATCTGGAATATACCTCAAAAACCCATGTGTTAGATATTTTCTCCTCAGGTTGGTGCTATTGGGAAGTGTTGGAAACTTTAAGAGGTGGGTTCTGGAAAGAGGTGTTTGGTTTATTGTAAGAATTCATTCAAAGGAAATAGTAGGACCACAGCCTCTTCCTCTTCCTCTCTTTAGCTTCCTAGGAATGGAGTGAGCAGGTTTGCTCCACATATGTTCTCCCCATGATGTTCCACCACAGGGTGAAAGCAACAGGCTCAAATGATCATGGACAGTTACACATGAGCCAAAGTGTGTTGGGGGGAATCACCTTTTTTTTTTTCTTTTTAACGTGATTATCTCAGCTGTTTTTGTTATAGTAGTGGAAAACAGACTAACATCCCATTTCCAAATAAGGTCACATTTTGAGATGTTAGAAGTTAAAATCTCAACTTGTCTTTTTTGAGGGATGTAATTAAACCAATAATAGTTTGCCTGTGACTCCTTTCCCAAATTCAAGTCCCTACCACATGCGTACCGCATGCAAAAATGTATATTCAAGCTGATCACAACAACATTTCCAAATATCTTAGTTATTCCAACATCAGCTCTAAGTCCAAATTCTATTTAGATCAGTTATGGATGACACTTGGAATGTAGTCTATCCTAGGACAAAATTTCTTCCCATCTGTCAACCTGTGAAATCTTAAGAACAAGTCATCTACTTCCAAGATAACAGTATGAGAAAGAATAGACATTCTCATTCTAAAAAAAAAAAAAAAGTAGAATAAACAAAATAGAAAGGTTCTACTAATCTAAAACAACTTCAAAACTTATCATAATGTGAAAATTCCATGATGTTATAAAACTTGGGAATAATTCTCTATTGCTTTTTGCTCTGTCTTCTGGTCCTGCCAGAATGATCCTGCCTCCTGTTTTAGTCAGCTTTTCTGCTGCTGTGACCAAAAGATCTGACCAGAACAATTTTAGGAGGAAAAGTTTATTTGAGGGCTCATGGTTACAGAGGTCTTAGTCCATAGAAGGCCATCTCCATTCCTCAGGGCCCCAGGTGAGGCTGAACATCTTGATCAGGAAGGAGAGCGAGAGGTCTCCACTTGCCAGATACAAATAAATACCCCAAAGCCACGCTGCCCCATTCCCACCTCCTCCGGCCACACCCTACCACTTCAGTTATCACTCACTTAATCCCTATGAGGGACTAATTCACTGATTGAGTTAAGACTCTCACAACCCAATAATTTCTCCTCTGAATGTTCTTACATTGTTTCACTTGTGAGCTTTTGGGGGACACCTCACATCCAAAGCATAACACCTCCTTTCCCAGGTCTTGCCCCCTTTCTCCTCAGCCATGGGTGGTGGCCCTGCTCCCTGAAACTAAGGACATGGCCCTGTTCTTTGGAACTGTGGAAATCCCTTTTCCCAAGACTCTGCATACATTTTTCTCCCCTGTAATTCTTCCTTTGCTTTATTCTTTCTTTATTTCTTTCAGTACAGACTGGCAGTATTTTTGCTGGCATAATGTTTTTAAAAATCTCTCATCCTCGTGGGTATCCAAGACAAAAGACAAGAGAGTTCTTTTAAGTGTCTTCCATATGCCTGCATCTCTATTCTCGAATTTGAAGTTTATTATTCTCATTGCATGGTTTTAGGTTATTATTATGAATGTATGCTTCCATAGATAGGATTTTGTATAGTTTGCAAGTTCTCAGATTTCATGTATTGGTTTCATACTAATAAGTATTTAAGAAGCCACACACTATATTTGTTCAATAATATGTTTGAAATAATGTGACTCATAGTTTTAATCCATTCACTGTATTATTATTATTATCATTAGTAGTAGTAGTAGTATTTTTCATTGACTAATATTATTTAATTATAATTCATAGTACAATCCATGTACATATGACAGCCATGACTTCTCTAAATATATTCTCTGGCTCTGTGTTCAATTCTTTTGATTTATACTCTTAACAATATTTGAGCATTTATTACCACCTGCAATTTCTCTAACAATTCATTTACATTGTGTCTTCTCAGTCCCAGATCTGGAACTTAGTAAGTGGAGTCAATTAACACTGTTAACATTGTGTGATATTTCATTCTGGTCTCTGTGTTATATATATTTTATTCACAGATATTAATTATGCATTGGGGTTCAGTGTGATGCTTTCATATATGCTAAACTGTACACTGATCAAATTCTCCCCCCCCCACCTTACTCTTCTCAATCCCTAGTAAACATAATTCTGATTTTAGGTTGACTTTTTTTTTTTTTTTGGTACAAAGTATTGAACTCAGGGGCACTGGACTACTGAGCCACATCAGTAGACTTATTTTGTATTTTATTTAGAGATAGGGCCTCACTGAGTTGCTTAGTGGCTCACTTTTGCTGAGGCTGGCTTTGAACTTGCTATCCTCCTGCCTCACCTTCCCGAACCTCTGGGATTACAGGTTTAGGTTGACTTTAAAAAATTTTTTTCCACATATGAGAGAGAACATAAAGTCATTATCTTTCTGTGTTTGGCTTTTTTTTTTTACTTAATGTCTCTAGTCCATCCATTCTACTGCAAGATACGGGATTTCATTCCTATTTATGGCTGAATTGTGTGTGGTATGTGTAAATACACATACACACATATATACATAAAACATTTTCTTTCCTCATCTGTTGATTGGCCTCCTGGCTAATTCCATATATTAGCTATTATGAGTAGTGCTGTAATTAACATGGGTCTGCAGTCTTCTCTTTGGTATTTCTTTGGATATAAGCCCAGAAGTGGGATAGTTGGATCATATGGTAAATCTATTTTTAGTTCTTTGAGGAACCTTCTTACTGTTCTCCTTGAACAGTGTGAATATTTGTACTAATTTACATTCCAGAGTGGTATTGAGTTCCTTTCTCTCCACATCCTTCCTAGCATTTTAAAAAATATACCAACTATTCTATCTGGAGTAAGATGGTATCTCATTATAGTTTTTTAAATTTTTTTTTAGATAGACACATGCCTCTATTTTATTTATTTTTATGTGATGCTGAGGATCGAACCCAGTGCCTCATACATGCTAGGTAAGGTCTCTACCACTGAGCTACAGCCCCAGCCCTCATTATAATTTTGATGTGCAGGACCTTGATGGCTAATGATAATGTTATTTATTCATTTTAACTCCTATACATCCCAGCCTATGAATATGCAAACTTTTATTATCTATTCTCCTATCAAGGTACATTTAAAGTCTTTCTAAGTTTTAAATCTCTATGTATTGTGCTGCTATAAAAATTTCTTCTCATGCACAAATGTGCACACCTGGGAGAGAGTGGGTAAGATATACACAGTTTTGATTAGCAGATTTTTTTTAATCTCGAGAGAGTACCCATGGCTCCACATCCTATACTTGTTTGGAAGCTATAAAAATCTAGGCTTTAGGCCATGCAGTAGATTCAGTTTTTGTTGCAAAGTCATGCCTGTGTTCCATTGGTCACAATATGAAAATAAAAATTGTTCTGGGTGGTAGTGGGCACTAGTTTTGTTTTTGCGTCCTTCAATCATGGGTTGTTGAGAGGGTGGAGAGCGGACCCAGACCTGCACCCAGGCTCGCATCTGCAGTAGGCTTTCTCATCTGTCTGCTTGAATGGAGCTCTTGGAGCCCTCTCTACCAGCTAGTCTGCTTCACTGATTGCTCTCCCAGATTCCAGCAGTTCACTATTTTACTATACCGTGTTTCCATTCCATTTCTAGGCAATAGAAATGTTTATTGTTGTTTTGTTATGATTATGATTTTGGTTAGTTATATCATTTGGTTTTCTTTTTTTCAGATTTTGTTTTTTATCACCTTGTGTTTGTAGTAGAAAAGTTACATGCAAATGTAAATATACAGAATTGTCTTGATCTGTTGATTGACTTTTTACTAAAGCTGGGTAGCAAACAATTGAGTCTGAAGTAGTTGGCAGTAGTACCTTGCCTATTGAAGTAAGATAGATCTGCTTTGAAATCTAATTGTGCAGGGTGCAAAAATGACATTCCGATGTAAAAATCAAACAGACTTATTTTCATTCTTACCTAGATGGAAGACTGTTTCAGCTCTTTGTGAAGATGGTTCTGCAAGTATACTTTACAGTAGTCCAAAAGATTTAATTCAAATGCAGTTTTAGATCTAATCAGCTTTTGAACCAAAGCTTTAACAAAGTCACGGAATTCTGCAATATAAAACATTAAAAAAAAAAAGTTGACTTTGACTTGGGATCTTTTATAGGCAGAAGCTCCTGTTTCTTCTATCACCCCTATCACAAAATAATTTAGAAGTCTCATGAAATTTAGATTTTTGAGCAGTGTAATGATCATGTCAGGATGATTTTTATACATTATACTTCCACATATAAAGAGGCTAACCTGTTGGATAGAATTTTTAGTACTTTGTATATGTATGTGGAAGAAAATTAATGTTGAACTGTTTTTTTTATTTTTATTTTTTGACAGTAACTAGCAAATAGATTTGGTTATTTCCTGAGACTACTTCTAAAATATTACGAGAAGTATGTGTCACAATACAGACAATAAATACTGAAGATGTGACTCCCATGATATTGAACTAAACGAAGCCCTAACTCAGTAAGGTGATGTACTGCGTTACTTAAAGATGTCACAATTTGCCAGCAAATATGTTGGTTTTTTTTTTTGTCTTCTGGCAATTTCTAGTAAATTTCATTTTTGTTAGAAATAAAACATTTTATACAAATATTTAATTAACTCATTCTCTTCTCCTTAATGCAGTCTAAAATCATAAAAATAGTTACTGTCTCATATAATCAAGAGGACACTGGCAAAGATGAAGAAAATATCACAACATTCATTTCTTACCCAAAACTCTGAACTTAATATTGGAAAAATATTATACAGATGAAACTGTTTCATTGTTTGCATGAGTTCTTCCAAGTGACTTCCGTTTCTGTTGGACGTTGCTGTGGTATTTGTTCAGCTATTATTAGTCATGTGTCTGGAAGAGGGGATTGACTGTTAGTTCTTCAAGGGTATCATCTCTCTTGATAGGAATCTTTGCAGATATTCTTATTGGATCATTTTTTTCTTTCTCTGTAACTTAATTGAAATATGCACTTCATTCAAGACTAAAACAAAATTTATTTATGATCTCTTAAGTTTGGTTAAGTTGTACCAATTTATACATTAATTATTACCATAGACCAGCTTGCCCTTCCATCCGTCTGTCCTTCCTTCCATCCTTCCTTTCTTTCTTTCTTCCTTCCCTCCTTCCTTTTTCTTTCTACTCCTCCTCCTCCTTTACCTCCTTCTTTCTGTTACTGGGGATTGAATCTAGGGGTGCTTTTCTACCAAGGTACATTCCCAGACTTTTTTGTTTGTCTGTTTTTAATTTTTGATTTTGTGACAGGGTCTCACTAAATTGCCCAGGCTTGCGATCCTCTCTCAGCCTCAGAATTTGCTGGGATTATAGGCGTGCATCACTATGCCTGGCTGAGCTTTTCTTAATAGAGCTTGATAAGGAAATTATGCCTTAATGACATTGGTCTTAGGACCTAGAGCATTCATTGTCTGTATTGAGTTAACTTTTCTCCTGTGTATAATAGTTATGTAACATAGGAGAACTAAAGAAGTTGTCACTGAAATAATTTCCTGTTTTCAGTGGTTTACATAACCGCAGTTGAGATAAGCTGCCATGGAGTATTATAATATTTTTTCCTTATTTGTTTTCTCTCCTAATGATTATGTACATTGTGAAGGCATGGGCTACATCTTGCCCATCACTGTACCCTTTAGTGCCAGCACACTGAACTCCTTCTAAGTAGGACTTGTTTCATGAATCTTTTTTTTTTTTTTTTGAGAGAGAGAGAGAGAGAGAGAGAGAGAGAGATTTATTTTTTTAGTTTTCGGCGGACACAATATCTTTGTTTGTATGTGGTGCTGAGGATCGAACCCGGGCCGCACACATGCCAGGCGAGCACTCTATTGCTTGAGCCACATCCCCAGCCCCTTGTTTGATGAATCTTTATGAATTAAATGACAGAATAAGGGATGCTTCTTATGGCAGAACTTTGCTGATAGAACTGTTTAAGTTGAGCAGTAATTCATATCATAGTATACAGGGACCTTAGGTTATATATCAAATAGCATTGATATTTGAAAGGTGTAGGCAACTTGGGAGAGTGGCCTAAAGCTCTGAACAGTGGCAATACTTATTGTCAGGGAACAGGATTATGTTTTTGCCATTTGGTCTGTTTAGCTTAAGATAGAATCTCATACAGTATTATCATCTCATTGCAGTCAGAGGTTGGGAGGTGTAAAGGGTAGAAAACAGAGGAGAGCAGCAGAAATAAGGCAGGAAATCTTGGTTCCAAGAACAAAGGCCAGGATTTGGGTAAGGTTTGTAATACTTCGGGAGCTGGAATGGAGTTCAGCAGATATGACAGAAGCCGTGCTACAGAGATAGGGTACATTTGGGAAGGCTTTGTCTCAGGTGACATTCAGATATCCCAAATCAGACTGGATGACAGAGGACAGAAGATAGATTATGTTTATATTCACTGTAGGGCATTGCCACAGTCTGGCTGGGTACAAAATAACTGAGCCACCACCAAAGCCTTGTAGATTCCAACAGCAACTCTTTATTCCCGAACTCTCACTGGCACTCTACACGCAGGGCAGGAGAGTTAATGAAATACCAAGACTCAAGTTATAATCATCTCAGAGAGTGGTAGGACTGATCTTTAGCTCTCCAGACATCTTACTTACAACTGAGCAAGTCTGAGTTAGCAAAGCTGATGGTGGAAGAAAGCCACATGTCTCTCATTATCCAGCAAACTAGCTCAGAATCCCTTATAGTGTGGTGGTCATGACAAGGTTCCCAAGAGACCCTTGAGTCCTGTTAAGATATGACGGGGCTCAAAGGCATAAATTATTTTCAAATATTTACTTTTTTCATATTTGCTGTTGTCTCATTCATTTGCCACAGTGCTGTGAACTGAATGTTCAGATGTTCTTCCATCCACAGCACCCCTGGGCTGGGGATATAGCTCAGTTGGTAGGGCTTTTGCCTCATATGCACAACATCCTGAGTTCAATCCCCAGCACCACCAATAAATAAATAAATAAATAAATAAATCCACAGCACCCCAAATGATGGTTTTTGGAGATAGTGCCTTTGGAAGGTAGTCAGGCCATGAAGCGGGACCTTAGTCTGATGGTTAGTGTCCCATCCCAGAGGACTCAATCTTTTTCAATATTTTCTATACCCAAGACGGCCAAGTGATTACACAGGGACATTGCTGACACCAGAACCTAACCCTACGAGCGCCCAGATCTGGACGTTCAGTCTTTAAAACTGTAAGAAAATAAATTTTTGTTGTTTATGCCCCCCAGTCTATGGTGTTTTATTATGACAGCCTGAAAAGAATTATACATAGTATAATGCAGAATAATGCATAAGTCAAGCCCTGGAGGAAATGTAAAAGGAAGTTAAGATAAAGGAAGAGTAGATAAAGAAAAGGGAATAATTTGTAGCCTATTTTGCAGAAAACCATAATTTCATGATTGTGGAAGAAATAGAATGCATAATGTGATAAAAAGTCATACAGGGATGATAAATGAACAGATTCTTTCATTTGATTTAAAAAATAAAATTTCTACCCATTGGAAAAAAAAAATGTTCTGAGATCAGATGTTCTGTTACTTGGCATTTCCGCCTCACACATCGTCGTACACTTACTTATTAAGTGGACTTCAGGACCTTTGTGTGTGTGACTAGTTTTGCAGGCTGTCCCACATTACCCAGTGCATATGTACATAAGGCCAAATGACAATGCAGTGTAAATATTCATTAAAGCCACCTTCACATAATCTGTTCAAAACTCAAAATTTCTATTATTTCATTGCCAATTGACCTTCAGGCAAATTGTCAAGAAATTTATGATGGTAACAGCATGAATATGTGTACCCAGGTGTCTCTTGGGTAAAATATGACTCATGGCTTTCTTGCTCCTGAAATGATTAAGCCTCACACCTGAAGTTGACAGCACAGTCATTGCATAGATTGATGTTCTCAGTGACTAACATTTGACAGAGTTTGCCTCTGATTTATGATACCTCCAGATAAAAACAATTTACCTCATTTTTTAGTATTTTTAAACTATGCTCTTTCCCTAATTGGATAAAAAAAATCATTTTCTTTTATATTGAGTACATGTGCAGTTTGAATAAACTAATCTTTTAAATTAAATTTTAGGGTTTTTCCAAAAGCACAATTTTAATTGTTTTTAGTAGGATCACATGGTTCTGGTCTTTTCTTTTCTGAGGTCAAGTAACTCCTGATTTTGAAAATTGTACCTAATAGTAAACTATTACTCATATATAATCTATTCAGTAATTATCAGATTTTTGTTACCATTTATCCATTGAAGCACAGCAAATGTTCTTGAAAAACAATTATAGAGAATTAGGTACAGTGCCAACTAATTGAATTTGTAATTTCTAAAAAATATAAAATTAAGTAATCCCTTTTCTTTTATTCCTCAGGAGGACTTTGAATTATTATAATGTTTCGAATTTATCTTTTTAAGAATTAAAGTATGCCATGCTAGCTAAGGAAACAAAGTGAAAACTGGAGACAGTAAATTCCTTTCCAGATTATTTTCATCTTTTTTGTAGGTAATGGAACATTATTCTATATTGCATATTTTCTATATCATTTAAATATATTTGATAAATGCAAAAAATTATAATAACATTTGCACAAGTTAGAAAACATATTAATATAGTAAATATCCAGTAACCCACCAAAAGAAGTGACCAGAATTTACCTGGTCACTAGAAAAGGCTTATTTCTCTCCTATTTCACCTCCAGTCTGTTCCCCACAGAGGTAGCTATTACTTTAAACTGTGTGTGTTTTAGCCTATTGCTGAAGTGTGTGTTTTAGTGCTGTGTATAGTGTTTTCCCTTATAATGGAAAGATTTAATAAAAAATCGTGAGTGTTTTGATTCTTTGAATTTGTGATGCAATCTGTGATAAGATTGTGGAACTCCAAGCTTTTCATGAACTACATTTTGCTTTATAATATAAAGATAAAATTGGAATTGGTGAGGTGATAGCTTCAATAGATCATTAGTGGACAAGCCTGAGGCCTGTTGGAAGGGTAACAACCAATAAACTTGGATATATAGAGAGCAAATTTTTTTAAATGAACTATAAACCCTTGTATATGAGTACTTTTTCACAAAGCCAGTGGTATTTATACAAATTACTACAAACAGGAATTCATTCTAAACTCTACAGGTTACCTTCTTCTACCCACAGCTTGCCTTAATAAAAATTTTAGGTCAAAATATCTGTCACATGTTTAGTCCCTCTCTTTTTCCACTGTAATTTTAATATCCGGGTGCTTTCCAAGTACATGCAAGGCTCTAGTTCCTAACTCACTCTCAGATCTGCCCTCTGTCTGTGTCTTTGCCCAAGGCTGCTGCTTTGTCCTGGCTTTCTAGATCACTGAAATCGGATCTAACTAGTTTCTTGCTATACTCTCTATCACCAATCATCTTTTTTTTTTTTACCCCATCTCTAAGATCATTTTATAAAATGCAAATTTACCAAATTATCCCTTTGCTAAAAAGCAAAACAAAACAAATAAACAGTATAGTTTCCAAAGCTTTAAGATGAATGAGCTATGTGTCTTTTCAAGAAATAATTCTTTGCAACTACATATATCACAGTGTCATGCTATCTCTTACTTTCAGGACATACCAACTGGTATTTTATAGTTACAGATTACTACTCCCAGTCCTACCACATACCAACACATCTCACAAATTAATCCTATTTAGCTTTCACAGGTCTGCTCATCCAGGTCAGTGTGACTGTCAGTCTGTTTTCTGCTGCTGTAACAGTGTACCCCAAACTGGGTAATTTATAGTTAATGGAGATTTATAAAAAGCTGAGATGTTCAATACCAGTCAAGATGCTGACATCTAATGAGGGCCTTCCTGCTGCATCATGATAGGACAGGAAGTCATGTATGGTGAAACAGCAAGTGGGCAAGTTCAAGTTTAGGTCTGTCTTCCTCTTCTAAGAAAGTCCTAATCCTGTCTCCAGGGACCCACCCTTCATGACCTCATCCAGCCATCATTGCATCCCTCAGGCCCCATCTCTAAATACCATCAACATAAGAATTTGTGTATTAGATTTTCAACAAATGAACTTCAGGAGGATGCCTTCAAAACCACAGCAGTGACTGTTAAGTCCTCTTGAGATAGTTTCTTATCTGTGACCATCTAGGTTAGGTTTTCTTTTTCTTAAACTAATAGAAACCTGAATTCACCTATCTCTTGGTATTTGTCATGTATCTACTTCTTAGTTACCTCCTAGGTTGTGTTCTTTTATAGATCAGAAGCTATCTTATGTATTAGTTATTTTTGTGTTTCTAGTGTCTGGCTTATCCTTTGGCATAAACTGAGATATGTATGCAGTAAATTGTGGCAAGAAGAGTGAATGCAGGTGTGCTAGAAGCAAGAGGATGATAAGCACAGTGTTCCTCCTTGATTTCATCATAAGGACAGAATTAGTATGAAGAATGGAGCTTGATGATGCTGACATCTAAGAATAAAAATCAGGTTAGAAAGTCATTGTCAAATATTATCATCTCAGAGAGAGGTAGAATCAGTAATCAGAGCTAACACAATTAATACTCTGTAAGCTGTGGAACTTATCCATGTTTATCAATTTTATTACCCCCATAAGTTTCTTCACAGTGATAATTAGTAATAGTTTGAAAGAGAAAGTAGTTTTCTACCTAACTTTTCAGGGATCAAGGAAAAGTGGATTAGGGAGGATAATCCACTTTGCAGTCAAATTTGCCAAGAGTTGAAATTTTACAAAGATAGAGAAACAATGGACAAGAAAATTAGAAGCCAGGCTAAATGTGCAGGACACACAGAAAAGAAAGAATGAATCAGGGATAAGGGTGTTGGTTCTGAGTGCTTCTAAGAACCCCAGGATGAGCAATACAGAGCATGAGGACTTTTTTCCAACATAGTACTTTCCTGATTTGAATTAATGTTAATGTTAATTCAAATAATATATTAACTTGATTTGAAAAAAAGTGTTAGAAATTAAAGGACATATACCTAGTCTTATTTCTGAATTATCTGAATGATATTGTGTTTTGGGTTGAGAAGAAAGCAGAATAGAAGGAGATTGTTTAGCTTCTACTCTTCAGAAAGTAGGTAAACTAAGATGCCTCCACATTGTATTTTCCTTGGCCACTCTTCATTTGCAAGTCTTTTTTTTCTTATAACTTCTATCTCCTAGTGATTAATCTTCATCATAATACCCTGTTTATTTTATTTATGCAGAATATAATCTGTGATTCTTTGCAACTTCCTCATCATCTCCCCTCCACTGAAATATACCTCTATGGATATCAATGTCTTTTATTCAGCTCTGTAGCCACTCTGCTTGGCATGTAGCAGGCTTTCAATTGTATTTGTTGAACAAACACACAGATGAACTAATGACTAAAAATTGAGTCTGGTTGAAATAATTCAAGTTCTTCTCTTAACCTGTCATCTGCCTTTTTTGCAAGGATCTTGATTTATCTCTCTTTTTTAAAATTTTTTTAATTGTAGTTGGACACAATATCTTTATTTATTTTTATATGGTGCTGAGGATTGATCCCAGTGCCTCACACGTGCGAGGCGGGCGCTCTACCAATGAGCTACAGCCCGAGCCTATACCTTGATTTCTCTATAAAGTCAGCTTCAAATGACCTGAAACATCAAGTGAGTATTTTCATTACTGCTTTCCTGCCATTGCTAATGCCCTTAGTGAATAAAACAACAGTAACAATAAAGAACGCTGTCTGCATAAAGGGCCTGTGTTTTAGTCCCAAAGACCCAAGCTGAGGTGTAGACAGAGATGACAAAAATGCCACTTGTCCAAATCCATGCTGTGCTTTGTCATCTGTAATAACATATTGTTCAGAATCTCACAGTTTTAATGAAAACAGCTTGTTTAGCTTCTGTCCTTAAATGCTCTGACCTCTCTAACCTCTTGTCCTGCAGGCTGGACAAACATGGGTACCATGCCATCAAGCTTACTGTATTTCATTGCTTTACTCTCTCCTGGACCTTTATGCGCTTCTCTCCCTCCCTATAGCCACAGAACAAAAACAAACAACAAACAAATAAAAAAGATTGCCAATTCTTGCACATCAACATTATAATAACCTTTAGTTAACTAATTCTAGAAGTCTACAGTATGGATCCTTAGTTTTACCTCTTTAAAGAATAACCTTCTCTATAAATCTGTTCTTTGATATTAGGGGCTTCCTCCATAGCACATTGGAAACTAGCTTTTAATGAGCTGCTTCAAAATTTGTAGAAATATGTTGATAATATTTTTCCTAAGCAGATCATCTTCTTTAATTATGTCCCTGTTCACATGAGTACATAGAATTTGGTCAGGTGTAAGCACACTGAGGAATGAAGAGGGATGAAGAGTGGTCTTTCGCACCACCTTTCAAGTTCATACGTGATGGAACTTAGTATTTCAAAAAGTAATTCAATCTAAGCTATTTCTTAATCACTCATATTTGGGTGAGGATTGCTGTCACTGGCTACTTTAAGGGGGACTCTATGACATAGATGGAGCCAGTTACATTCTGTACATTTTTTCTTTGATCCACAAGCATGGTGGCTCAGTTCAGTGGAAATCCTCTTAGAATAGGATTAGATTCACAGATCCAATTATTTCCATCCCCTTCGAGGTATGCCTTACAGCCAATTAAAGTCCTGAGATTCCTGCATGTCATATAACACTGATTTATTTTTCAGGGTTCTTGGTAATGAATTTTACATAATGGGTTAAACTGATCATAGAAATTTTAAGAAGAATAGGACTGGTCTTCAGAAAAAGGATCTTGTGGGTTTTTTTTTTTTTTTTCTTGGGGGGTGGTGGTTCTGGAGATTCAATTCAGGGGCACTCAACCACTAAGCCATATCCCCAGCCCTGTTTTGTATTTTATTTAGAGATAGGGTCTCACTGAGATGCTTAGCAACTTGCTTTTGCTGAGCCTGGGCTTTGTACTTGCCATCCTCCTGCCTCAGCCTCCCAAGCCACGGGGATTACAGGCTTGTGTCACTGAGTGTGCGGTGGATCTCACTTTTTTGATATCCAAATTTCTTCATCTGATTTTACTTTATATTCTGTGAATACTGTACATCATTTATTGGAATAAATTAAGTCTTTTAGACTGAAAGCATTGAGTAGATCTAAATTTTATCATTAGCTATAGGCAATGTATCAAGTTTGATACATGAGTACAAACCACATGTGAGGGCTATGATATTATTTTTATATGCTTTCTAGTTTAAGTAATTAAATTTACATGAATTTCATTATCCTGGGGGCTTGGAAGCAGTAAAATATTATTTAAAAATGTAAATTTTTGCATATCCCAGCATGAATTATTTACTTGGACTGAGGTTACTATGGTAGGCATTACAAGAAGTATATATAAATGGTCTCAAGATCTAGGATGGGAGAGGGACATAAATAATTTTAAATTAAGTATAGATGGTATAATATAGTTAACTGAGAGTTTAAAGAAGTGATATTTTCCTTTCTCAGAAATTATTAAGAATTATCCCATTATTTTATTTTATATTACTTATTTGGAAGAATGGGCATGGATTCATCATGTGACAATGTAGGAGTTTTCGGTAAATTGAGGGAAAGTAGGTTTCTAGGAAAAAATGTTCTGTACTAAAGTCTAGAGGCTCTGTATTCTACAGCTAAAATGAATTGCAATGAATATTAATATATTGAAGATGCTGATAAACTGTGAAATAAATGTACCATTCTCAAATCTACCTGGTCATTTCCATGTGCAATCCTTCATTCCTTGGGATAGGTGTTTCCCGATACAATGCTACACTACATGATTTAAATAAAATGTAAGGAATTGTTAAAAATCGTTAGAATTAGAATATAATTTAAGACCCTAGTGTGCCATTGAAGATTTCTGAGTATTAAAATGACCCTTTCTGAGAAGTACTTTTGGGGGATTAATCCTGCTGTCATACATTGGAGGCCAGATGTGTGAGGATATAGGAAGCAAGGATCAAAAATGGAAAGTGAGAGTGTTTCTTAGGGGACTATTGCAGTTGTGTGAAAAATTATGAATCATGATGGTCTCAAGTGAAATGGAAAGAAAGATGCATTCACCAACTTTGAAAGAGGAATGACATAAAGAAGAAGAAAGGACTGTGATGTTTTAGGATTTGTTATTCTAATTAACAGATGAATGAGATTTAGGTGTCCATTTAAAATGAGGTGTCCATTTGATAATGTCTAGAAAACAGTAACAAAAGAAGATTTATAACTTAGGAAAAGGATTACTTCAGGTGAGCAAGAATTTGAATGCAGCACAAGTAAAAATGGTAGCCAAATCTACAGAGGTAGGGGATATGGCAGAGAGTATGTAAAGAGAAAAGAGAAACAGTCAAAATATAAACTTTTTGAGGACCCATATATGTTGGCCCTGATGAAGAAAAATTTCTCTGGGAGAAATAATGATGTAGTAGGACAGAAGCCAAAGACTGCAAATTTTCAAGTAAAAGGTAGAGTTAAATACTGTAGACAATTTTAATGAGGTGAGAACCAATGGCTTTGGTGAGTAGGAAGTCACAGGTCATCTTCAAATTTATTCAGTCAGAATTTGCAAGAGAAATACCCATTGTAAGAATCTCACAATTTCTAGGTTTCCTTGTAGATCCTACAAGGAAATATTGCTTTTGTGGGAAGTTTTGAAATGAACATGAAAGAAATATAGAGGCAGCACAAGGGAAAAGCAGGTCTAATAGAGGTTATTTTTCCTGCTTTTTTGGGGGGTGGATGGTGGTAGAGAGAAGAGGTTAAAGGAAATCAACAGAAAAGACCAATATATTACAAAAAAAAGTGTCAAAATTATTGCCTCTACATTCTTTATAAAGTCAAAGACAGCTTCATTTAAAAAATCTTAAATAAATGTGTTAGTATGAAAGAAAACTTAAAAAGCAGGGGAATGCTCTTTTCTCTAGCAAGAAGGAAAGATTTTTTTGAAATGGAGGCAAAAGACAGGGATCTCCTTTCTGCTATTCTCAGATTTGACTGATATTCCAGCAAGGAGGGCAGGAAGAAGGACAGCCCAGTGCTGCTGTCTCATCTGCTGCAGTACTCGGGTCAGACTGGACTGAACGCAGTCAGTAAGCAAAAAGTCAGAAAAGCTTAGTGCTCTCTGGTGAAGCATGAAGGGGTGCCAAGGAAGCATTAGCAAAAGAAACAGAGCTGTTTATCCAAGCTGTAATGAAGTCAGAGGAAACATGAGTGAATAGCCTGGAACAGAATGGAACTCTCTCAGGCTGGTGAATCACTGGTCTGGGATGATGGGTGGATACCAGGATATATGAGCAAAGGGCATAGAGGAATGGAAATTAAAGAACAAAATAATTAAAGCATAGAGAAATCAAATTGGGATCAATTTGATGCTTGGCATTGTTGATATCTATTCCTTCTAAGCTGTGAAGAAATCTGTAAGATCCCAGCCCACAGCTCTCTAGGAGAAGGCAAAGTGAGAAGATGGGCACCCTGCAAGGTCAAGGTTCCCAGTGATCACATCACTTCTGTTTTGGTGTGGTACAAATTGTCATCAATTCCTAGAGCTCTGTGTTTATTTGATTATGTGTTTTTGTGGACTCACAATCTTGATGAGGGCAGTAAGGAGTAGGTAAAAGGAAAACAAAGGTTTTGTTTCTTTTCTGACTTAGGGATGATGTGTGTTTCTGGTTATCTTCCAGAAGTGATAAATTGGATGAAATCAAATCAATAGATTTATTTTTAGCACCCCCCATAGCACTCATCTAAGCTACATTTAACTGGGTCTGTTTTGTTTCACTCAGCACCAACTCCATCATCAGTGCTTAGTGATTATTATAATAACATCAAGTTCTAAATGCCAGATGTTGAAGTTGTGAATTCCATGGTGCTTCATTCAGAGTGGTAGTTCCTTAGAGAGGATCTTCATGGAGGATCTTGAGGATATCAGAAGCAGTGATAAAAATGTTCCCTTTTATCCCCTTCTACTTTAGCATGGTTTGTTGCTCCTTTTCAAAAAAAAAATGCTTTTAATTAATAGTTCTACCAATGTTGGTATTATAAAATTCGTATGTTTGACATCCTTTTCGAGTGTTTGTAAATAGTCGACTCTTATGCATTTTAATGTATATTTAGTGACTATTTAAATGCTATTGAACATGGTATTTTTATCCAACAATGTGTGATTAACATTATTCTCATTTGGAAGTTGTGTAGTGTAATTTTTCTTTTTTAATTTTAGGGTTAGAAGTTGGGAAGATATAAAGAAATAGATAAAGTATGCAGTTTGTGAGTTGAAATATTAGTTCTTCTGAACATTTTGAATATATGATATTCATGGTGCTATTTTCATTCTGTCTTTGAAAAATGTCTTCATAGGATTGATTTTCAACATTGAAATAAGTTTTATGGGAACATATTCTTTTCAATAGCAACAAAATATTCTTCGATATTTTAATCTTAATAAATGAAAACTATTCAATATATGCCAGATTCTCTGAGGAACTCCCATGGTAACTTTTATGGAAACGTAATTGTGATTTGGGAATGAAATACAATTCTGAAAACTCTTAAGGAACTAAGACTTGGTCTTTAGGAGACTTTAGTATCAAATTTGTTAAGCATAATCTCTGTCTGCTTATTTAATGGAATTTCTTCAAGTGATTCTTTCAAAAGAGCTTTTGTCATTCAAGTCATAGTTTATAGAAACTTAAAAAAGTTGTCAAATACTATCTATCTGTTAATTATTTATTTTTGAATAACAGTAGCATTTTTTTCAAAAGAAATTTATGTTTCATGTGCAAAGAAAGTCTACTTTAGTTATAAAGGAAGAATAAGTTAAAGGAGTGGATTATTTTAGTGTCATAGAATCAAAGAATGGGAGCTCAAAGGGACCTCAGAGAATATTTAATCCTGCTCTTTCTTTATAAAATATGGAAACTAATATCCAATATAGTTGTCACTTGTGCAAATGGCTCAGACACTTTATTAACATGTATTGTGATATATATATATATATATATATATATATATATATATATATATATATACTAAATATTTTCATAATGTTTTATTTTTGTGCATTACATAAATCAAGTTATCGCATATTGGAGTTATTTTAATCATTTTTGGTCATTTTACTTTTCTAATAGTCACTGTTCTTACTATCTAGGCTGGGAGCACATTTTGTAGTATAATCCTCTTGAAAACATTTTTAAAAATTGGATTCTAGCTAATATGAGTAGTCATACCATCCGTTCTTTGTGATATATGACTCTCTACATATACTCAATTATGGAAAATTTGAGTTTATCAGATCTGCATGAGTCCACACTATTGATCTCTTCTTCTGTCTTCCTCTCCCAACTAATTTTTTAAACTGACAGGATTTACTGGTTTCTGCATTTAATTCTATAAAAGATTTTTTTTCTACCATGTTCCCTTTCCCTACCCCACTATGAATTAGCCTCCTTATATCAGAGAAAACATTCCAGCATTTGGTTTTGTAATGGTCATCATTATCCAACGTACATGTGTGAAGACACAAATTGGTGTGAATATACTTTGTATACAACCAGAGATATGAAAACTTGTGATCTATATGTGTAATATGAATTGTAATGCATTCCGCTGTCATATATAAATTAAAAAAATTAATAATAAAATATTTTTTAAAGATACTAAGTCTAATTTTAGTTAGAAAAGAAGAATAAGTTCAAGAATTTCGTTATACGTCATAGTGATTGCAATATATTGCACATTTGAGAAAAGAATAGATTTTAAGTGGTCTTACCAAAGGGCAGGAGTAAGTATGTGAAGTAATGAATGGGATAAGTAGCTTGATTTAGCTGTCCCACAATGTGTACATATACCAAAACATTATGCTGCTCAGTAAAAATATGTATGATTTTTACTTGCCAAAACCTATTGATAAAAAGCATGTAACTAAGAAAAATTAAACAGATGCTAAGGCCACACTCATTTTTTTTTTTTTAAATCACTCCTATGGCTCCATGACCTTGGTTTTGATTTAGTTTTTGCCTGAGGCAGTGTCTTAACTTCAGAATCCTTTTGTCAGGCTGAGGATTAAAAAAAAAATACGGGTACAGTAGTTCCCTCTGTTATCTACAGTTTTGCTTTCTGCTGTTTCAACTACCCACAACCAACTGTGGTCCAAAATTAAAAAAAAAAAAATTAAAAATAAAAAAGGAAAATTCTAGAAACAAACAATTAGTAAATTTTACATTCCACACTTTTTTAGTGAGATGATAAAATCTCACACCTTTCAGTTCCACACTGTGGGGAAGGAATCATCCCTTTGTGCAGCCTGTCTGCATCATAGGTACTAGCTTCCTGTCAGACACTAAATAGCCACTAGCATTATCAAGTACATTGTTGCAGTGCTGGTGTTTAAGTATTGCTTATTTTGTTGCTGAACAATAGCTCCAAAGCTTCAGAATAGTGATGCTGCTAACTTGAATTTGCCAGAAAGAAACTGTAAACTGCTTCCTTTAAATATAAAGGTGAAAGTTCTCAATAAGTAAGGGAAGAAGATCATGTCGTGAATATTAAGAATATTCTCCTGTAGCCTACATTCATTCAAAAATGTTTTTTTGTATTCTTAGGAAATGTAAATAGGAAAAATCTAGTATATAGAGAGTTTGATACTATTCAAGGTTTCAGTACTCCACTGGGAGGCTTGGAATATGTTCTCCAATGATAAGTGGGGCTACTGTAATTTTCAGTCTTACAAGTCCTGTAATTCATGTTCCTTTCCACTTTTATCTTTGTTCACAAGCAGAAAGGATATGTTATAGATTTATAGTTTCTTATAGGAATTTATTAAATGTGGTTAATTACAACCAACTCCTGCTACCAACATACTGTCTCTATACCTCTTTTCCCAGAGCCCCAAATATCTTGTGTGCATTTTCTGCCTTTCAGATATCACAGGCAAGTTTTACTGAATATTTTACCTCTGCTTAACATAAGTTGCCATGTTTCTAAACTCATTATTTTACCTTATAATAACCATATTAGAATCAGCTGTAGACTAACTTATTTCTCAAGGCAGATATAAAAACCAAAATTAGGGGAAAAAAGTAAATGTGTAATATTAAAATAGTATAATGATACTCTAATATACCAAATTAGTATAATTAAGGAGACATTTTTTCTACAATCTCACCCAAACACCATAGACTATGTATTTTATTTTTATGCATTTTATCACATAGGTAGAATTTTCCTCTGATACTGGTTTATATCACCATTTTTTCTGAACATTATATAATAAATGCCATATAATTTTTATAGTTATTGTTTAGAGTATATAAAAATTCTATCAAGTGGACGACCATGTATTTTTAGCTCCTTTAAAGAGGTGGGAATTTAGATCATCTTTAGTTTCCTCCTATATACTGTAAGTATGATCATTCGAAGGGGGTGGGGGCAGAGACCATGGAGTCATAAGACTATAGTTGACAAAATGTTGAGTGACAAGGAGCTGTGTCATAATTAGAACAAAATATATTCAGGATTCTAAAGCTAGCAATGGTTCACAGGGGACTGGAGGAATCAATAGACTAGTGAAACTCATCTTGGTGAAATGGAAGATCATGTCCCTCCATGCCTCTGGCCAGGTTGACCCACCAGGCTGTGATACTTTTAATTCTGCTCCAGAACTAAAAGTAGTCTATCTTATAGAAACTTCTAGGAAATCCTAGCATATTTATTAATCTTACCATTGGGATCAAGAGATGGTATGGATTTTTTTTTAATGATTTGATTTCTTTTTTTCAAACCGGCATTTTAATAGAAAAACCAGAAACATATTTTCTGACTATGTAATCTCCCTAGAAATATTCAGGAATTTATTTTAAGTCTCCTTCCCTAGGGCCATTAATGATCTAATCCTTTCAAAACACCAGAAAATCTTTGAAGACTAGATACAAAATAGAGGATTCAAAATCTCTTAAATATAATTTCACTTTTTTTCTAAGTATACCAGAGAATATCACTAAATATGAAACATTAGAGAGATACTATAAATGACTTTCCAGTTATGATCCAAGGAATTTTAAGCATTTTAAGAAGAACCTCAGGGACTATTTCAGAGGGAGTCAAGGATAGCTGATAGGTGGAGATCCAGGCTCTGTGACACCCTATGGCCTTAAACCACAGAATCTGGTTTGGGTACTAGGATTCTGAGTAAGACTTGATTCTTGAAAGAATTTTGTGGATTTTAAAACTGTGGTGGTGATAGTGGAGGCACAGAACAAAAATACATTGTTTACATCCACTCTCATTGTGGAACCATCTACAGTGTTCTTAAGTCCTGCTTGATCAGGAGAAGCAAAAGCTGCCAAGAAGCCAATAGCTAAAACTCTCAGATGAATGCACCTACTATGTTGTGGGGAAAAAGTAAACTAAGCTGTAGATCTTAACCTCAAGAATCAGAGCTCCAAGCAAATATGTTATGTCTGTTATAATAAAAGCATGTGCCAGGAGTTAGGATTGTGGTCAAAGTCATACTTCTTGCATGAGAGAGGTGATACTTGTACCTCAAATTTTTAACAGGAGTGAGTCACATGGAATAGTGAAGGACACTTCAATTGGAGGTAGTAGCAGTTATGATATGAGGTTATGGAACATCATGATGACTTAAGGACTGCAAATAGTTTATTACAATTATTATAACAAATATTTGCAGGTAGATGTGTTACAAGATCCCAGACCATGATTTTCAAACATTAGTGTGGATGAGAATCACTTGGAAGACTGGTGAAACATTTATGAGCCTCACTCCCAGAATTTCTCATACTGTAGGTCTAGGGGTGGGGATGCCCCAGAAGTTGCTTTTCTAACAAGTTTCCAGGTAAATCTTGTGATGCTGGGGAACAAAGCATTTAGTCCTTCCATGTAAGGGAGGGAGGGAATGATAATTTTCTCTCCTTTCTTTCTAAGTTCTTAGCTGGAACCCCTGTAACTAAAGACAGAATAGCAGGAGAAAAATAAACAGAAGTTGAGTAATGTCTAGCTCACATGCACACAGGTAACACTTGGAAAGTGAGTAAATCTCAAGGAGTTGACTTTGAATTTAGGCTTAAATACCATTGTTTACCAAAATAAAGAAGTCTTCTGGGAAGGACCATGAGGAATGATGCTCAGAAGAGCAGGGAGAACAAAGATAAGGCTTCTTATGCAGACTTAAGTCCTGTGGTCTCCACTGAAGAGCCTCCGGTGAGGTAGTCCTCCTCCTTTCTGTACAGGGAAACACGACCTTTACAAATGGTGATTACCTTTGTAGATATAAATTTCTCTTATGACAGGATAAGTTTCAGAGTTTCCACTGTGTCTGCTATTTCTCAAAATAAATATACTCAAAATAATCCTTATGCCAAAAAAGGCATATCTTGATGTAGCATATTCTGGTCTTCTATCTTTGTGGTTTCAGATAGCATTTTCTGGTCTATTACAACCAGTAGCGAATGCCTATAAGCAAGGTCTGTTTTTTTTTTTTTTTTTTTTTCTAAGTATGATGTAAACCTACTATCAGGAGAAAAGCATTAAGAAAAAAATATGAAAAATTGACTTGTATTATAAATAGAAGTACTTGCAAGAACAATTTAACATATTAGAAAACGTGTGTATATTGTTTTGTATTTTAGCATTTATCTGAAGTTTTTAATAGAAAAATAAGATGTATTAATTTTACAATATTTAAACATTCCAAAAATGCACAAATAATACATAGCAACTTTCCAAAGCTACTTGCTATTAGTAGTTTTTAATGCATGTTCTGAATAATTTATATTCTTCTGTGAGTATATACACACACACACACACACACACACACACATATATATATATTCTTGTGTGTGTATTTATAACACACACACACACACACACACACACACACACACACTGCAAAAGTGAGGAGAAATCTCATTCTACTCCTTCCAAAGTTTTACTGGAATGAACTGACAACAGACAGATTAATAGGAGAAAAAAAACTTACAAATTTATTTAACATGAACAGTGGGAAATCCCAGGAGTGTGATTATTGACCATATTAGTAAGGTGTGGACACTTAGGTGTCTATCTCATAGACAGGGACATGTAGGGGAATGTTGCATTCTTTTTGAGAGGTAGTAAATGGTTATTAGGAAGGAGGAATGTCTCCCTTATTAGGGAGACAGATTAGCTTTTAAATGATTCTTTTAGAAATTTGAACGAACCCCCAAAATAGACATCTTGTGACAAAACTCTATCTAGGTATAAATTCCTCAGTGGTCTTTTCTGCCATTGATAATTAGATACTAGGGAGAAAGAAGAAGGTAATTGTGTTTTCTTCGGCAAGTCCAGTTTCAAGGCCAATAAGAGAATGTCAAAACAAAGTTTTCCTCATGCCTTTGGAAAATAGAGGATCAAGAGAAAAAATAGCCGGTGGTGGAAGAGTGGAGGTCAGAAAGATATTGATCCTCCAGCTCAGCATGTCAAAGCCCTACATTTTGGGATGTTCAGATCTGCTTCATTCCTTTTACATTTGTGTCAAATAGTACTTTGTTGTGAATGTACAATGATTTCCCCATTTGATGGTGACTTTCTCTGGAGGTTCTGTATGTCTTGGTATGCTTAAGCAATTGTGCCTGGAAGAAAATCCTTACAGTGCAATTGATTGTTCATGACTTTTAAAAATGATGTACCACCACTATTGTTCTAGTCTCCCAGGGTGGTTTGTAACAAATTACTATAAACTTGGTGTCTTAGACTAATAAAAATTTATTCTGAAATTTCTGAAGATCCAGGTGCAGGACGAAACTTCTTAAGGAGTCTTTGTGGGAGACTGCTCCTCTTTAACACCTGATGTCAGTAGTTGTTCTTGGTATTTGGGGGCTTGTGGTCACCTCTCTTCCTATTCTGCCTCCATCTCCATATCAACACATCTTTTCCTGTCATCTTTAATGTCTGTCACTCTCAACTCACTCTGCTTTTCTCAGTTGTAAGAGTACATGTGTTTGAATTTAGTGCCCACCTGGAAAACTCAATAAGTTTCTCTGTCAAAATCCTTAACTTAATCATATTTTTTTACCATATAAAGTAAGATTATAGGTTTGAGTATTTGGAGATGGACATGGTCACCATTCAGCTTGCTCTACTTGTTTTTACACAGTTCTAAAATTAAAATATTAGAAAATATGGGAATTGTTTTTATGAAAGTTTCAGCTCCAATTCCTCATAGATAATCACATACTGGTTCACATTATTTTTCCCAATTGGCCAATTCTAAAATAATGTTAGTGAGCATGATCCTTATTATCAATTAGAATTCTCAGAATCATTTTAACTACAGCAGTAATTTACATCTAAAAATAGGTTTTGTATTAACGACATTGTGTGGACCATGCTCAATGGATATCTTTCTTGCCTGGATGTCAAAGAAAATCAGTCCAACAGATTGAAAAGATGGTTTACTTTGAACAATAAAATAGTCTCCCAGGACTAGATTCCAATTTTAATTCAATTACAAGTTAGAAAAGAAAAGATTTGGTTCAATTTAATTCCTGTTATAAAATTGGGCAAGTTGTCTCCTAAACTTAAACACCATACATTAGTTTGACATTGCTAGATTCTTTTGTGTAAGAAAAGAAAGTAAAAAGATCAGTCTATTATTCTTTAAAAACATATTAATTTGTTCAGGTACAAACATGGGACACTGTTTAGGTCAGATGTGAAAGAAGACATGTGCTTTAATGTAGAGCATCCAGATGAATTTATGGTGAAGTCAATAGTCTCCTAGCTCATATTGATTTAATCTGGTACTTAGTTTTCTGAGTACATTATTTCTAGGCAGTATATTGAAAGATAAACTTCTGGACAGTGTAGGTTATTGATAAGGCTTTCAAGAACTGATGCATGCTTGTTTAGGTTTGGGAAATTGAAGAAAGGATTATTCACAAGGTTAACAGAGGAATATTTCAATATTCTGTGCAACTGAATGAGTCTTGAGTAAAACTAGAGTCTAGCATTGCTAATAGTTTTATTACTTTTGGATCCTGCATCTTTTACATAAATTAATCAACTTAACTTATCAACCCATATTAATTACAGAAGACAAGAAAAAGTTCTTGGGCATTAGTATGTGTTCTATCATATAAGTTGTTGAAAATCACTTGAAATACTCAGATTTTTTTTTATTAACCTTCAAGCCTTTCTTTTGTTAATGATAGTAATACATTGTAGCCTCTAGACTCAAAACGATAATAGAAAGCACTGATAAATATAAATAAGCTAGAAAAAATGTTGAATTTTCAAATTACTTTTAAGGATAGTTCTAGTTTTTGAATTCCAAGAAGTAAGTATATTGATTCTGATGGCCATGAGAGCTAAAGGATATGTAATAATTGAATTTGAAAATTCACCATAGTAATGAAACTGAAGAAGTATAATTGTGTGAAGAAGAAGCAGCCTCCAAGTTGGTGTGTTAAAGTAGAATCAGCCAGAGTGACCCTAATAAAAAGATAGCAGTCATGGTACCAATTTGGTTACCTACTGAACAATACACTTGGAAAAAATCCCTTTGCCCCTCTGATCCTTTATGCCTTCATCTATGAAATGGGATTCAAAATAGCAGTTTCTCTGAATCTGTGGAATTATCAAATATCAATAAAATTTTAGACAAAAATTGAAAGATTTAAAGCATTATTTTTCTTGCAGCCAGTGATAAGTAAAGTTCGTCATAAAACGTGGCATATAAGGGGGACAGCTAAGAAGCAAAACTAGCACTTACTACATCCCATCTGTTAGGTATAATAATTCACATTGCTTTTGTAGTTGGAAATAAGCCTTATGCCTACTTGGATTTTAGGAAGCTGTCTCTAGAAGAGTTATTTTCTCAGATTAAAAAAATGTCATTCCATTTGCTAAAAAGTTGATATTCTACTGGATTTTTAGTTAGATGCAGAGATTCTAAAACACTACCTTTCCTTTTTAAGACTAAAGACCTATATATTCATTGCATGAGTAGTTGATATCGATGTGTTTAGAATAGAACATGATAGTTTAGGATATGTAGAGGAAGAGATGTAACATAAATTAACCTAAGTGTAACTACCAAGCAGGGAACTTCTGGCTCATTGCCCCATTAGTTGAAAAGAACCTAGGGTATGGGTTGCTCTTTCTGGAAGAAAATGGTCTCGTTAAGGCAGTGTGAAATTTCATAGAAATGATGAGCATGTAGACTTTGAACTTCTCAAGATCTCTTTGTTCTGGTTCCTAAAATCGTGTGTAAATTGAGTGTAATCAAACATAGACTAAAGGGGGAGGGCCCGGTTTTCAGATGTGCCTCCCACTTTCCCTTGAGGCTCTGCCCTGAACCCAGAGAAGTTCTCTCTCCAGAGGAGATGAATAGAAAACACATTTGTTCAAAACATAAAGGTCTTCCTCATTTGCATGGTACTTGAGGGTGGGATGAGGCTGCATTCTTGAATTAACAGTGCCCCCCTTAAAAAAGCTGCAGAGGCTCCCAAGTTCCTAGTGTGACTGGAGCTGCTATGATCAAAGCTGTCTTCAATGCCGTTGCTGTCAGATTCTAAGATTTTATATGTGACTTTCAAATTCCTTTACTCATCTTTTTCTAGCCGCTACTGTCAGTTTCCACCAACTTAGCATTTAGATAACGTTTTCTCCATCCTCTATTATAAACCTCCCTTCACCTGGTGACTGTTATCTTCATTCAGGACTTTAGAACATGTGGCTCTGGGTGCCAGGCATGTGACTGTTTATTTAATTGAAAGAACTGACTCCTTCCTAACTTTAATCCAGTCATATGAAATTTTGGCCCAAACAATATTACCTCTTAGTATCTAAAGGTCTACATATTCAGCATCATATTGAGGTTGAAATAAACATATTTGATGTGTCATAGACTCAGCATATTCGTCTATCACCCACACCTGATTAAAGAAGTTTTAATTCTGAAACAGAAGTTCCATAAAATAATTTTTGTTTGTTTACTGCCCATTTTATCTCATTACTAACACATGTATACATTATCAATGCTATTTTTAATAATGTTCTTTTAAACTTTGTATTTCCATTGTTATTGGGTATTTGTTTAGTCGAATTTTAGAGCAATCTGTTCAATACCTTAATGGGTCTAGAGAATTATTTGAATGACAATTAATGCCAATCAATTTTCTTTTTCATAATGAAAGATATACAATATACTCATGTACACATGTATGCATACATGTGTGTATAAATATTTATATATATATATGTGTGTGTGTGTGTATGTGTGTGTCATATGTATATGTCTGATTCTCCTTTACCTTATAGTTTTTCACTCATGCACACATTTTCTCATCAAATCAATCCCCCCCTCTCTCTCTCTCTCCCTCTCTCTTTCTCTCAGAAAGAGTCAGTTTTTTCTCTCTCTCTATATATAGATGTACACACATACATATACAAGCATATTAAATTTTACTAATTATTAAAAGATGGTCATAGTTATCGGAATTAGTTAATGCTAGTGGCATCAATGAGGCTGTGGAATTCAATTATACATGTAACACTTGTTTTTCTATTTCTTTAGATAACGCAGAGCCTGTCTACCTCTCTTTCTTTGCTTTGCCTTCAACTATTGCACTTCAGCACAAAGTGACTAGGCTAAAAGATTCCACAAAAAAACCAAAGAAATCTATTCAAGAGGTCATCTATCAACAGGTAAAAGTATATTTTAAATTCAGTTTTTTCTTGGCTGCACCCACAAGTGAAAGGAACAAAGCATAACAGCCACCAGTTGTATAAAATATTACAGAATTGTGCACAGGAAGAAATCATGAGGCCAAAGAGTATTCATCAACTCAAGAGTTGCTAATAAGGAAGAGATGACAATCATGGTGACAACCTTTCCAAGGGCTAATTGATCTGGCCCCACTTTCCAATGAGTTAGTTAAGAGATCAGAAGATGTTGTGTTATGTGAAAGAAACAAAATAGGTACTAGGTAAGAAAGTGAAGAGGCATATGAGTGGTGACTTGCAATCGGAGCATGCAACTGTAATTCAAATCAAGGAAATATGGGGGGAACAGAGAATAAAAGATTATAGACTAAGATAGTAAACTGATAAACTGTGACAAAAGTAATACAAAAACAAAAAAAATTGAAAGACTCAATTTAATAATGCTATTTTATAAAAAGGAGAGAAAGCTTTTGAAAAGGTTGAAACGTATTAACGTCTGAGAAAATGGATTGACTTCTATTACAAATAATATAAAATTCAAATAGTTAATGATCTGAACAACAAACCTGCAGTTTGAGGCTATGAACATTAGAAAAGTTCCTAGTAGTAGGGAGACGAAATCAGACCTCTTCTCAGGTCTTCCTGGAGGATAGAATCTAGAGAAATGGGAAGTAGTTCATTGTCTATGGAAGGCTGATGTGCAGATCAGAAATTGTCTTTCAAAGTTGTTAAAGACTTTTCATTTGATAAATGACATATGTGGAAATGATTAATTCCTAGAGTAGATGAGTATATGCTTGTGTTTCCATGTGTTGTGTGTGTGTGTGTGTGTGTGTGTGTGTGTATGTGTGTATTTGCACGTGTGTATTGGAGGTAAAAATAGGAGGAGTTAAGGGAAAGGAGAGCTAGCATAAGTCATTGCTATGCATTTTTACTTCTTTCAGTTTTTTGGAAGCCTCTATTTTTTGAGCCCATTTTCTAGATTTCAGTAGATTCATTATTTACCTGTGTCTACATTAGTCAAGATTTTTTCAGGAGATATTGCTTTTCTTTACTTTTCATTTAGGATGTGATCTAAAGTCAGCCTCTTCTCAGGCACTTACACCACAATTGCTATCAGCGTTAGCTACAAGGTATTGCTATCTCCTTGTAGAAAACATTTAAATTAAAAAAAAAAACCTATCTCAATCAAATGTATGTGGGCCCACATTTTATTTCTTTATATATTTAACTTATTTTATGGCAAAACAACAGATTATATCTCATTGTTATTTGGAAGTGAACAAATTCATTTTTAAAGCTAAAATTATAATTACAGAGATAAAATTACAGCAAGTAGTACAATTGATAAAATAATTTCTTTCCATGCACAAGTAATTACAACTAAAAGTGTCCTACTACACATCAAAAACAATGCTGAGAACTTGAGATACAGTGAACAACTTGTTATCTTGGACTAATGGCAAAGACATACATTGAATAAACCATTAGAAATGCTATTTGAAGGTAACAATTTTATAGAGGTTTCAAAATTATTAATTGAAAAAATGAGAAATTTGGAGCAAAAAATATATTTTCCTATGGTTTAGATTGAAATAAGAAGTGCAGGAAAAAAGTACTCACTGAAATATAACTTAGAATGTCAGGATACAATGAACACTCTACCATCCCTAGGTTTAGCAAAATTACATGGGCAATAGTAACTAACAAAATACTGTTAAAACTGGTCATGTGGCTATGTATTTAGGAGTTAAAAATAATAAATGATAAATTCAAATTATAGAAATGTATCTATATGTAGCACATTTATTTATGTACATTAAATTTATATACATTAAAATACATATTGAATATACATATAAAAGTGTAAATATTTGCTGTATTCATTATTTCATCAATTTCAAGAAACACATTGCTTCACATCTTTGAAGTGAGGATGTCTTACACTGGATGGCATATTACTATCAGTTTTGCCAAAGTGGCAATCATGACAGGGTCTTGGCCTATGCATATATAAATTTGGTGCATAGTCAATTGATGATTGGTCAATTTTAATTCTTTCATATTTGAGTCAACAAACCATTTATTGCCCTTTAGATAAATAAATATAAGTTCTATTTTCTTTTTTATTTTTCCTTAATATCTTCTGTTGATATGTTCTGTTAAGATCAAGAAAATATTGGTGTCAAAACATAGAATGTCCTGAGAAGCTTGGAAGAAATTGCTGGTGATATTGATGGGGCACTCTGTAGAGATGCTCTTGATAGCCCAGGGAAAGTATCTTAGTATCATTGAAAATTATTATTCAAAAGGTGATTCAGAAGAATCATCATCTGATCATGAAAATATTTATGAATATATAAACCAGTTGGAAGTTTTTATTTTTCTATTGGTTACATATTGGTAGGTTCAATTTTGATAGAACTTGAAACTGTCATTTCCAATTTTACAACACAATTATGTACAATATTCACCAACATGTTTGTGATAGTTTAGTCCAGTGTTAGGACTGTGGGTGATTTTGTTTTTCTTTATCATCTCCATTTTTCATGTTTTTAAATTTTAAATTTCAGGCAACACTCTGTCTTTTTGTTTCAGTTACTTACTGTAACCATGTAACCTTTGTGTAATCTACTCAATGCCACATGTTTTACATTTTTGTGCCTCTTTGTTAGTGAATTTGCAGTTTAGAATGGCCTGCCAGAGTGCTGCTGATGTTCCCCAATGCAAGAAGCCTGGGATACACCTTATAGAGAAAACATTTGTGTTAGATAAGCCTCAGTCAGGCATGATTTACAATGCCATTGACCTTCAGTTTGGTGCTAATACATGAACCATCTTTAAGTGGAAATACACATCAATGAGGTTATATATTGATTGATGAAAATGTGATTGGAGTCGCATATAAACTCAATCCCATATTTCCTTTACAAGCAAATGTTCAGAATTTGCTAATACTGGGTTCAAGATAACATCATAGAGCATATCTCCAATGAATAATACGAATCCTCTATACTCCAAAACATCAGATTAAAAAAATCTTTAAGAATATTGTCTACATGTAAAATTATAATATTAAATCAAAAATTTATTTCTGGGAATACTTATAAATGAATCTATGAATATAAATATTTGTATGTAATATATAGAATAAAAACATAGATTTACATGTAATGCCTTCATTAAATTACTATTAAATTTTGCCTGTTGGACTTATACATATATATTTTATAATCAAAATTTTACATAAAATATAAAATATTTAGTTCATATATTACATACGAGTTTGTGAATATATACACTAGACAGCACATGCCCAAATACATATACTGTAAAAATATAAATACGATTAATTTAAAGCTTCTCATATAATTTGGAATAGTTGTTTCTTAGAGAGCAGGTGTAATCTGGAAGGGCAGATAGAAAGCATAATATTAAAAGGTCTATTGTTATTTTTCTGAAGCCCTAAAATTATTCAGCATTAGCAGAAAGACTGACATTTCACATTCAAATTCAACTACCATTTATTTATTTATTTAGGGGGGTTACCGGGGATTGAACTCAGGGGTGCTCAACCACTTAGCCACATCCCCAGCTCTATTTTGTATTTTTATTTAGAGTCAGGGTCTTATTGAGTTGCTTAATACCTCACTTTTTCTGAGTTTGGCTTTGAACTCCTGATCCTCCTGTCTCAGCCTCTGGAGCTGCTGGGATTACATGCATACACATGGAATCTAGCTGGGATTTATGATTTTTGAAATCACTAAAAAACGAATCACCCAGTTGAATTTCTAAGTGCTTAATATAGCAGATGTGATGAAAACTACAAAAATTTACACTCATGAATTAATAATGAAAGATGGATTGGCTTCTTTTATGCAAGCAGGAAAATTACTAAATAACATTTTTAAGTCTGTTAACTGTTTTTACACTCTACAATAAACAATAGTTACCATACAAATGTCATTTAGTATTTCTTCAGTATTTCTCCAGAAATGTTTTTTTTTTTCATTGTCAAGCAATAAGAAAATTGGATATTTCAAAATACAATAAAATTTAGTAATCTGTTGATTCGGATGCTTTAGACAACTTTCAAAGGCCAATTGCCATTTTTAGCTTATTTAACTAATACATAAAATCCACCTCTTTATTTTTTTCTTAGTGTTAATGATTTTTAAAGAAATTATTTCTAGTGCTCATGTGTTATAAATTGATGAGTAAGGAGAAATAAATACTATAGAAAAAAAAGATTGATAATTTTAATTGTTTCCAAGAAAGCAAAAATGATTATAAAAGCAGAGTATAAATATACTGCTAACATTCATATTTTTAAAAAAATAATTATTGATAAGTTGTGGCATTTTGGGTTGCTTTTGGAAATTTTAGCATCTTTGATAAATATTAAGTTAATATAAATTATTAACTTAATAGAAGTGTTTTTGTCCTGATGATCATGATTGACCAAGATATGCATTGTATGCATAGTTTGTGGTTAAAACATTTTACTTGGCTTTGTTATAATAGTTTCCATGATATTTTTGGTAGATTTCTTAAAAATGTGTCCTTGTGTTAGTTTTCCATCACCATGACAAAATATCTGAGAAAATCAATGTAAAAGGAGGAAAGGTTTGCTTTGACTCTGATTCATGGTTTCAGAGACTTCAACCCATGGCTGCTTGGTCACTTGGTCCTGTAGCTTTGAGTCCACGGTAATGTAGAACATATGACAAGGAATATATGATGGAACAATGCAGCTCACCTCATGGCAGCCAGGAAGAAAAGAAAGAGGAAAGTGTTGAGGTTCCAATATCTCCTTCAAAGGCACACCCCCACTGACTAACTTCCTTCCACTTGGCTCCACCTCTTAAAGGTCCAACCACCTCCCATTAACACCAGAGGCTGGCAATGAAGCCTTTACAATGTGAATCTTTAGGAGATACTTAACATCCAAATCATCCAACGGTCCCTAGGAAGAGAATTTTTCAAATTATTTTCTTAATGTTTGAAAATAAAATGTTATTGATTATTTTTATTCTTAAGAATATTATAGATATTCAAAGAAAATGTGGCAAAAATGCCTAGGTTTTTCTTTTGGTTTGTTTATTTTGCTTCATTTTATTTTTGAATGTTACCATTATTTCTATTTCTATTTATGTTACTAATTCTATTTATGTCAGCATTTATTAGTGAAATTTATTCCCTGATATTATTATTGTACTTAGATCTACTTTCTTAATATGTCAGATTTTTCTCATTTTTTAAAAAATAAAGTACCTTAATGGGTATTTATGGAAACTAAATTGAACAAGTACATATTTACTGGAGATAATAAACACACACTTAGCAAAATATATAGTCAATATTTACTGAGGTAGATTCTTTGTTCATTAATTGAATTATTGGTTAATTTGAATGTCATACATTTAAGTCAGTTAAGAAATGAGCAGTTTGATCTTTTGAGACTATTCCATTTAATTAATGTTACTGTATCTAGAGCCATGCTTTCTATATGTACCAACTAGAATAATAGGTACATTTGTCATTTATACCCTAACTTCTTTTAAAACAGTAATCAGAGATATTTTTTAAAGAAAGCCATTTATCAAAAGAAGAATATGCAAATAATATATGTAAAATAGACTGAAAAAGAAAACAATATATAGTGTAAAAGAAGAAAAGTTTTCTGTTGACCATGGTGGCAATTGAAGGTTTTGATCATTTAAATTTGATTTACTCTTTTTGCAACTTATTTTGAGAACTTATCTCTAAATAAATAGATAGATAGATAGATAGATAGATAGATAGATAGATAGATAGTTAGAGCTATGGATGTGGCTCAGTAGTTAAACATCCCTGGGTTTGATCCTGGTGATTAAAAAAAAATAACACAATAGAACTGTTATTTGTCACAACATCTATGAAAGTAGAAAATAAGGATCAGGTCCTATTCCCCAGTGTTGAAGACTGAACACCCAAGATACACCAAGTAAGAGCAAAAAGGTTTTAATAAACTAATCCTGATTTTCAAGACTGGTTTCAAAGAAGACATTATATTAACTGATGCAAGCCAAACATAAAAAGAAAATTACTGCACAGTCTCATTTATATTTAAAATTAAAGAACTTCAAACTTATAGAAGCTAATGGTGAAACAATACTTACTGGAGTAGAGGTAGATGGTAGAAATTAGATTTTGTTCAGGAGTATAAAATTGCAGTTTATAGAGTGAATAAGTTTATTGTATAATGTACAACACAATGACTGTACTTAATAATACTGTATATATTCTGGAAATTTGTGACATGAGTAGCTTTTAGGTGTTGTCAATAACAACAAAAAACAAAAACAGAAATGAAAAATGGTAACTATATGAGGAGATATGTTAATTAAATTGAAGGTAATGATCAGTTCACTCTGTATATGCATATTAAAATGTCTTAATTTGCACCTTAAATATGAATTTTTAGGCAAAAAGGAAAGTTATGACCATATTCACAGTCATCCAAAAGTGAAATAACAGTAGGCAATAAAAAAATAGGTCATTTTATAAGCTAGACTTTCTGAAAATGTGTGGCAAAATTAGCTCTTTTTTTTCACTTATTTCTGATTTTTCCCTCTAGCTTTCAATTAAGGAATATCTACATATAGAAGATATTTTATTTCAATCTAAAGAAGATACTTAAAGTAGTGGCAATTGTATATATCCAAGAACTAAGCAAGCCACATCACTCTCCAAAAACAAACCAACAAACTAGGGACCAAATATTTTTAATTTAATCATGTGGTTTTAATATTATATTACTTTCTTCCATGGGAAAGTGGATGTTCTAAAGCCTCAACAAACAAATGTATTTTAGAGATTTTATTTTATGTATCTTTCATAAAATGGTAGGTAGCACCAGTACTAGAAGTATATTAAAACTAGTATAATTCCACAGAAGCATATAATTTTTAGTTTAATAGTTTAGAAAATAGATTCAGACAGAAATGATTTTACAAACTATCACTTATTAAAAATAGAAAAATTCCAGAGTATGCCTATTAAATGTTTTATAATTCTTTATATTTATTATCTAGTCCTTTGAAAACTTTGTATACATAATTTTATAGTCAATATTTTGAATGTAAAAAGTATTTTATTTTAAGTGGTGGCAGTTTCATTTTCTTTATGTTTGGAAATAAAATTGAAATAGTTTTTATTTTTTGGTTGATTTAGATCTAAATTCTTAACTTCACTTCAAGAAATTTTTGTCCCATAAATTAAATGCTTTCAATTTTTAGTTTATAGTAGTCCAAGTTATATACTTCATATTATTTTTCATAGATTTTCTGAATTCATGAGTATAAAATATTCATGAAAAATTGTATTGTAGTTGTAACTGGGAAGTACTATTTTAGTAACTAGCAAGAGTGACATACAAAAATGCAAATAAGGCTAAACTGTTATTCATTTTTTTGTGTGTATGTAGGTTACTTGAATTTGAAATACAGGAACGAAATGCCACCAATGCCAAGTTCCCCACCTTTATACCCACCTCCTGATGGAGGATGGGGCTGGGTTGTGGTTGGAGCATCTTTTATCTCCATTGGATTTTCATATGCATTCCCCAAAGCCGTCACAGTATTCTTCAAAGAAATTCAGCAAATATTCCACACCACGTACAGTGAAATAGCATGGATATCATCCATTATGCTGGCTGTTATGTATGCAGGAGGTAAGGTTCTTGTCTTGGATTAAGTAGAATTCTGGATTAGGAAAACAATTCCTTCATGCCACAGTTCTACTGTGTGATTTATATGCAGTATCCTGGTATATATTAAAGCCCTGTTTTCATGGTACAGTCACAACCAATCAAAAGTATTACTAAGAAATTTTAAATGATTTTAATCCAATATCTCAAACTATTCATTTTGAGTCTCTGGCATTGTTTGAATGAAAATTTATTTGTAAAAATCAAAATTTACTAACTTATGAAATTTTCAAGGTAAATACTTTTCTATTTAGATTGGAATAAAAGCTGCACTAGTGTTGGTATCATTTCTTATTATTGGTCTAGCTGGGAGAAATGTTTTGTGTTTTTTTTTTTGAATGAGAAGGAAACTTGTTTAAGTTGCTGACAATTCATAAGCTCTGAAAGTACTTTACCTTACACTGCAAAAATGGAGTGTTATTCACATTCTAGAGTCTTTCAGAATCAGGTAAGAAACAATTCCTTATTATTATAGGTCTCATTAAATATTTTTATTTAAATGGTTGCCTGATAAAATGTTTTTATATTCTATATTTTAATGATGGGTATGAGTCATGAGGAATAATGAATATATCAAAATATCATCTCACTTATGAATGTTAAAAAAATGGAATGAGTACATTTTTATGTGGCTTGTCATCTTTAAATCAGTCTCACTAGCAGACCAGACTGACTTACAAATTTTTTAAAGCCATTACTTAAAATACATGGATTTTAGAGTTTTCATTTTCCAAATGGATATTTAACTGCAAGATACAATTATGTATTCAGAATATAAGAATTTAAACAAATCACATAAATTAGTATCATTTTTTAATTTTAGAAGTAAAGATGATGTGGCTCTTACTGACAGAGATATAACATTATTGCTATGTGTCCAATATTTATTAATATTTAGTTTCAGCCAAGGCCTCCCTCATCACTTGATATACAGGGTATGACTTAATCCTCTTAACCTATGAAATAAATGTTATTTTCTCTCTCTAGCTGATGAAATGGAGAGATAAAATAGCTTTACCGAGTCAAACATCTCACTAGTGGCTGATAAAAGTGGTACTTCAAATATTTAATCACTGTATTCTCTGCCTTTCTCGTATCTTCCTCTTTTCATCTAGAAAACGACAGAGTCAGAGCTAACTCAGGCCTTCTACAAGCCCAATGCAATGTTTTTTCCTTCCTTGCAATGTAGTGACTTATGTACTACACCCACCAAGGTCATTTGTTCAGTGACATAATAATTATTTTTAATGATGCTATCTTTTCATTGCACTATCAACATAAAAAAATCCTGAAATAATCCTACTGTGTGTGTGTGTGTGTGTGTGTGTGTGTGTGATGTGTGCATACACACATATGTTGATATTGGTGTTCTCTATTTTTTATTTATCAGTAATTTTAGATTGATCCAGCATGGGACTAGTTAGGTTAAACTTATGTATTTTTATTTTAATATAAGTGGTATCTTCAGAATGCTACTTGGACATGTCAATAAGAAAATCTGCATCTAAAACCCTTTCTAAAAATCTCTTTTGTACAGTTGCTGTAAGCATTTAGCAATGGTGTTTTTTTTTTTATGAAAAAGGACAAGAAATATTGTGCTTTGGGATTTGTTCTTTCAGCCAGAGGGTGAGGTGTTCTTTCATAATGCTCTGCTAGAACAACACACAAGTCATCTTAACTTGAGCTCCAAAAGCTCTTAATATAAAGGAATGTAGTGTTTCAATCCCCTCTTAAATACACAATACCTTTATTTATTTTGATGTGGTGCTAAGGATCGAACCCAGTGCCTCACATGTACAAAACACATGCTCTACCACTGATTTACAGCCCTAGCCCTCCCCGTCTTAAATACAATGAAAAAAGAATCTTCTAAGTGACTTAATGTCAGTATATTGAATTTAATTGGACTTCAGGTCCTATTATATTCTTAATTTTATGTTGTCCAAATTGTTGACTAACTTATAGGTAAGACAAAAATTGATGTTATTAAATTAAGACTTGACTTAGTTTTTTGCACACAAACCCAAAGACTCAGTGGCTTAAGGCAAGGTAGATTTGTTTCTTACTCAGCAGTGTTTCGTCTTGTGGCTATGCCATCAGTTAAGTCTTTGTAGATTATTCTTTCAATCTTCTCTGTTTGCTGGACAAAACAAAGGTAGACAGCATGGATGATCATAAACTTCATTTATGCATACATCCCATGGGTCAGAACTCTTAAAACTTCCCTACCTAGATTTAGGGACTATGGGAAAGGCCAGAATTCTAGAGGAAAACTCAGAGCTGCATGCATCCAGCCATTGCTGGACTGAACTTTATACCTCACCAATCATTTTTCATAAACAAAAGGAGAATGGGTTTATGGACTTGCCATGGACATATGACAGCCTTCTACTCCCTGGCTGAATATAAAAGCATCATAGAAATGAAGAATGATATGAGTTTAAATCACTATAAAATATAATTTTAATTTCCTCAAACCACTAAAACTTGGTATGAAATGATAAGTAAATACCTGCATTATATTTGTCATAAATATTTTTTTCCTTTTATTTATACATTTATTTTCTTTTTTAAAATGTATGGTAAAAACTCAAAAAGGTCCAAAAAAGTTTTCTTGAAATTCATAAATAAAATGGTAGTTTGGTAGTTACAAATTTTTAAAAAGTTGCCTTAAACTATTTAGGATAGTAGATGAATAAAATTCATCTAAGTTAAAAATTGACAGATATTTGCTTCCAGTAGTTCAAGAAAGCAACGCTAAACATGTGAAAATATTTAGTGTTTAGTAATTGATGATGGTAATATCTAGGTGAGATCCTAGTACTTGGAGTATTTTCCAAACTCCTCAGTTTTCATGGCCCAAACATTTGGTATGTCATCTGTGATCATGGAAGAAAGTTGGGGATTTCAGAAATTTTGCTACGCTTTTTTCTTTCCCTTAAAACTGGAAATATAGTTTCAGATTCTTTGCTTAGTGGGTAGAGATGATTATAACTGCTATATCTACCGTCTGATCTAGATCTCATGCATTTACATGGCTTGTTGGAAATAAAATTAATGTATTATCCTGGTAGTTTAAAATCTTTTAAAAAATTAATTTGCACATTTTAAGCTATAATCCCAATGTGAAAACAGTCTTTGTTATGAGTGTGCATGATTTTTTCAGAAACACAAATAACCATTTAGAACAAAAAAGCCTGATAGATTCAGTTACTCTAAGGTGCAGGTTATTAGTTCTGCTACTCAGATTGCAGTGTTTTTTCCAAGGGCAGTCCATAGATTTTTCTATTTGGGAATAGAGGGTCTCTTGTTAAAAATGTATAATTCTAGGCCTAATCCTCAATCCCCTCATACCAGAAATTTTTGTTGGTAGAGTCCAGAAACTTGCATTTTTAAACAAGTATATTTGAAAATCATCTCACTTTATGTATAATGTATGGGTTTACTGCTATAGAAAATATCAATGCTTGATTGAAAAATATTTACATATTTCTCTGTAAGTTTTGAAAGATCTTCATGTTAGAGAAGCATTTTTGGTTGATGATTATAAATTTGAAGACCATATGAGGTCTTTGAGGTGAAAAGGCACATCACTTACTATGAAGTATAATGACTCTCTACCAAGCAACTGAAATATTCTGTTCGACATAATGCTAATTACATTAGCCTGGAGAACATTTAAGATCTGACACACTCATTAGGGCTTAGCACTCAACCTATTAATCACTATGGTGGGGTCATTGAGTAAGATGGAGCGTGTTCTCAGGCCTGGCCTGTGATGTCAGGGCTGGAGTCTCTTGTAGTAATTAGTTGGCATCTGGGCCTTGGTAGCAAGGTATTATCTTTTCTTTTGATGTCTGAATTAAAAATGAAACTAATAAAAGGTAAGCAGGAACGATGGAAAAGAATGCAAATTATGTTGATTTCTTACTTTATCCTTAGAATAATGGCACTAAATTACAGCAACCCATCTGGCTATCCATATGGTCTCCTGGAGTTCTAGCAAATTTCAGCAAATAGGTCAAGCAAAGTGGTCACCCTATTAATACAGTGCCAAATAGCAGTAGAAAACATATTATAATTTAAACTTTCTACATTGTTTAGATGGAAACAGGGATTTATTTTGTAAACAGTGATTACATAGGATAATCTTTTAGTGTGGTGTTTGTCTGCTATTCTGTTGAATGGGGATCCAAGTATGGTTGTTTAACTGCACAAGTACTGAGTTCACACTTTGGCCTACCCGTGTGTCTTATAGTTTTTCTGGTAATATCTATTCTGCTTTGAAAGAATCAGCTATTTTGGAGAGCAGAATTAGCTTTTTTTTCCTGCCTGGGAACTTATTCTTTTGTTTTATGTAACCACTGATTGCCAATTGTGCTAAAGTAAGATTTTATGATGGACCACAGAACACAGGGGAATAGAGCATTAGACCACTGAGCTTATTTTACTGAAGGCCAAAAAGCAAAAAGATTTAGCATAGCAGGTTGGTGGCCTAATATTTACCGGATATTTTTTTGCTCTCTTTAAAATTTAAATAAGGTCACTATATTATTATGTTTTGTGCTCTAAATATTTTGTAGACTGAGAGAAACTATTAAAATGATTCAATACTGCTCTTAGTAGCAATTTTTTTTTTAAAGTGCATTCCTATTCCCATGCTTGATATAGATTGGGCTTTCTTCTTAACTTTACAAAGCCAGAAAGCCCAGCAGGTATACTTGGACAATCCTGTGTAAACAGTCTTGACTTCCTGTATCTATGCCATTTAGTTGTTTTGTTTATTCGGTTTTTGTTTGTTTGTTTGTTTTTAACATGAGAATAGATGTTGCTAATTTTTTCCTAGGAAATAAGGTATGGTGAGGCAAAAACTATCATGCTCAACTTTTATCCCCTTAGAATGAGATCAAGTGACTAGTTTTGGCTGATTAAACTTGAGTGGAAGGACATGTAACCCCTGCACACCTCCTGGAAGAAACAGTGTGAGCTGGTGTGCACATTCTCTTCCCTTCTTCTCTTCTGCAGCAGCCAGGTTACACATGGCATGGCTAACAGTGGAGGTCCCTTTCCTACTCCAGACATTGAATAATTAAACAATGCTTATTCAGTTTCTGAAGATTGTTATAGAGATGAACCTAGGATGTATTGATCATAAGAGGAAATCTTTGTTGGATAACTACCATATGACTTATGTGAATTATTACACGGGTGCTGGAATAGGTTATGAGATGTCTTTAGTCAATTCAGATTATATCATAAGAATGTGTGCACATGGGGTACTTCGTTAGATCTCTGTTGGAGAAGAGAGAGTCTTTAATATTTAAAATGAAAAAGCAGTTGTACTAGATGTCCTCCTTGACAGTTTTCATAGGTGTAAAAGTGAGAGAGACAGGCACTTCAAAACGCAGTACAGAGAACAAATCATATCCCAGGAGATTTCTCTGATTAAATGTCCTTCATCCATCCCAAGACAAGGCAAAGGTCAAGGACATATGAGAAGTATGCTTAGGGCTTTGAAACTGTTCCAGAAGATTCTTTGCCTACAGAGGGCTGATAATGTACTGCAAATAATATCATATTTTTACTAAATTTTTATTAAAATAATGCTTTCTGACTAACATATGTGCTTTAGACCGTGAATCTTTCACTTACTGATTTATAAAAGACACTATTTTATGTGGTTGCGTTTATTATTGCAAACGACTGTAACCTGATTCAAATACCCTTCAGCCTAGAGAAATGTTCGCATATACAGAGGAGAAGAACAGATACCACTGTACTCCAGGTCAGCTAGCACCAATGATTCTATTTGTTCAGTATGTTGCTTTCTTGCCTCTTTCTTCTTCTGGAAGGGCAGCTTCATTTATTTATTTTGGTATCTTTCCCCAGCATAAGGAAAATAACTGTGGGCATCTCAGTCTCATGTTTCAGGCTCAAATTTATCTTGACAGAGTCTGTCCCTTTTCTCTATATTTCACTTTGGCAAATTCTAGGGAAGATAAAGAGTACCTGACCTGGTTTGCTGGTGCCTGCAGGCAGAGGATCATGGAGGGACTAACATTGGCAGCCTGAATAGAGCAGTTCTCTAATGGAAGGATGATACTATTTCCAGAAGAAAGAAGGTTACAGAAGAGACAATAGGGCCTTACTATTGAACTCTTTTTCAAGAGATTAATATATTAATTTTCAAAAGTAAAAGCATGTGTGGGATTTTACTAATCACTCATGTATAACCTTTCATTTAGATACTTTATGCCTTTTGGCATACACTATATGTCCCAAAGCACATAAGGTATTTAGACACTCTGTTGCCTAATGACATACAGTGTTTAGTAGCCACCCAGAAGTCTCAAGTGCATCTTGTGGAAGTTGATGCCTAGAGTGGAATTTAGATATGGACAGTCTTGGAATCTCAAAAGGCTTAATTAATGACTTACTAGTCCAATGAGAGGCAGCAGAGTATTTTAAGTAAGATAATGAGCTTCAAAATTTTTTAATTGAGACTTTGTCACTTGATTGTTCAGGCTTTTTAACACTTAACCTTGGAATTTCAGTTTCTTCTTGTGTAAAATCACAAAAGAGAGGATGTGTGTGTGTGTGTGTGTGTGTGTGTGTGTGTGTGTGTGTGTTTGTGTGTGTGTTTTAATATATACACCTCTGGTCAGGGTGACTATCATTAATAGATACCAAAATTTGAATTATAGGAAATTACAGTGTATTAGGACATTTACTCAGTTTCCCTGAACTAGGGCCATGAGTCAGATTAGAAATATTAAAGGTATGAGAAATTTAAGAAATGAAGACACGGAAATAAGTGAAAAGCGGGGCCCAGTGGGATGATCCAGCTCTGGTAGAGACTGGATCTAACAGCAAAATACAGCCCTTGCTCTTTATTTAAATAGGTGGGAGCACCAGTAGGATTCAGAGTGAAGAACTTCCTGAAGGAAACAGGAAGAAGGTGGCAAAGACAAGGTGGTTAGGGGTTAGCAGGTTTGCTCACCTCCTTTACTTCCGGCTGTTGCCTTGCATTTGCACTTGGGGCTCTGTGAGCCAATGAGCCGGGGGTGGGGGGTTTCAGCATAATCTGAGCAGTCTCCAGTAAGAATTCTCACCAAAGCAATCCCCCTGCCTTGAGATGGCTCAGACAAACCTATAATTCATTCATGGCCCTCCAACAACAGTGTTTTGATTATAGTGCTTGTTGCCACTCCTGTTCTTGGTATTATCCATTATGCAATGAAACCACAGATAAGGAACAAGAGAAACAGAGCAAACTGTGCCAATAAAAAATTGGGAAATGGGGTAAAGCAAGAAATATAAGTAGGTCAGTAGTCATTCCTAAAATAAATTCCAAGGCCTTTATTTATATATGCTGTGGCATTTCCCCCAGGCCTTCTCCTGAGTAATGAAGTGGGCACTGGTCATTCATTTGGGTCATCCTCTGAAAATCTAGTTCAGAGAATTCCTAATTTTATCATTTCCCATCTTCCTAAATACAAAGTCAGACATTCAAGTTCTCAGAATTCCTTGTATTATGGACACAGACATATGACCCAGGCCCTAACAATTTGGTGCAACAGGTTGGTTTTGATTTAGAAACTACTGATGGGAAGAAGCAGATACGTCTTGTAATACATTCAGATGGAATGATTATAGATAATCCATAATCCATTGGCATAAAAGTAGCATCAATGTTCAGGGTCAGTGGGGCTTGTGATGTAGACTGTGGTATGAGCTATTTGTAGCTCATGTCCCTAGTGGAGCACTCAATAATAGAGCATGATTTGGGCAGCACCCAGGTTTGGGTTTTTGATTCTCCCTCTTGTTCTGTGACTTACTTTTATATTCTTATTGAGTACTTTCTTCTTTAACTCTGGGATAGAGGGTAGATATATGTGTAATTGGGCTCCTAAAAGGTCCTACTGAGGGGAGCATGGAATACTTGCAATTGTTGTTTTGAAAACTTCCTATGAATGTTTCTTCTATATAAAGGAGCTTTGCTACTCCCCCTGAAAACATTTATATTAGGATTGAAGAATTAACAATAGTTCAATTAACTATTCTGAAAGGGTCTTGTAAAATAGAAATTAAATTTCATATTTTCACATGCTGTGAATGACAAGTTTGATGTATCATGTCTATCAAATACACTTTAAGTACTTGTTTCATTATTATAATACTAGTGCCTTTGGCAGAGTAATTGCACTATTCCAGAGAGGTTTTCAAGTGATTAATGTAGGTGGCTGTCCTTAAGCAAGAATTTGCCCAGCTAGTTAGAAGTATATGCTGCAGGAGTACGGTTCATACTTTTAACCCTAAGGTAAGACCACAATGATGGCAGAAACTGGTCCTGCACGTTTATTACTCAAGTATTTATGGTCACCAGAGGTAAGTATGTCCAGATAATTCAGTGTCACAGCTGGAGAGAAAAACCTTTTAATATTTTCACTTATTTATTTATTTCACAAGTATACATTGTGCATCTACCGTGTGCAAAACACTGGTGTGGCCCTGGGAAAGTCACATGGAGCCATAAGATACTGTTTTCAGAATATGAAATAGCTATTTATATGTTTCCTTTTTAATTTAAATCATTATACGTATTAATAAAGAAACAGGAAGTGTCATATTACTAACATAGAAACACATAGCTGAGACATCAGGCTATGTCTTCTTGATATCTGATTTAATTATAATGTTGATTCACTAACATTGAACTTATTGCCAAACAAGATAAAATAGTCCTGAATGAAACTCATCTAACTCATATATTTTCTGTAAAAGGCAACTCACTGCCTTCTTGTGCTTAAGAAAACTAACAAGTGCTTCAGCATTATGCTTAGGTGCTCTTTTAAATAGTAGACTCACCAAGACAAAAAGCAAAAAAAAAAAAAGAAAGAAAGAAAGAAATTGTGGCATAACATACAGCATGAAAAAGACACATTCGTAGCATGAGAGCTGTACTAAGAAAGCAGAGCATTGCCTCTACTGACAACATATATCTCAGGCAGTGTAAATTCTTCACTTTGCACATACCCACCAGTGATTGTGAAAGCACTGTATTGATTTGGGGGTTATAAATAAATTTTACTGGGTGGCAAATTTGCAAGTAAAGAATCTGGAAATAATGAGGATCAACCAGGCCTATATAACCTTTCTCTGATAGAATTATACCAGATACATTGTATTTCCTGAGCTGTGTGTAAATATTCACAAATATTCAGCATTTTTATTACACTTGTTTTATCTGTTGTTTGTTGAGAGTGGGATAAGTCTGCAGAATAACAAAGCTAATTTACATTAGCAGTTATGTAGAAAGTTCTTAAAGGCACACAGTTTTGCTAAGCTGTTAAAGTAGTAATAATTACACGTAGACTCTTTTCAGTTACTAGAAGGACAGGGTAGTACTTTGGAAAGCTTCTATGAAAGCAGTGATGGATTTTTGAAAACTGATGAACAACTAACTGATGATCCACAGTTTTGAATTATGTTGATTAGAATGTGCTGTGTTTGATGACTACAGCACTCTCTTGGTTCATGTCATTTTGCTTTGGCTTCACCTCTCATGCAATCAGTGATTTGATTAGAAGCACTAAATAGAAGCGATCTGTATATTTTCTCAGCATGCCAGGAAATGAGTTTGCATTCGTAGAAGGCTGAAAAGGAATAAAACCATCCAATACAACTCTGATCTACTTCAGATTTTTCTCTTCTCTTACACGATGAGTAAAAAGCTTCTGTAAATAATACAATATTTGAAATATGGATAGTGAACAAAAGGGAACAAAAGAAGAATCACCATTGGGTTTGATATTTCAAATTTTTCCAGTCTTCCACTTAGTAATCCAATGTTCATGTCAATAACTGACAGTGATAAAGAAATATAAGAATCATCTATAGACTAAAGCAGTGAAGGTATCCTTTTGGTATATTAGGAGGGGGAAAAAAGCCATACAGTAAGTTCAATCCATCAATTTCTTGTTATCTATAAAACTTTTGAAATCTATTCCAACTTGGGTAAGCTGTTGTGATATTGAAGAAATATGAAACGGTATGTGTTTTGGAAGTGACAGTTGTAAAATCTACGTAGCACAAACAACAGATGGCTGCTAAGTTGACTTTGGGGCAAGAACTGGGCTACAGAAGCTGCTGTTGAAACAAGTCTTAATCAATGTTTAAAATTTCTATCCTCTTCCAAAGTGCAAACCTGGATCTGGAAATAGGATTTTTTTTTTCTTTTTTTGGTGGTGCTCGGGATTGAACCCAGGGACTTGAGTTTGTGCATGCTAAGCAAGCACTCTACCAACTGAGTCATATCCCCAGCCCATAGAAATAGGAATTTTTTAAAACCTCCCTTGGTGTTCTTTGTCCCTTGTTGTCTCCAACAAACTTTTCCCCCTCCATCTAGAATATGCAAAGGATTGAATTTTAATAACTTCATTTAGGAAGTCCTTGAACACTTGGAGGTTGTCATTAACCTTCCAAATGCCTCTTGGGCACCAGAAATATTTCACAATTAGTTTAAAATATGTACAAAATATCTACATAGAATTAATTTGGCACTTTCAGATAAAGAAAAACAAATTTAATGCAATGACTAAGATAAAAAGAACTGTAAGCCTTTCTCATGAACACTGATCCATGCTAAAAATATTAAATACCTTTATGTTGTGGCAAAAATATTACTTAGATATTTTTCTTAAGTCAAGCACAGTATGTTGTAGAAGCTGCCTAAAACTTTATAAAAGCAGCATAACCTCAGTCCTTAATGTTGGCTTCCAGTTTGGATCAAGCACAGTTAACTAGGAGCTTGAGGTGAGTTGTGGGTGTTTGTGAAACTGATTTCCCTAACAAATATTCCTGCCCCTGCATGTGATAAACATTCCAAAATACACACGTGTGGAAAAAAAGAAAAGGCTTTATTTGCTTCTATTTTAAGTACATATTTGTGACCTCTTATTTTGTCTGTATGGTATTATTCTCTTAGAATGATGGAATGAAGCAGGAGGTAATGCTGTACAATTATTTGACAGATTTTTTTTCATCTACTTGTAAGGAAATAAAATCGAACCTAGACATTCTTTTTTCCCCCTGTATATATCCTGCAATAAATTATCAGGAGGTAGTCAGTAACAGCAGTCAGGAAGTCACATTTCACAAAGTATCTGAATTTCTATTTGGTTCCAAACAGTACTTTCTATTGCTTTAGCAAAATTCTACACACACACACACACACACACACACACACACACACACAGATCTAGATACAAAAGGGACCAATAGTATTTAATAAAAATTCCTTATCAATTCACCTTTACTGGGGATTATTATATTGTGAATCCTAAGAATAAGATAGCATGCTAATTTTCCAAGGAAATATTGAAAAATTAAGTCTTTCAGAGTTTAGAGCTCACTTTTCTGTTCACTTTTATGTATTTATGGCATTAAATTTATTACCACCATATCCCCTCCTTTTCTAATCTCTTCAGGTTAGTATCATGTACAATTGTCATGTAATCCATCAATTTCTTGTTGTCTATTATGGTGTCACTGTCAAAAGAACATAGAACTGTAAGGAAAATAAATTTGTCTCCATTTGGATTTTTCTTACATCATTGTTAGTTATATGTTTTTGCTAGACCAAAAGTTTTTATTAGTTATTTTTAAAAATATTTTTGGTTGTAGATGGACACAATACCTTTATTTATTTATTTTTATGTGGTGCTGAGGTAAGTGCTTGGTAAGTGCTCTTACCTAGCCGCAACTCCAGCCCCATACTAGTTATTTTTATTATTTTTTTTTACTCACCTTCATGAACTTGGTTTATGTTTTTGAAAGAGATTTTAGTCTTGTGAAAGAATAATTATTTTGCATACCAATAAAAATATTTCTCTGTTATTGAAAAGGATCAGTCATGATAGTTTGAGTTTCTTGTATCACTAAAATAAAATAGAGAATGAGAATATAAACTTTTAAGTCAGAAAGATTCAGTAATGACCTGTTTCCAGTATCTCCTTAAGCATATTGTCTATCTCATCTATACCTTAGTACTTTCTTTACAATATGGTGAAAATTATAGATTGCAAGCCAACACTTTATTGTACTGAAAAATAAAAGGGAGTCTATTAAATAATACTATTATTAACACTACCATCATCTAATCACCTCTTTTTTAATCATGTGGCCTCTCAGTACTTAAGCTCCTTATCTCCAGGAAGACACTAACTCTCATGTTCACTCCTTAATCTTGTCAATACCACTAATTATGAAAACTTAATAAAATTTTAATTTTCTAACATCTGACTCTCTAACCACCAGGTTCCATCTTCCAGACTATTTCTTCTAGTATTATAATTCTAATAATCTTTCAACCTTATTGGTACTATCAGTCTATTGATACTGTCACATTTATCACCATTCTTTTCCATATTAAATTTCCCCTTCTTATCTAGATAAATATCAGATTCCCAGTGATTACTACTTTTTGGGGTAACATTTCAATTTGCCATCCTACTACAAAATTTTCTCTATCCATTGATGAACACAGAACTCTGATTAAAGCTAGTTTTCCATCTGCTCAGTCCCTGCATCTCCATACATGAAAGTAACTGAAGAAAAATAAACTGTAGGATTCCCTGGTCTCTTTTAATTAATGATTTATTTGATGCCATTAACCATGCCTTCTCAGGATTTATTTCTAGTTCTTCCTAATCTCCTTAAACCTTCAACCTTGGGAAGCTTGGAACTTGGATTTCTTTTCTCTCTGCACTTGATTTTGATTTTTAAATAATTTTATGATTTCAATTTCTTTTACATTTCCAGTTTGGTCATTTACTTCTCATTTTATTGAATTAATTCTTTGTATTTTTTTTAAGTTCACAGAGCCTAATACAGTTATTTTGAATTCTTTGTCATCCAGTTTCTATAGCTCTGTTTCTTTGGGGTCAGCTAGTGGGGGATTACTATGTTCTTTTGAGGGTATTTTTTTTCCTGATTTTTCATGTTTCTTGTTGCATTACACCAATGTCTGCACATGTGAAGAATTGGGGACTTAATCTGGTTTTTGCAGTCTCATCTTGTCTGGGAAATCCCTTCATTAGTCAACCAGTCCAGAGATTCTGGACAGGCTGTCCAGCATATCTGAAGAAAAGTTTACTGCTGGAGTCCTTGGGCAGACTCATCTAGTGCCTGGGTTAGCAGGTGGATGACCTGGTACCTGGATCTGAAATATTGGGCCTGAAGCCTGTATCTCCTGGTTGGACCTGCTGATTGGATCTGAAGAGGTGGCCCTGGAACATGATCTATAAGAGGATATCTGGAGCCTGTGTTTGTGGAGGCCATTGTGAATCTGTGTCTACAAGGGCTGACATATTCTGGGGTGAACCCAGAGTTAGTCCTCAGGTCAAGGTCTTGGGTCTATGGGGACTGGTCTGGAAACAGAACCTGTAGGACTGGTCTTGGAGTCTCAGACCCTGTACTCTGAACTGGCTCCAAAGTCTACATGAGGTAGGTTTGGATCCTGGATCTGCTGAAGTGGGGCTAGGCTTAGGATCTCAAGAATTGGTGATTGGCCTAGTGCTGGTCCTAGAATACAGCCGGGGACCAGTGACCTTGTACTTTCTCACAACTTTGTTATTTATAGTTCATTACCTTCGCAAATTATATTTCCTTTCTTGAATTCTAGACCTGTATGTAAAAGTTTTCTTCAACATATTCACTCATATACCTAAGCTACATTTTTAACTTGACATATCCAAAATTTATCTCCTAGAATTATCCCCCAAATGTGTTAAATAGACCAAAAAACATTGGAGCCATTCTTGGTTTCTCTTTCTCACTCTCTCTTTTACCTCAACTACCACTCTGCAAATTTGTTGCTTCTGCTTTTAAATATATGAAATATTTTATCACTTTTTCACCAGTTCTGCTATGATTACCTGGTCCAAAGAACTATTATTTATACTGCAGATTATTATTGTCTTCTGTGCTGTAGTGTCCCTGTTTCTGAATATAATTGCCAATAAAATACTGTTGTAACCTGAATCCAATCATGTCCTAAGGCTTCCCCAGCTCATTCTGAATATCTGCCCTCCCGCATTTCCTGCTTGACTTAATATCTCATTATTTGCCCTCTTTCTCATTCTTCTGTAGTTATACTGTCTACCTGCTGTTCCTAGAATATGCCAGCTATTCTTTTACCTCAGGTATTTGTACTTAGCTTTCCCTTTACCTGAAATGATTTTCCCTTGAATTAAAAAATGTCTTTACCTTCTGTCCCCACTAGTTTCAGATCTTTATTCAAAATTCCTCTTCACATAGAAGATGAGCTACCCCATCGAGATTTCAATACTACATGAACACAATTCTATACCTCTTTTATGCATTATATTTTTCCTCCATAAAACATTACTATCAAAAAAACCCATCACTATCTAATTTACTTTTTCTAAGGATAGTACTGTCCTATAGAACTTTCTGAGGCAATCCAATATAATAAATCTGATTATCCAATAACTGTCATCCACTATCTACATATAGCTATTGAACACTTGAAATGAAGACAGTTTATATAAGGAATTGAATTCCTATTATATCGCATTTTAATTGAATTAAATTTTAAAAGCTGCAGTTGGCTAGTAGTTACTATATTAGACAGTACTCATTTGGGATGTAAGATTTTAATTTCCAACCAGGATATAAGCTTTATGAAAGGATTGATTTTACTTAGGTTTGCTAACTGCACATAGTAGGTCTTAAAAATATTTCTTAAGGGATGATAAAATAGATCATTATCAAAATTATTATAGCAATGATCAATAATAAAGGCTGTTATCCTAGATACATGACTCAATAATGGCTTATTGTTCAGGAATCTTTCATTCATATTTTTCTCTGACTTAATAAATGTGTATTGAGATTCTCTTATGTGCCAAGAACTGTACTTTATGCTGATGAACAAAAATGAATAAGAAATGATTGCTGATAAAGACTTTCTTCCAGTTAAGAAGAAAGAGAATTAAAAATTATTGAAGCCATGTTACAGTCTGAAAGAAAAACATTAATTACCATTAAGGAAGTGAACAGAAACAAAAGGCAGCCGTAATAATAGTTAAAGGTGTATTTAATGGAAAGGAAAATAGCAATACTTCCTGGAGGAAGGAGGAGATTTGGAATGTTTAAAAGAATCAGCATGTTAGTATAAAGGCAAGAGAGAAAATATTTAAAATTAATTCCTGAGGTCACTATGTAAAGATGAAGAGAATACTCAAATTCTGATAATCCTTTAGCTTCCTGATACAAACATCTAAAGCAATAGTTGTCATCAACTATTGTTTGACTGTTTGCATTGTTCTTTCATTTCCATTGCCTGCCTTTCCTTCTGTATAGTAAGTGTTTTTCTGCTTATAGTCAAGGAACATTTTAGAAATTGTTATGATGTGGATATGTCATGTCCACCAAAACCTTATTTGTGAGACAGTGCAAGAAAGTTTAGAGGTGAAAGGATTGGGCTATGAGAGCCTAGTCTAATCAGTACATTGATTCACTTGAATGGATTAACTGGAGGTGACTGTAAACAGATATGGTGGCTAGAGGAGGTGGGTCCCTGGGGATGTGGCTTTGGGGTATATATTTTGAACCTGGTGAGCAGAGCTCTTACTCTCTCCTGGTGGTCAGGTCCTGACCTTCTTTTCCCCACACAATTCTTTGGCCATGATGTGCCTCATCTCTGGCCCAGAACAAGGATGTCAGCCATTTATGGGATTAGACTTCTGAAGCCATGAGCACCAAATAAACTTTTCCTCCTGTAAAATTGTTCTTGTCAGGTCTTTTAGTTACAGTTGCAAATATGCTGACTAAAACAAAGATCGTACTTATTTTTTTACTCCTAAATAGGTATGGAGGTTATAAGGACTCAAAAATGAAAAATATAATGTGGAGATAAAAAAATACATATGGATATTATGGATATATAATGTCTATTAAATATATGTTTGTGATGCTAGGGATTGAATCCAGGGCTTAGTATATGCTAGGCAAGCATTCTACTACTGAGCTATACCTCCAGCCTTTATATTATTTTAATATTATAGGTAGCTCACCAGGATCATAAGCAATCAGATGCACTTCCCATGAAAATTTTAGAGCACAAAGGCCTGAATGGCAGTAGAAGTGCAAAATAGATTCTCTTCTCTTAAATCCTCAGCAAAATATAGCTTTTATGTACATCTTTCTTAATACCACTGAGGATATAGTGATAGTGGAATAAAGAATACTGGTAGTATGATGAAGCAGGGTAACTTTATACCCTTCACAGCAACCAAAGAACATATTGGGCATTTCCCCTGAAAACTAAGCTTAATATCATGGTTGAGTACTAGCTTCAGAATTTATATATATATATATATAAATTCTGATTTATTTATATATAATATATATGTATATATTCTCCTATATACAATATACATATATATAAAAAATAGATAATATAAAAAAATTATAATTTATTAATCTGATTTATTATTTCCCAAGTAAATAAGTATATTATAATATAAACCTATAAGCAGACATCCTGGAATCCCTTAGATGCTTACATCTGAAATGTTTGCCAAGGGGCACAACAGAACAGGGATAGAGCTTAAGGCACAATTGTATACTTATTTATACAGAGCATTATTAACTAATTAGTGATTTCATTGAGTATACTTTCATTAAACTATATTTAAGGGAAATGGTAGAACTTTTATTTTAAGAGTAATTCCTTTAAAATTAAGTTATATATGGAGCTGGGTGCAGTGGCACATGTCTGTAATCCCAGCAGCTCAGGAGGCTGAGATAGGAGCATTGTGAGTTCAAAGCTAACCTCAGCAAAAGTGAGGTGCTAACCAAATCAGTGAGAACCTGTCTCTAAATAAAGTACAAAATAGGGGAGTTGGCTTAGTGGTCCCAAGTACCCCTGAGTTCAATCCCTGGGAACTCACCACCCCTCAAAAAGATGTAGATGGAATTTGTACATTTAAGAGTACAAAAGTAAAAGAAAATCCCATATAAGTTTTGTATTTATGAAATGACAATAATAATACAAAATCTTGTGCTTATGAACATATCGATAAATTAGATAAATTGTACTATGTAATAAGTTGCTCAAACATATAAAGATGACTATTCATATTTTAGTAAGGAAAAATAATGGAATATTGATAAATATATTGTTCAATGAATGCTTTTCCTAAGAAAACATATCCATACATATTTAATCACAGAAATACAGGAAATAATTCTTTGTATACACTCATAACTAAATGGAACATTGCTAATGAATACTTAATGTCAGGCTATTGGTATAGTTTATCATCCAACAGCTGGAATCCAATTGAAACTTCATATAATAACATTATTTAAAGAAATATCCTATTTATATGAATTCATAGAGTTTTACAAAGTGAAGGAAAGTTTCCTCTACTGCTTTATTTTACAAATAAGAAAGTTATGGCATTTGTCGATGAAGTCATTCTCTCTGACTTCCAGGCTTTTATGACACTATTCTTTTGGAATTATTTTTCCTTTTAAAATTAACACAGGGGCTGGTGGGTGTAATTCATGATAGAGTGTTTGTTTAGTATGTGTGAGGCCCTGGTTTTGATTCCCAGAACAACAGCCCCCAAACAAACACACATCACCAAAAAAAGTAATAGTCTTCTATTAGAAATAACTTGCCTCAAATTATTTCATAATAAAAATATTATATAGACTTACAGTGTTTTCAGTACAACTTAATTATACTCTGTTATGTAAGACATATTCTGAAAATTATACTAAAGAAAGAGAAACTATCTATTGATTATTACATTCTCCTATGTGGTAAGTAGTAAATGTTTTTATTTTTCAACATATTTAGTGTTTTCAAAAATATGAACCGTTATTCCATTATCTATCTATTGTTTTAATAAGCACAGTCAGAACTGGGGACCAAGAAACCTTATTTCTAGTTTCAGATCCCTGTCTTTGGGCTCTCCGGGTTTCTGGCTGTGGTAGTATACCTGTGCTCTCCCTCACTGTCCTGCACTGAAACCTATCATTTTCACCTCAGCCAGTCCCCAAACTCAATGATCATCATGTACATAACTGAAAAAATGGGAAAAAATTGAAAATAAGATTATCCAAACATTGATACTTTATGTTCCATACCTAACAGATCAGAATAGAGGTATTTTAATACACCTTAAAGGTACCCAGATTATTATAGTAACCATACTGAATTCATTTACTTATCTAAAGAATTATATTCAAAAGGAGTGGACATCAGGCAATATTTGTCAGTATCTACCCAAATGCTGTCCTGTGGTGGAGCAACTTTAGCCAACTGATACTTAGTATTACAGTTGTTAGCAACTGCAGAAAATATGTAGTAGCTATAAATGTTGTACTGAGAAAGAATAAGAATACATACTCAGGAAGAGTTAGTTATTTAGTCATGGAACATGAGTTAGTCCTTGATGTAACTTCTCTGGTCTCACTTTAGGCTGACTATGATAATTTAGTACTGAAGAGGAGAGAAAGAGATGCTCTTCAGATAGAGGAGTGAAATTTCAGACAGTGGGGGATGTAGATTATTAGAAAACCATATAGTAGTATTGGGACTCTATCGAGTTTCCCTATGAACTGCGAGATACTGAAATTTAAAGACAAATCAATATAGTTTTGTGTTTTCTCCAGCAATTTTAAGATCTTCCATATAAATGTAGGAAAGGGAATGGGCTTGAGTTCATTCTGGGTTGTGTATTTTTCCAAAGGAATATTATGGAGAGAAGAATAAGTGAGTCAAAGATGCTTTCAAAGGAATTCTGTAATAATTAACCATCCAGTTTAAGTTCTATAACAAGGGATGGGGTGTTGGAGAAATTGATAAATGTGGGGAATTGGTGGAATAGCATTTGACATGGCAGTGTGTATCAGAAACCTTGATGTGGGTGAAAAAAAGTTAATAGATTATCTGAACAAGTGAAAGTGCTCCAAGTTAGTGAGGGGGACATTTGCATATGAATCAAGGTCCAGGCTGTGGAGCCATATTGGTTGATGAAAAATTCCAGTTTATGATCACTCAGTACATCATTAAGGTAGAATATGTCAAAAAAGAGAAGGAAAAACAAAAAGGGAACTTTAGAGGACACATGTAACTAAGATATATGACTGGAAGTGGAAGAGAAAGAAACTCTTGGCCATAGGCCCGTTGGATGAGAGGTAATAGCAGCAAAGAGGCTGGAGAGGGTTATACAGCTTGATAGATATAGCTTCAAACAAGCACAAAGATTTACACAAGAGCAGGGAGAACACTTTTGCCATTTCCTGGCTCTCGAGTATTTGAGTGTGGGATAAAGTGTTTATATGGTTTCAAGAGAAGTAATTTTTTTTTTGTCATGAAATACCAATGGCACTGAAAAAAAGAAGCCCAAAATATCAAAAAAACAAATAAAGAACAAGCAACCAGCCATACATACAAGCAACGAAAAAAACCTGGGAACTCCAAAGTACAGTATAAAAAGGTAGAAATTATAGATAGCATGTCAGGTGGTAGGATTGACAGACAGCCTGGATATAAAAAATCACTCTGGGAGTGATCAGGATCAACAGGCATTTGAGGCATAGTATCGAACAAGCAAGATCGGAGAGAGTGAGCACTCAGTTGTAGTTCTGTGGTTCCAGATATTTCCTTTACTGATTCAACAGCATCCACTGCATTTTCTCCCTGTAACTATATGCTAGGATATGGCCCTGATGACTGTGTGCACATCTTTAGGCATCCCAGAGCAATTTGTCAATAAATGATAGTGTCTTGAACTAGGGTGGCACGTGATCAATATGAGTTTACCCTTGAGCAATGGGAATGTCTCAAGTGACTGGCAAAATATAGTATTTGGATTTTCAAGACTGAAACCTATCATCAAACAATGTTTAGATAATGAATACCACACTGTGATACCTATGGGATGATATTCAGCCCTACCCTGTGAGAGGACACATGCTTCCATAAAGTGTGGTGTAATTTTTGAAAAATTTCTGTTGAAGACAGGAACCTAGAAATTCTGAAGGTTTGCTATTTTCTCAAATAGGAAAAAGTCAAACAGATAGGTAGATGCCCTACCTGGATACTTGTTTGAGATTATTTTTACAGCTTCTATTTTCATCTGAAAATTTATTTTCCTCAATTAAAAAAATCATAAAATACTCTTTCATTTCTGCTTATTGATGGTGCCATTAAGTTGGGTGAAAGGCATGCCATGTACATGTAGCTACTGGATGCTCAATATATTTTAATTAGTTGTGCTTATGGGTGATTTTGATAATTGAGTTCATAATTATCCACTTTTCCCTGTAGTCATTTGTTCGTACTATTCAACTTACTGTTTGTTCACTACACAATTTCATGGAATCTGTAGAAGGTGAGGGAATCGATTGGCATAACGACACATCAGGTCGATGACCAGGCTGTGCCTTTCCTTTCCTACCACCTCATTTTGTCTTTTTACTTTATGTTAATCTTCTTTCCAACAAAAAGTTGGAAAAAAAGTTTAGAAAAATGGTGTTTCTCTTATTTATTTAATTCCTTAAAAGTTCTCTCTTCTAATTCCCATACCATTATTTGTCCTATGTTTTCATTCCTCTCATTTGATTATCATTTATAGGACTTAATTCTTTAATTGTACCCATAAAAGCCAGACGCTTTATGACTCATCCTTTACTATGTGTAAGTCAACTCTTCTTTCCCCTTTAATTCTGCTATATTAGAATTGCACAGATAAAAGATTTTACAAATGACATGCTTTTGTGGTTTTTAAAATGATCATATAAGAAGGAAATAGATCTTCACCCTGTAAACAGATTAGTTTTGTTAGTTTGTGGCTGTTCTTAAAATTGGCTTTCTAAACCAGGCACAATGTCACAAGCCTGTATTCCCAGCAGCTCAGGAGGCTGAGGCAGGAAAATGGCATGTTCAAAGCCAACCTCAGCAATTTAGTGAGGCCCTAAGCAACGCAGTGAGATCCTGTCCCTAAATAAAATATTAAAAAAAGGTTGGGAATGTGGCACGGTGTTTAAGTGCCCCTGGGTTTAATTCTAAGAGTAAACATCTGAATGAATACAGAGTGACAGTTCAGGTAAAGTTAAGCACAGCTTTCAAACAGCACAATGAGGCTTGGTGACAATTTAACTGATTTTGTCCCTGAATAAAGCTCTCCAATTGTCTGTTTCTGAGGAAAAGTTAAAAGTAGGTCTAGGAGGGGATTCATTCTTCTCCACTTACAGAAAATTATTGAGCATCTCCTTTTGTTATCTCTGGTGGCCTGCAAGCTTTCATGGCTGCAAAAAGATTGTTCAGTGTCTACAGAGGTCAATTATGACCAAGCTATTTATAGGAAGCTAGACTTGAAATTTCAAGACAAGCGTTCTTCTGAGCATTAGTTCAGAATGCACCAGGAATTATTGAAGCCTTACCTTTCAGGCCTCAGCACCAGTTATTGCTACTACATTTCCTCATTATTGTCAGGGTTCTTTAGTTTCCCAACATAAAAGGCACAAAATCTTCTCTCACATTTCTATGTAAAAGAACTCTTCATCTTCTACTCCCATGCACATTGACAATTGCTTTAAAAGGGTGGGCTCTCAAAAATTAGAAATAGCCAGGAAACACAACTCCTAAAGTGAAGAGCTGCCACAGTCTGGGTGCAGTAAACTAAGGGGGGGGTGACAAAGAACTTTTGAAGGTTGATGCAGCAGGAGTGGGAGCCATTTATTGTAGGACTGGAGGGGTATATATACATAACTGAATACACAGCTTAACTTAATTAACATAAACTAGATACAGCAGTCAACCAATAAGGAATCCTCATCATAATGATTACACACAGCTTAACTTAATTGACATAATCTAGACACAGCAGTCAGTCATTAAGGAATCTCCATCATCTTAATGGCTCGCTGGTAAACCACTGCCTCTGGCAAAATGCCAAGCGCCATCTTGACTTGTTTATGGACCCTAACAAAGAGCTACTGAAGTTTCCAAAATTTTCTGCTGTTTGCTACATTAGTATATAAACCTTACAAATGCTGGATATGTGTTAACATATGAGTGTATGTTTAATTTACTGTTGAGTAGTTGCGATTGAGTACAAATTTTGGTAAAGCAATGTACTTAGTAAACCAAAGAAGTCACCCAAAGATATGGGAAACTGCTTGGTTAAGGAGGAGCAGACAGGCAGCAGGACATTTTCCCTGAGCATCTGGGCAAAGTCCATCGATTTTTGTTCATCTTTTCCTAATTTATTTTGAGAGACATTCAGATTCCAAATGACATTTTTATGCTCAGCAGATGTCTCAAAATATCTGCTTTTCAGAATGCACTGGTTTAGTAGTCTTCTAGTTTACTAAAATACAACCCAGTTTATAGATCAAAAGAAATTTCAAGGTCTCAAAGTCTCTTTATCACTTGTACTTATCAGTAGTATCTTTATCCATACATGCTACCAGACCCATGAGACCCTGTGCTATTTTAAAAATTAAAAATAAAAGAGGTTGCCTGGCACCTGTAATCCCAGCGGCTGCAGAGGCTGAGACAGGAGAATCGTGAGTTCAAAGCCAGCCTCAGCAATGGTGAGGTGCTAAGCAACTCAGTGAGACCCTGTCTCTAAATAAAATACAAAATGGGAGTATCGATGTGGCTTAGTGACTGAGTGCCCCTGAGTTCCATCCCCAGTACCTAAATAAATAAATAAATAAAAATAAAAGAAGGAAGTTATCATTCCATAAAAAAAAAAAAACATTGTTCTCATCATCATGAAACTGTATCTAAAGCAAATATGTTGTTCATTGAATTTCTGCCTAGACAAATCCTAAACATCATTATGCCAAGTGCTCTTGTATTCTTGGCCTGGGTCAATTTATTTTATGTAAATAAGTATGCATACTGTAAGTTAAATTAAATTGAAGCATTCAAGCTCACACGTCTATATTTTACCCTTTATTCATATGCATGTTCAAAATTTTTTTACAAACTTACAAATCAAATATGAAAGTACCCTGAAGACTTTTTCAGAAAATTCTAACCTAAGAGGCAGAAAACAGTAACATTTTTACATTTGTGTAGCATTTTAAAATTTATAACACCCTTTAATAAGTACTAGTTCATTTGAATTTTATACAGTGTATTAGTTTCAGGAAGGACATAGCCTTCATTTTTCCAGATGACAAAACTGAAGTCCATAAAGGTTAAAAGACTGGCAAAAGATTAGAGGACTAGTTTGTAGAAAAGCAAACCTGGTAGCTCTCAGGTCAGTGCTTTGAAATGTTGGATAGTGGGAAAAGAGTCCAAGATAAAGTCTTGTTAACCTTTCTCTCCGTGTTTCAAATCACTGAATTCGTTGGTGAAGAACATTGGATTTAATTTAAAAGAATCAAATTCTAATCTTTATTCCATTATTTGATAGCCATGTGACTATTGCAAGTCATTAAATTCTCTGAGCCTGATTTCTTCCTCTGTGACATGTTTGTTTATGTGGCTCCTGGCTCTGTCACACAGAGGTTGTGTGACCCACACCAACACAGGGCAAGTGCTCTTAAAATGACTGAGTGCTCTTCTACAACATAAACAAATATTATGCAAGCCACCCTGGCATATTGTAGTAAGTATTTCACCCAGGAGAAAAAGACAGGGTCATGCCTCAGCTCCACTACCAGGAGTTATGTGATTCCAGGCAAGACATTGAACTGCTTGCTATGAGAATCTGTTTTGTCCACTGTAAAATAAAGACTTTTGAGTGATATTACATCAGTAAATTAGTGATGCAAAACAAATTTTTGTGAGAGGACAAAGGGGATAAACAGAAGCATAAAGGTCTTTATACATTGAAAAAGGGCTATGCATCTATTCAGATATATGAAGGAAACCCTCATTACCATATAGTATACTTAAAAATATTTCTAGTCTTATGTCAGAAAACACAGTGGTTTCTGAATCTCTAAAAGTTCTAAAGAAAATAAACTAAAGCAGGTAGAGGAGAAAGTAAGATGCATGAGATCATCATATGTGACTAAAAACCTTGCTCATAACTTTTTATGTGTTTATGTTCACAATTTTATCTTTCACAGGAGTTTCACCCCTTTTGTCCCAGTGTTTCTTAATTTTTCCCAATACCCAGGTTCCTTATTGTTCTGCTACTTTATAAAGGATTCTATAGAAGTTGAACTAGCATTCCGTACTGACTTCTCCCTTCGTGTATTATTAATTTATCACTCCACTCTCTCCATTGAATTGACTTGATGCTTGAGCCAGATCTAGTTAGACTTAGGGTCTAGTCAGCTCCAGGATCTTTATCTCCTCCCTTCCGACACCAGTCTTGAACAAGAGAATGTGTTAAGAGTTGATATAAGAGACCACTTTTAAAATGGCATCCTTGAAAAGAATGTGTAATTTATTCTTCTTAAAAAAGGGTGAGGCAGAGAAGGAGAGAGAAGGAAAGAGAGGAAGGAAAGAGAGGAAGGAAAGAGAGGAAGGAAGGAAGGAAGGAAGGAAGGAAGGAAGGAAGGAAGGGAGGGAGGGAGGGAGGGAGGGAGGGAGGAAGGAGGGAGGAATCCCAAAGTTGTCAAAACAAAAGAAACCCAACAAGGGCTCTGGTGAGTTCTAATAAGTGAGCAAACATGTTTAAATGGTAACTTTATTCCCTCAATGTGCAACTGCTGTGGGATGCCTCAATTTAAACATGACTTTCTCGGAACAGAGTGAGGCTTAGGCTATTGTCACATTATTGCTGAAGTTCTTATGAGATCATAGTTGATAAAATGGATTTGGAGATTTCGATGATTTAGATAACCATCATTATTTTATTCATGTAACAGTATTATTTAGGTGTTATATTAGAAGTAAACATGATGAAAATAACAGATTGAGAAATATTATTTCATTAGGTTTATAATGACATATTTTTAAAAATATTCACATATTGCTATGCATTTAAACAAACGTATTACTCTCTAGTTTCTTAAAATTCAACTTGAAGTTTCCATTTCTATGGCACTAACAATAAAACCCAATGCATTTCCATATAACTAAATCATTTTGATTGGAGACTTATTTAACTTCTGTCTCATAACAAAATGAAACTGAATCCCTTTCTCTTGCCATGCACAAAAGTTAACTCAAAATGGATCAAGGAGCTTGATATCAAATCAGAGACTCTGCGTCTGATAGAAGAAAAAGTTGGCTCCGATCTACATATTGTGGGGTCGGGCTCCAAATTCCTTAATAGGACACCCATAGCACAAGAGTTAATAACAAGAATCAACAAATGGGACTTACTTAAACTAAAAAGTTTTTTTCTCAGCAAGAGAAACAATAAGAGAGGTAAATAGGGAGCCAACATCCTGGGAACAAATTTTTACTCCTCACACTTCAGATAGAGCCCTAATATCCAGAGTATACAAAGAACTCAAAAAATTGGACAATAAGATAACAAATAACCCAATCAACAAATGGGCCAAGGACCTGAACAGACACTTCTCAGAGGAGGATATACAATCAATCAACAAGTACATGAAAAAAATGCTCACCATCTCTAGCAATCAGAGAAATGCAAATCAAAACCACCCTAAGATACCATCTCACTCCAGTAAGATTGGCAGCCACTATGAAGTCAAACAACAACAAGTGTTGGTGGGGATGTGGGGAAAAGGGTACACTTGTACACTGCTGGTGGGACTGCAAAATGGTGAGGCCAATTTGGAAAGCAGTATGGAGATTCCTGGGAAAGCTGGGAATGGATCCACCATTTGACCCAGCTATTGCCCTTCTCAGACTATTCCCTGAAGACCTTAAAAGAGCACACTACAGGGATACTGCCACATCGATGTTCATAGCAGCACAATTCACAATAGCTAGACTGTGGAACCAACCCAGATGCCCTTCAATAGGTGAATGGATTAAAATCATGGAATTTGCAGGGGAATGGATGGCACTAGAGCAGATTATGCTTAGTGAAGCTAGCCAATCCCTAAAAAACAAATACCAAATGTCTTCTTTGATATAATGAGAGCAACTATGAACAGAGTAGGGAGGAAGAGCAGGAAGAAAAGATTAACTTTAAACAGAGACATGAGATGGGAGGGAAAGGGAGAGAAAAGGGAAATTGCATGGAAATGAAGGGAGACCCTCATTGCTATACAAAATTACATATAAGAGATTGTGAGGGGAATGGGAAAATAAACAAGGAGAGAAATGAATTACAGTAGATGGGGTAGAGAGAGATGTGAGGGAAGGGGAGGGGGGGATAGTAGGGGATAGGAAAGGTAGCAGAATACAATAATTACTAATAGGGCATTATGTAAAATTGTGGATGTGTAACCGACGTGATTCTGCAATCTGCATTTGGGGTAAAATTGGGAGTTCATAACCCACTTCAATCTAATGTATGAAATATGATATGTCGAGAGCTTTGTAATGTTGTGAACAACCAATAAAAAAATAAAAAATAATAAATAAAATAAAAAAATAAAAGTACTTAGTATTGAAAGTCCTCCAAAAAAATAAAGAGAAAAAAAAAGAAATTAAATATTTTTTTTGCTACTAGAAAACCTCAATTCTCATCAGAAGCATAATGTGTTATATCATTCCTGAATTTGGTATATTTCATTGAATCATTTTAATGTGCTCTGGCTGAAGAATATCAATATCACTCTTCACATGAAAGGTGGTTCCAGTAATGCCTGATGTCTAAGCCTCATTTGTAATACCAATGATGGGGAGCCTGTGGTTTAATGGCTACTAATTTATTTTGAATTTATGATGCATTGCAGCCATTAGTAGTGAGCCACTTTACATCAGTCTGTGGGAAATAAGAGTTCTGTTGGTGGTGGGTTTTATTTCCTGATGTCAGATGGGAAAATGTGCCAATTTCAAGAGAAAAAAAAAGAATTATGCAATGAAGTAGAATTAGGTCAGAAGTCTACCAATTCTATGTAATAGGTCTCATACATCATGGATTTCATGGGCCTTATCATAGGTAACTGTGGGGGTGTTTTTAAATGAAAAAACTGTAGCCCTGCTGGTTTTGCATTATATCCAAACATAAATTTAAAATTCAATTTCCACTAAGTTTTTTGTACACTTTTTAATATATATTCATCATGAAATTTTTCAGAGTAAGTAATATAAATTTTATACATTGGAGATTGCCATAAATTTAAATACATACCAGCTTAGATTAAAATGCCAGTGTTTTGGTTGATTGCATTGTTGAGAGAGAAGAATTTCAGACCAGTTTATCAGAGTTCTCAGAAGTTATTTTTCTTAGTAATGGGCCTTTTAAAATAATCAATGCAATCTCTAAAACCTATTTCCTCTTGTTACATCATTATATAATTTTAGTTTAAACTGTGTCCTCATAGGCATTTGATTACTAACAAAGTGTTGATGTTCCTTTAATTGCTTTGACTGGGAGAAAAAGTGGTGTGACTTCTTGAGTAATGGGGTAAATTGAATGGGACTTTTCCTACTTTTCTTTTAATGCCATGATGGTATGGACTCTTCATTATGGATTCTCCATCATGAGGCTCCTGGCTCTAGACCTGTCTCTGTCACAAACTTTCAGTAGAACTTTTCTGAATCAGTGTTACTGTCCCTGGTACAACAGCAGAATCGATGGACAATTTGATTACAGTTCTGCTTCTACCCTGCTAACTCATACACCAACCCAAGAAGTAGAACAATTGGTTGCTTCTCTAATGGTTTAATATTCCAGCTTATGTCTTGTAGGTCAATACTAAAAACTAGTGAAGCCTACATAAAGACTGTGGATTGCAAAAACTGATAAGGGTTTGCCTCTGGATATGAGACAGTGACCAGTGACCTCTGTTCTCATATTTCAATTCCTATTCTTTGTTTTTATGAAATTTATATCAAATTACATTCTCAAAAATCTCTAGACTGTGCTTTCTTCTGAAGCCTTGTCACAGAGATACTTCACTTTTCAAAAAATGTTTTCTTATCAACTCCAGGGTAGGTATCAGACCTAGACTATTTTACTCAGCACATTTACCATATTTGATTTGGGTGGCTGCAGGTTTGATTTGGAGACACTTTAGCAGTCTATGTCATAACATCACAGGAATCTTTCTGCCAAAGAGTAAATAATTTTATCTATGAAGTATGAAACTATTAAGATGTTTTTTTAAAATCTGCTTTTTACTAACAAAATTGGAGTTTCTGCAAGCATATACATGAACTATTATGAAATGCGCCTATATTCTTGAACAGAATTTGGAACTTAGGTCAAATGAAAAATAAAATTAAGGTGTCCAGAATAACTTTCAAACATCTTAATGTGTCTTGAATAGGAAAGATGTAAGAAAGCATGTGGGCTTACTCCAGGGGCGGTGAAAGTTTTGGTGATTGATGTCTTCTCTATTCTCCAAGTAAATAGTTTGAGAAGGGCAAATTGCTGAGTGATGATAAGCAGGAAAAAAAAGAAGGATTAGAGATTTGAAGAGATTTAGAAAATAAAATAGTCATTGTATAGAATGTACATGATTTGATTTAAAGAACTACAGTAGAATGGCTATATAGCTTGGAAAATAGGTATACCCCTCAAAAAGGCAGGTGATTGTGAATTTCAGTTATTTAGTTATGATTTCTTACTACAGTCTAAGGGATTAAGTATTAACATCAGATGACTCAACCAATTCTAATGACTAACTAGTGACATTGTCAGATATTTTGAGTGGGCAGCTTGGCAACAGAACAAAGAATGCATTCAAGCTGGACTACTATCACAGTTGTAAAGTGAGGTGAGTCAACAATAGGAAGACTTCTGCTTTGAAAACAAGTTAGGGGATTAAACTATTTCTCAAACATTATCACTGTTTTGGCCTTAAGATCTGCTGATAGACATGTGACTTGTTTGGCTCTACTTCTCAAAGGTGAAAAAGAGACACCAGGGAATGAAAGCATTTTATTTTTATGAAACACACATGACTTACGTGAATCTCAAAAAATAAAAAAAATACTGTAGGCTATTTTTGCACTAGGATTTTTTTTTCTCAACTTCCTGTTTGCCCCTGTGACTTGTTAGAAATACAGTGACATATTTACATGTTACTCACAATTATCTTGCTGGATTTTTAAAAATATTATTGACTAGCTCGAAATTCTGACATAGACAGATCAAGTCTCTAACCTTGTTTGTAAACTATAGACTGTCTTGACATTCATCATCCCCTGACAGATTAGTCTGTACCTGCCCCTGGTTTTGACTCTAGCTTATTCAGGAGAGCTGGCAGCCATACTGCAGCCTTCCTCAGAGGGAGAAAAATGCTGACAACAGGTCTTAGGTGAAGACTGAGCGCAAATTTTAAACCCCAAGAAATGTAACCTTTAAGTGCAAAAGAATCAGTTGATGAAAATGAAACTTTTCTAGAGCAGATTTCTATTTCTGGAATATCTCCAAAGACCCCCATGCAGTTGGTATAGAATGTGACTCTTGGTATGTCAGAGCACTTTAAGAAACCTTACCCAGTGTGTTTGCAATCATGGCATGAGAAGAATAAACCTCTCAGCGCTGTGCTGGCCCACTGCTAGAACTGACTCCTTCTTGGCTCTTAGCTCTGGATCGTTCCTAGCAGTATGGGTTTGCTGGGGTTTTTTGGAGATGCTCATTAAAAACAGCACAAGAAAGACATCTGGAGGTAGAATGAAAGGTGTCCTAGGGACCGCACCCTACCACTTTTAGTTACCACCATCCTTTTCACTTAACTATATAGTTTTCTGAATAAACAAGAAGGCATTAGCTTGGACTTCAAGAAAACCCCAGGGGTTCCTGAGGCCAGCCAGTGGCTAAAAGGAGTAACTTTATGCTATTGATTCTTGGCTGACTGCTAGTTTTAGAACACAGAGGAAAGGTGTGCCTATTTAATGTGCACTGTGCCAACAGGCTGTCCTTTACAAGGTCCCCAAGTACCCAACTAGGAAGAAGGTGAGAAAGAAGGAAGTCAGAACTGTTCCACAAGGGAAAGAAGAATTAAAGGCAGAGGAAAATACCATACAGAAATCTAATGAAAATGTGGTGGAGAGATTTAAAACAATCTAGCAATCTATAGAGAACATCATGATCTGAACAATAAGCTCAGAGGGAAAACAACACAATATCAAAAGCTTATAGAAAAATAAGTGTTACTTATCTATATGAACTTCTCTATAGGTATTTTAAGCCATGCTAGCATAAGAAAGCAGAATGAATGACATCCTCGGGCAACTCCTTTATATCTATCATAGATAAAAAGACATTTTGGAAATGTCAGTCTTTAGCCTATTTTTCTCTCTGTATAAACCCATGCATGGTTAATTTCAATTTCCTTCATATTTCACCAATTTTAGTTTAGTGACTAGAGCTACATTTATTGGATGTCTGAGAAAATATCTTTCATCCCACAAGAAATCACATCTATCTGTGTGTGGTTAAATAAGTAGGTGATTGGATATACAGAAATTATTGATAAATAAGTAATAATTCTTTCATCATTTAATCTGTATAATGCTAGAGTACAGGAAAGTGATGCTGTACTAGGGGGAAAATACATGTGAATATCAGTTGCTCAAGGGACCCATTATGCTTTTTCACTAATAATTAGCACCAGTGAGGTTATAAGATAAATTTGCTATGTTTGAACTAAAATGAGATACCGGGGTGGGGAGGGAAATTAGAATAATTACTGAAAATCAGAACAAAAAGCAAACTTTCAATGCAGAATGAATATACAACTATTTATTTTCTAGTCTCAGGAGGAATAAAATTATATAACAAATGTAAGTTACTTAGTGGATTCTTTGTAATTTGGTAAGAACTCAGTAAGTGTTAAAGTATTAGAATGTTTTTGACATGAGAAACAGAAGTGAAATCCTGTTAGGTTAAACAATTTGAACATTTATCATCTGACACAGTTAGGAGAGCATTCTCTCATATGGATTGAAAGTATCGTAGACCCTAAGGTTAGTTGATTTAGGAGTTCAGCTTCTCTCATCTCCATTCTCACCTTCATCCTTATTCTCCATGCTTTCATAATTATAAATTGGCTTTCAGGAGCAACCTAGTGACTTAACTTTGCTTTTCACATCTGAAAGGGAAGACAAATCTCTTGTCTATTCTAGAAGCCCTAAGTAAGTATTTTGTCCCATTTTATTGGCTCATATTGGTTTAGTTCTAGCTATTCCCATATGGTACTGGCTAGGAGGTGAGATTGCTGGCACTTGCTTCAGACATAAACTTCATGGAGATGGAATGAATGCTGAAAAATCACAACATCCACTACAATAATAACAACCATGAGTATGATAGATAACTGCCTTATGATTTATCATAAAATTAGTTGAATATCAGGTTAAGATTTAAATCAACAGATAAAATAATGGAAGAAACTCTGTACATAGGCATCCAAGTAGAAATTCTGTGGATTAGTCACCAAGTACACAATGGATGATACCATATAATCCACATTATACTGAGAGAGACAGAAGTATCAAGACAAAAGTAATGTATGCCATTACACAGAATTGTAGAAGTTATGATATATGTGCAAATAAAGAGGCAGATATTTCTTCCTCTGAAATCAAGAATATTATGTACATAGATCTTTCATTTAGGATGAATTTTGCAATTTTATAGTTATTTCTTACATCTTCAAAAAGGCATTTCAATCAAAAAGAATTGGAATGAAAGTAGTAGAAGTCATGTATAAAGCATAGTAGGCACTCAATATTTATGTGGAAAGTAAACTTTATTCACAAAGATCATGAAATGAATGTAAAAGCCAAAGTGGAAAACTGAAGTTGGAGATGAGTAACATGATAAATGGGCTATGTTTCATTTTAAAGTATTTCATCTTTATCCTGAAGCTGAGAGTCAATTGAGGGTGTTAGGAGGGAAAACCATGATTGATATTGTGCTTTTTGAAGATCATGCTAGTGATCTATTTGTGTTCAGTAAAAGATGAGCTAAACATCAAACAATGAAACACCAACAAGGCTGAAAAGAAGCAACTGGTTTCAGGGCCTGTTTAGGTACCAAAATTGGCAGTACTTGGTACTTAATCTGATGTCAAATGTGAAGCTAAAGGAATAATCTAAGATGATGTCAAACTTTCTGACTTCATTGAAAGGACAGCGATGTCACTCTATGAGATCAGTTATACAAGGAGCAGAAGCTAGTTCTATTTGAGAAGCTTCAATGAAGCAATATTTGTGACTTAACATTATTTTAAGACATCAGTGATATCTGTACACAGCTGAAAATTGCTACAAAGGACTGTCCTTTCCTACAAACAGAAGACTTTGAAATTTTGAATTCAATAACTATATGGTAAGGTCAGAATAAAGTTTGGCGAAAGAGATGAGGTGATTTAACATTTAACATTGAGTAGAGTAAGGGGGACTATAAGTTAATGCATTGTTATTTATAATTATCTTTACCTAGAGCATCATTAAGTGCAGCCCAGTTTTGTTCTAGCCATATTGACATTCTTCATAGGATCTTCTCCAGTGCACCTGTGCCTAGCTGTAAATTATTGTATTTTTCCCTTCAAAGAATATTGACAAAGTGGACAACAAAGCAATTAGGAATTTTATGGGTGAGAAAGTCCTTGAAATCTGATTTTATCCCAAAGTCAGAAAGTGTTCTTTATACTTAAATTAAAAGACAGTTCACTAACAAGAAATATACATGCATATACATATATAAACACACACACACACATAATGAGATAATAGTTGTTACTATTTAAGCAAAAATTACAACTATCAAACTGTATTATAAAGTTATCAGACTGCACATTTGAATAAATCAGCAATCAAAACTAGAAATATAGCAATGAAATTATTTAATATAAGAATTCAAAATACATTTGTACAGAAAACAGTAAATATTTATAATTATTTTTGTAATTACAAAAATTATAAAAGATCTTCTAAGTGTTTTATAACTCCTTTTTCTAAAATTTTAATGGTGGGTCATATCATCCTATATGCTGATCCCCACCACATATCTGGATCTTATGATCTTACCTGCTTCTGTTTGGTCAAATGAAGGAACAAAATCCAGTGAGAGAAGAGGACAAAAGACACTGTGAATGAGAGAGGGCAAGGTGTCTAATTCACATCATTTAAACTAGATGATGCTATCCACAGGAGTAAACCATTCTCAGACTGGAACCAGTCATCTCAACAATTTTTTCTCTCTAGCCTTAGAGTAGGTAATGGGTAGGGGGAGTGGAACTGGAAAGTAGGGAAGCAGAAATTGTCTTGATGTGGAAGGAAGAAATGGAGCTTATCTCTTTAATATTTGAAAAACCCTTTTTTTTCACTGATGAGAGAACATTACCTTATTTTATCCTCCAAAGACCCTGTGAAATAATCTGTGAACCATTAACAGAGATATGACTATCCTAAATTGCTAAATTATGAAGTCAGTCTTAGATTTGATCAAAAAGTTTTCCTGAATTTTTCAAAGGATTATGCCAGAGGGCTTATTCTGTGTAATATATATTACATATGGACTTCAATTTCTACCATACCCATCGCATTCATATTTTGCACTGAATTTGTGCAGTTGATACATACAGCCTGCAGATAAACATTTAAAGCCAGTATTTTGTATAATGCCATATGGTATTGTCTTCTGATAAGTAGACAAATTGACAAGGATTAAGATTAGACAGCTATATTCTGTGTAAATTCTATATACCCTTTGATATCCAAATTAAAAATAAACATGCTGCATCATCTCACATATATGTGAAATCTAAAAAGGTTGAGCTCATAGGAGAGGGTCAAATGATGGTTACTAAGGACTGGTGGGGGAGAGAATTTGGGAAGATGCCGGTCAAAGAATACAAAATTTTACCTAGGCAGGAGAAATAGGTCCAAGAGACCTATTGTATGAAGGTGCTAACTATAGTTAGTAACAATTTATTCTTGAAATTTTGTTAAGATGCTAGATTTTAAGTTTTCTCACCACACCACACACACACACAAAATTTTTTTTTACAAGTTTGTGAGGTAATGCCTGTTAATTAGCTTGATTAAGCTATTCCACAATGAGTATGTATGTATATATATATATATATATATATATATATATATATATACACACACACATATATATATATAAACAATCTGTTGTACACAATAAATATATACAATATTTATTAGTTGATTAAAGATTAATTCTCTTCGACTTAATTTAAAAAAATACAATATTGTATTAAAAAAGTAAGAGAGTAGACCTCATGTTGAGTATTCTTAGAAAAATAAAATAAAAAAAATTTTAAATGAATTTAGAAAAATTGTAATGAAGAATAATTCCTAGTTGGATTTTAATTTACTAAAGAATAATCTATTGTCTTAAAGATGCTGTATTTTTCTCATGTGCTACTCACATTACAAAGGAAGAATGGAATTATTTGAATTCAATTAGAAATTTATAACATTGTTTAAAATGAAACCAGCACCAAGGTATTCTCAAAAAGAAAAGTTGAGTCTCTAGCATACAGAGCACAATTATTATAATTAATTAATTCCATCATGATAATATGTCACATAAATTGAATAAAATGATAATATTGATTAGAAAATAATGCATGGAGAAAGGAAAAAATAAGCATGCCCCATTGAATAGAACACTGGTCACTAATGACTACACTGTTTACCTGTATACATAATGCATATTTGAAAAGAATGTATATCACTGCCTACTTATGAGTGACATTTCTGGATCTTAAAAATGTAACACATTTTCTTAAATGTGGTAGTTATTTATTACTGTTAAAGCACCATATGCACATCTCTGTGCCTCCCTATTTTAAGTTAGGCCTCCAATTCACAGTTAACTGAATTTCAGGCATCAATTTATGAAGAATAAACACATCTTCACTTGTCAGATAGCTTAGAATAACATTTATTTTAATTAGTGTATTATTTTTCCCTTTTCAAGACTTGTTGACATTTTAAAATAACAAGGCTGTCAGTTTTATTATATAATTTGACATGGAAGATATTTTGGGGTCAATCATCAGTCTTTATCATGACTCTTCTGAAGAATTTATATATTTAAGGAGTGACTTCTGTACATTCTGAAACTAGATTAAGTCCACTAAACCTAATCTACTTTCTGGTGATTGTTAACCATGAATATTTTAGCTTAACCTCAGCACATAAGAAACTTTCATCCTTCTTCAGAATAAAACCAAGCAAATATCTTACAATATTTATGATAAAGTGCAAAGAAGTATCTGTTGTGATATCTATAATCAATACAATTTACTTACCTATTTCCTTATCTACATGTCTGTCAAGATCCATTCTTCATATGAGGATATTAGAAACATTCAAGAGTCATTAAGATAGTACCTGAAATTCTTATTTACAGAACTAATTTTACTTCATATTTATGGTCATTTATACTAAAACCCCTTGACAATAATAAAATAGACATTATTATTGCTGTGGGTATATATGTGACTGCATGACCAATGTAAATCTGCAACCTGTACACTCAGAAAAATGAGAAATTATATCCCATCTGATTCAAATGTAGGATATGTCAAGATCATTGTACTGTCATGTGTAACTAATTAAAACAAATTAAAAAAGATGTAAGACAGAAACAGAAAAAAAGAATGAAACATAGTAATATATATCCTTTAACTAATTAGAACAAATAAAAAATAATCTTAAAAAGTAATGTATATCGTTGAAGTTATTTTACAAAATAATGGTTATCAGCTACTTTTTTTATTTTATCAATTGCTTTTAGACTGCAAAGAGCTTTTCATTCATGCTCCAGTGTTTCTCTACAGATTATAAAACTAAGAAAAATATGCATACTCTAAGAAAAGAACCAGTTTTTCTAATGGATGTAAATAAATACCTCTCTTGTGATGTATGGGTTTAAGATTCAACAAAAATATTTTGTGGGATATATTTTGGATAAATTCAGGGGGAGATATTTTATTGTAGAACACGTTGATGCTCTGTCTTTTAGAGAGAGAACAATATAATGGTGTGTTTAGGGATAAATAATGCAAATATTAAAAGCCCTGTCCTTTCAGCTGAATTACTTTACGTCACTTCTTATAAACTCAACTTTTTTGTTCCTTAAATTGTTCTAGTAACTAATATTAACATGACATTTTAAACCTAGCCGTTATTTTTTTTAATGAGATTTATGTGCAGATCAGAAATAGATGTCCTATGTTCTCAGTGGCCATAGAGAAACTGAATTAAAATTCTTGTGAGCACCTTGGAACTTCTCCAGTTCTGTGGATCATGTTAGTTTAATAGATTTTAGTGGCCAAAAAGTACTCAGACACTCTTATTTCAAGGACAAACAATACAGAGTGAGGCCTTGTGAATCTAAACCTCTCTCAACTTGAGAATTATTTAGAATGCAGCCAAAGAGCATTGGCATTTCCAGGAGTGAATTTAGATTTTGGTTCCTTGAAGGAACATACCATTTAGAGGAAAGCATTTAAGAAGAATATATATATATATATATATATATATATATATATATATATATATATATATATATATACACATACATACATATACACACACACACACACACACACACACACATGAATGTATCTTTTCAAACTTATGATCCTCCCTAGGCCTAAAGTGCAGCACTTTAAGATAAGCTGCTCTAGTTTTATAGTAAACCTGCATTTGGATATAGTAAAAAGAACATGAAACAAGCAGGAAATTGACTAACGACTTCATTATCGTTAATTAAATATTGTATGACATCATATGTGGATTCTCCTGTTAAATATTAAACAAAGTATAGTTTTCAAACAACTAGTTCTTTACAACTTTCAATAATTAATCCACTTGAAAAAACTCACATGTATCCTGCAGTACCAAACTTAACTGGGGGGTTACTGGAAGATGTGTTGTACTCGTGTTTACAGGAAGTGTGTGGGAACTTTTTCTCCACCTCTGTGATATCTTGATCACTCAGGATTCAGTGCAGTTTTACCCAGAGTGAATCTCATGAATGAGAGATAATCTCATAATATATGGAACTATTCATTGTTAAATATTTGATAATATTTAATTTCTTTTCTTCATGTTAGAAAAAATTGTGTTCTCTTGATGTCTATTTTTCTAACCCTTCAAGTATTTGGGTCTGTGAATTAACTGCTTAAGTTATACAAATGCTTTATTATCTGTAAAGGAATGTATACAATTTCAGTGCATTTTTTGACTCTATAATAATATATTCTATAATAACTATAGAAAATGGTAATTTATCATAAATTCTTTGTGGCGTTTGGATTTATTTTTCATTTTTATGACTTTTACCCGTGGCTAAAAATTATTTTACATTTCTTTTTAATAATATTAATAATGAAAGATCTTAGAATACAGTCTTATTTATAGCATATATGTCTTTCTAAAAAACATACTATGAGTGCATGTATCACTGAACCTTTGTCATTTGGCATTTCACATAAATAGTAAATATTTCAGGTGAACAACACATTCTTGCTAAGAAACAACTGCCTAATGATAGGCAGAGTTTTATGGAAATGATGATTCCAGAATGGCCAAGAAAACTCTAGACAAAGTTACACATTTTTTTCACATGTTTATCTATTTATTTCCTTGCTGTCAAGACTCTAAGCATAAATTCTCAGCATTTTCATGGTGTCTGAGGTAGTTCTGGTATTTATCAAAGAGAAGTCCTGAAGGTGGTCATTACATTGCAGAGTGAGTAGGAGATTGGACTTAGACCTTGATACATTTGATCTTACCAGTTGTACTCACCATATTCTAATTTGTTATATATGAAGGCACAATGCAATTCAATTCATATTACACATATAGAGCACAATTTTTCATAAAATCATGGCATTTGCTCACTGTATTTCTTAAGGGGCTTTTGCTTTTCTATGAGCCCTCACTAGGTGACCTCCATATGGGACAGGTGTTACATGTAAGGCCTGGCTGAACTGTTCTCTAACACAATCTGAGTCAAGGTAAACAGACGTTCTTTGCCCATCTGCTGCTCTTTGTTCATTGTCTGTGTCTGCAGTTGAAGTTGCTCTGGCCATAACCTGGAATATGAGACATATCTTGCCTTACATATCCCATGCCAGAGACATAGAGGTGTGAGGAATCCTTCCCACTTGAAATATTCCATGAAAAGCTTTCTTTTTAAGTTATTTCATTCTAGCTTGAGTATCCAAATGGAATACGTTAAGATAAACTTATAATTCCATCTCCTTTATACTGTTATATAATTATGATACATGGTGAACTGAATGAAAGTTCTTGCAAATTTTTGAAAAGCTAGGTCATGGCTTATGTATTATTTGCATATCTAAAATTAGCCACTGACATTGCAACATGTACCACCAGGGATACATTTACCATCAAACAAGAATTTCCAGAACTAAAAGATATCTAAAGGTTTTTCTTTGAATTTTCTCTTACAATGTTTGCATAAGAATAATATGCAGATAGTAATATGTTTTTGAAGTAACAATGGAATTTCAGTATCAAAATGATTTGATGCCTTTGTTAATTTAAAAATAAGTAAATGAATGATTATGGGACAAGACAGTGATAAAGTTTGCATTTGATCCTAGTTTAAATTTATATTTCCATTATACTTCTACAAAGTGTTTTCATCATTTTAAGTATTTTTAATCCTTTTTTATCTTACTTCACAAAAACATTGTATCCATATCTAATTTTTTAAAATTATCTGTACTTATAGGTCCTACATGTAGAAAAATTATTGTACTTGATTTTTATATTATTGTCATAGTTGGTTTCATCAAATAATTACTAAATAAAATATAATCATTAACTGCAAAGGTATCTGTAATGAAATGAATGAATCCCTGTATATCTAGATGAATATTCCTTATTGCTAGGTAAGCAGAAAAAGATTTTAGTCTCAATTGTATTCCTCCTTTGTTTTTAATAGAGATAGCTGATAAGTAACTTATTGACTAGAAAAGAAGATGATATTTGTTAAAGTATTTGTTAGTAACATCAGTCAAATCTTTGAACTTAGCAAAAACCATGTAATGATTAATTATGAAAATTATTTGTAATGATCTGTCAGCTAACAACAATTTCACTGTCTTCCCTCAATTTTGTGAAAAGGACAGACTTGAAAGCAATCTCATTTATAAGAAGATTATTTCCAGGTTACATACTTCCTAATTTCTGAGTTCACCAAAAACATTCACCACAATTTACCAAATGATATTTAAGTATATTACTTTTCTTAAATCTGAATCCAAAATGCTCATAAAACATAGAGGAATCAAATATACACCTTTGTTGTTATGGATTAAATATTCGTGTTCCCCCCAAATTCACTTATTGTACCTCCAACCACCTGTTATAGCTGTATTTTGTAATGGCACCTCTAAGGAAGTAATTAAGTTTAAAAGAGGTCATAAGAGTGTGGCCCAGATCCAAGCATGCAGTGAGATGTCAGTTTACCCACACACTTAGTGAAGAGGACCAAGAAACTGATCTTTCCAACACCTTGATTTTCAACTTCACAGCCTCCAGAACTTTGAAAAAATATGCTTCTGTTGTATAGGGCATAGAGTCTATAGTATTTTTTTATGGCAGCTCTAGAAGAAAAAAAAAACTTTGAATATAAAGTTTTACCATATCACATGCTTTAAGTGAAATATTTGTGAAAACATTGGAGATTCAGACTTAGCTCATTTAAAACATTTAAAAAGTATGCCTCCTAAATGAATTATCAAAACCAGTTACCACTCTCAAATTAATCAATTATATAAGATTTAGTTTTAGGATGAAAATGTCTGAATTGATTATTACGTACAAATAAACATTTTAAATGAATTTGAGTATCATTGTAAAAGCACTGAAAAGTAAATTATATAATGCATCATGTAAAAGCTACATCAAATTAAAATGCTATTGATCTAACTCTGACACTTCTTTTGAAGTGTTTCAGTATAATATGCAGCAAAGATTATAATTTATTTATAAAGTAAGGACACAATTAAAGACACAGTATTATTTTAGTAAATATGTATATGAGTATTTTAAACCTCAGGTATAAATATTCAGGAATGCCTCACTTTTTTTTATTTCAACTATTACCAACACTTTCTATAAACTAAGTGAAAGAGAAAAGTGCATGCTGCTAGAATATCACAGGCCCAATAACCACTTTAGTATTTTACCTTTTTAAAGTAGGAAATTAAAAAAAAAGTTTTATAAGACAAAATGGGGACTGATTGTAATTAGAATAAATGTTTTATTACATGATTTTATAAAATGCATTTTAAATACCTGACAGCATAACACAAACTGATTCTACATGGGGTCATGTAAAATATTATTCATAAGTTCAACATAAAACCATTGTACTCTAGAAAAGATTTATGTTACAATTATAAGAATAAGCTTCAGTGATCTGAGCTATTCCCAGTGTTCACAGATTCTTTTCTTTCCAAATAATGACATGTTTTAGGAATGAGCAAAGAGAATAGCTAAAAAGAATTAATTTAAGTCATATTTAGCAAATGCTACTTTTTATCAATGCTCTGTTTATTTTGTTCTCATTACACTCTCCCTTAAGAGAATTGCATTTTTTGAATAAAATGAAAATGAAAAAATTGAAGTCAGTACACAAAAATTCCATCATTTTCTTACCACACTACAATGTATTTGGTTTTATAATTAAAAAAAAAAGACCCCAAGCTGGGGGAAGTGGTGCACACCTGTAATCTCAGTAGCTTGAAGGCTGAGACAGGATGATCAAAAGTTCAAAGCCAACCTCAGCAACAGTGAGGCACTGAGCAACTCAATGAGACCCTGTCTCTAATAAAATACAAAATTGGGCTGGGGATGTGGCTCAGTGATTGAGTGTTCCTGAGTTCAATACCCATACCAAAAAAAAAAAAAAAAGAAGATCCCAAATACCTGATAAATAAAAAGTCTGCATCACCCCACCCCACCCTAGTAACATAAATACAACAGAGAAAGTTAGGGGGCTATATAGTGTTTTGTTTTAGTTGGATTGTTGTTGTGTTTGTTTTGTGCATGTTGAGGGGTGTGGGTTGGTTTTGGCTTTTATTTTTTTTACCTTTACTTTTTGCATTTATTAATCATTAATTATTATTTTTTTAAATCTAAGAAAATTGTTCTTTCAGTTGTCTGTTTTTGGCCTTCAGGTTCTAAAGTGGATTCCTATGAAAGTAGAGTCAGGAAAGAAGACCTTACTTAATGCTTGGAGTTAGTATGTGTGGGAGATGAGGATCAAAACAATTAAATTCCTTGAAATATCAATACCCTTTGGAAATTTTTCATCATGTTTCAAAAGCAATTGTATCTTAACTTAAAAACTACTTATCTAAATGGTTCCCATGTTACTATGTCATGCCACTGTTTTCTCTGTATAGAATATCATCTTCTTGACCACTGTTCAGCTTTCTCTTAACTCCCGAAGGGATGTCAAGTTCTCCTTTTTCATAACTGTCTTGAAAGCTCCATAATAGTATGAGACTGCCATTGTATTTTCTCAAGTGTTTGAACCATCCTCATTTACTTATCTCTGGCTTACTTTAAAGTGACCCTCACCTCCCAACCTTGGGATAAGGTTAGCCCCAGCAACTGAAAAACACTTAAAATGATTGGCAAACAAATAATACTCTCTATATTTTTTAAAATGAATGAATGAATTCCAGAACAAGTTACCGAAGCGTGGTATGATCAAACTTTACAAAACGAAAACTTTAAAAATCTCTTGGCTGAGTGATTTTCCATAATCAATTCTTCCAAGTGATCAGAACTTTTCATTGACAGAGATAAGAACGTCTGCATTATCTGAGAACCTTTTTAGATGTGAGGATCTTTCCCCCTCTTTGAAGGCAGTGTCACCATGACTGCTACAGCTCATGTCACTCAGAACTACAAATGTTTAAAGAGATGTACAAAGTTGTAGAATTACACCTTCCTTTTTTTTCTACATTGACAATTGTTTTTCATTTCTCCGTTTGAAGTGAGAAAACAGCCATCCACCATAGAATATTTAGAAGAGCATCCCCTATACCACCTTCCCAACTTAGAATTAAACATTTAATTTTTGATAAGCAATTAATTAATGGGGTCAATTCTTCTTACTAATTTAAAAAGGAATGGACTGTGTATGTTTCAGAATGCTGAAATTTACCCTTGCCAACTAAATATAAAGTTCTGTACTTTTCTAGCCATCTTTCATACCTATGTTATTTAGAACACATTCAAACAAGGAAAATTACAGATGTTATGAACAATGACTGTTAATACTAGAGTAACAGAATTAAATCACAGGAGGTATAAAAGTTGATTTGACACTTTACTCAAAAATAAATCTATAGGTTATGCGTTTTTGATAAGGAAAGTTTTCTTTTTTAAGAAACATAAGGCTTTCTAGCAAACACCATGGCAATAAAATAACTTCAAAATGTAGACTGGAATTAAACATGAGAAACTTTAAATTTAAAATATTTTGAACTGTAGCATCTGTTTATAAGAAATTTGAAATATTATAGCATTAATAAAAACATAGGAATTAAAAAACCATAAATGTCTGACCATCACTTGGACCTTAAGCTCCTCGATGATATGCTGAATAGATGGTCATTATAAGTTATGGTTAATCAATTGAAAGGCAATTTCAAACCTTAAAGACTGTCTTTTCTATCAAAATCAAAGTTCTGTAATTTCTGTCTATTCTAATAATTTTCCCACTTGAAAATTTTTCAAATAATGAAGAAGTTGTCATGTTCTTCCTAAATCTTTACTTAAATCAATATAGTTATGTTTCAATATCCATAGTGAATTAGTTCTAGGATACTAAAATCTATGTTCCTCGGGTCCTTTTTGTAAAATGGTGTTTTATTTGTGCCGCAGTCTGGCTAGGCACAAAATAACAGAGCCACCCCAAAGCCCTGTAGATTCAAACAGCAACTCTTTATTCCTGAACTCTCACCGACACTCTACCCACACTCTACCCACACTTCCCGTGAACACCCTGCCTCCACCTGGCACCAATTCTCTCAGAACCCCGGGAGAACTCCACAGGAACTCCAAAGGAGCGGGCACCTGAGGCAGTAGGATACACCCTAATCCCAGCAGGATCTGCCCTAATCCTGGAGCCACTCTAATCCCTGAGCAGGATCACCTTTCAACCCAAAATGCCATGCATCATTCCTACTTGGCTACGGCTCTCAGCATATTTACATATAACCTCTGCATATTCTCCTGTATGCTTTAAATTATCTCTATATTACTTATGTTTATAAAGAGTTGTCATACTATATTATTTATGGACAACATCTGCTCAAAACAGATGCATTTTAAAAATATTTTTGACTTGTGGTTGATTTAATCTGTGGACACAGAGGACCAACTACAGGATTGTATTAAATGTTCATTGTGTGAATGAACTATGCTCTACAGATAACCCACTTCTATTCATCTAGTGGCCCAAGTACTTCAGTGGGAATTTTATGTCCTTCAGGATTGGACAGATCTTTACAGTGTGGGTCCTACATATTGCAGGAGGTTTAGCACTGTGTTCTCAGTGCCACCAAATGTCCCCCATAGATACCAGACACTTATGTTGTAGGCTCTCAGTTAAGACACTTATGTTGTACGGTTTTTGTTTGTTTGTTTTTCTGCTCTGTTTTGCTTTGGTAGTCACATGTTCCCTATTACTTGAAGTCAGTACAGAAATGTTGATGTGGATGTAACCTATAGCAGAGCCCACTGGCAGACCACGAGAACACTGACTGTAAGCTAGTTTAGGACTCTTTAGTCCCTCTCCTCTATTAAACCTGCCGGTCTGAAACTCCATCTGCACCTTCCATATTGATTGCTAGAATTTCATTAGCCATCTGGTAAAATATCTTGAAAAAGGCTGATGTGTTCTTTTCTATATTTATTTGACATGTAGATAGATACAGAAAGAAATGTGTTTAGTTTACAGTGATAAATTTTCTGACTTCTATTGATCATAGATTTCTGTTTTAGGTTTTATAATAAATCTCTTAATCTATTTTAGTTTCTTCCTAGAATCTTCAGGATTGATGTCAAGCTCATTAATCTACTAAAGGCATATTTTTGTTTGTGATAAATAGGTTTTTATTTCTATAACTTAACTTTTCTCTCACTACTGTGGTGTTTACACCTCCCCTGAACACATTAACTTAGTCACCCTGTCAGCATCTATCAGTGCTTAGAGACCCTGACACTCATTATTTATTTTTATATTTTGTCCTCCAAAAAATTATTATTTTTTTACATGAGATTTGAATCTCCTGCCTGTCAAGCCTCTCAGACATCACACATTTACTCTCCTCTCTAGACTGTTCTTCATTAGCCTATCTAAGTTAATTCCCTCAACTGTATTATTACTCTTCTCTTGGGCTTTCTTTTATGCTTCCAAAAGCTCAAATTTGCCTTTAATTTTAATGATCTGAAGTCTATTTCATATTTGTATAATTTGTTCCCTTTCTATATCAAACAAGTTTTCATACTTCCCAATCTTTTGATTTTGGTTTGAGTCTATAATTCCAGACATTTGCAACTATTCCTTCTCTTTTTATGATCCTCCCCACATTCTCTTTAGGGTGTTTTAAATCTTCAGTAAATTGAAGTATATTACAAATTCTTTGCTCTTTTTCTCAAATTTTCTCAAAAAGCTTGCATTCACTGCTCATAGGTCCACATGCTCCTCTCTGCAGATACTATTTCTACATATTATGTATGGTATTCTTAGGAACTTGTTGATTTCCTCATTTAAAAGGATATGAAGAGCATGCACAGTTCTTTTAGACCATTAAATGGTGGGTTTTATTCATTCTTTCATTTCTCATTTCAGATGTGCTTTCTGAACACTAATATAGTTGAATCTGTTTACAGAAGTTCTAGATGGTGTCAAAAGATATAAATGGCTTATTGTAATTTTTAAAATGCTGTATACTGCTTTAATAGTAACATTACCTAGATTAGAACACACAGACATATATATCACAATTAATAATGACTTCAGAAAGCATTCATAACCTCTAATAAATTTTTACAATGATTGTGTCTGTAGATAAATATAATTTGTTATTAAGAACTTAACTATATGCTGACCATAATAACATATCTAGGTAGTGTCATATATTTTACTTAAGCCTTCATGAAATTTAGAATGTCAATAAACTCTTGCGAAGAGTTTTCATTTAATTTATGAGTGTATGTAGTGCAATAAATTTATGATTGTCACTTATTTCAGGAAACTTGTAAAATAAGCTATTAAAATACTCAATTCTTCAAAGTAAAATTGAAAACAGGTTCTTAGACATTTTATTGAATAATTTTTAAAATAATAACTTCCAGTAATTCCAAATCTTATCCTTCTTTGTACCATAATGTTTAAGGAAACACATTTAAGAATAATACTTTTTCACTGCACGTTTATTTGCTGCCAGGCTTTTCGGCTTAAACACCCTTGGGTGGCTGAACATAAAGTACATAGCTTACTTCATAGGAAGTTTAGAGAAAGAGTGACCATATTGGCCTCACTGTGGCTCCACGCCCATCCCACTGTGATGCTCTTGAACCGCTAGGGTTTTAGTCAGCTTTTCTGCTGCTGTGACTAAATGACCCAACCAGAAAAGCTGTAGAGGAGAAAAAGTTTATCTTTTTAGATGTGTTGGTGTGTGTTTGTGTTTTGAATACAAGGGACAAAGTACCTTCCTTCTATTATTCAGAAGTCTTAATACACAGAAGGCTGGCTCCATTCCCTGGGGCTTGAGGTGAGGCACAACATCATGGCTAAGAGTGTGGCAGATGGAAGTGGCAGACTCCATTATAAGGAAGCGGGAAGTAGAATGAGAACTCTCCACTTGCCAGATACAAATATATATCCCAAAGTCACGCCCCCCAATTCCCACTTCCTCCAGCCACAGACTACCACTTCAGTTATCACTCATTTAATCCCAATGGGGATTAAGTCACTGGGTTAAAACTCTCACAACCCAATCATTTCTCCTCTAAACCTTCTTGCATTGTCTCATCTGTGAACTTTGGGGGGATACCTCACATCCAAACCAAAATAGCTAGCTACTGTGGTTCATCTTTTCCTCCAGCCATCTCTCTCCAAGGGTAATATGGCTGCTGTAGTACCAGGCAATATATGCATAAAAGAAAACATCTTGTAATATTAAATCTTTTTTAAAACTGGGGGACTTTTTCCCAGAAATCATTTGTTGACTTCCACTTATGTCTCACTGGTTAGTATTGGATCCTAACTTGGCTCTAAACCATTCACTAGTAGGGAGAATGAAATTATCATGATTGACTCTCTTAGTAAACCAGAATTTACTTCCACCTCAGTAGAGTGTAATTCTCTGAGTATGTGCCTGCACAGTGAAAAATATGTTGCTACAAGTTTCCATGTAGTCTCAACCAAGGGGACAGGCAGGATACATCCTAAGTGTCCTTAAATGGATTCACAGATTAAACAATTATGGCAAATAGAATATTAGTCAACCTTAAAAAAAGAAGGAAATCCTGTGATTTCCAACAAAATGGAAGAACCCAGAGGACATTAAACCACACACAGAAATAATATATACTGCAAGATCTGACTTATATGTAGAATTGAAAACAGTCAAATTAGTAAAAGTAGAGAATAGAATGATTGTTACTGGTGGAAGAGAGGATATCAGGGGAAATGAGGAGATGTTGGTCAAAGAGTACAAAGTTGTAGTTTTATACAACAAATACTTTCTAGAGACCTAATGTATAATATGAGGGCTGTAGTTAATACTACTATATTGTACTTTAAAAGATCTTAAGTGTTCTTGCCACACACAAATGCGCTAACCATGAAAGGAGATGGATATGTTATCTTGACTATAATAATCTTTTCACTATGTACATGTATCTCAAACTATCCCATTACCATTTTACACCATATGTGTGTGTGTGTGTGTGTTTGTGTATGTGTGTGTGTGTGTGTGTGTGTGTGTGTGTATATATATATATATATTTACAAAAGAGGAAACAAGAGAAAGTGTTTGCCCAGTCCTAGCCAAAAGTATTAGATAAGAGAATACTGGTTTGGACATTAATTATTACTTCTCTAAATTATGTTGATTCCCTGGAATGAATATACAGGACTAATTACTTAAGCTTTGTAGCACTTTACAATATACTAGAACTTATGTAAAAAGAGCACAAGCCATATTAGAAAGCACATTCTCTTGGTACTTTGTCCCTTGTATTCAAAACACAAATATACACCAACACATCTAAACCTACACTAGGTAGAAAATCAAATACTGTACTGCACAATGGCAGGGAGACTGAGGCAAGTGGACCTTATAATTTGGGTAGGAATATTTGCTCATAAACTAACATTCTTTTAAAGAGACACATTAAAGTGAATGGAGAACATATACACATTTCTAAAATGGCCTTTAGCTTGGAATATGTGTTGTATATATTTTTTTTTGTTTTGTATGTGGTTTAGAAAAGAAAAAAGATTCAGAAGATTGAATATCTTTTTTAAAAAGATATTCTATCTATAAAGTATGCTATAATAAATGTTGGCATCATGCCAATGTAGTGATGGTGGCATCCTAAGACAATCCTAAATCTATTCAGAAAATAAATTTCTTGAATTAAATGATATTTATCAGCTACTATGTGAAATTAAAATTTTCTATGCCTAACTAAATTATAAATATGAGAAACCTTCAGCCCATACCACACTTGAACTGAAATTCTAGTAACACAAATATGCAAATGAATATAACATAATACAACATAATGTATAACAAATATATAATGTTTCATAGGACTTCATGTAATATTCTATGCATAGTAATAGATATGAGAAAAAAAAATTCTCAAGAGTGCAATGTTTTTGCATCCTTTGGAAATGGTCATGTTGCTTATTATTTGCCTAAAACATAAGAATCCTCAATTTACAAATTCCTTTTCCTGACTTGTTCATGGAATATTTAAGATGTTTTCTTTTCTTTCTTTTTCTTTCCTTTTCTTTTTTTTTTTTTTTTGAGAAAAAGGATAAAGATGGTTTATTGCTTTGCTAGCAAAGGAGAAACACAGGCACTCATGTCACAGAGACTGTGGTTCTGCCCCTCAGCAGGAACTGGGGGGTGGGGGAGTTTTTAAAGAGGTGATTCAAAGGCTACATTCCACATGTTCTCTGTCTGGAATTGTAATTCATTTCTTAATTTGAGAGTCATTTCTGAGATCTTCTGGTACTATCCCCAAATCTGGATTACTTCATTCCCATAATGGTGTGTACTCAAAGACAGAAAAATCTGCCTAAAATGGGGAAGAAAGGTAATCCTATTTTCCTCTGAGATTAGGGACGGGGTAGAGATTAGGGAGGAACCAGGAGAAAGGAAGAGAAAGAAACATGTCCATTTTAAAAATCAGTTCTAGTGGCCGAACAGCAAGGGCTATATTCAAATCATAAAGTAGAACACTGTTACAGGTCCCCACTGTGAATTTTTATATTCTATTTCTATGGAAAAATGGGCAATGACTTCTCCAACTTGCTTTCTGCTAAAAGAGGACAACATTGAGGGAATTAACCAAAAGTCCTTATTTTCTATCAGGTATGGACAGTTAAGGATGTTCAACACCATAGCAGTTCAGAGGTCCACAATGGCAGATGGCAGGTAACTGGACAAGGCATACATAGGGAAAGGATCATGCTAAGATAACAGTAAACAAGACAGCAATGCATTCCTTTTTTGTAAACAAGTAGCACAAAAGCAATTAGTATTTCAGCCAGTCTCTGAAAACCATGAAGACAGTAACTCATAATCAAACCATGAAAATCAAATCAAGTTTATCAATGTAGGAGGTTAGGAAGATTTGTAGGCCTATGAGATCAAGCTCAAATTAACTCAGGAAAAACTTAGGAATCTAGAGTCCTCTGTGATTATTATTAGGCACTTGCACATAAGAACCATTCTTTTATAACCAGTTTACTTACCTGTGGTAGGGCTGACACAAGTGTACATCTTAAGTTACATTAAACAAACAAACAAAAAATTCTTTTTTCTTTAAATGGCCACTTAGGAATGTGCTTAGGCTATATTCTCCTGCCTGTTGTGTAAGACCAAGTTGGTTAAAACTGAGATTCCTCAGAGGTCACCCTTAGGGACCTGTGCAAAACCTCTTGGCTCCTTTCTGTTTTTCTCTACCAGTGGTGCCATCTGCCAGGGTGGATGAGGGTCTTGCTGGCCAGACCCTCTGAATTATATATCCACATTTCAAAAACTCTGTAGAGATTAATCTATTCCAACATTTAGTTGAGCATGATAAATTTGAAAAATATCAGAAGCACTTTAAATTCTCCATGTTAGATCTACTGAGATAATTCTTTGAAACTAAATAAACTTTCAAGCTTTGGAAAAGGAGATATATAGTAAGTAGATGTTAACTACTTGTTTAGTATGAGAGTATTAACAGATTTTGTGAAATTATTGATATGAGTTAGATTTTTCTAATATTATATTAGGATCTTTTAGAATGCAAGTAAGGAATAACCCAATGTCCATTGGTAAATAAATAAAAAAAAGTTCAGTGATGTCTTCTCACATTGAGTCTGTACATAAAGCAACTCCTGGCTTGGCTGATTCATTGACCTTTTCATCTAATCAGGGCTTCATTATCTATCCCATCTACCTTGAAGCTAATGCTTCACAGTTCAAAGATGTCCATGGCATCTCCAATACCATACTCTCACAAAAACATCCAGAAGCACTTGCTTTCTTTTTAAAAGTGAGGAAAGTCTAAGAAGCTCCCAGAAGAATTTATCCTATATTAATTTCTCCCAAATGCATACATTCAAACCTGTGTCTAGTGCTGATGCTGAGCCATCATGATGAGCTTATGGTACTTGTGATTCACCTCTCAGCTTGGGCCTGGAGCCTCTCAGAGAAGTATAGGTATATAGTAAAATGAGGATTTGATTAGGAAAAAGGAAAGGTTTGTGGCTCTTGAGAAGGCAACTAGCAGTTGTTGCAACACAGTCTTTATGTTTCCATTTTCTTAAAAATTATTGCAAAAAGCAGCAAATGCAATGTATAAATAATGTGAAATGCAATGTTACATGTAATACTGTTTTTGAAATGAGCATCATACATGTAAAAGAGAGTGAATCATTTCTTTCCCAAAAAAAGTTCAGATAAATGATAACAGAATACTTGAGCAATCTTTCCAAACTGTTAATTTGAACCTGTTTCCATATGTACAAAATAGACACTAAGTAATAGTACCAACTTGTAATGATGTAAGATTTTATGCATAAAGAGCTCAGAATAGCATCAAGTGCTGAAGAAATCTTATGTTTATTACTACCTAACCATTGTACCAGCCTCAGAGAAGGGAAAATCTTTCCTACCGGAACATAATGTAGCCTGTAAACACTAGGAAGTCCTTGCTGTTGTTGTCCGTGGGTACAGAGAATTAGAATGGTCACTTTCACCACTCTTTGAAAAAAGTGGTTTGAAAAAAGTGGTATTTAATACAATTTATTAAATATTTAAATTTATTAAAATTTAATGTCAATTTGTCCTCTTTCCTCCCTTCTCTCATACAAATAGCAGATAATCCCTTTTAAACTAGTGGAAAATGAATTTAGAATTTCTTATAAGAGAGAAGAAAATAAGAAAAACCCCCAAATAACTATGCTTTTATAAAGCAAAATTGAAGAAATCGTCTCACAAACAGGCCAATGACATTTGTGAAGAAAGAAAAAATATTCAGGGTGGAAAATATGGCAAATGAGCTATATATATATATATATATATATATATAGATACATCTTAAAATAGCAGTTTAGATTTAGCATTGAACTTTGGAAGCTTCATCTATTTGTATGGTGAGAATATGCTCCCTGAGGAATTGTTATGTCTACTTAGACCTGATTATGAGAAAAATAAGCCATTTCTATATTATATATGGCTTCCAATATCCCCCATTCCTGTTATGCCCCAAGTGTACCTAGCACACTAATCCCTTTCATTTCCCTGCTTTCTATGACTGTCCACACCATTCATTCAGAAATTTTGCATGTTGTCTTATGCACTTGAAATACTAATTGAATGTTGATTAATACACTACCAGTGTCTTCAGTGGACACGGAGAAATTTTTTCGTCAAACTGAATGAGCCCTAGTAAATCACATTGAGGCAATTATCCTTAAGGATGTCCCAACTGAAGATAATTTACTGTGTAGTATTTTATCTCCATCCTTTGTAAAAGCAAATGCAATACCTACTTCATAATTATACCCCCATGTTTTTCATTAACCTAAAATGAAAGATCATATATACAGAAAAACAAGGTGAACTTTCAATCCCAGATCAAGGCAGGATAAAACTCAAGAAAACAAATAGTGAAGACAATCTCATCCTCCATTCAAATAAAAAATAGTAAGCTTCCTAATTCAAAACATCTGTTTGAAAAATCTTTAAAATACAGAAAGCTACTGTTAATAAGCACACATGCTTACAGACACACACACACACACACACACACACACACACACACACACACACACCCTATTGTAGTAAACACAAATAAATTTCTATAATTGCAAACCACTTTCTCCCAGTCCTGCACTAGTGCTTTTTGTCATTTGATTTGACAAGATACCACATATACAAATTTGAAATAAAGCAAATGGAAAATAAATTATGACTCTTTATCATTTCTTCTGTTAGTATTTATGCCATGCATAAATATTTTATATAGCTCCAATTGATAGGCAATTCCAATTCATAGTTTCAGATTGATAAAATATATTTTATGAAATGTTCATTACATTACATACAAATTTTCTTATAGAATTTATCATGTAGTTTTGCACTATCCAGAAGAAATAAAAGCAAGCACTTTGAATTCAGATTTATAAAACAGAATAACAATATATGAAACAGACTTGTTCATTTATATGTAGGTCAGACATTTTTAAAATATGTCACCTCAAGTTCATCTGTTTATAATTATATGCATAATTCTAAATTCAGCAGTAGGAAAGATATGGTCTAGTACTTGTATTCAGAGTCCCTAAGACCACTCTTAGCTTCAATGATTTGTTCAAAGTATTCATGGACTTAGCTGACCTATGAGGCTACCTCTTTCTCATGGCTATGATTTATTAGAGTGAAGGAATGAAGAAAAAATCAGCAAAAGGAAAATATGTAATGAAAAGTCCAAAGGAAACCAGGTATAAACTTATCAGAATCCTCTCTCAGGGGAGTCACACTAAATGGGCTTAATTCCTCCAGCAACCCATTAGGACAACATGTATGAAGTGCTTTCTGTCAGAAAGCTATTGAAACTTGGTGCATAAGGTTTTTATTAGTGAACTGGTCACATAGATATTCTCTGCCTTCCATGAACCAAAATTTTAGACTCCCAGGAGGAAAAATGAGCATACATACATTATATTATTATTTTAATATAATAAACCACATTGCTTATTTGATGGTGAGCATGAAACACATTGTACAAGCACTTTTGGTGTAGTCACCCCTCTTACCATTTAGAAAATCATAGGGATGTTCCTGAGATTCAAGCTCCCCACTGCCAGGCAGGGGCCAACTTTGCAACAGTCCTTTCTCTGGATAGCAGTCTTAGTCCTGCTATGCTAAATCTTTTCTGCTCAATAGTTAAGAGCACAGTTTGGTAATCCAATGACCCTGGACTCATATTTTACACTTTACTACTTCATATTAATGTGACCTTCAGCAAGTTATTTAAACACTTTGCACCTCAGTTTTATCAACTGTTAAAAAGCTTTAATTAGGCAATTATATCATAAGAGTGCCATGAAAAGTATATGTAATTAAAGCATGTACAATTCTTAACACACTGTCTACAAAGAGTAATGCTCAATAAATGTTGATGACTAATAATGGTGTATGGCAACTGCCTGCAAAAATCTTGGAAGAGGATGTATTAACAAGATTCATAAAATATATAGAAAATAAATGCTCTGTGTGTGTGTGGTGTGTGTGTGTTACCAACTGTAAGTGCACCGAGAGTGTTGAAAATAGGCAAACAGTTTTGTAATTTAAAGGAACTCACAAAATCTTTCTTGCTGAGATAAATGAGCAATATTTTAAGTGCTGTGAAGCCACAGTAGTAAAAGATGATTGCTTATCTTTCAGAAGACAAGGACTTAGCTGATATGTGGACAATAATATACTTATCCTTGTGCCACTCTCTGACAAAGTCCTTCTTTATGGTTTCATGAAAGTGGCTTTTATTCTTGAGAATAAAATTCTGAGATGGATTGGAAACATGAATTAGAAGGATAAGTGTGAGTTAGAAGGATAAGTGGCTAGCCGGGTCTGGTGGCGCAGGCCTATAATCCCAATTACTCAAGAAGCTGAGGCAGAAGGATCTCAAGTTCAAGTCCAGCCTGAGCCACTTGGCAAGATGCTCAGCAACCCTGTCTCAAAATTAAAAAGCAAAAAGAATGGGGGAATGTATTTCAGTGATAAATCACCCCTGGGTCCAATCCCTAGTACTGAAAAAAAAAATTGGGAATCGGGGGGATAAGTGGTTAGATAGATCAGTCTTAGATACAGCCTTACTACACTTTTATGAATGTTCTTGGAAATAAAAGTTTATTATCCTGTTACTCTTGCACACCTTTGGGGGTAATTCATTCTTTTCTTGTAGCTTTGTCTTTCTAATTAATATAACAAACTAAACATCTACTAGAATGTAGAGAGCTGTTGGATAGTGGTGTGTTTTGCATTTAATGTTGGATGATTCCTAATAATAAACATTTAGAATTTTTTTTAAAAAGGTCACTTTTACTCTATATTATAAATTTAAATTGCACTCAAAACTATTATCAAATAGAAAGACTTTATGACAATTTATAAGCATTAAATATTGAGGAGGAAAGAGCTTCAGTTATGTTTAACTAGATCACTTATAAAGCATATCTCATTTTGCTAGAAAAGGAGTATAGATGACTTGTATAAATACATCCTCACAGGACATTATTTAACCAAAGTACATAATTAAAAATAAAAGTAGGGCTGGGGATGTGGCTCAAGCGGTAGAGCGCTCACCTGGCATGCATGCGGCCCGGGTTCGATCCTCAGCACCACATACCAACAAAGATGTTGTGTCCACCGAAAACTGAAAAATAAATATTTAAAAAATTCTCTCTCTCTTTCTGTTTAAAAAAAAATTAAAAAATAAAAATAAAAGTCTTTGTTAAAACTAGACCTCTCACTGGATCTTTTTTTCAATTTGTCCTAATTAGTTATACATGACAGTAGAATGCATTTTGGTTCATTGTACACAAGTGGAACATAGCTTTTCTTTTTTTTTATTGGTTGTTCACAACATTACAAAGCTCTTGACATATCATATTTCAAACATTAGAATCAAGTGGGTTATGAACTCCCATTTTTACCCCAAATACAGATTGCAGAATCACATGGGTTACACATCCAAATTTTTACATAATGCCATATTAGTGACTGTTATATTCTGCTACCTTTCCTATCCTCTGCTATCCCCCCTCCCCTCCCCTCCCATCTTCTCTCTCTACCCCATCTACTGTAATTCATTTCCCTCCATGTTTGTTATCCCATTCCCCTCACAACCTCTTATATGTAATTTTGTATAACAATGAGGGTCTCCCTCCATTTCCATGTGATTTCCCTTTTTTCCTCCCTTTCCCTCCCACCTCATGTCTCTGTTTAATGTTAATCTTTTCTTCCTGCTCTTCCTCCCTGCTCTGTTCTTAGTTGCTCTCATTATATCAAAGAAGACATTTGGTATTTGTTTTTTAGGGATTGGCTAGCTTCACTGAGCATAATCTGCTCTAGTGCCATCCATTTCCCTGCAAATTCCATAATTTTGTCATTTTTTAGTGCTGTGTAATACTCCATGGTGTATAGATGCCACATTTTTTTTATCCATTCATCAATTGAAGGGCTTCTGGGTTGATTCCACAGTCTAGCAATTGTGAATTGTGCTGCTATGAACATCGATGTGGCAGTATCCCTGTAGTGTGCTCTTTTAAGGTCTTCAGGGATTAGTCCGAGAAGGGCAATAGCTGGGTCAAATGGTGGTTCCATTCCCAGCTTTCCCAGGAATCTCCATACTGCTTTCCAAATTAGCCACACCAATTTACAGTCCCACCAGCAGTGTACAAGAGTACCCTTTTCCCCACATCCTTGCCAGCACTCATTGTTGTTTGACTTCATCATGGCTGCCAATCTTACTGGGGTGAGGTGGTATCTTAGGGTGGTTTTGATTTGCATTTCCTTGACTGCTAAAGATGGTGAGCATTTTTTCATGTACTTGTTGATTGATTGTATATCCTCCTCTGTGAAGTGTTTGTTCATGTCCTTGGCCCATTTGTTGATTGGGTTATTTGTTTTCTTATTGTCTAATTTTTTGAGTTCTTTGTATACTCTGGATATTAGGGCTCTATCTGAAGTGTGAGGAGTAAAAATTTGTTCCCAGGATGTAGGCTCCCTATTTACCTCTCTTATTGTTTCTCTTGCTAAGAAAAATCTTTTCAGTTTAAGAAAGTCCCATTTGTTGATTCTTGTTATTAACTCTTGTGCTATGGGTGTCCTATTAAGGAATTTGGAGCCCGACCCCACAATATGTAGATTGGAGCCAACTTTTTCTTCTATCAGATGCAGAGTCTCTGATTTGATATCAAGCTCCTTGATCCATTTTGAGTTAACTTTTGTGCATGGCGAGAGAAAGGGATTCAGTTTCATTTTGTTGCATATGGATTTCCAGTTTTCCCAACACCATTTGTTGAAGATGCTATCCTTCCTCCATTGCATGTTTTTAGCTCCTTTATCAAATATAAGATAGTTGTAGCTTTGTGGATTAGTCTCTGTGTCCTCTATTCTGTACCATTGGTCCACCTGCCTGTTTTGGTACCAGTACCATGCTGTTTTTATTACTATTGCTCTGTAATATAGTTTGATTTTTTTTTATTGGTTGTTCACAACATTACAAAGCTCTTGACATATCATACTTCATACATTAGATTGAAGTGGGTCATGAACCCCCAATTTTACCCCAAATGCAGACCGCAGAATCACGTCGGCTACACATCCACAATTTTACACAATGCCCCATTAGCAACTGCCGTACTCTGCCACCCCTCGTATCCCCCACTATCCCCCCTCCCCACCCCTCCCAACTTCTCTGTCTACCCCATGTACTGTAATTCAATTCTCTCCTTGTTTATTTTCCCATTCCCCTCACAACCTCTTATATGTAATTTTGTATAGCAATGAGGGTCTCCCTTCATTTCCATGCAATTTCCCTTTTCTCTCCTTTTCCCTCCCATCTCATGTCTCTGTTTAATGTTAATCTTTTCTTCCTACTCTTCCTCCCTGCTCTGTTCATAGTTGCTCTCATTATATCAAAGAAGACATTTGGTATTTGTTTTTTAGGGATTGGCTAGCTTCACTAAGCATAACCTGCTCTAGTGCCATCCATTTCCCTGCAAATTCTATGATTTTGTCATTTTTTATTGCTGCATAGTACTCCATGGTGTATAGATGCCACATTTTTTTTATCCATTCATCTATTGAAGGGCATCTGGGTTGGTTCCACAGACTAGCTATTGTGAATTGTGCTGCTATGAACATCGATGTGGCAGTATCCCTGTAGCATGCTCTTTTAAGGTCTTCAGGGAATAGTCCGAGAAGGGCAATAGCAGGGTCAAATGGTGCTTCCATTCCCAGCTTTCCCAGGAATCTCCAAACTGCTTTCCAAATTGGCCGCACCAATTTGCAGTCCCACCAGCAATGTACAAGTGTACCCTTTTCTCCACATCCTCGCCAGCACTTGTGGTTGTTTGACTTCATAGTGGCTGCCAATCTTACTGGAGTGAGATGGTATCTTAGGGTGGTTTTGATTTGCATTTCTTTGACTGCTAGAGATGGAGAGCATTTTTTCATGTACTTGTTGATTGATTGTATATCCTCCTCTGAGAAGTGTCTGTTCAGGTCCTTGGCCCATTTGTTGATTGGGTTATTTGTTATCTTATTTTCTAATTTTTTGAGTTCTTTGTATACTCTGGATATTAGGGCTCTATATGAAGTGTGAGGAGTAAAAATTTGTTCCCAGGATGTAGTTTGAAATCTGGTATTACTATAACACCTGATTCACACTTCCTGCTTAGAATTGTTTTTGCTATTCTGGGTCTTTTATTTATCCATATGAATTTCATGATTGCTTTATCTATTTCTACAAGAAATGCCATTGGGATTTTGATTGGCATTGCATCAAACCTATAGAGAACTTTTGGTAATATCGCCATTTTGATAATGTTATTTCTGCCTATCCATGAACAACGTATATTTTTCCATCTTCTAAGATCCTCTTCTATTTCTCTCTTTAGGGTTCTGTAGTTTTCATTGTATAGGTCTTTCACCTCTTTTGTTCGGTTGATTCCCAAGTATTTTTTTTTTTTTTTGAGGATATTGTGAATGGAGTGTTTTTCCTCATTTCCGTTTCAGAAGTTTTGTCGCTGATATACAGAAATGCCTTTGATTTATGTGTGTTGATTTTATATCCTGCCACTTTGCTGAATTTATTTATTAGTTCTAGTAGTTTTTTTGTAGACCCTTTTGGGTCTTCTAGGTATAGAATCATGTCATCCGCAAATAGTGATAATTTAAGTTCTTCTTTTCCTATTTATGCCTTTAATTTCTTTCGTCTGTCTAATTGCTCTGGCCAGTGTTTCGAGAACTATATTGAATAGAAGTGGTGATAAGGGACATCCCTGTCTTGTTCCAGATTTTAGAGGGAATGCCTTCAATTTTTCTCCGTTTAGAATGATGCTAGCCTGAGGCTTAGCATAGATAGCTTTTACAATGTCGAGGTAAGTTCCTGTTATCCCTAGTTTTTCTAATGTTTTGAACATAAAGGGATGCTGTACTTTGTCGAATGCTTTTTCTGCGTCTATCGAGATGATCATATGGTTCTTATCTTTAAGTCTATTGATGTGGTGAATAACATTTATTGATTTCCGTATATTGAACCAGCCTTGCATCCCAGGGATGAATCCTACTTTATCATGGTGCACAATTTTTTTGATGTGCCTTTGTATCCGATTCACCAGAATTTTATTGAGGATTTTTGCATCTAGGTTCATCAGAGATATTGGTCTGTAGTTTTCTTTCTTTGAGGTGTCTTTGGTTTCGGAATCAGGGTGATGTTGGCCTCATAGAATGAATTTGGTAGAGCTCCCTCTTTTTCTATTTCCTGAAAGAACTTGAAAAGCATTGGTATTAATTCTTCTTTAAAGGTTTTGTAAAACTCCGCTGTGTACCCATCCGGTCCTGGGCTTTTCTTGGTTGGTAGTCTTTTGATTGCTTCTTCTATTTCATCCATTGATATTGGTCTGTTTAAATTGTGTGTATCCTCCTGACTCAGTCTGGGCAAATCATATGACCTAAGAAATTTATCAATGTCTTCACTATCTTCTATTTTATTGGAAGATAGGTTTTCAAAGTAATTTCTAATTTTCTTCTGTATTTCTGTAGCATCTGTTGTGATAATGCCTTTTTCATCTCGTATGTTAGTAATTTGAGTTCTCTCTCTTCTTCTCTTCGTTAGCATGGCTAAGGGTCTGTCGATCTTATTTATTTTTTCAAAGAACCAACTTTTTGTTTTGTTAATTTTTTCAATAGTTTCTTTTGCTTCAATTTCGTTGATTTCTGCTCTGATTTTAATTAATTCTTGCCTTCTGCTACATTTGCTATTGTTTTGCTCTTCCTTTTCTAGGGCTTTGAGATGAAGTGTGAGCTCATTTATTTGTTGGTTTTTCCTTTTTTTGAGGAATGAACTCCAGGCGATGAATTTCCCTCTTAAAACTGCTTTCATTGTGTCCCATAGATTCCGATATGTTGTGTCTGTATTTTCATTTATCTCTAAGAATTTTTTGATTTCATTGTCCATGTGATGTAGGATTTTTCCTTCCTTCTTTTATCATTGATTTCCAATTTCATTCCATTATGATCTGATAAAATGCATGGTATTATCTCCACCCCTTTATATTTACTGAGGGTTGCCCTATGGCATAATATATGGTCTATTTTTGAGAAGGATCCATGTGCTGCTGAGAAAAAAGTATATCCACTTGATGATGGTTGATATATTCTATATATGTCAGTTAAGTCTAGTTTATTGATTGTGATATTGAGGTCAATAGTTTCTTTATTCAACTTTTGTTTGGAGGATCTGTCCCATGGTGAGAGAGGTGTGTTGAAGTCACCCATAATTATTGTGTTGTGGTCTATTTGATTCTTGAACTTGAGGAGAGTTTGTTTTATGAACATTGCAGCGCCATTATTTGGTGCATAAATATTGATAATTGTTATGTCTTGTTGGTGAATAGTTCCTTTTAACAGTATATAATGTCCTTCCTTATCCCTTTTGATTAACTTAGTCTTGAAGTCGATTTTATTCGATATGAGGATGGCTACCCCTGCTTGCTTGCGAGGACCGTGTGCGTGGTATATTTTTTCCCAACCTTTTACCTTGAGCCTGTGTATGTCTTTTCCAATCAGATGTGTCTCCTGGAGGCAGCATATTATTGGATTTGTTTTTTTAATCCATGTTACCAGCCTATGTCGCTTTATTGGAGAGTTTAAGACATTAACGTTTAGAGTTACTATTGATATATGGTTTGTACTTCCTGCCATGTTTGATTATTTATCTCTTTTTTTTCTAATTTAGTTTGTTTCTCCATGTTTAGCTTTCCCCCTGTCCTCTGTCTTTACCGAGGCACTTCCCACTTATGGTTTTGGTTATTGTTTTTCGTTTCTTCCTCGTGTAATGTTTTGCTCAAGACGCTTTGCAGTGCTAGTTTTCTGGCTACAAATTCTTTTAGCTTTTGTTTATCATGAAAGATTTTTATTTTGTTGTCGTACCTGAAGCTTAATTTTGCTGGATACAGAATTCTTGGTTGGCATCCATTGTCTTTCAGTGTTTGAAATACGTTGTTCCAGGATCTTCTCGCTTTCAGCGTCTGTGATGAAAAATCCGTTGTTAACCTTATTAGTTTACCCCTAAATGTAATCTGCCTCTTTTCTCTTGTAGCCTTTAATATTTTCTCTTTGTTCTGTATAATGGATATCTTCATAACAATGTGTCTTGTCGTTGGTCTACTGTGATTTTGTGTGCTCGGTGTCCTGTATACATCTTCAATTTGTATATCTGTTTCCTTTTTTATTTCTGGAAAGTTTTCTGTAATTATTTCATTCAGCAGGTTACTCATTCCCTTGGTATGAATCTCTGTGCCTTCCTCTTTCCCGATGACTCATAAGTTTGGTTTTTTTATGTTATCCCAAATCTCTTGGATGTTTTTCTCGTGATTTTTTACCAGCCTATCTGAGTTGGCTAGATTCTTTTCAAGATGATATATTTTGTCTTCATTATCTGACGTTCTGGCTTCTACTTGCTCCACTCTGTTAGTGATACTCTCAATTGAGTTTTTAATTTGGTTTATTGTTTCCTTCATTTCTAGAATTATTGATTTTTTTATAATCTATCTCCTGATAAAGATGCTTAACTTCTTCTTTTACCTGTTTATGTAATTAATTTTCAATGTGATCTTTAAGGTTCCTTTCCATCTGTCTAAGGTGTTCCTTGAGTTCTTTATATGGCCATTTTTCTGATGACTCTAGGTCCTCCTGAATATTTAGGCTGTCCTTCATTGTTTGTACTTCTTTTCTTCCTTGCTTTTTTATGCTCATGTTACTTCTTGTTCTGTTTGACTTCTGAGTTACTGTTTACTCTTGTAAATTTATTTTATGCTTGGGAGGAGAGATATTAGAAGGGAAGGGAAGAAGTCACTAAAGAGAAAGAGTGTAGGCAGGTAGAATTCAAGAAAGGGGGAATAAGAAAATTGAAAAGAAATGAAACGACAAAAGAAAAAAAGTGAAAAGAAAGAAAGAAAAAATGAAAAAATAAAAATTTAAAACCAAAAAAAAAAATTATAATGATAATAAAAAAATGGAAATTAAAGTTTAAAAAATAATAGTAATAATAATAGAATAAAAAGAATTAAAAAAAATTGAAACCATTAATAAGGAAGTTAAAGAACAACAACAACATCAACAACCAAAAGTGAAAATAAAATTTAAAAAAATACTAATAATCATAAAAAAATAATAATAATAATAAATGCAGTCATAGAGCTCGATTAACTTCTCTTCCAGTAGGTGGAGCTATGCCCACTGGGCCAGGCTTCTCTTCTTGATAGGTGGGAACCAATCACTGTACCTCAGCTCTTTTTCCCAGACTGTGCGGGTCTCCAATCCTGAGTGCCTAGGGCCTTCTCTTGTGTTTCCTCAAGCCAGGCCCCGCTCACCTGTGAGGCTCACCACAATAGTGGCTACACGCCGGGTCTGCTGCTCCTGGGAGCCCTGATTTTATGGATACCTGGGCACACCCTTTCTGTTTGCCTCCCTTAGACCCTAAGTTTGTAGGGCTTGGGGCTGAGGACCCCCAGTGAATATTTGTTTGCCCTCAGGTAGCAACTCCCCTGGTAGCTGGTGCAAGGGACCTCTGTTGTCAGCACTGGTGGGAGCGATAGCCGGGAGTTCTGCGCTGCTAGTCCCACGTCACTCCTGATTCCCTGGGTCTGGCTATCGTGCTCAGTTGGCTTTTACCTCTGTGAGTTCAGGTGGGTCGACTAGTTATTTCAGCGGGATCATTAGTGCTGAGTCACGAGAAGCAGGCGAACCAGAACTAGAATGCAGCCCAATCCAGGCTCGGTGTGTTCTGAGAAGGGCAGACTGTTCGCCCGGGATCCCCTTCAGCTCAATAGTGCCTAGTGGTCCTGAGCGAACAGTATTTTGACAGTTTACTTCTCCCTATGCTCGCGCAGCTGAAGGAGTTAGAGGCTTGGTCTCTCCAAGTCCGCCACCATGTTGGATCACTTAGATTTTAAATTGTCACTTATCTTATCAGCTGTTCCATTTTACTCGGCAGCTCACTTGCGCGGTGAAGAGTCTGCTCTAAGGTGCTCTGCGGGAAGCGGCGGCAGCAGCCCAGCTGTGGCCTTCGGGACCCCCGGGGAGGGGGTGCAGGCTGGGGGAGGGGAGGCAGCGCCTCGGGGCCCGCGTGGGCCGTGTACTGGGCACGCGAGAGAGCAGGCAGGGCGGGGAAAAGAAATTAAGATCTAGATTTAGGGAGTGAGCGTGGGAGGAGAGATGGCGGGGGAGAAGCAAAGCGGAAAGGCGGAGAGGAGAAGGAGAAGGGGCCAAGGGAGCCGGGCAGCTTGGGGGCTGCAGCCTTACTGCTCGCGCTGAGGTCGTGATGGACTCACTCCACCTTGGCTGGAGTCGTGGTGGATTCACTCCACTTAGGCCCCTTTCTTGACACGGTGCTGAGTCTTTGTCGACAGATCTCCTTTAATGATCTTTACTTCTTTTAAGACGCGGCAACATATGCTGCAGGCACAGCAGCGCGGAGCACGGAGCGGCTTACTCACTTCCCGCCGCCATCTTTTTCCCAGAGCCTGGAACATAGCTTTCCATTTCTCTGGTAATATGCAATGTAGAGTTGCAACATATGTGCAGTCGTACTTTACTGAAGCCCCTATAGAAGTTATAGAAGCGTACTCCTCAAAAGAAAAGAAAGGAAAAGAATTAACACTGTTAAACATTTTCTTTAGTGACTACCCTTAGTTAATCATAGTAATGAGGAAGAAGCCTTGGTGTGGTTATCCCAAGCTAAAGATGTAATTATTCATCATACATTGCAAATTAACTTATGACTCATAACTACATTCAAATTTTAACTTATGTAGTTTAAACCAACACATTTATACAATATTGTAATTGATTATACCATTCATCAATTTGTTAATTATTCAGCTACCACATAGAAAATGAAGTACATAACATAAATAATATTGAGAATACATTGTTTAGTCCAAATAATTAATAAATAACTTTAAATCTATTCTGAATCTAGTATTTATCGTATCATCCATCATAGTTCTTAAAATCACATTGATTATTTCCTCCTCTGTACAACAATGTATTGAAGACTGTAGTTGTGTTTTATTTATTATTTTCTTCTTGATGTGCTTCAACTGGTTTTATACTGGAAGCTCAAGAAACGTTGCATTGAATTGATTTCAGTTAAGTTGAATTGAATTGAATCAGTTAAGTAATTTTGAGAAAAGAATTGGTGTGGAATATCATGAAACTGCCACACATAAGTTTAATAATTAATTACAGCCAATCAATTTATCATGACTCTTCCTTCCTCACAGAAAGTTATTTTAAATTATTGATATGCTTTTTAATGAAGATGCACATTTCCTAAATCATGGGGTGGTATGTTACATATAATATATATGTGGATAATTTTTCTTCTTGTCAGTTCTTCAAGGGAATTTTATGACATTAGGTACAAAATTCTATTATTTTCACTTGTGCATCTTTTTTAAACAATTTTCCCCAACCTGTAATCACAGAGCTGTCTTTCATATGGTTTTATAAAAGTTTTAATATTTTGTACTTTTTTTTGAGTTATCTGTGTCTAAAATTATGTGTCATTCTTAGTCATTGTGACATTAAATCTCATTAGACACTGATGTTTAATTTCAAAATTATATTTAAAGAATAAAAATAATATTTATATATGCATGAAAGAATATGGACATATTGATGAGTGAATCTCAGTGTGTTTTAAATACTAACCATGCAGAAAATTTTAAATGCAGAGAAACAGTACTTAGCAAATTTGTAATTTATAGTATAACTAAAAAAAAAATCCCTTTTTTAAATCTTTCTAGGTCAAATTTAGTCTGAGTATTTGGATCAGATGTAGTCTTTTTTTTCTTTAAAGTGGTATCCCAGGGCTGGGGATGTGGCTCAAGCGGTAGCGCGTTCGACTGGCATGCGTGCGGCCCGGGTTCGATCCTCAGCACCACATACCAACAAAGATGTTGTGTCGGCCGAGAACTAAAAAAAAAATAAATATTAAAAAAAAAATTCTCTCTCTCTCTCTCTCTCTCTCTCTCTCTCTCTCTCAAAAAAAAAAAATAAAATAAAATAAAGTGGTATCCCAAGTTTCAGATGACGTATAAGTTTAAGTTCAAAAGGAAACGTCAAAGCAAATCATTTACCCATTGACAGGTCCTATAAAATAATATGAATTTTCACTGACTTGAAGATGAGCTCAGTTAAGTTGTACTGGTGTTTTATGATACACCAAGACAAAAAAAAATGCTGTACACAAAGTAAATCACAACACTTTCTTAATATTTATAACTTTTATAACACAAAAAGTAGACTTAACTAAAACAGATTATTTTAATGATACTAATTGTTTCTGAATGTTTTATACCTGCACACACATACACCCATGACATATACTTTTTAAATATATGTTAAATAAGTTGGATAAGCCATTCTTAGAATTTTTTCTCATTTAGTATCTGAGTCAGTTCTCAATGTTTATGTTTCATGCATAAGATTGTTCTCTTTGCTGGTGAAGCAACTATCCACCATTTTCTTTAGAAATTTCATTTGAACTGCTACACCCATTCTGTAAATTTTGATGCTGCTACTTTCTTTTTTTAAAATTAGTTCTTTTTAGATATAATGACAGTAGAGAGTATTTCAACATATTATACGTACATGGAGTATAACTTATTCTAATTAGGATACCATCCTTGTAGTTGAACGTGTTATGGAGTTATATGGTTGTCTATTCATATATGAACATAGAAAGGTTAGTGTGATTCATTCTACTATCTTTCGTATTCCCATACTCTCTCCCTTCCCTTTATTCCCCTTTGTCTAATCCAGTGAACTTCTATTCTCCCCCACTCTTTATTGTGTGTTAGCATCTGAATATCAAGAAAATATTTAGCCTTTGTTTTGGGGAGGATTGGTTTATTTTACTTAACATGATAGTGTTCATTTCCATCTATTTACCAGCAAATGCCATAATTTCTTTCTTTTTATGGCTGAGTAATATTCCATTGTGTGTGTGTGTGTATGTATGTATATATATATATATATATATATATATATATATATATATATATATATATCACAATTTCTTAATCCATTCATCTGTTGAAGGTCATCTAGGTAGATTCCATAGACTTACTATTGTGAAGTGAGCTGCTATAAGCATTGATGTGGAAGTATCACTGTAGTATGCTGATTTTAAATCCTATGTGTATATATGGAGGAGTGGGATAACTGAATCAAATGGTGGTTCCATTCCAAGTTTTCTGAAGAATTTCCATAGTGCTTTTCAGACCAATTTGCAGTCCCAACAGCAATATATGAGTATACCTTTTTCCCCACAGCCTTGCCAACATTAATTTTTTGGATTCTTGATTGTGGCAATTCTGACTGGTGTAGTTTTGATTTGCATTTCTTTAATTGCCAGAGATGTTGGACTTTTTTTTTTTTTTGATGCTGCTCCTTTCTTTTTATCAGAATGGATCAACAGAAGACCTTTCATGCCTTCAGGGTTTATTTTTATATATTCCTTTTCAAATGCTCCTTAAAATGATTAATTGAAGTGTGAGGGATTAATCAGAGTTCTCTCAAGTCACAGGAGATAATAACCAAATGCAAACATGCATAGGCCATGATAGCTACATTACTTCCTACGACTAATAACTGATGAGCAGAGTTTGGAAGAAACCATGAAGTATAAACCATTCTTGTTACTAAGATAATATGATTCGAAAACAATTGGTATTTTAGAAGTAGTGATATATGGTATTAAAGAAAAATCATTGTTGAATATAATTTAAAAACTGAGCTCTAACTAATGGCATGTATGTGTTTGTATACACACATTATTCTTTTATTCTTCAATATTTTTATGAGTTCTTTTCAGTTAAGCATGACGGTAAAATCCACTTGACATAATTATAAAAGTATGGAGTGTATCTGTTCTAATTCAGTACCCAGTACCTCTCCTTCCCCTCCTCTCTCCCCATTTCCTCCTCTTTATTGAGCCTTATGCCATTTACCCAGTTATTTTTTTAAAATAACTTGTAGATATACAAGATGGTGAGATTCACATTCACATATGTACCTAGGAAAGTTATGTCAGATTCATTCCACTGTCTTTCCTTTTCCTGTCCCCCCTGCCTTCCCTTCATTTCCCTTTTTCTACTCTACTGAACTTTTATTATAAGATTCTTACACAGACAAGCCATTTTCATAATCCCTAGATTTTTATTATATAAACTTACCTGCATTTTAAAAGACAATTTGGATTTCTGAGCTAAGTTTCATTTAAAATTTTTTCCACAAAAGTTGAATAGTTAGGGTCATAAAAAATCATGAATGCTTCTATTTCATTATTTCGTGTGCTTTCTTATATAGAGTTATAAATAACTCATCAGCTGAAAGTGGTGGCAAAAGCCTGTAGTCCACATAGAGACCTCTATCGCAAAACAAAGAAAACAAAACACCCATCTATTTGTGAAGTTTTGAAAAGTCCTCATTATATTCCATATGAACTAATTTTTTCCTTGAATCATTAAAATATGCTTTTTCAACTTTCAAAATTAGCAACTATAAAGTATCAATAAATGACACCTAACTGAATATTTCTTTATCTTCTCTCTACTTTAGGTCCCATCAGCAGTGTTTTGGTGAATAAATATGGCAGCCGGCCAGTGGTGATAGTAGGAGGCTTACTCTGCTGTTTGGGAATGGTTTTGGCCTCTTTCAGTACCAGTGTAGTAGAGCTTTACCTCACTGTGGGCTTCATTGGAGGTAAGCCAAGTTTTGTTTTTAGCTTTTATTCTTAACATTTCTTTTGTTTCAAAGTGCTGTAAAAAGCATGAACAACAAAAATACTTATTTTTTTTAAATTTACTTTTAAAAACCATGTTATTTTAAAGTATTTTATCTGATCGTGCATTTAACTACTAACTACTTTAGACTGGCCATTTTATTTCAAGAAATGAAAAAAGTTATTGTATACATTAACTTTTAACTATTAAAAGTAGTCACTTAACTATTTAAAAACAAATGGCTTTGAATTATTTTCACTTGACTTTTTACTCTACAGACAGTTGAGGTGGAATTGAGAAACAGACTCTCTGCTATAAATAAGTTTTTTATTTTTAAAAACTTATTTTTTTTATTACTCAGAGTATTTGACTTACCACTGATAATATGTTAAAACTTGTGTGAAAGAGATATTTTCTGTATGCACTGATTGAAATTCAACAATAAAATAACTATGTCTGCTTTCTGATTAGTGGTAGAGCTTTTCAGTTCTGTCCTTTCTTTTCCTCACTCAAATGAACCTGTTTAAAACTTCAGTAAGGCAGTTTGCCACAACACAAACATGCTGAATGGCACACTGTCACTTGATTATCATGGTGCCGCATGCAGAATATCTATTGACTCTAACTAGAAATTGAACATTTAAAAGCACCAACTTTATATGCCTGAACAATAAATTATATTTAAAAATCTACAAAGTTTTAACAAAAATTGTCTTCAATATATTCAAGAGGCTGAGTCTTCCCTTATGCTTAGAGATAATAAGTAAACATTTCTCTGTTTTATAATGATCTGAGATCAGTCTAACCTGTAGTCATGTATCATTTCATGAAAAAAAAAAACAAGTATATTATAGGCTACAGTAATACTAATGTTACAACTCTTCTCTTTGCAGCCTGTCCACTTTTCCATGCCTTTGTGATATGGCAAAACACATTTTGATATTTTAAATGGCAACTTTCTTACATCTAAGCATTGTCATGATGAAGAGAGTGCCCTTTGCTTTGTGCAGACTATCACTATATTGAATTTGACCATGAAATGTTAGGATGGGCCTTCAAGTGGGCATACTTAAAGATAGGATGATTACATCACCCTGTATCAGAAATACTGATTACACTATTATATTCTAATGTGTAATCTCATTCCTTTGGGCCTTGAAGGCCTTAGTACTTCTGGAGTTGATGCCATATATATATATATATATATATATATATATATATATATATATATGGGTTTTACCTTGTCATTATCAGCCAGCTTGGTTTCTGACTTTGATTTACAGAAAGCATACAGTACTAATTTTTAAATTTGACTCAGCATATACATGATGTGGGATCAGAGATAAATTAGCCTCCTTATGTCTCAGTCTATAAAACAGGTATTTTGTTGAACAATTAATGTGCAAAGTGAATACATTGTACTTTGCAGAGTACTCAGCATGTTGTTATTTATAAATAAATATTAGCAAATAATACCAATTACACTGCCATTTGTGCAATGTCATGAAAGTTCTAGAACTTGACTTTGGCAAAAGACTTTTTGTTGTTGTTGTTGCTGAGTGTGTGCACTCTCAGGAAGTCTGTTTCCTTCAGCAGTGGCAAACAGGTCAGTTACGGAGCCAGATTCAGATCAATTGATTTAAAGTCTTGTGTTCACTGTACCATGCCAGAAATTGTCAGCCTGGGATAAGAGCTAAAGACAAAAGTTCCAGGCGACAGAATGGGAGGGAAATGACTTAAGATAAAGAAACTCTGAAACACAATACTTGGATTTTAGCTTAGGTTCTTCCACTTACAAGCTATTTGATCATAGGCAGGTCAGTTTTATTATTTATGAATGGGATATAATTACACGTACTCTGCATATTTCACAGGTAGAGTTAGAGATCATGCTGTTCTGTTATTCCCCAAGGCATGTTCTTGGTTCTTTCCTGAGCTTTTAGAGATCCTTCTATTCATATAAAATGTCTGTTTGAAAGAGTTGGAGTATTTGTACTTAAACCTGTAAGTCCCAGAACTTACATACTTAACCACTTTACAATACTGTTTCAATTTAGGTAAACTGTAAACATAGAAAAATGCTCACCTCTCTAGCCCCTAAAATAACCGAATAATGCCTAGGGTGCGGGGGTGCAGGGGAGAGGTACTTCACATGAATCAATTTTATGCACTTTCAAAAGTACTTTATTCATCAATAGTGCTAAATATTGCTTCAGTGGGACACAAAAGCTAATTCATTTCTCAAAGGCAATAATACACTGCCAAGGAGTTCCCTAGACTATGGGAACATTGGCTCATAAAAACAATCAGCTTATATCCTTGAAATAAAAACATATTTCAAGTAAAGCAAAACAAAACAAAAACTTCTTTTTTATTTAGCACTTGCGTATCTACATACATTAAATTTGGAATGTGAGGGATGTGAAGAAGGAGATTAATCACTTAAATGTATTACTCTTTTTTATTATTTGCATAGTATTCAAAGAAATGCCTCTGGGGTAATACAAAATTTTTACAAATTATGAGAATTTTAGTCTGTCCACATTTCTTCAACTCTGAAAAGACGAAGTCTTTCCATTTTTAAATTTCACTCTTGTCCACACAGAAGAAATCTACGTATTTGCAAATAAATGTATATTAAGAGGAAATGTTAATTTATGTGTGGAATTAAGTGATTTTTTAATAAGATCTAAATTCTGTCCTCCTTTCCACCTATCCTGTGATTTTTCATACATAGGTGGAAGTTCTTGGTTTTATATCTGTGCTTTAAAACATCATATGAAGTGTCCAGTTATGACAACATTTTTAGATGTGTACAATTACATTTATGCTTATAATCCTCAAAAATTACTACCTGCTGCTGCATTTTTCGTTCACTTTCCCCCACTTGAATGTGCCTTCCAAAAATAATTCCTTATGTGAGTGGTGTAATATGTTTGTGTTTTCTTTTTTCCTCTTTTGTCTTGTTCTTTTTAGGTTTAGGTTTAGCCTTCAACCTGCAACCAGCCTTAACAATAATTGGCAAGTACTTCTATAAGAAACGACCCATAGCAAATGGATTGGCCATGGCAGGGAGTCCTGTTTTCTTAAGTACATTGGCCCCTTTCAATCAGTTCCTTTTTAATAGTTATGGCTGGAAAGGAAGCTTCTTGATTTTAGGAGGTATATTTTTGAATGCCTGCGTGGCTGGGGCCCTCATGAGACCCCTTGGCCCCAAACAAACTACTCAGTCGAAAAATAAGATTAGCATAAGAGCAGAAGATACAGAATCGAAGAAAATCCAACAGAAGAAATCGACATGGAACAAAATCAACAACTATTTAGATTTCTCCCTTTTTAAGCATAGAGGATTTCTGATCTATCTATCTGGAAACGTCATCATGTTTCTGGGTTTTTTTGCTCCTATCATCTTCCTGGCTCCGTATGCTAAAGACAGGGGAATAGATGAGTATTCCGCAGCTTTCTTGTTGTCTGTTATGGCTTTTGTTGATATGTTTGCCAGGCCTTGTGGAGGATTAATTGCAAACTCCAAACTTATCCGTCCCCGAATCCAGTACTTCTTCAGTTTTGCGGTCATGTTTACTGGAATCTGTCATCTCTTGTGCCCCCTGGCACAGAGCTACACGAGCCTGGTGGTATATGCTGTATTTTTTGGCTATGGATTTGGGAGTGTTAGCAGCGTCCTCTTTGAAACTCTCATGGACCTTGTTGGAGCTCCAAGGTTTTCCAGTGCAGTGGGACTCGTCACCGTGGTAGAGTGTGGCCCTGTCCTTCTTGGCCCTCCTATTGCTGGTAAGAATATTTCTCATCAAGGAGAGCAAAAAGAATTATGCAGATATTCATTAGCTGAGAAGTTCTTTACAGTAAATAATGTGCTTTAAATAATACTAATGGCCGAAAAAAGACTGTAGGGAGATTAATTTTCATATTTTATTACGCATTTTAAAATTTCATAATTGGTTGATTTTATACCTGACTCTGTTTCAGAACCTGGACCTATGAATTTGAGAACTTAAGTTAGATTGGTAATTAGTTGCATGATTTTCAGGACTTCTATCCCGATTAGTTGTTATTTTGTGCTTTTAGGAATATAAAAAAAAATGTGACTTTAACATTACTGAACAGATTTCTGTTCTGCTTATATAAGAATGGGTTCACAATGTAAAATCGTGTCCTGAAAATTTCAGAATTTATTTTTTATTCTGTTAGTTATATTTATTTGTAACTAACTGCCACGGAAGCCATACCTTTATATCACTAACATATAATACAGGGATAAAGAAAAATCCATTCAAAGTTGTTCTTTCGACTAGATAGTTTATGTTGTGTATTTACAATTGATAAGGATTACCTTTATATTTTAAGATTTGAAATATTTTTAAAGATGTCTATAAAAGTGTCTATGCTAAATTAACTCAATAAAGAAAGTAATACAAGTTTAGTGTACCACCAACAAAATTGAGAAGTTGGTCTACTATTAAAAAAAAAGAAACAAAGAAAGGTAAAATAGTCATCACAGAAGTGTTAGATTTTTGTTGGACTTCCTTGTCAGTATTTTATGGCTTCCTTTTGAAATATAGTTAAGAGTACTTTTGAAAGGAAATTATATTTAGATTGAATAATGCTTCTGAACCCATGGTAAAGACACATGCATAATTACATTCTGACATCAAGACTTGTCTAGTCTTAGATTTTAAATGTTGTTAATATTAAATTATTTTCTGTGGGACAGACTATTCCAGCAACTACTGTATGTTATTTTGGTCACTGTGAAGCTTAGATTCTTGGCCTGCCCCCTAGTGCACAGTCAGGTTAAATGCAAATTTCGCTATGTATTTAGTCAGTTGTTAAACTGCTTTCTCTGTGTCATCAAAGAACCATTTAAAAGTGGAGACATTCATGTCAAAAATGTTACTCTTAATGCCCTCATTGACTTTTGTCTTTCACTTTTTCACTTGGTTAGGAGGGCCTTAGAGCTGGCTGTAAGATCTTAGTGGTGTAATTGTTGGTTTTTCCTATCCTCTAGTATTTAGGGCAGATTTTAGGTGATATGTTTCTCAGTATTGATATAACACGATATCCAAACAATTGTTGAAAAACAGTGAAAGCCATTAGGTCTTGTTATTTATCAGCCAGCTGATTTTCTTACAAAACAAAGCACAATTGGACTATCTTTTCATATGAAATTGATTTGACCAAATGAATTTTAGAGTTTATGCATTAGCAACAAATTCTAACTATCAAAAGAGAAAAAATTATACATTACCATGCGTGGTGATATGAAAAAAATTAAGTCTAATCAAAGACATAGTAGATTGGCTCAAAGAATTTTTTAAAAAGTGATATGATTTTGCCACTTCTGCACATACTAAGAACCTGCATCAATATATTTTTAAGGTAGTTTCAGTTACTCTGAGTGCCTGTTGCATTAATATTGGCAGATCATCATGTCACTTGATGCCGATTTGACGTAATAGATCTGGAACTCATTGTTGAAGCTTTCAGACTGTAGCATAGATATCCATTTTTTAATACTATTTCTGCCTTGTAATACTCCTTGACTCTCAGGCAGGAGTATCCTTTTTAGTATTTGATTACTACTGAAAATGTCTGGCACATAGTAAGCACATAGTAAATACTTTTGAATACTTTGGTGATTTTTTTCTGACATACTTGCTGCTGCTGCTGCTATTAGCCCTGGTAGTAGACCAATGAGAGGTAGGGAGTGTGTGGGTTTTATTTCTATTGATTTTTTTCAGACTGATCTTTAAGTTTTATACTTATAAAAAAACTGAAGCTTTAGCTCTGGAAATCATATCTGGTTTCCTGATGCTGAAAATTTCCCAAAACACTTAGAAAGTACGATTATTAACTAATGAGGCTATGGGTCTTATGTTTTCATATTTATATTGGCTATCACACAGACAGAAATATTTGACTAAAATTAGAAAGGAAAACAAAAGTTATATATACATATATAACATTTTTGTTATATATACATGTATTTTGGGCTTACTCAAATGAGCTCATTCTAACATCTACCTGTTTAAACCAGAGAATTTTATTCAAATAGATAAATATTATAAGTACCTAAATTTAAAATTGAACCTTTGACTACTTTTTAGTTAGAATGCTAGAAACTCTTGCTAAATAGGCTGACTTCAAGGGTCTATATTGGAATCACTTGGAATGCATGTGATAAGTAATATAGCTTTGTACACACTGAATTTGCTGTTAATAATTATTAAGAATTAAATGCCTTCATGAACAAGAGGAAAACTAATTACAAGCTGAAGGATTTTTAAGTCAATAAGGCTTCAGCTTATGTGGTACCAGCTTAGTTCTTCAAGGATCTCAATAATCAAATTGAACTAATGGTTTCTTCCTGATTAGTTTGGCATTGATACTGCAGACTTGGATAAAGTAAAAACAAACAAACAAGTAAAAAAAAACTGTAATTAGACTAAAAAGTGATATAACACTTGAATAAGAGTTTATGTGAAACCATATTGTAGAGTTGTTATGAATATGAAATTCAACGGACCTCAGAGTCCAAATTCTGCCGCATACTAGCCATGTAACCAGATTACTTCATAAAGAGATATGATAGATCAAGTTCTTAGCCTAGAGATGGAGATAGGGAGACATTTAGTAAGTTGTAAACCCTGTCAAAAATAGTGTGAAAATCTTTGTGTCTGTCCTAAAGACTGCATTTTTTCCTCTTTATTGAAGAGAAAATGAAGCATGGGAAAATGACACAATCTTGATGGGCATGCTATAAGTAAATAGATAAATATATCCTTACTTACAGGAATGAGTTAAAAAAATATGTTTTTTTCTGGTAGTTATCAGTACACAAACACATATATACCTAATTTGTCTTAGTTGTATATTTTTATTGGAAGGAATAATTTTTAATAAATTTAATGCCCTACTATTATAATGCTCTAAATTTATGTACATACTTTTATTAAGCTTATATAGACATCATAACTAGAATGCTTTTTCTTTGTTAAAGTCTTGTTTAACATTAATTTAAGTAAGAGGTGTGTAATTTGTCTAGAGAAGAGTTTCTTTGAAATTTTTTATCATTTAATAACTGTTTTTATATGTCATCCTAAAAGATGTTCTTTGTCTTTTAGGTAAATTGGTGGATATAACTGGAGATTATAAATACATGTACTTAGCCAGTGGGGCTATTGTGGTAGCCTCAAGTATATGGCTGCTCATTGGTAATGCTATAAACTATAGATTGCTTGCAAAGGAAAGGAAGAAGGACGAGGCAATGAAGAAGCAAATGAACACAGAGGAGTTCAGAGAATCGGAACCCTTGAGCAATGCTAAACAGGATGAAGTTACTGTCAAAATGCCAAAAGGAGAGAGTGCGCCCTCAGAAAGAGAAACTAATATTTAACAAGAATCACATCTCTGATTTCAGTATTCATGAATTTACTTAGAAGTTTGATTCTGTTTTGCAAAATATTGAAAAGGTTTTTAGTTGAAACAAGCAGCCACAGATAAGAATGGAAATGAGATTTTACTTGATGGCAAATTGTAAACTAGTTCCTAAAAATTTGTTTGGATAGTTAAATTTTGAGGTTATGCATACAAAGAATCCATGCAACGAGTTTATTTCCATGTTCAACTCAGAATGTGGTGGTTGAAATACAAATTTTAAAGTCTTCCAGGCAGGGACTTCTAGTGTCCATTATAGAATGAGATCTAAATCTCAAACCCTGATATAATTACTTAAAAAGAGAATCCCATAAAAAAGCCCTCTTCTCTTCACATTTCATTTTTTATTTGATATTAAAGTTTAAAATAGAGGAAAAATTATTTTTCTCCTCATACATACTCACACACAGAGAGACGCACACAAATACACACATGTACATAAACACATACACTCATGTACATACCCACATGAACACAGAGTATATATATGGAGAACAAAAGAAAATAAATAAATTTGAAAAGGATATTATCGTAGTCACTTGTTCATTTTTTAAAGTAAAAAAAAAGTCCATGGAAACAAAAAGAATGTATATTTGCATACTGTTTTACAATGTGGATTTTAAAGATAGGCACATAGATGAAAAGGAGGGTGGTCTTAATTCAGAAATGTAAGTGGCTGCTATTTAAAAAAGCACTTCTGTGTATAAAATAAGTCTGAGAAAAAAAGAAAGACTCCATTTTATACCATTACTTTTGCGCATTCTTAGACTTGATTAATCCACACCCAGGATTTCTTTGAAGGGGTTTCACTAGTGCCTGGTGCTAGAGAATAGAGCCCTCAAATAATTTTCAGAATTCTTACCTAATATGTAAGTCAAACTAAAGATCTGAATGACAACTAGCAATGGGCTACATCCATTAATTCTAACAGGATTTTAGTTTTTAATCCACAAATTAAGAACCAGGGATTTCTTTTAACTAGGCCTCAATTTAGTTTCACCATCATACTGAAATATCAAAGAAGAATGAATCTGAATCCTAGCTGATAAGTTCATAAACAGACGGAATCCTAATTTTTTCCAATCCTTAGCCATGATCTAAGGTTCCTGTTATGCGCAATCCATGTAGTATAGCTAACTCAGATTGTGAGGTCATTTTATTGAGCCTTCTAAACTCCCTTCTAAACTTCCTCCCTTCCAAAACAAACAAATAAACAAATAAAATAAAAGCAAAAGCAAAGAACAAACAGGTCTTTTCCTCAGCCACTGAAAATGGCTACAGGAATGGTAACTCTTGAAAATTTTGCCCTCTTACTTATTACACTATACTGCCTGTGACTATAAGCAGGAAACTATTTAAAAAAAAAGTCCTAGAAGTATAGATTGTATGGCTTGGAATTGTGAGTATGGTTAATAACATGATGGCAAGAACCTTGGCAGATTGCAGCCCAGGTTAACTCAGCAGTTTGTCATTTTCCTGTGTGAAAAAATCTGAGAGTCTAAATTTCTCTTTAATACAGGCACATTTGATAGTTCTGTGCTTTCGAAACTACAAATATCATAGCTAAAATGATAAATATTTACACCTAAAAATCTAAAGATTAATATTCTGATTAATAAAAAGCATTTATGATATTATTATTGAAGTAATGTCACCCTTCATATGTCCAAAAAACTTTGTTTTTCTTTTTTTTTTATTGCAGTAGAGTCAGGTGCTATTCTTATTTCTAATGAGACTGTACCTGGACACCACACTTTTCTAAGAGTTCACATTAAAGATTTGATCTTTAAAATTTTTGCACTCTTTAAGCATGTGGCTCATATTTAGGGAGTGATATAAAATCTTTTTTTTTTCATTTCACATTTGCTTTTTTGCATATGATAGGATGTTCATATTTTTCAAATATTGAATAAAACAAGATGTGCCAAGATCATAGATAAATAAATGAAGATAATTGTGACATTATATGGCTATTTTCATTTAGTTTCACTCAATCTTGATTCTCAAATTAACTAGTTTTATATTATTAGTGCTTTTGTATTCAATTCTAACTCATCCTATGAAATGCAACATGGTTGCTGTGTAGTATTTCTCCAGTTATAAACACTTCTGTAAAAATACCTTGCATTCTCTGAAAATACACTTCTAAACTAATACAGGTATCAGACCCCAGGAAGGAATAATTAACAAAGTAATGATCTTGGAGTTTTGGTTCTTAAAACCATATCCTTATCACCGGCTAGTAGAGACTTTCTGTGGGGTGCATTCCACTGCCCTTCTCCGTGGGAAGAGGTTTATTTGCCAACTGAAGAGTCAAGTCAAACCAATTTATACTTGCTTTGCTGCTCTTTGGTTGCCTTACATTATCTCTTCATTTTTAACATTGATTATATTAATTTATTACGAAAAAAATTTGCAGATTCAAAGTATGATGTCATATATAGAGTCATGCCTGAGAGTGCACAGCATGAAGTCATAAAAATACATGCATATTACCTCTCAAAATTAGTCCAGAACACACATGAAACATGATATAAATACATACTGGATTAAGAACTCTTTCGGCATACTATAAGTCATTCTACTTGTTCACTTTTATTACTTCACCTCCAATCATTGGAAGAATAATTGTAGAATCAAAGATTGAGCAAAGAATATTGGCCCAGAACTCTCATTTATTGCACAGTCACATAAGTGGAGGAGTAAATATATTTAGCTTCTGTGTCTGAAAAATGAGTGCTGAACATATTTCTTTGCCTAAGTAACAATAGATTTTAGATGTTCAAGATATGAAGCAAAGTCAATTACTGCTAAAGTTCCTACTAGACTCTGTTGCCCACCATGGAATTTATAGGAGGATTGTCATAAACCAGTGTACCAAAATAATTTATGATCACTGTCTATTTTGCCATTTGTGTTAACTTAGCATCCCTTATATTTCAGTATTTACCCTTAAATATTTCTTCACATTTTCTGACAGATCATCGGGTATGGACTTGTCCTGACCTGTCCACATCCTCTTTCCTAATCCTTTTTAGGTCAACTTAAAAAAGAAGGGGCCAGGTTATAGTATATTTCACATGGGAAGACCTGATTTTTTTCTCCGTATTAATTCATATGACTCATTGATTTCACTTGTTTGGTACCAAATTCCAACTAAATTAGTTCATGTGCCCACAGGCTTCACATGGACACCAGAAAATAAGTGAAACACATAGGTTTGATAGGTCTAAACGTGCATTTTAAAATCCTGGCATTTTATACACATCATTTTCTGCCTATAAAACGACAAGGGTATTTAAAAGAGGAAAAGACACCATATAAATATTTTTTATATAGATGCTATAACCTTGATTAATTAGTTAAAACTTTTTTCATCGAAAATCTTTTTTTTAATCTTATTGTGTAGAATATTTCAGACTTTTAATAAAATTAAAATAAAATAATAAATGTAAGACTCAATTTAATTAGGGAGAAAGAATACAAAGTGAGAAGGAAACTAATATTTATGTATCATATATTTTGCTTATATAATGCCTTTTAATATTCAAACCAAAGCCATGGTAGAAGTAATTAACTTGATATAATTAATGAGTGGAAACAAAAACAGACATAAAAAGAATCTCAGAAAAGTCCCCAAAGTTAAAAAGTAGTATGTGACCAAACCAAAATTTAAACTCAGGTTTACCTAAAAGCAGAAAAGAGCCCCTCCCTGGGGTATTCACTACCATGTTGCTTCCAAATAGAAACTATAGAAGCAAAAGTAGATAAAATATAGATACAAAAATGTAAACATTATATGGTAAACAAATTAGATTTTACTGAAATTTGTATTATTTATTCAGTGTTTATTAGAGAATATGTTTGCTATAAACTGAATATTATTTCAAATTGCTTGCTTTTTTTAGACAATGAAAATTATCCCAAGTAATGGGATTATGTAGTAGCCATAATTATTTTAAAGTGACTTTTTTCTCATAAAAATAGCAGCATATTTATATGACTCAGGCATAATATATTTTCCCTGAAGTTGGATTTAGAAGGAGAATGATATTTACTGTGGATAAGGGATTCCTATACTGGTTGCTATTTATTATAATGTAAAAAGTGAAAACTACTTACTATAATAAAACAGTATATTTAGAATTTTAGTGATTATCCCCATTTATAGGATTATCCAAAGCTGCCATAAAAGGAGTTAAGAGATTCAGAGTATTTGATTTATCCTTATAATATGTATTTCTTTTCATTGTTTAATACTGCTTCTCCTGAACATATTACTTTTCAGGTTTCTCTGAACATCTATATCATCATTCATTTCTTATCATTGTTGCTTCATCTTCTCCCTCTGGACTCTTGAAATCCTGAGAATGTGTTTCTCCTACCTCTATTGAGGGATGTACTTCTAATGCACTGCTTTCTTTATGACCTCATGATGAATCCGGTCCTATCTTTTTGTGATTTGGAAAATAGTTGTCCTGATGCCAACTGTATATACTTATCTTTCCAAATAAGGGAACTCCTGTGACTATAGACATGAGGTTTCCTGGACAGTGAATAAGCTTATGTTCTAAGTGTTTTATTAGTATAGTTTTCCTTACGCACAATAAATATATAATTGAATGTGATGCTAAAGAATCTTAAAAAAATAAAGTCTTCCTATCCTTGGCACTTATTATCATGAATGTTTCTGTTTTTCTTGAAGTGCCTGACACTTTTAGAAACAAAGCTGACCATCACAGCATTGCTCCATTATGTATCAACCTGTAGGCTTTGGCAATGCAATAGTATCACTGATAAAACATATCAAGTAAATTTCTTACCATAGTAGTTTATAAAACCAAACATTAAAATTATGGATATGAAAAACTAAAATTAAAATCTTGACTTTCTCATCTTATCTTTTTTCTTTTAAGAATTTTGATCTCTGCATATCCATATGCATGATCATGTTTGAGAATCCACTGAAGAGCTCAGAAGCCCAAATATCAGTATTTAACTATAATGTCTGTGTTATTGAGATCATGTTCATTTTTGTTAATTAAAATGAGTAATTTGCTGAGTTCACGTCATTTTTTATAGTTCTGATTTTTATAGTTTTGATTTTCTGTTCTTTGTTATCAGTTGTTCTTATGCTGTAGATTTGAGCTCATTACAAATTTCTGCTATGTGATTTTGGTCTTCTCTCTCCAAATGCTTTTTCCTCAGTTCATGTATGGACAGATTACATAGGAATTGCTATAGTTATTTTATGAATGATAATTTTAAAATGTCTACCTTAAGAGCAAAATTAACATTGACTTTAGTGGTGTATGGAAATTCTTAGACCAAATTACTTCCCCATTCCAACCCCCTGCTGCTCTACCTTTTCTCTCCCTTTTACTCTAATTTAATTTTCCTTTTTTAAAAAATGTTGAGATAACTTTCTTTAACCTTTTTACTTAATCATAGACAGTTTTCCTATGGAATTTTGTTTATTTGGTGGATTTGGTTATATAACCATTATTTCCTGATCTTTATGTTTTTCTATCTTTATCTGTACTTCTTAATGAGATGAGCCATGTTCAGGAATAATTAGGTAAGCCAGCATTCACTGATCATAAATTTATTAACATTGCAGCAAATATTTTTCTTCACGTGATAAAACAGTTCTTTTGTTTCTTTGTTTTTAATTCAAAGGTAACAAAATAAGCTAGAAAAACTCTGTATGAAAACACTGGTACTGACCACTCTACTAAGGCATCATAAGTTGGTAAAATGTTCTGCTCAGAAAAAGAAAAGGATGGGATTTTCATCTCATGAGTTTCTGGGTAGAATTTTAAAACATTATTTTTATTCAGACTTCTATTGTGTTTTATTTTTGTTTCCTTTTTTTTTACTTTCATATGTATCTATAACAAGGTTTTTTTTTAGTTAGACCCAATTAATTTATATATTTTGTTCATTAACATACATCACCAATATCTGGCATGTTATTCATGGACTTTATTTTTCTAAGACCTATTATTTCTAGTTAAAGTATGAATTTCTGGATTTAGTAAAATAAGACATGTGAACTGAAATATTTATTTTCCAAACATTAGATATAATTGTATTTTGATTTGTATTGTATTTTGTTTTAACATATTTATACTCCGAAAGATGTACTCAATTAATTTGTTACATCTTCTCAACCCTCCAAACTAATTTTGTTAGACATCCATATTTTAACAGTACTAGACCATAGCAGATTAAGGGCTTTGCCTAAATATACACCAATCCTCTGAATTAACGCAGGATTGGAGATGGAACCGGGTCCTTTGACTCCAAAGACATTTTCTTCTGTATTGCACTATGTAAGCCATTCTGTTTGAACTGATGACTTTTATAGAGTGAATAAAATATTTTCCTAGAAACACACTTGATAAATTCTTTGTATTCCATATGGATATTTTCTCTAATCATACTTTGTAAAATCATGTTTCCAAACTTAATTTGAAAATGTTTGCTGATTGCAATAGTAGATAATTCTGAAAAATCAGAAGTAATATCTACTGGGATGAATGATTTTACACAATACATGTTGTTATAATAATATCAAAGTTATTTAAAATACCAATACTATGCTAATAGAAATAATATTTCAGTATTCCAGTAATTACTTTTTTGCTTACATTTATATTTTTAAAGTAGCATTCATGCATTTGTTCCCTAAATTAAAATGCCAGAATATAGAAAATAAAAGTTTTTGTATTATTAAATTGCATGCCAGAAATTATTGTCATTGTATTACTTGAGGAGATCATGCCTACAATCTTAACCTAAGAACCTGAAGCATATCTTAACATATTTAAGAAAATAATTAGAATATGGTCTATCCCAAAAAAATATTGGTTTTGAAATGGTAATCTCACCTAATTACCAATACTAAAATGCACAACAAATGTTTGGAAACAGTATAACTAGAGCTTCTTTTGTGCTGGAAATACCATCTACCTCCATCATACCTAGATAGATAGATACTCTTTCTAAATTATCTCTGTTTCATATGCCCTCAGAAAATAACAAGAACAACAAAAATAATCAATTATTTTTAAAGGATTCTTGGAGGAAGAGTGGTGGCTTTTTAGAGCTTTGTTCCAGAAAAAACGTAAAAACAATAATCAGTGCTTAATATTTGTTTGCTCAATTCATTGTTTGTCCCTAAACACATCTGCAGTCAGTGATGTGTTCAATTAGATTCAGCCCAAATTAACATTCCTTTACTGTTTCCATTGCCATTGTGATAGGAGGCAGTCTCAGTAGTTTCAATGTGTGCATGTAATAAATATAAGGCACCTTCATTTGTAATCAGGACAAAAATGATGTCATATTTCCGTCACAGTCTGTCAGTATAGTAATTCCTATGTGGGAGATGAATGAGCATAGTCTTTTGAAATATTTACTAAAATTGGCATGTGATTCGAAGTTTTCATATAAAGTATTTCCTCCCAAATATGTTAAACTCATTTTAATTAAATATTTCCTAGATTGAATAATTTCCCATTTTTAAGAAATTTTTGAAAAAATTTATTTAGTAGTTTACATTCTTTCAACAAATACTCCTTTCTCATCCCAGTATTAAACTGGAGCAAATATTAAAAATTAAGATTTTTTTTTTTTTTTTTGGTATTGGGAATTGAACTCAGGGGCACTCAACCACTGAGCCATATCCCCAGCCTATTTTGTATTTTTTTTTTAAATTTAGACACAGGATCTCACTGAGTTGCTTAGCACCTTGCTTTTGCTGAGGCTGGCTTTGAACTCTGGATCCTCCTGTCTCAGTCTCCTGAGCCCCAGGAATTTTAGGAAAAGTAAGATTTTTGAAATAAAAGTTATACATAGCGTGTTACTAATATTAAAATACACATATGTAAGACATTCCTTGGCCATAGCCACACCCAGCTACCTTTTCAAGAATTAACTTTAAGAGATTGGATATAAGGGTTAATCTGTGCAAGTATTTTTAAAATATAAATTATATCTTGTGTTGTAATTTTATGACTTTTAAGTTAAAAAAATATAATGAAATTTCTTTGTTCTATATTATTTTAATGACTGCTGAAAAAGTTGCCACATGGCCTATCGACTGTGGTTAGTTACTCTGATATAAAATAAAGAGTAGTTTTGCTTGACACATAAGAGGCTTCAATTAGTTGTTTTTATATGATGTGAATTTTGATTGTCCTATTTAATTTCTTTTAAAAATTAATAAAATATAAAATAATTAATTTAAATATTCGCCTGTCAATGTTTAAAAATATAAGGTAGACCATCTTCCTTTTGCCTTCTTACAGATGAATGTACTTAAAGTGATTGTGATTTGATCTCGATAAATTTATTTATTTATGGAATTTTCTTTTGAAATTTTTTGTGTCTGTAGTAGTTGTAAACCTAGCAAATAAGACATATGTAAGAAGTTAACAAAAAATGAGAAAAAACGGCATTTTCATATAAGAACATATTTTTGTTTTAGCTAAATTTTATGTAGATTTATTTAAATGAGGAGTTTATTCTGTTGTTCATCAATTAATTGTTCCTGCTTCCTTTTAAAGCAGATTTGTTTAATACTGCATCATTTACCACTTGAATTTCAGTTGATTTACAGTGTTACATGGGAATAATGTGTTAGAGAAATATCTGCTGTAGTTTCTAGGTTTTACTACACAATAAATTTAAAACCAAATTGTCAAATTCCTCTGTGGGAATACATGTTTTACCTGCAGTTTTGAGTATATTTTCCAATTCATCTCTTTCTTACTAGACTGTGAGCTCCTTGTGGATAAGGATGTCATCTTAGTTAGAATGACAACAACTTTAATGCCTAGCAAAGTGCCAGGCATAGAGTAATCTTATTGAAATAACATGATGGATCTAGATAATTAAAAGATACTACAGTATTCTTTGATGCAGCTTGAAATATATATTATAAGACTTCTCTAATATTAAAAATAAGTCACAGAAACACCTGTAACATTTTATTTACTTAAAATTAATGTTCTGTATCAAATTCATTTTTTATTTTCTCAAACATTCTATGCAAATGCTGAAATATGCAGCAGCAAAACTTTATGGTACATATCACTAGTTTTATTTTCTTTACAAAATCAGAATTGCTCTTTAGGCTTCCTAGAGTTGTTGACAATCATTTTAATGACTAAAGGTGCTACTTATTTCCAACATTGACCTTGATCATAAGTGCTCCTGTCTGCTAAGCTTTATTTATGCTTTCTTGGGGGTAAGTGGGGAAGAGTGCAATAAAATTAGAATATCCTTTTTGTCTGAATTATGCAATTTAGAACTATCTGTGTTCCTTTGTATTCTATTATTATTGTATTGTAGTTATTATTTCTTACTGCTCACTAATTTTTATTGCAAGCCTGTGCTGTTTCTTAGAAAGTACATGCATATATATTTCTATGATGTATAAGAAAAACTGTATTGCTTATTAAAATTAAAATTAAGATGACAAATAAATTTACGTGTTAAATTTTTTAAATAAATACAATCTATGTTGTGTTTTCTTAAAGTCCATGAAATGCTGCGCTACACTCTACACTAATCAAAATATAATGTCCAACACAAGCCCACATGTAGGAGCACTTCTCCTTTTGTCTGAATGTATGTAACTGATAAATGTCAATGGAAGTCAGAGGAGTGAAAAATACAACCAATTTATTCTGGCTGAAATGAATGTGTATGGTTTGTTCTTCATGAGTATATACACATGTGATTTACACAGAATAAGCATACAGGTCAAAAGAGAACACTACCCACATCACAGAATTACCATTGTGCCCTTCCTATCTCACTGTCTTTCCCTTTACTTGCTTTTTAAATGAACTTTAAAAAAAAAAGAGAGAGAGAGAGAATTTTTTAATATTTATTTTTTAGTTTTCGGTGGACACAACATCTTTATTTTATTTTTATATGGTGCTGAGGATGGAACCCAGTGCCCCATGCATGCCAGGCGAGTGCACTACCACTGGAGCCACATCCCCAGCCCAAAATGAACTATTTTTAGAACACTTTTAGGTTCAGGGCAAAATTGAGAGGAAAGTACAGGATTTCCCGTTAACTACCTGCCTCACATATGCATAGCTACCACTACCCACACTCCTGAACAGAATGGTACATTAAACAAACCTCCATTGACACATCATTTTCACCTGAAGTGTATAAGGTTTACATTAGGGTTCACTGTTGGTGTTGAGCTTTCTAATGTTTTAGGCAAATGTTTATTTTGCAATCATCATAATAGTATCATTCAGAGTAGTTTTACTGCCCTATAAATCCTCTGTGCTCTACCTATTTATGCCTTAAACCCCAGCAACCATTAGTTATTTTACCATCTCCATATTTTTGTCTTTTCCAGAATATTATATAGTTAGAATTATTTAGCATGAAGCCTTTTCAGCTGACTTCTTTTATTTAGTAATATGCACATAAGTCTCTTCCATTCTTATCATGGCTTAATAGTTCATTTTTTTAGCACTGAAAAATATTTATTGCCCAAATGGTCTGAAGGTACCAATTTATTCACCTTCTGAAAGACATGTTAGTTGCTTCCAATATGTGACAATTATGAATAAAATTGTTGTAAACATTCTTGTGCAAATTTTATGCACGTTGGGTCATATGGTAAGAGCACATTTAGTTTTGTAAGTAGCCTCCGAATTGTCTTACCAAGTGTCGGTTTCATTTTGCATTCCTAACAACAGTGACTCACAGTGCCTATTGCTCTACAACTTCAGCATTTGGTGGTGTCAGTGTCCTGACTTTGGGACAGCAAATAAAGATGGTGATATTTCTATTTTAATTTTCATTTCTCTGATGATGCATGATATGGGAATTCTTCTCACATGTTTATTTATTATCTGCATATTTTCTTTGGTGAGGTATCAGTTAAGGTCTTTGGTCAATTTTTAAATTGGATTTTTTGTTGTCTTGATAAGTTTTAAGTTTTTGTTTTTGTTTTTTGTTTTTTATTTTAGGTATCAGTTCTTTATCAGATATGTCTTTTGTAAACTTTTGATTCTGTTCTTTTCTCCCAGTCTGTGGTTTCTTTTTTTTTCAAAAAGCTAAAAATTTTATTTTTAATGAAGTCCAGTTTATCAATTTTTTATTTCATGAATGGTGCCTTTCATGGTATATTTAAAAATCATCTCTGGGTGTAGTCGCATATGCCTGTAATCCCAGTGGCTTGGGAGGCTGGGGCAGGAGGATCTCAAGTTCAAAGCCAGCCTTGGCAACTTATTGAGACCCTATCTCTAAATAAAATATAAAAAGGTCTGGGGATATGGCTCAGTGGTTGAGTGCCCTGGGTTCAATCCCCAGTACAAAAAAAAAAAAATCACGAAATTCTAGGTTTTTTAGATTTTCTCTAGATCTCCCAAGAGTTTTATAGTTTTTCTTTTTACATTCAGTTAATTTATATGAAGGCAGTAATTCATATTTTTCCGTGTTAATATCCAGTTGTCTCAGTACAATTTACTGAAAATTATTTCTTTCTCTACTTCTACTTCTTAATTATTTTGTCAAAGACCAGTAGATACTCTGGCTCTGTTTGAGGACTTTCTGTCCTATTCCATGGATCTGTCTATTTTTTGCCAGTTCCACACTGTCTTGATTATTATAGTTTTATAATAAATTTTTAAACCAGGTAATATCAGCACTCCAAATATGTTCTCTTTCAGCATTGTGTTGATTCTTCTTTGTCTTCTGCCTGTCCATATAAACTTCAGAATTTAGTTTTTGAATGACCACTAATTAACTGGCTGGGATATTGATTATGATTCAATTGAACCTATAGATGACTTTGGGAAGATCTGACATCCTGATAATATTAAATCTACTATCTGTGAACATCCAATATCTTTCCATTTATTAAATTAGAAAATTATAATGATACAATATATTTGGGTTCATTTTCATTTTGACAAATAATACATGCAAGGAATTTGAATTCAATACCTATTACCCTTTTACCTTCCCTCTTCCCATGCCCTCTTCTCAATTAATCTTCCTTTTGCTCATTTATTTATTTATTTATATTTAAATTTTTAAATTTTATTTGTATTTTCTGCATATACATACAGGTGAAATGTAATTTTACATATATATATATATATATATATATATATATATATATATATACACATTCATGACAGGATATTTTGTTAAATCTGTTCCATATTTCTATCTCTTTCCCTTTGTCCCTCCCCTCTTCTTGTTCTCCTTCTTCTACCCCCTGATCTACTCTATCCCCTTCCCCACCAGCTTCTTTGATTATTTTCATTAGAGTTTTGTAGTTTTCCTCATATAGATCTTATACTCATGTTTTGTTAAGTTTATCCCCAAGAATTTAGTATTTGGGAGTGCTAATGTAAATGGTATTGTGCTTTTAATTTCAAATTCCATTTGTTCTTTCCTAATATGAATGTGCTATAGATTATTAACTGTGTATTGTACAATCTTGATGTAATCATTTGCTAGATTTGTTTTAGGAGGTTTTGGTGTTTGTTTGTTTGTTTGTTTTTGTCAGTTACAATCATGCACTGCATGTTTCAGTCTATGGCAGATGGCCTGTAGCATTGAGATCCTATGAGATACATTTCTTAGAACTTATGTGGCACTCTTAGTATGTGAGTATACATTCTATGATATTTGCACAATGAGAAAATCACCTAATGACACATTTATTAGCATACATCCCTATTATTAAATAGTGCAGGACTGTAGTTCAGATTTTCTACATAGATTATCATGTTGTGTATGAACAGTCTTATTTTCCTTCTCAATATGTGTACATCTTTTTTTGTTCATCTTTTCTGTTACTGCATTAGCTAGGACTTTCAGCATGGTGATGAAAAGTGGTAGTGAAATAGGACTTCCTTGCCTTTTTTCTGATCTTAGTGACAAATTTTGAGTTTCTCATTATTGAAAAGACTTAAATATAGTGGGTTTTTGTAGACATGCTTTATCAAGTTAAGGAAGTTCTTTACTGCTAGTTTACTGAGATTTTTTTTATTGTGAATGAGTGATGGATTTGCTGAATGCTTTTTCTCCATCTATCAGTGTTATCTTTGTGTGTGAGTGTGTGTGTGTTGTGTGTGTGTGTGTGTATGTGCCCACACACATGCGCCATTGGGGGGTACCAGGGATTGAACTCAGGCACTCAACCACTAAGCCACATACCCAGCCCTATTTTGTATTTTGTTTAGAGACAGGGTCTCACTGAGTTGCTTAGTGCCTAAAGTTGTGAGGCTGACTTTGAACCTGAGACCCTCTTGCCTCAGCCTTCCAAGCCCCTGGGATTACAGGCATATACCACCATGCTTGGCTATCAGTGTTATCTTTTGATTTTTCTTCTATAGCTTGTTGATGTGATAGCTTACACTAATTGATCCTTCAATGTAACATCTGCCTTGCATTCCTGGGGTAAATCCCACTTAGTCACAGTGTCTATTTATTTTTATTCATTGTTAGATTGAATTTCCTCATCTTTCATTGGAGATTTTTTCCATTTCTATTTATGAGAAATACTAATTTGTACTTTACTTTTTGTATTATCTGTTTCTTTTTTAATTTTTTTTAGTTATAGATGGACATGATACCTTTATTTTATTTATTTATTTTTATGTGCTGCTGAGGATCGAACCCAGTCCTCATGCTTGCTAAGCAAGAGCTCTACCACTGAGCTACAACACCGGACCCTGTATTATCTATTTCTGATTTTCAGTGATGCTAACAAATCTGGCAATCTCTTTTCATTGGTGCATTTTAGACAACTGACATTCAAAGTGGTAACTGATTTAGTCAATACAGTTATCTTAATATCTATCATATGTATTGCTATTTTCTATTTGTCCCCCTGTTGTTATTCTTTTTTATTTGTTTGTTTAAATTGAGCATTTTTATGGTTTTCTTTATCCCTTTCCTTCCAATTTCAATAGTACTTGTTTATTTTAGTGAATAGTTATCCTAGAAGCTGGCAATCGAAGCCCATGTTTAGAAACAACAGTTTTTTTCTGGAATGTGTGAGTATCTTATAAAACAAAACAATTCTGAACCTGAGGATGTAGCTGTGGTACAGTGTAAGGCCCTGGATTTGATTCCCACCTCTGCAAAAAAGGGGAAAAACCAACTAATTGCTCCTTCTCATCATTTGTATCATTGCTATTGTTCATTTCAGGTATATATAAGCATGCAGAATCAAATACATTGTTACTATTATTATTTTGAACAGTTTATTATCTATTAGGTAAACTGACAATAAAAGGAAGAGTTCATTTTACCTGCAGTATTCTTTTTCAGATATATTTTCTGTAGATCTAAGTTTCTGATCTATACCATTTTCCTTCTCCCTAAAAAAACCTTGTTTTTCTTTGAATGTTTCTTTCAAGTAAGGGAATTTCTTTCTGGCAACAAATTCCCTCAGTTTTTGCTTGCCTGAGAACATCTTTATTTTGTCCTCACTTTTGAAGGATAATTTCACAGAATACAGAATCCTAAATTGGTGGGCATTTTTCCCTCAACACATTATATATGTCACTCCACTCCTTTTGCTTGCATGGTTTCTGAAGGAGAATTCAGATGCAATTCTTATCTTTGTTCATCCATAAGTATGTTTTTTTTTTTATCTTTGGCTTCTTTTCACATTTTTCTTTAATTTGTAGTTGGCAAATTATATGTCTAATTGTAGTTTTTTATGACTTTATCCTGATTAGTTGTTCTTGGAGATTTCTCAATCTGTTGGTTTGGTATCTGACATTAATTTGGGAAAATTTCCAGTTTTTACTATTTCAAATATTTCTTCTCTTTTATTCTCCTTCTGGTATTCCAATTATGCATATGTTAGACTTTTGTAGTTATCATGCAGTTTTTAAGCAATCTCTTCTTTTCTCATATCGTTATTATGTTTTAGATTTTGAAGTTGGTATTGAGATATGATCAAGCTCGGAGAGTCTCTCCTACCTGGTTTCCTGGCTACCGTGAGCCCATCAAAGACACGCTTCATTTTTGTTATGGCATCTTTGATCTCTAGCTTTTGTTTTTATTCTTTCACGGAATTTCCTTTCTTCTGCTTATATTGCCCACCCGTTCTGGCATGTGATTTACTTTATCCACCAGAGCCCTTAGCATATCAATCATGGTTGTTTTATATTTCCCAATTCCAACACGCCTATAGTAACTGAGACGTTTCAGCATTTGCTCTATCACTTCAAACTGTGTCCTTTGACTTTTATTACATTTTGTATTATATATTATACATACATATGTATATATATGCATATATCATATTATATATATTGTATTATTTTGTATTATATATAATATACATATTAGTTGTAGAAGAACAAAATACCTAAAATACCTTTATTTTATTTATTTATCTTTGTTTTTTTTAATGTGTTTCTGAGGATCAAACCCAGGGTCTCAAGCATGGTAGGCAAGTGCTCTACCACTGAGCCACAAACTCAGCCCCACATTTTAGACTTTTCTTTGATTGCCACACATGATGTCCTGTGCAAAAGGAGTTGATAGTGAGATGTTGGTCAGTTGTGGGGAAGGTGAAGCCCTATGATTAGATCAATCTATAGCGAGCTTGTCTTTCTGAATCATGATCTATAACATATATCTCATCCTTTCTGCCCTGGTAGATGAAACAAGTTTGGCTAGAGTGGGTTGAAGTTGAGAGTTTTCCTTCCCTCAGTTCAATTAAGCTCTGATTAAAAGCTCACCAGGTTAGGCTCTGGTTAATCAATTTCTTCTGAATGTAGAACTTATTAAGAAGAATTGAGTGGCATGTGCCTGTTATCCCTGTGGCTCCGGAGGCTGAGGTAGGAGGATCTCTAGTCCAAAGCCAACCTCAGTAACTTAGTAAGGTCCTAAGCAACTTAGTGAAACCCTGTCTCAAAATAAAATATAAAAAGGCCTGGGGATGTGTCTCAGTGGGTAAGTTTCAATCCCTAATACCAAAAAAAAAAAAAAAAAGAAAGAAAAGAACAGAGTTCTTTGATATATTTCAAAATGCTTTATTTTGCCCTCCTTCTGCCAGAAGCGTATAGGAATTTTTCTTGAATACTTTACTGTTAAGGCCAGGTAACGTCCTGAGGTAAATCTCATGTAGGTGTGAGGGCCTTTAATGACCAGGATCTTTGCAGTTTTCCATCTCCGCTAACTGCCCTTACTGAGTCTATAGTGGCTCATCAACTGCAGTGTGTTTCCCTGCCCAGGCGCTCATTACTGTGGTGTTGCTGCTGGTGGGCTTCTGCTCCCACACACTGGGGTTCCTTCCATTTACTGGTGGTCTCTCCATTGTGAGGGCCAGCAATTGGCCTTGTGACTTAACACAATAAAAGAGTGAACTTTTAACACAATATTCATTTTCCATTAGGGATTGAAACTACATTTTTAGAATGTAAAAAAAGGAAATGACTCTGACAGGAATCTGAAAATAGTAGGTCATGATAATTGAAAAACTATGAGCTTACATTTAAGGTACATATTAATGAGATACTGATATGCAGTTTCTGCCAATTTCATCTACTGACCAAGCTATCTTGATACAGTCCTATCATGATTAATTAATTATGTAACATTTCATAAAATTAATATAATCATTAACATTAATTATTAGAGAACATGTCCTTATTATACACAGGATATTCTGTAATTTGGAATCTTTGATGGGCACTTGATACATGTACAACAAAGAGAACTTGAAAAATATTAAGTATCATAAATTTACATTTGATTTCATAAAAACTAATATATTGTCATGAGAATAGAATAGAATATTAAATTTAAGTTACCTAGAATTCTACTTCACTTATAATAAGGTATGTATATTGCTGTTATTATCTATTACAAGATGTTCCCTTTTCAATATAATTTTACCTCATGAAAATAGTAACACATTTCAATAAATTAAAATTATAGAAGAAGTTCTATAATACCCTATTATTACTTTAGTAGAAGTCATTACTATCAAATACAGGATTTCTCAAAGAATATATTATTGCAAATAAGCAAGGTGTATATCATAAGTAATATTGTTTTAACACTAGCTGTCCACATGAATATATCTGATTCAGCATGGCATCAATTAAGAATACATTTAGAAATTCAGGAAACTACAGCCAGCCATCCTGCATGTGCCCCATCCTGTCTCATCTCTGAAGTTAAGCAGGGTCAGGCCTGGTTAGTGCTTGGAAGGGAGAAATACCAAAAAATCCAATCATAGTAGTTCATCATAATAATTGTCTCCCTCCTCTCCAAGTAACATGAAATCCAGAAATAGCTGCCAAAGTCTCTCTTGGGTACAGTGCTGCTATTAGATTCCAAGGTTCTTTCAGGCTCTGCTTTGTGGGTCTCAGCACTCTGGCTTTCACTGTGCTTATCACTAGACTGCTCTAGACCCCATCATCACATTGACATCCTGGTAGGACAAAGGGGAAAAGAGGATGACCGGCAGAAGGGCATAAGGCCATGCTAATTGAACTTGACCCTTTCAGTATTTAAGCAGGGACTTCCCTGAAGTGCATTTCAGTGGCCTCCCAATGCCACTCCACTAGACACACTGGGTGAGGTGGTGATTCTTCCCCTTGGGCTTCAGTAGACTCTATCTTTCCTGTGCTAAAGGGCCTTTCATTTATTTCTATCAAGTCAGTAACAGTATGAGGGTCACATGAATATTGAATACCTGCCACAGTGTGTTCTATATTCATTCCACTTAGGAGAAAATATAGAATAAAAACACCATGCACTATACTAGCTCATAAATCTTCCATCTACAATTCCATTCAATCAGAACCAAAAAAATGTTTTCTTTCCTTATACTCTCTGAGAGCGAGCAAGAGAAAAGGAGGGGGAGAGAGTTGTTTTTGTAGTGGACAGGGCCTTGCTGAGTGAGTTGAATGTGGTGTTAAGAAGTTTTCTGTGCACAAATTTGACCAAATTAACAAAGTAGTGATTTTTCAGGGTATAACTGACAAATGAATAAAAATAGAAAGAGTATATGAGAAGCTACCTACACCACAAAACACTGCACTTTATTCATTTGACAAATACATTTGAGTGCTTACAATTCTGAAGATAGTCTGAATGCTTAGTTTATAGTAGTCAACAAAATAGAAAAAAACATTCAGACTTCATAGAACTTACATTCTAAGGAGGAAAACCCTAAAGAAAACAAAATTAAATCATTTAATATGTTAGATAATTAGAGCTAAGGAAAATAATAGACCAGGGAGGTTATGATTTTAGAGAAGATGGAAAATTAGATAAGATAAAATTTACATAAAAAGCTAGAGGAGGTGATGAGACAAGCCATGAAGATTTCTGAAGGAAGACCAACCAACACAGGAACCAGGTAAATGCAAAAAGCTTTGATCCAGGAAGGTACAGGGAGGGGCAAAGTGTTCAGCTTGCTTGAACAGAGATGGGGGAGAAGTAGTGATGAGATCACAGAGGAAATTAGGGATGGTTTCATAAAAGACTGGTCACATAAAAGACTGTGATTTGCACAAATCGGGAAGTAGCATTTGTTATGATTATTTTTCATCAAGATAGAAGACAAAAGTAAAAAAAAAAAATGTCATTGCAAGAGAAACCTATGTATTGGTCAACTTTCCCTCACTGTGACAAAATCAACCTAAAGGAGGAAAGATTTATTTTGGCTCATGATTTCTTAAGTTTCAGTCCATGGTCCCTTGACCTATCACTGTCAACTTTTGGTGAGGTAGAACATCAGGAAGCATGTGGTGAAATGGAACTGCTCACCTCAGAGCAACCAGCAAGCAAAACCAGAGAGAAAGAGGTCAGAGTCCCAATATAACCTTAATGACAAGCATCGAGTGATCTACTTCCTCCAACTAGGCCACACTCCAGAAATTCCCACTTCTCCCATCATGCCACCTGATGTGGAACAAGTCTTCTATACTTGAGCCTTTGAGGAACATTTGTGATCCACACTACAACACCTACAGCCAAATCGAGGTTGCTTTCCTATCTTGATGAACATTGTCACACTCCACCTATGGTCCCTCTTTTAAATCATGTGGGTCTTTGTGTGTGTTTCCTATTTCTAATCTCCTAGTTCCTCATCTCCCATAACTATTTTATACCTAATCCTCCATTCCGTTTCCTTCCATGATTGTTTATTCTTTGTATTCTAGATAGGTTTTCTTCAGAACACCACTCTCCCAAATGTTCATTGAATTTTCTATTTTGTGAAGGCTAAAGATGAAAATCCTTATTTTCATTAAAAATTCTCAGTAGTTATTACTGTATATTTTTCACACTTATTTGTTAATAACTTTTTAAAAATAATTTATGAAGTATAAATCCAGGTGTGGTGATGTACACCTGCCATCCCAACTATTAGAAAGGCTAAGGCAAGAGGATCACAAGTTGGAGACCAGCTTCATCAACTTAGCAAGACCCTGTCCCAAAATAAAATTTAAAAAGAGCTGAGGGTTCAATACCCAATACCAGAAAAAAAAAAAAAAACACCACGTTTTTCTAAAATAAAATCACAGTTTTCTTATTTTTATAGGTCTGCTTGTTTTTGTTGTTGTTTATTTGTTTTACCTCATGCTATTCTTTAAGCCTAAAATCCTTTCATTTCTTTATCTGATGCATTTCTACTTACTGTGATACAGTGAATGATTTCAGGTGCTGACTTTTTCAGTAAGACTAAATTACTAATTGAACTTTAGTTAATATAGAGGCTTGAATAGAATATGTGCATATAATTTTACCCATTGTAAATTATGAATAAAATTATCATAGGCTCAGAAAAATAGTATACACTTGCTGTAGCAATATGGAAAAATCATAAAAACATGCCAGAAACCAAAGTTTCTACTAGAAAAATGTAGAATGACCATGTGCAAAGTACATAAGAACTTTTTGATATCTGCCTCCCACCAAATATTCCATAGTCCTATAAACTCTGACCTTATTTGTATGTTGATCCAGAGAGCAAGCTTACAATCATCCTCTCTTAACTAATGTCTCTGGGTTCCAACCCTTTGTGCAATTACTATTTCCAGATTCTAAACTTACAAAAATGTTATTCTCTGACAAAATTACATAATGAACAGAAAATGTAATTACATGCAAAGAGTAAGGGGCACAGACAGTGGGAGAAGTGCTTAACCAGAGCACTTAATTCTAAAATACAGGGATAATTAGAGGAAACTTGCTATTGCTTAATATTGTTTTCTTCCCAAATATTCTATAACTTCCTTACTGATAAGCATCATGACTTCATCCTTCTTTTATATTTCTTGATACTGAGCATGCACTAGATGCCTATACATCCATGATGTACTATATGTCTCTACATCCATATTGACTATTTCTAGAATATGCAAAAATTCTCAATTATCTCTCTTGAATACTGAGAATACTATTGCCCAGTATTATGCTTCCATTTAACTAATATTATGAATTAGATGAACATCTATAAAATGTAGGAACTAATTTCCAGATGTTTTTTGTTGTGGTGGTTCATTTGTTTTACCTCATGCTATTCTGTAAGCCTATAATTCTTTCTATCACTTCTTTATCTGATGAATTTCTACTTACTGTGATATAGTGAATGTTTTTTTACTTTATAAGTACAGACTCTTTCACCTTTATTTGACAGAAAACACACCCACACTAGGTAAGTGGAAGAAATTATTTTTTCCCAGAACTGACTTGAAGTGAAATTTGATTCAGGGGTTCAAATTAAGTTACTAGGACTAAGTCATTTTTCCATTGCTCAGTATTGATTCCTTTTTTACTGATTATATTCTAAGGCTTCTTGTGGTTGCAAAATGTTCACCAGTTGTTCCTGACTTACATATCAGCAGGTTCAAGTTCATCCTTCCAAGTCCTGGGTTTAACCCTTATGTTTGGATAAATTTTTATCAAGGGCTCATTGTTGAACCAATCCCATATGTATGACAATTCACGACTTTGCCCAGACTGAATTTCAAATACAGTCTGAGTTAGGCCTCAATAGAACTTCATTGCTTGAGTATGGGTGGGGGATATTTCCCCAAAACAAATTTTAGATTTTGTACCATAGAAGAGAGGATACTGGGTAATCAGAAACAAAAATGTCTACAATACATTATAAAGAAAATTGATGACACTAAGATGCTGTGCTCCTATTGATCATATGTCTTCATTTCTAATTTGCTTTGAGATAACAAGTGTCTCATAAGATTAAAATTAAAAACTCATCATCACCTTCCTCATAACAAGCTTATTGACTTCTATGTGAAAGCACTAGACTAAATTGAAGTTTTCTCATTATTTGAAAGGAAACTAATTTAACAATTTTCTATTTTAAGTAATAAGCAAATATAAAGCATGATTTTATTCACTACCTCAAAGTCAAACTTTCACATTTTATTTTATTTTTCAATTATAAGAAAATCTACTTAAAATAATTTTCTATATTTGCCACTTTCTAGAATTTTCTTTATAAATATTGCTTGTACAACTTTTGTTTTTAAGGGAATCTAAAGCTTAGAGTTGTTAATTTTATACCATATTAAAACTTGAAATTCTATCAGTTGGAAATATAATTATACAGCACTAATCATTTAAATACTATTTTGAGAAAAATATTATAACCAAAATTTTATATGTACATTAGGAAAAGAATAGAATCATAATATTTCTCTAAAGTGCTAATTCTTCTATCACAGATTTTTTGTATAACACATTTGGTAAAAGATAAAATTTTAAAAAATATATAATATGAGGAAAAAGGTGGCCAGAGATATTACTAATTGAGCAAAAAATGTAACAGTGAACCATATATATATATATATATATATATATATATATATATATATATATCAGTTATAACATTATTTATAATAATTTAAATATAAATTATTTATATATACATAAGTATGGATATATAAACCATTTACATTTATATATATATAAAAACCACTTATATTAACCAAGTAGTCGTAATCCATCTTTATCCACCTTAAGTTGAACAAAATTTTTTGAACAGACACTTAGAAACTTCATAGAATGGAAGGAAGGAATATAGGCATCAGGGCATCTCTAACATTAAATCACTGTCAGGACTGTTCTCCCTGTGCAGCTTTGTTCTGTCTGAGTGATGTTGTAGGGAAATATACTCTAGGATTATAGCCATACAACTCTTCAACATAGGGAAAAAGAGATACCCTCTATCCCTTACAGGTAAGTGTGCATAATGACTCCCAGTCCAACACACAATAATGTGTCAACATTATTTCTAGTTAAAGAGCTGGAAAAGTATGCTGGACTCACTGGTAGAGTGCTCACTGGTAGAGCACTTTCCTAGAAAGTTCAATCTCTCACACTTAATACAAGGAAACACTGGGCAGGTGATTTCAATTATCCTTTCTTGGATTTTATGCCCAATCCTCTACTAATCTCGTGCAGTCTGTTTTATAGATTTTGAATCTTCCACCCAGGGTTATACACCTGCCCTGGGATCAGGAACCAAATTGTGAAAGGAAAGAGGATTTCTGAACAAAGATATCAGGCATCACAATAACCAAAGGAAAAAGAATTGGTTAGACTAGTGTAAACAGTTGTCTATTTTTGTTTTCCTGTGGAGGAGTATAAAAATATTTTTCAATTACTGGTTAGCTTTGTCATTAATAAGGTCAAGGCCTGAGGGAAGTGAGCCCTAACAAAAATGTATTGGCATCTTTTGGAGCCAAATTAATCTCCAATAGTGTTTTCAAAATTTTCAGTATATTTAATGCTTATCAAATACTCATTTTTTAGAATTTCAAGTTATATTAAAGAACTTAATATTTTTATCAAGATTTACTATGGGTTTGTAAGGATTTAGAAAATCAGTGTAACAGGGCTTGTTTTGTTGACAAAACATCAATTCCGAAATCGATCCCAAGGTAATGCTTCAAAACCAATTTGCTGAATTTGAGCAAATGAATAAGGATTAACTTTCTACTTAATTGCCATCCCATATCAAGGGAATATCTAGTACATCATTTGGATATTTCATCTTGATGAACTCTAATTTCTAATTGAATTTGAGATAACATCTTCAGTTTCTTATCTTTTATTCTCATCCCATCCTTTAACTGAGATAGAAAGCAGATTATTAGCAACATTCCCAACAGACAGGATTCTCAACTACTTTTTTCAGTCAGTGTGTATGTATGTATGTATGTATTGTAGTGGGGATTGAACTCCATCCCCAGCAATTTTGTTTTTTGAGACAGTAAATCCCTAAATTGCTAATTCTAATTTAATGAGGCTGGTGTTGAACTTGCAATCCTCCTGCCTAAGCCTCCTGAGTTGCCATCGTTACCGTTTTCATTAGAAGTGCTAGCTTTCTTCTCTGTGAAATTTGTTATTTTACTAATTTAATTTTTTTATTGAAGACATTAACTAAAGCAAGGATTTTAATGGGCAAAATCATATTCAGAATTATTTAATAAAATTTTGCACATATATGAAGAGGATATTTGCACTTTTGCTCTGAATTTTTAGGGCATCTGTGAACTAAACAATGTTTAAGGACCTATAAAATTATAATAAACAAAAAGTTATTCCTTTTTTGAATACAAGTAAATAATCAGTGATGATTATTTGGTGCTAGTTCATACCATTGGGAACTTACTAAATATATTGACCATTAATACTAACAACACTGAACCCAAAAGATACACCAAGTGCTTGTTTTGAGCTGGACTCTCTTACTTCTTTTTTTATTGATTGTTCAAAACATTACAGAGCTCATGATATATCATCTTTCATACATTTGACTCAATTGGGTTTTGAAATCCCATTTTTACCCCAAATACAGATTGCAGAATCACATCTGTTACACACTCACATTTTTACATAATGGCATATTAGTGACTGTTGTATTCTGCTACCATTCCTATCTCCTACTATCCCCCCTCCCCTCCCCTCCCATCTTCCCTCTCTACCTCCTCTGCTGTTGTTCAATTCTCTCCCCTTTTTTTTCCTCACTTTTGCCCCTCACAACCTCTTATAATTTTGTGTATCATTGAAGGTCTCCTACCATTTCCATATGCATTCCCTTCTCTCTCCCTTTCTCTCCCCTCATTCATCTTTGTTTACTGTTAGTCTTTTCCTCATGCTCTTCCTTCCTGTTCTGTTCTTAGTTGCTCTCTTTACATCATAGAAGACATTTGGCATTTGGTTTTTAGGGCTTGGCTAGCTTCACTTAGCATAATCTGCTCTAATGCCATCCATTTCCCCGCAAATTCTATGATTTTGTCATTTCTTAGTGCTGCATAATACTCCATTGTGTATAGATGCCACATTTTTTTATCCATTCATCTATTGAAGGGTATCTAGGTTGATTCCACAGTCTAGCTATTGTGAATTGTGTTGCTATAATCATTGATGTGGCCGTATCCCTATAGTGCGCTCTTTTAAGGTCCTCAGGGAATAGTCCGAGAAGGGCGATAGCTGGGTCAAATGGTGGATCCATTCCCAGCTTTCCCAGGAATCTCCATACTGCTTTCCAAATTGGCCTCACCAATTTGCAGTCCCACCAGCAGTGTACAAGTGTACCCTTTTCCCCACATCCTCGAAAACACTTATTGTTGTTTGACTTCATAATGGCTGCCAATCTTACTGGAGTGAGATGGTATCTTAGGGTGGTTTTGATTTGCATTTCTCTGATTGCTAGAGATGGTGAGCATTTTTTCATGTACTTGTTGATTGATTGTATGTCCTCCTCTGAGAAGTGTCTGTTCAGGTCCTTGGCCCATTTGTTGATTGGGTTATTTGTTATCTTATTGTTTAATTTTTTGAGTTCTTTCTACATTCTGGATATTAGGGTTCTATCTGAGGTGTGAGGGGTAAAAATTTGTTCCCAGGATGTAGGCTCTCTATTTACCTCTTTTATTGTTTCTCTTGCCGAGAAAAACTTTTTAGTTTAAGTAAGTCCCATTTGTTTATTCTTGTTATTAACTCTTGGGCTATGGGCGTCCTATTAAGGAATTTGGAGCCCGATCCCACAATATGTAGATTGGAGCCAACTTTTTCTTCTATCAGACGCAGTGTCTCTGATTTGATATCTAGCTCCTTGATCCATTTTGAGTTAACTTTTGTGGATGGCGAGAGAAAGGGATTCAATTTCATTTTGTTGCATATGGATTTCCAATTTTCCCAGCACCATTTGTTGAAGATGCTATCCTTCCTCCATTGCATGTTTTTAGCCTCTTTATCAAATATAAGATAGTTGTAACTTTGTGGATTAGTCTCTGAGCCTCTATTCTGTACCATTGGTCCACCTGCCTATTTTGGTACCAGTACCATGCTGTTTTTGTTACTATTGCTTTATAGTACAGTTTGAACTCTGGTATCGCTATACCTCCAGATTCACACTTCCTGCTTAGAATTGCTTTTGCTATTCTGGGTCTTTTGTTTTTCCATATGAATTTCATGATTGCTTTATCTATTTCTACAAGAAATGCTGTTGTGATTTTGATTGGCATCACATTAAACCTGTAGAGAACTTTGGGTAATATCACCATTTTGATGATGTTAGTTCTGCCTATCCATGAACAGGGTACATTTTTCCATCTTCTGAGATCTTCTTCTATCTCTCTCTTTAGGGTTCTGTAGTTTTCATTGTATAAATCTTTCACCTCTTTTGTTAGGTTGATTCCCAAGTATCTTATTTTCTATGAGGATATTATGAATGGAGTGGTTCATTCCTTATTTCCATTTCAGAGGTTTTGTTGCTGATATAAAGGAATGCCTTTGATTTATGTGTGTTGATTTTATAACCTGCCACTTTTCTGAATTCATTTATTAACTCTAGCAGCTTCTTTGTAGACCTTTTTGGGTCTGTTAAGTATATTATCATGTCATCGGCAAATAGCGATAATTTAATTTCTTCTTTTCCTATTTTTATGCCTTTAATTTCTTTTGTCTGTCTAATTGCTCTGGCTAGTACTTCGAGAACTAAATTGAATAGAAGTGGTGATAGAGGGCATCCCTGTCTTGTGCCAGATTTTAGAGGGAATGCCTTCAGTTTTTCTCTGTTTAGAATGATGCTAGCCTGAGGTTTAGCATATATAGCTTTTACAATGTTGAGGTAAGTTCCTGTTATCCCTAGTTTTTGTAGTGTTTTGAACATAAAGGGATGCTGTACTTTGTCAAATGCTTTTTCTGCATCTATCCAGATGATCATATGGTTCTTTTCTTTAAGCCTATTGATGTGGTGAATAGCATTTATTGATTTCCGTATATTGAACCAGCCTTGCATCCCAGGGATGAATCCTACTTGATCATGGTGCACAAGTTTTTTGATATGTTTTTGTATTCGATTCGCCAGAATTTTATTGAGAATTTTTGCAACCAAGTTCATTAGAGATATTGTTCTGTAGTTTTCTTTCTTTGAAATGTCTTTGTCTGGTTTCGGGATCAGAGTGATGTTGGCCTCATAGAATGAATTTGGAAGAGCTCCTTCTTTTTCTATTTCTTGAAATAGTTTGAAAAGTATTGGTATTAATTCTTCTTTGAAGGTTTTGTAGAACTCCGCTGTATGCCCATCCGGTCCAGGGCTTTTCTTGGTTGGTAGTCTTTTGATGGCTTCTTCTATTTCTTCCTTTGTTATTGGTCTGTTTAAATTGTGTGTGTCTTCCTGTCTCAATCTGGGCAGATCATATGCCTTAAGAAATTTATCGATATCTTCACTATCTTCTATTTTATTGGAATATAGGGTTACAAAATACTTTCTAATTATCTTCTGTATTTCTGTAGTGTCTGTTGTGATATTGCCTTTTTCATCCCGTATGTTAGTAATTTGAGTTCTCTCTCTTCTTCTCTTCGTTAGCATGGCTAAGGGCCTGTCTATCTTATTTATTTTTTCAAAGAACCAACTTTTAGTTTTATCAATTTTTTCAATGTTTTTTTTTGTTTCAATTTCGTTGATTTCTGCTCTAATTTTAATTATTTCTTGTCTTCTACTACATTTGCTGTTGTTTTGCTCTTCCTTTTCTAGGTTTTTGAGGTGTAGTGTGAGTTCATTTATTTGTTGGTTTTTTCTTTTTTTGAGGAAAGAACTCCAATAAATGAATTTCCCTCTTAAAACTGCTTTCATTGTGTTCCGTAGATTCCGGTATGTTGTGTCTGTATTATCATTTGTCTCTAAGAATTTTTTCATCTCCTCCTTTATGTCTTCTGTAACCCATTGATCATTCAGTAACATATTATTCATTTTCCATGTGATGTAGGATTTTTCCTTCCTTCTTTTATCATTGATTTCCAATTTCATTCCATTATGATCAGATATGGTGTATGGTATTACCTCCACACCTTTATATTTACTAAGAGTTGCCTTATGGCATAATATATGGTCTATCTTTGAGTAGGATCCATGTGCTGCTGAGAAGAACGTGTATCCACTTGATGATGGTTGATATATTCTATATATGTCGGTTAAGTCTAGGTTATTGATTGTTCTGTTGAGTTCTATAGTTTCTTTGTTCAGTTTTTGTCTAGAGGATCTGTCTAATGGCGAGAGCGGTGTGTTGAAGTCACCCATAATTATTGTGTTGTGGTCTATTTGACTCTTGAACTTGAGGAGAGTTTGTTTTATGAACGTTACAGCTCCATTGTTTGGTGCATACAAATTGATAATTGTTATGGCTTGTTGGTGGATGGTTCCTTTTAACAGTATATAGTGTCCTTCTTTATCCTTCTTGATTAACTTAGGTTTGAAGTTGATTTTATTCGATATGAGTATGGCCACTCCTGCTTGCTTCCGAGGGCCATGTGAGTGGTATGATTTTTCCCAACCTTTTACCTTCAGCCTGTGTATGTCTTTTCCTATCATATAAGTCTCCTGAAGGCAGCATATTGTTGGGTTTGTTTTTTTGATCCAGGTTACTAGCCTATGTCTCTTGATTGGTGAGTTTAGGCCATTAATATTTAAGGTTACAATTGAGATATGATTTGTACTTCCAGTCATGCTTCTTTATTTATTTATTTTAGTTTGGCTAGTTTTACTTTTTGGTTATTTTCCTCCCCCTTTACCTCCTGCTGTTAGTTTTGGGCACTATTTTTCAATTCCTCTTCTTGTAGTATTTTGCTCAAAATGCTTTGCAGTGCTGGTTTTCTTGCTGTGAATTCTTTTAGCTTTTGTTTATCATGAAAGATTTTAATTTCATTGTCAAATCTGAAGCTTAATTTTGCTGGGTACAGTATTCTTGGTTGGAATCCATTATTTTTCAGCGTTTGAAATACATTGTTCCAGGATCTCTCGCTTTCAAAGTCTGTGATGAGAAATCAGTCGTTAACCTAATTGGTTTACCCCTGAATGTAATCTGCCTCCTTTCTCTCATAGCTTTTAATATTCTCTCCTTGTTCTGTACATTGGCTATCTTCATAATTATATGTCTTGGTGTTGGTCTATTATGGTTTTGAATGTTTGGGGTCCTGTAGGCTTCCAGGATTTGGCAATCCATTCCATCTTTCATCTCTGGGAAGTTTTCTAGAATTATTTCATTTAATATGCTGTCCATTCCTTTGGTTTGAATCTCTGTGCCTTCTTCTATCCCGGTGACTCTCAAATTTGGTTTTTTTATGACATCCCATATCTCTTGAATAGATTGGTCGTGGGATTTGAGCATCTTTTCTGTGTTGACTATATTCTTTTCAAGTTGATAAACCTTGTCTTCATTATCTGATGTTCTGTCTTCTACTTGATCAAGTCTATTTGTAATATTCTCGTTTGAGTTTTTAATTTGGTTTATAGTTTCCTGCAATTCTAGGATTATTGTTTGATTTTTTTTTAAGATCTCTATCTCCTGGTAGAGCTCGTTCTTTGCCATTTGAATTTGTTTGTTTAATTCATTTTCAAAATATACTTTTATTGCTTGGACTTGCTGTCTTATGTCTTCCCTAATATTCCTTTCCATTCGAGTTAGGTATGCCTTGAATTCTTTCCCTATCCCTGCTTCTGGTGTTTCTATGTCCTCCTGTAGAATTAAGTTGTCCTGCATTGTTTGTACTCCTTTTTTCCCTTGTTTTCTCATGTTGTTCACGTTACTTTCCAGCTCTATTTGATTGCCGTGTTTCTGCTCTCTTCTATAGATTTGTTTTGGTTCTGTATTACTCTGTTGTCTCTCCTTTGTGTTGTTAAACTATGCCTGCTAACGTGGATTCCGCTGGGAAGGAATTCCAACAGCCGAGCTCCAGTGATGTCACTACTCTGCTATGACGGGCCCCAGGCTCCTTGCCAGGGTGTCCTAATGGGGGGGTGTGACTGGACTGTCTCTGTTTGGTTTCAGCTCCCGGTCGCGGCAGGCGGGCGGTCTCCAGCCGCCCAGTATCACAGGCAGCGGGCGGGTGATCGGTCGCCGGCGGGGGGGTGGACTCCAGCCGCCCAGTCGCGCTGGCAACAGGCCGGCTGTCACCACCAGAACAATGGTATTAGGAAGTTGGGACTCTGGGAAGTTTTTTAGGTTATAAAGGTCAACCCTTCATTAATAGGATTAGTACTCTTATAAAAGCAGCTCTAGGGAGCTTACTTGCCCCTTCTTCCATAGGAGGATGCAGTGAAAAGACAATCGATAAACCAGAAAGCAGAACAGCCCCTCGCCAGCCACTGAATCTGCTGAAACTTTGATCTTGGACTTTGCAGCCTCCAGGTCTATTAGAAATAAGTTTCTCTTGTTTGAAGTCAACCCAGTAGATGGTATTGCTACACTTTAAGTGAGTGTTCCCCCAAAGCCCCCAAAGGTCCATGTGTTAAACTCATGGTCCTCATGGTGGTATTATCAGGTGGTAGGACTTTTAAGAGGTGAAGCATCATGGGGAATTTTTAGGTCATTAGGGTATCCCCTTGAAGGCGAATGTGGGGCCCCATTTTATCAGTGTTTCTCCTTCATTACTTATGATGCAAGCAATATGTTCCATCATGCATTGATATTGACGTAAACCCCAAATCATGAATAAAACCATGTTGGTGCTCCAAACTTTGCAATCATTTTCCTTTCATTTACAGCAAAACTAAAACTCTTTCCCAAGGTGAACAAGGGCCTACGTGATCTCTTTTCTACTTTTCTCTCTAGTATCCTCTAATGTTTTCTTTCTCAAGAATAAAAATATTTTCCTTTAATTCTTCAAATATTTCATTCCTATCTTATGGTCTTGGTTTAAATGTTACCTTACCATACCTAAAACAGAAGTCACTTTCCAATAATGAGAAACTATGAAAAAAATAACCCTTTCCTTGTTATATTCTATTTCAGCCAGTTATTTATTTCCTTTACAGCACCAATCAAAATTAGTAACTATTTCATGTTTTAAATTTCCTCTTGTTTAATTATTTCTCACCTATGTTGTAACCTCTGTATTGGGAATTAAAATGTCTATCTTGTTTATCAATGTATCAAAGCACTGAGGTCTGTGTCTAGACTATACTGTATTAGCCATTACAATGATATGTAATAATTTAATTGACTAATGTAACTTCTCTAAAACTAGCATTAATGTTTTAATGTAAAGAAAACTATTATATTTCAAATTGCACAGGTTACAAGAGGATTAATAAACAATATAAAGCACCAAGTCCAAGATTTACTGAAAATCCTGACCAACTGAATCTAATCTCTCACAATTACCCTAGTTGAGAAGGCCCACTAATGCTTTAATGGACTGTCCCAAAAGCCTCTGGATTGGACTCCAATAATAAGGAAGGAGTGAATTGGTTACTATATATTCTGCCGCATTACACATGATCTAGTAACCCTAAAGATGTAAAGTGATGATTCCTGACCCTGAGAGTTAACATATAATGAATAAAAAACAATGCACTTTAACCTGGAATAAATATGGAAGGAGCCTAGATCCACAGAATATATCTGAATTTTTAATAGCTTGAAAGAGACAAAAATCAATTGATGTTGGTCTATTGCAATTTGGAGATGACTTATCTATACTCCAACTACTGGGATTCACCTGAGTGACAGAAAAAAGCAGAATGGAGCAGAAAGTACAGAAAGAGTGAAACAGATAATAATGTTTCTCTACATTTACATACATATATATATATAGAAGAGAGACATGTGTTTGCCTGCTTTGTATAACCACTGCATCAGGGCCTCCCAGCACACACGTGACTGTGCATTCATGTCTGCTCCCTCCTACCCCATGACCATTTTTTTTAAATGTTCTTAGATTTTTCAATAGACAAGTATGTAGAAAGGAGGATATTCTTTATAATTTTAGGTCCTGACAATCTTGCTTATGTTGTTTATATATCTCTCTTCTTCAATAAAATAAACCAGTTGGTCAAGACAAATAATAACTATAATGATGATACCTTGTAGCATATTTTTAAATTCTTTAATACTTTGTTTTCTCAATAATACTTTGAATTAAAAATTGCATACATAATTCCTTTACTCAGTTTTTTAGTGAGTTCCTAATATGTGCTAGATGTTACCACGAGGAATTAATGTTATCAATTAGACATGCTTCCTTCCCTCAGGAGTTAGTCTCCTAGGACAGAAGGCAGGAACAGGATGTTATGATAGGATGACCATTAAGCAGTTGGACTTTGTCCCTTCACAACCTACATCCCTCTAAAAAGAGATGTCGGTGGTCTTTGAGCATTTGCAATATAAAACCAAGACAAAAGAGGAGGCATAAGAAGAGTGTTTTCTTTAAATCCAACACTGACTAAAGCTGAAACATAAGGCCACAAATTTAATTGAAATATAACAGAAACAGTAATAGGAGGTGATATCATATACATATAGGTGATGGGTTATATATTTTCAGAGAAGGAAAGATGTTGCAACGTTGGGAGGTAGAAAAGTTTGTAGTATAATAAAGAAGAGTGGGGTTTAGAATAAGGAATTGGGGGAAAATGCTTATACCCATTAGGAATAAAGTTCTAATACATCCCACCCAGAATGTGGAGACTTTAAAGTATTTTTTACCAACCAGACATAGGTAAGAGAATGGCAATCAGCATCTCTCAGACCCCTCAGGAAAGAAGATCTCCATCATTCAGCTGGACAAGGACTTGGACCAGCCACTATGCTGGCTGGACAGGGGTAAGGGTGATCTACATTGGGTTATGAAGAATGGAGATGAAGGAACATGATTTATCACCTCAGGGAAACCTGAAGCAGAAGGAACTCTAGTTTGAGTCCTTAACCCTAATTACTGAGACTTATTAAGAGAATGTGGTTGACCACTGCCTTGAAGAGCAATTGACATAATGTAATTAATACAGGTTGCTAGTCCATCTGAGCAGCTCAAGGGTGAGTGGAGCAGATACTTTTGCTGGCCTACAGCACATCCTCTTATTCTACCCTTAATTTCAGATGCAATGGTGGTGGACATTTCTGTGCATGCTGATAGCATCCCTTCTTGAGCATGAACCATATAGCTAGCTGCAATTCTGTTTCATAACCTCACCGAAGGTATAGGAAACCCATCAGCTCACATTCAGGCATCTCCCTGCAGTGCAGGACTGTTAATGCTAGAGGGGTTGGGAATCAATGCATAAATACCCCAGCCATCTTCTCAATAGATGCTATTGGAATCATCTACATAATTATCAGACAGCTGACTTGAGGCCCTGTTACCTACAAGCATGGCCTCAGTAATACACCTTTCATTGACTTTTCCTGCTTTCTTTATATTTTCTCTCTTCTCTCATTTCAGTATTCTGGAAGAATGAACTCCCAAACACAATACCTGTACTTATATTTATGTCTCAGGTTTGGTTTATGAGAGAGGTCAACCTAAACAATTAGGGTGTAACTTTGGAAAATAAGGATATGCATATATAACAATTCATATAAGAACTAAGTTGGGCATCTAGGAAGCCAACCAGGACGAAGAATTGCTAAGTACAGCTATTCAGAAACAATAAAAAGAGTTTTACATTATATAAGTTGGACAGCCAGCAGTAATTTTAGCATTGGGGACAATTCCCACACCACTTGTGTTAAGATGCTTATTTTGAGACATCTTACATTGCTGTGTTTCTTGAACAAAATTAAAATGAATTGAGCAAAACAAATGTATGACTCACATCTCCCCAGTGTTATTCACTAAGTATTTATTGCTTGTTTTCCTACTTACAAAGTAATATAGATTTATCATATAAAATATAGGTATTGCAAAAATATATAGAAATGTTACTTTCAAGCTTTACAGTGAAGAATTTCTCTCAGGTAGTGTGATGCAAATTTATATATGCTTATATGTTATAAAATAGTTAAAATATCATATGTATGTAGATTAACCCCCCAACTTTCATAAGAATGACTATTTCATTTTAGAAGTAGACTGTGGTTATTTACCAGTCAGAATTAGCCTATCCCGATTTTTTAAGTTTTATTAATTAATTAATCATTATATGGGCAAACCTACAATGTGACTAATAGGTGAAAACTTAGAAACACATTTGTTTTTAACAATACTGTCAAATTACTTTTCCAAAAGGCTAAGCCAATCATCCTTTTCCAGTTAACAGCCATTGTGTTCTCCTTCCGTCACCAATACTAGCTTGATAGGTCTAGATCATAAGGGGGTCCATATCAAGAAGATATTGCAGATGAATGATTTTAGGAATGCATTAGTGGATCTTAATAGGCATCTTATGATAAAGCATGGATATGATCAGCTAGTGAGTACTTCACCTGGTCTTATCTATACCTGACTAAACAATGGGTTCTATATCCAACTAACAATTACCTTTCCATTTTGCATGTACCATTTTGCTTTTTTAGTACAGAAATCTGTTTTTAAAAGATGCCCCTTAAAGGCATGATAATTTTAATAATAACCAAAACTTTAACTTAATACAATCTGATTATACTCCATGCAATTTAGTCCTCCGAGTCAAATCCAAGTTCTCCCTCATGAGTAATGCTGTCCTCATTATTATTTTTTTCCCTGCCAGATGGCTTGCTATTTTAAAATCCCTGAAGTGGTAGGTGTTTTATTATAGACAACCCACTTGGCTGGGAAAAGCAAGACTGCAGCCTTTCACACCTTCCTGGCGAAGTTAATGAGTCCATATCAACTTTATAAAACTCATTTCACTTATTCAGACTTGAAGAATTAGATTCAGGGAGGACAAACACAGATTTCAAGCTCTAGGAATATTTTGAGAAAGTCCATCCAGAAGAAATTATAGAACTGAGAGGGAAAAAAATAATGTTCTTTTCCAATAATATCACTAGTCAAGGCCTTTATTAAATAATAACCAGTCTATTGCCAAAGATTCTTGTCTCTGCTTTTAATCTCTCCCTTCTCCAATAACACTCCATATGGTCATCAGTATAAAAAATCCCCTAATATCTCCTAATATCATCCACTGATGATTATTTAAATTCTAACTTCCTTTGCATGTCATTCAAGTTTACTCAAGGTGTACATCACGTACTTTCTCATATTCTTTTGTGTAACCCTGTGGTTGTGCCAAGACAAGTCTACTCACTGTCGGATCAGGTGGCTTTTTATATGTTCTATCTACTCCTATTTTATTTATTATTTGGAGTACGGCACACGGGCCACCTCTCCTGTTAAGCCCCATGTAACTCCTAAGAATCATCCATGCTGTTTATGAATTCTTACAGAATTTATTTTCCGTAATGTTCATGGGCAACTATTTACACACTATTTTTTATTGTGATTAGTTAAATTCATAGATACTCAGTGCCGATTATAAATTAGGGGGACGTAGGAAACATGGCTTATGCATTAACATTCCTTCCTGCACTAAGTAGAGGATTTGCAAGGAGTAGGTGACAAATGAGTATTTACTACTTACAAGTCTATCTGTATTTTCTATGTCAGGCTAATGAATATTAAATTACTCACAATAATATAGTACAGTGAGTTGCTTACTATGAAACATTCTAATAAAAATTAAATAAGGTACTTTCTTGTTGGCACTTCCAAGGTACATAAACCGGTGTTTTCTAACAGAAACCTGGTTGAGGCCAGGAAAACTTTTTAAAGAAGAGTTAAAACACACACTTAGAATATCTGAGAACAAGATAGGACATGTAAACAAATAAGATACTACAAAATTAAAGCATTATACATGATTGTATAACAGTGGTTGCAGGTAGAAAAAATCATTCTTAAGAATGATATAATTTCATTATAATTAAATAGTTTTCCTTCTTTAGTTGACTATCTCAGGGGTGTTAAGAGTTTTTTCAGGAACTGTTTAGAATGACTGTCTCTCTCTCAACACATTGTGAAATAAATTCCAGCCTAATTTACATACTAAATATATATACAAAGGGTTCTGCTTCTGTTTTCTACATCTTTTAAATCTTTATTCAAAAAAATGCTTATGATGTCAACTATATATTTTTGCTGAAATATAGGCAAGCTATTACCCTTGTAAACTTGGAAATATATTCATTGATTATTAAAAATGTAGAAAATTAAAGTGACTTAGTATTCTTTTTTCAATAAATATTTATTGAGCAACTTCTATGCTCCAGACAGTATCTTGGGTAGCAAAGTGTTTCAGTTGTAAACAGCCACCATTTTAGACCATACAGAGTATATATTCAAACTGGGTAGGATAGATATATTTTTAAAAGCAAAACATAATAAATAAGTAATTTCATTTATGTTATAATATGGCAAATACTTAAGATGAAAGAAATAAAATTAAGGGCTTTTTAGGGGAGGTAGAGCTTATATAATTTTTAATCTTTAGTCTTATTTCATTGATTCATGAACTGACCTAGATTAAAGTTAAAAAAGTATAAATATGCTGTGTTTTATTATGCTTTACTATATAGTTCTGAGAACAGTATTTGGTGACCAAGATAAAACAAATTATCACTATATCCCTAATCATTTATAATATTTAGCAGCTATTGTAAGCATTTAAGGTAGAGAGCTGTTAAAAGATAATTATCTCTTCTTATATATTTGAAAAATAAATATGTAAATAAGTAAACAAGCAAAATATCATAGAAGTGATAATATTGTTCCATAAAAAATACTCTTGTGTTTATATGATAAGGAATAATTGACAGATTAGGTGGTCATGGATGGCCCCCACCCAGTGAATGAAATGGGACATAATAAGGGATGAGATCATAGAGAAAAATAGGACCAGAATTTGGCAAGGAGGTAATGTCATAACCAAACTTATGTTTTAAAAATACTACTTTGCTATGAAAAGAATAGACTCTTAAGAATATTGAAGGCCACTAAAACTACAAGGCAAAATGTGATAGTGGTTTGGGTGAGGTAGAAGGTGGAAGGATAGGAGAAGTAATTAAATAGGTGTTGTGATCTGGAGACAGAACCCGTAGGACTTGCTACTCTGGCAAGTCACTGAAAGCAAGAAATCAATTAAGATCTCTTGGTGACTGACCCAAGCAACAGAAGGCTGACTTTTACTGCCCAGTGGGAAATATTGAGATAGAAGTGCAGGATTAGAGGGGATAGGTATGAAATAAAATTGTTTTATCTTGATTAAGTTTGTTAGGTTAGTAAATATCCATGTCAACAGATCAAGAAGAGATTTGCTCATGAATCTGGGTTTCTGGGAGGAAAGCTTGTCTGGAACCTCCTGCCAAAACCAGTTTTCTAAATTTCTCTCTACAAAAGTAAGAAAGAAATTTCTTTTAGAAGTTATATATCACCATAATTACAACTTCCATAACTACACAGTCTGTGGAAAAACTTGGGCAAGAGACACTTCCTGGGAGATGATAATCAAAGCTATCTTTTAAATTGGAACCGCATGGTGGAACTAAAGAAAGTAATATTACAACCCATAATTATCCTTACAGCACATATTGTTTCAGAATATAAATAAATTGAGTTGTTTACACAAATGCAAGCATATCTTTGTAGGGTCTTTAACAGTTACATGATTTCTTTCCTTAATTTTAATAATTGTTCACTTTTCTTGCAAGAATAAATAAGATCTTAACTGAGAATATTAAATAAGTATTTGCCAATGTCTTGGCTGGGCACAGAATCACGAGCCACCACACAGCTTTGTAGATTCAAACAGCAATTCTTTATTCCAGAACTCACACCGGCCTCTACACGCGGTCTGGGGCAATCCCGTTCTCCTCCGCCCAATTCACCTACCCCACAAGGCTTTTTTCCAATCTCCTTTGAATCTCACGAGAACTCAACGGGAACAAGCAGCAGGAACACCCTAATCCCGGCAGCAATAATCTTCAACCTCCAACTTTCCTAAAACCCCTATTGTCTTAAACCGGGAACGCCCTAAACCCAAGGACCGGGATACTTCCTCAAACCTGATCAGCTCTAAACCCGGATCCGCCTTCCTTGACCAAGGTCACCTTACATGCAATGTCAACAGCGAAATCCATTTAACATGGGGTACGCTAGCAAGGAAATTTCGATGCGTCATTTCTACTTGGCAATGGCCCTCAGCATCTATTATCAAGCCCAGTGGAGAACTGAAATACTAGCATAGGCAATACCTCATTGACCCCAGACGCTTATGGTAAAATCCTTTTTCCTTTCTTCCCTTCCTCCCTCCGTCCTCCCTCCCTCCGTCCTCCCTCCCTCCGTCCTCCCTCCCTCCGTCCTCCCTTCCTTCCTTCCTTCCTTCCTTCCTTCCTTCCTTCCTCTTCCTCTTCCTCTCTTCCTCCCTCCTTTTCTTTCTTTCTTAGAAAGTATTTAATTTTAAGATTATCTAAGATAATTTGTGTTCAGAATATGTGTTCACTATTCAGGGAGTAAAAATCACATATACTGCCATGGTTATTTTTCCTAATTAATTGAATTATTTCACATTCTTTAGATCTCTCACTTTATATATTTTAACTCAGGCCAAAATACTTTTGAACATGTCTTTATCTTATTGCATATTTCTTTTATCTTATTTTTGTTTGTGTGAAAAATCTCATTGCTGCCTATTTTCAAAGAATTAGTGGCTGTGTAACGCTACTGATGTTATACAAAATCAACACATGAACCGTGGAATATATTTAGAATTACAGTCACAAATTTTATTAATGGTACTACTTGCTTGAAAAGTGAAAAGTACATTTTTAGATGAGTTATAATTTATAAAGCGTTTCACTTAAGGCTCAGAAATTGTGTAAATTGTAAATCTCAAAGGGGAGTGAATAATGATATAAAACAAATTAGGAAGAAACTGTTTAACCCATTTAAGTTCTTTAATCTCACTGTCACCAAAGGGACTTTTATTATCATTCATTAATGATTCTGAAAAGATTTTGATGGTAAGACCCTTAACCACAGTACTTACTTTGCATACAGAGATAATGAAACATCTTAAAGATTCTTTTGGATCATTGCAGCCAATACTTGCTCCAGCATCTTCTCTTGGCATGTAGCTGGACCATTCACTTCCATCCATTTCTGTTCTTTGAAATGTACATTTTTGCAATATTATATATTTGTATATTTCAGTACTTTAAACCTATTATGATGATCTTTGAAGAATCAGAGTCAAACAAAATTTTAGTATTTATAAGGTTGGATGAGTAATAGTCATTTTTCAGTTAATCTTTTATTCTGCCTTCCTTAATAGCCTACTTCTGTGCTTTCTTTCCCTTCCCATAGATAGTAGAAACTTTAGGGCAATTCAGCAGCATAGGAAAAGGAAATTTCATTTTTTGTTCTTTGTTTTTACATTTCCTACTTGATTTATTTTTAGTCTGATCCTCATGGGCCTAAAAGTCTTATCACAGATTTTTGTGCATGACATGACCATGAGAAATGGTATGTGGTAAATACAAGTTTATTTCTCCCTTATTTAAAACCAGACATGACTTCTATGGTTCAATTTTCCTGGGTAAAAAAGCAGCTAATAGTTTACTATTCATGAAATTATTCTCTTTTTGGAAACTTAACATAATAAATTTCTGTTAAATAAATGGCTTAAGTCTAAACGGAATATAATATTTTTAAAGGTATATTTAAGCTAGACAAAGGTTATAAAGTTATTTTAATTTATGTTATTTACTACATGGAAATTTATTGGCAATGTTTTATAGCAAACCTACTAAAACCTTTCCTGAAACAATATGAATAAAAATAAAATGTTATATGAAACTTTGATTAATACTAGAAAAACATATTTTTCAAAGAGTGACTTGATCAGACTCAATAGAGGCCTAGTAGTTACAAACTTATCATATATATGAGCTTTCAAAAATCTTCTATAGGTTAGGCTGGGGTTATAGCTCAGCTGGTAGGGTGTTTTCCTTGCATGTACAAGGCCCTGGGTTCAATCCCCAGTACCATATACAACACACACCCCTTTTATAGAAACATAGACTTATATATAAAGTGTTATTTTTTAAAACAAAAATAATGAATCACTTAATAAAGTTTCTTTATTAAGAAACTTGTGCTTGCTTTCTGCTTCTCAGAGTCAAACTTGAGATAAGTAAACATGGATTTCATTTTTAACTGAAATGAGACAATTCCTATCCTTATTCTTTATAGTTGTCTGGTTAAGAATAAACTTTCTCACACTTGGAGGAGTCACAAACTGCAGGAGAATTTTCGATGCTTTTCTACAGCAATACCAATGGCAAGTTACTCTTTCACATCAATAGAAAAACTTCCATTGGAAAAATTTGAAAATCTCATCTTATACCTATGAACTCACTAAGTTCTTCCTCTTTTTTCAAAGTCAAGTTCCTAGACTGAGAGGATTTGAACAGAGGGTTATTACTTCATCATGCACTTATAATGAAAGGAGGTCATTCAGGAGAGACTCTTAAGTTTTGTACTGTGGTTCTTCCAGGTGGTTTTCAATAAGACTTGAGATATGCTGATGTCTTTCATCACTAAGAAGACCAAAGGGCAGTGGAAACATTTCAAGATTTCCTTTGCCACATGATTATTCAAAAATTCCATTTTATCATTTGAAGTCAAAATATCTTCTGATGGGCCTTACAGAGACTTGTTCAACTAATTCATATGATAAAAAATATGTATTAAGCAAAAGTGTTTCTATAACTATTCATCTTCAAATACTCAGCAAAGTCTGTAATTTATTCTTCAACTTAAACATACTATTAAGAATTCTTTCTCTGTTAACCCATTAGTTTTCTAAATGTACCAGGTCAGTTATAAAGTCCCTCCATGTTTTCAGAGTTGTTTTAAAATATTTACAGTAAGTAGATATCATTTAATACAGCTTTTTGTACCATCATCTGGAATTGTTTTTCCAAATTTTATTTCCCAGAATTTTCTGACTCCTATTTATTTCGGTGAACAAATCAGTGTATGGAGACTTCATTTGAGAGTATGGTGAGACCTGTCATGAAGCCAACTGTTGAAGGTGTGTGCCATCAATACCAATGTCAGAGCAGTTTCTCTAAGATACATTTTTTATTAAAAAATTTTTATGCATTGCCCTTTATGCATTGTTTTACACAGTTCTCTGCAGCAGAAAAACTTTTCTTGAATTTCAATGTAATTCTCACATCTTACATATGTTACAGTGTGACATTTATTGGTGAAGTCTGTTGACTCATCAACCTGGTGAAAGAAGCTGTTGTTTTCCAGGTTGTTACATGCAATGATATGGTATGAAGCACCATCGATATCTCATTTTATTTACTATTTGAATGTGGCTAATTTTATCAGAGTGCATCTTGCAGCATTTTACATCAATAATACATGCTGACATTATTAGTTTTCTTTGTGAAAGTTTTACTGCTCAGTAAATTTTTTCCCCAGCCTTTCAAAACTAGACTTTTATTCTATTTGCTTTGGGATTCCAATGGTTATTTAAAACAATCAAAGTTTTTCCTTATGAAATGGATATGAGTTTGGTGAAACCATTAGTGTATTTGCAAATTTTTTCCATAGACAATGCTCAATTAAATGAGAAGACTTGATTTATCAAACCACTTCAAACACACTAAAAAAATTACTTTCATTGTTCAAACAGGTGACTTTGTGTCCCATACTCTACCACTGCAGTAAAATGTCACATAAGATTTTAAGCTTTCATCATTACCTCATCAAAATTTCTTTAAAACTTACACCTGGAATTCTCTTCTATCTTGTCCTCAAAAATCACCACACTGAACCTCAGATATGTTTGTAAAATACAAACTCTAATGAAATGTAGGGTGAAAGGGCATAATAAGTCAACAAAAAAATTGCAAAACATACAAAATTTTCAAAATATAATTTATTTCCAAATCACATCATCCACATTTTGTAACATTTGCCATAACAGTAAAGCAGTGGAGGAAGGTGGGGTAGAAAGGGTTAAGATGGGGTAGAAAGGGGTAAGCACTAAATATTTTCTTCCTTAGAATACATTTTTCTTCCGGGTCTCCAACCTACAAACCCTCTCTTGCCTTTTGCAACTTAGTGAAAATCAAATACATTGATGTCTTGTTCCTACTATTATGATGTACATGAGGAATGGAGGTAGACAGAAATTTTCTAGATAGAACACCAAGCACTCTGTGTATTGTTAAAGGAAAGATTATGCTACAATGAAGGAAACTTCTCTATTTTGCTATCAATTATTTTTTGGTTTGCACTACTATTTTCAATAAGATGGAATTAGAATGTCCAAAAAGCCCTCTTGGGACTATATAAGAAAGCTACACCAGAAGGCCAGGAAAATGAATTTGACTATTGGCTCTTTCTTTATCTGTATTTTAATTCTCTCATTCAGAAACCTAGTAGGTAAAATGCTAAGGGAATTTTAAGTTCTGAGATTTTATAAGTGGTGCCCTTTGTCTCAAGAGGATGCATAAATGTATTAACAGGAACAAATTTCTCCCTTTATCATAAATTTAAGCTTTGGGAAACATCCCACTTTATGCTACACTGGAAAATACCACTTCACCTTCCTTGCTCCTTAGAAATGATCAAGCGGTTCCTTCCAAACAGTGGCATGCTGTCTGAAGAAATAAATGCTTTGCAGTTGTGTAGAGGGCAAGGGTTGTAGGTTAATTATCGTGGAAAATTTAGGATGACTATGGTGATAAAATACTTGACATTGCTTCTTCTCACTACTGCTCTGACTTAGGTTCCAGATTCTCTATTTTCACATCCTGGGAGAGATGTGGGAAAAATCTTACTTGAAATATGCCTTTCACAGAGTACTCAGCATGTGCATCTAGAGCGGCCCAGTCACATCCTGATCCTCCTGCAGTACCTCAGACCCTGTGACTGCGCAGGCAGCATCTGCTCCACCCCCGCACACTTTGTTATTGATGGGGAGCCAAACAAGTGGTGCCTTCTCTTCACACAACAGAAGGTAAGCTCTTGGCACTCAGATGTTAAATAATGCCATTGCAAATCGTGTTATGTTTGAAAAGGAGTTAAAAAATAAACTCCATACCATTTGGAAGAGTTGTTTTTAAAGGATATGATATGATGAAAATAAATATCTACCAATCTCAAGTCTCTCCTGGGGGTAGTAATCAAAAAAGTAGGAACTTTAAAGTTAAAATTCAAGCTAAAAACTTACTTTTTAAAAAGAGCACCAATTCACTTAGATTTGCCCTTTAAAAACACTCGATTATTTATATTCATTGACATGAATGAAAGTTGGAATGTCACCTCATATATTTCACTCTAGCTCTAAAATTATATCTAACTCTAAAAATTAAGATTTTCATAGTTGAGCTTGGAGAATATTCTAGCACATTCTTGAACAGTGGCTCCATAGAGGTCAAGCAATAATAAATGTAAGGTCGTGTGTGCTTTGATATTAATTTGTCTAATTGTTAGTAGAACTGCCATTGAAAGTTACCGTCTTATAATAAAATTAGTGTCAATAATTATCTTAATATAAGTGTAGGTATGAGAATGTTAACCAAAGGATAAGGCTTATAGAATAGCAGTAAAGAAAAGAAACTTTCTTGTCAGCTGGGTTTGAATTCCAGCTCTATTTCTTGCTTGCTGCTCAAGTTATAATTTTCTCATCCTCAATTTCTCCTCTGAGAACTAATTAAATTCTTCTCCCCTTGGGTAGTTTGTGAATTACATCACAAACATATCTAAAAGAGTTATCACTCTGACTTATACATAAAGAGTGTAGGAGGCTCTTTATCTACTGTTCCAGGTTGCTAAGCTCTGTCAGGTAGGTATTTGGAGCTCATGGTTTCAGAGGTCATAGACCACAGATGGTTTACACCATTGCTCTGGGCCTGAGATGAGGCAGAACTGGAAGGGTGTGGCAGAGGAAAGTACATTGGGACATGACAACAGGATGCAGAGAGTTTCTCTCCGCAGGAACAAAATATAAACCCTAAAGGCATGACCATAATAACCCCCTGACCACACCCTACCTAAAGTTACCCTCCAGTTAATCTATCAGTGGACTAATGCACTGATTAGGCAAAGACTCTCATAGCCCAATCATTTCACCTCTGAACATTCTTGCATAGTCTCACCCATAACATTTTGGGGGACACCACATATCCAAACCAAAACACACCTCTAAAACTAGGAACCAAAATGTCTTCACTTTTTATAAGTCGTTTGTCTCAAGTATTCCATTATAGTGACAGAAAACTGACAAAAACTTCAGATCAGTTGGGAAAATAAGTAAGAACACAATTGCTGGATCACTGTTCATTGTGTAGAAAGCTGTGTTTAGCTTTGTAAGAAATTTCCAAATTGTTTTTCAAGTAGTAGTGTCATTTTTCTTTCCCACCAACAGTGAATGTTAGTTTCTGTTGCTCAGAATTCTTGCTAGTACTTTAGTATTTGGTATCGTCAGGTTTCTTGATTTTTTTTTTTCAATTTGAACTATTCTAACACACCATTCTAATACACTTGTACTAATATCTCATTATTGTTTTAGTTTGTTATTTAGTAATGACAAATGATGTTGCGGAATCTTCCATATATTTCTTTTCATCTGTATATATTTTTTAAATGTGGACTATTCAGATTTATGCAACTTTAAAATTGAGTTCTTTGCTTTTTTTAATCTTTGAGTTTGAAATTTTTTATATTTTATATACAGACTTCTTATCAGATATATATTTTCCAAATATTTTTCCTTATTAGTAACTTGTTCTTTCATTCTCTTAAAGTCTTTCATAAAACAAAAAATTTTATTTCAATAATCTAATCTAAGTTATTAATTTTTCTTTCATGCATTGGGCCTTTGGTGTTGTACCTAAAAGAATCACTAGAATTAATGTCACATTTTTGTTCCTGTTTTCTTTTACAAGTTTTATCATTTTGTTTTGATATTTAGTTCTGTGATGTATTTTGAGTTACATTTACTGAAAGATGTCAGGTCTATTCTTTTTCCCCATTTTCATATCAACATTCAATTGGTTAATTGATTATCTTTTCTCTGTTGAATTTATTTTTTCTCTTTCATTGGAGGTTAGTTGAGCACATTTGTCTTGGTATATTTCTTGGCTTTTTATTACTATTGATTTATCTATGTGTTTGACTTTTTTTTAAATTACTACTATACTTTTTTGATTCTGTAGCTTTATAGTAAATCATTCAGCATTTCAAGATGGCCATAACCTATCATCAAACTAAGCACAAAGACCGTCTAGCCATAGCCTGTGTAATTGTGCAAGTGGTCCTTTCAAGAATCGGGCCCTGACTTTTCAGTTGCATAACTTCCTTTTTTACCACAAATAGATGTGTGTTTTCTACTGTCAGCTTTCCAATCTCTATCTAATTCTTACCTCTTTATTTCCAAATATTTTCAAACCTTTTCTATTTTAAAACAAAGAGCAGCTTTCAATATTTTCTGAAAGGTCCTGAATTGCTCTCTTATTACCTTTTTTTTTCACTTTTTCATTGGGAAAAAAAAAAAAAAACCTTCAAAGAAAAATTCCCACATAGTTCTTCTCTGTTCATTCATGACTTAAGTTACTGGCTACTCCCATGACTCCATTGAATCTGAGATCACAATAACCCACAAATTTCTCAATCAAAATAGATATTATTCCTGTTCATCTGATGCTATTGTCTACTCTTTATTTCTGGACATTTTCTTTCGTTGCCTTCATTGGCATCAGATCATCCTCATCTCTGTGACCTTCTCTCTCATCTTGCAACAAGGAAGATCCTTCTTAAATTGACAATTTACTGTTAACATTCAATATAAAATGTTTGCATCAACCCCAAGGGCACTAAGATAAAATGTGGACAACTGTGGGTGAAATGGAAGGACTTTTGTAATTCCTACCTGGCTTGTGAAGTCTAGTTTCCAAATTCTTACTCTGTTGCCCTAAGAACTAACCTTAACACGACCTCCAACAAGAAGGCCGTGGCTACTATTCAATCTATGCCTTTATATACTTATTGTCGCCTGTAGTGGAAGATTTTTTTTTCCTTTTAAGGACGCTTTCATTCTGTCTTCATCTTCACATGGTTCTAGATTTGGGTCAAGACTATAATCCTCTAAGAAATATCCCTGGCTTTGTTATTTCTGTTTTGTGATCTGATATTCCCCTGCATGAATCTTACTGCAGCACTAATCATATGAATTTATAGTTGCCTATAAGCACTTGGATAGCAAAGGTTTCTGAGTTTTTCTATCACTAATGTTTTCATTCAACAATCAGTTACTGAATGTTAGTTAGCAAGGTACTATATGTAATGTTAGATGCTTTAGGAATAAAAATGAAAACAACAAAATATATCATAGCTGCTGCTCTTAAAAATTGATTGTCTAGGTCCGGAATTTGGCAATTAGTAAAAGCAGTAATAATAGTAATAATAACCTAATACTATTGTAGTACTAATAATGAAATTATTAGTACTAATTAAGTCTGTACTCTGTATTGTCAGCTAATATAGGCCATGCACTCTGTAACCTTTGGTATGCATTATTTTTGCTGAACAAATGAGAAGACTGTTGGAGGGAGACCATGGAACCCAGGGTTTGGTTCGCACAAAATCACCTCAATGAAGGAATCTTTGCAGACTCTCCTTTTGTATGCAAATCCACATCTTAGGTCCTTCTGAAGTTTCTGCAGCTCATGACTCTATGCTTTGGATTACTCACTCTAACTTCTGGAATTTGTCATTGTCTTTGTATGTAGCAGTCTCATCTCTAGCTTCTTTCCTCTCAGTACCTGTGAATATCTCCCAAGTTCTGATGTATTGCTGCTACCAATGTTTTCTCTCTATACATAAAATCCATTCATTTTACTGCCCAGTTTTGGTTCCCATTGCTAAGCCCATACAGGAATACAGGTTTTCCCATGTTGTCAAATACCTCACCAAGAAATCCCCAAATCCGAAAAGGCACTTTTCATTTCTCTGCGGTGTCTCACAGGCTGAAATACAGCTGTTATCTTTCTCATGCGATTTTTTTCTTTAGTTTGATTTGAGATCAATAAAGTACACAATTTATTCTGTTTCCCCCAACGTTCTAGAAATTTTTACCCATTTCCAAGTTCAAGTTAAATACTTTCTCTGGCCTCACTTTGGCATAAAATACAGTATAGAAAATTGTAAGGCAGGTATCTGGGAATATATACACTAATTTTTAACTCATTCTTGGGTTTTCACATAAGTTTAGCATTTCACTATTTTACATTTAAATCCACACTTTGTCTTGACATATCCCATTCTCCGCACTTTGGATAAAAGACATAAAAGTGTCATTCTTCCAAATTAAATTTATTCTTATAGGTTGCTTGTCTCCCAAATATCCCCAACCAATAGTTGTGGAAGTTTTATTCTATCTCACAACTCTCTTCTATATTGTTTTGAAGTAGGAAAAATCTCCACCTTGTTCATTTGGACTGCGTACTGTAACAAATCACTCTACTCACGCTCGGTGAGTTTTCTCTTTCAGCATTTCTCACAAAGCTCTAGATTTTTATATTAAAGATCTTAATTTGGTTTTCCAGTTCACTATATTACTGACTAAATGTATTTATACAGCAAGCTGCTTTTAACATAGCCTCTTGCTTAAGTCTAAAGTGTCTTTTCTCCTTTTATAGAGGCCTAATTTGCTGACTTCATTTCCTGTGATTTGTTTTCATAAACAGGCTACCATATAAAGGTCAGCAGTGAGAGTCTAATGTCCTGAAATTGAGCACATGATTATCACTTAATGTGTCTCTTTTTTTCTCCAATTCAGGGATAAAATAAACAGAGGGTGACAGTGGAATATATATTACATATGGAACAAATGCATTTTCAAAGAGCTTGGAACATAAAGACTTTCGCTCTTGGAATGAATTATAGATGGTCTGAGCATCACCATTGTACCACTTCTTTCAGACATAAGCTATAGGTATTTCTTATTAAAAAGCAGTATTTTAAAATTTAAAAAAATAAGAGAAGTGGAAGAGGTGCCAAATAGAGCATTGGTCCTGCCTGTATCAGACTAGCAACATGCATTAAAGTCAGTAAAGCAAACTGCCCTGCACCATTGTGCCATTATACTTAAGTCCTGGTCCAGAGGGACCATTGCTGAGAATTAAAGTGTCGTCTATTTTCAGTGACTGTTGATTACTTTGCTGCTCTGTTGAGGACTTCCAATTACAATGTCAGCTAGCAGGAACACTCCAATTCACTGGGCCCTGCCTTAAGGCCTGTCTGGTTCTCTCAACAAGCCAGTAAATAGATATTCCCTAATATGGCTTTAGGCCGCTATTGCTCTCCAATAGATTTAAGCCAAACACATAGAACCTGGGAGTACAGGACCTATGTCAGTTGTCAAGGAAAATTTATATTACTCCAGCTTGATTTTTAAAAAAAACCCAAAAAGGTCAATGGAAATGCAAAGACTCTTTAACATATAAAAAGCTGGAATTATACCAATAAAAGTATTACACTTTTAAATTTACTTCTGTGTTTTCCTTTACTTGATTTCCCCTAAGGATATCACAGACTGGAATGGATTAACTGCTGAGTTGAATTCCTCTCACATAAATCTTACTACTATTATATCTCAAAATACACTTTACCCTTCAGCATCCATAATTTTTTCTTCTTTACATATTCTGCCTAGGTTATTACTACATTCACACCCATTTCTTTTTTATACTTGATGATTTCCCTAGCTCCTCCTCCCCTTTGTTTCTGGAATTTTTTTGACATTTATTACATGGCATAAAACATCTAAGTCAGAGATGACTCGGATCCTCTTTCAGTTAAGGGACAGTATTGAGGGGCTGGGGATGTGGCTCAAGCGGTAGCGCGCTCGCTTGGCATGCGTGTGGCCCGGGTTCGATCCTCAGCACCACATACCAACAAAGATGTTGTGTCTGCCGAGAACTAAAAAATAAATATTAAAAATTCTCTCTCTCTCTCTCTCTCTCTCTATCTATCTCTTTCTCTCTCTCTCTCTCCTCTCTCACTCTCTCTTTAAAAAAAAAGGGACAGCATTGAATGTGCTTATTTTTTTTTAATTTAACTAAAAGCAATCCTAGTTACAGGTACTATTCTAATAAGCATTTTGTCTTATTCACTTATTTAACTCTCATATAATTTTTTGAGAAGTTACTGTTACCCCACGTTACAGATGAGAACAGAGACAGAATAAGTGTCTCTTAAGTCCACACAACTAGAAGGTGGCAGAGGTAGAATTGAAAGCCTGCTAGTCTATCATCAGAATTCTTGCTCAGAGCCACAATATGAAGTTAGTGGTTGACTAGCGATGATGTCTATATACATAGAACACCAGTGCATAAATATTAAGCCTCCTCCCATTTTTTTCCTTCTGGTCTTTTGGAATGATGTCTTCCTTCCTACTTCACTAGGCAAATATTTAGTGAGTACCTATTATAGACCAAGTCCTCTTCCCCATCCCAGGGATGATGTCAATGACTAAGGCAAATGTGGTTATTACTTATTATACCAAACTTGTAATGTTTCAAGGATCAGGAATGGCACTCATGGGTGATGTCTTCTTCTCTTAGCAGTTTACTCACAGCTCATAAACTTAGAATACAAACTGTGTGCAAAAAATGGGTGAGTTACTTGTATTTTCTGTGTCTCAGTTTCTACACAGGTAAGATAAGGAGGATAATAGTGCCTACCTCTTAGAGTCCTGGGTTCATGAATGAGTTAATTTTTCTAAAGCAACTAGAATCATGCCTGGAATCTTTTAATGCTCCATTGCTCTATCACTGCTCATTCTTCTTCCCCCACCAGCAAGGACTGCTCATATATGATTCCCTCAGTAATTATTTGTTAAATAGAGAGACACAAAAAAGAGGTGCTACTCCTAAGACTGCTAAAGATAATGCTATTCTTTGAAAGCTTTCTGCTTGACTAATTTGCTTTGATTTTTATTTCCTTTAGCACATAATGCTGAGCACAGTCCTTGCATTTGCCAAGGTCTGCTTTGGCCCCTAAAATGTGATCTTTTATCATTAGTCAACTAATGAATACGAGTTCAGTCATTGCTGGAGAATCTTGAACTTATAAAGGAAAAGGTTATTCTTTTCATTGTAACAAACCTATTTATATGAGAACAGACCATTATGTCTTTGGTATAAAGTCTGTGATTTTTGAATAGTTTCTTGAATTTGATATTCTTTTTTCTTTCCTTTAAACAAACCATTATCTGACTCTTACTCATTATTCATTCTGTTTGATACAGTATTCTTTTCATTATTTTCCCCCTAATGTCCAAGACAACACACTTTAAGACTTGTCTTTTCCTATAAGCAAGATCACATTGTCCTTGTAAAAAAATTTTATAGGGACATATTTAAAGTTGACTTAAATTAGTTAATTTTACAAGTTCTCCAAAGTTGGAAGAACTCACTATAAAAATTTACCCAAAATACATCTAGAAATGTTCATTGCAAGATGAGCTCTCAAGGGGCTTCCTCTGCATTTATATGGAACCAAGAAGTAGAGCTGAGCTAATGTTTAGTCTTCTATGACCCTATTATAATTTTACATTGAATGTGAAGCAAAATATGAATCAACTGATAAATGTGAAATTTTTTTTTAAAAAAGCATTTATAATTCAGCAGAAAAAATATTTTGGCAGATTACAACCTGAGCATACTCATTTAATCCAACTTTCATTGAACATCTCCTAGACACCCTGCCAGATATGTGGTAGTAGGTGATGAGATTAAAAATAATGATTATATACCTTCCACTCTAAAAGAGCTGTCTGAATAGCTGAGGGAGGTGGACATGCAAATTGATTTTCTTTTTACTGAGGAATTGATAGGCACAGAGATGTGCACAAAATTCTATAGAAACACTCAATCAGCCCAGTGGGGAGATATAGATCAAGAGTACTTCTTGGAAGAGATATTTCCAAAGTCAACTCTCATAGAATGACAATGTTTAGTTATACCAAAGATAGAATAAAAGCATTCCAGGTACATAAATAATAGGAGCAAAGACAAGGAAGTGAGAACCAGCATAATGCATCTACAGAATTGCAAGTGGTCTGTGTTGCTGGAGTATACAATGAATGATGAAGTGGCATGAGCAGAGCTTGAATACACAGACAGGGGTGAAATTAGAGCTAATTTTTGGTTGTTTTACCCATCCTATAAAGGAGATTATTATGGTTTGGATATGAGGTGTGCCCCCAAAACTCATGTGTGAGACAATGCAAGAAGGTTTGGAGGATAAATTATTGGTTTATGGCCTTAAATCAATCAGTGAATTAATCCTTAGTGGGATTAACTGAGTGGTAACTGGAGGCAGGTGGGTTGTAGAGGAAGTAGTTCATTGGAGACGTAGCTATGGGGTATATGTTTTAAATCTGGAGAGGAGTCTCTCTGTCTCTGCTTCCTGATCATCATGTGAGCTGCTTCCCTCCGCCACACTCTTCTGCTGTGATATTCAGCCTCAGCTCTGAGGAATGGATCTGGCCTTCTATGGACTAAGACCTCTGAAACTCTGAGTCCCTAAATAAACCTTTCCTCCTCTTCAGTTGTTTTGGTTGGGTCTTTCCATAGCAGAACTAGAAAAAGCTGACTAAAACAGAGATTTAAAACCTGACTTGGTCACATTTACTTACCTGTATAATTAAGGTACTACTGGAGTAATAAGTTTTAAACCCGACTTGGTCAGATTTGCATTAAAATAGATTACTACATGAATTGTATGAAGACTGCTTTTGAGAAAATCAAAACTGGATGTAGGTACAGGACCAATAGGAATCTTAAGCTGCAAAAGATGGTAAAAGCTTGACACCATGCTGTGTAGTAAAGCTGGAGGAGGAGAATTTTGCAAGATAATTTTATATGAGCTGGGATCAGGAGGACTCCATGCTTGTTTAGATTTGGGATAAGTCAAAGATGACTCTAGTCAAGATTTATCATTTAAGTGGTTAACTGAATAATAAAAAAGATGAAATATGCTGTGACTCCCTTTTAAGTCATGTATACATAGGGTGTCTATGTAAACACTATTCACTAAAACAAAACAAAACAACAAGGCTTATTTCATAATAAGCAGAAAATCATTAGAGAATAGCCTCTCTTGGTTGTAAAATAAGTGAAAATCGACAAATGAAGTTCTCTCTGAATAAAGGGAAATGGAAGAAAAATTAGTCATTTTGTACAAATGAATATGAATATATCCTTGGATAATTGAAGTTAAAACATGGATTAGGTGGATATTTTCACACTTAGCTATTTTATTAATGCCACACTTGGCAAAGAAACCAGAACATCCAAATTGATTTTCTTTATTTCTTTCTTGTTTCTATATTCCTGCCATATTGACAAGCCATGGAAAACCGAACAACACGCAGAATTTTGCTCCAATTTCATTATGACTGCAGTGACCTAGCCTGAGGGTTTGTTTACTATTGTTGGTGTTGGGTTTCTGCTGATGCTAGAAAGCTGTGTGACTTAGAGGTTGTTTTAGTTAAGGATTCCAGCTGTGCATTCCACTGATGAAGGAAAAATTAAAAGACTCTATTTCTTTTTATTTTTTAAAAAAATTTAATTTGTTATATGTGACCGCAGCATGCATTACAATTCATATTACACATATGAATACCTCTGGTTGTACACAAAGTAGAGTCACATCCTTCGTGTCTTCATACATGTACTTAGGGTAATGATGACCATCACATTCCACCATCTTTCCTACCCATATGTCCCCTCTCTTGCTCACTCTCCCCTTTTCCCCTTTGCCTTATCTAGAGTTCATTTAATCCTCCCATTCCCCATGCCCACCCCAAGCATATTATGAATCAATATCCTTAAATCAGATAAATCATTGGGCATATGGCTTTTTGGGATTGGCTAATTTCACTTAGCATTATATTCTCCAGCTCCATCCATTTACCTGCAAATGCCATGATTTTCTTCTTTTTTAATGCTGAATAATATTCCATTGTGTATATACATTTTCTTTTATTAATTCGTGTACTGAATGGCATCTACGTTGGTTCCACAGTTTAGCTATTGTGAAGTGTGCTGCTATAAACATTGATGTGGCTGTGTCCCTGTAGTATGCTGTTTTTAAGTCCTTTGGGTATAGACCAAGGGCAGGGATAGCTGAGTCAAATGGTGGTTCCATTCCCAGTTTTCCAAGTATTCTCCATACTGCTTTCCATATTGGCTGCACCAATTTGCAGTCTCACCAGCAATGTATGAGTGTACCTTTTTCCCCACATCCTCACCAACACTTATTGTTGCTTGTATTCTTAATAGCTGCTATTCTGACTGGAGTGAGATAAAATCTTAGAGTAGTTTTGATTTGCATTTCTCTAATTGCTAGAGATATTGAACATTTTTTCATATTTGTTGGTTGATTGTATATCTTCTGAGAACTCTCTGTTCAGTTTCTTTGCCCATTTATTGATTATTTTTTGGTGTTAAGATTTTTGAGTTCTTTATATATCCTAGAGATTAGTGCTCTATCTGACATGTGGTAAGAATTTGTTCCCAATTAGTAGGCTCTCTAATCACCTCACTGATTGTTTCTTTTAGCTGAGAAGAAGCGTTTTAGTTTGAATCTATTTCATTTATTCATTCTTAATATTAATTTTTGCATTAAATGAGTCTTATTAAGGAAGTTAAGGCCTAATCTGACATGATGGAGATTTGGGCCTACTTGTTTTTCTAATAGACACAGTGTCTCTGGTTTTAATCTCACCTATCATTGATACTGATTTCATTTATTCCTTATAAGCTCCAGTAGTATCTTAATTATGTAGATAAGTAACTGGAAGCCAGAGACACTGTAGGACAAGCAGTAAAGGAAAGGGAATGTGACATAAAATCCTTGCGAAATGAGTGTAGATGTCCTTCTAATACTGCCTCTGATAACCTTGACTGTTGTTCCTTGGGTACAGAGAACACAATAACAACAATAACAACAACAAACCAAAATCTCTATCTTCAGTCACATTGTATTTGTAATAACTTAGCAGTCTTTTCAGCCCTGTTCTTTAAAATAAATACATACGTTTAGAATTAGCAGAAAACAAATTATACTTACCATGTGCCTTACACATGACTTAGGAAGGGCAAGTAACAAAGTCTTTGGAGTTAAATGGACTTGGTCTAGATTACAGCTTCTCTTTCCTAGCTGTAGAGCTTCATGCCATCACAGTCTCTGAGCTGGAGTCTCCTCCTCATAAGCTTAAGATTTTTCAGAGTACATACGTTGGGGCTAGGGATGTAACTCAGTGGCACAGGGCTTGCCTCATTGCATAAGGCCCTGGGTTTCACCCCTAGCACTGCAACAAACCAAAACAAAACAAACAAACAAACAAACAAAAACAAAAAAAAAACAAGCAAACAAACACATATACACATACATAAATATAATATAATTAACATATTATGTAATGCTGCATAAAATAGGAACCATAAACTCCTTTATGCCATTTGCCTGGGTTATTTCACCTATGGGTCTATGAAATAATCCAATAAAGTATCTTTAACACTTAGATTTAAACATTGACATAATCAAGAGATTAAAAGTAGTTAAAATATTATGTTATCAAAATAAAAGAGAATCAAAATTAACATTTTAAATTAATTTCTCAAATGTATATTCTTTCTACTATAACATTTATTAGAATCTTTATTAAAATTAGTACATCATATTTATGAAATTTTACTTGAGTCAAAATTTGGCTTAAATTTTTGTGTGTACAATTTAAATTCTAAAAACAATCTTATGAGGGAAGTAGGATTTTTGTTCCTGTTTTATAGGTGGGAGAAATGATGGTTCAGGAATTAGTGAACCTAACCAAGTCACAAGTTAAGATAGTAGTGGGCAATTCAGGACTCTAAATATACTATTCAATAGATGCATGTTTTAAAACAGATATATTCTGTACTCAATTTATTTTGTCAAATCATATTCAAGACTAATAAACCCTTTAAAATTAAAATTGAAAATTGTTCTGAGGAGAAAATGACAAGAAAATACTTGATATTACTGTATGGAGCAATTTCAGACTTCTTAGTTTAAGGTAGATACTCTGCTTCCTTCATCCTCAAACTCAGAAGCAATCTTCTCTCACACAGAAGGCAAATACTTAATCTGCACCAGCTACAGTGATCAGACATTTCAACTTTTATTTTAAATTTGTGTTCAACAGGCCTAATTGCAATATATTTGACAGTGTCTGGAGTTAAAAACAAAAAGTTCGAGTTAATAATAAATGTACAAAATCATTCTGGAGCATGCATTTTTAATTGACCTCATATACATTATGCTTTGTTAAGTGTTTATATAACCTGAGAATTTCAGAAAACTTTGTGACTCAGTATCAACAACTAATCCCAAAATATTGATGAGTAACATTCAAGAGGCAATTATTAGTCACTCAAGTGACTCATGAGATTCTAAAAGTTTAAGAACAAAAAGTCATTAAAAGTTGGTCATCCTAACTCAACACCATGACTTTTAAAATAAGCAGAAAAAGACCCAGAAATATAAAATGAATTTTCCTAAATCCCAGAGCTAGATAGAGATGAAACAAGAAGCTTATTTATCATTATATGCAACCTTATGTCTGTCAAAATAGATATTTCTTGAATTAAATTGGCTTTAGCTGAGCTTTTATACCTTTTCAACCTTTCCATTATATATTTTTTTGTTTCTTTTCTCAACTTTTTATATTTCTTTCATCTAACATTATACACTGAAGTGTACTAGTTAAAGTCTATATTAAATTCAGAAAATTAGTGAAACCAATTATATATGTATTAGTTATATATTAATTAATATATAACTAGTTAATATATAACTAGTTATATAGATTTTTATCACATTGCATATATAGAAGAGAGAGTTACATATATGCACATACATAGAATATATATATATATATATATATATATATATATATACACAAAAAAGAACATTTAATTATTGTTTCCACAGTATATTAAACTTTTGGATTAAGTGAATATTGTTAACATAAAAGTAGAAATTTAAAATGAAAGAAGAGGAGAAAAAGGAGAAATGCTAATCTACTGCTTCCTACCAAATTGTGTGTGTGGGGGGGAGGGGAATCTTCCTCTTATTTTACTAATTACAACCATCACTACAAACCAAGTATTTTCAGATAGATTACAGAATGTTGATAGATACAATCTAGGCCTTGAAGATTAGAATTAAGCCTTCTTGAGAAGTACCAAACATCTTAACAAAAAAAATACTATGTCTGTGGTTAGTAAGTTGAGTTAAGCTGGTGTTTTAACCAAAGGTAATTTAGTTACTGAAAAACCCAAATTGCCTTGTTAGGAAGCACCCCTACTTGGAAGGTAGAACAGAGTTCTGACTTTCCCCAGGAACAAAGATATAAAAAATTCCTTTGATTTCATGTATTAAACAATGGTTCTTAATATTACTAGCTCCATAAACCTAATATAAATAAATATATATATGAAGATTGGTGAACCTTTTCTTAATATTGTATTTGAGTTCATTAAGGACACAATAGACTCATCTCTAGTCCTCACTTAACCTCTCCCACAGTTGTAAGAGCTTAGATTCATAGAGACACTGAAACTGGTTATTGTGATTATTTGAAAAAAAAATTCTAATTTTTCAATAGATTGTCAAATAACTGTATCATTTGAAAGTTTCCAGCTTTAAGTGTATGCAAGCCACTGGCCAGCTTTGACAATTTTTTCTTTTTATTTGGAATCTGAATATTAAAATCATACCCTTTGCACTTCACCTGTAAGGTCTGAACCTGCATAATCAAAATACATTGATTCTACCCTCTCCAGATTCCAACACCAATCTTTGTTACAGGCATGTAGCCAATGCTTTTGTGCTAATATTAACTTAGTTTTAGGAGTATAGTTCAGCTGTAGAGTGCTTCAGGCCCTGGGTTCGATCCTTAACACTGAAAATAAAAGAAACTTGTTTTTGGTCTCATAACATTATTGCTCTTCTTATCTAATTTCTCAATTTTTTCCTTAATTTATTTCCCCCAAACTGTAAGAATGTATTATGTGCTACAGAGACTACAAAGAACAAATATGTGATATGCATGTTGCTCTTCCTATCACTGGGGACCAAAACAGACATCTTTAATCAGTCATGCGACTTTTGCTGATATGATCTAGATCCTTCTCAACACACTCCCAAGGTAACTGCTATCTGGGAGTTGACTTACAAACTGAAACCTTTACAAAACCTATTAAGATTAAGCACCCTAACTCACTACAAAGTATACTGAGAAAGACTGACCCCAAAACTATAGATATAGTATTATGGTTATTGTTATTATAGATTCAATCTTAAAGTAGTAAAACATAATCAAAAGAGTAGAGATGAGATTAACAAAGAGTCTTAGATGACATAAAGCCTTAATTTAGTGTAGAAGGACAGGTAAGAATGGACCACCATGTAAAGAGGAGTTGCATGAAAGGCATTCTATTATAGCAGCAACAATTTATGCACAACCAGTTAGCCCTGCAAGATCTTTGCTTCTGTGGAGAATACCAGCCCTCTTAAGGGTGGATGGCGACAAGGATTTGTGAGGGATTCAATGTGTCTGCAGCTCCTGAAAGCCACACAAAGAATCTGGAATCTCATCGTAAATGCAGTGGGAAGCCATAGATCAGTTTATGATAGGGCATTTCACCTACAGAAGGACCACTTTACAGCTGTGTAAAGGACAGATTAGAAGGTGAAGTGGGAGAAAGGGAAGACTTCAGAAAGTTTTTGTATGATTTAATAATTGAATGATAATTGAATAATAAATAATATTGAATAATAAAGAGTTTTTAAGTTCTAATGGGTAGAACACTGTGTCTCATAAGCTATGGAGAAATAGAAGACAATTCTGGTGTGAGTTTTATGACTGTAGCTTGGAGATTTATTTCTGTTCCCAAATTTCAAGCTTACTTGTACTGGTCTCTAAGACTCTGAACTCCCATTTCCATCATAGCAGTTGCTCCCCATTTGGTAGAGCCTCAACATTTGACATATCCCCTGATCTTGGACTTAGTTTGGATCTAAGGCTAATGGCATGTAAGATCTCATTGTCCTCATAATCTTCCCATTAATCTTGAATTTCCCTACAGGTACTTTTTCCAAAAATTCAAGACTTGAATCTATGGTCTTATTCTGGTGTTGCGACTCTACATCCCTGTCTTGCATAGCATGTTTGTGAAAACTTCCCATTTTATCCTCCCTTGAATTTTTAGCTCATCCAGTTGCCACTTGTTCCTGCAGCCCTGAAAGGGACATTCCTACTAAAAAATGTGAAATAGCTGGTCTTCAGAACAATTTTTTTATTAAAGGATAAGAATGAGACAACAGAGGCAAGCAACTACCTTGCACATTTGCAGGAACTGTATTTTACTTTTATAAGTATGGTCTGAAAAATCATAAAGCTATTATAGAGAATAATGGAGAACAGTTACCATCATCTCCTGCAGGCAAGTAACATGAGGGGGAAAAACTAAAACCTGTGGTTTCCAGAGAGGAGAATGCATCTTCTTGTGTCAATTGGACTTTCCCTGAATTATTGACCACAGCTGCAGATAATTTATTTAAAACATTGCAATGCATTTTCTAGCTATTAGCAAATACAGACTGTTTTATAACTCACTGCAGGCTTTTCCAGCCAGGTCATTTCGAATCCCTCCATTTTCATGTCACCAGAATACTCTGGACAGGAGCCAGGATTTCCTAGTGCTCAGAATGCAATTACTGGGTCAGTTTTTGGAAACACTGAAGCAGTTTAAGAATACATCTTGTTTGAGGATGAAATTTAACAAAAGGATCAAGAGAAGCGAAAGCTTTTTTTTTTACTGTAGTCTCTCCTATGTATAAAATGTGCTTGTCATATGCCTTCAGTGTTAAGGAATCTGCTCATTCCCACAATGAGAGTGAAAGACACAGCATATATTTGAATGAGCTGGATAGGTGAGACTACAGTGGTAGAATATGAAGCAAGAATTGACTGGAAGGTAACCTTGTACTGGTGGAAATCAGGAAATATCCAGGTCATCTCAGAGGAACAAAATGTCCTCCAAGACCTCAAAACATCCTCAAAATTATCTTCTAAAAGGCAGTGCTCTGTGTCAAACACAACACTTGACTTTAGTCAACAGGAAAATGTTCATTGATTCACCCAAGTTCATTCATCAGCAGAGTGGTCTTTAGTAGTCCTATAACCTGTTTGGGTCTTAAATTTATTACTTGCCAATTTAGGGAAATGCTGGCTACCTCTTCTGAAAAAAAAAATATATATATATATACACACACACAAATATATAATATATACATATACATATATATTTGTGTGTGTGTATATACACACACACACACATACACACACACACACACACACACACATATATATATATATATATATATATATATATATATAGAGAGAGAGAGAGAGAGAGAGAGAGAGAGAGAGAGACATTTCTCCTATAGAAGGACCACTTTGCAGCTGTGTAAAGGACAGATTAGATATTATATATATTATATGGTATATATATATATATATATATATAAGGAATATATATATAAAGCATGGAAAAGTATGATACTATTTTGGTGATTTTGAAGAAAAATAGGTACAGTTTAGGTCCTTAATGAATGAATGAATGAATATTTCTAAAATATAGATTACCAGAGCTTCTGAAGTTGGCACGGCATCTGTTAGACCACAGTGTTGACAGCAATATATTTATATCTCTCAGGTCTAGTATGTGTTAGATGACCCAGAATGCCCTTTTGATCTGAAAGTTCTTGGACTCCATTCAATCAAATGCAACCAGCATCTTTGGGCAGAATATTTGGAGATTTGCATATCGAACAAGTATCCCATCCCCAGATATTGTAATGAGCTTTCCACTACTACATTGTGAGAAAAATCTCACTTGTAAATAACATTTAAAAAAATTGTCCATTTTGCTATTGACTAAATGTTTGCATAACTATTTTCTAACATCTCTGAGTCCCTACTTGTTTACCTATGTATTATCTATGGTATTATCAAAAACAAAGAAATAACAAAATAGTAAATTAAATAGCAAAAGGTTAATCTGTGCTAGGTCACGTTGGTGACAAGAAAATAGAACAAATACTTGAAGAGTTAACTCTGGTGAGTAAAATTAGAGAAAATAAAAATGTAAATAGGCTATAGAAGCCTGACAATTGGTTGACTGAGAAGCTACTTATCATAGCAATCAACTCAGTTGCCACCATTTAGTGTATGTACAGTGAGAATACTTAGGATCTCCCTCTTAATAAATGGTAAGTATACACAAATATTGTTAATTATAGTCACATTGATATATGTGAGATCCCTAGCACTCATTCATCTTGTATGACTGAGACTTTATACCCCTTGACAAATATTACCTCATTTTCCCCATCCCTAGACTCTGGTAACTACTGTTCTACTTTATGCTTCTATGAGTTTGACTATTTTAGATTCCATATATGGGTGAGATCACAAAGTGTTTGTCTTTCTCCATCTGGCTTATTTTGCTTAGCAGAGTGTTCCCCTCCAAATTCACTCATGTTGTCATAAATGGCAGGATTTCCTTCTTTTTAAAGACCAATTAATATTCTGTTAGGTATGACTGTAATTATTCATCTAATCTATCTCTAAATACCCCACATCTTCTTTACCTAGTCATTGTATGTTGGACATTGATATTTTTGAAAAAAAAATTTGACCCCAAACTGGCCAAATGCAAGTCAATTAATCATCATAAATTTATTAGCATGGATTTTACTAATATGATAAATTGCTATTTTTGTCTAGGATAGTGAAGATATAAAGAAAACCACACAATTGTTTTGGCTTTTATAGAGTAGTTATGTGATGAAATCATTCAAGTAGTTAAACTCCCATGTATGTATTTGTATCCTAAAGTGGATGAGATAAATGGGTAAAAGTTACTATAGTATTTACATATTTCTCTTCCTGAATGGTGATTTCAATATAAGGCTATATTTGACTATTATGTACTTATTGTTTTGTTTAAAATTGTTTGATTTCTTTTGGAATGTTACTAATAGCATACAGTAAGAATACTGTTTTTTAGTACACTGTATACTTGAGAATTACAAAGATAATGCAATTATTGTACCTTAAGTAGAAAGTTTTCAAAGACTTTTACCTCTTAATCAGAATTAATTGTAATTAAGGATTTTAATCTAATATAATTTAAATATTGGTGAGCTGTAGTGAAGTTATCATGTACTCATGAATCCTAATAGTTATGCTATTAATAAATAAAACAAAGGATATATTGATTCAAATTCTTCTTTTGAGACTAATGCTTTTAGATTAAGGTATATATCATATTTGATATTAACTGGCATTTAAAGTGGTTTAGACTAATTTTACTCCTTTAATCATCTACACGTTTTGTAACCTTTTAAAAAATAAGTAAATGGAAATTTGGAAATAATACCTTGAAGAGAAATATGATTGTTTTTGTTCCCAACTAGATCCTGATGAACTCATCTGAGCGCAGTGCAATCTCTGCAGTCAATGAAAGTGATGAACGGTGATCCATTTAATGGGTCACAAAGTGGAACAAGGAAGGTCCCCTTAAGCTATAAGACTCAACTATATTGGTCCCCTGATTTTTCACGGAAAAATAGATTTTGGAGGATAAACTCATGCAATTCTAGCTACTTGAGAGAATAAAATAAGATCTTGGTCGTAGTTGCATTTTTCCTGTAAAGAGTAGCTTAAACATTAACTTCCCAAATTGGGCAACATTGCTAAAACATATTTAACAACAGGCTGATTTGTATACATTTATTATAACAGAAATGTACAGACTGATAGGAACCAATGGGAAAGATACTATGTATTGAATTGAATAGGGAAACTTCTTTTTTTTGTTTGTTTGTTTCCTTATACATGTGGTGCTATTTTATGTATCAGCGTATTGACATTTCATGTATTATTGCTGGTGTTTGTTTGAAGGGGACATCCATGGTTTGCAAATATTCTAAAGGCTGAATAATCTTTTTGAGTATGAGTGATAACGTTTGTTTTCCTTTTTTTCCTTCTTCTTTATCTTCCCTAATATTCCTCTTTTTCTCCTTCCATCTTTATCTCTTTCCCTCTACCATGTCCTGCCTTGGCTTCTCTATTTTCCTTGCAATCTTGCTCAGCACACACTACTTTTCCAGAGCCAATTTGTTTCCCAGAATGGAAGGGACTGCTTATCTCAGGGAGAGGAACTTTGCCCTGTGGAGCTGTTCTGGTCAGATAAGCAGACAGCTACTGATTGGACAGCATGAGCTTGGCTGTGGTCCCTACTGGACTAAGCTGACCAGCAGGAACAGAGTCGGCTGATGATGGGGCTGGGAGCCACTGCCAAAGTACTAGGAAGTGTTTGGGGTGGGATAAACATTTTGGTGACTCTAACCTAAATATGTTTCGCATGAATTGGTCATTTTGTCACAGGTTTTCTCTCTTTGGCTGCTGTTCAGTATATTCCTAATAGATTTGCAATGGCAGCTGAATAAGTGTTGTATATGGACTTAAATTTTGAAAACACGAATCTTCCTTAGCAAGCGCTCATGCAATACCCCCTCTATTAGCAGCAGACTCCTCTGGTGTCCAATTGCTATTCTTTATTGAGAAATGGCCCAGCATTTAGTGTTTCATTTTGTTTAGGTATGCACTGGCATTATAATTAAGGAATTATTTGTGTAGCTTTTTGCCAATGAAGTTGATGCCTCTGACCCTGCAGCTGTGTGCAGTTGTGGCCAAATTTGCTAATCACTGACCCTTGCCTGTCATATCACTGTTTGCATATGTAACTTAGCTTGAAAACTGAGGCCAATGTCTCTTTTCTAGCTGCCTTTCATTAATGTTCTTTCATTTTTCACACGAATTAAGCTATTGCCATATGTGAACCTAGCATATGAAAAGGTAGAGGATTTTGTTTTGTTTTGTTTTGTTTTAATTTTACTGGGAGACTTTTATGAAAAGATACCATATTACTATGCAAATTATTGCAATGGTTTACATAGATCAATAGTTCTTAAATTTGAGTGTGCATGAGAACCACATGGAGGAGTTGTTAAGGTATAGATTGCTGAGGTCTACCCATAGAGTTTTGGATTCAGCTGATATGCAGTGGGGAGCCCATGAATTTCTAACATGTTCCCAGGTCATGATGATCTCATGCTGGAGCTGCTGGTCCAGGGAATATTTTGAGAATGCTTAAAATTGATGAGTAAATTATCCTATAAGTGCCTCTGTCCCCATAGTAGGTCTACCTCCTGACCTGTTCTATTGTATATTTGGTTGCAGCAATCATCAAAACCTAGGCTCTTACTATTCCTCCTCAGTCCTTCTGAGCATAATTTTATAACTAGAGAACATGCTTGAGTCTGCTTTTATATATCCATAATCTATTCTCATCCTCCCTTTCCCTGCCATTTCTGGGATGGTTCATAGGAATTCATTTTCTTCAGATAATGTGCTATGTAGCTATGAATGACTTTCTGTCAATGTTAAACAATTATGTCCTTCAAAGTGGACTAGGTGATAGAAACTTGTTAGTGCCTTTCTTTTGAAGGCTGAGCTGGGCACACAGGCAGAACTAATCAAAGTGTTTGAGTAAATGGGAACCTCATGTCTATTATCCCAGTTTTGCTCATTGTGAAGGTTAGGTGACATTCGAGATTCTGATTTAAAGTTTGGCTTGGGGCTTGAAACTTCTGACTGTAGGCTACTTTGTAAAAATGACATATTGATTTTCTTAATCTTTTTTAAAATATCTTCCTGTATAGTCTTTAAAGAGGCCTAATAAAGTGTTTGTTCATGTCCTTGGCCCATTTGTTGATTGGGTTGTTTGTTTTCTTATTGTCTAATTTTTTGAGTTCTTTGTATACTCTGGATATTAGGGCTCTATCTGAAGTGTGAGGAGTAAAAATTTGTTCCCATGATGTGGGCTCCCTATTTACCTCTCTTATTGTTTCTCTTGCTGAGAAAAAACTTTTCAGTTTAAGAAAGTCCCATTTGTTGATTCTTGTTATTAACTCTTGTGCTATGGGTGTCCTGTTAAGGAATTTTGAGCCCATCCCCACAATCTGTAGATCGGAGCCAACTTTTTCTTCTATCAGACGGAGAGTCTCTGATTTGATATCTAGCTCTTTTATCCACTTTGAGTTGACTTTTGTGCATGGCGAGAGTAGGGGATTCAGTTTCATTTTGTTGCATATGGATTTCCAGTTTTCCCAACACCATTTGTTGAAGATGCTATCCTTCCTCCATTGCATGTTTTTAGCTCCTTTATCAAATATAAGATAGTTGTAGCTTTGTGGATTAGTCTCTGTGTCCTCTATTCTGTACCATTGGTCCACCCGCCTGTTCTGGTACCAGTACCAACCCAATCAACAAATGGGCCAAGGACATGAACAAACACTTCACAGAGGAGGACATACAATCAATCAACAAGTACATGAAAAAATGCTCACCATCTCTAGCAGTCAAGGAAATGCAAATCAAAACCACCCTAAGATACCACCTCACCCCAGTAAGATTGGCAGCCATGACGAAGTCAAACAACAACGAGTGATGGCGAGGATGTGGGGAAAAGGGTACTCTTGTACACTGCTGGTGGGACTGCAAACGGGTGCGGCCAATTTGGAAAGCAGTATGGAGATTCCTGGGAAAGCTGGGAATGGAACCACCATTTGACCCAGCTATTGCCCTTCTCGGACTATTTCCTGAAAACCTTAAAAGAGCACACTACAGGGATACTGCCACATCGATGTTCATAGCAGCACAATTCACAATTTCTAGACTGTGGAATCAACCCAGATGCCCTTCAATAGATGAATGGATAAAAAAAATGTGGCATTTATACACCATGGAGTATTATGCAGCACTAAAAAATGACAAAATCACGGAATTTGCAGGGAAATGGATGGCACTAGAGCAGATTATGCTTAGTGAAGCTAGCCAATCCCTAAAAAACAAATACCAAATGTCTTCTTTGATATAATGAGAGCAACTAAGAACAGAACAGGGAGGAAGAGCAGGAAGAAAAGTTTAACATTAAACAGAGACATGAGGCGGGAGGGAAAGGGAGAAAAAAGGGAAATCACATGGAAATGGAGGGAGACCCTCATTGTTATACAAAATTATATATAAGAGGTTATGAGGGGAATGGGATAACAAACATGGAGGGAAATGAATTACAGTAGATGGGGTAGAGAGAGAAGATGGGAGGGGAGGGGAGGGGGGATAGTAGAGGATAGGAAAGGTAGCAGAATACAACAGTCACTAATATGGCAGTATGTAAAAATGTGATGTGTAACCGATGTGATTCTGCAATCTGTATTTGGGGTAAAAATGGGAGTTCATAACCTACTTGATTCTAATGTATGAAATATGATTTGTCAAGAGCTTTGTAATGTTGTGAACATCCAATAAATAAATAAAAAGAAAAAATAAAAAATAAATTAAAGGACTGGGGATGCGGGGCTGGAGATGTGGCTCAAGCGGTAGCATGCTCGCCTGGCATGCGTGTGGCCTGGGTTCGATCCTTGGCACCACATACAAACGAAGATGTTGTGCCCACTGAAAACTAAAAAATAAAAGATTAAAATTCAAAAAAAAAAAGAGGCCTAATAAAGTCACTTTCTTTACTCTGAAACTGTTGAAGAGAATGTTTTCAGCAGATGTGATCTGTCTGGGAGTGTTGGTATTTGACAATTTTGAGTTATACCCTAGGCCCTTGTCACTTAGTTAAAATAATTAATTACTGGCTACATGTTATTTGGAGACTGCTACTGCCAGGAGGTAAAGATGGATAAAAAGTATCTCTGAAGGATATTTGGAGGATAACTTTGAAACATCAGATGTAACTAGATTTTAAGATCCATGAGGGAAAGAGTCATAGCATTCTTCTTAATTATATCAACAAATCTTGACTATATCTTGCCTTCAACACCCACACTTAATCCATGTGTGAAATAACTGACACATAATTAGAGAAAAGGGAATTCTGAGATAAATGTGTGGTCCTTGGAAATGGAGCATCTTAGAAACAGTTTTTATCAAAGAATCTTTGAAAATTTATAATGCATATATCCAACCTTCTCTCTACTCAGTCATGATACACATAAACAAAATAAAGGTCCCAGACATTCTTGTAGGAAAAAAGTAGAGTAATACTTTCTCTAGCTCTTTTTGTGGTATAATTGACAAAAAAAATGTACCAGTATATATTTAAATTTAATATGCAAATTAAATTTAATATGTAAATCAAGATCATGATCACAATGTTGCTCATTGCTTTATATAGTTTTTTTTTGGTGCATATGATTAAAACATTTAAGATCTATTCTCCTAGCAAGTTTCAAACACATCATTCAATGTTATTTACTATAATCACAATGCTGTACATAAGGTCTCCAGAACTTATGTATCTTATAAATGTAGGTTTGTAGTCTTTGGTCAATGTCTCTCCCCATTTCCCCCATCACCCATAATAAAATATTTTAAAATCAGAATTCCTTATTTAGGATTGTTTAGGTTCTCTAAATTTATTCAAGTGCAAACTCTCTTTCCTATAATGACTTAAAAGTCCTTGAAATCAATGTTATAACAACCTAAACTAAATCAGAAATGTCAATAGTCTTGTTTCAAAAAAGTCAGAACCAGAGTGTAAAAAGAAGTAAAGTTATTGAGCACCTTCAGTGCAACCCCCACCATATACACAGAGTTATATATCATTTAATATCAGGACATATCTATTATATGCAAAGCATCAACCAGTGATTTTGCCATTATGTGGACATTATAGAGTGTACTTACAAATACTAAGACAGCCATGATGTTACTAGGTGATAGAATGTATGGGACTTCCATTGTGTATGTGATCTGTCATTGACCAACATATTATTGTGCAGCACATCACACACACACTCACATTTGATCATCAAACTTATTAAACAACACTTCCAGCTAAATAGCATTATTCTCGCTCTGCAAATGATAACACTACAAATAAAGACATTAGCCGATTAATTGGTGATTTCCCATAGGTGTGTCATCTTACCTAATTATCCATCAAGTGCTTCAAGGAGCTCATATACTTGAAAGGAAGGCTAAGCCCTTGCTTAGGGCACCTGGAACACATAGACACAAACACAGCAGATAGTTATTTTCAGAAGAATTTAATAATAATATTATACAAGTTATATTAAAATAATCATCACAATTTTTTATTTCATTGCACTTATTTTACATATTACAATTTATTTTCATTTTGTACTTTATAAGGGTTTTTTCCCTCCCAAACCTATGCTGTATCTGAAGTTATTTTCCCATCTCTTTTTCCTCCTTCAATATTTCAATTCCAAGGGTACATTCTTAATCTCCTGGCTCCTGTCCAGCCATATCACTCTAAGCATCTCTTGAAGTCTACATTCTCTTTCAGATTTACTCATTTACTCATCACATTTTTTTTCATTGCTTTTCACTTCCCCATGGTGTCCAGCATTGTAATCACTCCTTTACAAAAGCCCCACACACACCATTGCCCCCTTCCCCTCTAAATAACTGAGTGGCTAAATACTTTCTTGTCACATCTCACTACTTTCATGACTCCAAATGGTATGCCACAAACAGGCACGAAATTGACTTGAAGTTCTATTCCATACCCTGGCTAATTTATGGGACTTCTCCTAGAAAAATTGAGCTCATCCCAGAAGAACTATCACATACCTTCCTTCTTGGGGCTTCTCACAGTCATGCTTTTATTTTCAAACTAAGTAGATGAACTTGACTCTTAATAAAATGCAGTAAATCAAATGGCTTATCTCATATTCTGCTTTCATCTGTATTGAATTTTATGTTTTCTCTACTGGAGAAGGAAATGGTGGCTTTAAACAGAGGCAAACCCAACCCTTAGTCTCTATATCCTTCTATCTCTCCTTCTTCCTTAATGCTGTTGTTTTTCACTCTTTCTACTACAACATCTATTTCTACCTTTTAAATAGATTATTTTCTGCTGCATATTTATGAATCACTTTGTATCATTCTTTTCCCTCTGTGCCTTTTTCCAATGAAGTGTCCCTTGTCACAGGTGACATGCACATTGCCACAATGATTCTCATTTTATTAGCAGCTCTTCCTCATGTTTCTTCTTCTTATAGCCAAATGTTGGAGTGATTCAGGTTTGGGACCTTGTTAGTTGCTATTTTCTATCTTTACTCGCTTTTGAGGTATTCTTAACCTGTTCAATTTCTTCTTCCTGATGAAATCCAAATTTATCTTTCAACCTGTGACCTCTTCCCTAAGTTACAGGATCCCCAGACAAATCTCTAACCACATATTGAGAGCTAAATTTTAAGTCTAATAGAAATTTTAGTGTTACTGAGAGCAAACTGGTACTCTACAAAACATTCTCTTCTTCAGTGTTGTTCATTATAGTGAGTGACACAGGCATTCATCATTTGCTTAGATACATAGTAGTACCCTGTTTCTTCCCTTTTCGTTGTACTGGCTCCATCCAATCCCTCAGAAATTTCTTCCCATTGTACTTTCAGAATAATCCCAATAATGCTGTTCTTGTTTCTACCATATATATTTCCACTACCCTAACCCAGGCTGTCATCTCTTCTTTAGTCTTCTCATTTGGTTTTTCCAAGCCTACTCTCATCATTCAACTCTCACAATTGGAGAGTCAATTGCGAGAGTTAAATGATGAGTCAATATCAATTTAGCTCATCTTTTCCTGAAATTTTAAAAATAACCTTTGCAGTGCTATGGATCCAACCAGGGCCTTCAGCAAGTACTATATTACTGAGCTACAACCCCAACCCTAAATTAATCTTTCAACAACTTGATTAACGTCATGTTACCAATATGCTCAAACCTCACAAACACTTCCCATACTGAGTCAAGTAAAATTCAATTCTTTATCATGGCTTTCCCCCAAAGACCCATATGATGTGACTTTTACCTACTCCTGTGATCTTATTTCATAGAGTCCACCCTTCACAATATGCTGTAGCCACACCAATCTTTCTTCAACTTTCCAAAGAAGCCAAACTAATTTTTCTTTTGGTTCTTTGCACTGACTTTTCTTTCTGCTTGCAGTCCTACTCTGAAGTTTTTTATATGACCAACTTCTTCTGAATTCAGGCCTCAACCAAGCTGTGCTCCACTCAGAAAAACCTACTAGGACAAACTTATCTACACTCCACATGACCTTTATCATATTAATGTATTTCATAGTCATCATCAGTTACCACAGTTGAAATTATTTTGTAAGGTTGCTTTCATTTGAATATTTGTGTTTCCTTCAGCTGAAATGTACACTAGTCTCTGGTTTCTTAGCTTATCTGGTTTTATGCAGAATTACAAGAGAATAACTAGATAATAAAAAGAAAAATATAAATTACTTTTAAAACGTTATTATAAATCTTTAAAATAATGTACAACAAAAATGTTGATCTCTAATGGGAAGAGTGAATTGTATAAAGTCATTAAAAATAACTCAAACTCCATTACAATAACTAAAGAATACAATTCCCTTAGGTTAGGGCTGGGGGAAGATTGGCTGTTAATTAAACATTGCAGTGCTTGCTTACGTACATAGTCCTGAAAAACCTACCTTCATTTTTTTTTCTTGAAGTAAATCAAAGTAGACTTATATTTGGCATATAATAAATATGACTTTTACATAATGAAATCATTGAGCTGGTTCATAATTATCATTAGGAGAAGAGTTGAGATAGACCCATTTAATGAAATAGTTAGACTATTAATTTTAAGTATTATTTAACATAACATTCATATCAATGTGAAAATCACTAAATAATGAAAAAAATTATGTAACTCTTGAAATGATGAAGAAAAGAAATTACCCACAAAACAAACAGACAAACAAACAAACAAACAAATGGAATCAAATCGAGCTTTAGGTGTAACTGCTAGCTAAGAGAAATATGTGGGAATAGACAAACATATGGAACTATACCACAAGGATGGAATCAGGCACACCTGGAAATCAAGGAAGTCTATAACAGAAATGATCTACCTTCTCATATATGGAAAATATAATCAGGACTCAAATCACATTCTGTTTTAAGAGCTATATTAACTAATGTGAATATAATTTAAACATGATGAGAAGCCACTGGATTTTTAAAAATTTTTTTGTAGCTGTACATAGGCAGAATGCCTTTATTTTATGTTTTTATTTTCATATGGTGCTGAGGCTGTAACCCAGTGCTTCATGCATACTAGGCAAGTACTCTGCCACTAAGCTACAGCCCCAGCCCCACTGGGGGGTTTTCAAGCTTGATAGTGACATGATTTAAGTTTTGAAAGATCACACCACTGTTTGAACAGCTGATCTTAAGTTGTAAGAGTGGACACCTGGAATACATTACTAAGGCTACTACAGTAGATGAGGTTGAGAAACAATGGTGATGGTTTAAAAATAAGCATAAAAGAAGAGATCTGGGGGTAATGAATAGAAGCAAATTGGATTTGCCAATTGGAGTGTGACAGAATGAGGAACCTAAGACAAATCTTAGATTTGAGTCAGAAATAATGAAATGTATGGTGTTGACATTACTAAAGTGGGAAAGACTGGGGAGGCGCAATAGAAAATACATTATTATTTTTTGTTGTTGTTTGTTTTTGCTGTTTTGAAATATTTGTGAGACATCCACGTGTAGATGTCAGCAATAAAGTTGAATATACAAAGCATACCTTGAAAGAGAAGTTGCAATTCAAGTTTGACAACAGAGTCTGAATGATCCAGAAGATGCTATATGGATTTCTAGATCAAGTCTTTGTTTCTAATCTTCCTAGGAATCGCCCCTCCTTCCATGTACCATACTATCATTCTCCAGAGTTGATCTTAGTGTCCCACAAAGACCCATGTACTCATGGCTTGGTCCGTAGCTTTGGTCCTATTGGGAGGTAGTGGGACTTTAAGAGGTGGAGCTCAGTTATAGGAAATTCAGTCATTGGAGGCATTGCCTTGTAGGGGACATTGGGAGTCTTGCCAGTCCTCTCTCTGTCACTCGCTTCTTTTGTTTCCTGGCCCTAAGGAAGAAGGTTTTCTTCTACCACACACTCCCACCATGTGCTGCCACAGGCCTGGAGTGGTGGGGCCAAGTGAGCATGGATTGAAACCTCTGAAACTATAAGCCAAAATAAACATCTAATCCTCCCATTCACATTTCTTTACCTTAGAGTGATTGTTATGTAATCCTTTGTTTTTCTCCTTTGCTTCCTCCTGGTGTCAACATGAATTTTAAAAATCAGACAAAAATTCTCCAAAGAATAATATTCACTTTGGAAGAGCAGAACACTCTCATGGGAATGGGAATATTCAGAGGTTGACAAAAAGGGCCATATTTTTAAGTCAAAAACAAAAAGGATTACATCCAATATTTTGAAGCAGTAATCACTAGCCACAATGATTAATATCAGGAGTGGCATCAGCCCATGGTTGACTAGACAGTTCCTGGGCAGATTTCTTGATGAAAGTACTTTTTGTGTAAAGTTATTATATCTCCTATGCAAGCTTGTGATTGTGGCAGAGTCATTTGTGATAGTTACTGTCAAGCAATTAAATATAAAAACCCTTCCTTCATAACTGCTCAGCTTTATTTATTCATTTTTTGGTTAAGGTTGATACAAGTGACTACATTTGATTCAAACAATTTTCACATTTCTTCCACGCTCATGAACCGTTTCCTTATGACAGACGTTTGGAAACTGCACCCAATTTTTTGCTGAAATTCCTTCTCTGTTGATCTAATGTCTATATTCACAGTAAGTCAAACTGCAAGATTGGAGGAAAAAGTCCTCAGAATTTTAATTTCTAATCAAGACTTCTGACAACAACTATAAGAAGTTAATTTGTAACTACAAAATTAAAGAAAATAGCACACACAAGATCACCTTCACTTATCTAGATATCAACTACAATTTGGAATAGAGTTCACCATCAATTCTGATAATTTGGTAAAAGAACTCACAGAAATCACTTCAAGCTATTGTACTCGGAGTTACAGATTATTTCAGGGAAAGATACGTATGAGAATTAGGCTAAGGAATAGGTTTATCGCACAAAGTCTGAGAGTGTTCCATAGTTTCCACTTTTATTGGGATGTTACCTGCTTGGCATCAATGTGTGACAATACACATGGAGGACTATCCACCAGAGAGGTGTGTGTGAGCTTCAGGGACAGATCATTATGTATATGTGATTGATTGACTTTTTTTTTCTATATAGCTGAACTCAGTCTCCATCTCCCCTCCCTCCCTTCCTGGAGTTCAAGCTTCTGTTACATGGTCCATGGGTCCTGCCTTGAGTGACCTGGTTAACATAAACAGCAGCTGACGGTTCATGAAGCCACATCATTAGTATGAACTATCAAGTGTGGTCCAATGGGCCCACTATGGATTACAGATATTTATCACTCAGTAAATTCCAAGGGTTTAGAGATTACCTAACAGAAGTCTAGGACAAGACCAAAATTCTCTTTGGGCAAAGCCAAGTTCTTTAGTATACAGTCTAGCACATAGTAGATTGTATACTAAAGAACTTGGCTTTGCCAAGTAGATTGTATACTAAAGAACTTGGTCTAGCACATAGTAGATCTCAACAGATAGTCTTCATGTGATGTTAGCTCTTTCTATTTAACATGAATTAAAACAAATGTTGTCATAAAAATCATCCCTGATCCCACTCTTTTTTAGGGGGGAGGTTGGGGATACCAGGGATTGAACTCAGGGGAACTCGACCACTAAGCACTGAGCCACATCCCCAGCCCTATTTTTTGTATTTTATTTAGAGATAGGGTCTCACTGAGTTGTTTAGCACCTGATTTTTGTTGAGGCTGGCATTGAACTCATAATCCTCCTGTGTCAGCCTCTAGATTGCAGGCACGTGGCACCCGCACCTGGCCTGATCTGACTCTCAAAGAATAGTTATTCTCTTTCTTAGCATCTGCATGTACCCTTTTAAAAAATATCCCATGTGAGATTATTTTATGGTAACTATAGTTTATTAACTACTTTAAATTTTGTTCTTATCTACTAGAATACAATCCAGAGTACCAGAATTACATTTTTTTTTTACAATTTTATTCCCATAATATCTGACACATAGTAGGAATATGAAAATATTTTTGAATGGATGACTTAATTAATAGACTATAAACTCATTACAGCAGAAGGGTCTAACATCTTTAAAATAAATGAATCTTCAGAATCCCGCTGGGTATTTGTCACATACAAAGCTCACAATTAGTGTATGTTTAATGACTGAAAATAGATTTAAGGGATTTCTATTTTAGATTCAGACTTACAGATATTAAAATATTAATATATTATACTTCCAAAGGATTTTATGGAGCTATTAATTGTACTGGATTTATATTTTTTGTAAGTGTATTTTCCTGATTCAAAATTTAAAATTACCCATGAATTCAGACCTAAGCTTAATCATTATAAGCAGACACTGTATAATAAAAAGAGCAATGAATTTGGAGTTTCAGAATGAATATGGTAGCCTTTCTATACTTACTAAATATATGATTTTGTAATACTCCCTCTTCCTGGAATGTTCTTCCCATTTTTCCCAAGTTAGACACTTAGCAACAGTTTATTTTTCATACTTAAAATTCTAATAAAAACACTTAATATAAGTATAAAATATTTGCAAAAGTAACTAGCTAATGTTTGTTATTTACAATTTAAGTAATTTTTTTTTAAAAAAATTAAAACATAACTCTTTTAACCCCACCACAGCTAAACTATATTTTATTACTCATGTCTTACTGGAGACTATTGGTCTTCTTGCCTAAAGATGATTTGAAGATTAAGGCAGTTTAGTGTTGAAAGACCATCACATGGTACAAACAGATTTGTTGTGCCAATTTTCTCCTTCTTGTGTAAGGGAAGATTTTACTAAACAATTGCAATTTTTCCCAGATTATCCTCTTCTCTTAGCTTCCTCTAATAATAATCCCAAATTGAGGAAATTACACACACACACACACACACACACACACACACACACACATATCATATGTAACATACTTATGCACACATTCATGTATAATATATAGGTATTAGAACAACATCTGAATGTGGTTGCCTGTCTCTTTAAACATCAGGGAGATTCTCAGGATTCTTTTCAACTCAACATTCTGGATATTCACACAATTGAAGATGTATTTGCCATTGCTGAGCTATAAGTATGAAAACATATAATATATAGTTTTGCCCTTATCTTTCTTTGAAAACACAAATGGGAAAACATCCATGATGTCCGTTATTGGCAAAGAAACTTGGCCACTGAGGAATCTATCCATTTATAGGATTTATTCCCCACAGATGGAACAGGCTATTCCTGGGTTACTAATGCCAGCAAATTTAGTCAATTATATTTTGGATACTCATTAGACATTTTGCAAATATTATTTTTTAACCCATTATTAAAATTATGCAAACTCATCACAGATTTGAAAGAAATCAGGCTAAGCTACAATAAATCAATTTATATAAAGTCAGTGAAATACAATATAGGAAGGACAAATTTGATCTAGAGCCCTGTAGTTTATTTTTGAATAATGGAAATTCTTTTTCCCCCCACCCTACCTCACACTAGCACATAGTGCTGAAACACTTGAGAAGGGAAAATCAAAATAGTGTTTAAATTAAGCTAGTATTGTGAAACAAACTGACTGTAGGATTCCAAGGGTTTGACATTTTCAAATAATTATACTTGTTGCTTGCATAAAATGACTTAAGAAATTTTCAGAGTTACAGTATATAATTATTTTTATTTCAAATTTATTTGTTCTTTTTAGTTATATATAACAGTAGAAGGTAGTTTGACATATCATACATGCATGGAGTATAACTTCCCATTTTTGTGATTGTGAAGTTATACTGGTAGTGAATTTGTATATGAACAAAGAAAAGTTATGTCTGATTCATTCTACTATCTTTCCCATTCCCATCTCCTCTTCTTTTTCTCCACTCTGCCCTGTCCCAATCTAGTTAATCTCCCCTTCTCTGCCTTACTCCCAACCCTGCCTGTTGAGTCAGCATCCACATATCAGAGAAAATATTCAGCCTTTGTTTTTGTGTGTGTGTGTGGGGGGGGGGGGGAGTTGGTTTGTTTCACTTAGCATGATGGTTTCCAGTTCCATTCATTTACCAGCAAATACCTTAATTTCATTCTTCTTTAAGGCTGAGTAATATTCCATTGTGTACATATGAGATATTTTCTTTATCTATTCATATGTTGAAGGGTACCTAGGGTTCCATAGTTTGGTTCTTGCGAATTGAGCTACTATAAATACTGTATCACTACAGTTTACTGATTTTAAACCTTTGATTATAAACTGAGGACTGGGATAGCTGGATCAAATGGTGGTTTCAGTACAAGTTTTCTGAGGAATCTCAGTATTCCTTTGAAGAATGTTTGCACCAATATGCAGTCCCACCAGCAATGTATAAGTGTACCTTTTCCCCCACATCCTCACAGACATTTATGGTTGCTTTTAGATAATTGCCATTCTGAGTGATATTTCAGTATATTATTAATTTGTGTTTCTCTAATTCTTAGTGCTATTAAATACTTTTTTAATATATTTGTTGGCCAATCATATTTCTTCTTCTGTGAAGTACCTGTTCAATTCCTCTGCCCATTTATTGATTGGGTTATTTGTTTATTTATTTATTTATTTATTTATTTATTTATTTATTTATTTATTTTGGTGTTAAGTTTTTTGAATTCTTTACTATCCTGGATATTAATGCTCTCTCTCTCTCTGAGGTACAGGAGAGAAAGATTTTCTCCCATTCTGTAGGCTCTCTCTTCACATTATTGTTTCCTTTTCTGTGAAGAAAATTTTAGTTTAAATTCATCCAATTTATTGATTCTTGATTTTACTTCTCGTGCTTTACGAGTCTTGTTGAGAAATTTGGTTCTTAAGCTGACATGATGGAGAGTTCAGGCTACTTTTTCTTCTAGTAGGCACAGAGTCTCTCGTCTCATGCCTAGGTCCTTGATCCATTTTGAGTTGAGCTTTGTGCAGTGTTTCAGTTTTCCCAGCACCAGTTGTTGAAGAGGCTTTCTTTTCTCCAATGTATGTTTATGGAACCTTTGTCTAGTATGAGATAACTCTATTTATGTGGGTTTGTCTCTGTGTCTTCTATTCTGTTCCCTTGGTATTCACGTCTGTTTTATGCCAATATCATGTTGTTTTTGCTCCTGTAGCTCTGTAGTATAATTTAAGGTCCAGTATTGTGATGCTTCCTGCTTCATTTTTCTCACTGAGGCTTGCTACACCCAAGGGCTCCATCATTATAAATGGAGAAAAATTGAAAGCATTCCCTCTAAAAATCAGAACAAGACAGGGATGCCCTCTTTCACCACTTCTATTCAACAAAGTTCTGGGAACTCTAGCCAGAGCAATTAGAATGAAGATAGAAATTAAAGGAAAACAAATAGAAAAAGAAGAACTCAAACTATCTCTATTTGCCAACAATATGATTTTATATTTAGAAGACCCAAAAAAATTCCACTAGAAAACTTCTAGAACTCAGAAATGAATTTAGCAAAGTAGCAGGATATAGTCAGAATTAATATTGTCAAAATGGCCATACTACCCAAAGTGCTATACAGATATAATGCAATTCCTATTAAGGTTCCAGTGACATTCTTCATAGAAATAAAAAAGCAGTCATGGAATTCATTTGGAAAAACAAGGCCCAGAATAGCCAAAGCAATCCTCTGCAGTATATAATTCTTAATGAAGGGCTCTGCATGTCCGCCTTTGTGCACTATGTGGTTACAGAAATAAACTTATTATTATGTAAACTTGTAAAACATTGAGTTCTAGCAAGTCTGTCAGCAGTTATTTTATTTAATGCTTCTTCTTTGGCAAGCTTCTGTATAGCAAGTGGCAATGTACTTATGTGTTAACAGCCATGTATTCAGTCTTATAGTAAAAGAAGAAAATCATAGTTAATTGTGGGATTAAATTTAACGGCAATATAATCTCCAAGGGAGGAAAAAAAAACAAAGCTTAACCTAACCTGAGGTGGTTACAAATATGAGTAGACTTAGCTAGTATAAGTAAAAGGAGAAAAGAATACTTCAAATAGAAATAACACCACGCAACAAAATAAGGAGATTCATTGCTCTTATTTCATTTTAGGGTGTGCTTTAGCCAGCTTTTTCACATCTGTGACCAGAAGACCTGACAAGAACAATTTTAAGGAAGAAAAGTTTATTTTGGTGCTCACAGTTTCAGAGGTCTCAGTGCACTGACAACTGATTTCATGTCTCTAAACCCAAGTGAGGCAGAACATCATAGCAGAAGTGTGTGCTAGAGGCAAGCAGTAGGGGACATGACACCCGGAAACACCCAGCTCCTCTCATCAAGAACAAAATATGTACCTCAAAGGCATGTCCCACAGTGACTCACTTCCTCTAGTCACACCATACCTGCCTACAGTTAATACCTATCAGGAGATTAATGCACTCATTAGGCGAAGACTCCCCAAACCCAATCATTTTACTTCTAACCCTTTTTACATTGCTTACACATGAGCTTTGGGGGTAACACCTAATATCTAATTCATACAGGGTCTTCCTTGTATAAAAATATAAAAGTAACTTGTTACCTAAAAGCTACTGCCAGAAATCCTAGGTTTAAAATCCTAGTTTAAAAACCCTAGGTTTGTTTAGAAACCATAGGCATAAAAAATGCTATTCTTGTTTGGAATAAAATTTTAAAATAAAACTTTAAAAAGTTCTTGGCATAGAAAGCAAATCTCCTCACTGGTTCATGGACCTATATGTTGTGAGGTCAAGGCTGGCATCAGCAAGATGGCATAATAGGACCTCCCTTTGCCCATCCCCTGGCAGAAATATTAGTTAAAACAATGATCCACACATGAAAATAACTTCACAAGAGCTAAGTAAACCAAGTGAGAACAGAGATAAGAAAAGATTCATTGAAGAGTTAGAGGAAAGAGAATTGTACCTTACCAATGTTACCCCTTTCCCTACTCCAGGCAGCATAGTATGCAAAGAAATACCCTTCATGTGGGGGAAGGAGAGGCAAATAGACACCAGACTTTGAGTAAATCCTCAACACAATAAATCTCAGTGTAGGGCAGGCCCTATGGCCCCAATCTCAGGTACCAGTCCTATGTAGCAGACTGGTTCTCTGCATTGCCCTAGTCCCAGGTCATGCAATAGCTAAAGGCTCTGCACCATCCCCAGCACAGGACCAGCTCCTATAGTCCTAGACATCAGGTCAGCACCAACAAACCCAGTCAACCAGCAGGCGCCTGGTAATACACGAGCATATGGAACTGTAGGCCTACTCAGTGCCACATTCGGTATATTTTGTTTCAAACATAGGCAGGCACTGGTAGATACAGGCTCCAGGATGGCACAGTGCCAGGATGATCTCCATGTTTCTATCTAGCAGATCAGTCCCTATGACCATATCCTTTAGCCTATTTAGAGTTCAGTAGAACTAAAATGCAGGCTTGTCTTAGTTTACCTCAGTGCTGGGTCAGCCCTCACAAATCCCAGATCTAGGACTACTTCTGTGTACCAAAGATCCATGCAGCTCTCATGGACCTAGTTTCTAGGTTGGCATCTGTACACCCATCCTCCCAGCATATAAGAGTAGGCACAGGCTCATACGTGGAGTCACTAGGGTTGATCTGGAGCCTGTGCCCATTGTTGTGTGCCTAGAGGCTGGGTATACAGATATTGGCCCAGAGGCTAGGTCAATGAGGGGTTCCCTAGTCAACTGCTATAGATTCAGGGCCCCAGGTGAATCCAGATTCCATACCAGCCCTGTACCAGATCAGCACAGTGTACAAATTGTTCTGAATTTCTCTAGGTCCTAGGATTTAGGGTCAAAGGCTAGTGTAGCCAATGTAGGGTCCAACTTGACTCCAGAAAAACCTAGAGCCATAATGGATCCCACAGACTGAGACTTGAAGACCACTTCTGCATGTTCAGCTTTAAGGTCAGCTTGTATATATCCAAGCTCCCTACCTGACCCAGAAATCAGACTACTGGCTGCACCAGCACTACATGAGCCCAAATGAACTCAGTTTGCAGATGAACCCAGAGTACACAGGCTCATCCCAGAACTTAGTCAACCACAGTAGACTCAGGCTCAAGACTGTCTCTAAGGTCAGATGAACCCTGATGAAACTAGCCTTCAAGTCAGTCCTCAGAGATATGGGTTCCATGACTGTCCTCATTAACACAGGTCCTAGTTACATACCTGAAGACAAAATCAACAGGTTGACTCCATTTGGTATAGGTTTCAGGCCTTGTCCAGCCAACCCAAGTGTCAGGTACACTCATCTGCTGGCCCAGGCTTCAGGCCAATATACACAAGTACTCAAGAAGCAAACCTGCTTTAGACCACACCATGTGGTTTCCCAGAATCTATCTCTGAACTGTCTGACTGTTGAAGGTCTTCCTAAAATAATTCCTTAATTCATATGTGTGAGTGTCAGTTTAAGGCAACAAGAAACATGAAAAATAAAGGTGATAGAACACCACACAAAGAACACAATAATCTCCCAGTAGCTGACCCCCCCAAAATAGGGATACAGAGATTACCCAAAAAGAATTCAACATAATTATGTTAAGGAAGCCTAGTAAATTTCAATAAAATACAGAGGAAAAAAATCAATGAAATAAGAAAAATAGTGACTAAAGCTATAAATTGAATAGAAAATAAAGTGAAGAAGAAAAACCCCCAAATAAACAAACTAATGTGTACATTAAGGAACTATAAACATGAGAACAAACTAAAACCAATGTTAGCAGAAGGAAGGGGTCAACAAAGATCAGAGCAGGAATAAATAAAAGAGAACTAGATAATCAAAAGAAAGCATCAAGAGATGCTTTTTGTTAAATGAAAAGATGCTTTTTTGTTGAAGCTTAAAAGGACAAACATTTAACCAGGCTAAGAAAAAACAAAAAAAGACATGACTTAAAATCATTGATGAAAGAGGAGACATTATAACTGGTACCACATAAATACAAATGTGGGAAGCCATTCTCACACGTGATTTGAGTTACCTCCCTGGCTGAGTGAGAGGCGCTTAGACAACTGTGTCAGAGCCTTCCCCACCCTGTCCCAGGTGCAAGGGCTTGTCCATGTGGAGGCGTGCTTGGCCACTGACCCAAAGACCAATCACTGACCCTGACCTTGGAATGCTGCCCCCCTCGACCTTAATTGGATGGGATTTTCCCTTGAATTTTTTGTTCCCCAATAAAAGCTCACTCCCTGGCATGTTCTCTCACTCTCGCTAGCCTCTTGTGTTAACCTCGCCACCGCATTAGGTGGCTGGAGGCAAGAGCTAGGAGGAGCCGTCTCCGGAGCTGGGCATTAAAGGTAACGAGAATATGTCTCTTTTTTTTTAATTTTTATTTTTTTATTGTTGGTCGTTCAAAACATTACATAGTTCTTAATATATCATATTCCACAGTTTGATTCAAGTGGGTTATGAACTCCCATTTTTACCCCGTATACAGATTGCTGTATCACATCAGTTACACTTCCATTGATTTACATATTGCCATTCTAGTGTCTGATGTATTCTGCTGTCTATCCTATTCTCTACTAACCCCCTTCCCCTCCCCTCCCCTCCCCTCCCCTTTTCTCTCTCTACCCCCTCTACTGTAAATCATTTCTTCCACTTGTATTATTCTTCTCTTACCCCTCCTTTCCTCTTATATGTAATTTTGTATAACCCTGAGGATCACCTTCCATTTCCATGTGATTTCCCTTCTCACTCCCTTTCCCTCCCACCTCTCATCCCTGTTTAATGTTAATCTTCTTCTCAAGCTCTTCGTCCTTACCCTGTCCTTGGTTACTCCCCTTATATCAAAGCAGTCATTTGGCATTTGTTTTTTAAGGATTGGCTAGCTTCACTTAGCATAATCTGCTCTAATGCCATCCATTTCCCTCCAAATTCTATGATTTTGTCATTTTTTAATGCAGAGTAATACTCCATTGTGTATAAATGCCACATTTTTTTATCCATTCATCAATTGAAGGGCATCTAGGTTGGTTCCACAATCTTGCTATCGTGAATTGTCTCTTTAATTTTAAAACTCACTAGTTAATTTTTATGCATGGAACCTGTTTTATGAAGCTCGGGTGCTGGTTGCGTGGTACATACAAAGGGTCATAAGAGGCTACTATCAACAATTATTGCTAACAAGTTGAATAATCTAGAATAAATGGGCAAATTCCTTGATAAATACAATCTACCAATGAATAACAAAGAAGAACAGACCAGTAACAGTAAATAGTTGAAGCTATAACTTCTCTCATTGAAGGAAAGTTGAGGACTTGGATTTACTGTTGAATTCTACCAATAAGGAAGTACCAATCTACCAAATAAGGAAGTACTAATCCACAGATTCTAAATGTTGAAGAAGAAACGCTTCCAAACAGGAACCCCTAGACAAATGAGAGCTCATGGAATCCATCACCACTAAAATTTTTCACAGAAATACTTTAAATTGTCATTAATGTAGAAGGAAAAGGACGTTAATTAGTAACATGAAAATACAAAACTTCCCAGTGGAAGTTAGTTCATAGTCTAACTCAAAATTCTTTAACAGTGTGATGGTGGTGTGTAAATAAATCATTTATGCCTTTAGTAAAAAGAGTAAAAGAAAGTATGGAGGATAAAAGATAAAACTATTAAAAAACAGTAGCCACAATGTTTACTTAAGGGATGCATAATATAAATGATAAAGTTGTGATATCAAAAAATTTAAATGTGAGTAGTGTGGAGTTAAAGTGTGGTGTTTTATGATATGATCAAGCTAAACTGTTAGCTTAAATAAGCCTATTATAACTATAGTATATATTCTTTGTGGGTTTCATGGTAGCCACAAAGCAAAAATCTACAGTAGATACACAAAATATATTAAAAAATAAAATATAAAAAGACCAGATAAGTATAAGCATAAAGAGGATCCTTCAATAAGATAAAATTCCCAGTTGACAAAGGTGTTCATGGGCATGAGGGGTTACCCAATCAGGAAGACACTCAAGGCTCATGACATAAGAGGAGGATCCAATAAAAAGACTAAGATAGAGGAGTGGACATGAGAGGAGCAATGTGCAATAATGAGAGTAGTGTGAAGAAGGAAGGGAAGAGATTAAAAAAAAATGGAGGACAATCCAAAGCCCATAAAAAGAACGTTAGTGCTTACTTGAGGGATTCCTGAGCCCAATCTCTTTGAGAAAGTCTCTTTGTTACTTTTGCTCTTACAATAAATCTTTTAGCTTACTATTCTTTAATCCTATTTCTTCCTTTAAAAATTGTTCTAATTAGTTATAAATGATAGAATGCACTTTGACATATCATGCATATATGGAGTATAACTTCTCATTTTTCTGGTTGCACATAATGTAGAATCATACCAGTTGTGTAATCTTATATATACATTGGTAATAATCTTATATATACATTGGTATATATACATTGGCCTTCGTACCTCCATACCCACTTCCCTCCATTCACTACCATCTGCCTAATCCAAAGTACCTCTATTTTTCCTTAGCCCCCAACCCTGCCTCTGGTTAATGTGAATTTGCGAGTGCAGACAAGGAACCCAATACCCCTAGACAGTAACAGAAAGGTTTTGCAAATCCAAAGAAATAATCAAAAGAGTGAAGAGACAAGTTGTCGAATGAAAGAAAATTTTTGCAAACCATACATCTAGTGAGAGGTTAATATCCAAAATACGTAAAGAATTCTATAGCCAGCAAACAAATGACCTAATTAGGAAAGGTCAAAGGATCTGAAAGGTAGTTCTCAAAAGACATATAAATTAGCTATAAGTATGGAAGAAAAATTATTTATATCACTATTCATCAAAGAAATGCAAATCAAAGCCAGAGTGAAATATCACCTCAGATCTGTTGGAATGGCTATTATCAATAGAACAGAAGAACATAAGTTTTAGAGACGATGTTGAGAAAGGGAACTCTTATACAACTCTTCTTGGGAATATAAATTAGCACAGTCATTATGGAAAACAGTATGGAAGTTTCTCAAAATAAAATAAATAATAAAATATAGACCCACCTTTTCATCCATCAATTTTCCCAAGGTGTATCTATCCAAAAGAAATGGACATAATATATTAAGGAAATATTTTTCATTTCTGTGTGCATTATAACTTTATTTATAATAGCCAAGATATTGACCAACCTATCAAACATGATATTTATATTCAATGAAATACTCTTCAGCTTTAAATAAAAAGAAAACCTATATATCAAGAAGATACCTGTACGGCCCTTTTTATTTCAACATTATTCACAACAGCCAAGATATAAAATAAATCCCGATGTCCATTGATAGATGAATGAGTTTAAAAAGTGTGATATACATGAATACACACACACACACACACACACACAAATGGGATATTATTCAGCAATAAAGAATAATGAAATCTTGCTATTTGTGACAATATGGATGCAAATGGAGGACATTATGTTCTGTGAAATAAACCAAGCACAGAAAGACAAGTATTGAATGTTCTTACTCAAATCAGGGAGTGAAAAGAGTTGTTTTCATTGGAGTAGAGAGGAGAATAGTGGTCACTAGAGGCTGAGGGGTATAGGGACTAAGAGGGAGATTAAATAATGTGTACCAAAGTACAGTTACAATTTATCCGAATCTTGAGGAGGTGCACTAGGGCATCTGGTAGGCATTAACCTCCTGAGGCAAATGGGATGCCATAAAAGATTTAAGTGAGTAGTGGGCAAATTAAAACATGTTATGAAGAACACTTGGATTGCAGAATGAATTGAGAAATAGGGATGAAGGTGACTATCCAGTTAAATATAACTCTGACAGATACTTATGGTATGTTGGTGGGTTGAATGAAGATACGGAGACATAGCCGCAATGCACAGGAATAGGTATTTTATTGGTGATAAGGAAGAAGCTGGTGTCAGTGTGAAATCCAAGTGTCTGGTATAAATGAGTGAGTGCAATGTGCTGCCATTACTGAAATAAAGAGTCTATTTTGGAGAAAAACTATGTTTTTAGGAATCAAGCAGGCCATGCTGGTGATAACTTGAACTCTGAGATCCTGTAAATAAGTATAAAAAAGTGTTCACTGGTTGAGTTTCAGCAAGAGTGATGGAAGTAAAGTGGAATGGGTGGATTTTAGATTGTCACAAGAATGGTTATTCACTTCAAAAGAAGTGATTATAATAGAAAATGAACGTTTTAATCTTTCTACATAGTTTTCTCAGAAAATGTTGCTAGCACCTGGGCAAAAGGAGGAGCCTTGCAAATAAAGAGTGGTTGAAAGACAGAGATCTCCAGAGAAAATGAGAGTTGCCTCCCTGGTGTTCACAGTTCAAAGGGAAGTGAAACTTGGAGCCAGGCAGACAGTTATTTACATTCCAATGGAATGCAAATGATAGAGAACAAAGGTTTCCTGCCCTCTTTACAGAGGAGAGGGGCCCCTGTAACCTACATAATTCAAGGTTTTTCTCTCAAAGTGCAAACCCCTAGATGTGCAGAGGAGTCTGGGTGTGATAGGTTGACCTGTGGAGCACTGGGTTTGGGAAATGGTATGGGGTAAGTCATAGTAACTCTGATCTCTGTTCCTGAAACTTTTTTAATTTCAGGATAAAAATAACTAAATAGAAATGTTAGAACTAAACTCAATTGTTTCTCCATTACTTTTGCCTTGCAATATATTGGCACCTTTCTGTGCCTACAAAATGTAGAAGACTTGGGTAGCAAGCAGGCTGGTGCCTTGAATTAACTTGCGATGATTAACAATACATTAAAAACTAACTTATTGAGCAATTCTATATTTTATATTTCTTGATTCACGTAATTCAATTAGCAGAGCAACCACATAAGGGTGGGTATATATTTCCTCTTTAAACTACTTAAGAAGCAGCCTCAGGTAGGTTATGAAATTTACCTGAATGATGAAGTTCAGATTAAAGTCTATATCCTCAATCTGGTTTAGACAGATAGGTAGATAGGTAGGCAGATATATATATATATATATATATATATATATATATATATATCCTTATGATTTGTACAAGATATATAGATATGTCCTATCTATCATATATCATCTGCAGCTTTCATCTTTATCTGTTTGATCCTTCATAGAACTTCTATGCCTATTCCTAAATCCAGTGAGATGGACATTATAATTTCTCAAGGCCCTCTAAAGTGAATATAAGAAGTACATTTAGGATATTAGTTAAGTTTACTCAAAGACCATACTCTTAATGGTCCAAAAAAGATTACCGTTAGCTCTAATGTATTGTCATTCACTTTTCCAATATCAAATTCTACTCAGCAATATTGCTCAATAGAATTTGCCACTTAAAGTGACACATATATTCCAATTAATTCTATGTGTACATTATAATAGAATTTAATAATATGATTCCCCTTCCACTATTAAATTAAACTGCATGATGCTTCAAATAATTGAATGTCCCATAATTTAGAGCACCCAAACGGAACTCTCTCATGTAGCTCCAGATACCTATACAGTGGCAAATAATAAAGCCCAAATTGAGCCCCCTTTACTGTTTTCCTAGAAAAGTCAAAATCATCAAATCTTCCCTCTTTTCTTCTTCCTCTGTCCATAGCTTTCCAGAGTGTATGTGCTCTGTTTCCAAGTTTCAAGTTCCAAAATTTAGAAAACCAAAAGAAGCTTCTAAAAACAAAGATTATCCAGAAAGTGAGTAATAATAACAATATGATAATATTTCACAAGCAAAAATAAATTTCAGAACCCCACAGAAATCACAGTTTAGACTCACATGGTTATTACTACCAGGTTTAGACACAGACATTGGAGAATCAGGAGAAAAGGGCTGATGGCCAAGGAAGAAAAGAGAAAAAAACTGAGAAAAATCTTGGTTTTGGATTGGCCAATCTGAAAGTTTATCCATGCCAATTGTAAATAGAGATGACTATGTGCATACTAGAGTTTTGTGTCTCCCTTTGAGGCCAGAATTAAAGACAGGTAGTCAGCCAAACTGGGTCTTTGGGCCCAGGAAGTTAGAGACTTGCAACTTTCAATCCCCTGAAGGACTGAAATGCCTTTAGAGCCCTTCCTCTACCCTTATCTAGATAACCTACATTTGCTTCAACCTGTTGCTAAGGTAACCTGTCCCGGGGATTGTCCCTCCCTACAGGGAGTTGTAAAAGTTGTTTATTAAATGTGTCCTGAACCCATTCCACCTTGCCCCCCCCCCCCAGCCCATCTGCTTCTCACCCTTTTACCATCCCTCTGGAACATCTCCTGGGCATGAACTCAGGAAAGAGAAAGATAGGGGGAAGAGAGCAGGAGAACAAAGGAAATTTAGAATGTATAAAAAAGGCAGAATATGCTCACGTCTTGGGATGCCGGGTACCCTTCTCCTTCCTCAAAAGTCTATGTTCCCCTTTTTAAATCAACTCTGCTTCGTATGCTTGTCTTGGTGTGCTTCTCTAAAGTTATACTTCAGTATGTGAGGAAACAGGACTCATCACCAGTAACCAGAGGTATCACATTCAACAATGAAGGGTGAAAAACAACAAATTTGCTCGGCTGAGAACTGTGTTTCTTAATAACATTAACATCTAACATTGTTTATAGGATCAATGTTGTTTTGGACATGATATGGTCAGAAGGGGCCTATCCCTCCTCTTAGCGTGGCTACAAAAGGCATCCTGTACTTTCCTCCCTCCTCTCATTTTTTTCCTTATCCACTGTTTACATATGGAAGATTCTGAGGCTCCACAGATGGAGGAAATGTCATGGGAATACCATGGAGGATTATGTGGATGCTCAACCTCTTACTTGAAGCATTAGATTAAATTTTGAGTAAAAACTAAATCATGCAATGTACCCAAGACCACAGTCCAAATATTTAGAAGTTCTGAGATCAGACAAGTGATCAAAGGAGGCAGATTTAAAAGGACCACCTAAGGAGGCTTTATTGAGACCCCCTCTTGAGCGGAACTCTATCAGACAAGACAGACAGAGTGGACAGGAAGAGGGTCTGAGGAGAAACCGCATGGGACCAGACTGGAACTTTATGGGGCTCACGGCAGGAAGGGAAAGGCTTGGGACAGGAAAAGGGATTTTTAGAGTTCCTTGTCCCGCTGGAGTTGGTGTGTGTTGGGGTGTGGGGGGGGGAGCTGGCTGAACTCCAGTACTGGCCAGGGGATCCCGCTGATTTACAAGAATTTCCCACAGGCACCTGCGGAGCTGCTTGGTGCTTTGTTCCTAGGTCACCGCCACTGACTTGATAGAAGTCACTTCTTAAACAGAAACTTTAAAATGTTCTTATTTGTTCTTTTTACTTACACAAGACAATAGAGTATATTTTGACATATTTATACAAACATAGAGTATATTTTATTCTAATTAGGATCCCAGTCTTGCTGTTGTACATGATGTGGAGATTCACTGTGGTGTATTCATGCATGTACATAGTAAAGTTAAGTTGAATTCATTCATTCTACTGTCTTTCCTATTTCTGTGCTTCCTCCCTTCCCTTCAGTCCCCTTTATCTAATCTACTAAACTTGTATTCTCCCCCCACAACACCCCTTGTTGTGGATTAGCATCCTCATATCAGAGACAAAATTTGACCTTTGGTTTTTTGGAATTGGCTTATTTCACTTAGCATGATAGTCTCCAGATCCATCCATTTAGTGGCAAATGTCAAAAAGTCATTCTTTTTTATGGTTAATATTCCATTGTGTATGTGTACCATATTTTCTTAATAAATTCATCTGTTGAAGGGCACCTAGGCTGGTTCCATAGCTTAGCTATTGTGAATTGAGCTGCTATAAACATTGATGTGACTGCATCACTGTAGTTTGCTCATTTTAAATCCTTTGGATATAAACCAAGGAGTGGGATAACTGGGTCAAATGGTGGTTCCATTCCAAGGAATCTCCATACTGCTTTCCAGAGTAGTTGCACCAATTTGCAGTCCCACCAGCAACATATGAGTATACTCCCACCCGCACACATCTTCACCAACATTTGTTAATTATATTCTTGATTGTTGACATTCTGACTGGAGCGAGATAAAAAATCTCAGCGTAGTTTTAATTTGAATTTCTCTAATTTTTAGAGATCTTGAACATCTTTTCATATGTTTGTTGACCATTTGTATTTTTTCTGTGAAATGCCTGTTCATTTTCTTTGTCCATTTATTGACAAATTTGTTTTTTTTAAGTTTTTTGAGTTCTTAGAAAACTGTGTCGTTTCTGCCTTTTCTACTGTGTCAACATAATTCTCTTCTACCTACATTTATCTAAAGCCAAGAAAATCCCTAAATCCTTCTTTGCTCTGAGTTACTACTGCTGTTGCCCTGTCCCATACTTCAGAATTCTCTAGGTCTGTGGAGGTTCTCCTTTGTGCTGCAACTTTCCAAGCTGAATAATCCCTATCAACTGATTTCTATTGTGTTATACTTAACACACTCTGTTCTATTGTGTTATAGATCCTGAAATGTTTTCTTTAATGTTCCAGTGTGAAGGTTCTGAAATTGAGTGCCCACTGAGGATTAGTATGTGCTACTCAGAAACATGCCTGTCAACAATTTTTAAATTTTGTGAACCTTGATTAAATTTTACTCTTTCAGTGATGAAAGAACAATTGGCCTTCTTCACAGTTTATTCCTTTTTTCTGCTTTTTTTTTAGCAGTAGGTGAATCTGAAATCCCTATTTTTTGTCTCACATTTTTCTCTAGTATTCCTCTACTCTGTTGCACAGAGCTACATTTCTTTATCTATCTATCTATCTATCTATCTATCTATCTATCTATCTATCATCTATTTATATAGTATTTTTTATTTTTGGTATTGGGATTCAACCCAGAAGTGCTTAACCACTGAGCCACATTCCCAGGTTCCCCTTTAAAAAATTATTTTGAGACAGAGTCTCACTGAGTTGCTCAGTACCTTGTTAAGTTGCTGAGGCCAGCTTTAAAACCACTGTCCTCCTGCCTCAGCCTCCCAAGTCACTGGGATTACAGAAGTGTGTCACTGTGCCTGGCTACGTTCTTTTATTTTGAAACAGAGTCTTACTAAGTTTGGAGGTTGGCCTGATACTTACAATCTTCGTGCTTCGGTCTCCTGAGTCTCTGGATTTTATTACTTGCATTATAATAAATCCAAAAACTTTTTTCTTAATTTTCTTTTATCCCTAGGGCTGACACTTTTCTTGATCATAGTTGTTCCTTCCTTTCTTTCCCTTTGGAGAGTATATATTTGTTGGCTAACATACTTTGGAATATTTTGCCTGTGTAGTTGTATTTAGAAAGAAATATGGTATTGGTGGTTTCTGAGTCTGAAAATATAATAAATTTAAAGAAACCATTCTCAGCCTCTCCTCCCAGAATAAGGCAACTCCACTGTGGAGGCCAATTCAACATCTGTGTTGATCAGATGCTCCATCTCTGGGGCTTCTGTGTGACACATCTTTAGTTAGTCACCTCTTGTCCTTGGACTCCAGGCCCCAGTTATTTGCCTGGCATATTTTTTCACAGCTTGAGCTATCCTACCAGTTTTTTCATTAAAAAAATCACATTTCCTTGAAATTCATAGGAAAATGCCTAATTTAGACATTCCCTGGACTTTCTTCTTTCAAATTTCTCCTTTTCTTTTCTTTTTTTCTTTTTTCTTTTTTTTTTTTTTTTTTTTGGTAACTGTACTTCTGTGTTTTCCAAACATTGTATCTACAACACAAAACCACACATCAGAGCCTTTCCACTATGTATAGCAGCTGTCCTTACCTGACTCTGCAGCATTCTGAGATTTATTTTCATTAATTTCTTGGACTATTGGAATTTTGTGGCTGGGAATTTTTTTCTACTACTAAAAGTCTTTGTTTCTTGTTATTGCCCTAGTAACTAAAGAAAAGCAAAACAAACAACAACAACAAAAATGAAATAAATGAATTTTGTTTATATATTACTCTTTTATCTTTGGTATGTTTCTAACTGCTCAAAACCTAACTTTTCTCTAAAGAACAGTTCTCTATTTCTGTTATTTTTACTTCTACATTTTTCAGTGTTCTAATTGATCACTGAACAATTTATTGTTTATTTGAAGTATTTTGTAATGGTTGAATCTCTTGATCAAGTTCCTTCCACAATTTCTAGGCCAACTAAATTCTCCAACTCTAGGATCTCATGATGAATATGTCTTTGGTTATATTTATAGTGTTTAGATATATTTTCTTCCTCTTCAACCCAGAATGATGAACCATTCTCCATACTACAAAGGCTCTCCTTCTTTTGTTACTGTTCCTTGTTAAATTTTACTCTCTAGTGCAGGTGAACACACATTAGGTACTGAATTCTATATCTACAATGGAGACTTCTCCAATGCTCATTGAGTATTCTCTATACCTACAGAAGCAGATTAAAAGGAAAGGGTTTTTTTCAGTCTATTTGATTTGCTATAAAAATATACTATAGACTGAGGGGTTTATAAATAGCAGACACTTATTTCTCACACTTCTTGGAGTCTGGGAAAAAATACCAAGGCAACAGCAGACTCAGTGTTTGGTGAGAGCCTACTTTCTGGTTCACTAATAACTGTCTCCTATGTCCTTACATGGTGGAGAGAAACAGCTAATTCTATGGGGTCTCTTTTAAATGGATATTGTATCATCCTTATAAAGGTGGTGGGAAGGGTAGCCAAATACCATGTCCTTGAATCCCCCTGTATTGTTCCCCAAAACCTAGCCAAGTTAAGGGACCAATGAAATCGAGCTTTGCCTGGAATATCAGTACCTTGAAGTACCCTGAATTTCTCTCACATATGCTGGGACTTAGGGAAAATTAGTATTATCTGTAGAAAGCAGTTTTTGGTACATATGCCAGGACTGTTGCTCCTTGGGATGCTGGTCATACAAGCAACCAATCAAGTTAATGCTAGTGAGGTTGCTGTTTCTGCAGACTAACATATAAAACCCATCTCTCAGGGGAAACTGGCCTGGAACTGAGGTCACATTGAAAGAGTATGTGTAACTTGTTCAGTCAGCCACCACTGGACAAAACGCTGTGAGGGACAAAGATACTACCTGTTTAGCTGATCTCCCCTGGACCTTCTCCAAAAACATTTCTCAATAAAACCTTCAGCTTCATATGTTGTCTCCTGGTATTTTATTTGTTCTCTTGGCAATCTATGCAGTGCTGTGACATACTTTGGCTATGGGTCTAACAAACACTAATTCCATTCATGAGGGCTCCACCCTCATGACCTAATTACCTCCCAAATATCCCACATCCTAAAGCTATCACGTAGAAATATTTGGGTTTCAACATATGAATTTCAGGGTGACACAGATATTCAGTCTATCGCAGAAGGGACAGAACCTAGAAGGCCTCAAAGGTCAACAAAAGTTAAGTTTTACTTTTCTTTTCCTCTTCTCTTCTTCATATCCTAATTCTAGAGACTAGAACTTGTGATAATGGAGTGAATAGAGATTTCATGGAGACTCTGCTGCATTTTTCCTTTTGATCAGAAGCTTCCCAGGATGCAATAAAAGGCCATGTCTAGATGCAGTAGAAATTTAATCAGGCACAATTGTCACAAAATGTACCTGTCAATATCTTCAGTGTGCCTCAACAGTGATAGAGGAGAAAAGAGCTTTGTTTCCCCTAAGTTTGTTCATTTTCATCTTCAGTTACATTAAAATACTGGGCTGTGCTGCATACACAACACATACACACACACTAGTGTGTTTGTAAAAAATAAATTCATCAGAAATATAATGTTAGAGCAATGTTTTTCTAACTATGGCACATGAGCTACCTGTGTTAAAATAACTAGAGTGCATCTTAACAATATAGATGTTTGAGCCCCTTCCAAGATTTACTGAAATAGAACTTCAAGGGCCCCCAAAACTAAAAATTTTAAAAGTCATTCCAGTGATTCTTATGAATTCTCTAGTTCAAGAACCACAGCTTTCATATATTTACTTTGAATTCATGAAAGCTTCCTGTGTGCTGTGTGTGCATGTGAAATCACATGCAGATTACATTTTGTATCAGTATTTTCTTCTAAACATGAAGTCAAAAAAGTACCTTTAAGTGTTAATTTTAAACACATACACACACGTGTACACAGTTTTTTTTTTTTTGTAAAATAAATCTCTGTATACCACATGCCTCTTTGAAAGAGTCTCAGTTCACATTAATATGTAAAATACTAAGAGAGCTCATGAAAATTTGGAGTTTCTCAAATCTTTCAAGTGACTGTTCATTTGATCCCCTATTATATTTTTTAAGTAAAACTAAAATCATCCAAGGTCAGTGCGGGTAACAACATTCTACTCAAATATGAAATATCTTAGTTGTAAAATATTATAAAAATTCCTGCCTTCTATTTTTTTGAGTTCAAGTAGTTTTTCAAGCAAACCATGAAGTTTGGAAGGACTTTTTTCTCCACCTATCTATAAGTATAGAAATATCCTGTGTTAAATATGCATAAATTTATATAAACAGACTTATGAACATAACTTTCATGCTCTTGATAGTTATTTAAACTCTCGCTTTAATCATACCATCTAGCAATAAACTTAGAATGTTAGTATTCAAAGAGCAACTAGGAACAAATGGAACACTTTTGTTCTATATTCTAAAATTATTATCTTTGCTGTTTGTAAACAGACTCATTTAACAGGCATTGAAGAGTGAAAAAATATACAGCTTTGACCTAGATTGAGAAGTTAAAAATATAACTGTTAGCAAATAGATCAAAAACACACACAATTCTAGATAAACCAGACATAGATTCTAGATAAACCAGACATAGATTCTAGGTAAACCCCTTCTTCCTTCCTTAAAAAAAAAAAGTACATGCACACATCACAAACTGTTGCATTTAATTTCATGATTTTTCATAGTTTTTTTCTTATTAAGGACACATTATTTCATTTTATTTTTATGCATGTCAAAAGGGCAAGTAAATATTTATGTGATTTGTTAATAAATCTCATCCTCCACTCATATTTCTCTTTTCAATTAGCTGTCTAATTACTGTCCTGTAAATTATTCTTAAAGGAGTAATAGTACTATTCCTCACCAGGAAGGGGACACTGTGTATGGAAATGGATTTCTCCAACCATACTGAGCATAATAAATGTTATAGTTTAGATATTAGGTGTGCCCAAAAACTCATGTGTGAGGCAATGCAAGAAAGTTTAGAGGTGAAATGATTGGGTTGTGAGTCTTAACCTAATCAGTGCATTAATCCACTAATAGGGATTGACTGGATGTTACCCATAGGTAGGGAGGAGGAGGTAGGTCACTAGGGACACTTGGGGTATATATTTTGTCCCTATGCGTGGAGTACTTGCTCTCTATGCTTCCTGGTGCCATATTCTGAGTAGCTTTCCTCCATCACATTCTTCTGCCATGCATTCAGCCTAGAGAAATGGAGTCCACCATCTATGACTGAGGTCTCTGAAACTCTGAGCCCCCAAATAAACGTTTTTCTTCCCTGGTGTTCTTGTCAAGTCTTTATGTCATGCCAGTGAAAAAGCTGACTCAAACAATGGATCTCATGGTGAAGGAATGTCCTTGAGTACCTACGTCCTGAGAATGACAGGAATATTATCCATTATTTGGAAAGAAATGTTTTAGATTATTTTATTTTTATTTTTTTAAAGAGAGAGAGAGAATAGAAAAAGAGAGAGAGAATTTTTAATATTTATTTTTCAGATTTCGGTGGTCACAACATCTTTATTTTTATGTGGTGCTGAGGATCAAACCCAGCGCGAGCGTGTTACCACTTGAGCCACATCCCCAGCCCAAGATTATTTTATTTTTTAAGGTGACTGGTGACAAGGACCACACTCTTTCAAATTGAACACACATACCACCCTCTCAGCTCAGAGTAGGAGTCGGTCTTTCCATAGCAGGCTGGATTTGCTAATGGAGGACAAAAGGAATTGGATTTGTCTCTGCAGTCGGAGGGACTCCTAATGTGCTACTCTAGACTGAGAAAACATTGTTTTCAGGAATGGTCAGCATTTCTGAAGATTTTGTGCTGCTGAGATGGGGTGTGCCTGAAAGGAGCCTTAGCCCTTCTTTTCTGTGAGACCAGTAGGTCAGACTTCTGGATTTTATAAGTTGTCACAGATGTTATAAATATTTCACTTCACTATCACTTTACCTCAATCTATGGATAATGCTACTCAAAATTCAAACCTGCAGGTACATCATCATGCAAAAAAAAGTTTATATTTTGGAGGGTCTAGATGCTTTCCTTATTTATGTAAGAAATGGCTGATGACAAAATAAGGTGAATCTTAAAAAACCTAGAAAACCCAGGTCAGGGGACATTTCAGTCATTTTTTTTTTTAGCTTCAACACCAACTCTGTCCCTCTTTAGGCACTATGTTTGCTCATTTGATTGCTTCCAAACAATGCAATTCTTTATTTTCTCTAATGTCAAATTGACCATGCTTCACACACTTCAGATCTTTCCTCTGTTTTCTGAGTAGTGAGAAAAGGAGGACAGGTCTTAGAGTTGGTCTTAATTAAATGCACACAATATAGTTACTAGAAAAGCATGCTATTTTTTCTTATCACCATTACTTAGATAAGAATTTTTAATATTAAGCATAGAACCAGATATAACTTCTTATCTATGTAATTAAATGTGACATTAATGTTTGAGATAACCATAAGGTCATTTTTTTTTCTTAGCTTTTTTTAAAATGAAGAGATGACTGATAAAAATATGAGCTTTATGGGTATCTATCTAGTAGATCATAAAAAGAAATCCAGAGATAGAGCAAAGAACTTAAAATTTACTCTTATGGGAAGCTTTCATGGTGAAATCTATGTTTTCTTTTAACTTCCTAGCTTAATTGTATTTTTGGCATTACTAAGTACTTCAATGTGGGAGGGTTTGCTAAAATTACAAGAACTCCATATAGGAAAGTTTAGAAAAAGTATGAAATGATTTGTTTAAAATCATAAGAAAAATCAGCCATGGTGTGAATCATTAATTAGAAGCCAGACCTTTGTACAGGATATTTACTATGCAAGGGGACACCACTTTTTGGTGCTTTTCAATATGTAAAGAATACCATTAGTGAAAAGAAAAGGAAGATCAATACATGATATGATAATTGTATCAATGCGATCGATAAGGATATTAGTGGAGAATATAGTTAAAATGTAGCAAGCATTTGCTTATATGTTGTTATATAGCAAACTATTCCCAAATTTTAAGTGCTTGTCTTCTGACTTTCCCAAGGTGGATTGAACTTCATCTCTCTCAATATTATAGGTAAAAGGCTTGGTTTCTTCAGATCTAGTCTGGCCAGTCATACATTATCAGACCTACCTGATCAAGATACTAAGAGCAGGTCACAGAAGGGTGTAGTTCATGGGTGGAGGCATCTTTAGAGAATAGTTATCACGGTTAGTAAGAAGGTGTTCCATGGAAAGAGCAATGGAATTTCATGGAAAAGCTTATTTTTCTTTCTCTATTAAGTAGACTAGTCATCAATTATTGGAACTGGAGAAGACTTTAAGTATTCTCTATAATATAGAATTTAGTCTTGGAAAAACAAAAGCTCAAGTAAGAGAAAAGCTTATTGTGTTTGTAAAACCTGAAATTAGTACAGCATCTTGATAATTTTAGACTATCAGGATGTCACCATATTTTAACAATTTAAATAAGAATTGAGGTGTAGAAAAAATAATATATGTCTCAACTCAAAAATGTACGGAAATTTACTTGTTATTCTAAATTTCATATTTAAAAGAAAATAATAATAAAAGATATATAAAGCTAGATGTAAAAAGTTTTGGTTTTTTATTATACTTCTGTTATCTCCTTCACAAAATTGTGACGTGCGTTTGCAGTGATGTAGGTCTCCATATACTTAGTATGAATGCTTTCATTTGGACCATTTTTCATTTTTATGAGGTGAAGATGATATGAGTAGCATTGTATCTTTTTTGTTGTTGTTGTTAAACTGAAGTTTTATAAGTAAAAAAAAAAAGCAAAATAGTGATAATCCACATGGGACTTCTGATAGATTACTCTAGGAAATATATATAATGAGAAAAGATAGTCAAAGCTACATATTAGCCCTTAATTACTACTGCCCTGTGAATTCTTTGGCAAGAGGCTTGTTATTGCTGTGAGGGTACAGTGTGTCCCATTATTGTTAAATGTATTGGGTATTATGGAGACTAGGGTCTGTGGACATAGTAGTTAGATTGGACCGATAGGATTGAAATGTGAGAATTCCCATCAGAAAACTCAGTGCACTCAAAGGGAAAGGATGTTTTATTTTGCAATATAACATTGAAATATCTCAAGCACACGAACTGAGACTTGCAGGGCTGATATGTGTTCTGAGAATAAAAGAAACATAAATTGCTAAGGCTCGGGAACATGCCCATTCTATGAATAGAGATTGACTTAGCTGCCAGGGGAAGCAAGTTGCTTGGGCTTTAGGTGACACATTCCCCCTCTTTACTTTACCAAGAAAAAGGTTTGGAAAGCAAACTACTTGAAACATTTTCCCAAAGGTTTCCAATGAATATCAAACCCATCAGACATCACATTTATTTTAGACACAGCCTCTGCTTCAGGAAACTCTTTTAGCTTGAATGTCTTTGGAAGCAACTGTCATCTTCCTTCACCTTTTACTGTCAGGCTATACCTGCCTTGAAGGTAGGTTGCTGAGGGCCATTACCAAGTAGGAATGACGCATCGATTTCCTTGCCAGCGTACCCCATGTTAAATTTGCTGTGACCTTGTATGTGTGTTTGAGAAAGATGACCCTACTCAAGGACGAGGGTGGATCCAGGATTAGGGTGTATCCTGCAGTTTGAGGAAGTATAGTATCCCGCTCCTTGGGTTAAGGGCGTTCCCAGTTTAAGACCTTGGGTTTTAGGGAAGTTCGATGTTGAGGATTATTGCTGCTGGAAATAGGGCGTTCCTGCTACCTGAGCTCTCGTGAGATTCAGAGAGCATTTTGGGAAAAAAGCCTCGTGGAGTAGGTGAATTGGGTGGCAGCAGAACTGGGATTGCCCCAGAGCGTGTGTGGAGGCCGGTGTGAGTTCGGGAATAAAGAATTGCTGTTTGAATCTACAAAGCTGTGTGGTGGCTCGTGATTCTGTGCCCAGCCAAGACTGCGGCAGTAGGTCACCTTTCTTGATATCCTGCTTCTTCATAGGTTTGGAAGCCAAAGTTGTGCGTGAGTGTTGTCTGGAATTTGAGGCCCTGCCCTCACTTGCTTCACGTATTTCCTATTACTTGGTCAAAGTGTTATTCTTGTTCATGTTTTTTTTTCTTTTTTTTAAAAATTCCTATGTCTTGTTACATAAATATTACATATTTAAATATTAATTGTTATAAATTCATATTTCATTAAACCATAATTTATTAAACTAACAATATGAGGAAGAAACAGCGGTAGGTGTAAAGAAAGAAAAAAGAGCTTGACAAATCCTTGTCACCACCGGGTTAGTTTGGGGCAGAACAATGCCAGAAAGGAGGCAAAGGGGTTTCTGCATAAGCAAAACGGAATCAAGGTCTGCTAATGCTTAGTTTTCTTTTTTCCAGATTTCCCCAGGGCTTATGTAGAGACCCTGCTTCCTCCTAGCTCTGAGAATTTGAATTTAACTCTTCCATTAGGAAAGTAATTAAGCTTTCCTATTTTTTTTTCTTGGTGTTTTCCTACCTGACTTAGGAAAAAAAAACAGAGATTATTCTCAGATTCTGTATGCATAGTTGTGGCTGGCCAATATGTTTTTGTTTTATTATTCTAGAAACAGTTGCTGAAGCCTCTCAAGGTTAATCAAGTACACCAGAGGCATCTATGGGGGTTGCAGAATCTAATTATTATTCCTGGTGGTTACCACACCAGTTTCCTCAACCTGCTTTAGAACTACTTCTGAGACGATGAACATGTTCCAGACCCGTGTCCGTATGGATAGTTATTTTCTGCTTCTTATTGGATTCTGAAGGGCAAGGTGAGGAGGGGAAGAAATCACTTTGCCTCAGTGAATGATCAGAACAGTTTTCCTTATTCTGATTTGAGTGTTGTCAATAATGCAAAAAGAAAATGGTTTATTAGGTATGTCATGAATAATAGGATGCTCCAATGAAACAGGAATAATTTTATTTTGAAGGGGTGAGAAAGGGGAGGAGAATCACTACCACCTGTTTTGCCTTGAGAGCAGGGACAGAAATTTACCTTGAATCAGATCTCTTTTCTTCAGAGAAGAGTGAGTCAGGAATCATCTTTAATTTTATGTTTTTAAACAAAGGGGTACAAGCCATGATGTGATAGTGAAAACTTCTGTTTTCTGAAGTTTAGCAAGTGGAGGCCCATGATGCTTTGACAATAAAATAATTAATAACAATAAATAGCTAGTGTCCTGGCCTTAAAAGAGGGTTGAAAATGTCATTAGTAAGAAATGGCCACATAGCAGAGGGAGGCTGAAGCTTTATTCTCCATAGGAAGATGTTTAGTTTTGGGGTAACAATGGCTAGGACTGAAACACAGTTAAAAATCAGAAAACAATTTAGCATGGGTGGTGGTGGATGGACTAGGTTTAGTCCTCAGCACAAAAATAAACCAAATCAAAACAAAGAAACAACAACAGAATCCCAAACCAACTTACAACCTCATGCTTCAAATGAGACTAGGGCAGAGACCTGAACCACAGATGTCTCCTTGCTGTAGTTGTTTGAACAATAGAGTCATACAAGGATGGAAAGTAAGAGCAGCAATTGTAGGATTCAGAGTTGCATTCTCAAGAACACAGATTGGATTTTCTGCAGTGAAGGTGCGGAAGACACAAGTAGTTGGTTATCCCAAAGCCATTCCAGCACGCTGTGCTCCTTGAATGCTTAGCTTCTTATTGACAATAAAGTTAGCTCTCCTTTGCTGCAGGGATGGCCATGTATAATATAGTTCTGGACACTATTGATGTGCAAAGAAAGCTCTAATGAGGAGAGTTTCTGGACAAGACAGTTTCTAGATGAAATGGTAAGGTACAAGAAGGCAGCTAACTCTCTTGTCCTAGCCAGCATTTCCCTTCCCAGACTTATATGTGTACATGATAATGTCTGAAGCTTAGAAAACCATTCTATAACTGGGAAAAGAGATGTAACATGCTTGTGGGTAATAAGCCTATAATAGGAATAATTCAGGGGCTGGGGCTGGGGCTCAGTGGTGGAGCGCTTGCCTGTCATGCAAGGGTTTGATCCTAAGTACCACATAAAAATAAAATAGAGGTATTGCGTCCACCTACAAGTAAAAAAAATACATAAAAAAAGAATAATTAAGAATAAAAGGAAAGCTTATGATCTGTACAAAATTCATCATGTAGTTTCCTGCTTGAAAACTGCATTTTATCTGGACTACAAATCTCCCTATGGTTTAAATAGCTATTATTTGAATATTGATAATTTTAGCCAAAATTATTACTTATAAATAAATAGCTTGGAGATTCAAGTCATTGATATATATATATATATATATATATATATATATATATATATATACACACACACACACACACACACATACATACACACATATATAAATAATATATACATGTATGTATATATGAGCATAAAGTTATTTAATACTTGGGAAATGGTGTATATTAATCTCTTATATCTTCTTAAAGCTCTTTCACACAAACAGACTTAATTTGTTTAACATATTAATCTCTGGTAGACACATTTAGGGTTCTGAGTACAATTTATAAATGAGGAACCTGGAACACAAAGATAAAGGGGCTTCTAAAGCAACAAATCTGTGTATAGCAGAATAGAGATCTGAACTGTGATCTTTGATTGCTTGTCAAGGACCCTCTGCTCAATCTCCCTGCAAGTTAAAAAGATAATAATAAAATTGATGACAAATGATGGTGATTTTTTTCTTTTTTTTTTTCAAATTAGGGATTACCGATATTCTAAAGAATGTAATTTCCTCTAATCCTTGTCCCAATTTTTCATAGGTTGGAATTTATGCATTTACCCCAGAGAACTACATTGACACAACACCTATTAGGACCTGGCTGCTGCAAATAGGGTTACTGTGATTAGAAATCTCAAACTAAACAGTTTATGAAAGGAGAGGTAGGATGTGATAACAGAACTACGATAGCTCTGGTTTTCCTGCTTCTTTTCAATTTAGACTTTGCAATAGAGTCACACTCTTTTCTGAGAAGTTAAAGAAAAAGAGTAGGACATCCAATTTTATAGTTACTCTGCTAAAATACATCAAAATGAATAGTTTGTACCTCAATCCAATAATGTAAATTCTTAGATGGGATTATTAGACTTTATAGAAGTCTGCTCATCCCTGTATAGAAAAAAAGAGCCTTGTTTAATGTTGTTGTTTGCCCTTCAAAAATAACCAAAATCCAATTGTTTTTCTCTTATCTTGATAATCCAATTTATTTTGGGATTGTCCTTTTAAAATAGAGAAATGAGTATTAAATGCTTTTGAAATGAATGCAATAGTTTATGAAAGTAAACCACAACTATGAGTGTTCTGCACAAATGCATTGAAAGTTAAAGGTGGAGCTTAAGATAGCAAAAGTTCTAGAAAGAAATCGAAAGAAATCACCCCACAGATATTCATCCTTGACAAATATGTAGTTATTGAAACAGTTATGATTTCAGACAATCTTATGACAAAAATATTCTTAAATTTTACTTGATTCTCCTGTAGATCAAGTCCTTCTTGGCAGGGAGATTTGGGAAGATAGTTAGCATGTTCAAAAATATTTGATAGAACTGATTTCTGCAACCCAACACAAGTCAAGAGCTGATGATTTAGCAGACAATGGAAGGGCATTATCTTTACCCCTGGCAATTACATGGATGTGTTTATATGTTTTCTTCAGAGAATAACATTATCATCTTCTTTTTTTAAAATAGATGTATCACAGGGGGAAATTTTCTTTTTCCTAGTAGACATCACCATCAATCTGTGGTTTTAAGTGTGGTTTAATGTACTAAGTAGAGTTTACACACAATATCTGACCCAGAACTGGAGGTAACATCCATTCCTCAATTCCTGAACTGATGTTAAAATCATGAGAAAATACTGGAACACAACCATGAACAAGGCAAGTTATTGAAATGAAGTAAAGTGATTAATGTGTAAGCAATTTTAAATAGTTTTAAAAGTGTTTGAAAATAAACACATGCAGGATGTAAAAAAAGAGAATTTCAGAAGGTGGCCACTTCTCAACACCTCTACTGCTATCTCTTGGTCATATGTACATCATCTCTTGCCTGTATTATTGCAGGATCCTTGTCACTAATTTTTCTGCTTTTACCTGTTGCCCCATTATAATCTATTCTCAGGAGAGCAGTGAGAATACTCTTTTAAAAACATAGACCAGATCCTATTGGTTTTGTTTTACTGATGGCTTCTCCTTTTACTGGGAGTAAAAGCTGTGGTCTTTATAATAGTTTATGAGGCATGGCCATGTTGGTTCTAACTTTTGTTTCTCCACATATATCTCCTGCAAATCTTCTCCTTCATTATTATGTATTCATTCCCACTGGCTATCCATGTGTGCCTTTTAGTTTTTAAAAAAATCTTTTCTCAATTCCTACATTCTCAATGAGATATACAGAGTATCCACTGTAGTATAGCGAATTATCCCTTTTCTACTCTTCCTCCTTATATCCCTTATACTGCTTTTCTTTTTCTTACTTTCCCACAATAAAAACCATCATCTAGTATGTGACGTGAATTTGATTAAGGATTAAGGAATCTATTTTGTTTGCTACAGTACTCCAAATATGGAGAACATAGAGTAGGCATTTGAAGAAATGCTTCTAAAGGAAAGAATGAAAAAATAAGAGGTTTATTCAACTAGGAGGAAGGGAGGGAAAAGGTCTATTAAGAAAGCCTTCACCAAATTAATGATACATAGGTTTAAACTGGCAATAGTGGTGACATTTAACAGTCATTCACAAGAAAAGCAACCTCCAGGCAGAGAGACTTGAGTCAGCAGAGAAGAAGCTGGAAATACATATGTGGATATGTGTGATTTTGCCTATTATCCTAGGAGAGGGGTCAGAATACTGTGGCTTTATGGGATGCACTCTACTTAAAGTATGGATTATAGTTGCACTCTACTTCTAAATAAAATTTTATTGGGATATAGCTATGCTGGCTTTTTTTAGTATTATTTATGACAACTCTCCTGTGTATCAAGAGCATTGAGTAGTTACAATGGGAAAAAAGATGGACCACAGGCTGGGGATGTAGCTAAGAGGGAAAATGCTTGCCTAGCACATGTAAGTCCCAGGGCTTGATTCTTAGCTGCACAAAACAAAGCAACAAGAAAAATCAAAACTCCCAAAGAACTCACAAAGCCACTTATTATCCATTCTTTCAAGAAAAATTTCTTGACCACTGTCCTAATAAGTAAGAAAAAAGTTTGGGGCTTTAAGCTGGGAAGCATCATGATCAAAATCATGATATAGAAAAAAAAATCCTTCCCTAGCCAGCTCAATTTTCCTAGTATTTCCATTAGGATACTTAATTAGCTTTATTTTTTCATGTATATGTATAATGTATATATTTTTGGTTTTGCTGTTCTGAAACTATTTCCAAGTAGATAATTGAATTTAATTTGAGGACAGCCATCCAATACACACTGCAGATGGCTTGGTTGATGTGTGGGGACAAATGCACACACATCTGGTGTCAGAAGTGTTGTGTTAAATGATTTGTGAGAGCAGGATTTTTTCTTGCCTAATATAATTCTAGGAGGGAAATTCCACCTTGTACAATATATTTTACTTCTGTTTTATGTTCACACATCATCCCGTGGTCTTTGTAGATATTCCTTATAAACACAGCAGTTGCTACTAATGACTATACAGCAGTTGCTACTAATGACTAAATGGATGATGCCATGGGATATATTTAAAATTCATCAAGGATTAGGGTTTGATGTGAGATGTTCCTGATTAAAACACGCATACACCATATGGCTTCCAACCTAGTTTAGTTAGCTATCTGTGTTATGATTTGGGATTGGTTGGCTTTCCAATCCTCTTTTTGTCTTCTTTTGGAGAAACTGAAAAATAAACCAATATATTTGGAGAATAAGTTTATTGCTGAGGTGGGCCAAACACAGCTTAATAATGCAAAATGTCTGCAAGAAAGTGTGCTGGAATCATTACACTAATTTCACTTATAAAATTCAAATTGGCAAGAGACTGTACAACACTAATGATAGTTGCCTAATTAGCTGTGCAACACAGACTTTCTACTGTATTAAAGCAGAATTGAGTCATATGCTGTGAACCTGGGGCAGCAAATATCTTCCTGTTAGAAATAACTTTAAATTAAATAACTTTTAATGTTAAGGTAGGGTTTCATGCTGGAGGTGGCCTAAAATATGTAGGCTTCTTTTGCAAAAGCGTTTGCAAATGATAAATGGAAATATGTTGTATTAAACAGATGAAAATCTATATATCTAAAACAATAAACAAACCCAATTATACTCTGTTTATTTTTCTCTTTACACTACAATATTATTAAAAGATTCTCTTTTTTTAAGGGATAAATTTATTTTATTATTTATTATTGTTTGTTTAGTATTTTACCTAGACTGTTTACTTTACATATTTGTTTATTTGGGAAATGAGAAAAATGCAGAATCTGTGTAATCTAGTAATTTTTGAGATTGTTATTATCATTTTACTCTCTGAGATTGTTATTATTTTATTTTCTGCTGTCTTTCTTATTTTATTTCTGTGTAGGACTCAGTTTTGATTTGGAAGATAATTCATACCCTGAACTAATGATCAGGCTTATTTTAAGCCTTATTTCCCAGTTGTTTAGTTGAATTGAGACTCTCAAAGATCTGCCTTTAGTGGGTATAAGGGATCAGATCAATTCTTCTGTTTTCAGAGGCATCTTGTCTGAAAATTCAAGTCTATTCATAATAAAGAGTTTGAAATAAAGAACCAACAATAGGGATGGGGTGGTTTTCCCAGACTAGCAGTTCTTGGAATAGATGACATCATAATAGTGTGTCGCGACCCCTTGCCCGCAAGGAAGACGCAACAACAGGAATCTTCTTTCAGCCGTTTATTCAGGCCCCTGATGTTTCTTCTTCTCCCTCTCGGACGCCCCTCCCAGCCTTAATAAAGCATCCCAAGCCCCAATGCGAAGCTGCTACGTGGAGCTTTCTCATAGGGTGTTAAAAAATCACGTGCCAACTCTCCCAAATAAGGAGTTGTTTGTCACAGACCACAGCGGAGCCAGCGCCATCTTGTAATGGTGACCACAGTCCGAAGAAACGGCTCACCACAGTTCCCCCTTTTGTTTTCTAAGAACAACACAGGAGAGAGTAGAGGTCCTATCCCACTGTGCAGAAGTGGCTGCATAGTATGGCTCAGCCCCAAGGAGGCGCCTTCCCCAGATCTGAGGCCATATCAGCCGACGCTTTTCTCCGTGGGACGGGGCGTGGACGCGTCTAACCCGCATACAATAGGACATGCTCTCCTTGAGGTCCACTTCAAGGATCACTCAAGTGCAGTGCCTTGCCTCGCATCCTGTATCGTGACGATGGTGGACGAAGGGGGATAGCTAAGGCTGAACTGTGGCTGTATAGAAATACAACGATAAACAAGTTGGTAACACCCTAAAAGAAAGGCACGGGTCTTAAGGCGATAGAAAAGCACTAGTGTGGAAACCCATCTGCGTGCAATGGTAGGAAAGCCGGCAGAGTGCAAGGGCTTTCCAACACTAAGAGAATAACAAGGAAAGACATGTCGATCCCAGTGCAATGTCCGTAAGACTTGGGGTGCGACGACCATGTCAAAGATTTACTGTTTAATTTGCGCAAGCCAAACTTGAGGTGAGTTGCCACTTTCTAAAGCTGCAAGAGCTTGTATGATCATAGCCTTATCGTGAGCATTGCGGGCCTTGAGGCGACAGAGAAACCACAAGCAGAGAACCATACCGAAGCAACACATTGCACCAAAAATGCCTACCCCCACCCACTCTTTAAAAAAGGAAAAGGCAGAGGATATCCAATCGGTGAATTGACCCAAAGTTACGGGATCGACATGGGTACTGTTCAAGACAGCTATCTGGGTTAGTTGAGACTGGATCATGTCTTCCGCTGCCATGGACCAATTTCCGGCCAAGTATTCGCCAATGATACGGGAGGCATTCCTGGAATCATTAAATCTGACAGAGGTTATACATAAATGTGCACGTTGGTCAACACAGCCCAAAAGCACCAAATCAGCCAATTCTTCTACCTGAGCTTGGAGTAAATCTATTCTTTGGTTGGCAGCTAAAATCCCTGACAAAATATGTTGATTAATTGTATTCTGGGATTCAAGTATGGTGGAAGTTTGTTGAACAACTTGATTAATGGTGGCAGCAGTCTGCACTTGACTGGCCATGGCCACTCCGGCCGTGACCGCTGCAGCAGCAGATACCGCCACGGCTGTCACTATAGCAGCTGTGATTCCAAAATCCCTGCGGACTCTAAGTAGCTCAACAATGGGGAATTCGTCAGGGTCCGCAGTGACTGGGATTGGGACAAAAGTTGGAATTTTCATAACCACCGCTACAGTCCAAGAACCATCCCAACACTCAGATAAGAGACAGGTAACATTAGAACAATCCAGCACCCCTGACGAGGTGTCATTAGCCAAAAGGAGTAAGAACGGGGATTGGACACAGACCATTGCAGGGGGCAATGCGGCATTATATAACAGAGAGTTGAACGAAACAGATGTGAGTCTTTTACCTCGTTCACTCTCCCTAACAGTGCCAGAAACATTAGCCAGCCAACTTTTGGCTCCCAGCAATTGAGCCAGTGCAGAAATATCAGCTGAAGCCCCCTTTTCATTGGAGATCAGCCATTGAAACCAGGACCAACCCACTCCTGTAGAGGAGTTGACACTGTTGTTAAAGTTATAAACATACCTCTTAAGAGAGGGGGAAAGGGAGAAACCTTTAGCAACTTGACGTTGCTCCCAAGAATGATCCTGACAAGGCGTAAATGTTGGGGGGAAACCAAGATTAGGGGTACAGTAAGGAGAGGCCTTAAAATGGGTGGCATTATAAAGACTATTAGAAGGAGGAGGCACTGGGATTAGTACCTTGGAGATAATAGCCAAGGTAGTTGTGTTTAAAGCAGAGCTATTTGTGGGGGTTCCTGAGCCTGTTTGTTCCCCTGAGACTACTTGGCTCAACACAGCACTGAGAATGCTCCCTGAAACCTGACTGGACCGCAATGGGTCCTCCCAGTTAGTCAAATTCTTGGTCTTAAGACTAATACAATGAGTGTTCCCAAGGCTGAAACAAAAAACTCCTGTGAGATTAACTTGAGATTGATTAAAAATGCTATCCACGTCCCCTCTAGGAGAGGCACAGGGAGCAGACATCTCACATGAGGTAGAGAAAAGAGTGGGGAGGACACTAGAATTACCATGAACCGGCATTGGCATAGGGGGATGAAGAAATGTGACACAATGGGGACAGTGTAATATGTGTGTCACATCCATTTGCCAGACAACCAATGGCTTCAATCCCCGTGGGTTCACTCCATAAGTCCTTTAAGGTGCGATGAGCACGCTCAACAATGCCTTGCCCTTGAGGATAAATATCCTCATATCCAATTAATATCTCCCAGCAGTTTTTGAAAATCATTTAGAGTTTGGAGATCCTGAGCTCGTATGGTGATTTTCTGTGGTCGTAATTTGTCACACCCAATTGTTGCTCCCAAATACTTAATAGAATCCCCTGTTTGAATCTTTTCAGGTGCGATAAACCACGGTGCAGCAATATCCATCTTCTGTAAAAATCTTTGTAAAGTACTATGTTTCACTTCCAGGCCCTTGGAACGTAACAGGCCGTCTAGGGCCAGAAGAAGCGGACTTGAAGATGCGGCACCCATGACACAGCAACAAAAGAAACACAGAAAACAAAAGTGAAAGTACACAGTGCAGCTGCAATAAAATATGAGGCTCTCTCTTTCTTTGTAGAGGAGCTGACCCCGCTTTGATCGCGGATCCCACTTACTGGGACTATCCCCGCTTTGGTCGCGGATCCCACTTACCTGGGACTAACCGGTGCACCACCCCTGACGGCTGAAAGTTCTGGTTCCCGGGTTTCGGCACCACTTGTCGCGACCCCTTGCCCGCAAGGAAGACGCAACAACAGGAATCTTCTTTCAGCCGTTTATTCAGGCCCCTGATGTTTCTTCTTCTCCCTCTCGGACGCCCCTCCCAGCCTTAATAAAGCATCCCAAGCCCCAATGCGAAGCTGCTACGTGGAGCTTTCTCATAGGGTGTTAAAAAATCACGTGCCAACTCTCCCAAATAAGGAGTTGTTTGTCACAGACCACAGCGGAGCCAGCGCCATCTTGTAATGGTGACCACAGTCCGAAGAAACGGCTCACCACAATAGTGTGCCAAGGCTATACTTATGGAAGTTTCTCAAAACTTTGAGTCACAAAACTAGTCAGTCAGATATGAGTCAGCAGCATGGGTGATATGGTTGGAAAAAGAGTTCAAGGACCACTTCTCAAAATAAAGTGGCTATAAGTCTTAGGCACATGTAGATGCAAATTGTGACTGCATGGCGAAACATGAGTGCTTAATGGTGTTTTTACCTCAGGAGGATGAAGTGAGATATATGTATATGCTTGCTTTTGCACACTATTAAAACAAATGCTCTTGAAAATTGACACAGGATTTCACAAGGGTTGCAACTGATGGTAATGTGTTATTTTACCTTGGAGTTGTTCATTCATGGCCTCTTTATGTCACTTTAATTTATAGAAGAAGCATGCAAAATATGGTTTACTATATTCTATAACCCACTTAGCATACCTATATATCAGATGATCAATAAAGGAAAGCTAGCAAGGCAAGTAGCTCTCTAGGAATCAGCAGGTCCTTCTTGGTTGCCTAGGAGAACCAGACATTCTTAACACAAGTGAGGCATACAGCAGCTTTCCAATTGAATGTATCATGGTATCTTGGTTCTCCTACCATTAGAGTAGGTTTCCTTTTAGAGAAAGAGAGAAATTACTTACATATTTCTTACTAGGGTTTATCCCATAGAGATTAATCTACTTCATTATTACTGAAGAACTCACAGGAACCACTGGTTTTGACATATATTTCAAAACATCCATAGAAGTGTACACTTTATACCAGAATCTCAAGTAATTTTACTAGTTTTGAATTATCCTAATAATATTTCTGCTACTTCAGAGATTCAACTTTGAAGATAAAACTTTAAAATAAACTAAAACAATTCTCTTTTAGATGAGGATTTGAATTCATCTATTGAAAAAAAGCAGATAGTATTTACTTTGATGATACCATACCTGCTAAGGCACTGATTGGATTATGCTTGTTAGAGAGAAAACAAAATATATTAAAAAAACCCAAATACCTATTTTCTTTCTTTCTTCTTTTTTTTAAAAATTAGATTTCTAGAAAAATCCTACATAAAGTTTTTCAATTTCAACTCTTGTTCTTGGGAGAGTATGCAGTGGGAAATGACAAACTTTGGAATTCTATCTCTATTCAGCTATTTGTTCTATAGTCTGAGGATAATTGCAAAATCTCAATAGGTCTTGCTTTCTATATCTCTGAAATGGGAATTGAGCATCTAAAATATGAACAGTTATGAAGACTAATTAAGATAAATATACAAAGCTTCTCCTGCAATATAGTAGTTAGGAAAATAACCTTTGTACTATAAATTACATATATGATTATAATATATATAACAAAATGATATTATTAACAAATGGAAAAACAGAGTAATTTACTAAATAATTTATTAAATAGCAATTAACTTCTATTCCTTTACTGTTGCTGAATTTTTCTGCTATTGGTAACAGTGGAACTTTCTTTTTATTATTTATTTATTTATTTATTATTTTTATTTATTTTTTTTTTTGGTACTGAATAATAAGCCCGAGGTGCAGAGTCCTGCTAAATGGCTAAGGCTGGCTTTGAACTTGCAATCATCTTGTCTCAGCCTCCAGAGCAGCTTGTATTACAGGCATGCCCACTATGCCCAGACAGTAGAAATTTGTGTATGTTTAGTTTAGTATTATAGAACACACACACCCCAACCACATGTTCACACACCTACTACACTTCTTCTTCATGGTTAAGTGTATTTTATAAAGTACAAAACATTATTTTATTATTGTATATACCAGACCTTTGTCATATATCATCATCACCTTTTAATAGAATTTAAACAAATCATTTTTCCCCTTATTTTCTATGCTTCAGTATAGTGGCTTTCAAAATTTGTTTCTTTCCTTTTATGAGTTAAGATGCCACAATCCTCCCTCCCATTCCAAGACAAATATTACATAGAATCTCAATATATAAAACTGATATGAATTATGATTTTTATTAAAGCAGAAATACACAACAATTCTTGACTCATCCTGGAAAAAATAGTAACAACTAAAAAGACAGTTTAAAAATTTGGTGTCAACATACCTTATATACAATCAGAGATATGATAAATTGTGGTATAAAGGTGTATTAAGAATTGTAATACAATCCTGACCTTCGCATGAAGAATATGAACTTCCTTTTTGAATCTTTACCTATTTCTGTAAAACTGTTTCTCTAACTTCTTCAGATAAATTTGAATATTAATTCTATATTTTCTATAACACTGCCCTATGTAAAGACTACCTTTTTGTGACCATCAAGTTGAATTTGAATTTGATGTGATGTCACTGACCATTAAAATGAATGAAAATCATCAGATTGATTATTTTTTCACAACTATTACTTTTTGTATGCTTTCTGTATACTTTAACTTTCATTGTGAGAATCATCTGCAAATGACTTGAAAATTCTTCTTCCTATTTAGAGAAATACAACTCTCACATGAAAGTAAACATGTTTTTCTTTTCTTACTATTCAACTTAAAATTATACATAGACCATAGACTTGTCCTCCACCAAGAAAAAGAAATCCATTAAGATTCCTAGTGTTCAAAAAGAAAATAAACACACATTCCCATCAATTTATTCTATCATTTATGATCACTAGAATGTCTTCTTTGGGAATCTTTAATTATAAATTTTGCATTTTGAAAAGTCATAAGGTGTTTCTGGTACTTCAAGCAGTAGCAAATATAAAGTTGCATTAAATGAGCAAAATTTAGGTTTCTGTGTATGTACCTCATTAGCATTAGCAAGTTCCAGTCTCATAGCAACCCAGATCTGATGATGAACACCTGCCAGCCCAGATGGTTTTGGAAGAAAAATTCTAGCTAAATAGAAGAAAGTTCTGTTGTTGAGCTGGCCAAACCATTATTTAACAGAGATGCTGCAAGAACTCTGAAAAGTTTATTATTGCAGAATCTTAACAAAGAATCACTTCCCAAGTTGTCATGTTTGACTGCCATCAATTCAAACATCTAATACCCTGGCTTTTAAAAAATTTGCACACATATTATATGTTTATTTTGTCTCTATATTAAAAAACGGTAATGGGTACGAAAACAGCAGTGCAATAAAATCAATTGCATCTGCACAATTATGAAACAAATGCATTTATTTTTATGTTTCCTTAAAAATCCAATCTTTATTTCATTTTTTTCCTTGTTTCTTTTAATGAATTAACTGACATTAAAAAATTGAGGAATAAGAACTTAAATAAATACAAAGCCACTATTTGATTCCAAAATATTTTCTTCCTCTTTTGAATTCCTAGAACTTCACTACACTGCTTATGCTGTTCCACTGGGAGAGAAAATCCTGTGAGTAGAGAGGTGCCTGTATAAGTCAATAGTTCCAGGATACTAGTCATCCTTGTTCAGTTACTATACATTTCTGTGACCTGAGTTAACCATCAAACTGAGTTGTCCCCTCTTTAAAATATTCTTTTTACTACTGATATTTTTCTAGTGTAGAGATATAGCCTGAATATTATCTATTTTCATATGTGCATATGGTTTTTTACACATGGTGGGCCCCTCAACAAGACTATGCAGGACAGTAATGGGTAATAAGTAGCACAGAGTTCTGTACATAACAGGTGCCCAAGAAGTACCACTTTCTTCATGGCTTTCCCCTTCTTAGTAGAAATTATAAAGATCATGAACTTGGGTAGTTTACTGTTTTGTAGCTCTGTGATCATGGGAAAATTATCTAAGTTTACTAAGCCTCCACTTCTTCAATTGTATTTACATCATGAAGTTGGTAGGAGTGCCCAGCAAATTGGCATGTACATTGAGTGTGTATTCAGTTCAGACAATTCCCTGAGCCTCCTTGTCCTTGGTTGTTACTAGGAAATTTTGCAGAGTTGATATTGGGAGCAATGCAATGTAATAATTAAGAAAGTCAGAAGGTTACGTCTGGTTTTGCCACTTCCTGACTGCATCTCCTTATGTTATTTAATTTCAGTGTTCTTATCTTTAATGAAGAAAAAGGTAATATTTACAGTATAGGACTTTAATGAAGAATAAGTGAATTTAATATCTATAAATTGCTTAAAGAGAATCTTTAATTAGCCATCATGTCTGCCCCCTCTCCCCACCACCTCAGCACCTTTTAGGGATTTCATTCATTATGCTCTCTGATTTCACAGTTGCTTCTATTCCTCCATCACTACTTCAGAACTCACAAGCATAGAATTATTTTTTCTTCTCCAAATCCAATTATCTTCCTCTTTGCAACTTCTTTCTTCATTTCATAACATGTATTTTGTCTTCTGAAACCTTCTCATTTAAAAGAAAAAAAAAACTTCTCCTGTTTGAATTCTCTGTTTTTCTGTTGCTGTTTGTTTCTTCTTAATTTTTTTCCACTCTACTTCTGAAGGTCACTTTCATCCATCTTTACTTGTATGAAGCTTTATCTACTTCCCTTTCTCCTTTCTCAGATCATCCAAGACTCCTAAAATTTAGTCAATTTGTTTAAACACCTCCCTTTTCATTCACTCTGAGTTATCCATTTGCTACAATGTTAGGCCAGTAAGTTCTCTTCAAAATTGTGTGCCTGGCTCTGAGGTTGTAGCTCAGTGATAGGGCACTTGCCTAGCACGTGTAAGGCTCTAGGTTCCATCCTCAGCATCACATAAAGATGAATAAATGAAAATGGGGTATTGTATCCATCTACAACTACAAAGAAGTTAAAACCTGTGTGACTAAAACATTTCTGTGTTCACCAAAGTATTTTATATCCTACTTATTACTTGTCAGCAGGTATCATTTTTTCCCATTTTAATCAACACTTGAGAGTCCCGGTTTTCTGTATTCCTAGTTCCTTAGCTTCAATTTCCCTAGTTCCTGTCGAGATTTGCCTTTTCTTTGAATTCTAACCTCATTACACTCTTGTTATCATCATTTTTTCCAATCAGATTTTAGTAGTTTTTTTTCCTTCCTTCACACCCATTTCCTTGAGATTAAAAATACATCACTATTCTCCTCTGTTATGCTAATGACCATGTGGAACCACATTTAGTGTTTCTCCTTTTCCTATTTTATCTGAAAGTTAGTGCTTCTTACACAGCTTTTCAAAAATATTTGCCACTTATGATAGTTTGATCCTCAGCTCCCTGGGCAACCACTGTGCAGGCTCATGCTGGTCTGTCTAGTGTCCTATTGTCCAATAGGATTCTTTACAGTGATGCAGTGTCTAATTTTTCTTTACTTATTTTCAGACTTCTGAAAACACTTTTTAAAATAATCTTCTTCAGGCATAATGCCTGTATAGCTTTTCTATAAGTATTCTGTTCAATGATAAAGTTACTGATGGTAAAGGGCTTTATTATTCTTGTCTATAATTTAACTTTAAGAAAAACTTTTTCCTCATGGATGTAACTTCTTTTTTTTTAACTTTTTTTATTGGTTGTTCAAAACATTACATAACTCATGACATATCATCTTTCATACATTTGATTCAAGTGGGTTATGAACTCTCATTTTTACCCCAAATACAAGTTGCAGAATCACATCGGTTACACATCCACATTTTTCCATAATGCCATATTAGTGACTGTTGTATTCTGCTACCTTTCCTATCCCCTACTGTCCCCCCTCTTCCCTCCCCTTTTCCCTCTCTACCCCATCAGCTGTTGTTTGGATGTAACTTAACTTCTTTGTCATTTGCTTTATTCATACCATCTTCATTGTACCTTGAAACATTTAAGAACTCTCAGACTTTCTCACATTTCTTTATGTAATTTTTTTCCATGTTGAGGTTTGGAGGTTGGTCTTCTGTACTTATTTTTTCTTAATGAATTATGCAAATGAAAAGCATAAAAAATAAAAATTAAGAATCTGAAAATAATTATTATCTACTTTGGGGGTGTCATAAAATGTATGGGAAAACGAAGATGTAAAACCACATTACACTGTATTTCTATGATAAGTTGTCTGAAAGTAACACAACACTGATATGTTCTTAAAAACTATCATCATGTTTTATAACGAATCACTGAAAACGTTCTCAATAAAGTCCAGGTAAGACTGTTACAAATATAAATCTACATTTTGTTTTGGAGATGCCCGATCAAAGCATTAGATAAGAGAAGAAAATAAAACATCATAAATGATGATAAAACATCATTACTATTGCATATGAAATGTCCGCACACTTGAAAAGTCCAAAAGAATTAAAAGACAATGGTGGCTGAGCACAAAATAAATACAGGGAAATCATTAAGAAAAAATATTTTATTTATAATAGTAGTCTACACACTTTTCCATCAATTTTTACACATAAATACCTGGATATTTTACTTATTTAGCTTTATATTTTTAAAACAAACAAAAAGATACGCATGTTCTCTGATAATAATATGTAACATCTTTTTAAAATTAATTTTAATTTTTTAAATACATGTCAGTGGAATGCATTACAATTCTTATTACACATATAGAGCACACTTTTTCATATCTTTGTGTATAAAGTATGTTCACGCCAATTCATGTCTTTATAATGTACTATTTTTTGCATTGCAATTCTTACTACACACATATATATCACAATTTTAATATTTAACATCTTAAATGTAGAAATTTTACTTACAACTATTTAAAGATTCTATATTCCCAATATAAAGTTTCAAGTATACATCTTGGAGCTAGTCTGCTGATTCTAAAGTTTACTTGAATAAAATAAGCTTTAATTGTGGAAATTCTGAAAGATGAAGAAAAATTAGGAGAATTATGATCAACATATCTGCCCATGATAAAAGATACAAAAATTAATTAAAATACTCTTATGGTCTGAATCTTTGAGCTCCTACAAATTTATATGTTGAAATCCAATCTATGGTACAGAAGTAGTAAGGTGTTAGGTCAAGATAGCTCTGTACTCATGAATGAGATTAGTGTACTTATAAAAGAAGTCTTGTGGAAGCATAGCACAACGTCTGTGAGGAAAGAGCCCTTAGCAGACACTGAATTTACTGGTGCTTTAATTTTGAATCTCCCAGCTTCTAGAAATGTGAACAAAACATTGCTGTTGTTTGTAAATTATCCAGTTTCAGTCATTTTGTAAGTGCAGTGATATGACAGCCTTTAAAACTAAGTGTTTCTTTGGAATCTGAAGCATATGAATGGTAAATATTGGAATTTGCTGTGGCTATGGAGTGTATGTGATTGAAGAACAAGAATAATTTTAATAATTGAGGAGTACTTGAGTATGTTTTAAATATTTTAGAAAAGTTACAAATAGAAAATGATAAGCCAAAAGCAGTCAACAACTCATTCAAGAAGCCAGAAGTCTTCTGCAACAACTTTTAAGGACACAAATTAAATTGCTCCAGGAAAAATGGCTAAAAATCAGGCCCAATATTCAGTTGCAAAGGTGGCAAACTGCAAAGTAGATGGACTGCCCAATTGCAATTATTTCTAATGTCAAAGTCAGGATCCTGATTGGAAAACAGTAGAACCCTGAGGCCTAGAATGGGAACGCAGGGGTTGATGAGACAAAAACACTGAAACCTTAGATATACCAAAAGTAACAGTGCTGTCAAAACTCCCTCTACTTCTTTTGCAAATATTGAAAACTCTCTCATCTTGGTGCTAGGTGACTTGTAAGATAGCATTTATCTTATTCTGGCTCTTTCTTGATAAATTCCATCAACTCCAGGTAATAATCAGTCATGTCTCTCATCCAATCAGATTAGGACAATCCAGGAGGAAATGTCTTAAAGCCAAATGAGTTGTAAAACTTGGTTAAGGCAGTTTATTAGGAAATAGTATAACAGATAATAGAATGGACCTTCAAGGATTTGAAAGTGAAGACAGAAGATGAGATTGGATGGTGGGAATATGTTGACATGGAGCAAATCATCCATTACAATATTTAATGTTTTGTCAAGGTCATCTGGCTGGAGCCTGTTTGTGATGTCTCCCTGAAGCTTGGGCATAATGATACGCTTTACTGAATATCAGAGAAATAACAAAATTTTTTGATATACTATTGGGGAAGTGGCAGAAGGCTGAAAAGTTAGGAATGTCAGAATAAATTGCCAACTTAAGGCCTGAAAAACTTACCACCTTAGTTTTTTCCTCTACAGGGACCAAAGGATGATTCTTTTACTAAGGTAATAAGAAATGCACTTGTGAAGAATGGCACTACTTTATTTGATAAACTTCTATTGGTTGCTTTTTTGTAAACTGGAGTTGATGGTAGAATTCATTGCTGTGGAGCAGAACTCTCTAATATTAATGGAATAATGAGATTACAAAATGGCAGAGACCAAATTGCAACACTTAAATGTGGGAGGAAAACTGAATATAATTATTTGGGGCAATTTGGAAGCCTTGATTATTTGGAATCTTTGATGTTAAATAATTAAATGGTATTCCTTGAGTTAAGAAACTTGGCACACTAACAAGGATGTTTTTGAGCAATAGAAACCCAAAAACTGGTTAATAGAAAACTAAATATCTTGATGCAATGAAAAATTATGGTCTCTTGTCCAAACTGGAACAAATTAAATTCACAAGCCTAGAGCCTCTTGATTGAAGAAACCTGATGGACTTGACTAAAGACCCTGAAATACTATAGAAATATAGACAGTAAAAAGTCCCTTATCTTTCCTCCACAGGACCTGTGCAATTTGTCAAGTCTATTTGATCTCTCATTGATACCTACAAAACCACAGCTTCATTATAAGATACCAATTAAAGTAATAAATTATGGACACAATGTAGGAATAAAGTTTTGGACAAGTATGTCTCTTAGCATATCTAATCGCATTCATGAATACATTTTGTGGTTAATACTTCTTTACAGAAAGTGTATTTGGAGTTGATATACCTAGCAGCTGCCAAAATAATCACTTCAGCTTCCTGACTAGAGAAGTAAGAGAGATGAGAGTGTGAAATGCCAAGTGGAGGTCTCAGAATATACTGGAAACTATCCTGCTCCTGTCAAAATAAAAATCAGAAGCAATAATGTCTTCAGGGAGGAAATGCCAAGGATTTTCATATCATTATTTAGTCAACCTGTATAGTTCTTCCAAAAAATTACATAGAAAATAGTCGATGAAGATTGACAACCATAAATTTAGCCAGTTGATGGCCTCAATTCTAGCTGCCATGTTGGATTTTTATTTGAGCATATTATAAAAGACTCTTGGCATGTCCTATGAGGTAATCAATCTAGCAAATATTTCCTTCTTATTCTTCTTCAATGGGTAAAATCAGAGCATTTTTTTCTTGTGCATAAGAGAGAATATTACCAATCCCTGTTCTGCACCAGTGATATGCCAAATCTCTTTCTTTTGTCATAATATGGTGCACAGAGATATCAATTTATCAACTCACTGTAGTGATAATAGTGTACTAAATAAACCTGATGAGAAGAACAAAAAAAATTGTTCCAGATGTCCCAATAAAACCTAAGTGCCCAAATGCAGGAATTAAGCCCATGAAAATTCAAGGATCTACCATATCAGAGAATTTTTAGGGTCAAATAGTCTAAATGCTGAAACAGACTTTCTAAAGTAAAGAAAACTGTTTATACTTTACCACATTTTTTTCCACTAGCAAAAATGTGTATCTTTTATTTAGATATTTTAGATTTTTGAGGTAGCCTGTGTGTGTATGTGTGTGTGTGTGTTTATATAACTTATCTAGGACACACATGCATATATAAGCATATTGATGTTTTTATTAATTTATTTTAACTAAGTATATATGACAGCAGAAAGTATTTTAATTCTTTGTACATAATTGCAGCACAACTTTTTATTTCTCTGATTGTACATGATGTAATGTCACACCATATGTGCAGTCATACAAATACCTAGGGTAATGATGTTTGACTGGGACTATAGTTCAGGTGGTAGAGTGTTTGCCTTTCATGCACAAGGCCCTGGATTCAATCCCAAGCACCACACACACGTAAAGTCTCGTCTTCATATTGTTTTTATATAAGTATATATTGCACATATAAGCATATTTATAGGTATATATTTCTTATGTGTAAATTTATATACCTTATGATATATAAAGATATGTATAGTTATATATTCTATCTTTATATCTACAAAATTTACTTGATGATCCAATGGTGCTAGGATTCTCAGTTAAAAATGATGCTAACTGTTCATTGGCAGGACTGAAAGTAGAGTTATAGCATGGGTCATGCTTTCTGCAGCTAGTAGAGTATTATTGAGCCCTTACAGAGACAGAGAGAACTTGAAAACCAGACACAGAGTGATTAAGTCACTTGAGATGACTGTAATAAACTGAATTTTCAAATCCAGAAAGCTAAAGTGTTTGGCAGACACTCTGGCAGTTCATAATTTAATTTAAAAGGTATATTTGAGTTTGGACCTGAGAAAGTTCAGAAGGCATAAGTAAATTATATGAACAAGGCCCACACTCACATATAGCCAAGCTTCATTACACAGATATCTCTTTTTAAACTTTTACTTATGGTGGTATTAAAAGTTTCTTATAACCATCCTTGGAAGAAGAAAGAATTCTGGGTTTCAGAAAAGTTCTCGAACTTAGTGTTATCTGAAAGTGGTTGACTCTCACTAAAAGTTTACTTACTAGTGACCCTACAGGGAAGGAAAACAGACTTGTGGTTAGTAGTAAAAGACTCGGCTATTGATTACAGGTCCATAAGAAGAAAGATTGGAGAATGTTAGACAAGGGGCATTGGGGAAAATATATTTGGACTTTTATGTTTCATAATAATGCCCACCCAGAAAGTATTCATAATAAAGTGGATTCTCAGAAGTTAAGTAAGCTGTTAATGTTCATTGGTTTCTCTCTTTATTCAATCCAGTGTTGGTATAAAAAATGAGCAGAGTGGCTATGGTAGCAGGATTCCTCTCACCAAGACTCATTTAGCTTTTGCCACCGTAACACAATGAAGCATCAGTTACCCTTATTAGGATTTATACTTTCTGTTGGTAAGGTGTGTCTTCCCTGTCATATTCTCTACCAGGAATACCCACAATGGCTTATAAAACGCTTGATTGAATGACATGGTATATCTCATACAACTTTGCCACTAATAAAGGAACTCGTTTTATGAAAAAGGACATGTGACAGTATATGACTCTGGGATCCACTTTTGTTACCTTATTATCTATCAACAAGAAGAACCAGCATAATAGAAAGGTAGAATTGGTTTTGAAAGACTTAGCTACCATCTTGTACAAAATATCATGTAGTTAGGGTCTCTACTTCTCAGATTACATTACAATACACTGGAACAAGGTCTGACATATGTATGACAATATATCTTTAACAACTAGAAAACATAGGTCTGAAAATTAAGGGATCAAAGTAGACTACTCTCGTCATGTTCTCTTTTTGTAATCCATTTGAGAAATTTTTGTTTCACATTCCCATTACCTTAGGCATAAAATGATTGATCTAGTGTCTTAAGTATTTTACCAAAGATTTTTTTTTTTTATCAAAGGACAGTTAGAGTCCCACTGATCTTGACCAATTTCCTTCTCATCCAGCAGACAAGTAGACAAACAATGGAATGTCTTTAACAGCAGAAATAGTAGATCCTAATCACCACTAGAAACTTGGGTTGCTGCTACAGAATGGGGACAGAGAAATATATGTCTGCAACTCAGTGATATTCTTGATATGTTTTTGAATTTTTAGATCTGTGACAGTTGTCACCAGATAATTTCCAAACCATAGACCAATAAGGGCAAAGCAACTATGGGCTCAGATTCATCAGAAGTGAGATTCAACATCACTCCACCAGATATCCAAAGCAAACCTATTGAAATGTTGGCTGAGGATGAGTGTATTGTAGTTTTGATGTTGGATGATAACTACCAACTATGGCCCGGTTATCAGTTGGTGCAATGAAGGATATAGTTTATATCATTAACTTTATGACTATAAGTATTTAAAAGTTGAACCTGGTACCATTTTTAATTCTTTGTTAATTTTGTGAACCACTGGTTTTGAACCTTTCCTCCTTAGTTTCTCACAAAATATAGGACCTTCATATAGAAACTGAATACAATGGAAGGCATAATAATCAGAGATCCAATGTATGAACTGTATCAAATACTTATTTAACATACTTTCAAATCTTCTATTACTCATTTGTTCCTCCTTCCAGTTGTCACTACAGTGAACAGATCTGTCTGGGCTCTGATTAACCAACTTAATGTCACCCAATGCAGGCAACTCTGCTTAAACTTCTTGTCTTTTGGCTCCAAGTTCAAGTTTCCTTGATGATGATCCATTGGGGAACTTGGTGTCCAAATCTGAGTAACTGGGAATTACAGTGAATTAAATCTTAGAGGGGCAAGACTGAGGATAATGGGAGGTGGAATCTGATAAATACACATCAGAAAGAGTCCTTAGACAAATTTTATGTAGCTATTTAGGAAAATCCTAAAGATCAAACAACCAGTTGCAGTTCAGGAGAGCTCTGTCTTTGTATTGTCTTCTTGTATTGTCTCTCTGTCCTTCCCTACTTTCTTATGGTACAACTGTTGTTCTTCAGTACTGTTCTTTGAAGTTATACTCTTTAATAAAAAAAAAGCTCTCTGACCTAGGCTCTATTTTCTGAGGAACTCATGGTTGAAAAGACAATAATAGAGATTTCATTATAAAGAAAATATAAGAAATAGGTCTTTGCTGTGTGAAAAGAGAGTCAAAGTCAACCACTGTAAATTTCATGTAAAGAATAAGAATGCTTTGTACAGAGGAGATTAAGCATTTTGATAGTACATTGTATAACCAAAGTATAGATAGGGAAGTTTACATTCATATATCAAAGGTGGGAAAAAATTGACAAAGCCACTGCATTAGTAGGCTATTTCTGTTACAATGCTACCTAATAAATAACCCCACTCCACCACAACTCCAAATCTTAGTGGTTGACAGTAATCAACATTTATTACATGTTCATTGGCTTTCATATGCATGTCAGCTGTGGTTTGACTAAAGCTGACCAACTTTGATAGAGGCTTGGATGAGCCAGGATGAACAATAGGTTTTAGGTCAGTTTCTAGTCAGTTCCATGCAACTTCATTCTAGGGCTCTGGCTAAAGGATAGTAGCTTCCTGGGGTATGTTTCTCTTGTGAGAGATCAAAAAAGTGCAAAGTAATTATGTTATGATTTTTAAGACTTCAGCTCAGGAATGGCACACTGTAACTCCTAATTATGTCCTATTAGTGAGTCACATAGTCAAGACCAATGTCAGTGGGGTGGGGAAGCATGTGAAAGCACAAAGCTTGGAAAAAGGAATAAACAGTTGCTGAATAATAATCCTATCTACTATGACTTCTATGATATATGACTTAGCAATATCTATTAATGATGTAGAGCTCAAAATTTCATGTCTAGGATTTTAACCTACTAGCATATGGCAATATTTTCCTCCAATAGACAGTTTGTATAGTGAGTGAATCAAGTTACATCAACACCATAAGAACTATAAGCCCTTTAAAAACAACAAGGCAATATCATACTACACTTGTGGAAGGATTACCAAGTTATATTGTTCAGTGTAAGCCTAAGGCACAGAAAAGTACATATAGTTCCTATAATTGTAGAAAAAGTATAAACATTCCTGAAAAAATATATATACACATACATATATTCTCTGGAAAGAGTTATTAGAATCTGACAACAATAGTTACTCTGGTGAGCGAAAATGAATGGCTACAGAGAGAAACAGAAGAAATACTTTATTTTCTCTATATACTATTGTTGTTGAATTTTTATTGTCACAAACCATGTTTATATTCACTTACGCAAAACAAAGGAGCAGTATATGTGTTAGAAACATGGAATTCTTCTAATTTACCATTGGTCTGTAATTGTTGATAGTCCAAGATTTTTTTGAGTATTTGAACATTTATGCCCATCTCTCTCCCTTAAGTAAAGCTTTGGACTCTTGAGAAGAATGCAGCTCCATGGGTAAATATTGCTCCCAGGTACTCTGGTTCTGCCTCAAAACTTGCTTCATCCCACTGTTCCTTCCTGCATTCTCACACTCCTCTACTTCTCAGTTTGCTCATGTTTGACCCTTCCTTATAAGAGGATATTGTACTTTGGGCTACAGATTTCTAAGCCTACTTGCTATTCCTTTTCATAAATATTTCACAACTATAGAAGGTATTTAATTCTTAACAGATTTTGGCCATTCCATCACTCTTGAGTTCCAAGGATCTCACCTGAGTTCAGATTCATATCTTCTGATTCTTTTCTTTAACTTTTATCTACAAGTTTTTCTCAATTTTTGGCAGAGGTCTCAAACTATCCCACCACCCCAGCCTTTGCCAATTATCCAGTTCCATCCTTAGATCCTTAGACCTCTTCTCTGGTCCCTGCTGTGACTCTACTCTGGCTACCACTCCATCAAGGGCCAAGAGTGGGCCTACATTGAGCCCATTCTTCTTCCCCTCCTGGACTGTCTTTTGAGTGTCGACAACTCCATAGTTCTATCAAAAACCCTGAACAAGGGCCCCAGGACTGTTTCTCTCCATAGCACTGTGGAAATACAAACAATAACTTCAAACTGAGCCTACCAGGTTGTTATTTGTCAAGGTAGGATAAGACATATATAATGGTTTCTTTAGCTTGTTTTTAATTTTTTTTCCACATGGGCCTCTATTTGTAGTCTTCCATAGATCCTAGAGTCTTTTGCCAAGGGCTGGTCAGAGCCTGTCTCTAAAAAGAGCACTGGAGACCCTTGAATGGGTGAAGGGCTCAGTAAATAGTTGCTAGAATGTAAATATATTTCCCAAGCCTTTATCTTCCAGTTTATAAAAAGGGAAAAGCCTTTTGTGATCTCAAGTATAGTTAACACCATAAGAAATAGATTATATAGGGAAGGAGAGGAGCTGGAGCTGGAGCAATGAAAATTTTCCTCAGGTAATAGGATAAATCATATTAATGTATTTATGGAGAAACTCTGATCCCCCCAAACTTGGTTTGGTTTATAGTAGATACTACACCAATAAGCTGTGTTGAAACTTTATTCACAACTATAAAATAATCCAACGAAATATCTACTTATATCATAGTAGAGACAGGAGATTAGATATCCAAAGTGGTTTATGGGCTGTTGTAGCATCTCACTCCACTAGATACTATGATATTCCCCTTATTCTCCATTCTCATTTACAAGATTTAAAAGGAATCTTTCCAGTGGAACTCTCTCTCTTTTTGTTTTGGTCCCAAATATTGAACTCAGGGGTACTTAACCACTGAGCCACATCCCCAGCCCTTTTTCTATTTTATTTACAGATAGGGTCTCTCTGAGTTGTTTAAGGTCTTGCTAAGTTGCTGAGGCTGGCTTTGAGCTAGCAATCTTTCTACTTCAGCCTCCCGAGCCACTGGGATTACAGGCATGCACCATCGTCCCCAGCTGCTATCTTTAGTTATATACTTAAAACACAAGAAGTGAACATCTGCTCTAGGGAGTATTTTTTCAGTTTCTCTTGAAATACAGAGCAAATATCTGGGGAAAAATTAACACACAAGTAAAACAAACAGAAAACCCCAAAACAAATACAAATGTTAAGAACATTTGCCTTATGGAGGCAAAAGAATAGATACTATATCCATTTCTGTTTGGGGATTTAACTGAACTCCCTCAGCAAGAAAAGACAGGAGTCACCAAAAGAAAACCAGTGATTGAAGCTTTAGCCTTCCCAAACCTGGCAAGCCTATAACAAGAAGAATCCCTAAGGAAAAAAGACTAAACCTGAATGTGTAATGTAACAATCTATGAGCGTTGGTAAACTTGGCATTAAACCTCCAGTCAAGTGTATTGCAGAAGAAGAGTCATTGTTTTTTAAAACTTCAGGAGCTCTGAAAATGATCACTAAGTCACACTCACTTGCAAGAACAGTAGAAAGAGGCACAAATACTTTTTCTATGCAAAATAATTTTTTAAAGGAAATATGGTGGCCCCCAAGGGGTAATGATGGGATGTGAGTTAAATCTTTAACATACATTCGGTAATATGAAAGTATCATTTGCTATTTGGGGCTTGTAGCAATTAACTGATTAACTTACCTCATTTCTTCTATCTTCCATCCATTGACCCTTGTAATTAAATTTAGAACATCTCAGATTTTTTCTCCTATCATTAGTATGTAGAGTCCTATATGTTCCATAAAAGTTATAAAGTGAATATAGGATGATTATTATCTCAACGCCTTCTCTTCCCAACAAATATCTCAGACCTTAAACTCTCATGTTATAATTTAATATAATATAATGTCTTATTTAAGTAAAAAACATGGTATAATAAAATATATGTAATTCAATATAATTTTAATATAATTAAACTCTCATAATTTCTAATTCCCATAGTCTGTAATTCATTTTTGTTAAATCTTTGAGAACTTTTGTTCAATGCAAGTGTTATTTTAAACATTGAATAAAGATAAGTTGATACAATAAATGACTGCTACACAGAGAAAGATATAGCAGAATTCTAATACAATATATTGCCTGCAAAAAACACCAAATTAAATTTATTTCAAGTAGGAAAGCAGAAAAAGTTTTTGAAAATACCATTATTGAACAGATTACAAATTGAACATAAAGAAATTAGGTATGAGAAATAACTCCTAGTATAAATTTTCTCTTTCTGTTTTGGTCTATAGTTTCTGTGGTAATGCAGCAATACTCAAAAGAGTATTATGGAGTAAATATACTGACAGTAAAAACAAAGTCTTTAGTCAAAAATGGGTTCATGGTTTAAGTGCCTAGGAAATGACTGTAAAGTGGCCCAGTGATAGTGGGGGAGCAAGGTGAACAGGAACACTGAGAAGAAGGTACAATTCAGAAAGACAATGGCTAGTGCACCCTTTCTTCCCTGACATCTTTACTCAGTTGATGATCACAAAGCAACTTTGTTTACTCAGATGTCAGGAGAAGAACATTTGCAAATTCTTTGTCTACTTAATTGCTGGATTATGGGTTTCATCATCCAAACTGTTTAGATTTTGGTCAAACTAGTAGCCAGAGTTTAAAGGAGGTAATTGACTTAAAAGAAGGAACAGCTGATTTCAGGAAACCTACCTTTATCTGATAGGATTGGCTATCTAAACAGAGTCTGAGAGTTCAAGTCTCTGAGACAAGAAGATGCTACTGACACAAGCACATAGTGAAAGTATATCTTGGCAACTTTCACAATCTGGTAACACTTTACAATCATCCTTAAAGTTTTTTTTTTTTTTTTTTAAATACTGGTGATTGCCTAGGACAATTAAGGGCAAATCATTGGGAATAAGCCTGAGAGACCCTGAGATTAAAACAAACAAAATCTCCCCAGGTGATTTTTAATTCAAAAGCAGACTTACAGAGCATTATTGCCTACATCCGTTCTTAGCATATCTGTATCTTCCCTGGGACAGTGAGATTATTTAAATGTCTTTTCCTTTATGTATACGGGGTAAAAATGGGAGTTCATAACCTACTTGAATCAAACTGTGAAATATGATATATTAAGAACTATGTAATGATTTGAACGACCAACAATTAAAAAAAAAAAAAGAAAAAATGTCTTTTCCCCTGAGATCTGTTGGAATCATTTCCAGTTGTGATGGATTGCATTATTTTGTCACAACTCTGCTTCTTCCCCCCTCCTTCCCCTTGCTACAACTTCCTGGTTGGTGGACTATACTTTTCCATTCTATAGATTTCAGGCTCACTGTGTGACTTTAATGGAATGTGAAAATGATGAATTGTGCTAGTCTTGATCTAAAACCTTAAGAGGCATGCCAAGTGTGCACCAAGACTTCTCCATGAGAAGAATTGCCCCAGGTAGACATTAATCTTTTAGGAATGAAGGTATGTGGAGGTAAAAAAAAAAATAACCAAAATCTTGGATCCAGTCTGGTTCAGCTAAAACAATCTGAGTCTTGCCAATATCAGCAAGCCCACCTATAATATTATAAATCTAAAATAAATTATATTTGTTTAATCTTCTGAGATTTTATAAATTTGTTTCCAATTCAGCATTATTTTTTTAGGGGTAAACCCAGACAATTAATATATAAAATCTATTAAATAAGCTGTGGATCAAGCAATATGTAGCATAGAGCAGGTGCTACATAAGTATTTGTTAGATTAATTTGCTTATATGTAGAATTCCTTTAAATTGTATGATATTAAGAAATTGGAAATCAGATTTCAAATGATTTAGATTAAATTTAATTTATTGATATTAAGAATAATTTACCAATCATTATAATTTAGATGAATTAAATGGATTATGTCTCTATTGTCTTCTAGTTATTCTGTACATTTATGAAAAGAATAAATGAGTGTGCTCACAACTGCTTTTCTCACTACCTAAATAGACCAGGATTTTGTCCAGATGAGTTTATAGGGAGCAGCTTTCCGTTCAGCATACACACCTAGGTCAGGATCAAACTCATATTACTAATACTTCTAGGATCCTTACAAAATTTATAATTGAGATTAGGAGAATACAATTTGTCATTTAAAAATTTATATATTGAGTCATTGAGATAGGTTTTATCATAAGTGCTCAGAATATATATTAAATAGGACTTCTTGAGCAAAAACTGAGTCAATATGAAGACTTAATGAGTAGAAATCCTCGACCACCTGTTTGAAATACTAACCCTTTGTGATATTTTAGGAACCCTTTATAATATGTAGCAGAGAATTGAATGAGCAAACATAGAAACTTAGAAAGAAAGAAAACCCTAGTTAGAAAGCAAAATGTCTTCACTTTAGAAAGTATTATAACTCTTTTTAATGCAACTCTTTTCATTTATTAAAATCATTTTCTTAATTCTTCCTTAAAATAATTATAAATTACTTTATATTTGCCCTTAGATTACCCATCAGTGATTCCTAAGAGATTTTTATATACAAAGTAAAGGTGCTGAAGAAATCATCCTTACATTATATGAAAAGCAAGATATAATTATGCTGTCATTTCCTTATGTTTTGAACTTTCTTATAAAAATACTTTAGATAAACACAACCCTCCAACCTCTTTATACTATGAAACTGCTATTCATTAGTGACACTATTCATAGCAAAGACAAAAATAACATAGAATAATATAAAAAATGCAATGCTCACATAAATTGGCTTCAGTGTCCAGGTGTTTTTGTGAAGAAAGTATTAATTTTACAGTATCCTGGGGACTGAGTTGATGCCCCACACATAATCTATACTGTCACAAATGTCCTTAGCAAACCATAATCCCAATTGCAAAACCATCATACTTAATACAGCAGAATGTCACTCTGTGCTCACTGGGTTGCCAAAAAGTGCTAGCAGGGTTACCACTATATCACCTTCCTTCCCCCCTGAGATGGGAGAAAGTAGACAATTCAAATTAGGTGTAAAAGAAAGCTGTGAGTAGATAGCAAATATTGATTCCAGATATTTGTTTGAAACTCTGAGGAATATTGGCTAAAACTCTCATTCCTTGCAATAATGTGCTCCTGCTATTGTTTTTCTAGATATATTTACTTATTTATTTATTATCCATTGGTGCATTATAATTATACATAACAGAATTCATTATACCATTTGTGATACTTTAAAACCACTTTAGTTAGGGTATTGGATGTTCTCCTATAGTCAACAAATGAAGGTCTATGACTAAATGTTACATCACCATCCATTTTCTTATATTTATATATTATTCATTCAAATTCTTTAGTTAAATACAAATTTTCGGCAAATATGTGCCAGATACCCACAAGTGTACAGGACCAGAAGTATTGATCAATCAGTGAGGAATATAGGTTCTAAGTTGGTGAGAAAGTGCTCTAAGCATGAAGGGCAAGGCCATTTGGCTCCCAACCGCACATAGCCTACAGGCAGTAAGTGAGATGCACTTTCTTTTAAGAGCACGTAACTAGGATGTTCTGTCCTCATTGGGAGATGGAAGCCTATAAACCTTTTGAATCATGGATTAGTTGAATAAAGGTACAATCCTTTATTGAACTGAATTCTCAGAATTCCTGATGCAGTAAAGATATACAGCAAGAAAAATGTAGCACTGAATAAAAGTTTGTGGGCACCTGTTGTGCTACACATAATGGAAGAAGCTCAGGCAGTAATGCCTATCTAATCAAAGAATTTAAAACAGAGTGGTACTTGGAAAAAAGAAGTTCTTAAAGTGGAAAAATCAATAGGTACAATTTATATTTATAGACATTCATAAAATGTGTTCTATAAATAGAGATAGGACACCTATCCTGTGTATGTTGTAAGATCATTTTAAAAGTTTGACTGTCCATCTTTTTAACATGAAACATCTGTAGTGTTTTATGGACATTGCCTTAAAAAAGTATATGTCAGTAAAGAAATTAGAGCAAAATAATTGTATAAATTTTTCTTTGTTTTAAAACCATAAACACATTAAATGAAGATATAATTATGGTACTGACAGAAGGTTGGATAAAATATGAAGGAACAGCTTTTCTACCTCTCTCCTCTCCACTCCATCCCAACTCCCAAAGACTGTGACTGTGACAGAAAACAAAATAGTGGATTAAAATGAGAGACATTTAATACATTTTACCACTAAAGAAAGAATTACCTTTTTTGCACTATGATGGGTACCTGAGTAATCAGCAACGATCCATATAAATTTATACAATCCAAGGAAAGAAGAAGACTGCAGTTCCTTTATAGAGTTTTAAATCTATATCTACATATATAGATATAGATATATGTATATAGATATAATACAAAAATGAGTGAATGATCCAGGCACCATGGCACATGCCTGTAATCCCAGCCTCTTGGGAGACTGAGACAGGAGGATCTCGAGTTCAAAGCCAGCCTCAGCAATGGTGAGGTGCTACACAACTCAGTGAGATCCTGTCTCTAAATAAAATACAAAATAGGACTGGGGATATGGCTCAGTGGCAGAGTGCCCCTGGGTTCAATCCCTGGTACCCTCCAAAAAACAATGAATGAATGATATATTTAAGTGATAGGGTCTTAATATATTAATATAGCTCTCCACTATCCCAATACACCAGGAGTTTAATGAGTTAAATGAATAGAATGAGTGGAATAGAAAAAGCAATGCAGACTAAGTGCAGATTGAACATCAAGAAAAGCAAGGATCTGATAAAACCCTTTCCTTAATGATTTGGTACAATACAAATCCCCGGAAGATTAAACAGAACCTTGGGAAAATGTTAGGTATAAAATCAGTCAGATTATATGCTGCCATAGTATTGAAATAAGAATGTTAATATAAATTATGTTGAGTTGTACAGTGGGGTTTGCAACTGAAATTAATTCTATGTGTACATCATATTATTTAAATCTCTAAATATAGCTATGAATTATCTCATGAAGTATATAAGAAAAATAGATATAACATGAAATTAATCTGCCAATTCATACAGCTAAGATGTGGCAGAAGCAGGATAAGGAGAATTTTGAGTTTTATATTTTGGTTTTAGAGAATTGTGTAGTTATATTCTCACTGATACCTTTACTCCAGGGTATTATGTCTTGTACATTTGTTACCTAATATGAAAAATAGTAAAATAAGCTTGTACACCCATCTTTCTTATTCCTTCCCTCTCCCAAGAGGAAAATGTATCCACTAATGTGAGAAGAAACCAAAATAGGGAAAAAATTAATACAAAAAATTGAAAGTATGCTGAAACAAATGAACCTTATCCTACAAGATAGCAATGTTTTATGTTGCCTTGCTTCTGTCCACTGGTAGAATTATCTATATAATGAAAGTTTATAAACTCAGATTTACACCTGGCCTTCATACTTAAAATTATGTTTTTTTTTAATCTTTAAAGAATCTGATCATATATATAAAGTAGATATTGTAAATGGTATTCAAATATATTATATGAGCTGAAAGACATCAGCTTCCTAATATTAAAAGCTAGATATTTTGGGAATAATGAATCATTTTTATGATGCACATTTTATTAAGGCATGTTAATTTATTCAACACATGATTTTTAAATAAAAATGTTACAAAAGTGTTTTTTAAAATTTGTTCTAATTAGTTATACATGACAGTAGAATGTACTTTGACACATCATACATAAATAGAGTATAACTTCTCATTCTTCTGGTTGTACATTATGTAGAATCACATTGATCATGTAGTTGTAGTCATATATGCAGAAAAAAATATGCCAATGAGTTCTCAAATTTTTCATCTATACAAATGATAAGGGCTAAATTTTGATTTCTATTCAGTACTATATTATATGATTATTAAATGAATAATTTAAAAAACTTTTAAAATTCATGAATAAAGTATAACAAAGCCATGCCATAACATATTCTTAATGCTCAGTAAAGGAATTAACCATCTTGACTACTCAAGGTCTCTAAAGACTATTTGCATAACATTCCAATAAGGACAATTATGTTACATGTGTTTTCTTGTCATAAGTAGATGAACTACACTGATTGGTTCAGCAGGAAGAATTGTGTGAGAGGAATTTGCTCTAGATCACTTCTTTTAAGTAGATGAAAATGCTTCTTATCCCTCTTCACCCTATGTGATACTCCATTGTATCCAAGTACTCTCACTCAAGTATGCTTGCTCCCTTGACAGATATATAGGCAGCAGTCATTTTCAGTCACCAATAATGACACAAAGATGAGCCCCACACAAATGTCATTTTGTGCTTTTGCCAATTGTATACTTCAGATTCATTCGTAGTGGCTAGATTGTTGGACAAAAAGTATAAATATCTGTTTAATATTTTGTTTTTTAAAAAGACATGTAGTTGTATTCTAATTAATTTCTTCTTGCCAAGATATTGCGTTTTTGTATCTTTGTTATGTATTAAGAAAAATAGTAACATAAGCTAATATGCCCATCTTTCTTATGCTTCCCTCTCCCAAGAGGGAGACCGCATATACTAACATAAGAAGAAACCAAAATAGAGGAAAAATAAATCTCCTCCAAATTGAAAGCATATTGAAACAAATGGAGGTTATTTTATGTAAAGTTGATGACATAACCAAAACAGAAACACATTATTTCAAGTGACCTTAACACATAGTGCTTTTTCAACAGTTCTACTGAAGGATAATTTCCTTATAATAAAACTAATTGTAAAATTAAATGTAGAGTTTGGTGAGTGTGGGCAATACAGAAATGATTTCCATGTTGGAAATACTGCTCTTCCTTAGGTCTGGATCCTTGGTGTTTATTGATCAGTTGTGTCACTTTGCCTTTTGTAAAATTTACTATAAATATAATAATTGGTATATTTTGTTTTCTTTCACTTAATGTGATGTTTGTCCATGTTGGTATCCATATTGAGAACTTCTCTTTTTTAGATGATCAGTTTTCCTTTGTATCAACAGCCACAGTTTGTTCATCCACTCACCAGATCACATCATGCAGATTGTTTCGGGTTTAAATTATTTGAATTATGCTACTACAAACATGGGGACAGAAGCCCATGTGGATATATTTTTCTCTTGAGTAAATGCATAGGAGTGAGAACTTTTGAAATTTCTCTATCATATAAGTATATACTTAAACTTCATAAAATAGTGAACTCTTTTAAAAAATACTGTGAATTTTTTTTAACTGTTACCACTAATATATAAGTTCTAGTTGCTTTATATTCTCGTCACCACATGTTCTTGGTATTGTCAATATACTTTAAAAATTTCAGCTATCAATGGTGGTGTTATTTTTGTTTTAATTTGCATTTACCCTGATGACTAGAGATTCTGATTTTTTTTACATGTTCTTATTGGTCAGCTATATATAGCTGATATATATATAATTTCTATTCTAACTTTTCCCCTTCATTATAGTTTAACTGGGATGCTTATATTACTAACTATTATCATTATTCTGTGAGAGGATTTTTAAATGTGTTATAGATTATGTTTGTCAACTAAATATAAATACTTTCTCCTAATTTGTGGCTTGCCTATTTGTTTCGACAGAGTATTTCATAGAAAAATTTCCATTTTAATGATCTGATTTTTTATATTTTTTCTTGGTCAGCTCAAGTTTTCTGTGTTCTATATATTAAAAATGTATCTAGGTTTTTGTCCAGGATTCCTTCTATGTTTTCTTCAAAGAATTTTATTACTTGAGCCATCACATTTATAATTCATTTTTGGTTGACTTTTAATTTTATTGTATGACAAGTACAGACTGAAGTTAATTTTTTTCTGTGGCATGTGATTTAATTGTTTTAGCATCATTTTCTGAATTTTCTGTATTTATATTGAAATACATTTGCACCATTGTTGAAAATCATTTGAGCTCATATCTATGAGTCTATATCTGAACTGTATTTAATTCCATTGATTTATATACCTGCCCTTATGTGAATAGCAAACTCTTGAATTCTGTACCTTTATAACATCTTGAAATGATGTTGTGCAAATTCTGCAAACTGTTGCTCTTTTTCAAAATTGGCTATTAGCATAAAGACATCAATTTCTATGAAAAGATCTGTGTATTTAAGATTGCTGTGAATGTGTTGCTCAATATTGGTACACTAGATTAACAGTGTTGATTCTTCTAACTAATAAATACCCTATATATTTACCACTGCTAATCTTTTTTTTTTTTTTTTTGTACTGGGGATTGAACCCAGGGGCAGTAAGCACTGAACCATACCCCTAGTCCTTTTATTTGTATTTTATTTAGAGACAGGGTCTCCCTGAGTTTCTTAGCACCTTGCTAAATTGCTGAGTTTGGCTTTGAACCCTCTATCTTCCTGCCTCAGTCCCCAGAGACTCTGGGACTATAGGCATGCACTACCACACCCAGAACCACTGTTAATCTTGTTTTAATTTTTTTTCTCCATAGAATTTTGTAGTTTTCTTTTCACACCTTTCATTAAATTTGATCTCATATGTTTTATGTTTTACATGTTGTACATTTATGTACATATATATGTATCTATGTATTCGTTTAAGTATCTATATTGTATAATCATTTGGATATTCTAAGTAAACAAATATGCCACCAGTGAGCAAAGAGAATATTACCTCTTTTCCAATCTACATACTTCTTATATTTTCTCTTTTATTATTTCATTGACTAAGTGTTCCAGCACACTGTTGAATAGAAATGGTAATCTTATTTTGTTCTTTATTAGAAAATATTCATCTTACACGATTATATATAATGTTCACTGAGGGTGGCCTCCAGTAGATTGAGAAATACCCTTGTTTTCCTGGCCTTTTGAGAGTTTATCATTATGCATGGGTCAATGCTTTTTCTGTGTCTAGTTGATCTGTTTTTTAGATGATCATGTGACTTTTTCACACTTTATTCTGTTGTTTTGGTAAGTAACATCACATTTCTTGGAGTAAACAACTTGCTAGTGGTGTATTATGCTTTTAAAATAATGCTAAATTCAATTCACTGGGATTGTTAACTGATTTTTACATATAATATGATTTGAAGTATGCTGGGCTCCTGACTCTTATACTGTAAGTCTCTGGAGTTTTAATATCTTACATTATTTTTTTTTAACTCTGTTCTCCATTTTGGGCATGTCTACTGGTCTATTAATTTCCCTGATTCATTCTTTTGCCCATGCCAATTTAATTTTGAGTTTATCTGATTTTTAAAAAAAATTTTAGATATATTATTTTTTGGCTCTAGACTCTTCAGTTACTTATTTGATAAACTTTCCATTTTCTATTGAAATTCATTACATTTTTATATATCGATCATAATTTTTTAAAAAAATTTTAATATATTTTTATTAGCTGATATGAATTCTTTTTTTAAAATAAATTAAATATATGAGCCAGCATGTTGTCCATTTCTATTGGCTGGCTTTTCCTCTATCCAACTTCCAAAAACATGTTACGCTTTTTTTTTTTATTGCATGTTGTTCTGTTTTTATGAAACCTAGATATTGTATACAATTTATTATAATGACTGTGGAATTAGTTTGATTCTTCAAATATTTTTAAAAATGTTTACTATAATGTAACTTGCCTGGATTCATATTGTATATAATATAGTGACTGTGGAATTAGTTTTGTTCTTCAAATAATTATTTTAGTACGTATTAGGAGTTTAACTTGCCTAGATTCAAATTGCCAAATATATTTCCCTGCAATGTACAACAATTAATGTCTTGGCAAAATTATGGCTTTCTAGCTATGATTTTCTACCTGTATATTAAGAAATCAATGATTTAGGTATTCTGAGCTTGGGTCCTACTGTCTCCTTCACACCTTATTTCCAGGGTGTGTCTACTAAATTTCTAGTTGCTCCTCTACCTATAATTTCTGCTCATTCACAGCGTGAATCATCCAAGCTACTACAGTTTCCATCCAAACTCAATAATAATTGGGGTCAGTTTCTGTGTAGGTTGGAGAAAAAGCTCAGTTCAACATGCAGCAAACTCACAAGTCTCACAGAGATAGACAGCTTTTTTTTTTCCTCCTTATCCTCAGAAATAATGTAGTTTGAAGGAGAGACTGTGAAGCAGCATCCTTTTTTTTTTTTTTAACTTGTGCATGTTACAGAACTCTCTCACTGGTGCAGACTCTCTGATCTTTCTCATATGCATCTATTGGAGGTCTGTAGAGAGTAGCTGTGGACTTCTCTAGTGTCCCAGCTTCCTAGGGATTCTAAACTCTCATGCTGGCTCATACCTGAAATCTGTTGAGATTTGTAGTTTCTTATTCTTACTCACTTTTTATGGCAGCCAACATTTCCTGGTGTTCACTAGCATAGGTCATGGAACTATTCCTGTGCCCTATTGCATTTGATGGTTTGTTACTCTTTGGAATTTAGCTTACTTGGTCGACTTGCAACTTTAGTTCCATGACACATTTCAGAAAAGTTACATTTCTAGACATCATCCTGCTTTCTCTTGTTGGAGGGGAAGCAATGACTGTCTTCCATATCCTTAAGCAAAAGAACATAAGTAGTCTTTTTAAAAAAGGTTTTTACTTGTTTTTATAATTGTCATAGGTGGAAGGAATTGTTCATATTTTTTACATCATTTATTATCAGAATTTCTACCTTTCATACTTAGCATTTTGATCATAATCTTTAATAATAAGGAAAAAAGTAAGAAATATATAGTAAACTACACTCAGTAGTCCTATTAATAGGCAATAACATTGGTGTGTCTAGGTTAAACTTACTAGAGAGTTATTATACAATAATGAAAATATGTCAAAGCCACTAACAGCAAACTTTCTAGGCTAAAAAAAGAGGAACAAAAGAGATAAATTAACTACAATCGCTGTAATATAAAATTTGAATTAGAAATGATGGCATGAAATGTTTGTTTAAAAATATACTTAAATATGTATAATTTTTATGTATTTATAGGCCAGTTAAAATTAAGTTATTTTTTTAAAATTAAAGTTATAATTATCAACTTGGTGCACTGATAAGGCCTAGAAGCAATGTCAGTCATAGAACAATTAGCACCCAATCACCCAAATTTTGATCTTTAAATACTTTTCCAGGGCTCACTGGAGAATTTCTTATTCCAAATGTATTGTAAGAAAGGTAGTAGATAAGCCTAGAATATTGTGTTATGACAGAAAGCGAGGAAGATTTCAGACTAATTGCTTTTGTGCAAATAACTTTAGAGTCTATTTGATTGGGATGACAGGAGCACTTAAAAGGAACAATAACTGGAATGCTGTGATACATATCAAACATAGGAGAATCCCCCAGTTTATACTAAGAGTGAAAAAGAATAAAGAAAAATGTTATCAGTGTAAGTTTCTAAAGCTTTATTCAAATCGCTACTGGGATTCCTCTTGATTTTCTTCTTTAACATCAATGAAATTCTGTCACTCTTTTAGTCATCTTGTAAGTATATACTCACAAATTTCTTTCATTTCAAATTGTGAGACTCTGCAGAGAGAATGGTTTAGTTATTGTTGTATATTTTAAAGTTTTAACACTGCCCAAGAGGAAGCTTTCAAAGATATGATGATTAAAACCAGCCGACATTTGATAGAGGCTTCCAAAGGCCCTGACTGGTGCTTATTATCACTCTTAACTAATTCGTGCAGAAAAATCTCTTGTGCTCCAGATTTGTACCTCTGCTTTTTGTGCTATGTACTGAAAATAAATTACACAAAAATGTAAGCCTATGACTCTTCAAATCCATCTCCTATGTTCAGAAGGCCCAGATTGCTCTGTTGCATAGGTACTAGAAGATCTATAAAAAGAAGGCTGGGCACCATGAAAGCCAGGAAATGGCATGGATACCGTATCAAAATGTCTTAAAGTTGTAATTTTCCTTAGAAAACTTTACAGGTTGATATGTTCTCAGTAACTTCCCTATTTTTCCTAAACCTGGATTTCAGAAATACCTAGATACAAGATGCCCAGAGATGACATTTTTTCAGTTCCTAAGAAGCCATTGTCTTTTATAGAGCAGCTAGAGTTATAGGAATGGAGTCTTTTGTGGGAGCAAATGAGTACCCTGAGGATCACGGGAATATTCTGGTATCCATTTTATCTAAATAACTCACATGAGAGAAGATGGTGGAGCAGATAAAGGCAGCAGCTCTCAACTCCTCCATAGCCTTAAATGAAGCAGTAAAATAATAACTGACCAGAGAGTCAGGTGACAGAGAAACAATCTAAAACTCAATATTAGTCATCTTGAGACATGGAAGTACTTGGAATTTGGTCACTGGAGCAAAAAAATAAGGACAAAATTCTCTGACACTGAATTCTGTCCAGGGGAGGAACAATAAAGAGAGAAAAGGATCGGGAAGGAAAAGCCCATTAGTTTACTTCTTTAACAACAATTGAAAAGAAAAGCAGATCGGGTTTCAATAGGATAGGAACACCAAAGACAATGAAGGAATTTACACTGTTTAGCTCAAATTGTAAGATGAAAGTTGTGTTGGGCATGACAGTCATTTGGTAGAAGCAATAGCTAGTCAACCTCCCTAGAAGACAAAAAGCATAGACAATACTTCTGAAATGTGTTCTCTCAGTAATTTATCTAGAAAAAACTGCTAGATCGAGGCTACTGAAACCCCTTCCCCCTTACTGTAGACAAAGGGAGTGAGATGGGGCTGACCCAAGAGCAAATCACTCCTGGGGAGTGCTAACCTCAAGCCAGTATTCCCCACATCCTCTGCAGGAAGATCACCACCTCCACACCCAGGGAAACTTAGAAGTTAAGCCAAGGAGTGGTGTACATTTTCTAAAGGTCCCAAATCCTGATGAACTTTAAATCTTATTGAGTCATCTCTCCACCTTAGCATAGATTACCTTAACTAGTGCTAATGTCAATTTGATCATACTGATATTATTTTACATATTGAATCAACAAATACTCCCCTATTAATTGACATTGTGTATCTCAACCCATCTGATCATATTTCCTCTAATGTTTTAAAGCAGTAACTGGAATCCATCCTTGTTTTCCTAGCTCAGAGTTCAACTTGCCTTTCTTCCTATCTCTTTTTCTTCTTGCATTACCTGCTCTTGCATCCAATACTTCCATGTTTTCTTTTTTCCATCTTAGTTTGCATTATTCTTTTCTATCTTTTCTTTGCTCATTTTTTCCTCCTCCACTTTTTAACATGTATTTAGTGTAATAGTAATTTTACTATTTTTAGTAATTAGTTTCTCAACCTTTTCAAGAATATTGCTAAATTTTATAACCAAATGAAAGTAACTGTTGAAAACATTTCCAGTAAAAATTTCCCCCCAAGATTTATTACATGGCTTTGCTTTGAAGTGATTGCAGTTAATCAGGTTTATTATCTTATCTCAATATGGTGCTAATAAGGGGAAGAACAAAGTATATACATTGAATGTAAGTATTCATACTAGAACATTCTCCAAGGCTGGGGCACTTAAGAGAAACAATTTCACAGAATAGTCCCTAGCTTAAAAGTTGAAGAGATTAAATACAAACAATATGATAAAGCAAGTGAACAACCCTCTCCCCCAAAATGATCTACATCATTCATCAACTGATCCCCTAGACTCCACAGTGGAGAAAATGTTAGAGGGAGAATTAAGAAAGTTCATAGCTAGAAATGTTCAATGAAGTAAATAAAGAAGATATAAGTAAGTGATCAAGAGAGAAAATATAGTAAATAAAATATTTAAGATGAAATAAAATAAAAATATTCCATAATAATCAGAGGCTGTAAGAATTCATAACCACTGAGCCAACACACAAAACATACTCAATAAAACATTTCATGCAGAAGAAATAAAAAATAAATATCTGAGATAGCAAATATAGATGAATCTCACTAAAAAGAATAGTCGAAGGAGAATCAAGTCTGAATTAAGCATTAGAAAAAAATGGCAATACATAAAAATCATGTCTCTATAGTAACACTGAATGAAAATGGCCTACACTCTCCAGTTAAAAGATGAAGATTAGCAGAATGGATTATAAAATAAACATAACCATATATTATTTTAAGAGAGTCACCTTATGGACAAGACATTCACTGACTAAAGGTGAAAGGATAGAAACAGATAAATCATGAAAATGGAGCCCCCAAACCAGCAGGAGTAGATATTCTCATGCAATAAAGTAGACTTCAAGTAAAAATTAATCAGAAGAGAAAAAGGTCAATTTATACTGGTTTAATGAATCGTTCAACAACAAGATACAGAAATTACAAATATCTATGCCCAAATATCAGTGCACGTATGTCCATAAAGAAAACATTACTCAATATAAAGAAACAGATAGAATCCAAGATGGTAGGCCAGAGGGAGGCAGCATTCTGTGTCACTCTGTGACCTGGATCTCACCTAGTAGAAACGCTCCTTCTCTGAGAATGTTAGGGGACCCCTATATAGCTGTTCTTGCAGAAATCACCTGCGCTACACCCCTGTGCAGGATTCTCAGACTCAGTGTTCCAGTAGGACTCCTGGCTCCCAACACCCAACTTTTGAAATTCTAGCCAATGCAGGGCTTGAGAGCACCTTAGCAGGATCACCTATCAGCACTTCTGCAGAGCTCCCAGACATTGCTCTGCTCCCACGCAGGACACTCAGCTGCCACCTACCCTCAGCACAATACCATTGCCCAGCTCCTTCCACCCCATCCAACACCCAAGTGCAGACTGCCTCCATCTTGGCTCACCTTCCTCACCATATTTGGTGGGGGAGTTCCCAGATTGAAAATCCAGCTGGCAGGGTACCAGGTTTCCAACTCCCCCCTTTCCCCAGTGAAGGTAACCCAGCACAGTAGCTGTCTAACACAAAACAGCTCTCAGTGGGAGCGGTGCACAATGTGACCAGGGCATTACCCATGGGAGCCCCAGTGAGAGAGTTCCCTCAATTGGGAACTGCTAAGAGAAACGGAGATAGGGCTAAAGTTTGGAGACTAACAGATTGACCAATAACTAGGAAATCTTCAGGCAAAATAGGGAAATAAAAATGGGCACTCAAAGTTATGCCAGTGGACTCAAAAAGAGACCCTTGAGGTGCAGTCTCCCAGCAGGGACTGGTGGGTGCCACTCCTCACTTCCAGGTGCCCTGCCCCAGGACCAGCCTTCCCACCCTGGTTAACTTCACCATCCTGAGGGCAAAGATACCAGCTAACAACAGACAATCTCACCTATTGGATGAGAAGGGAGGTAGGAAAGAAACTGATCTCTAAAACTACCAACAATCTGGTTTCTTCCTTTGAGAACTTTTTTTTCCCTTTTTCTTTCTCCCCTTTATCCTCCCGCCCTCACATCTCCAACATATGCGAAACCAAGAACTTTGCATAAATTAGGATTTTGAGGACTGGGACATCTGAGAAATATAATATAAATGTGTTGTTTATGCCCCCTCTTTTTTTCTTTTTTTCTTTTTTCCCTCCAATTTTTACTATTTTAACATCCTTTATTTTTCTAAATACATACATCTGTTTTTTTTATGTACTCTACTGTCTTCCCACGTACTTGTCTTCCCCAAATTACTTCCTGTTTATTCTCTTGCTACTAAACCTCTTCATTAGATTTCTCTTTCATACTTCCTAAGATATATTAATTCTACGTCCTCACATCCTACCTCCTCAGCATATCATCCTATGCATCAACCCCAGTTCATTGTCCACTATCAGAAACTGTAAACCCTTTTATAAAACTACTGATTATATTATAGATAATAATCAAATCCAACATTTCTGTACATTGTAACCAAAATGTAGACGTCTTAATAGCAACAAATTGTTCATAGGTAGTATATTGTTGATATTAGGATCTGTTAACATTATCCTTCCCCACAAAGGAGAAGTTTTAAAACCTTACAGGAGCATTACAAACCTATAGGGTAAGAACAATAACATCCCAGACCCACAGAGCTAGAAGGGAAGACACAGGAGCAACATGAAAAGACAAGGGAAGAAAGTTCCCCAAGCAAATCAGATACCACACTATTAAAATCCATGGCAACCACAGCAGAAGAAATTACAGAGAAGGAGTTAGGTTGTACATGATTAAAATATTCTGTGAACCAAAGAAAGATATAAGAGAGCAAATACAGGCAGAAAAAATAATTTTGACAAGGAGCTACATAAAAAAAATACAGGAAGCAAAAGATCACCTCAACAGGGAAATAGAGGTTCTAAGAAAAAGAAAAAAAATAAATAAACAGAAATCCTTGAAATGAAAGAAACAATAAACCAAATTAAAAGTTCAATTGAAAGCATCACCAACAGAGTAGACCACTTGTATGACAGGACATCAGACAATGAAGACAAAATATATAATCTTAGAACATAGATCACACAGATAATTGTAAGAAACCATGTGCAGAACGTTCAAGAAATATGGGATAGCATAAAAAGACCAAATTTAAGGGTTATTGGGATAGAGGAAGACATAGAGTTCCAAACCAAAGGAATGAACAATCTATTCAATGAGATAATATTAGAAAACTTTCCGAACATGAAGAATGAACTGGAAAACCAAATTCAAGAAGCCTACAGGTTGCTGAATATACAAAATTCAAACATCTCCACACCAAGGCACATTATAATGAAAATGCTCTACATACAGACCCCAAAAGTTCCAGTAGAAAACTTCTAGAACTAGTAAATGAATTCAGCAAAGTAGCAGGATATAAAATCAACACTCATAAATCAAAAGATATTTCTGTATATCAGTGACAAATCCTCAGAAAGGAAAACTACCTCATTTATAATAGCCTCAAAAAAAAAGTAAAATAAAATACTTGGGCATCAACTTAATGAAAGAGATGAAATATCTGTATAATAAAATTTACATCTTTAACTACCACAGAAATCTAAAGAAAGAAGTCAAAGAAGACCTTAGAAGATGGAAAGATCTACATTGCTCTCGGACAGGCAGAATTAATATTATCAAAATGACCATACTACCAAAAGCACTATATAGATTTAATGCAATTACGATCAAAATCCCAATGACATTCTTCATAGAAATAGAAAAAGCAGTCATGAAATTCATCTGAAAAAATAAGAGTTCCAGACCCAGAATAGCTAAAGCAATCCTTAGCAGAAAGAGTGAAGCAGGTGGCATCACTATACCAGACCTTAAACTATACTTCAGAGCAGCAGTAACAGCTCCACTTTCTTTATCCACATTTTGGTTCCCAGAACCTCTGTATAAGTTTTGCCATTGCTTTTAGTATTCCAGACTGTGTTCTTATGGCCTTCTAGCTGGCCAACTCCATTTATACTACTTTTCTGTCAGCCCATTAACTTCTGCCCACTTCTTATGATTTCTGAGATATATACTGAAAATTGAACCAAAACAGTGATCCGAAGATAACCTAAGAAATAAGTTCAATAATCCTGCCTTCAATGGCTAATGGACTTATATAATGAGAAGAAAAGAACTGAAACTTCTCAAGGTCTTATACCTAGGTGCTAAGAGCAAAGAATCACATTAAGGAATTCTTTGTTCTTAATAAACTCTGCCACTTGCTAATTTTGTGACTCCTGGCAAGTTCCTATAGCTTTATTGAGACCCTTTTTTTTTGATACTTAAAAATGGAGGGTCATAATACCTCCATGGGACTGTTAAAGAAACAAGTGAAACAATATATCTAAAGTGCCTTACCCAGGACCTGACTCATAAATATCCTGTGAATATGTACATATATTTTAAGCTTAGATTTTAAATTAAAACAAAGACTATATTTATGTATCCAAATAAACTTATTAGACACCAAGCAGAAGATTGATTCTTCTGTTTCATAAAGATCATGGTGTAAGGCAGGAGTAAGTGGAATCTGAAAAAGCTCTGTCCTAAACATGTGTTTTACAATTGCATATGGTCTGACCTATTAATTACACTAATCCTCAAATCTTCTTACATGCAACAAAGAATGTAGTATCTCCATAATTCAGAATTAATTTACTTCCTTCTTGTGATACTTGTTTATGATTCACTATGAGAATCCAGAACTTACTAAATGGAGACTCTGGATCAGCCTCATAGTGTTATGTTGAGATGACATCAACTTCACAAATGCAATGTTATTTTGAGCAGTGAAAAACAATTTATTGAAAATGAAGAAAAATGTAAATGACTCCTATAAAGAAATTAAATTAATGTTAGGTACTAGAACACAGATGTTTTGTGTGCCATACCTATGCAACCATGTCATTAAATTCAAATCTCTAATTAACAGACATCTGTTTCTTGTTCAATTTCAAAATGATTCATTGAAACCATTTGTGAAAACAAGTACACTTATGAGGGAAAAAAATGTTCCTGACCTTTTCTTTCCTAATTTTTTGACTTTATTATTTTTAAAAATTGAGTGGTTGACTGACTCAATGATTCAGGATTAAGACATATCTGACACTCCAAAGACTGTCTCTGTCTTTCTTAGCTTCACATCATGTACCAACAATGGATTCTATAATAAAATAGAAAAAAAATCTCTAAATAAGTCATAAAGAACAGGTTGCTGAAAATTGAGCAAGATATTCTAATTAACTGAAAAAGAAGAGAAAAATATGAGCTAATTTTAGGAATGTCCTGATGCTTGGCTTCTCTTTATCAATAAATATTAATATTTCAAACTAATTAAGCAAATATTGTTGGTCATCTATCTATTAGAGAGGTAGCTATATTATAGTAAAGAAAAGGGAGGAGTCTTTTTATAATAAAATTTATTCAAATTCTAATTCTGAAACAAACCTTGTCACTTTGGTGGTTTGCTTCTTTTGAGTTTCACTTTGCTTACCTTCAATGGTAATAACATTAAGATCAACACTGAGGGATACAGTGAAGAGAGATACGAATACCGCTAAGTGCCACTATACCCATCATTCATAATAGATGTTTAATTAGTGTATCAAATGAAATATGCAGGAAATCATTAGCTTGAGGCTTTTTCCATACTTTGAGTCCCTATATAAAATACTTTAACCTGACTTATTATGTAGACATACTGAAAACTAACTTAGGAATATAATAAAAAATACAATTTCAGCTTTAACTAGCTGGTTTCATCTGATACTAGGCAGTCTACTTATTACACTATTCCTACATAAAACAAATGTCTAGATGGAGCCCATAGGTTATTACTCTGCTTTTGTGTCCAGCCTATTAAAGCTCATTGGTCATACTGAAGGGCAAAACTCTCTAAACCTTCTAGTTCTGAGTGCTGCCCAATGCATGAATTCTTCTTTGCTTAAAAAAAAAACCTGCTAAATTTAATTTGTTTTAAGCTTTCCCTTTATTTATGTATGAAACTTTATTATTATTATTATTATTATTATTAGCTTCCCCAAACTTTAGAAGGTGCATTTCAAATATTGGCAATTTATAACATTCACCATTTATGTGTATAGGTAGATGCTAAAAAACTTTAAGGATGGATACACGTCTATATGTCAGAAATTCAGCTGTGTTCCAGAGAGATGAGCCTACAGATACAGGAATAGTTGATTAAAGTAACAATCCCCAAATGAAAATAACTATCAAGCCTTTCTCATTTACTACAAATAGTATGAGAAAAGGCTAAACCAGGAAAGACTAACCCTCCCACCCCATCTTCTACTTCCAAGTTTCTCCCATGGGATGGCACTATAGATAAATAATTGGGTGTCTCTAACAGATGGTGAGGGTGGGTGGGTTGGAGATCATTTTACTGTTGAGAGAGTCTTGAATGGAAGGTTTATGGGTTTAGGGAGCAAAAAAAAAAGGGCAAGGAAAAACAGCTAGGAGTGCAAGGGTACTCAGAATAGAGGAAAGTCTCTTCAAGCTTGCCTCCCCGCACTCTATCATAAGAATATTTTATCTGAAGAATCCAGATAAAGATGCCTCTGAAACAGGGTCCCTGGGCTAGGATGCAGATAGTTATATGAGCATAATCAGCAGTGAGATCTGAATCCTCAATTGCAACTCCCTTCAGAAAATGTTTTGTACATGCCAGGATTGGTGGTGCATTCCTAAAATCCCAGAGGTCTGGGACAGAAGGTTTGATGTTTGAAAGCAGCCATGGCTACTTTGGGAGAACCTGTCTCAAAAAGAAAATAGAAAGGCTTGGGATATAGCCCCTGGGTTGAGTCCCCAGTACTGGTAGAAAAGAAAGAGAGAAAGACAGGGTAGGGGAGAAAAGAAAGAGAGAAAATGCATTTTGCTGGTTGTACACCAATTCTAGTCTGGGAAGGCCAGGTTTCTCCCAGGAAGTCTGCAGGTAGAGCCTTTGTAATTATCAGTGTTTGAGTATAAAAACGTCTTATACAGGATTTGGGAAAGGAGCTGGACTCTATTGGAATATTTCTATCAAATAAATTCAAGGGAGGCTTATCTGTGTACTAGAACACAGTGTTGAGTTTTTAAAACATGGTTGAGTTTTTAAAACATGGTTGGGGTGTGTTTCTCCTGTGCAGGACATCTCAAGAGCCACCCTTTTGACATGATGTGTCAGAGATGAAGCTTCTTGCATGGTTACCTTACCATACTCCTTGATGAGTTATGAAAACAGAATTGTTCCTGATACTCCTTGTAGCCTGACTAATTCTAGTTCTTGCTGATCATCTTCAGACCTTGGTTCTTTGATTTACCTGGCTACCATACCGTCTATTAAGATGAATGATTTCAGTACCATTACTAAAGGAAAGTAGCTCTTCATTTTCTCCTCAGTTGATGAGGTTTCTATTACCTTACATTGAAAAAAAAATCTTAGTTTATAAATTTATAGAATGCTGCTACATGAAATATATTTTGATCCAGTCTTAATCAAATACAAATAGGCTCAGTAATATTTTAAATTAGTGCTACCACAATGTAATGGTTGATTTGAATTGTCAACTTGATTGGATTAAGGGAGGCTGAAGATTAAGAGGCTTCTGGGTTTGTTAATGAGGATGTGTCTAGGGATGATTGGCATATGGGATAGTGAACTGCAGTGGAAACCTTCCCTAAGCATTGGTAGTACCATCCAGTAGGATGGTGGCTTGAATGGAATAAAAGTTGGAAGAATAAGGAAGCTGCAGCAGATGCAAGCTTGATTCTTATTGAATGTGTTCTTGATTTCTGCTGCAATCACCTGAGGATATCAGACACTTGCTTCTTCACTCTTCCAAAGTAGACCCTGTCACTAATTCTCCAGGGGGTTTCCAGAAGGCCTTGATGTCAGACTAGGGTAGCACTGTTGATCCCTCTTTTTCTGGGGTGTCAGCCTCTTGAACTTTGAAGCTACTAGTTCCTCCAGCTCTCTATCCTGCAGATGGCCATTGTGGACGGTCCAGCTTCTGGTCATGTAAGCCAATCTAATAAATCTCCCTTTTATAATTATACTTCCCATTGACTCTGTTCCTCTAGGGAACCCTAATTAAGACACACACAAAAATATAGATGTGCCTACATTGGCATGAAGCCATCAACAAAACAACTCCTTTTTAAAGTTAAAAAAGAATAATTTAATAAATGCAAGTGAATTAAGGAAATTTTTTTTAATCAACAAAATTTTTATCATGCTTCAGTTCTTGTATTAATATTAACATGACTATAATTTTTAGATACATTATAGAGTTAAGAATAATTAAAAACAATTTTTAAAAATGAAATGGAATTATTTTTCTTGTCTCTTTTCCCAAAGGATACGTATGTTAAAATGTATTGATTAATATGATGTCAAAACACATCTCCAAAAGGTTAAGACATTAAAATAATAAACAATAAATATGTAGACGGCTTTTGTATTTACTGGTCCATTATTATGTACATGTTAGTTGATTTCTTGATATGAATGTTTACAAAACTTGAAATGAACACTCCTGCAGGTCTTGATTTAAAATATTGAACTAAAATTTGTGCAAACACGTAGTGGCTCTGCTATCAAAGTGGAAAGAACACTCCAAAATTGAATGCTTTTATTGAGTGATCACTTTACAGTGACCCCAAAATGTACTTTTCCAACACATTGAGATATACATATTTAGATAGTAATTTTTACTCTACTTTTTAAAATTTATTATTTAAAAAATTGTTCTAATTAGTTATACATGATGATAAAATGCATTTTGACACATCATACATAAATGGAATATAATGTCTCATTCTTCTGATTTTACATGATGTAGATCACACTGGTCATGTAATCATATATGCACATAGGGAAATAAAGTCTGATTCATTTTAATATCTTTCCCACCTCCATTCCCCCTCCCTTCCCATTAATCACATCTGCATATCCAAAGTACATGTATTTTTCCATATCCCACCCCACCCCACCTCATTGTGGATTAGCATCTGCATATCAGAAAAAAAGTTTGGCCTTTGGTTTTTTGGGGATTGGCTTATTTTGCCTAGCATGGTATTCTCCAGCTCCATCCATTTAGCTGCAAATGCCATAATTTCATTCTTTAATGCTGAGAAATATTCCATTGTGTATATACACCACATTTTCTTTATCCATTCATCTGTTGAAGGGAACCTAGGCTGGTTCCATAGTTTGGCTATTGTGAACTGAGCTGCTATAAACATTGATGTGGCTGCATCACTGTAGTATGCTGATTTTAAGTTCTCTGGGTATAAACCAAGGAGTGAGATACCTGGGTCAAATGGTGGTTCCATTACAAATTGTTGGAGGAATCTCCATATTGCTTTGCAGAGTAGTTGTACCAATTGGTAGTCCCACCAGCAGTGTATGAGTGTGCCTTTTTCCCCACATCCTCACCAACATTTCTTGTTGCTTATATTTTCGATAATTGCCATTCAGAGTGCAGTGAGGTGGAATCTTAGGGTAATTTTGATATGCATTTCTTTAATTGTTAGAAATGTTGAACATTGTATTGTATATTTGTTGATCAATCATATTTGTTCTTCTGTGAAGTATCTGTCCAGTTCCTTAACCCATTTATTGATTGGGATATTAGGGGTTTTTTGTATTAAGTTTTTTGAATTCTTTCTATATCCTAGAGATTATGCACTATCTGAGATTTATATGGTGGAAATATTTTTAATATTCTGTAGGCTTTCTGTTCATTATTGACTGTGTTCTTTGCTGAGAAGAAGATTTTTAGTTTGAATACATCTCATTTATTGATTCTTGATTTTACTTTGGGAATTGGGCAGGTGCCATGGCCCAATGAGTACAAGCCTGAATGGGCCCTGGGAACCTGGTGGGTGCCAGACTGGCTGGCTGGGCGAGCTGAGAGCAAGATGTCCTCACACTCTTTTTCTACCTCCTGACCTGTGGTTGCCAGTCCCACCTGTCCCTGTGTGCTTCAGGACTTTGGGATGGGGTAGGGAGTGTCCTGCTGTCTCTTGCCTCTGTATCAAGATGGTGGCCACTAGCACATCCAGCAGGAAGATCTCTTTTGTAACCCAACCTGCAGGCACCCTGATATTGGTGTCCCAGGATGGAGGCAGCCATGCTTGGAGATGGGATAGTGGCTGCCATGGCACTGTGGTAGTGTGCAGCAACCCGTCACTCTTCTGGTACCTGGGACATTAAAGAGAGAGAGAGAGAGCTACCTCCACTTTTAGAATGATTTTCCTTCTTTTGTTGCCTTGTGAAATTGCCCTTGTTCTGAAATCAAGTATCAGAACATACTGAGGTCAAGCCCTCTCAGGAAGAGGCCAGGAAAAAGTGTTAAGGAAAAAAAAATCAGTATCATTTCTCTTAGGGTTTTGTATTATGACCTTTTTAATGTATTATAACTTTCAAAGAGTTAGCATCTTCTCCTCTTCTATACCTCTTTAATCACAGCTGTTGGGACTATGCCAATGCAAAAAGAAATTCATTGTACAGACATGATTATTACTTGTATGAAAATTCCTACTTGTGGTAAGAATGGAATGGAAGGGATGGGAAGTAAAAGAAGGAAGGAAGGAAGAAAAATAGAAAACACCACCTCATCAACTGCACTAAACCTGAATCAGACCCAAGGGAAGAATTCCTTAGAGGAATTTTGTTAACTTGTCAACTTCAAGTTTTTTTTTAAACAGATTTTAGTCTGCTAAAATATTGCATAGCTTTATAAATTTAACCCAGGTAATTGTAATTGGGTCAACATATTTTACACATTATAGATTTTATACTTGTTCTCTCAAAATACATAGTCTGTCTCTGAGGAGCTCATAGTTTGCTAGCTGCAAATTTGAAGGAAAACACTGAGCTTCTTAATTAAAACCTGAAATTACATTTTATAAGAGCTTAAGGGTTAGGTGGTCTCCAGAATAACATCAGAGGAATTTAGGTAAGAGATCTCATTGTCATTAATTTGATAAGTTTGCCATGAATTTTACCCACTGTACTTTGAGTACAGAAAATGGGCTCTTTGGTAATATTGGTGTGTTCTGTTCTTTGTTGCTTTTGTATTCATTGGATTAATTATATGAAGGGCCACTCTGATTCTATCCTTCTATTACCTTAAAAAGTAGGGCAAAGAACATTTCCTTCATAAGCTTTTAGTGTTTATTATGTCAAATGTTATTGAATTTGAAAACAAAGAAGTAAAATTTTTAAATGGAATTAGAAACAAACAAACAGAATCTTTTATAAACTTTAAATCCTATGACTCCCTTTTCTAAGCCCTTTATTTCTTTTACTGTATGAGAGTTGGGGGGAGAAAAAGTGAGGATTATTTATGTTTTATAAAAATAAAATTCTATATACTTAAGCAAGTTATTATTAATTACATGTCAAAGGCAATGATTAACAGTTTATCCTTTTGTTTTTAGAACTTCTCCTACTCCATTTATAACTTTTAAAATTCCACAGTGTAATATTTATGCTATAATTGAGTGAAACACCTTGATGTTTACAAATATCACTAAGAATACATCTGGGACATTTTTGGACAAAAGTGATGGTATATGTTTAAAATAGTTAATTCTACTTTTATTGCTTCATCAAGATTTTCCAATTTAGTTTATTTAATATCAGTAAGTCTATTTAATTGTAGCAGCAATTGGAATGATGATTTTTTTTGTTCTTTGTTATCTTATGTATATATTTTAGATATACCTGAGTATTAATGTGCTAACGTTTCAATCAACACAAACTCTTATATTCTCCTCTTTCTTATGGTTTCCCATATATTTTCTTAGGAAGTTTTTCAACCATCTTTTCCTCTACTTTATCACTAATCAAACATATGGAACAGATTTTCTGCAAAGAAGCTATACTTTTACAAAGTGTACTAAATATTAGATGCTTATCTTTACATTTAAAATGTCTCCTCTAATAGTTAAAGCAGTAATCTTGATTACAAAATATTTTACTAGTATGAAGCAATCACATTTTATGCAAAGTTTGCCTTGCTAAAGTCATAAGATAATTAAAAATGTATGTGATTCAATATCATTCATGACAAATTTGGGAATGCTTCTGTTTGTATACAGAATAGTGCCAAATGGTATCAACACAAACATAGTTCACAATATTTTCTTATTCTTTAGCTTTGGCATTTTGAAAAACTGCATGTTTGGGGATTCTCATTATTTCAATCTTGGTTGATATAGTGATTTTTTTTTACATATTTTAGCTTTCAGATTTACCAAATATGGCATTCCAAAACTAACATTAAAATATAAAAGATGATATAATATATAACTAAAATAAAATTGGAACTGACTAAGATGATTAAGATCTCCTCTTTAACATTAACAGCCAGGAGACACAAAATTGTCCCACAAGTTTCTCATCTGCTCATTATGTAATACTAGTTCTGCTTCTGCAAAATAATATGAGCCACCCAAATTTAAGAAGCAACTTTTGGTAAGCAGAATAATGGTCATACAAAGATACTCATACCCCAACCCCCAAAACTGTGTTTGACCCTTTAGCATGGCAAAGCAGTGTTTGCAGGTATAAATAACGCTGTGTACCTTGAGAAGGTAGAGTATTTTGAATTATGTGGTTGATCCCTACTTAACTACACAAATCTTTAAATGTGGTGAATCATTCTTTGTTGGAATTGAGAACTGTCACAGGAGAAGGAAGGGATGTGTGATGTGAGGTTAACTCATTTGCAAGTGAAGAAGAGAAGCTATGAACCAAGGAATGCTGGCAACTTCTAGGAATCCTAGAAAAGAACAATGTAATGGCTTTTCCCCTAGACATCTGGAAATAGATTCGGTCCTACTCACACCAACCTAGATTTTAGCATAATAAGATTCATGTGAAACTTCTGATCAACTAAACTGTGAGATAATAAATTTATATTGGCTAAGCCACTTAAGTGGTGGTACTTCATTACACTTCCTGGTGAATGTGAATAAAGAATTTGGTATCTGAAAGAAGGGTGCTGCACTAACAAATAACTTCAAATGTGGAAATGACTTTGGAATTGGACGGTGAGTAGAGTCTAGAAAACTGTTCAGGAGCAAGATAGAAAATATTTAAATAGTCTTTCATATATTTTTAGTAGAAAATGTGAATATTAAAGACTGCTGGTAAAGACTCAAAAACAAATGAAGAACATTCACTTTAGAGAAAGGCTAAATCATCATGAACTCACTGTTAACAGATATAGGGACATTAAAAACATTTTTATAAGGTCTCAGAAGGTACTAAAGAACATCTCATTGGAAATTGAAGTAGATCCTTTTTATTTACCAAGAGAAAATGTAGTGAAAATGTGTCCTGCACATAGGCAGGAAAAAAAAAAAAATTTAAGAAGTGCATTGGAATATTTAGCTGATGTATTAGTCAGTGCTTTGTGATAGAAACAGAACTCATCCAGAAAAAGATTAATTGCAAGGTAGTGACTGACACAGAGGCTAAGAAGTCTCACTATCTGCCATCTGCAAGTTAGACATTCAGGAAAGCCTTGGTGTAGTTTGAAGGCCTGAGAGTCAGGAGCTCCAAGGGCATGAAAAAAAGATTGATGTCCGAGCTAAAGCAATCAGGCAGAGGGTGAGTTCAACCTTCCTTTAACTTTTTGTTATATTTAGTCTCTCAGTGGATTGGAAGATGGCCACTATCAGTGTAGAGGGCCATCTGCTTTATTCAGTTCACCAATTCATATGTTAATAACTTCTGGAAATACCACCACAAACACATTAGAAATAATGTTTAACCAGATAGATGGAGCATCTCACAGCCCAGTTAAGCTGACATACAAAATTAATCTTCACAGTTGAGATTTACAAACAAAGCATTGAAAGTGAGTCCTGATTATTTTTCCCTTGATGCTTATAATAAATGCAAGAAGAAAGGAATAAATTGAGGGAAGAATGTTAAAATGGAACCAAGACTTGATGATTTGGGGATTTCATGGCCTACACAGATGACAAGAGATGCTAAAATTAAAAGATTCTCTGTCAGGAAAGAGTGCTCTCAAGAAGAAGCCAAGGGTATGGCTGTACATTTTTTTTTTTTGTTGCTGTTAATAATTCTGAAAAATCAAAAGTTCAGAGTACTCAATCACACAAATGGCTTTTGAACAGATTAACAGTATGAGTCTCCAATTCTCTAGGCATTGTTAGAAAAAAAAAATGAGAAGATATATCTGGAAAGGATTTGAGGGTGACCCTCTGGTATAAAAGACTGAATCTTCATGATATACATGGGAGATCCACAAAGTTCTTAAGAATTTTACATCATCAGAGATACCACTAGCCTGAAACAAGAGAAACAGAAAGTCTAGCAAATGAAAGAAAGTTTCTGTATCTTCCAAAATTCTCCAGGAAGAAAAAAAGACTTTCAAAACTACTCAGGTACAGGGCTGGGGATGTGGCTCAAGCAGTAGCACGCTCGCCTGGCATGCGTGTGGCCCGGGTTGGATCCTCAGCACCACATACCAACAAAGATGTTGTGTCTGCCGAAAACTAAAAAATAAATGTCAAAATTCTCTCTCTCTCTCTCCTTTCTCTCTCTTAAAAAAAAAAAAAAAACTACTCAGGTACAAATACATGTTGTCTTTCATGAAAAAGGAAAAGACATCTTAGAGGGTAGAGACATTAAATCAGAGGGCAGAGCTTCCAAGAGGACAGAATCACAAGCCATAAAATAGTATATCCACTTTGAAACTTAATGGAGAATTTCTGCTGGATTTTGAAATTGCTTGTGAATATTGGCTCCTTTCTTGCTTCAGTTCCCTCCACCCCATTTAAATAAGACTATCTCTAACTGCTATTGTGGCCCTATGCAATCATTGTGTTTTCAGACAGATAACTTATTTCTTTAGTTTTATAGATCCACAGATGGAAAGTAAATATTTTCTGGAGCGTATTACATCCATAATTTTACCCATGCCTAATCTAAATGCTATAGATAACAAAAATTGGAACCTTTTTTTTTTAAAAAAAAAACCTTTATTTTATTTGTTTATTTTTATGTGGTGCCAGGGATCGAATCCAGTGTCTCACACATGCTAGGCAAGTGCTCTACCACTGAGCCACAACCCCAGCCTGAGAATTAAAAACTTTTGATCTTTTTAGACTTAGATGCAACTTGAGAATTCGAGTCAGTGCTATAATGGGTGGGACTTGTCAGGACATACCTTGAAATGGTGCTATAGAATAAATGTTTTCATCCTTCCCAAATCTATATGTTAGAACTTAGTTCTTAGTGTGATGGTATTTGAAGGTGGGACCTTTTGGAGACAATTAGGTCACAGGAATGGCGCCTCATGAATGGAATCTGTGCCTTATAAAAGAGTTTCCAAAGAACTCCCTTGCCCCTTCAGCCATGGAAGGACACAGAAGAATAGCCAGAAGCAGTTCCTTCCTGGCACTTAATCTGCTGATGCTCTGATCTTTGACTTCCCAGCCTCTGGAACTGTAAGAAATAAACTTCTGTTATTTATAAGTCATCCAGTCTATGGGATTCTGCTGTAGGAGCCAGAACACATGGGGTTCATGCAATTTGCCAGAAGGATAGACCATGTAGCTTTGGGGATCAGAAGGTAGAATGTGATAGAAAGAATACCATCTCCTTAAATGTCTATGCCCTCATCCCTAAGACCTGTGAATGTTATTGTAACAGTTATTTTGCAAATGTAATTAAGGGTACAAGTGATTAGGGGTGTTTTGAGAAGGAAGTTTACCTGGATTGTAAGAATATGGAGAAATTCTTGAGTTGAGGATGGAGGCAGGGAATTGTGAATCAAGGTTTGCAACAACCTTCAAAAGCTTGAAATGAGAAGAAAGTGGATAGCACTAATTATTCAGTAAAGTTTTGAGATACAAGTGAACATAAAAAAAATGGTTGCTTTTATTTACACCAATAAAAATCTACTAAAAAGTGTTTTTAGCTGTAGGCCTTTGTGCATATCTACAATCTCAGTAACTCAGTTTAGCAGGAGGATGGCAAGTTCAAAGCCAGCCTCAGCAACTTAGTGAGGCCCTATGCAACTTAGTGAGAATCTGTCTCAAAATAAAAATAAATAAATAAATAAAGGGCTGGGGTTGTGGCTCAATGGTTAAGTGCTTCTGGGTTCAATTCCTGATATCCCCCAAAAAATTAATTTGGAAAATTGTTTTTACAATCAGAAAAAAGGGAAATAATTAGGAATGAATTTAACTAAACACAAGAAGGATCAGTACACTGAGAACTCTAAAGCAATGGTAAAAGTAAGGAAGGAATCTAAAAAGTAATTAAAAGATATACCTGTGTTCATGGATTAGAAGAATTAATAGTGTTTAAATATCCATTCTATCCAAACAATATGCAGAGTCAACACAATCCATAATGACATTCCAATGTCATGTTTTACAAAAATAGAAAATAAATTTTAAAACTTACATGAAACCACAAAAGACCTTAACAGACAAGACAATGCTGAGAAAGAAAAAAACACAATGTTTAAGGCAATACACCACCTGATTTCAAATAATTTTATAAATCTATAGTCATCAAAATGTTCTGGTACTATTATGATAACAAATAAAACAAAGCAGTAAAATAAGAGCCCAGAAATAAACCTAAGCACATATGGTCAAAGAATTTTTGAGAAGGGCATAAAGAAGTCACAATAGGGAAAGGATAGTCTCTTCTTTAAATGGTGTTGTGAAAACTGGATTATATGCATGTAAATTAGTGAATTAAAACACCATGCATAAAAGTCTCTTTGATATGTGTCAGACCCACCCTCCGACAAGGTTGAGGAGAATCACTAAACCAGCTAGTGAGTGTCTCTGGACTGAGCGAGAGGGTAAGTGTAGGCGACCTGCCCACCACCCAGCCTGGCAAAAATCATACCCATACCGAGTCGGGAGTTGAGTCAGCCGAGATGGCGCAGCAACTCAGTTTATTGTGGAGGGAGAGGACTTATATAGAGAGAGGAGAAGGAGGTGGGGGCAAAGGCAGGGGCCAGAGATCGGAGAGTCCCCCAGGTTGGGGTAGCCTAGTCACCCCAGTTACAGAAACAGAGCCCCGTTACCCTAGTTACAGAAACAATACCCATTAGGTATGTGTGCCCCTGTTGCTGGGGAGTTATTCTTTGTGTTTGTGGAAGCCATATCTTGGGGCCGTTTAGGCACGTATATGGAAGCCATTTCTCAAGTTCTAACTGTCATGTACATGGAGAATCACAAAACCAGAATCACAAGACTGGGGATTTCCCAAAAGTGGTTTTTCTTCCTCTTTCCCCAGCGATTGCACTTCCGTGGTCAGCAGAGGTCCCAACAGATATGGTTAAAAAGCCCAAGTAAACTTAAGACCTGTAGTCATAGACTTCTAACATAGGGAAAAACTTCTTGACATTGGTGTTGGCAGGGATGTTTTGGGTAGCACACTGAAAGCACAGGGAACAGAAGCAAGAATAAAGAATATAAAACTATTAGGGTGGTTATCAGCAAAAAGATGAGTGAGTGTGTGAAGAAAAGGAAACCCTACTGTTGATGGGAATGCAAATTGATGCAGCAAGTACTGAAAATTGTATAGGGGTTCTGAAAAAGTTAAAAATAAGACTATATGAACCAGAAATCCCTGTCAGGTGTATAAACTAAAATGAAACCATCACCTGATAAAAATAACTACATTACTACATTCATTTCAGCTTTATTCGGTATAGCCAACATATGGAAACAACCTAAGTGTTCATTCACAGATTACTAGATTAAGGAAGATTCAGCCTGTGACAGGACTCATGAACCTAGAGAACATTTTTTAAGAGAAATAAGTCTAACACAGAAAAACAAAATACTACATGATCTTTCTTATATAAGGAATCTTAATAAACAAGTTGAACACATAAAAGCAGTACCGAATGGTGATTATCAAGATTGGCACTAGGTTAAAGAGTATGAAGTTGCAGTCCTGTATGATGAATACATATACAGAGAGCCCTAAATTACAGAATGAGAACTGTCATTAATAAAAAGGCACAAGTATATCTTCATTAAAATTATTTTATTACTAAAACATGCAAATAATTATCTGAGCCTTCAGCAAGTTGTAATCTTTTTGCTGTTGGAGGATCTTGCTTTATCATTGATAGATTGTGATGGGGAGAGATGGTGATTGTTGAACATTGGGGTTGTTGTGGAAATTTCTTAAAATAAGACATGAAAGTGGGCTGAATTGATTGGCTTTCATGAAAGATGTGTGTGGTACATGATGATGTTTGGTAGCATTTTGCCCACAAATGGACTTCCTTCACAATTGGAATCAGTTTTTCCCAGATGGTTTTGCTGCTGTACCATCTAAGTTCATGTAGTATTTTAAATCATTTGTTACTTTGGCAATTAGTATGATCGATAAGTGAAATAAACCAGGCACAAGAAGACTAATACAACTTGTATTTACTTGCATGTGACTTCTGATAAAGTGGTTTTTCCAGAAGTTGGGAATAGAATCTTGGTTACCAGAGTCTGGGAGAGTAGCAGAGAGGCAGGGAGGGGGAAATGTTGATTAACAATACTGAGTCATATTTAGATTGGACAAGTAATGTTTCATGTTCTATTGCACAGTAGGGTGACTCTAGATAATAAGGTATTACATATTTTAAATAAGCCAGAGGATTTTAGATAATCTTACCACAAAGAACTGACAGCTGTAGGAGGGAATATACTCACCATGATTTGAAAACCACACAATATATGGACATATTGAAACATCACATGGTACCTTATAAATATGTGCACTTATTACGTGTCAATTAAAATAGTTCTTAATGATTTAATGTAAAGGACAGCTAAATTATGTGTCAATTAAAATAGTTCTTAAATATTTAATGTAAAGGATAGCTAAATTGACTGGGTAGATTAGAAATACTAATTTAGAGATGTATACTATTGAAGAAACAAATAAAAATTTTAGAATAGACAAATTTACCCTACAGAAATAAAAATGAAAACAATTCACCTCCTGGGCTTAACACTACACTGGACACTATAGAAGAAAGTACCCATGAAGAAAAGCAATGGAAGGTATCTAAACTAAGACTCAGAGAGAAAGAAGAACAAAAATATTGAAGTGCCTCAGGTACCTGTGGACAACAATTCACCGAGCATTTATAATGATCAAGAAAGTAGAAGGCATTTCAGTCACATGGCTTGAAAACAAAAATAGAGATGCGGCCAAATGGTAAAAATACACATAGAATGTATACCGAATGCACAATAAGCATAATCACTGACTTCTCATCAGAAAGAGCATGAGCTAGGTCAGTACAAATGTCATCTCTGAAGTTCTGAAAGAAGAAAAGAAAAACGATTGTGAAACTAGAATTCTCTAGCTAGCATGGAAGGGAAGGGAGGAGAGACAGTGAGAAAGATCATGGGGTTCTGACAGGTACTGGTGTTCATATCCTGCTGTTCAGTTGTGGTGGCAGAGAGAACTGTGTGTGTCAGACAAGAAGGGTTTCTCAAGTCCCATATTTACACACAATTGGCAATGTAGTCATTTCCACCCTCCACATACTGCATGGAAACAGAGATAGAACCAGCCAAACTAAGGAAACCCAGAGGAGTAGATTGGTGAGGACTTCAGCCTCAAGCTGTATGTGAACCATGTACTGTGTCTGGGTCCTACAGGCTATTTCAGAGCCTTTATTGGAGATGTCTAATCCTTCTGCTTTGTTCCTTATCTTTGCTCAGGACACAAAGAATAAGAATTTGGTTTATTGGTACCTGAATTCTAATCCTATCTTATAAAGGGTCTTTGGAAATGACTTGAACTTTTTTTTTCATGTTCACAGATTATGATTTTCTTTTTATTAAATTTTTTATTTTTTAAATTTTTTTTAGTTGAGATCATATATTTGATTCAAATAGGTTATGAATTCTCATTTTTCCATGTGTACAAATTGCAGGATCACATGGGTTATACATCCATGTGTATACATGATTTGAACTTTTAACAATAGTCATTCTACTGGGTCTGGTAACTGCAAATTTCTTATTGTGGTATATTCTGACTTTAGGCAAGTCACATAATCAATCTGCAGCTTAGTATGCCTTTCTGAAAATGAAAATCCAAACTAGAATAACCAAAAATCTCCATTTTATGTATGTGATTCTCATATTACCCGACCACAATTTGGAAAGATTTAAAAACGGAACTAGATTACCAGCCTATTTAGTAGCATCAAGACTGTGCTGCTAATAAGCTACTCTCCATGCTAATTTTTTTCAAATATTCCAGAAAGCTTGTTTGTAACATTTTGTAACTAATTAATAATATGGAAATATGATAATGAGAACAGTGACATGAAGCTGTTCATGGAGCTAAATCTCCATTTTCAATTAACCTCAAATCCTTTTTTTTTTAAAAAAATAATACATGAAGATTCAAAAAGTGCCATTGTTTGTGAAACAGAGGCTTTCTTCTTTTGGTGTAGAAGTACAGACTTACTGCCACCTTTTCCTGCAGTCATGCAATCCTCATTCTCCAGAGAGGCAGACGTCTTGCATAAGACCTATTACGGTTGCTACATGATATTTTCCTGAGATCATGTTTTTCTCTTTGTGTACACATTTACTAATCTATGAAAGTATATTTCTTGAGAAGAATATCTAAAAGTGAACATAGGGATGTGGATCAATAGGAACCATGGCTTTAAAAAGAGACTAGTGGGAAACCACAGAAAATGTCAATATGAAAACCCTTATCAGCCATACATGATGCTGTTTAAGGAGAAAGCTTTGCCTTGGGGTTCTCTCACACAGTTATTCATTAACTGACAGAAAATGCCTGACCTGAGGGATATTACTATTATTTCAAACTTGGTCTTTTCTATTCCTCCCAAAGTCTGCAATATCTCTATTTCACTGAATGCTTCCAATAAAATACTTTTTTATGAATAAATATATATATATATATGAAAGTGATGAATTGTGTCCAGCAGGAAAAATGGAATTTATTTTAAATGTTGTCTGAAGGTTACAATCTTATTAGAAGTCGATGAATTTGACAAATGTTAACTACATGATGTGTGACAGCTCCCGAGTTATGCAGCACACTGACACCAGGTAGTTAGTGGCGCTCTTTCTGCAAATTCTTCTGCTCGGAAGACTCACCAAATGCAATTTTATTGACTCAGCACATTATTGTTGTTCCTAAGAATAGGTGAGATTCTCTTCAGATCGTGACTTATTAGTTTATACAAAATACCAAGTAATGTTGGGAGAAAAAACCTGAACTGATTAAATGCAATATTCAATTTTACACATTTTTTTTTCTTTTTTTGGCTGTGTGTGTATGTGTATGTTTGCCAAAAATATGGTGTCCCGTTCTCTATAATAATACTGTACATTATTCTTTTTTTTATTTCAACTCCTGGACTTTTTTTTTTTTTAAATCCTGGACCAATGATGGCTTTGAGTTGAATCATTAGCAAAAGAAAGTACAGATGCAATACAAATTGAAATGACAAATAACGTTAAGTTTTTATATTTATGTGGTAAAATGAAATCATAGGGTAAACAACTTTTAAATCATATGTGCTATATTCTATAGGATAGCAGAGAAGTTACTTTATATAATAATTAGTAATCCTCCCTTATAACATTATTAATTTACCCCTATTTTTTTCTGTAGGGTAATTTAAAACATTCTTTGGTACTGCTCAGATGACATCAAGAAGGTGAGTAGCTTTTGGATGCTGACTGAATGCTAAATAAGAATACTTAACAATATGCAAAAATGAAGACAAGGGATATTGAAAAATATATAATGAGAACATATTAACTGCCTTTGTAGATTACATTCATGGATTAGAGGAAAGAATAAATTTGCCACGGTTTTTCTAAGTATTCCATTTTCAAATATAAATACAAAAAAAAAGAAGAGGTTCAGAATATAGGGAAGCACAAAATCCCTTGTTATGCAGTTAGTTGCTATTGTTTTGATTTTAGGCTAGGTAGATTGAATAGTGTTTTGTGTTTTTTAAAAAAATATTCATCTCTTAACCTTTTATAAATATAGTGAATTATAAGAAAAATTTAACAATAATGAATGAGGTCTAAGTACATTAAATACTTACCATTCCAATTACATTTCTCTGAAGTAGTTAAATAATAGGAGACCGCATGATACCATGCTTACTTCTTGGGCAGAGAAACTGAATGAAAGTCAATGGAAGTAAAAGGAATTTAAAACGATGTGAGAGATGTCACTGTAGAAAAGTGGCAACATAGCCTCTGGACCACATAGAGAATAGATGAAATGGATCTATGAAGACAAATATTCATTATATATGAAGTGGAGTGATCATCAGCGATATGTGAAAGGGTTCACACTTAGCTACTACTTGGAAATTCACATCTCAAAGTTTTTTATTTGAAACATTCCCATAAATCTGTGGGTTAGAACAAACAAAAAAGATAATTACTATGTTGGTATGTTTCTAGCCAATAATTTTTATAGGTTTCTGACAAATTAGATATTCAATTGTCACCCTAAGTTGTTGTGAATACAATATTTTTGAAAAAATACATTTAACTTGAAAGAGTTCTGAAAAAGTGGCAGAAGTAAGAACTATTAGTTTTGCAATCTTATTATGTAAATTGAAAAAATCCATTGATTGTAGTACTCAAGCCTTTGCAGCATTAGTCAGCTCTGCAATTGGAGAATGGGATATTTGCATTTTTCATTTTGAACACCCTAGAGTACCGGAATGTCTGTACTAGGAAACTTAATGAGTAAAAATAAATCTTGGTGGTAATTTTGCTTAAGAATATAAACGAGAAATGAGAAAGCAGAATTATATTATTTATCCTTTCATTAATTCAGTATTTTATATATTTTACAAGCACCTATTGAGAACTTTTAAAGAATTAAATACAATTCCATATTGGGATATTGGGGATGCAGAGATAAATAAAACTCAAGATTTTCAATGTAATGGTTAAACGTTCAACTACAATTCAAATGCACCATGGATGCTAGTTTAATAAAGGGTTGGTAGTTTGATAAAGAGCTACAATGTATCCTAATGAATAAACCTTGTGATTTACCCTGTAGTTCATCCCAGGGTTATTCCAGAGGAATGTCCAGTAAGCAAACAGACCCAAGGAGGATGATTTGGATTCACTTGCCTCCTTCTATCTCTTCCTCTACTAGTGCCTTTTAAGACATTTTCACTTGGAATTTAGCTCTATCTTCTCTGTCCTCTCAAAATAGTTTCCATCTAAAGTACTAGTTTTTCCCAGATCACCTGCTGAGAATCATATTCAAGGTACAATTTAATAGCAAAAGTTAATCTACATCTACTTTTTTCCCTTTCTTTCTGATAAAGGAAGGCTATTTCTGGGGTATCTCACACCAGCCTACTTCCTTTTCTAACTAAGTGATTGATGGGTTTCTTTCTGGCTGACTACTCCGGGACAGAATGCCAGAAAAATCTAGACTGTTTGAAAAATCTGCTGTTAAAGTATCATTGTCGTAATTACTCATGCTTGAAGTGATTCTCCTTCGTGACCTGACCCCTTTGCCTTGGACAGATAATACGGTTCTGGATACAGGCTACAGAAACTATTGTGACTATGTAAAAGGCCAGAGGAGGTATTCACACAATGACTTGGCTATGTTCCCCGTGACAAGGATTAATATATGAGGGCTCTTGCTTGCTCTACTCATGTTCTGCAAGACCTGCCTCGAAACTGACATTTTATTCTACCAGACCCTGACCACAAAGTGAATGTATCTTCCCTCCTCAACTCTCAAGTCAGATTACCAACCACAGTTCCATTAGTGGAGTCTTTTTTTGAGTGGAGTGGGCAGAGAACAAAAAGCAATAAGCTGGCATCAAAATATAACTCCATTTTAAAATTCTATTTTCTGACCATCTTATCAGAGGAAAAAGATAGCAAGGTCTTCAAGGACAGGCACTATTTGTCATTACATGTGGGCCAAACAGTCATTACTACTGGTTGGGTAGTATTTTTATAGATACCTCTTATGCTTCAGTAGCAGCAGTCTCTGAATGTAGTTTATGGCCCTCGAGAGAGATTGACAGGCAATATGGACCATATACAAATGTCTTGTTTTACAAGGCCAGGCATAGCAAAGACAGCTGTAGCCATCAGTATCTGTCACAAATCCTAATCTGCATTCAACAGTGACTGGAGCAGAGAGTTTATTTACTATCTTATAGAGTGTGTTTCATGTGTCAACATTTGATTTGCTTTATCTCTAACATAGAATGGAATTTCATGCTACTTTGATTTTCCTGGGTCTTTTTTAAAATGCAGAATGTCTCAGAGGCTGACAAATGGGTTTTGTCTCATGTTTTTTGTTTACAGAGATACCAAAAGGATGACACACAGATATGTTCTCAGGACCTGTGTGTGTAAACAAGAGCAGTGAGAGGGTAAAGGCACTTTCTCATTTTTTTTTCACTTACATAGTGAGCCTCACATTGTAGAAGGCAAACTCTGTCATATTAGGGATTTTTAGATTTTTAATTTCTTGAAAGATGAGGTTTAAATCAATAATTCCGAAGGTAAACGATATGCTATTATAAAGACTTTGGTGTTACTGAAAGGAATACATTTAAGATTCACATGTATATCAAATGTTTATTTCCAGAAAGAGAAATATTAAATTTTTGCATAAATATATATATTATAGTTTTTAAAAGTATAAATAGATGCTCTTAGGATTAATAAATTATGTATATTTATAATTATCAAAATGTAGGTTTTGGTCAAATATGTCACAAATAATGTCTGTCAAATTATTGTTGTAGGGACTTAGCACGTAAACATTTAATATTCTATCTTAATCTATCATTTTTTATATATTACATATTACTGATAATATTACATATCTATTTTTTCCATTAGTCTCGTAAGAAAGGTGGTATTGTCCCCATTATAGGTCAAAGGGAATGGACTCTGGGAGGGCCAATGGGTCCAGAAGTTTTTTTTTTTTTTTACAAGAATTCTTCTTTCTTTCTTAATGTGGAGAGTATTGTGTCTCTTTTACTTACAATGGTACCTCACCTCCACAAACTCCTCTAGAATTAAATGAATTATAGTTTTTATCAAGATTAAATGCAAACTTTCTTTTCCTCCATCTCCATCTTCTGGGATTTCTCTTGAGCAGCTGAACAATGGTGCTGGTATGGTGGGTAGCTGGTGCGTGTTTTGATTTTAATACAAGATCTTCATCCTGACCTAAATGAAATATACACTTTTAAACTTTTAGGTAGTAGATGAAGCAAAAATAAAATAATTATAATTTTAAAAAAGTTTTTCTAAAAATATCTTCTATTTGAAAGTATCAACCATGAATAATAATCTTATATTATTCTTAATATTTTAAGCAGCTACTTATTGAACAGCAGTTTTATGCCCAGAACTACTAAAATAGCTTGAAACACATCATATTATTTATGCCTCATAGTAAAAGTCATACCTTTTATGAGGAGAAAACTGAGCCTCAGAGAGGTCTAATTGGTCAAATATGACACAGTCCTATATATATTAAGTTATGTTGTAATTATTGAGTACTTCTGCTATACACGAGCCACCAATACAAAAACAAACAAACAAACAAAAAACAACCTTAAAAACAATGTTAAAGACACAAATATGAGCAAATACAAATATCTTTTATTAAATGGAAAGATGATTTCTAAAAGTGGACCAATTTTCCTAGCAGCTTATAATATTTTTTGAAATAATATTTGTTCCTTTTTACATAAAGATAGGCATAGATGAAACAAATAATAAAAACCTTTTCAGTTCTCAAGATGTAGATTCAAAATGCCTAATTAGATGTTAAATATAGCTGTTCTGTGTTCAAATTTCTTGTTCTGGAGAACTTCTTAACAAAAGACAGCAGCAGGAAAAAACCTGCACATATCTTGGATGATGTTTAGAATTCAACCATAATGACCAAGAACAATTTAGAATCAAAGGATTCTGGGTTTTGTTGTTGTTGTTGTTGTTTTGTTTGTTTTATTTATTGGGTTATCTCTATATAAGCAACAGAAATATTTCATAGATTCCTGTGATCTCCATAATTACTGTTTATATGAATTTTGCATCATTTGAATAACTGACAACCTTATTCATAAAAATTAATTCTATTGGCAATTTCTGATATTCTATGGAAAAAAATTTAAGGAGATGTTTAAATTTAAAACTGATGATATTTTGAGAAGAGAAATGACATCAATGTTTTTGTAAAGGATAGTTGTTTTCATAAAATAATTGACTTTTTTTTTTACTCATCCATGCCAGCCCAGCTCTTTACATTGTGAATTTCTTCCTCCTTCTTCTCTCAAACTCTTTCGAATCTGGACCCACATCAAATTTAAACTATAAGAAATATATTTTTTAACTCATTGTCTGTTGGAATGTGGAGTTTAAACTTCCCTCTACCTTTTAAATGAACAAGAAACAACATTAACTAAAAATGTCAACACCTCTTTCTATTAGTTTGGTCAACTATCCGCATGCCTCAAGAGAAAATTCAAAGCTATTGAAATTATTCATCTGTTTCTCAAATGTCTTTGAAAAAATTCACACAAAGCAAAAATATATGTTTTTCTACCAAATGGGTCCACTTTTTCAAAAAGAGGGATTAAACCAGCAGAGAAATTTATTCCCTCACCATGTGTTACCCCAGAAATGGTGGAGCTATCATGCTGTGTTGTTCTCCTCAAGCTGATAACATCTGCTATATGTATGTGTATATATAATTAATATACATATATTCAATAATATATATGGATACACACATAAAAAATAGAAACTATATAACTAGGACAGGATATTATTTCAAAATATACATGAGGATAAAGATAGCATCTAATAATAAAAAAATTCATTGTTATGAAACATCATATATAAAGATAAGGGAGTTTCCAGTCAACAACAAAAACAAATTCAAAGCCTTTCATGTCATTTATTAGCTTATTAGAAAAGAGTGAGGAAGGCCCCATGCTTCTCCCTGCTTGCATATGTGGGATAAAGACTGCTGCTAGTTGTGCCTTTGCCATTAAGTTCTGACTAAAGAGTTTCAAGGTGAAGAAATATGCATCAGCTTCTGGGAAACTGCTTAGGAGAGTGTTGGTTCATGCCTTTTACCCTTCTGTTTCAGGCTTTCCTTTTCCCTGATGTCTTGACTTCAGGGGACACTGAAGATGTCTGTTAGATGACTAAAATAATGGACATCAGACATGGCAGAATAAAGAAATAGAAAGATCTAGGCTCTTGTCAAAGAGCCCTGAAATGCTCATTTCCAAAATCTTACATGAAATAGAAATAAACTTTTGTCTTTTAAAAGCCACTGCCTGGTTTTGAAATCAGGGTGAGACTGGCCTCATAGAATGAGTTTCAAAGTGCTGCTTCTTTTTCTATTTCATGAATAATTTGGAGAGTATTGGTATTAGTTCTTCAGTAAAGGTCTTGTAGAACTCGGCTGTGTATCCATCTGGTCCTGGGCTTTTCTTGGTTGTTAGGCTTCTGATAGCATCTTCTATTTCATCACTTGAAATTGATCTGCTTAAATTGTGTATATCATCCTCATTCAATTTGGGCAAATCATATGACTCCTGATATTTTTCGATGCCTTCGATATTTTCCATCTTATTGGAGTACAAGTTTCAAAATATTTTCTAATTTTCTTCTGTATTTCTGTAGTGTCTGTTGTGATATTTACTTTTTTATCATGTATGTTAATAACTGGAGTTTTCTGTCTCCTTCTCTTTGTTAGCATGGCTAAGGGTTTGCCAATTTTATTTATTTTTTCAAAGAACCAACTTTTTGTTTTGTCAATTTTTTCAATTGTTTCTTTTGTATCAATTTCATTGATTTCAGCTCTGATTTTGATTATTTCCTGTCTTCTACTGCTTTTGGTGTTGGTTTGTTCTTCTTTTCTAGGGCTGTGAGATGTAATGTGAGGTCATTTATTTCTTGACTTTTTCTTCTTTTAAGGAATGAACTCCATGCAATGAACTTTCCTCTTAGTACTGCCTTCCTAGTGTCCCAGAGATTTTGATATGTTGTATGTGTTCTCATTTATATCTAATTTTTAAAATCTCCTCCTTGATGTCTTTTGCAAGCAATTGTTAATTCAGTAGCATTTTATTTTGTCTCCAGGTGTTGGAGTATCTTATTTTTTATTTTATCATTGTTTCCTAGTTTAATTCCATTATAATCTGATGAAGTGCAGAGTAGTATCTCTACTTTTTGTTTGCTAAGAATTGTTTTGTGATATATATATATATATATATATATATATATATATATATATATAGTATATTTTAGAGAAGTATTCATGTGCTTTTGAGAAGACTGTGTATTCACTCCTTGAAGGATGAAATATTCTATATATGTCAGTTAAGTCTAAGTTATTGATTGCATTATTGAGTTCTATAATTTTTTGTTCAGCTTTTGTTTGGAAGATCTATCTAGTGGTGAAAGAGGTATGTAAAGTCACCCAGAATTATTGTGTTGTGGTACAATTCACAATAGCTAAACTGTGGAACCTACCTAGATGCCCTTCAGATGATAAACGGATAACGAAAATGTGGCATATCTACACAATGGAATACTATTCGGCATCAAAAGAGAATAAAATCATGGCATTTGTAGGTAAATGGATGGAGTTGAAGAATATAATGCTAAGTGAAGTTAGTCAATCCCCCCGAAATAAATGCCAAATATTTTCTCTGATATAAGGATGCTGATTCATATTGGGGCTGGGGGAGGAGCATGGGTGGATTAGAAGAACTCTAGATAGAGCAAAGGGGAGAGAGGGAAAGGGAGGGGTTATGGGGGTAGGAAATACAGTGGAATGAGAGGAACATCATTACCCTAAGTACATGTATGAAGAAAATAATGATGTGAATCTACTTTGTGTACAACCAGAGATACGAACATTTGTGCTCTATATGTATAATATAACTTGTAATGCATTCTGCTGTCACATATAACAAATTAGAATAGAAAACAAGAAAAACGCCACTACTATTTTGAGTTTTCTGCCATTTAATTCCAAGTTTATAATATAATAACTTCCTGAGCTAATGTTTTTCTTTGGCTAGTGATAACAGGTGATAGAAACGAACTATTTCCTTTTTGCCAGAAAATGGTTAAAATGATCTACATATATTGACTCATTTAATATTTACAATTTTATGAAGCAACATTATTAACTTTATTTTATAGATGAGTAAACTAAAGCTCTCTCTAGATCAAAAAGAAATTAGCAGTAAAGCTAGGATGTGAATTGTTAGTCTGTCTTTATATCCTCTACTCTAAAAAAACTGAACACTTTATACTCAAATCAAGACTGTATTTTTTTCCGACTGTCAGAATAAAAATTGTTTTAGGTGGAAGAAAAGCTTGAAATTTGAACATTACTAATAAATACTCAAAGAGGAAATATACCATACAGTGTGCGAATGAATATAGGCTTTAGAGGCAGAGCACCTGAACTTTGACCTTGTCTAATTATTAGCTACTTAGTTGAATAATCTTGACCAAGTCTCCTGGCTTTCCTGAACTTGAATGCTTTATTAATTCAGTGAGTATAACAATAGCACCACTTAATGTTGTTATAATGAAGATTAGAAAAGATAATTAATATAAAGTCACTAGGAGTATGCCTTGACCAGTGTACATTTTCAAGAATGTTAATTATTATGCTAATTTCTAATATTACGAAGAAAAAATAATTTGCCACCAAATTTGTGAAAGATGACTAAGTTTTTTCCAAAAATTAAAAACTCATATTATTTTTATTTTTCTGATTTCTATTTCTAGCTACTTGGAATGAGTATCCAGTGTTTGTTCAACCCCCTTTTCCTTCCTTCAGGTAAGTGAGATACATATATAATACTACAGATGATAAATGCTCACTTTGTTATGCTCCTTGAGAAAGAAAAACAAATTGAATGTTTTGTTTCCTATCTGGAAGTCTATAATAATTGACTAATAATATAGCATATATGTGAAAATGTCAGAGATAAATAATTTATAATTTGGTGTAGTAGAAATTTAAATTCAAAGATATCATATAATTCTCTAACAACATTATTGTGTCAGACATACCTATTCTATCATTATTACTGTGTCAGCCACTATTCCAAAGATTGCTTGTATAATTCCCTCAATATTATTTTTGTGCAGACTTATTTGTTTTTATGTTTTGCTTAGTGTTTATTTTCTGTTACTAAGAAGTGCTACTATCAAACCAAGAAGTTTTAAGCAAAGTTCTCAAGAGTTAAAAACTACAGATTGAGAGATTATAGTGACAGAGATAACTCATGTGTACTGAATGCTTACTGTATAACTGGCAATACTCGTTCAATTCTCTCAGCTACCCCTTGAGGCAGTAAATAATTCTTCCTATTTTACAGATGAGGCAACAAAAGCAAAGAAGAATTAGAAACCCTTATGGAAACTCATAAAATAATAGGCAGAGTTGGAATTTGAGCCTAAGCAGTTGGTTTCTAGATTCTGTTTTAAAATATCATGCTATAACATTGCTACATCATACTAAAAAAATAAGATCAAAATAAAATTTTAAAACTGAGAAAGTAATTTTAGTGTCAATGATTATTAATGGTGCTCTTTTACTTATACTGGACTAAAAAGTGGGAATCATTAGTACAGATACTGTGCAACCCAAGGCCTGTGTGATAGGCAAGTGCTCCACCACTGAGGTATATCCTCAGCCCCAAAACTGTTGTATGAATCAAGAGTTGTGTTTTTTAGAATTCATTGATTTTTTGCTATGTACATTGTTGCTTCATATTATAATCCATTCTTCATATTTTGGACTGACATTTTAAGAAGGTCTAGACTATCAACATCCCATTGTGTTTAGGAAAAAGATTAAAGCCTAAAGCAAATCTTCAGTTTTATTTTCTACTACTTATTTTGCTTGGGTGCTCTAAAGGTTCCATTTAAAATATTTTATTTAGTTAGTTTTTCAAATGAACTCTGCTTACTTTTTTCATACCTGAGAGTCTTAACACATACCATTCCAATTCTTTCAAAATTTCTTGCCTTTTGTGTGTAAATTATACCCATACTTTTCACAGGAGATGTTCCCATGAATCCCAAACTAAGTTATGTCCACTTTCTTACATACTCCCATACCACTGTGAAAATTTTGATTTTTCAGTGATATTACAACTACTAGATCAATCAATCAATCATTTATTTATTTATTTATTTATTTATTTTTGGCAGCTTGAAATCTTTTGGAAGATAATGTCCAGTATATTTTTACTACTTAGTAAATATGTGTTGGATGTGTGAATATTTAAAATAATATTCATTGAATATCTGCTATGTTCCAGACACTGTTTATGCATTAATAATATAGCAGTGAGACCAAAAGAAGTCATTGTTCTCTCAGGCATGCCAGTTTACTAACAGGAGACTGACAAAAAGATAAATTCATAAGGTTGATAAAATACTAAGAGGTAAATTAAAGCAGGAGAGGAGAGTAATTTTTCGATTATTTTAAATAGCTTTAAAAATTCAAGGTAATGGGCTGGGGATGTGGCTCAAGTGGTAGCGCGCTCGCCTGGCATGCGTGCGGCCCGGGTTCGATCCTTAGCACCACATACCAACAAAGATGTTGTGTCCGTCGAGAACTAAAAAATAAATATTAAAATTCTCTCTCTCTCTGTCCCCCTCTCTCTCACTCTCTCTTTAAAAAAAAAAAAATTCAAGGTAATATATTTGCAAATATTCAAAATATGTCAACAAAAAATAAGTATTCAATAAACGTTATCATTTTTTCTCCCTTTAAAAAGCAGTCTATTTCATAAAGTTTTTGTGAGATCCGAATGGAGAAATATCTATAAACTCAGAAATATAAAAATATAAATTGTTAGTACTATTTTCATTGGAAGTAGAGCTAATAAGGTCTCAGTACATTAAATCTGTTTTTCATGCTAACATGGCTTTTGAAAAATAAAGCAACAAATGAGACATGTATAGGAAATATATCGTGTATTTTTAGGCCCTCTGTATAGTTTACACCCTCAACAAAGGGAAACTGTTTTCTTTTCTTGACCTTTATATAATCTTCAAGTAAATGGAAAATTGTAGTTCTTAATCATTACTTGGACAAAAGTCATACAAGCAAGTATTATTTATGGTGTTAATTTCCTAGAAGATATGTTGTAGTGGGGTAATTTACCCTATGAAGAAAAAGCTGTGGTCGCCTAGGAATCATGGCCACTTTCAGGCTGTAGAAATGGATGGTGCCCAGTGTTACAAATATAATTTTTCCTGTTATAGTCTGGTTCCAGGTTAACTAGATGTCAGATAAAGGGAGCAAAGCAAGCAGAATATCTCCTCTGATAATCCCACATTAATTAGTATTGCGGGCCAATCATCAGCACTCTTCACTCTAATCTTTGCCAATGTCAGCTGCTCTAAGTCCTGAATACTCATGAGACATCGGGTTCCTTCTATAGATAGTATTAACTTGCTTTCCTCTTTATCAGCATAATGTAGAAATTGAAAAAGGGATTCTATTTTGATATCTATCATACCAATGGTCAAGTGAAGTGAGAGAGAAAATGACAAATTCATTTATTTAAGCTAATACATTTAGTTCCTAAAGTCACAGAAAAGAGATCAAAAGCAAGATAGTCATGTCTTAGTTAAAGAAGTTGCAGTGAAGGTCCTATAGAAGCTTACTGTAAGTGTTTAATGAGATCCTTGATGGAGATCAAAAAGAACTACTTAAAAGAGATTTTCAACCCAAAACAGTCAGTGGTTTTTTTTTTTTTTGTTTGTTTGTTTTTTTACTATTTCTTTTGTGAAAAGCTATCTAAGAGAGGAGTTCTAAAAACAGCAGAAGCAAAATGGATGAATAAAACAAATATTTAAATCAGAAAGAACAACTTAAAAATCAGGGTGAAGATTCATGCACTGAGCAAGTGGATTAGATACTAGGATACTGAATGTTGAGAGAGTTAGGTGAAGGAGAATATAAAGGTGGTGAGGTGTTCTCCCCCAATTAAGTAAGTGGTCTTCTTGTTCTATGCTGTTGCATTCAATGTAGAAGTCAGAGTTGTGATGCGCTTCTTATCTGAGGTCTAGTTTAATGAACGTGGCCATGAAACCTAACTCCAACCTTCTACTCTTGGCTTTCACTCTGATTATGATTTCCATTATCTTTGCTGCTGACCACTTAGTTTTTGCTTATTTCATTGAGTTCACTGCTTCCCCAGTTTCCTTGCCTGGTTGGTTTCCATTGCCTTCTCTACTTGATGCTTTTATTTATCTATCTGAATCTGAGCTTCCTCCAACTATAGTGTAAAGAAGCTAATACCCACTGACAATGAAGGCTCTTTAGATAACAGGTTAAGAGGAAATTGAATGTGTTTTAAGATCCCTTTCACAATCAGAAGGTGCTAGCCATCTACTCCTTAAAGTTCGAAAGCTGAAATGCATTTCTTGTCATCTTTGTTAGACTTACTTTACTCCTTAGTGAGGAGAAAATTCCTGAACTCCTGCATGTCCTCATTGAGGATGGAAAGGAAAAGTTACTGGTGTTTGCAAAACTCTTAGCTCTCCTAAAGAATGCATTATTTTATTCATTAAATAAATAAATTGTTTCTGAATGAGCAGAGCATTATGGAAAACATTATGAAAGATCCAAAGTAAGGGAATTCTCAGACCTGATACCCTGAAACTTATCGATGCTGGACACTTGGACCAAAAGGTCACCTCTGAATTATGGTGACTGTGATTAGCTCATGCATGTAGGTGTCGGCCGTCTTAGGATCTGTACACAATCATATAATGAAATCTTAGTGTCTTCCCCTGTGACATTTTTCAGTCTGAATCTTTGAGGGGGAAATATCCACAGAATGTAGAATCAAAAGAGGGAGGAAAGGTGCTGCATATACTTTCAATTTATAAATTTAAAAAAAAATTCTCACTGTGCTAAGTATATACTGTAATCAGATTGATTGTATAGATTTGTATTTTGAAACAAGTAGAAAGCAAAATTATTTTCGTAGACTAATTCTCAAGGGAAATAGATTATCAAATGAGAGTGTGAAAGTTTTTATGGAGATATTTGCACTGTGACAGACCTAAGCAGAAGTGTGTATCATGATTTCCTATCATCTCATTTCTGATGAATCCAAAAGTATAAAGATGCTTTTATACCAGTACAATATGTGAAATATCCACTATGTTGCATTAAAGCAATATTGTACTTTTTATCTCTTAACACACCAACTGATTAACTTGGTAGCTAACTAATTATCCAGATGCTTTTATTAGCTATACATTCTTCTTTTTGTTTGTTTGTTTGTTTTTACAAATATTCTTTCCATAATAAATATTACCATTTCTGGTCAAAAATAATTGCTTTGAAAAGAAAATACAGCTTCCAATTCTGAATGCAAATGTCTTAAAGAATCTTCTCTATTAGGACCAAGTTTATTGATCTTACTATGCAGTACCCTCCCATTTATATGAGGTTGTTTCCTTTTATGTTGGACAGGAGAGCATCAGGCATACTTCTATAGACATTTAAGAAAGACACTAAGATTTCCATGCCAGCTGAGTAACTTTTTCCCAATCATCACATATGATTGATCAAATTAGGATAATGGTATTTCATATTTATAAGTCTTACTTTTAGTTATATATGTGATTTTCTATATAAAGCATTTAGGAGGGGTTCTAATCATGTTCTCCAATTTGACTTTGACTAAGGAATGCCCAGGTAGAAAGGTGAGAATAATTATTTACAGGCTTGTCTTTAAGAATACATGAAATACATCTAAATTCAACATTGCAAAGGAGAAAGAAAGCACATGTATATGTTGAGGGTGTTTTTTCAAGTGTGATACAGACAGGATGGGTAATAAAAATTTGCATCTTGCTAAATCAGTCTTATGGAATAGATTTAACTATGCGTATGGAAACGGAATGGAATGAACAAGTAAAATATCACACTAGGCTCATGGTTGGTGTAGTGACAATGGCAAATCTTGGCTGACCATAAAATAGAAAGACTAAATCAGCCGATTGGAGTGTAGATTACCTGATTCTCAGTTCAGAGGCACCTTGTCCCTTTTTCCACATCTCTGGAATGAAAATCCTTTTCTTTTTTTTCTTCTTCTTCTTTTTTTGCTTGTGAGACTTTGCTTTAAGTTCTTATACTGATTATTTCATGGCATAAACCTTTATTTTTATTTTTTGATGAGATTTCACATGACAGTACATTGAAATTTTTCAATTTAGAACACTTTGGGTGAGCTTAGTTCAAACTTGAAATTATTTGTGACCCCAACAACAAAAACATTTCCATAATATGCAATTTGAGTTCCCAATATAAATTTTTTTAATAATGACAAATTTCAAAGCAAATTATATTTTACCCATTTCTATAGCAATCTTGTCTGATTTTCTTGTTCATTTACTGAAGTATAAGAGATGACAAGCTTCCTCTGACAAGGTTTTAATTAGTTTCCATATGTGATATTTTTATACCATGTGGTCCTGAAATTTTCTTTTCGTATGGAAAAAAAAGGCCACTTAAACTGTTTTAATTATTTACCTGCATCAGTTCTTATATTCCCCAAACAGATGGCTTTGACACTTTTTTTTTTTGCTTGTTTGTGCTTTGACTATTTTTTTAAAACTTTCTTATTCTGGCAATTCAGAAGGAATAGTTTACTTCACAGCAATTGTATTAAAGAAAAAGTAAAAGATGGAGTGTAGGTCACCTGAAGGATTTTCTGTAGCTAAACTCAATTACAGGCAATGACTGAAATGTATTTAAAGTTGCTGTTTTGGAGGGGGTGAATGGATGCTGTCCTCTGGCTTCTGAGAGGACAAGGCTTGTAGAGTTTTTACAAAATGAACAAATATTGACAGTTTCCTTTTCTTCTTTTTTTTTTCTTTTTTCATTGTGGGAGTCAGGTGGGACAAAAAAGTTGTTTGGTTTGTGCTGCTTTTAGATTCCATGGCTGCCTGAAACCAGAACCCATTTTGACAAGGATAAACCATTTTGTACAAGCAGATGAGGCATTTATCAGACAACAGTGATTTCTTTTTAATGTAGATTATCTTTCTCATCCTTGCCAATGAGGATGCCAGTCAAGGTACACCTGGGAATGTAAAGGAGACACTGACCTTCTATTTCTCCTTCTCTTCCTACTTGACCCTGTGTAGTCTTGGACAGGCAGAGGGCTGCAATCAGGGCATTTCAAGGAAGCTTGAAGAGATACTTTCCCAGAACTGTGATGGATTTTCTTCTGCTCTCAGAAAGTTCACTTTTATCTCTGGAAATTTCTTCTGTCTACTCTTTTCCAAATCTCTGTGTTAGTCACCTTTATGTGACTGTGACCAAAATACCTAATAAGAATAATGTAGAGTGCCGCAGTCTAGCTGGGCACAGAATCACGAGCCACTCAAGCAGGAACAAAACTTTATTTTTGAAAATGCCACCAATACTCCCTACTCCACCGGCAAGCAAGCCGGTCCACCCACTCGGTTGCGTCTACCAGAACCGGAGCCCAGGACCTCCCCCCGAATTCCCTCCTACTCTCCTTCCCCAACCAATGGGAACTCTCCAGGAGTCCCGTAACATGAGTCCCGTAGCAGGCCAAGGTGAACAGCAGGAGTCCAATTTCCATATGAATGTAAATCTTAACATAATCATATCATCTCAATGGCTAGCTGGCGTCACCTTACAACCAAAAGTGCCATGCATCATATTATTTCATATTATTTGGTTGTGGCTCCTAGCAGTAGAGGAGGAAAGATTCATTTTGGCTTATGGTTTCAGAGGTTCAGTGTATGGTCAGCAGTATTCAAGGCAGAAACATCATGGTGAAAAGTTGTTGCAGAGGAAATCTGCTCAGCTCATGACATTGAAGGAGGGACAGTATAGCCTAGTAGGGCACACCTTCAACAACCTACTTCCTGTGATGACTAGGCCCCACCTTCCAATATCCCTTCAAATTATAATCCTTCAAATGGATTAAATAATTGATTAGAATCCTTACCATTCAATTATTTTCTAAAAGTCCCATTTCTGGGCACTTGAGATTTGGCAGGGTGGGGGTGGGGATGGGAAGGGGTGTGTGTTTCAGATCCATACCATAATCCTCTGATTGAAATTTTCCTTCTCCAAAAATATCTTCTTACAGTCATGTACTCTAATTATCCCTCAAAATATTTTGTTTGGAATCCACAACATGAATCTTTATTCATATATATATATATATTTTTTTTTTCTTGAACTTTTCTTTTAATATAATGTGTCTAAATCCCTAACTTGATTTTTAAATCCCTCACAAGCCAGTAGTATTGCAGATTCTCTTCCTGCTGTGTAACGTATGTGCTTAATACTCTGTATTATACAGTCAATGTTCCAAAAAATTCAAAATTCCCTTTCCTCCTACCTCTGTTACTCACTGATTTTGAATTGCTGTCTCTGCTTACTTTTTTACTTTTGATTATTTGTCTTCATCACTGGTCTTTAGCTTTAGTAGGTGTGTTCTTTTAGGTTCACTTGAGAATATATTGTTATTCATTGCTCTATCACTTATCTCTCTATATATCATCTTGTATCTGTTTCTGGTCTTCATTGGGCTTCTCAGTTTTCTTAGCCTCATGACTTTAGCAAAGCACATCTCCTACTATACTGCAAAGCTTGATGTCCTTCATTTTCCTTTCTCCCTGACTCTGACTTCCTCTGTAACTCTCCATCTATATCTACTCCTTGAGACTCATCCTTCACTGACGCCTGCCCTTCTCATGACTCCCTGACCTTTCGGGGAATCTTGAGTCATGGATGAATACTATTTTCATCTTTCCTTCCTTTGCTTAAGATTATGCTCAGGTCCATCCCTGACATACTTTCTGAAGATGAATTTTTGAATGAATGAATGAATGGTCATTTCTAGAGTAAAATCTAGCTATTGTTTTTCTATACTTTTAATATCAATTCTTTGGAAATGTTAGGCCATGTTTGGTGTCTTTCTGATCACAGAAGAATTGCTCAACCCTAAAAATCCAATTCCTGTGTTCATCACACCATGGGAGTCCTTCAGCAGCAGTGGGAGACTTGGCCTGTTCCCAGCCCTCCAGCTTCTTTTCCCTCCTCTTGGTTCACCATGTCATTCACTTTGTTATGAGATTCCAGCCTCTATTTACTCATCTTTCATTTATTAATGTATTTCCCTGATTTATTTTCCCTTTTATCTATACATTTTTTTTCCTTAAAAATCTTATTAAATTTGGTGGTTTCAATATTTCTCATAGATATAACTTTTGGAATATCTTTCCAGAATTCCAGGTAACCATTTGATAAATCTTGGCACTCCTGTTGATACTCAAATTCAGCAAGCCCTCATTCAAATATGTCCATATTACAAATACATCTTTAAATATATTTCTGTTATTTTCAAAGCAATTAACACAGGTATTTGGTTAATCAGTTATTTTTTGACTCAACTATTTATATCAAGACCCTACAAGTTGTTCTGTATGTTTTGTCTCATTTATTGACTGTTTGTCACCTCACCTCCTTAGGTCACCAAATCTATTCATACCCCTATCGGTTTCTGTAGTTGTCTCCTAGCAATTATCATAACTTCAATCATTATTTCACTGGTCATTTGCCTTCCTGTCAATTGGATCTTTCTATATTGATAAGGGTAAAATTAATCATAATATGTATTTTAATTTCAGTAGATAAGGTGATGAAATTTTAATTATAGCTCACATTATAGACTCCAGAAGGGTAAGGTGCTGATCAGCTTTCTGCAGCTGTGACCAAAAAATCTAACAAGAATGTCTCACAGGAAGAAACATTCATGAGGGACTCACAGTTTCAGAGGTTTAGTTCATGGTCAGCTGAGCCATTGCTCAGGCCCAAGATGAGGCAGAACATCATGGCAGAAGGGTGTGGCTGTGGCAGATGAAGGCTTCTCAGCTCATGCAGCCAGGAACAAGAGAGAGAGAGAGAGAGAGAGAGAGAGAGAGAGAGAGAGAGAGAGAAGAACGAATGAGCAAGAAGTCAATAACAAATTATAATCTTTAAGGGCACACCAGTTACTTACTTCCTCCAGCCATAACAACCTGCCTACAGTTACCACTCAATAATCAATTAAAAGCATTAATCCATCAGATGGATTAGTCCACTGATCCGGTCACAGCTCTCATAATCTAATCATTTCACCCCTGAACATTCCTGTGTTGTTTATCACATGAGCTTATTTAGAGACACCACTTATCAAACCATAACAGCAAGAATAGATATGTATCTTCTCCACAAATATATTCAGATGCTCAGCTGACAGAGTTTCAGGTAGCCAAAGCACATGACATCCAAACTTGACTTTGAACTGCATAGTACTTATGGGACAGGACATGCAAAGGAGGAGGAAAGGAGTGGAATGGAATGGCTGCTTCTGTTCCATCGGGTAACATTTACACTCACATGGCAACACGTCCCAGAAACAGATCTGGAAGACATCATCCTTAGCTCCTCAGACACTTCTCAGTGACAACTCTACAGCATGGAAGAGAGCATCACAGTAACGAGTATTTCCGTGGTGAAGCCATCTGGGCCTACAATTTGCTTTGCAAGACTTGTTTTCCCTTGGTAATAGATTCAATTTCTTTAATAAGCATAAAAATCTCTCACCACCTGCATGTACAACTTAGGAATCAGAAATGGGAAATTGCATACACAATGTTTGACAAACTTTATGAGGATCTGTCTCATTCAACACCTTCATCTATTATTCTTGAGTTGGTGACTCTAAACTCCAATTTTTGTGTTTCTTTACCAGTGAGGCTGCCACAAGTGTGGGGTTCTGCTGATTGGCTTTTATACCTCACAGCAGAATTAGAAAATGATTTTAAGTAGAAAAAAATGTATGGCAAACAGAGGGCTCACCACAACATATTTTTCTTTTCTTGGAAACATTTTATTTATGTTATTAGTAGAAAGATTAGTCCAATGTAAACTACTCCTTTATAGCTACAAGCAATCCCTCAGGGGACTTTGAGCAGGGTAGAATTATATGACTTGAGTTATAGTTTAGAATGCCACTGTGAATATTGGGTAAAAATAGGGAGCAAGGGTATAATTGAAAAGAATTAGGAGGCTATGGAAATCGTCCAGATAAGAAAAGAGCATTACGAAAACATTGATAGCACTGTGTATCCCCTATGTTAGAGGTCATCCTAGGGATGTGAAAATGAAGGTCAGTGACAAATATCCTTTAAATCTCACCTTACAGTGGCCTGAGTTTAACTTGTTTCTGTATCTCACTGTAAGTCAAAAATAGTGAATATCAGATTGCTCTATAGCCGAACTCTTAACTATGTATAACCATTTAATTAAGTTTTCCCTACTATGCATTTTCATTTCCATATATGAGTGTATGAATATTTCAGGTATTAATGACATAAATGATCAAAACTGAATATCTACACATGGTTTGTTTTGCATTCAGAAATACTTTTTTTTCTTGCTCTAGAAAATTTGTAATTGCTTTATTTATATAGGACAAAACAAATCAACTTTTCCTGTATTTAAATGGCAGTCCACTTATTTCTAAGATAAACATGTATGTTCATATATGTTTTTTTATTTAAGAATGCATCAAAATAATATCGTTGATTAAATTATAATCAATACCATTGATTATTTAAGTCATCTAGAATTTAAAAACATGGGTATAAATCAGGTTTTCCTTCAATATTCAGCTTTCCAAAAGACAACATGCATAGAGATTGAGCATATATATACCCTGAAATAAATTTGCTATAGTTATAAAATTGTTATGGTCTAGATATGAAGTATCTAAAAAACTCATGTGTGAGACAATGAAAAAATGTTCAGAGGTGAAATGATTAGATTATGAAAGCTTCAACCTAACCACTGGATTAATTCACTGATATGGATTAACTGAGTGGTAACTGTAGGCAGGTAAGGTGTGGTTGGGAAAGCTGAGTCATTTGGGCATGACTTCAAGATTTATATTTTGTTCCTATTGAACAGAGGTCTCTCTCTACTTCCTGGTTGCCCATATTCAAAGCTGATTTCCTCTGCCACACCCTTCTGCTATGATGGTCTGCCTCACACTGAACCCCGAGCAAAGGAGTCAGCTGTTTATGAACTAAGACCTTTGAAACCATGAGCCAAAATAAACTTTTTCTCCTTTTAGTTTTTCTTGGCAAGTCTTTTGGTTATACCAATGCAAAAGCTGATTAAAACAAAAGCTTATGTATCCTTCATACCAGTGGTATTAACTTGGTCATATTTACCTATTTTCTAAGTTAATTGTGAAATTTAAGGAAGATCATCATGAAAAACCATGATGGTTAGGGCCATGCCTACTTTACCATGAATTATTCTCTTTTTTAAAGTTAATGCAAAAGAGCACTTTATTTTTTGGAGGCAAAATTTAAGGGATCTGTATCTATAATATATATATATATATAATATTTATTATTATCCTTTTAAAATATAAACACTCTTTCTCCCTTCCAGCTATCACATTATAGTTAAATAGTATAAGATGATATGAAAAATGCTAATCAAGGGTTTCCTTATGAAAACAACAGTAATAGTAATAATAACAATTATAGAAGTTTAATTGACAATAACTGGCTAACAAAAAAGTGCTGAATTTCACTTTTTTCCTTGTTTCTGCAGTTTTCACAGAAGCAACAACTGTGAAAATATCTTTCATTTTTCCTTTACAAAACTGAAAAATATATGTCATTAAATATAAATCTTGTATTCTTGAAGGTAAAATGAACTCTCTCCAGCCATTGGATGTTTCCTAATCAGGCCCAATTGAAGTTGGATTGTTTGTATGCCAAAGTAAACTCCAAGTCCATAAATAAATTGGATTGATTTGTTTTAAGATCAGCAATGTGACACCTCTATCTTAGCTCATGGGATAGGACATAGCCATAGATATTGTTAGGACTATTCCGTTATGGGATGATTGCTGTGGTATATTGAAGAGAACTATTATTAATTTGTACTCAGAACATGGAGTTTAGTCATCAAAAGTAAAAAAGCTTTTGTTAATAAGGATAAAATATATAGAATGACTTGTTGAAACAATTTGATAATATTCAAGAGTGTTTCATAAGTAGAAAAAATTATGTGAAGCAGGATATTTTGTTCTCTGTCTGCTCACTTTCCATGATTTATTTACAAATGCTTTTGAATGGATTTTATGAGAAGTCATAGTAGAAGATGCAAAGATAACAGCCACGGCTCCTATGGTCATGATAAAAGGCAGAATGTGATAATAAGGAAAACATAAATATGAAATACATTACTTAAAATAAAAGTTCACCACGGCCAGAGAGATACAGCAAGTTTGCAAAATTACAATATCATTTGCTCTGCACTTAGCAGATAGTTAAGTTACAATTACACATTTGAAGATGGGGGAAACATTTTGAAGAAACAAAAAACATAAAGTTAGAAATAGAGAAAAGTTATTAGTAAGAAAAAATTATAAAACAAAATAGATATGAGTCTAGAGAAGTTTAGTTGGGTCCAATAATAAAAAGTTTTCTTAATTTTTACTTCTGGGACAACTTGGGATCATTGCAAGTTTTTGAGCTACCAAGTTTTGTATTAAAAGTTTATTATATTTCAGCACAGCATTAGATTGATTGAAAAGGGAAAATAATTGAGGTGGAAAGACCAATTACAAGCTCATTAAAATTGACTAGCTAAACTGATTTTAGGGCCTGAACTTGAAGTTTATATATCCAACTAAGATAAACCAATTTTAGTTTCTAATTAAGGATCCTCCTAAATTATCGGCTCTATACAACTTAAATTCAAATTTACTTTAAAATAAATACTTGAAAAAATACTTAGGCCATGATCTCCAAGTTCCAGTGGCTGGATCCCAAAGTTAGAGGAACAAAGGAGTGGAAGTTGCATTGGTGCAGGAGGTTTTAGGTGTCAGCTGCAGGCAAGGTGGTCCTCTGTCCTGTGAGAGATTTGTTTTTTGGAAATCTATTGGGGAATGCCAAATACGTTGGGGAGCTGGGTGGGCACAGGGACAACTTAACTGAGAAGCCATTATCACACCTCAACAAATCCTATGAGAAACTCTGGAGAGGAGATTACTTTTCAGAATTGTTCTGCACTGGGGCAAAAGAGCCAGCTTTTATACTATCATCCTCAACATTCTGTAAGGAATCTCCTGTGTGAGATTCATCAGAGAACATGCATCTGTCAGCATTCCCAGCTGCTAAGAGAATGAATGCTACCTCTAGAAGAGGTGATAAGGCAATTGGAGCAGCTATGCACAATGAAATAAAGCTAGAATAGAGTGTGTGTTGGGGGTATCATATGTCACCTGAGTTCTCTAGTAAGAAGTCTCAGCACTATGGGGTAAATGAGAAATAATTTCCATTGAAAGACTTACATCATCATTTAGTCATACATTTGATTAATCATTTCTCTATTTTCAAATGTTTTCTTCATTATTCTACCATTATATTGTAATAAATATATTATCAGGCATAGTTTTATATTGGCATATTCCTTAGGAATCTCTGTGCTTTAGAGATACACATAAATACCAATTCTATAATAATAGAATCTATCCATGTTTGAAAATCTTTTACTAGTTGAGTGCATGGCTTCATTCATTCAAGTTCATTCATGTTCTTAATCTAACATGAATTAATTTGATGCCTAGATGCCTGAAATGAAACCACTATCAATTTCTCAAGAGTTAAAAGATTTATGTTAACCCTGTCTATATCCTAGTTACAGCTTTCTCCAGTAATGTTATCCAGTGAATTATATAGCCTTACAATAAACTCTTCCCTCTCAGCTTATGAGACACTAAAATGATCTGGTTCATGATGTTCTTCATTGGCCAGTGCAATCTTGGGAGCTGAATGAGCCAGGGGGGAATAGGAGGCAGGAACCATGCATTTACTACTGCAAGATCACCTCATAACTTGTGGTAGGAAATAACTATGGAACTGTGCACAATAACTGATTATTTTTGACCTATCACTGTTAAATCACTATTTGTTCTTTACTGGCAACACATGCAGACAAAAATATGGCAGCGTTGTATGTGGTGACAGATAGACCACAAAAGGTAAAGGGTCTATCTTGTCAGGTGTGCCAACTGATTTCCCCAGGACCCACAACAAAGGGGTGCCTTCATTGTAAGTATTCAAGAGAGAAATATGTCTATATATGTATCTGTGCTACTTCTACATCTATATATCTTTCTCTCTATAGGGACATGATGGATTTTTTAATTAAGGGTCCGTCACACTCCAGTCACTTTTAGGTGTATTAATTCTTATAACAACCCTTTGAAGCAAGAGTTAATGCTGTCAATTTTCAATATACCATGTTACATAGAAATGGCAAAATTAGGAATGAATCACAGAACACCACAGAGACTTCAGTAAGAGGTTCTTAATCCAGGTTACCAGGAAAATCACATTTGGAGCTTAAAAGAAATTATAGATACAAGAACACATATCCGGGATTCCAATTCCATTAGTCTAGGATAGGATCTTACAAATGCATGCTTTTGGAGCTAGGATAGGAGGATGTGACACAAAGTTAAGTTCCAGATATATTGCTTATTATTACTCTTCCTTACTTCTCTTCATCTTTATTTCAAAAAGAGAAAGCAGCCCAAGTTTCCCAGATTGCTTACCACTGAGAGTCCTGTCAGGTGTGTACACTTTACCTGAAGGTTATGAATTCAGGATGTCTTGTCCAAAAAGAATTTCTGCTCCTGTTTATTTTAGCATCACAAGAATCTGTTGTGCTGGTAAATTTCTAAAATATTTTATGAGTTATTAAGTATGCAATACTAATATTACAGGGAAATAGAATTTATTGGCAGGATAGGAAAATTGTTGCATCACTGATGTAACTTAGTAAAATACTTAAGTAAAAATCTTGTGTATTTATTTTTATAGAATATTTTTGCCATTGCAAATACTTTTTGCCATCCTTTAGTTATTCTACTGACAAAATTTTACTTATATTGACACTAATGACCACTGACTTACTTGATTTGTAATTTCTTAATGATTTTAAAATAGAATTGGAGAACTACATGTTCCTAAAAATGTAGATGTCCAGCCTGGGTCTACATAAAGGAAATAAGAAATGAATACTATTAAGTTATAAGCACTAACCTATTAAATTATCTTGAGTAGCTACTATGTGTTAGATATTATGCTAGAATTAATTTTCTTTTCTTTATTTAGTCTTTAAAACAAAGTAGAGGTTGAAGAACCAACCTTGTCCTCCACCATACAGAGGTGAGGTCAGCTAGAGAGTGAGGTCAGTTGCCCAAGAACATATTACACAATACATAAATTGGAGCCAAAGTGAATGTTAGTCACTTCTGCCTCAAAGCATTTGCCTTTAGCTTTTTATCTAATGGCTACATTTTTTATGATTAGTGTCACAGGCAAACATCACTTTCTTATTATTTCTACAAATAAAATTTATTTAACAGATAGCACAGTAGGAAAGCTGTGCATTATGAAACAGGACATCTTAGGTTTATGTTATATTTCTACTAAGATCTGTCCCTGTTCTAGCTTTATGCAGTTTCTTCATCTAACTACACGGAGAAAAATACAGGACCTATACCTTAGTTTGTTGAAAAATGTAATGCAAAAATTTCTGTTAAAAACACTTAACATAGTCTTTTTTCTTATAGCAGGTGCTTCATAAATGCAGTTATTGTTGTAAGAATTTTATTGGATAATAAGACCATATCATTTCTGTTCACCTCTCTATGCTAGTTTAAAAAACCAAGGTAAGTTGGAACTGATATTATTACATTTTATAAGTCTTTATATGGCAACTCAAAATTATATGAGCATATTTTTTTGTACCACGTCTCCAAATCTAGGGAATTTAATTGAGTCTTCTGAATAAAATCATGCAGTATACGAGAAGAACTGTGCTTTAGAGATGATTGGAGCCATGCAGGATAAATGGTCTGGATGAACTTATATGGAAGGCAATGGTGACCTTGAGTTAGTGGTTTATGTCAGGCTAAATGGAATAATCTGGGAAGCAGGAACATCCAAGTATCTTATACACTATGCAGGGAAGAATGACAGGTGTTCTGGTAACATCATCTAGTAGACCTTTCTTCCCACAGTTATCAAATAGTGGACAACTAGTACACCAACCCCTTTTCAGAAGCTAAGTAATCACAGGAAATATAAAAAATAACAATAAGCATCTCTATCACTACCAGAAATATAGTCAATATTATATTAGATAGCCAGCAAACTGAAGCAATTATGAGGATCAACATCAACAGCCATTTCTGAGAAAACAATATGGACTATGAAAAATTAGAAGAATTTTTGACAATTTCATTTATACACTGATCATTGGCAAAACTAGTTTTAGAAGTAAAGAAGGGCTATAAGAGTTATGCAGTCAATGATTTGGTAGGTGGCTGAAATGGGCCATGCAAGAGCTGACACTGCTGAATCCATAAAAGAAAACTTGTGTAATATTTCATGGATTCAAAACCTCTTCCACTGTGGTAGACTTCTTTTTACTACAATAAATAGCACAAACAACAAAGAGGCCCAGATAGACACAGTGTACATATACCTTAAGTCAAGAAAAGATGAATAGAAAACTACACATGAAAGTCTGACTCTGAGAAATAGCAATTGAGCAAGTGAATAAATGTCAGAGCAGAAATTAAAATAGTGCTAAAAGGAATAATTGATATCCTTGCAAAAGACACATTGAGAAATCATTATAATTTAGAGGAATATCTTAAAAAATGAAGTCAACAGATGGGAATGACTAAAAACAAATGTCTGTGAGGCTAGATAATTAGTTTATATCAGGAATTTACTATTGAGGAGTTGTGTGAATCAGGGATATACTTAATCCTCTTTGCTTCAGTTTTCACATCTGTTAAGTGGAGATAAAAAATTTCTGACTAGAGGACTATACATAATTTTAAACAGGTTAATGTATGCAAAGTACTTATTGTATTGTATATTCTTATTGTTATTAGAAAAATTAATTATAAGAGTAATAAAAATAAAGGAAACACAGGTATTGTAACAGAAGAGAAAATTAAGGATATAGGAAAGAATCATGAAATTATAAAATTAAAAATGTTACATAAATAACAATAATAAGTTATTATCATGTTGGGTTGAATCATGAGAGTGATGGTTTATAGATAATAAAATGTCAGATGTCAAATGTCAGCAACTTCACATGATCAGTATAAAAATTTCATAAGTTTTATAAATTCTCTTTTAGAAAAAGAAATCCATTAAAAAAGTTTATCTATACCTATACCCTTTACATTTTGATATTGTAGTCTTGAGCAGGCTTTAGAAATATTTCATATTAAATCACAAAAATGGAATAAGTATAGTTACACTTCTTGAAAATTCTTTGTTAGTGAAACAACTCAAATAATATTATTAAGATTACAAAGAAGGAATCCATTAATTGCTATTTCATCTTAATTTTAACAGGTAGATAATCTCATTTTTAATTTCCTTCTTTTAAAAGTAATTCAGAAGGTGAGATGGAAGTATTTAATATCTATTCAATGTACTTGAAACAGAAAATATTTTCTAGAGGTAATAGCAATTAGACATGTATAATTATACAGAAGAGCAATTTATTTAATGAGATTTCACTAGAGTTATTTAATTTGTGATTAGATTATACAAGAGTGGAAAATATTTGAGTTGGTAAAATGACCTAGAAGATTAAAACCTTCTCTTATTTTATTTTGTGTAACTGTGAGTGTTTGTGAAATAACTTGGAGATGTGCTTAATTACATCTGTTTCTGCTGTGGTAATAAATGATCCTTTTGAATGTTGTCATTCAATTGGAATGGAAGATGTATTAAGATATATTCATGTTTTAATATAATGGAAGGTTTATTAAGAAAATTAGATTAATGATGTCTTTCATAATTTTTAAATAATAAAAAGTCACTTAGGTGTGCTAATATATTACATATTTTACACAGAGATTTATTTGCGAGTAGCATATTTTCAGGATAAATACAATTTTACTCCATAATTTGGCTAAGAACTTAAAATTCTATAGAAAAAAAAGGACTTTAAAATTCTAACAGTGTAATTCAGAGAAAAAAGTTTCCTCATTGATCTGAGCACAAATCTTTTGGAATCCTAGAAATGTATTAATTATTTTCACTTCAGTGTAATATAATAGTTTGGTTAATACCTCACTTTTTGTGTCTTTAGGGGAAAAATAACTAATGGGAACTCAGCCTCTGATTTTGGCTGAAGTATTTTTAGGAAAGATGGTGAAGTGAGAAACTTGTCTTGCTCTAATGCAAACAAGTAGAGAGCTTGCTGAAAAGACCCAAGTTCCTCTTGATAGTAAAGATGGTAATTGGAACACCTTCCTTGTTCAGGTCTTCAGTGAGGTCCACCAGCTTTTTGATTCTCATTGGTCATGTGCATTGGCCAGGATTCAAAACAATCAAGCCATGAAAAAAGCAGGACCTCAGTAATCCAAATGCAGAGGACCTGCAACTGCGAAGTGTTCTGTTTAGAAGCAAGGACTGGGATAAAAGGGGTTTGGACAATGGCCAAGAAGAACTTGAAGAATTTCAAGTCTTCTCTTGCTAGCTAAAATAGTATGAGCAATTTAATTAACTCCTCTCTCTCCATTTGCTTATTTATAACACAAAGTCAATGATACCTACTCACAAGGTAACTTGAGATGACTTAATACACTAAAATTATTTTTAAAAGTATTACTCATATCATAAGAATGCAATAGATCTTAGTAATTACTGCTAAATATACTTCCTTTATGCCTATTCTGTTTCTAATATATGATTCTGAATGCTAAATTTAGGGTACATCTTAAGAGGAGATTAACATAGATTGTTTTTGATTCTTTCAGATGAACTGGAAGTTATTTCTCAATAACTTAATATCCTGCTACAAACTGAACCCTAATTTCATGGTTTATTTTATTTTATTGAGATTCATCTACCAGACTTTTCTTATGGTTACTCACTCCATAACCGCTCTCCTTTCATCCATTTGAGAATTTATTTGATGCCATCCAGTTGGATGCTTCTAATGACACACCTTGAGGCACTTTGAATAGGGTCCATTTCATGATTGTTTCTTCTACTAATTTATTCACTATTTTCTCAAAGTAGGAGAAGGGATTAGAAGGATGCAAGCTCTTTCAATCGATATTATATTGTTCTGATCTCTGCAAATCATAAGAATTTTTAGAGATTCAAGTTACATTATTTTCATTTTTAAGTTCCATATTGAGAACTGCAGTTCCTAAATCTTGGACACAAATATCACTTGGTGTTTTGTTCCACCACTGTAGTGATTACAACTTGAGTGATCACATTATACTTACTCATGTTGCTTTACTAAGTTCAAATTAGATTATATGAGTCTAAATTGCCCTTATAGTTAAATATTAAGAAAACAAAAGAAAGTGAAAATTAATGAAAGAGATTAGCAGGACTGTGGCGAGTGAAGGAAGGACCAGAATCAATCACATATGAGCCATAGAAGAGAGAGAAAAAAATGCTATCAAGACACCAAACTAAGCTTAAGTGGGAGGAATAGAAAACTAAGTAAATACATACTGAAGAGCTTTGGACTTCCCAGTAACAAATGACCCAAAGTCGTGTATTGATAGGAAGAGAACAAAGGTTCATTTGGAACTTTGGAACTTGATAGTAGATATGTTTGTCAAACTAGGTCTAGGAAGTTCCACTTAAAAATTAATGACACCTACTTTTTCTATTATGCAGTACCCTTTTAGCCCATTATTGTGAAATATAAAATTAAAGTAATGGAAAAAGGTAAACTTATTCACACTTGGAGGGCGTTTTTTGGCGATCTACTCACATACCGCTCAAATCTCTGAAGTGAATTGATCCATCTCAAATGAAGAATATATCAAAATAAATAACTGTATACTAAGTTCCTTTGTTTGTACTTCATCTTTCCTCTTTTTTCTCTTTCTCTTCCTAGCTCTCCTTTTGTTTTCCTTTATGGGGCTGCAACTTTAGTATGAAAGTTTGAGAATGAGAGTGACCGCAAATTAGAAGGTATTTTTATGGTTTTGGAAAACTAAGACACAAGGAAGGAAATCAGGGGAAAAAAGCAAAATGCTGGTCTTTCTAGTAAAGAAGGAAGTTCCTCAGGTATCCAAACTATCTCCCCATGGGAACAAGTGGACAGGATTTCACAAAGGCAGCATACCTAAATAATATGTCATGTACCCATTTATTATTTTTTAAATTTATACAAAAATTATAGAGTATGATCAAGAGGAATTCCTTGTGATAATGTTCAGACATGCACATGGCATTGTTTGCTTAATTTTGTTCTGCTGTTCCTCCCCTTTCCCATTCCTTCTCCCTCTACCTCATTTCCTTTCTTCTACTGCACTGTTCTCACTCCATTTTCATGAGCTCCTCTCCGCTTTTTAATTCATCATTTCTCCCTAGCTTTTGCATATAAGAGAAAACATTGAACCCTTCACTCTCTGAGTCTGGCTTATTTCAGTTAGCATGAAGTTCTCCAATTCCATTCAATCCATTTACCAGCCAATGACATAATTTCACTCTTCTTTTGACCAAATAAAATTGTGTGCATACACCATATTTTATTTATTCAATAGTATATCAATAGATACCTAAGCTGGTTTCATAACTTGGTTATTATTATTGTAATTCATGGATAGATACTAAGGAGTGAGATAGCTGGGTCATATGGTGGGTCCATTCCAAGAGTGCAGGCATAAAATACTTTCCATATAATTAATATGGGCAGCTGAAATTCAGACTGATCCAAGCACAGAGAACCTCTTTGGGTATTCAGTTTCCATATTAATTCAGTGAGTGCTGAACTTGAATTTTCATGTTAGGTTTGAATCTAGAAATTATAGTATACTTGGTATCCATTTTGGAACCAATTCTTTGAGATTTGCTTTGCAATTTTAGATTATTAGTGTTTTGTTAGTTTGTTTATTAATTTGTTTTTTTTTCAGTGCCACCTTTTGGATGTTATAGGCATCAAACTCAGGGAACTGAACTTGTGACTCTCCAAAGCAAAACAGTGACATGAAGACTGAGCTCTACAGAATAAGTTAATATTAGAAGAGTGTTCCCAAGTTGTTCATGACCAAAGAGTGAATCAGAATATGAATTGGCATATCAGTTTCACGGGCAGGATGGCAGTGTGTGGTGGGCAATCAAGGGCTAGATGGACTTGGATGAACTTGCAAAACTGAAAGAGTGAATGAGGGGATAAAGAATTTTGAGAAATGAATGAGTTTGGATCTTTTATGTGAATTGGAATCAGAATAATTAAATTCAGTTATTGTTCAAGAAGTTTTTCTCAAGCCAGGCCTCATGCTCAGAGGCAGGGCATCTTAATCCTTCAATTGAGTGTAGGCAAATAAGTGCAACTGGTTCGCAGAATTTGAAGAAGTGGAAGCAACTGGGATATTGCCTATCAGTAACAGAAATGTCAGAAGAAAAGAAAGCATCACTACATTAACAATGATTCACTTGATCCTAACTGGGCCTCTCTTGGATACTATGAAAAGATGATGGATTATCAATATCAAGAATTAGGGATTTTTGAAATTATTTGCTCTGAGATTAAGGTAATGCCTGGCATGAGAAATAGTGCTCCTTTCACACACAGTATTGTAGAATCTAATTAGAGATTTCTGCTTTGTAGACAGGAAACTATATAACATTATTATTTTCATGTTTTATATTGCCCAGACGAGTGCTTGTTCAGCAGTGTGGCCACACCCAGAGATGTGGAAATTTAGAAACAGTGATGTTCAACACTTAGACAGTGACCCTAAAAATGTGAAAACACTCCAAAGCAACAAAGAAACAGTAAGGTGATTGGTTAGTCACAGGTGATTCAGAGAAAGAATGCTAGACTCTTAAAAGAATGTCAGAGATTTGGATCCGCAAGATGTGGATTTATACTTTTGTAAAGGAACACAAAAAATAGAACACTATTTACTGGAACTGAGATTAAATTGAGGGTATATTCACATATTAAAACAAGCACAAAAATTGAGAAAAAAGGCATATCCTTGTGGAGAAGGTTAAAGTAAACACCCAACCTACTCCCTAATAGTCTATTAAATCCTCTTAGGTAGGACTGGGTAGTACTGAATTTCTTATGCAATAATTCCAACTAAAGTAATTTGATTAGTGTACCTCAAAGCAAAAAATAAAATAAAATCTCATATTTGAAAATGATAATCACAGAGAGCATGCAGCCCTTTGGTTTGTATAAAGGAGTTAAATTCAAAACCTTGAAATTATCATACAAATTATTTGCCAAAATGAGAGCAAATATTAGAACTCCGTCTTAAATTTTTCCCTAGATGGGATAAACCTCATGATAACATAAACATATTTGGATCTTATTTTATCTGAATAATTTTATCCTACCATAGTTTTTAAAGCTTTATTGAATTATACTGTATATATACCTTTATATAATATCAATATATAGATGATACAGATACACACATACATATATATGTACATGTGAAGTTGAATATATATACACATTTACATTATAATGAAAATGGGGAATAAATAAGAATATACAATAAATTGGATGTACTTATAGTGTACTTTGGTAGGTTTCAACAATTCTATACACCTTTAATACCAACACCAAATTAAGATTATAAGCATATCCATCACTTCTAATTTTTCTTCTGCTATTTTGAATCCCTCTCTCCTCCTCTTAATTCTTACATCTAAGTGACTGCTGCTCTACATTCTGTAACCGTAGCCTGTTTTGCAGTTTGTAATTTCACTAAGTGGAATTATATATTATATATTATTTTTTTTTGCTTTGATTTTTTTTTTTCTGTTCAGCATATTTACTTTCAGTTGTGTGTCTCACTGGTTCAATGCTTTCTTTTTTTCTTTCCTCAGTATTATGCTTCTATAAGAATACAGCACAGTTAGAATATACATTCATCTGTTGATGGACATTTTTGCTGCTTCCAGGTTTTAGTAAAATAAACTGTTAAGAAGATTCATGTATAAATTTATGACCTTTAGAGTCTTCATTTTTTCAGAATATATATCAATGTATTCAACTGAGAAAATTAAGAAAAAATAATGAAAACTCATCCAAGAGAAGTGATGGGTGTATGTGTCTTCTTTGGGGGCAGCACTGACATCTTTTCTACATGACAGCTTGGTGCATTCCATCAAGACAAGTGTCCACTAACTTTTTATAGACTCAGAATGAATATAAGCTGAAATGAGATTCTATCTGAAAGTATAGTGAAGATGCTCAAGCTTCATAATTGTAAGTTTTGGAATACAATCATCTCTAAATTATTTCTCATCAGATTTAAAGGTTTTCGTGTGCAAACATTTATACTGTATGCTTTGATTTCTGAAATGTTCTGAAAGACCGGATTGAAATTCATTAAGTTTAAAAGCATTTAAGACTCATTATAGGCTGTTCTGCAAAACAATGATAACAGGAAATAAATAAGAACATTAAAACCACATTTTCACAGTGACTCAATAAGTACTTTCTATAAGTTGAAGTCCCAGACAGGTAGAATTACTTGTAACCTTAAGAATCAACAATTTGAGGTGTTGCTGATTCATTTGACATTCATTTGGGTCTAGGCATTTGCTCAGTTACAGAAGAACAGTTGTTAGCAACTAAGTTTCCAAGTCTGTTACCAGTAAGAACTTGGTTCAATTTTATTTTCCTTATTATCTCTTTCTGTTCCTGTTTTCACTGCAGTTTTTGAAATGGTTTCCAAATTTGTGGAGATACTACATTTTTCATAATCGTAGATGTGGTATAGTTTGGATCTTGCATTTGAATCTTTATCCCCCAAAGCCTACGGGTATAGTTTAGTCCTCAGTGTGGCACTATTGGGAGGTGGTGGAGTCCTTAAAGGTGGAACCTAATGGGAAGTCTTTAGGTCACTGAGTGCATGTCCTTGATGAGGATTGTGAAACTGGCCCTTTCCTTTTATTTTTGCTTCCTGGCTATGAGGTGAGCAGTTTTGCTCTGCTAAGCAGTCCTACAATGAGTGCTGCCTCACCACAGGCTCAAAGCTATGAGGTCAGTTGATCCTGAACTTGAACCAAAACTGTGAGCCCAAGAAAACTTTTCTGTTTATTCCTTGATTATCTGAGGTATTTGTTATAGAAATGGAAATCTGACTAACAGTTTTCTTAGCCAGAAGGTATCATTTTACAAAGACAAGCTGTCATCACTGTGCAAGCTCTGAACTTCTGTTCATGAAGAGATCCCAAATCATATTTTTGTACTTTCTGTAAGTAAAATGTTTTCTTTATTTACTTTAGCTTAGAGTTGATCTTGCTGGTAGAAAAAAATAGCAACAGTTTGCTTTAGCTTATGTGTTCTTTGAAAATGTCATAGCCTCTTTTCTCTTACCCAACCACCACATTCCCATCTAAGAAATTTTCTCTCTATAAAGTTTCTCCTGCTTTTTTCTATTAATAAAGGAAAATAGAAAAGTTTATGTTGTATAGTGGTTAGACTATATGCTTTGGTGTCACAGTACAATACCAATTAGTAACTATACAAACTTATACATATGAATTTATCTCCCAAAGCTTCATTAGAAATTATTTACAATATTTTCTACTGTGCCTGTTTCAAAGATTATTTGATAAGGAAGTTAGATACTTTATGGGAATGCTCTTTATAAACAATGTAACTGCAATTTTTCATTCAATTTTCTGAGATTGAGTGAAATGTTAAAAAAATATCTCATCACAATGCTAAGTTGGGTCCATTTGGGTGCCTACTTATGGCATGGTAGGGTACAGAGCTATGAATTTTGGAAATCTGGATCCACTTGTGTCAAGACCACTAAAATGATTTTAGTAAAGTGTGTCTAGATTTTTGAACCCAAGTGTACTAAACACATGATGGAATGTCCTGTGGTGGTAAAAGCAGTACGGGGCAGAAAGCACATTATAATTTCCCATAGGTCCAAAGATTTGTATTGCTTTGAGTTGTATAAAGGAACCATAGTTATCTGAGGCAATTCATTTTCATTCAGACATGTTCATTCAGGCTGTGTGTACTTAAATAAACTTTTCTGGAACAGGCATTGCTAATCTATGGATGTGCAATGATAGATCAACATAGGTCCTAATTTAAGTAATTTATAATTGGATACATAAATCTCTCCATTATTTAGCTCAAGGTTTTAATGAGTGAATAAATCTATATGATGTTTTGTGACTTTGACAATGAGTTTTAAAGTACAACATCTGATTATACTAAAGGGAACACTTCTCTGCATCTTCATTTGTCTCTTGGCATTTAATTCCTGTTTGCATTTCCGTTGTTGCTACATTCAGAATGTTCCCACCTCTGTCCCTGGCAAAATCATATATTGAAACTTAATTGTCAATAAGATGGTTTTAGGGTTTTCAGATTTTGGGAGGTAGGATCATGAGGACAGAGGCCTTGTGAATATGTTAGTATCCATATAAAACAGATCTCAGAAAGCTGCCTTGCACTTTCCACCATATGAAGGTGTAGAACAAAGTCACCATTGATGAATTAGAAAGGGGGCCCTCTCTAGACACAGACTGTTGGTGACTAAATCTTGCACTTTGTACCCTTTAGAAATGTGAGAAATAAATTTATGTTTAAAAAGCTACCCACCTTATGGTATTTTGTTATAGCAGCCCAAGTGAACTAATGTAACTATTTATTAATATAAATTCCCTATTTTCATAATATCATCTTACTTCATATTTTGAACAGTGAGTAGTTTAAAAATATGTTATTAAACTGGGCTTGATGACTCACACCTGTAATCCCCGTGATTTGGGATGCTGAAGCAACAGGGCTGCAAGTTCAAGACCAGTTTTAGCAACTTATAAAAAATAAAAAGGGCAGGGGATGCAGTTCAGTGGTGAAGTGCTCCCGGTTTCAAAACTTCCACGTCTTTGACAAATTTCAGCTGTATTGTGAGAAAAATACTTTGGAAATTCTACATTAGAAGCCACTCCGCTAGAAAACAGTATTGGATGATAATGAGAATTTTTTTAAAAACCTGCACTTAAAGTGTATAGAATATATGACGTGTATAAATACAGTCTCTGCATGTGATAAACTTTCAGATTTGACATTTCAAACATCCCTGAATCTCTAATACTTTACAGAGAATAATTCTAATTTTAGTTTATAATTGAATTTTTAAAAAACACATGAACTTACATCTTTTCTTGCATGATGATCTTTAGTCTTCCTTGTGAATTCTGGCTAAGGTAAAAATAATAATTTTAATTTCAAATATTTAGAAAGTATATGAAAATGTACCTGCTTTCATAAGTTATTTTTCCAACTTAAAGGTCAAATAAGTCTTGGGTAAATCCTTATTTTATCACATTTTATAAAACCATTTTTAGTCACATAAAATTTAATTGCTAAAACTAAAAGTTAATATTTGCAAGAAAGATGATGAGTTTCATTTTCAGTTTTGCTGTGGTAGTTTTAGGTGTTAAGAGAAGGGTGAGCACTCCTTTTCATAGAGCACTCCTTTTCATGGAAGTGTGAGTAGCAGTTAAGTATCAATCCCATGACTAGGGGCTCCTTCTCACCTCTGCTGACTTTACTGCTTGTAAAGTTCTGAAGTTGAAGAGGAGACATAAATGCAGAGTCCCAGATATAGTACCATCAATCAAGTAATCTAGGCAGGCAATTGGCTAATTGGTTATATCAAAATTATTTTACTATGGAGGTGAATAGCGTTGGTTTCATTGGAATATTCATCTATTCTGGATATGTGTTTGCTTTTTTTGTCTGCAGTACTAAGGCCAGAATAATTATGTGATTGTTGATAGCAAATTTGACTTACTAACATAGGATCTTGCATAAAACACATCTTATATCATAGGACATCTCTGGTGTGAAACTCTATAGGGATCCTGCCTTCCAGGAAACTGTATAGGCATTGGACCAAAACATACACACACACACACACACACACACACACACACACACACACGGTGCAACTTGCTCCAAAGATAAAATAAATACATTCCAAAACCAAGGAGGAAAAGTAAGATTACTGCCTGTTATTGTTCTTAGTCACCTTGAAAATTTTGAGTTTTATGCCTATTTAAGTCTACACTTTGCTGGTTAGAAATACTTGTCACTGAAGGTTATAACTCCATTAGGATATACTGGAGGAGTTCTGTTAAAAGTAAACCATTCTTGCTGCCTGATCACTTTGGAGTCCTCATGTAAAAGATAAGAAGATGCAGAAAGGAGTTAGTACCTTAATGGAGATAATCAGCTGTACTTTTCATGAGAAAACTGTGTAAGTAGTATGTAATAGAGTCAGGGATGGGTATATTCAAAATTTGTATATTTCACTGGGCACTAGCTTACAAGTAGGAAGTTTAACTTGTTTTCTTAACTATGATGTGAGAAACATCTTACCTTTAGTGATTACAACAACAAACTCGGCAACAGAGTGTACTTCCCAGTTAAAGGTCAAATAAGCCTTGGGTAAATCTGGACATATCTAGATTCAAGTGATACAGTTGATAATCTATACTTGTGATGCACTATGCTAAATCTTAGCCTGCCTGACTTCAGCAGAGCTGTGGCTACTGTTCATTCTCCTGATCAGGCTGCCCCCTCAACTACATGCAGTGAAGTCTCTTTGTTTTGTTGACTTGTAGTTTCTTTTAACCCTGTCCAAGGAGGATATGTTTCAAGATCCCCAGGGGACGCCTAAAACTATAAATAGTAATAAATCTGACAGATATGCCGGGTTTCTGTTTGCGACTAAAAGACTCAGGGGTCACTCCAGGAAAAGTGGGCAGACCGTGCTGTGCAAAATAACCACACAAGAAACACAAATACCATTTTTTTGGGGAACACTGTGACGGCTTCTCTGACCTTAAGGGTCCATACGAAGAGAGAGACAGAGAGTGAGAGCACGTGCTGACCCCTTTTATTGAGGAGAAACTATTCAAATGAGGCAAGGGGTCAGGTTTCAGGGGGCTGAGTCATCTTCATGATGTTCACTGTCAGCAGGTTGACTGACATCTAGGTAGGCCACACCCAAAGGCACAGTAAGAGAAGGGGACACACACAAGGCACTTCCATGGAACATTCTATCCTAAAAAAGGGCAAGAGGTAATATTACAAAGGAACATGTGAGCATAGCTCCACCCATGGGGCTGTAGGAAGCCACACCCATAATGACACAGTCATTGGAACCCTAGAAGATTGGGGCAGTCTAGCAGCATGGGTGCCTGAGGCCACATCGCCCAGCAGGGGAGTTAACTCAGTCACGTGTGAGGTTGGTCTCCTACACAGTTACTATACTTTTTCCAATAAATTCATAACTATGAGAATATTAAAATTTTAAATTATGCACAGTAAGATATTAAAAACAACCAACAAAAAAATAGAACAATTATAACAGTATACTATAAAATTTTTATTCAAGTGTGGCTAGTCTTTCAAGTCTTAATTTCTCATTTACTATAGTAATATTTTTGGACTCTAGTTGACTATGGGTAACTGAAATTCTTAGGAAGTGAAATCATGGGTAAGGAGAACTACCAGTAGTTAAGGTCTCCAGGATCAATTCTCAACAAACAAAAAAATGGGATTTGGTGTATAGTTGAACCAGCGCCTTTATCCTCTTGGGAAGTGGGTCAGTTCTGAGGTGCAATCTGTGTGTTTTGCATATTTTCCCCAGTGACATGGAGCCTTAATTTTCCATGGAGGTCATCAGTTAATTTGGAATACTTTTATTGACTTTTTGCTTTTCATGCCTCATGTTCTTTTCTCTATTTAAAATTAAAAAGTTATTAAAATATAAGCATAAAAGAATTAAGGCAGGATTGTCTAGGCAAATTTCACAGTCTAATTATGCTATATATGACCACATGCGGATGTAAAGTAGTATGGCAATCCACAAGAATATTTATCTAATACATTTCATTTCATTTGATTTTGGTCCAAGTGGTTCATTGTCTGACATTTCTTAACAAAATTTAAGTTTCTCCACTCCAGGATGTGTATGATTTTTGGTATGGTTTCTACTTCCAGATAATAAATCTATTCATATTATAAACTTGGCTTTAGACTCAGTTACTTTAATGTAACTTAAATTTCATCTCTTTTGTCTCCATATTATGCTGATGCTGAAAATGTAATAGATGCTACAGCAAAATAAATTTAGATGAGAAAGTGTGAGAAAGAACGTGTATCTGCCTCTGGGTATCTTTCAATCTCAATTTGAAATATTAAATAATGTTTGCACCCTCAAAGAAGGCTGAATTAGGAGATATCAAATGGGCAGCTATCTTATTTAGAATTGGCAATTTTATTCCTAACAGAATAGCTATGACCAAACTTTCAATTTCATTATTCTTTAGCTTAGTTTATGGTCAGTTGCCTTTACAGTCATTTATTTGAAAACTGTTCTTTAGAATGAGATTAAAAGAAATTTATGATGTGTTTCACAATTCCACTTGTAGTATTACGTGACTTTAGGGATAATAAAATTGAGTATGTTTCTTGATATTCTTTTCTAAATACCACCTCAGGAAGACTTCTCCAATAGTACAATAATTTCAATTTTTCTTCTCTATCTTAAAGCTAGAAAATATTTTACTGAAAAAAAGCCAACAGAGTATGTATAGATATTTTAAATATATTCATATATAGGGTTTGTCTTTTCTCTTTAATAGCAATTGTTATTTAAATAATGATATTGAAAAAAATATATGATGTTGTGCTACCCAACCAATTAAATAGAGGACAGGATACTTCTTTAAGGGATAATTCTACTTAACAAAGGATTATTGAATACTTACCAGGTGCCTTATACTGAAGTAAATCTTGAAGTAACAGGTCAGTGAATGCAGCCGAGTCTCAGCTTTGATATTTGCTGAAAATGTGACTTAGATTATTTATTATAAACTTCTCTGCTATTTAAAGGAAATTCGAAATACTTGTCTAACAAGCTTCATGCTAAGATTAAATGAAATAATACATACCAAATGTCAAGTAGTGTTTAGGGCAGAGTGATCCATAAATGTTAGTTATATTTGGACTCCAGGGACGCAAGGCTCAATGCACAAGACATCTTGCATGGAGATAATTTAACATGTAATTAAAATACAGTGGAATAGGTTCTCTTGTAAGTGAAAAAAAGGATGTGTCATAATACAAAAGAGGCATCTTGAACAATATCCTAATTATTTACTTTAGGATCCAAAGAAAATATAAAATTTAGCAGGGGGCCAAGGGAGGATATGGCATATTGTAGAATGAAAGAAGAAGTCAGAAGAAAGAAAGAGATGCACTTGCAGGAACTAAAATGATGTGCAGGTCAGTTGCAGTATGGGATCTGACACCACATCAACAGAGTTTCACATGCGGCCACATCAGGATTCATTTGGTCCACTTTATACTTTGAAAGTCACTTTTATCCATGTAGGATTCTGTATTTGTCAGGCATTAGTTCACTATTTTATCTCATAGTGATACCTTTGGAAAATAATTTTAACTATTGGCAGATAAAAAACTCATTATGGTTAAGTACTATTTTCTAGTTTTCATTTGAAAGCAAGATATCTTACTATTGGTTAAAAAATAGTGTTCTTTTTTAAAACAAAATAAAACAGACTTATTTGTTTCATTTTTTTTTTTGAGAAAATGTCTAGCCAATACCCAATTTTTAAAAAGTAAAGTTTATATTTTGGTTATTGTTTCAAGTAAGAGTGAAAAATCAAACAAATCAAAAAGTGTTTGGGGGTATTTTTTGTATACTTCCCATTTCATGACACAGAATATTAAAATAACAAGCCCACAAAGGTCAAGGTATAACAACATTAATAGGTCTTATTTCTTCAACAAGATTATTTTTAGTGAAAGTGCATTCTTTATAAAGTTTTAGTTGACAAGTTGTGCACATTTATGGGATATAGTGTGACATGTTGTTATGTGTGCATATACAATGTATAAAGATCAAATCAGGATAATTAGCATGCTCAACACCTCAAAAATTAATCATTTACCTGTTGGAAACATTCAAAATCTTTTCTTATAGCTATTTTGAAATACATAATAAGCTATTTCTAACTCTAGTTACTCCACTATGCTACAGACTACACAACTTATTCCAATTTATCTGTAATTTTGTATCTGCTAAAAAACACCCCTTCCCTTCCCTCTCCAGACTGTGATAACCAGTACTCTGTTCTACTTAAAAAAGATTAACTGGTTTAGATTTTACACGAATGAGAAGAGGAAAAAAAGTATATAAAAATGTATGACAAACAATGAGTAAAAACATAATTCAATGACCACAATTCCTGTGGTGTCACTGGCTCAATTTGTGCTCAGGTTGCAGGTCACTACCGCTTTTGAACTATCAGCATAAAAGGGAAAATGGCATTTTAATATTGTTATAAAAATTGTTTTGACCACAGAGACCCTGAAAGAGACTTAGGGATCTTGGACATAATTGTCTAAAAGCAATTAGATTATTAAGCCAAAGTTATCTAGGAAGAGAAATTAATATTTGACATATAAAAACTATATATAATCAGCATACTATTTGAAGTTTGAACAGGATAAGCAAATCTATTTCCTCAAATACTTTCTTGTGTGTGTGTGTGTGTGTGTGTGTGTGTGTGTGTGTGTGTGTAAAAATATCCAAAATCCTTTCTAGCTTTTTATGACAGTTTTTGTTTTCTATAGTCGCCCTGTGTTATGGTTTAGATATGAAGTATCCCCCTGAAAGCTCATGTGTGAGAGAATGCAAGAAAGATTAGAAACGAAATGATTGGGTTATGAGAACCTTAACATAACAAGTACATTGATCCACTTTAATGGATTAACTGGGTGGTCACTGTCCGCAGGTTGGGGATGGTTGAAGGAGGTAGGACATTGGGAGTATGCCTTTGGGGTGTATATTTTGTCCTTGGTGAGCTCTCTGCTTCTTGACTGTCATGTCCTGAGCTGCCTGTCTTCATCAAGCTGTTCTGCACCATGTTCCTCCTCACCTCAGGCCCAGAGCAAGGGAGTCAGCCACCTATAGACTGAGACCTCTGAAACCATAAGCACCAAATAAACTTCCTCCTCTAAAATTATTCTTGTCAAGTCTTTCAGTCATAGCAGTGAAAAAACTGACTAAAGAACCTTATTTTGAATTGTGGATTAATACCCATTGATCAATCTGTGCCCATCCATCCCTTTCCTTTCTTATCCCTACAGTCTGGTAACTACTATTCCACTCTCAAGTACTATAAGATCAATTATTTTAGACTCCAAATATCAGTGATTTCTTTCAGAATTTGTCTTTTTTGTGTGTGTGCCTGATTTGATTCACTTAGCATAATGTCCTGCAGAATATAAGGAACTCAAAGAACTTAATAGCAAAAATAAAAGCCAATGATGTAATTTAAAAGTGGGTAATAAGCCTAAACAGACATCTGTCTAAAAAAGACGTAGAAATGGCCAATGGGTATATGACAAAATATAAATATAATTCATTATCAGGGAAATGCAAATCAAAATACAGTTATCACCTTACTCCAGTAAGAATGGCACTTATCAAAGCAAAAGATAGAAAGAGCTGATGGAGAGAAAGTTTAGCAATTATGAAAAATAATGTTTTTTTTAAAAAAAACTAAAAATAATGTATGTTAATCTTATTACTGTTTATATTTCTAAAGACAATAAAATCCGTATGTTGAAGTAAAATCTGTACTCCCATGTGCACTGGGGCACTATTCACAGTAGCCAAGAAGTGGAAATCACCTAAGTATTAATCAACACATGAATGGTTAAAGTTAAGTGTGGTAAGTGTATTCAATGGAACACTATTGAGCCATAAAAACGATGAAATTTGGTTATTTTTGACATCATACATGGAAATTAAAACTGATGTATTTTAAATGGTATATAATTTTTTTAAAAATTGTATTTATTTATCATATAAGACCTCTTTTAAAGTGTTTAGGGAGCTGTTATATAGCAGGAGAATTAGACATTTTCTGTATTTGGTTTCTTTAGATAGGACTAAAATAAATGCCAAAAGCAATCAGATGGATTAAAGGTCAGCATAAACTTAAGACTTCTTGAATGATGAGGCTATTTGTAAGTGTTGAGTTTCTAGGAAGTGATACAAGCCATGAAATATGAGTGCTATGGTATAGGTTAAAGCACTGAAGAGGTTGTTAGGCAAAATGACCTTTGAATTCTCCTCAAGTGCTGAGCTTTTGTCACTTTGTAATTTGTTAGTTTTACTGCCTCAAATAGGAAACAATGTAAGATACATTAAAAAAAAAATGGCAGCCATAACCGTCACTAAGTTAGTTCTTTAAGGTTTTATTTTGTTTTAGTCCAACTCTGAAGATTCCTGTCGACCAACTGCTTTTGGAAGGAAATTTTATTGGTATTTTATTTGGTGGTAGCATTTATCCAAACACAATCTGCTCAGGCCTAAATAATGATAAAAACTGCACATGGAATTTTGTTAAAACAGAAATAAATTGATTCAAATTTACTTGTGCCAGTTAATTTTTATGAATTAATTTTTTGAACCATTTTTTTAAATGAAGTCTATTTCATTAGTTTAGTTTCCACAATCATCATTCTGTTTTGTGGATTTCTTTCTGTCAATTGAAAGGGAAAATTGGGGAACATTCAGTCTAGGAATAAAGGGCTCTTTTGATCAAAAATGAGAATGGCAACCTGAGGCAAAACAAAATTTCTAGTTGCCCAAAGTAAGTTCTCCTGAAATGATATCCAATGGGTCTGGATTTTATAGACTTAAAAGAAAAAAAAAGAACAAGAAGGAGGTGACAGCGCTGGTTATTAAAACTATGCTGGTTAACAAGAATAACATCATATGACATTGATTATAATAGTCCTCTGATACATTTCAGGATAGAAGTGCTTTATGCAGGAAGGGGCTTTTCCTGGGGTCACTTGTAATCCTTATGTCATTAGAGAATCCATAGAAATCTGCTGATGAGGTCAACATGACCTAGGTGACCACCATTTCCTGCCCTGTTTCCTCCAGGATGAAGGACTTAGTGATCTTATTCCTGTGATGTTTTAAATCCTTCATTATTTTTCAGTTTTCTAGTGAAGAATAGAATTTTCATATGCATCTAAAAAGAGGTAGGAAATAGGAAATAGGGAATGATATAATGAATAAACATATTATTTATTTCAATGAAACTTTGCCTCATATTAGATTCATGTGACACCTAAACAACCATTTGATGTAGTTAATTGTGGTCCAAAAAGTACAGAGATGTTGGATGATGATCACTGGCTTTCTACATCTCAATGGTTTATGTTAATTTTTTGATACTGTAGTAGATGTGGCAAAATATACTTTGATCTAAAGTAATAAAAGTAATTTGTGTTTTGTTAACTAACAATATATACAAAAGGGAATAAAAATTTCTTTCTCTCAGTAAAGAAAAAGTTATAAAAATATAAGAAGCTAAGAGATAAAAAAGATGCCCACCAGTTCTGTGAAATGCAGGGAGATGAAATCATTGGAGATTAAAAAAAAAAAAAACAAATGTAAAAAGAAATCTGAGGATTCTTTTATTCTTCATTCTCATTGTCTCCTCACTAACATTTAAGAACATTCCAATTACATCATTCCCATCTGAAGTGGCTATTGTGTTTCCTTAGCTTTTCAAGCTCTTCTCTTTTGCATGGGAGCTTCTTTTATCTTTAGCCCTTAAAAGATAACTCCAACCATTGTTTAGAGAACAAGCAATCTGATGTGAAGTTCAAAAACACTAAAGACTGTTACATTTATGAAATTGTACTCAAGATCAGTGCATTACAAATTTCTTATTAGCAGTCTTCACTATTTCATGGACACATTCTCTTGTTCTTTGTTACATGCATAATGCACTGAACCTGCATGTCAGCACACCTTCAGCCTCATCTCGGTTTTCTCCATATGGGCTTTTAGTGATTCTCTCTAAATCAATATTTGTCCTTTCTATTAAAATAAAAGATCTTACAAGTAAGAAACCATTTAATGTGGGGTCTAAATCAACAGAACATAAGCTCAGAATTGTGATTCTAATGCCTGACACCTCAATACAAAGAAAAATAATTTTAAGTATAATGTGAAATTTGTCTGCAACAAAAGTTAATTCAAAATTACTTGAAATATTTATTATAAGATAAGCCTAGTCAAATAGCTTATAAGGAGAAGATTTATAAAAGTTATAGCACACTTGCCATAACATGATTATGATTTTTTGGAGTTGATTTTTATAAGCTCTGAAATGAAGCACATTGGACTCATCTTTTCTTATCTATAATTCTTAGGTGTCAAAGCAAAAATTGTATACTCCAAGTTAAACAGGCAAGGGAATCTTTATCAAGGCTATTGCAATAGGAAAAAGAGACAGAAGACAGTTCTGATGGAATAGAAGTCTGAGTTTTTAAGAGCTTGGGTTGGGAGACCCTAGGAGATCTGCATTTGCTAATGTGCTTTACTTAAAATGAAATTAGTTTTTTGAATTTTTTTTATGACAAGAAGTAGTTCTAGAACTTGGAGGAAAACCTACACTTCTACCCTTCTATACAAACTGGGCAAAAGAGACACCACCTTTAATTTTTTATATTTCAAGGAGTTGGCTCCCAGGTCCTTAAGAGAGGCATTCATTAGGTTATAAAAAAGTCTTGGGGGAAACTTAAATGCATTTCAAAGGAAAAGAGAAATAATTTACAACTATAAGATTTCTGAAGTAAAAGTTCTAAGTAAAGGAAGTCTAAGGCCTAGAAACAGGGGAATCCTGTGTAAAATTTGGTCAAAACCAGGAAAAAAGAATACTGGCCTGTTCACATGTACAAATCTTTTTTATTTAGATCTGTTGTCTATTCATCTTTCATTGAATTGGCTAATACCAGTTTCTGACAGGGAAGGCAAAGTAATTCTCTTAAAAACTTTGAAGGGTTTGCTATTGTTTTATGGACTTTTATAACAAAGATATCCATAAAGTGTTTCTTGACTAGTTATTAAGAGACCACAATGTATAAATTGCTGCCAAGTACCACAAAGAAATACAATATATAGGATCTTGTTTGACTTGAAGAGTCATAATCATGTAATTTTCATAATAATTGGTTATTGTGATATTTTTTATATTTACAAGATAGGGATACTTGTAGTTCAACAAATAATTTGGGCTTGTCTAAAATCTTGCCAAATATTGCATATACAGCATGTATGACCACTTGGTTTTAATCAATATTTCTCAAATAGATGCATACTATCTAATCTGTGGAAGTTTGTAAGTATATAAAAAGACAAGTACCACATGGAGTCTCTAAAAAAGTTGAAGTCAAAGAAGCAAAGAGTAGAATGGTAGTTGCCAGTAAAGGAGAGGTTGGGATTAGATGTTAGGAGACACAAACTTTCAGTTAGAAGAAATAAGTTTAAGAGCTCCATTGGACAATACCACATGATCACAGTTATTATCAACATCTGTACTAGAAAATCATGAAAATAGTAGATTTTAAGTGTTCTTAGCTAAAAAAAAGTATCTGAAATAATATATATGGTAGTTTGATTTAACCATCCTATAATATGTATTCCAAACCATTATGTTGTACACTAAAAATACATACATTTTATTCATCAATTAAAATGAAATAACAAACAAAATAGGAACAAACCTTATTATAATTAAATACAGTTTTAGATAAAGTCAAACTTGGATGTATCATTTTGTAGGTGAGAAAATGGACACAAATAAAAAAAATGAGATAGTTCTGAGTCATAGTGATTATCTATACAACTTTAGTTCTGTCACTAAGCTCTTGAATATTGCTAGAGATGGCAGATGGTACATATGATTTAAATCTTTCTAAAGAGTTGCTAAGTACTCAATTAAAAAACATCTTAGATAATTATGGAAATGAACAAACATAAAGATGGAAGAATATGTGCACATATCATAAAATAAATATACAATACATATAGATGTATATTGAAATATATATATCTCAATGGCTGAGACAGTTGTAAATAAAATTGTACTTTAATCATATTGTAATGAATATTACATTTTATCAGATGTTTTAAAATGTGATTTACTCATGTGTCTTGTCCTATAATTATTTATTGATCTGACCAAATGTGTGTATGAAGAAAATGCTGATCTTATATGTTGAGGAAGAGTAGCTTTTAGTAGCATTTTAGAAAAAGAAGTCACTTTGAGTGACCCTTTTTTTATATAGGTCTTGACTGCTCTTAATTTGAATTGAATGGGTAATTAGCAGGGAGAATTACCTAGAGAAAACAAGGTTATTTTCAGTTGTCCACTGGGAATTAGTTAGTAAGGATTCAGCCTAGTGTGCAGAATATCTCATTCAAATTATTGGAACTTACAAACATGTATACCCAAGGAATGGTGATGTTAAAGACTTTTGTGAGGGTATGAATTAAATAGAGTATTTTGTGATAAAAGATTGAAGTGGAATGATCTGGATGTAAACCTAAGCAAGCCCCTTTTCATGAGCACCCTTTTGTTGATTCTTATTGGTAATTATGCTTTTAATTTTAAGTATGGGACATAGATGTTAGTAATAAAGCAATAGATGAACAGAATATTGTTTTAACTGAGTCAATGACAGAAAGCATTCTCAAGTAAACTGAAGAATTTAATTCTAAAATGCCTCTGATGACACCATCCTGTCTGGTTTTTAAGGCAGAGGAGTATGGATACGACAGGAAAAGTATTTCCCCATTACTGTGTCTGAAATGACAAGGTTCAAACTGAATAATTAGATTATAATGGAAAGGAAAAGTTCTAGGATTTTTGATTCAGAGAAGATTTTGTCAGAAGTACAACACGTTTGTCAGGAGGTGATACCTACAATTTTCACCCTGAATATATTTAAAGGAGTTTGTAAGTGAAAGGAAAATAACCATTTTAAGAAAAATTCTTTACAATCAATGTTTCCTTAAATGGTGTGTATTAAATATCTTTAAGTGAAGACTATTGGCTTAAAGAAGTGGTGAGGGTCATTATAATACCTACTGTGTTAGTCATCTTTCCATTGCTGTGACAATACCCTAGATGAAAAACTTAAAAGGAGGAAAGATTTATTCTTGTTCATGGAATCAGAGGTTTCAGGCCATGGTCAACTGGCCCCATTACTTTTGGGTCTATGGCAAAGCAGAACATCATGGTAGAGAGCACATGGTGGTGGACAACTCTTTACCTCATGGTTACCAGTAAGCAAGGAAAGAGATGGAAGGACTGGGTCCCAATATCCTCTTCAAGAGCATGCCCCCAGAGACCTAGCTTTCTTCCACTAGGCTCCACCACCCCCCTAAATCACCACAGACTGGCAAAAAAGCCTTTGACCCATGGGCCTTTGGCAAACATTTAAAATCCAAACCATAGCACTTACCTTCAAGGATTTGTGAAGATTTAAACTCCAAAGAGGTGGGTGGGTGGGTGGGTAGGTAGGTAGGTAGGTAAATGACAGATTTGATTAAGTGGACATAGATATTGTTATATAAATGGTTCTTGATTTGAATTAAATAGACAAAAAATGCAGGAAGGCAGAAATATCTAAAACAAATAAATAATTTTAGTGACCTAGTGGGAATTGTCTAGCAAATGTAGCCTATTGATGCACCTAGCTCATTCCTGACACAATAAAGGGTAGCTCCTGCTTACACAACTAAAGGGTCAGTATGTTTCCATTGTAAAGATATGAAGTGCATAGCCATATAAAGAGTTCATTGTGGGTACTTGTGGTGTGCTTGTGGGTGAAAGTGTCCTTTCTTCCCCTCTCTTCAGGCTTGCCTTCAGCCATGGTGGTTACCACTCTTAGCACTCTTAAGAGTTTGGGGTACATTCTTCTGCTGTGTATTTATGTACATTTACTTGTAAATAGAGTGCTGTTTTCCCCCCTATGTGAGAGATTTATGTATAAGTACTTCTTGGCAGCTTGTTTTTTTTTTTTTTTTTTTGGTGGGGGGAGTGTACTGGGAATTGAACTCAGGGGTACTCAACCACTGAGCCACATCCCCAGCCCTATTTTGTATTTTATTTAGAGACTGGTTCTCACGGAGTTGCTTGGCATCTTACTTTTGCTGAGGCTGGCTTGTAAGCACATACTGAATTTTTGTAATTTATCATCCCTTCATCAACAGTTTAATCATTTGCAATATTTAGTAGATCCAGACGAATATACAATGAACTTTCTCATAGAAGCTTTGTGAACTTCTAAAAGTACCTCTAAGGTACAGATTTGTAGATGTAAAATTTTTCTGTCATATACACAAAGTTTTTACTTCTGTTAGGTACTGCAAAATCATGTTTCAAAAAACTTTGTGGGGGCTGGAGGTGTAATTCAGTAGTCAAGTGCGTGCTTAACATTTGTAAACATATCACAAGCATGTGCACACACACACACACACACACACACACATACACACACACCCTTTATGCATTTACCTTTGACTCCTAGAATGACTGCATCCTCTTCCACATATCCTTGATTCTTATGTCTCTACTATGTATTTTTTGTCATCGCATTGTATACGTAGTATTGCATGTGTGCTTCCTGACTTGGTGGAATTTAAAGTATTTCATCGTCTTTTGACAAGATATCCCACAGTCTTCTTGATAATCCAGTATATTATATAATGACCAATGGCATTAATTCTCTCTGAGCAAACATTTTGTTGAAAACACAGCTTCAAAACCTCAAAAAGCTTAAGAAGCTTATAGAGCTTCATGAATAACTTTAAAAATATTCTTTGAAAGCTGCCCTTGAAAAATAAATCCCATAAGTTTATCATTTCTGTTTGCTTCTCAGAATTTATTATATATATTTCCTTAGATTTTTATCTCTATTATTTTGTCTTTATTCACATATAAAGAACTTTATGTCAATGTCAAAACAAAGTATTTAGAAAATGATGGTGAAATGTGTTAATAATTACTTTCACGTATTTTCTTTATCTTTTGATTGAAGTTATTGTGTCTTCAGGATTATCTATACTAAGATATCATATAAAACAAATAAAAATCTCAAGTTATTGACTACCATTTCTTCCCACACTTAAAAAAACACTATATCCATAGATGAAATGTAAGAAATAGGAAGCAATTTATTCTTTGTGATGTTATTTTCATTCAGGCAATATTTCTCTATATGTGTAAAATATGGGAATATTGATATTGAAATAGAAACAGCTCATATTTCCTCATGAGATATTTATCTGAAATACGACTAGAAGAAAGTCTGATAAAAGCAACAGAATATTTATTGACCATATACTATTTGCCTGTATGATGGTCTAAAAATCCATCTTTGCTCCAATGTGTATAGGAGTATTAGCTAATGAATTTTAAAATATATCATTATATAAAAAAGTTGCATACGCTTGTATTGTAAAACCTTCTTAAATGTATTAGAGAAATCAAGAATGACTAATTCCTTAGGAGATAAATGTTTACTAATTGAAAATAAAATATTCTCTATTGATTTTTAAAATGATGAATAACACCAGAGAGCTCAGAGAAGCACAGAGAATACATATTTTAAGTAGATTTTTTAAAACATGCCTCAGTGGGCCAAGAAAGACAGATTTTTGCTCTCTCATTTTTATACATGCTTGGCTCATCCTAAATTATAGCAATGTTTCATTACCACCAAAATTCTCAAGATAAAATTCGTAGTACAACTGCTTGCTAAGCAAAAGGAAAAACATAAATTGTGTCTGTGCTGAGCAAATGGATTTGGAAGCTGACTTTTATTTGGCTTGTGGCTTCAGTTGCAGAACAGAGTTTCTGCTGATTCTGTCGAGGATCTGGCTAAGGTCAAGAAGATAATCTGATTAACAATCCACTGATCTACAGGAAGGGTGTGCCAAAATAGATGTTTTCTCTGTGGTAAATAGCACTGATTACTTTTACTTCACCAGTTTCGATCAGAAAAACCTAACTGCTTACATCATTTTGTTTTTCTAAAAAGCACATTTCCTTCTGTGTTTATAGAGAATCCAACATTCTAGCTATAATTATTTTATTCTAATGTCTTAAAGCCTTATTACCTTTAGATAAATGATGATATAGAACAAACTGTATGCCTACTTTCAATCTCTCTAATAAAGCACACTTCTATCACTGACTTGCTCATTATATGACCCTCAAAGGACACATTTTCTGTTTCTTAAGATGTGGGTTGTCTAATGTTTGCAAGAAGCCAAGTAACCCACGCTTGATGTCAATCACTTCTATTCTGGATTATTTATTTTCTCATAGAGCAATTGCTAGTTCAAGCAAATAGATTTTTAGAGTGATTCCTTTGATTTTTTTTTCAATAGCTTTGTTGTTGTTGTTTGTTGTTTATTCAATATGCAAATTCCTAATCTCTGCTCTAAATTACTGTTTCTTGGGTTGCTACAAAGAGAAAAGCAGAACAGATGCTACTGGCTTCTTTTATATGTTTGTTTTCTTGAATATGTTAGCCGACTGATTAGATACCTCTCATATTTATTGTTATGTATTCCTGCCTCTTTAAATTTGATAGAAAAGCGTTGGGAACTAATGATTGATGCACAATTTGGCAACTGGTCATGTAATATTCGGCCCCTAGTGATAGATGTTCTTATTTTCTTTGTATAAATACATTTTTTCTGAATGTAGTATAAACTCAACATGTAGGATTGAACATGTGTTTACTTCACTATTTTCTGAAACTCCACTGAAATGTAAATAAAGAGATTTTAAAAGGCATAAAATGTCAAGGACAAATAGAATAGAAGTGAGAAAGACAGCAATGACATTTTGAGGCTGGAGAGTAGAAATAGTAAATGACACACAAACACTTCAATTCTTCTTTCTTACTTTTTTTTTCTTATCATTTATTCTTAGGATTTGACCAGAATAGATTTAACTTTTAGGACAGAATTTCCCAGGAGAAGGTGGAGCATGAATTACCATGAGCTGGGCTAGGAACCTCCTGCTTTCCCACTGATGATTCGATTGGCAGAAGTTCAGTTTGAATATTAGCTTATAAATTCCTTGAAATGTGATTTATAAAACTCTAAATGATGTCCTATCATTCTATATCTTCATAAATATTCATAATGGAAAGTTTGGAGTCTCTTTTAGTTCATGTCATTTAACCAGGAAGATGGTAAGGTTTTTCTTCTTCTGCTTCTTCTTAAACATTGATTTTGTGCTTTAAGGTTGCATACTAGATTGTTTACAGGAAAAATGTTAATTTCAACTTTAAGTAAAATAGTCTTGACCAATGGATCATGAATAAAATGGACACAAAAAAATCTGGGTACAATTTTTTGGGGGGGTACAGTACTGGCGATTGAACTCAGTGTTACTCTGAGCTACATCCCCAGCCATTTTTATTTTTACTTTTTGGGACAGGGTTTCACTAAGTTGCTGGGGCTGGCCTCAAACTTTTTGTTCCTCCTGCTTCAGCCTCCTGAGTTTCTGGGAGGGTGAACTCAAAAACGAATTTTGTTCTGGCTCCTTTCTACTCTCTTCAATAGTAACTTTGTGGGTACTTATTATGCTAGGAAAATATAATTTTCATCTTATTTTAGCTATATTCTTATAGTTTTCTGTTATAATGTAGTAATTGATCCCCCTCAAAATTCATATGTTAGAAACCCTAATGCCCCAAGTGACTGAAACTTTCTCTGAAAAGCCTAGTGTTGTTATAAAAAAGAGACACCAGATCTCACATTCTCTATCTTCCTACCCTCTTTCCTTATCTCTCTCTCTCTTTTTTAATTATTGGTTGTTCAAAACATTACAAATCTCTTGACATATCATATTTCATACATTAGATTCAAGTGGGTTATGAACTCCCATTTTTACCTTGTATACAGATTGCAGAATCACATCAGTTACACATCCACGTTTTTACATAGTGCCATACTAGTGACTGTTGTATTCTGCTGCCTTTCCTATCCTCTACTATCCCCCCTCCCCTCCCCTCCCCTCCTCTCTCTTTTTGACTGAATTTACACAGAAGAATGTTCAGGTAAGGAGACAGGAAGAAGATGGTCACAGGCATGTCAGGAAGAGAGACTAATTTTGAAATTTCAGTCTCCAGAACTGTGAAAAAATAAATGATTGCTGTTTAAGCTACCTAGTCTGTAGAACTCTGTTATGGTAGCCTGAGATGAAGTAACCCAGAATTTAAGTTTGAAAAGTGATGTGTCAAACACACACACACACACACACACACACAAGTCTTAAGCTATGTTGGATTGGCTCAGCAGTCAAGCTCTAGCAGGAGTACACTGATACTGCACTGCAGAGAGTTGATGGCTCCTATCCGTGGCATGGTGAAATGCGTTGATGCTGTGTGCTCACTGTGTGCATAACTCTCAGGGACATAGTTGGAAAACCCCCCAAAGTTTGCATGTGTTCCTTGTTCCCTGACATTTTCAGTAAGTAGAAATGGAAGGGAATATAGTTCTTTAACATATGTTCTCTCTGATTTCAGACTGTAATATAAACTGAATAAAACTGAGGTAATTTACTACCTTGTGGCATTAAAAGGTGCATCTGCTTCTATTCCCAACAAGGGAAGAAGAATGCAAATAACAAATAACTTTGAAGAAAAAGCCTTAGAAAGAGCTAAGTCAATGGCTGCAAGCTTTTCCTACCTATCTGACTGGAAAGGAGCCCAGAGTGAAAGATGTTGAAGTGCTCCCTTCCAGTCTGAGCCTATTATGTTAGGATGGTCTCAAGGGAACATGCATTAGGTTGCGAGTGGTTGTTAGTCATAACAGAGAGACTCAAAAATAACATAATGCTATTTTCAGGAATAAGATTTATGCCCAGATGAGATCACTATCTGTGGTTGCTGCTTAAGAAGCTGACTAAAACAAACAGAAGCAAAATCTTCTAAATTTTAGTATAAAATATTGCCAAGTAAATCTCAAGCCAGCTCTATCAATATATATAGTTTTCAGATCCTAAGTGCTGAGATCTAATCCAGCACCTGCAGAAAAAGTTCAACAGGTCTAAATAAGAGTATGACTTTCAGTGAGGAATTCAACTGAGACTCTATGAAGTATAGGAAAGTGAAGAACCATACAGAGGAATAGGCTGGAAGAATGCTGGGCTAGGGAGTTCCTCCAACAGCCCAGACCACGGTCTGACAGTTGGACTAACCTAGAAATTTATTGTTAGAAAAACAGGGAATCCTAAACAGGTCCAGTTTGCAGGGAAGAGTAATGACAACAAACAAATAAAAACAATCAATGCTCATGTTTTCAATTTATTTCTTAGTTTTTAAAAATTTAGTTATTCTATTTTGGCATTTTGTACTGAAAAAAATATACTTTGTAGAGGTAAAATACATTTTTTTGTAGAGGTAAAATACATTGATTGATTTTTGTATTACAGGTTAAATTCATAGGTGAATGGACTATGAAGAGCCACTGGGTCTTTTGAAAGAACTGCACATTGCCCTAAGACCACTAACTATGAACTAAATGCAGCACAATACATAATTCTGGGTAGGAAGTGGTATATGTGAACATCTGGGTGACATACATGTGGCAGAAATTCCTAGTAATTCTTTAATAACCATTCTCGATTTTTTTTTTTGTAATAAAGGGAATATTTATCTTGGATGAATGACCAGAATGAAGCTAAAATTTCTGAACAAACTTTAATATAAATGTAACCAAGTTCTGAGTCCTGGCCAGTTCTAGACTGTGACTTAATGCAAATGAAAGATGTGTTCAGGAACAATATGCATTTCCACATGTGGCATGTAGACAGCACAGCTTTCATTGTCAGTGTTTCATTACTGTAGTGTCCAGCAGAGTAACTCCTAGATGATGTGGCTTTTGAGACTTGAAATGTGGTAGTATAATTGAAGAGTTGAAATTTTAATTTTAAAAATTTATATTTATTTCAGTTATTGAAAACTATTTAAGATTATTTGGAAGAAATATGGGTCTGCAAATCTAATTTTTCAACTATGAATTCTATTAAATTATTAAATAATGTAGTTTTGATGAAAATTTGGTGTTCAATTTGGGTTATGATGAAAATGCAATATACACATCTGATCTTGAAGACTTAGGACAAAACTGTAAAATATTTAAATTTTTGAATGATATACATGTCAAGATGATGATTTTCTACAAAAATACGATCAAACAAAATCTATTAAATTAACCTTGTTTATATTCAAGTGCTTAATAGAAAATTTTAGATTCCATATGTCGCTTGCATTCTATTGATTTTGAGCCTCACTGCTCTATAACTTGAATGAGGTCTCCTTGAATATTGCAATGTGAAGACTCTGTTCACCTCTCTTTACTCTCCTGTTACTTTTAAATTTTTATCATAAAATATTGTTAAAATTTTTAGCTGAAATAAGGAAATGGAGTGACCCATATGCCAAGGTTAATATCCTAGAGATGACACAGCAACCAGAAGGAAACTTGGTTCATTGCAACGTTTTAAAGCTGAGATTCCAGTCTTCTATATAACAGGGATTAGTTTGGATCTCTATTATGTGCAATGAGGAGAATTCCTAATTAATGTAAGAATGGACAGAATAAAGTATATTTATGGCAAAAAAAAACAAGAAAGAGAGAAAAGAGACAAACTAAAGATAAAACCAATTAATAGCAAAGGTAGTTAGGAGATTCTCAGACCAGTGTACCAGATGCTACTATGAAAACAGGATTCAATATGAACCAGGGGACAAATATGAAAAAAATTCAATTAGCACAGGAAACTCAAAGTCCAGCTTTCATGCCTAAAATCTAACCTGCTATTGATATTTTCGGTTATAGGAGACTAACAACTACTTTCATTGGTTGAGTCAGCTTGAATAGAGTTCCTACTTATCCTGTGAATAGTGCTGATATATCTATTTCCCAAAACAAATGAGAGCATTCATTTGGAAGATCTTCCTCTTCACTTTACTCTCAGCTCAGAGTAAATGCAGATGTCTAAGACACTGATTAGAAAGAATTTCTCAGGTAGTGTCCCTGAGAGAATCAATGAGAGGAATAATTAATCCCTCATGCCCACTGTCTGATAAAAAACTATCTATGTAAAATATAGATGTACATTAAAATATACACAATTTAAAAAATTCAGATGTTAAAAATATTTTATGTGATTCTTTTGAGTTTAACCTTCATGAGATATCACTAGAATTTCTTTAAACCCCAAAACTTTAGTTTGACATTTACTTAGGTTGACTTGAGGTGGAAAATGTTTGCTCTTTAATTCTTCATACAAATAGCTAGGCATAGTGAACTCTTTATATATTTCTTGCACTTAATAAATAGATCACTTGGCAGTAATTTAGAAATGTAAAAATGAACAGTGAAATACAAAAAGGTAAGCCTTAGAACCCCCAAATCATCCTATGTAATTAATGTAATACTTCAAAAAAATAAATTTAAAAATGTGAGATCAATATGCAAATTAAGATGCAAATATGTTAAATCTCATACATCAAACCAATGCTGTCAAATAGAGGATGTTGAAATCCATTGAGCAGCTACTTGTGCATTTTTGCCCATGCTTGCCCTCTGAAGTGATAGACTGAAAGGTGGTATCAATCACTTCTTTAGTCTTTATGTTGGAGAGTGATTGCTTGTTGATAAGGGTAAATAGCCGAGAATACTGAAAGTTCCTCCCACTTTCAGAAATCAAGTTATGATATTGTACCCCAGAAGTATACACAAATATTATGTTTCAATTTTTTAAATGTAAAATCTTCATTAACATATTTTTAAAACATCTGGGACTGAAGAATTGTGCTCAAATTGAGAAGACTGTGGATAAGTCAGGATTCACTTGTTAAATTTTTCTGGCACTCTTGTTAGAAAGCTAATGGTCCTTAACAGTCAAAACAAAAATTAAAATGGAAAGTGTTGTGGAGGCCTGGTTCTTAAAGATCTGTGGTAGATTAAGTTATCCTTCCCAATTCTTCATTTTCCATGTCAGAGAACTTATCATCCTGACAAACCAGACACGAGTTGTTCATCCACCCTATTGGCATTGGGTTTGGTTATATGATGATTTTAGCCTCTGCAATATTAGAAGCTGTGTCACCAGCAGCTTTATAGTAGTTGGGGGATTTGGCTTGCTCTCTCCTACTAATGTAATCTGCCATTAGAATAACACAACACGATCTAGGTTGACACCCCTCCTTCAACCTGGACTTCAAAGGGAACAAATACGAAAAAGATGCAGTTAGTGCTGGAAGCCTGAAGTCCAGAAAGACTTGAGTCCAGGTTAGTTAAGCAAAGTCAATCTGAAGATCCTTAAGATTTTAAACTGTAGTTTTGAGCAGATATCTTTATTTGTTCTTAAACCCCCATATAGTATGCAAAAGAAACCAATGCACTAACCATTACTTCATTGTCCTAATGTGCCCACTGGAAGTCTAAGGGACTTAGAAAAAAATAAAGAAATGTACAGACAAAAATAATATTTATTTTTCTCTTACTAACATAGACAAAACCAGGTTTCTATTTGTGTTGACACAACTTTATTCTTGTGAACTGATCATATTTGGGGAAGGCAGGTGTGAATGCTGGTTGCCTATTTCATAAGATACCTATTTCATTGTTTGGTTACTAACCTTAATTTTAGCAGTGACATTTCATTTTTTGGATAATATAGATAAACTCAGATAGGAACCCCAATTCTATGGCCTGAAAAATCTAAATTCCTTCCTTGGATATCTTTGACTTACTGTGGTGCTAACTTTTTTTTTTTTACCAGCCTCTTTGCCTGTGCTATTTTATGTCCACCTGTTTCATTTCTACTTCTTTGATGTCAATTTGGATGTGAAATCTAATGCTTATAAGTTTCTATATGCTCAAAATCCATTCAAGTCATTAATGTAGACGATTGAGGTCATACCTTTTCCATCTCTGAGCTTATTACACTCTGGCATTTCTCTTATTCCCTACTTTTATCTCACCTTTGACACCCTTACACGTTTTCTTTTCTTATTCTTTGGAGAACAAAAGAAAATTTTCTTCTATCATGTATAGCTATATAGTAATCCCCTTTGGTAATATGAGAATTCTTATCTCAAGAAGATTCTCAGAATAACTCTTTTCAATCATTTGCTATTCTTTTAAAAACAATTCTGAAAAATAGAATTTTCTTCATTATTTGCAGGAAGATTAGAGATAGGCTTACGATTATTAATATGTGAATATGTGGATAGATGCATTTATCTGAATCCCTTCGATTCAGATTCATTTTTTTCATTCTTTCTTTTCTTTTTTTTTTTTTTTTGCTTTGATCATTTATTTTAGCCAGGTGCAGTGATGCACACCTATAATCCCAGTGACCCAGGAGGCTGATATAGAAGGATTGCAAGTTTGAGGTCAGCCTCAGCAACTTAGTAAGGCCCTAAGCAACTTAGTGAGATTAGTGAGAACTTGTCTCAAAATAAAAATGAAATAAAAAGCGCTGGGAATGTAGCTCAGTGGTTAAGTGCCCTTAATTTCAATCCCCAGTGTTCCTCCAAATAACAGTTATCTTAAACATATTTATGGTACATTCATAATAGGAAAAACGGTAGTTTAATAAGCAGTATTATTGTATTTATTCAAAATATTGCCTCAAAACTTAATAAAATGCATGAACTATTATTAAAAATATTATTGGTACATTATAATTTTATATAACAGTGGGATTCATTATTCATATACCATAACATAAGCACTCTCATTCCCTAGTACATGCCCATTTCCTCCCCTTCTACTTCCTCCCGATCTATTTGCTCTGCTTTACTGATCTCCCATCTATAATTATTATTATTATTACTGATATTATTATTTTAATTAGTACATTGTAATTGTATATAAAAATATATGTATATATACATATATACACATATACATACATGTATACAAACTTATATACTCATATATGTGTATATATGTCTATACACATATATGCATACATATATATGTATATATGCATATATGTACATAAATGATTCATTGTGGTCTGTTTGTGCATGAACAAAGCATAATTCAGCAGATTTCATTGCCTAGTACTTCCCCATCCCCTCCCATTTTCTTCCTCTATATTCCCTTCCTCTACTCTATTGGTCTCATTTCTATATTTATGATATCGTCCTTTTATATTTCTTTCTTTTTTCCTCTTTCACTAGCTTCAACATATGAGAGAAGTCATTCAGCTTTTGTGAATCTGGTTTATTTCACTTAGCATCATGTTCTGTATTTCCATTCATTTACCTAGAAATGATATAATTTCATTCTTTTTTGTGACTGAGTAAAACTTCTTTGTATATGCACACCACATTTTCTTTACCCATTTTTCTGTTGATGAGTAGTAGGACAGTTCTAAAATATCAGTATTATAAATTGCACTTCTATAAACATTGGTGTGTATTTATCACTATAATATGCAGATTTTATATCTTTTGGCTAAATGTCAAGGAGTGGGATAACTGGGTCATATGGTATAGAACCATTATTAATAGATTGTAGAGGTCACTGACAATGTGCACAAAGAAACCCCAAAACATGATATACAAAATATTGTCTTGGTTCAAAGGAGACAAATAGGAACATTATTCATATTGAACTTAATTAAGTTTTTTAATGTATTATTTTCAGCTGGCAAATAATAACTATATATATTCATGGGCTATGTGCAAAATTTCTAGGCATGCATATGTTGTGTAATGAGCAAATCAGGGAACTAACATATCCACCTCCTCCAGTATTTATCATTTCATTGTAGTGAGAACATATAGAATCATCTTATTTTGCTATTTTGAAATACAGGGTAGAATGTACTATTATTAACTAGAGTCACCATGTTGTACCATATAAAACCAGGAACTCTTCTGTTCTATCTAATTGAAACTTTGCACCTGTTGACCAAAGCCTTTCCTTTTACTATAAATCCCTATTCCCAGCTTCTGCTAACCACTACTCTATTCTCTAATTCAATGGGTTTGACTTTTCTGAAATACTTCAAAAGCAGTTGAAATTGTGAGCATCTGTGCCAGTGGATTGTTGATCATTATCAGGAAGCACCAAGGCAACCAGCAATGGATTTACAGTGGCTGCCTTTATACTTGCTTTAACACAAAATGCTTTGCAAATCTAGGTTTAATTTTTATTTATATGTTTATACTTATAACGGTGGGATGATGTTATAATTCACATATCGTAATTGAAATGCTAATGTTTGGCTATATTTTTATTCACTGGCCAGTAATTGTTATTTTTAATTATACAATTTTTTTCCATTTCTATTTTGTTATTTGGCAGTAAATTATTCTAATATCCCCATCCTCTCTTTCTTGGCTTCCAAACAAAATTTTCTCTAAGAATAAATTTGTTAATTTCAAAGAATCAAAAATGTGATGGAAATAATGTGCATTAATTTGATTTTATATATAATTCTTGGTACTTATTATTTATGTATAATTCTTAATATTTCTAAGTTCTACATTGACATTTTTATCTGATCTGTTGGTTATCACATAATTAAAACTTCCCTAATTATCTAGGCAGAAAATATACAGTCCAATATCTTTTTAGACTTCATAAACTTAAGCCCTTTGCTACTTGATATTTACTAAATTTATGTCCTTGTTTACCCAACAACTATTAAGTTTTTGTAATATTTTTCAGTTGCTCTTTCAGGTGCTAAGTATCCATATATCTCATGTTTCTTATGTCAAAGTGCATGCAAAGAAATAAAAAAAAAACAAATGTATCAGAGAATAAAATAAATTTTTATATCTGTTGAGATAGAAGTCATTACATGTAAAGGGTATTCAAGTGCATCCCATAATTAACATCAATGTTTGAAAGATCAATAATAGCCTTCTCCCTAAATTTAAGTCCCTAACAAGGTTGGCAGCTGTGTTATCCTTTATCTCCTATGACAAAATACTTGAGACAAACAACTTAAAAGGAGTAAAGATTTCATTCAAGATCACTTGGGCTTATTACTTTGGGCCTGTGGTGGCACAGTACACCACAGTAGGAGTGCATGGCAGAGGAGGCTACTCACTCATGTGTTGGAAAAGAAAAGAAAGAGAGACAGGAAGAAGTTGGGTCCCAGTGGTCTCTTTAAAGAACATTCCCTTAACCTAGCTGCCTTCTTCTAAGCCCCACCCCCCAATGATTCCATCAACCTCATAATAATGCCACAGACCAGGGACCCAATCTTTGGTACAGTGACCTTTGGGAAACACTTATCCAAACCATTGCACTTGTTTTGCTACTTCTATCCAATAGTTTACTGGAAAACCTAGACAAATTAGAGAAGAAAAAGAAATAAAAATAATCTAAATAGGAAAGAAAATATCTTAATTCAGAGATGACATGTTCTCCCATATGCAGAATTCTAAAACACACACATACATTATTAAAACTAATGAAAAATTCAACAAAAGTAAAGGACAAAGAATCAATATACAAAAATAAAATATACTAGCAATGAACAATCTGAAAGAAAATTAAGAAAAAAAAATCTGTTTCTAATAGCCTCAAAAAGAATAAAATAGCTAGCAATAAGTTTAACCAAAGTACAAAGACTTGCATACTAAAACTTCAAGATATCACTGGAAAAAATTAAAGGAAAGCTAAATCATAGAAGAAAAACCTCAAAGTTTGTTATTTGAAAAAAAATTAATGAAATTGGAAAAAATTAGCTAAATTGACAAGTAAATAAAAAGAAGACTTAAACTACTAAAAAAAAATTTAAGTGGGAATATTGCTATTGACCCTATAGGAACAAATTAATAGTGTTTAGATGATAATACTGCTCAAGTGTTCTGCAGAACCAATGCCATCCTAGTAAAATTCCAATGTCCTTATTTGTCCAAATGATAAAACTGATCCTGAGATTTGTATGGAATTACTAAGGTCCTCAAGTAGTCAAACCAATATTGATAATAAGAACAAAGTTAGAAAACTCATGTTTCTTGATTTTAAAACACTATAAAACTACAATGATCAAAATAATGTGGTAATGGTTTAAGGAGAGACATAGAGCATGAGAACATCCACAAATCCATTCCTCTACGAAAAGTGCATTTTCAATGCTGGTGCCAAGACAATTTATTGGCAGAATAAGTTGTCTTCTACCAATACTGTTGGGACACCTGAATATCCACATGAAAGAAGGAACTCAGACTCCTACCTCACCATATGTATATTAAAATTAAATCTAAATGTTTTAGCAATCCAAGGGCAAGAACCAAAATGACAAAACTCTTAGAAAAATATTAAGGGTGAATCATGATCTTGGATTTCATTCTTAGATATGACAATATTTTGTTAGTTATGACACCCAACTACAAGAAACTGAAAACAGTTGGATTTCATAAAATTCAAAAGAAGCTGTGCATAAAATAACAATAACTCAATGTTACTGAGTGTGTGGGAAAATTGGAACCCTTATACATTGATGGTAAAATGGTACAGCTGCTGCAGTTCTTCAAAAATTAAACACAATTACCAAATGACCTAGCAATTTCTCTCCTAGGTATTACTCAAAGGAACTGAAAAAGGGCATTCAAATACTTGTACTTGAAAGTTCATTGCACCACTATTCACAATACTCAAAAACAATGAAAATATTCATTAAAGTAGAATGGATAAGCAAAATGTGGTACAGGCAATACTCTGTATCTGTGGATTGTGCATCTATGGATTAAATAAAATATGAATAGAAAATAATTGAAACAATGCTGTGTGTATTGAGCATATATAGACTTTTTGTTTCACTTATTATTCCCTGAAGAACTCAACTATGTATCAGCATTTAGTATATTATATTGAGTAGTATAAATAATGTAGATGACTTCAAGTATACAAGAGAATGTACATAGACAATTGCAAAAATTATGTCATTTTGTATAAGGAACTTTCACATTCACAGATTTCAGTATCTGGATGTGTACTGGAAATCATACCCCACATACACTGAGGGATGGCCACATGTACATAAAATTCAATCATACAAAGGAATGAAGCAACGATTCATGTTACAATATAAATAAACCTTGAAAAATTATGCAAATTAAACTAACCCAGACACAAAAGGAAAATATTGCATGATTCCTTTTACATGAAATATCCCAAATAGGTAAGTCCATGGAGACACAAATCAGATTGGCAGCTGCCAGGGTTTCAGGAAAGTGGGGAATGAAAATGATTAATAGGAATTTTCTTTTGGGGCGATGCAATGTTTTAGATCTTGTCATAAGAGGGACTATGATCAAATGCCTCTTTAAAATAATTATTTTTTACATTATGTGAAATTAAAAAACCCCAAACTGCAAAACACCACAAAACATCAAATTATTGAAGATTACTTAATGATACAGGGAAATGTCTGTGATATAAAGCAAAGAAGTACATTGAGCTGTATATTCACTATGTCTCAGCTATTAAACATATATAGTATCATGCATTTGTTTTTTAAAAATATATTTTAGTTGTCAATGAACCTTTATTTTATTTATTATATTTGGTTATAAGGATCAAACCCAGTGCCTCACATGTGCTAGACAAGTGTTCTTACCACTGAGCCACAACCCTAGCCCCACATTTGTTTTTTTAATAGCAGAAGCATATCAGTGTTAACAATTATCTCAGGATATTACTGAACTTTGTGTAATTTCTAATTTTCCTTTTCATATTTTCCTGAAAATAAAAAATTTTATTTTATACATACATGAATTTTATGTATTTTTTATTCTAGGCATATATCAGTTTATGTAACACAAAAATATAATAATCATTATTTTAAAGAAGATAAACATAAGTAAATAGACCCTCTGGTTTTAGCTTAGACATGCAAGGGACTTCAAAATTGTCACTTCCATCTCTAAAACAAAGAAAATGAATAAATGGGAAACTAATATCCTTTCTCATATCCACAGAGAACTAAGATTGTAGGACAATTTTGAAAGTTTGTATACACATAATTGGAATGCAAAAAGTGGGGAGAGAAAGAAGGAAGGGAGATATGGACAGAGGGGGGCCTAAAGCAAACAGAAAAAATATTTGAATAGAGAATGATGAATAATATTTGAAATTAATGACAGACACCAAATCTCAGATCCATGAAGCACAGGACCATAATATAGTCTAATTGCATTTAATATTTACATTCTGAAGTACATTTAGCAGCATAGGATGGGGAAAGGAGTAGTGTTAGAATCAAGGAAATAAATAAAAAATAATATTAATGCAGTCATATACTAAGTGTTTCTAAACAGGAAATAAATCAATTTGATGAAAGTGTCAGGATTAGGCTGTAGTTGATATTGGGTGGGCAGGGTTAACCTCATTTTCTGGGTGATTTTCTTTTAAATGATTTTCTTCCTTTAGCTTGGATCTAAATTATGAGAAGGAGAAATATATATTCAAGATACTGATAACTGGAATAGAGCACTACGGTTGTAAACATCTTGTTTTCAAGAATTCAAAGGCAGCCTGGGTAACTGAAGAATACTGAATGAGACTGATAGAGGTAGGAGACAAGAAATGTGACCACATACCTGATTTTGAGAGGCTTTGTCAGACATGATAAGAAATTGGAGTTTTATTATAACATAATGAGAACTCTTTCCATGGTCTGATTAGTGCTAAAAAGATCATCTCTCTGGCTGCTATGTAGGAAATGAGTTAGATGCAAGAGTAGACAAAAGAAACCATTGGAGAAGTATAAATTAGAGAGCCTAGTATCTTGTACTAGGAAGAGAGCAGAAGGAGAGATTCAGGATATATTTCGTTGCAGCTAGCATTTGCTGATAGCTTAAATGTGAGGGAATAGCTAAAATCAAGGAGAATGAGCAGGTTGTACTTGCGGAATAGGTGGAATGATGGTGTCATTCACTAAGACAAGGAAGACTAAGGAAGGGACATTTCAAATATTTATGTATATGATTTATTTATAATAAATATGATTATATATAAATATGTAATAAATATGATATGTGTGTGTGTGTGTTAATATGTCACACAAACATAGTGCAGGCTGTTGGAAATGTTTCTGGAGCTCAGAGGAGATAACTGATGAATAGGAGATAATCTATTTTTATTGATTGAACTGCTATGTTACTCTGTCATTGTGTTAAAATAGAGACTGAAAATGATCAAGATCTGGACTCACTGATATCATCATGAACCTTGATTGAACCAGTTCAGTGGAAAGGAGGTGGCTAAAGGTGGTATACAAGAACACAAGAATGAGTAAAAATGAGCTGTGGAAGGTAAGACAGTGAGTATAGATTATTTGTTGAGAAGTTCAATACTGGAATCAGAAGAATGGGAATGAGAGGGTGACACTAAATTACAGTAGTATTCTTCGTTATCTAATGGAGGTGTGTTGAAAGCCTCTCCCTTGGATGCCTGTAGATAGTACAGAACCCTATAATACTCTGACACACACACACACACACACACACACACACACACACACACATATTTGTGGATAAATTAGTTTAGAAATTAGGAACTGTAATGGATTAACAATTCCTAAAAATGAAACAGAACAATTAAGCAATATATGGTCATGAAAGTTATATGAAGTGAGCTCTCTCGGTCTCAAAATATCATCTTTCACTATATTCACCTTTCTTCCTGTGATGATGTGAGAGGATGCAGTGCCTATGTGATGAGGTGAAATGAGGTGGATGACATATGCCTTGTGATGCAGTGATAGGGTGCCATTAACCTTGTTATGCCACATGTGAAGGAGGACCATCTGCTTCAGGTGAGTCTGGAACTGAGCTGGGACAATGTGTGTGGTTGGATGGCAGAAGAAGATGTTGTCGATGATTGGAAACTTTCAGTATTTGAAGATTTTTTTTTGCCATAAATATTGTAATTGAAAGTCATTCCTTTCATTTTAACTCATTAAAGTGTTGCTGCAGATTGTAATCCTTGGATGATTTTATGGATAATTCTTATACTCTGAAGCTATAATAAAGTAAAGGTTACTTGATCACAAGCACTGTCTTACTGTGACCATCCTTCTGATAACAAAGGTGTCTACAGAGTGATCCAGGGGAGGGTGTAATGATACTATGGACAAAGAGATGATTCATGTCCCAAGTGGGGCAGAGTGGGGCTTTGCATCATGGTACTCAGAATGGCATACAACTTAAAGTTTATAAGTTGCTCATTTATGGAATTTTTCCACTTAATACTTTCAAACTATGATTGGTCACAGGTAATTGAAACTATGAAAATGGGAAGCTGACGATAACAGGGGATTTCTGTCTTCCGATGAGATTGAACAAGTGGGGAGAAATAGATGACTCAGAAGAGAGCACACAAGAGACAGAACATTTGAGGAGATGAGGGGACTGGGCTCCAGAGCAAACTGAAAGCTGTGGGTTTTAATCTGAAATTCTAATTCCAATGAAATTTTATATTTTTCCATTTTTTTGTTTAATGGTGCTATTATTAGAACATTTTGACAGTGAAATATGTATGAAATGGAAAAAGTCTTAAGCAATATTTTATGCTAGAATGAATATATTATGTAGTATGCTTGATTTTAAAACTGTGTTTTTTAAAAATGTGATAGGAGAATCCAATATTTCCAGAAAGCATGAACTGAATAGTTTATTTTGTCATATAAATTTACCCATTGAATCAATACATAGCATTTAGGCACTTTTTCTATATTGAGTTCCATTCATGTCATAAATTTTAACGAATTCTTTAAAGAAGATAGTTTATAAAATGTGAATTCATGTGAATGATAATACATGGTTGCATGTGAGAATTCATAAGAAATATGTAGTAAAATATTTCTTAATGGATTTTTGCATTTTTTGATTTCTTATAAAACTAAAATATAAAATTATTAGTAAATTACCTCAATAATGGAGTACTTAAGATAACATAGTTTTACTATTTAAAATTCACTATAGGTGTGCAAATTTTAAACATTTATATGTTGTGAATATAGACTATTGTTAAGAAGATTTATACATATATATTATACAAATTTTATATCTGAACCAGTAAATTTCAAAATAATTTTAGTGATTTGTACTATATACAAGCATATATTCACACTTAAATAATTCCAGTCATGCTCAATTTGACATGAAATCTCTTTTCAATTTGAAAAAAAATCACAAATAGAACTATATAGTAATGTCCTAAAAATTACACTGTTTTAAAAAATAAATAGAAAACACTCATCCTTCATAGTCTTTCCATGGGTTCATAGATTTTGAATACTTGATACCTCTTCTTTGAAAAACTGCAGGGTAAAATTAATATGAGAATGATTTGGAGAGTTAGATAAATTAAATTTGTTATGAATTCATAGTGTGAGAAGTCTATCACACTTTGCTGTATATACACCACGTATAAATTTAAGCTTTTATAATAAATATATGGCATCCAGAATGAGAACTGCAAAGGTTTGCTGTATTTTTCTCAAATCTGACCATAACTATAATATTAGATTCTGTTCTTCACTCCACACTTCAAAGGATATCGATTGACTTTAATGCATTCAGAGAAGAGCAAAGAGGGGTGATAAGGAGGAAGAGGAATTAAAGGAACAGAGGACCTTTACGATAAAGAAAGGAATCTTGCCAAAAATATGCTACATATCTCCAAAATCTGAAGGGTTGTCATAAGGACGAGAGATTAGATTTATGTTCTGTGGCTGTCTGTATTGTAACTAGAAATAATGTGATTTTAGGAGAGAACTACTTCAGTTCTATACATGGCAATATTGCCTTTGCTTTATAATGTTCAATATCGCAAATTTACAGCACTTTTATTGGGATTTCACTGAGTTGCTTCAAATTTTATCTGATGGTTTCTTAATTTATAGTGAAATCTGTTAATTTTTGCTACTATCTTAGACTTAAAAAGGAACGGAGACAAGGAGAAGCAGCATGCAGCAGTGAACTGAGAATACGGTTTAGCATCACACAGAATTGACTTTGGCTTTTCCCACCTGCCAGCTCTGAGAGTTTAACAGTCCTCTATCTTCACACAAGCCCTTTTCTTCATCTATCAAGAGGAACTAATGGTATTCTCAGCATTGCTGTTTCTGATAAGTGCATTTTAGTTTCCAGGTAACTTAAACTTTTTAAAAAATATTGGTGTCATAGAAGTAGAGTTATCATTGACTCTGAAAGCTGACTGAGATGAAAAAATATGTCTTGACCACTTAAGAGGCATGGGACCAAGGGGAATTGACCTAGCTACTATGAGTCTCAGTTTCTTCAGCTGTAAAATGGAGTAAATAATGCTCATTTCATAAGTATGTTTAAAAAAATGAGTAAGCAGAAACTTATTTGTTATTATTTATAGTCTAGGCTTCATAACTCTAATTAATTAGACAAACACAAGAAATGGTTCTCTAGATTCTGCTATTTCTCTGTGTTCTTTTTCCTTTTCTTTTAGTGGTGCTGGGGATGGAACCCAGGACCTCTGGCATTGTAGGGAAGCACTTTACCACTGTGTTAATCCCCCAACCCTATTATATTCTCCCCCTCCATTTATTCCACTATCATAGCTTTCTAAAGCATTTTGACCCTCACTCTTTATCTACTTGGAATCCATCACTCTTTATCTACCTGGCCTATCACCCTGGTTTTCACCCAGATTACAGGAAACTGCCAAGTCTTTCCTGAAACCCTTTTTGTCATTGCCCTACTCTTCTCTATGAACTTTGAAAACCTCTCCAAAATAAGTTTCTTCATAATCTGGCCTGAACCTACAACATCCAGATGTCTTTAACCACGGCTCCAGAAACTTCTGCCTCAGCTTTCTATTAAATCTTTTCTAAATTCTCATTTCTCTTTGTCCTACATCTCTTTGGCTAAAAGAACTTGACCCACTTATATTTGAACAGTCCTTGAAACCAGCCTGAGTCTTACTACATTATAAAACCCTCTCTAGGTTTTTAGTGATTTCTCCCCACTACAAAGTTTTATTGTGCCAATTGTCTACCATGTTCTTGTATATGTGTGTGTGTGTGTGTGTGTGTGTATACATACACACATATGTATGTTTATATGGTTAAAATTTCTTTTATTTTAAATGTATTGTGACCTCATAAATATATTAAACTGATTACTATGTACAATGTTTTTTTGTGAATTTAGAGGTTCTTTTTAATTATGTCATCAGTTATGGCTCCACAGTGCCTAGTTTTGCCTTACACTAAATTTTTAAATTCATGCAAGTTAGGTGGCCTTATATCAAAATGACTTTAAGTATTTTTCTTAACTTTGTGATATTTGATCAAATCCTTAAAATTTCCCTCACAGAGTTGTAAAAACAGTGAAAGTTAAATTTTACTGTAAAGAGCTATATGCTATATTCTATGAGTTAGTTTCTCTTGTGCATAATGGTTTTTGAAAGTTAAATGAATTTTTAAATTTGTTTTGCATTGAGTATATGTAGTTTTAGGAATAGAAATTATAGACTAGTAGAAAAAGCAAAAATTTATGTGAATTCCATAAGGAAAAGACAATCATTTACCAATGTCTTTCATGGGCCTGGGACATGAAAGGTGTGACACTGACTCATGAATTTTATCAAGAGGGTAGAGGCCAACAGTAGATTCCTGTACCTTTTTTGCCATTACACTTGTATGCTATTAGATACCTATAAATTTTATTTTGCTAAGTATCCTGTGATTGATACAGTTCAGGAAATTAATGGTATCTATATATTAATTCAGGTGTCATTAAAGCATAATTCAGATTGGTAAAGCTATATATAAGAATGCATTTTTAGAGATTTCTTAAAATATTTAAAGATTCTCAGCGAATAATAGGCAAATTAACTCATCTTTGCCCTGTTATGAAATTAAAATTATTTGATATCCACTATCCTTTCAATTTAATAAATATTTGCATTCCTACTACAGGAACAGAAGTGAGTATAATACATTTATATTCTCTTTTTTTCTTAGGAAAATTGTATAAGTTAATATCATTTTAAAAATGTATTCTCAGACCCTCTGTATAAATATACTAAATAAGGCTTAGAGTAAGGCCACTTTGATAAAAAGAAAACAATGTGCAAAGACAAGAACTTAAGCCACTCACTTTCAGATGCTATTGGGCCAAAATTATAGTAATATTAGTAACATTTGTTTTAAGGCTATTGGGAAGTTAAGAATTATCTGTTTTCTTCACCACTGTTCGTATCTTTACATCTGTAGTTGTTGAATAGATAAATAAATAAATTCTATGTTAGAAATTTAAATATGTTGTCAGGGCAAACCAAAACAAAAAGGTTACTTTTGAGTGGGAAAATCTAAGAAAGGGTTTTGATGGATTTAGGATTCTGCTGGGATTTGGAGGTAGAATGGCAATCTTGCTACATGAAGAGATGAGGTGTGTGGAGAGTCATTCTGGGCAGAGGACAGGGTGTAATGATGGTTAGCAAGGAGAGGTGTGCTAATGATAGAAGGGAAAAGCAGACTGGCAGGTGCTGAACCTCGATCACTCCAGTTTGCTGGGACACTAGGCTTTGGAGCTGGGGTTTAACTGTGATGGGATCTATATTTTAAAATTATGCATTTCACAACACTGTGTGCTGAGAAGTGGTAGAAACAAATTTGGAGCCCCCCAAATTGTTAGAATAACATTTTAAAATATAGCTTAGAACAGAGATGACTTTCATGTGAAATGCAGTAGTTGAATGGAGTAGGGGGAGACTGCTAGCCACTCATGACTCAATTTTAAATATTTTCTTGATTATATTTTGAGATCCCTGATAGAGACTGGCCAGTTTCCCTTCTAGGACAGTTGACTAAGACAGTACCCCAACCAATTCCCAGTCAGATTCTCATACTCTGAGCTACTATCCACCTGCCCTAATTGACCCAAGGTCATGTAGTGGAAAACTAGGGATAGCTACTGTCCCTGAGCTCAAGAAATTATTCAAATGAGCCAAACTATAGGAAGCCCATTTGGACAGTGCTAACGCCATTCTGCCTGCCAAGGATGAGTTGCTCCTACAGATCCAGCTTACTATTACCTGACCTGACCCAGGTGCAATCCCTGGGTGGTTCTACCTGGCAGCCTTCTGTAATTTGGAGCTGTAATAAAATTTTTGCCTTTCATCTATCCAAGTGGCACACAGTTGTATCCTTCCATGTAAGGAATCTTGCAAAACATATCTTGAGTCAGATTTAGGATTATTTGGTAGTTGAATAGAGGTGTAGAGTAAGATATTTGTTGGTGCAGAGGACATAAAAGTCCAAGTGGGAATGTGAAGTAAAAAAGAAATATAAGGACAGAAATCTGGGAAGTTTGTGTACTGAAGAAATGGACTGGGAGGAAAACATGCAAGAAGTTAGAGTAAGTGGCCTAAACATTGCAGGAACATTGAACGAGTGAATGGGAAAGACCCAGGATCATTATGAGTCTGTATCCATGAAGATTTAAAAACCACTTTAATTGTTGGTAAATAGAAATTAATGATCAACAGGGATGAGTGTTGTTTGAGGGAAAAAATAAGAAGGGACTTAATGGCTTCTTAATTTACAAATTAATCCCTGTAACAACTTATTGAACCTGAGAATAGTTTTTTCTGGTTCCTTCTCACAGCCTTTGGTACATACCTTTTGTTTCAGCACTAAATGACATATTGTCTGTTTCATAAGTTAAAATGTAACCACACTGAGTGTAGATCACAGACTTATTCAACTGTTTTTTCCTATCAATGTATGGACACGTAGATGAGTTGTTACTTGTATTTGTTGCAGAAACTAAATGCTTATTTTACTTCATTGTTGACTTTTTAGCATTCTTCTTTTTTACTTAACTACCTGATGTCTGGGAATTGAAAGAGATCCCTTGCAGATTTTCTGATTTCCCTAATATAGCTGTGATAATCTACAGAAGCTCAACTTTGCAGCAACTTGAAAATTCACCTTGCTATTCATGTTAATGTGTTCTTTCTTCCTGATATTTTCCCAAGAAGTGCTAAAGAAACTAGATAATCTTGGGTCAGAAGTTCAACATCAAAGTACTCCTAAATTTGTCTTCTCCCATAGGAAAAGCCCTACCTCTCACTATAAGACATTTTTTGTAAAGCTATTGTATATGTGATGTGGAATCATAAGTGTTTCCATTAATAAGTCGGCAGGTTAAAATCTTGTTCTTTTGCAAACAGTGCTATGGGGAATAACTTCTCTAGGGGCCAATTAACTTCATTCTGCCTGATGAATACTGAGTATGTCCTTTACCCTAATAAATCATCTTATAAGCCTATGTTTCTGTCAAAGGAATAATTAAATAAGAAATTGTATATCTAAAATGTTTTAAAAATGAAAACATACAGCAAAATAATACAACACATATATACTGATTGTTATTCTGTGGCAGGCAGTCAGACACTAGGTTTCTGTCTTGGGCAAAAAGAGGAGAGATGAACAAATTGTTCTCTCACAGGAAGGAATGATTTACATGCTGTATTGGATACAGTAACTGTTTAGTAACCTTTACTCCCAAGGGAGTTAAAAAACCAGGAGCCTGAAAATTAAATCAATCATTCTTGAAAAGCTGAACAGAATATTATAGTTGAAAACATTTTTCTTTTTCCTTCCTCTTCCTCTTTTTTTTCTTTCTTTTTTTGATACTGAGCATTGAACCGAGGGGAACTTTACTGAGTACATCACCAGTCCTTTTTATTTTTTTTTTTAAAGACAGGGTCACAACTTAGCAACTAAGTTGCTAAGGATGTCTTTGAACTTGTGGTCCTCCTGCCTCAGCCTCCTGAGTTGCTGGGTTTGCAAGTGTACACCGCTGCAACAGGAATAGTTGAAAAAAATTTTGAGATATTTTATGGAGATACGGCTAGTAACTCTACAACAGTTCCTCTAACCATGGCTGCAAGTTAGTGTCAAGGAACATGGGGGAAAAAAAGAAAAACATGCAAGTGTCAATTTTCCTTTCCTAAAGCCTGTGATTGTAATTGTTCAGTGTTTGGCCCACATTTATAATGAAATCACAAAAATACCAAATGATATATTTTTTTTTCATTTTGGAAGAGTGAAGTGTGACCATATTAGAATATTAGAAATATTCAGAGATTGAATCCGTTTCATTCTTCTGAAGAGTCTGCCTATTCCTTCATTAGTCAAGGCAAATTATGCTTTGCAAAAACAGAGAAGTAAATACAATGAAGGCAACAAAACATGTTCATTTGCAATTGAAAAATGTAAGTGAGCAAATATTTGAGCAAATATTTTCTTTAATTACCAATGTTGCTGTTACAGACAACACAAACTTCATTGTTTAATTTCATAGAGGAATTTTGTTCTTTTTCATTTTAGAAACTAAAGGAAAGTCTTGGGTTGTGAGCTATCTTGTATTTGTAGATGCAAATAGAAATTTCAGTGAGCAAATAGAAAACAAAGAACTTACATCATGATCAAACTAGATAAAAATGAATTACTAATTTAATTATTGAGCAACAGTCAATTTTTAGGGCATAAATTCAAACAGGCCCCAATTCAGGTTTTAATGTGCAGCTGAGGTTGAGAATGTGGCAGAAATTGAAACCTCTTTTTTTTCAAATCCAAATTTAAAATTTATAAGATAAATATTTTAATCACAATAGAAATTAATGTACACAATAAGTGAAATTAACAAAAATCTGAAAAAAAACCCTGTAAAAAATCCATAAGCAATCTTGGAGGAAAATGAATAAGTGGAGAAAAAGAGCTCACATTCCCAAATGGTAAAAAGGCAATACTTAAAAGATGATTTTAGAATTAATTTACAAGGTTAACATAACCCAATACAGTACCCAATAGGTCATATTATCATTACTATTATTTTTAGGAGGAAGATGGATGTTAAAATAAATTCTAAATTTCTAAACTTTTCTATTGACTTTTTGATGAACATAAAGTAGAATTTTAATAACTATTTGTTAATTTATGTTTTGATAATTTAGTATTTACAACTCAGTTTTCAATGATAATTAAATATCAAGTTATATATTAATATCCAGAAGTATAAAAAGCAAGAAGTTAAAGTGCTCCTGTGTAGCAAATATTTTTGAGTTTTATTAAGTGAAAACATCATTATGCTTTCCTGGGGTCCTCAATAGACCCAATATTTAGCCTTCATAATGTTTATATGCAGACACAGAACTCTCACTTCAGAGTGGGAGAGTAAGTTTTGAGGAGCCGTAGCTGAGCCATCCTGAGCAGCACATCATTCTTAGACTCTTGGGGACACAACTCAAATCCAATATAGATCCATGGGGAGCTGGTCCTTTATTCAGTTGAATTTACCTGTTAATCAATCCTAGCCCTAGGCTGAAAGTTCCATGTGAGTGAAGCCACCTGTCAAAAACTATTGAGAAAGTCAAATGAGCAAAACACCACTCCTATTTCTTTCTTCCTTCTCTCTCTCTCTCTCTCTCTCTCTCTCTCTCTCTCACACACACACACACACACACTCACACACTTAACTATAATTCTCTGAGATTTCCATATTTTTTCCTTGACATTGTATTTTCTATCTTATTTTCCACCAATTTATGATATAAAGTTAGTAAGATATTTTATTTCATACATTTACATGGGATAAATCAGTTACTTCCATTTAATAACCAAAATTTACAAACATTCCCCTGTAGTAAAATGACACATTGATTTCTTCATAATAATAACATATGTTTAAAGCTTTATCATCTGTTAATAGCTTAGGATAGATTTTCCTGAAAGATCTGAAGAAACTTTACAAACTTAAAAATATATAAAATAAAGACATTATGATATCTAAAAAAATGTGAAATTATGAATAAATTCATAAGTAGATGTCATGTAGAGAGAAAATTTGAAAGATATTTTCAGGTTTCACTCAAATTCTTATAAGATGAAATATTATTCATTGTTTCCAAATAACAAGAATAAATTTAAGAAATAAGAAATAAAAATATGTAAAGGAGAGTTTTTTGTTTGTTTGATTTTAGTTCTAAAGATATATTTACTTGGACTATAATAAAGTAGAGTTTCCTGAGTGACATACATCAGGTAACTAATTCAATGCCTATTTGGGCAAGAATCACAAATACTTGTATCAACTTTTGTAAACTGTTCTGAAAACACTGGATCTTAAGACTTCATCCCTTCTCCCCTCCTGCAGAAATGAATTGGGAAGAGAGGAATAGGGAAGGAGAATAAAGAAAGAAGTAAGGAAGGAGAAGTGGGAGGGAAGGAGGCATGGATTGGAGGGAGGGAGGAGAAAGCTGCTTGTTCCATTGCAAAGAAGTTTGTATTGGTTTAGGTGGTTTCTTTACTTCATGGGATTTCTTAGTTCCCTTGATATGATACTATGTATTGTGAATCTGCAAGCAGAACAGTAGATGCTGCATTAATGGAACTGATTCGGACACAAAATACTTTTATTATTAAACACTTGTTAATGTACAATAGATTTCATTTAGGAAATACTCCCCTAAATAATTAGAGTTTCTTAGAGCAGTTAAGATAAACATTACACTTTTAATCACTCCAATTCTATGATGTTATATTTCTCTTCAAATATTAAACTATATCATTCCTAAATTGCTTCTAATAATGAGACAGAGAAAAATCATTTTTTTAATTATTAGACCAATATAGTATATTATTTATTTGAGGACTAAAACCACCATCTTTGGCCTGTGAGTTACTGTTTGTCAGTTATCTAGTTGACCACACATATACATAATCTTTGATTATACACATCACTTTTATTGATATATATCTCTTCATTGCATTTTCAAAAGGAGTGTAAAATGACTTTTTCTGAAGAATTAACTGTTAAATTCATAGCTGGATACATGCTACTTTCATTTCTTAATGCTGTTCTAATAAAATAAAACAGACCTGTCACTGGCTAATTTATTTCCATGCCAAACCATTTAAACTCTCCAGAGAAACTTCTGTTTAAATAAGGCATGCTTGACCAAGAAAGGTTGTCATGTATTAACTGTCTCTGTGGGGAGTTGATGTTAAATGTATAATTGGTTCAGTGGAGGGAACGGATAATAAGCTCTACTGTTCTCAGTCAGAAAGGCAGCTCCTTGTCTTCTCTGTATGTGTGTTGTCACTTCCAACTAAGAAAGTGCCACCATACACAATTAGCCGTGAGAAGATTTCTGATTTTTAAAACTTTAGGGCTTTGTTCCATACACTGAGGATAAAATTCCTATTAATGTGCCTTCTCTGATTGCCATTTACCTGTTGGAGTGTGAAGATGTACACTCAAGCTTTCTTACCATTTCTCCTATCAAAGAAAGAATCACATTTCCTCTTTTTATTTATTTTTTGTTATTTCTTTTCTCAATTTGTTCAAGATGCTATATTTCATGTTTTAGTCTAATTCAGAGAGAGCATTTATGCCATGGGATTTCAAGATTATTCCTATGCTATATAAGCAGAAGAAGTCTCCAATGCTGCAAAACAAAATCATTTTTAAACAAGGGAGGAAAAGATAAAAGACAAGTCCAATTACAAGGAGAATAAAAATCCTCCTAGGATTTTCATTCCACAGTTCAAATAAGGTTCTAATTTCTTAATCATGGTGTAGAAAGGCTAATGCAACGAATAGTGAAAATAGTTTATTACCTCCCTCTTTAAATACCTCTACTCAGCGCTACTTTCAACCAGGGATAAAGTACTTTATGCAGTTCTTCACTGTGATTACCCAGTGTTGATACTGCAAACCACAAAGGCATTTACAACCTAAATCTCAGTTTATTTTAGAAAATGTTTCCTTTTCCCTTGGCAGCATAACTTATTGTTTCTGTTGCTTTTCCAACAGCATTAGGTCATACTAACTAATGATGGCTTAACACTATTATATTCTCTCTCACAGACAGAAATAGTACAAAATAATGGGACTGATTTCATATGTAAATTTCTTCTTGTCAGAGAATGTGCACTATATTTATAAATTCTTTGAAATATGTTATTCTTAGGAATGGCCCAACATATAATTAATTTTTCTAATTGTCTATTTGTTTGTTTTGTACCGCAGATTGAACCCAGGGACCATCACTGGAGCCACATCCCCAGCCCATTTTATGTCTTATTTTGAGACAGGGTCTTGTTAAGTTGTTTAGGGCCTTGCTAAGTTTGTGAGGCTGGCCTTGAACTCCAGATTCTTCTGCCTCAGCCTCTAGAGCTGCTGGGATTACAGGCATGAGTCACCATGGCCAGATAATTTTTCTAATAGTTTAATGTGTACTTGATAATAGTATATAATTTTTGCTTGCTGGTAGTAGTACCCATAATGTCAAAAAATCAAAATGCTTTGTTTTTTATATCTTCTATATTTTTGCTAAAAGTTTTAATCCATTTGATTTCAATTTCCTGATAGTTTTGTAAAGAGTTCTTTTACCAATATCAATCTCACAGGTTTGGCTTTAGACAATGCTTGTGGGTAAGTGACAGTGCATTTGTTATTTTACTATATCATTATTCAATTGTTTCTTTTATTTGTTATTTTACTATATCATTATTCAATTGTTTCTTTTACTATATGATGCTAATATGTATCTTCATTAATGCTTTCTACCTAAATTCTGTTTTATAAAATGTCAACATTGCTAACAATTTTTTCCCCGTGTTTAGTGTTTGGGTACTATTTATTTGTTTGTTTATTTTAAATAGGGAAAATTTTTATACCTTTATTTTATGTGTTTATTTTTGTGTAATGCTGAAGATCGAACACAGTGCCTCACACATGCTAGGCGAGCACTCTTCCACTGAGCCACAGCCTCAGCCCTGCTATTTATTTTTTGTTTATGCTGTGTCTGTATATTTAACTATTATTGCTATCTTTCTTTTGAAGTGCTTATTTATTGTCTTATTTTGAATTTTCTGTCCATAACCCCTTTTCCCTCATTCTTCCTTTCATCTTCTTTCTTGCTTTTCTTTAAGTGATACACAAGTTAATAATCACCACTTATGTTTTTATATTATATTGAAAAATAATTTAGTGGATTGCATTTTTATCATTTAGTTCCTATGCTTACATTTTTTGGGGGGGGTGAGGTACCGGAGATTGACCTCAGGGCACTCAGTCTCTGAGCCACATCCCCAGCCCTATTTTGTTTAGAAACAGGGTCTCACTGAGTTGCTTAGTGCCTTGGTTTTGCTGAGGCTGGCTTTGAATTCAAGATCCTCCTGTCTCAGCTTCCCAAGCCGCTAAGATTACAGACATGTATCACCATGCCCAGTGCTATGCTTACATTTTAATACCATAAATAAAAATTAAAAAATTATTAAATACCATCCTCTTTCTCAGGAATGATTAAATATCCCCTCTTACCATGATTCCAATCTTGCTATTGGTTCTTGATATTTAGTTTTATTCTTATGTGGTTTGGTGATTTGTTCCATTTTACATTTAAGAAAGTCATTGGTAAATAACTGAGTGAAAGAAAAGGGTTAATCTTCTTTACTCCATACAAGTGTTTAAAAAAGATAACTACTTACAATTTACAAAAAATTTGATGTATTTATAACAAAATATGTTGTTTTGAAATATATATACACACACACTGTGGAATGTTTCAATCAAACTAATTAACATGCATTAACATTTATATATATTTCATTTTTGGTAGTGAAAACACTTAAAATATACTCTCAGAAATGTTCAAAATACAATTCATTGTTATTTCCAATAATTACCATGTAGTACAAAAAAACTCTTGAACTTATTTATATATTTAACTGATATCTTCCTCTATCTCACCCATTGGTAACCACCAGTCTAGTCTCTACTTTTATGAATTAATATTTTTGGATTCTACATATAAATGAAATCATGTGGTATTTGTCTTTTTGTATTTGGCATTGGGGTCCATGTGATTGGGCCTGCAGCCTAAGTCAGCAAAGGAGATCATGGACTTAGTATCTCAGGAGAATGGCCTGAAGCCTGGGTCCACAGGGGCTGATCTGGCACTGGAATGCCCTTTGAACCTGAGTCTGCAGAAGCCAGATAGGTCCTGAAATGGGCCTAATCACTGTGTTTGCATACATGGGCTTGAAGCTTGAGCCTGCGGAGCTGGCCTAAGTCCAAAAAGGATGGACCTCTGCTTGGCTTTGCAGTCATGGGCCTGGAGCCTTAGTCTATGGGGACAGGACTGGCACTGGTTTTTCCTGGGATGAGACTGGACCCTGGGTATTGGGAGAGATATGAAACTTAGTGTCATTGGAGCTAGCCTGACCTGGGGAATGGTCTGGAGCCTGAGTCTGTGTGGGTGTGCCTGAAGTCCAATGCCGCTGGGGTTAGACTGGTGCTGGAGAAGGCCAGAGACTTTTTCCACTTGGAATTTCTGGGGTCTAATTATCCCATTTTGCCTAGTACTGGGATAGGTGCAAAGGTTAAATCTGTAGATATCTGCCTGGAGACTGAGTTCACATGTGGTGGCTTGGTGACTAGGTTGAGGGGGGCTGGCTACTTTCTGTGATGGGTCTGATGCTCCGAGCCACTGAGTTCAGCCTGGTTTTTGATCCAACTTGGTGACCTTTTTGGCCAGGCAGTCCTTAAGTCTGAAACCAAGAGGGCCTATTTTTAATTCTTTTCCCATTTTTACTGTGGCAGGCCTGGTGTTGGGGATCTGAGACAAAGTCAAATGGTACAAACTTCCTTCTTTCCCCATGTTGGGGGTGTCTCTCTCCAAGTTCTGCTGCCTGGGGTTGGGGAAGAGATGACACAGTTAATGTAAAATTGTCTTTCCTACCCTCTTCAGTGCTGCTTCTTCTATTTCTGTGTTATGTTCAGGTGTTGAAATCTCTCATCTGGTTTCTTTGGGAAGGTATTTCTGTGCTTGGGCAGATGTCCAAATTGATGTCTCTGTAGGAGTTCAAGTGCTGGAAGGCTTATTCTGCCATCTTGTTGATGTCAGTCCTCTAAAAAAACAAATCAACTTCTGCCTTTGCAGTCTATCTTTGAAGATGCTTCTGAGCATCCTACTGAAGATAATCTCACTTCCATCAATGCCAATGAATCCCATGTTTCTGCTTTATATCTCTCACATAAAATTGTTCTTTTATATGAAGTTCTGTAGCATGGTCTAGAGTGGGGCTTAACACCACAACCTTCCTAATTAACATAGAAAGTAAAGTAACACAGCCACTTGCCATTTAAATGCTCTCTTCATTTTGTGCATATCATGAAAAAGCCTGAAAGCTTCCCTACTCACTGAAGCAAAATATCATATATTACTTCACAAAATAGTTTTTTGTTGAAACCAGTCTGCTTATTTTAAAATGTTACAGTATGTTTTTGTAGGTGAATTTTATATAACATGCATTCTGCATTTTTCTTTTCTTAGAAAGACTTGACCTTAATGGCTTGGTAAATGGAACCACTTTCAATTATTTATATTTTCCTCCTTGGTTTAAAAGAGCCCCTGCAGTAAATCTGACTACAAAGAAGAGTGGCTGTCTTTTATTTTCATCACCTCCCATTCAATTTTTGTTTCTTACCCAGGACAAGGGACAACAACATTGTACATTGATAGCCACATACGATTTCTAAGAGAGAATTTTTGATATTTGGCTTCAAAATTTATTTGCAAAATTTACAAAATGCATGTTGGTCACTGTTGAGAATGAACTGCTAATTTACACATTGGTGGTATCTCTCACCTGCATTTTCTTCTAACTGAGGTGTGCAAATAAAGAGAATGTTATGAATAAACCAGTACTTATTAACAGATGAGACAAAAACATTCATTATTGTTATAAGAGAAGTTCCTGTACAATATTTTTTTTTCTGGTGAAGCATGAATATTCCTGGTGGGAAAGAAAGTAAACTCAGCTGCTGAGAATTCAGATTTTAGATAGTTAAGATATACAAAGCTGTCCATTTGGTTGACTTTTCTGGATTTATAGATTTATGACCTGAGCATGCATGGTGCCCTGTATAGTTAAAGTACCATAGAGATGCTCCTGGTTTGAAAGAGTATCTTTGATGTATCTGCCTACAGACCTCTCCCATACATAACTATCATACATGGAAAGCTAGTTTTACTTACCTTAGCTAAAAAGTAAAATAAATATAAACATCACAGCCAATAACAAAATATTTTTGAATAGTATTACCTGACAAAAATATCTGAGTCCAGGCTCTGTTTTCCCTTTTTTTGAAAAAGGAATTGGGGGGCTAGGAATGATACACTAGCACCAAAATGAACTTTTTTTGTTGTCAAAATCAGAGAGAAACAGAGATAAGACACTTGAGAAGAGAATAGATTTCTCATTAGTGTATCAATGTGACTTAATGTTATCCTACATATATCTAAATATTTCCTTATTTCTACAACAGGTAAGGATCTCACTGGAAAATTTCAGGGGTAGAGGTTTTGGTGTCCAATTATTATTCTACATTTAGTCAATCCACCCTGACCAGCTTAATTGAAAGAACTAATTGAGGCATTTTTCTAGAATTCATTCCTTATATACTATTTACTACATTATTACATATTAAATGATATGTAGGCATGCTAGCATATCTCATTTGTATTTACAAAATAAATTTTAAATATTTTAAAGATAAATGGCCCACTATGAAAATAAAAAATAAGCATGCATCAAGCAATGAAAAAAACACATCATTATTAATAAATATCGATAAGAACTTACTGGGAATTGTTCAATATAAAATAAATAAGAATGTATATCACTTAGGGATGTATAGGTATTCATATATTGGGATATAGAGTAGAAACAATGAAGGAAATGCATTAAAGTACTTACAGTGGTTTTCTGTGGTTGAACTAAATCATTTTCAGTTATACACCAGCTTGTCATATGATAAGAATAGATGATTTGCATATTCTAAAAAACAAGTAAAATCTTCTAGTAGACATGGAAAAATGGCAGTGATGTTTAGAATCCATATCTAAAATATCTTCAGAATTTGAGATTCAAGCCAGAAATACCTAATATGTTAAGATGGATAAAGATAAAACTAAACATAAAGATGGACAATATTCTTCATAACAGATTATTCATTTGGAATAATATTTCAAAATAAGATAGGAGACCACAAGATCCCAAATAAGCTCATCCAATACAGCAATTAGTGTTTCAGAGTCAGAATATACAGAAAAAAATTCACTTAATTAATTATAATAAAAGTCGTAAGTAATAAAGTGATGACAAAGAAGGTCTGCAAAGAAAGATGAATATATATTTAATATTATATAAATATGAAAAATGGTTGTTTTTACATTTATTGTTCAGATTAAATACATTTTCATGTTAAAAATATCTCAATATCCTTGATTGGTTAAATAGGTTCGGATGTACAATTATAAGGAGTGAAGAAAATAATAGTTTTCACAGAAATTTTCTAAAAGGAGTACATTTAGTATAGTAAAATAAGACCTGGCAGTTATTTTTTATATAACTTTTTAAGTTCTTATTAATGATATACATTTCTCTTTTTGTTCTGGTTTTAAAGGAAGACAAGATTTGTACCCTAGATTTAAATGACCAGAAGTTGAAGAATATGTTAGTGACATAAAAAATATTATATAAAACCACCTTTTCTGTCCACTTTATGTTTTCACAATTAAAGTCTTAGTTTTCAATTTTAAACTAAATAAAATCAATGTATTCACTTTAAAAATAATATTTTATATTATTATCTAGTTAAATGTTCAAAAAAGTTTTTCACATACTAGTTATGAGAAAAATTCAAATAAGAAGAGCAAATGTTGACTGGCAAGCTTATAGATAATTTTATTGCAGAGATGATGTATCAAACTTGGCTATTAAACTGAACTAGAGAGAAAAACATATTACAAAGGATGCACAACCACCTGCTCATTTAGGAAGGATTTGAGTGTGACTGACAACACTAATCTCTTAAGAGTTTATTCACTTCTCCCTGGGGAAATCTGGTTGTCTCCAGTGACTATAGCTTGGACAACACCCCTTAAAGTATGATTGGCAGAGTAGGTTTTAAAAAATTCAAAGAGAAAAATATTAAAAATAAATATTAATTAAATAAATAAAGTGTTAAAAATATAAAAAATGAACATTAAATTTTCTACAATCAATAAAGCTGACCTTCTTAGGTAGCATATTTATTATGTTTCATCTGACAACACCTAATGTTGTACACATTTAATAAAATATCATAACAGAAAAAGAAAATCACTGATCATAATATGATGGCAGTGTGAATGCATGATGAACTAACTGCAAAATGGAAAAATATTTTTGAAACACTTTAATGCATAGTATTTTTACCTACACTTCCACTAGAGGGCATTCTAAGAACAAAAACATCAGCAAAGAAGTCTAATGAGCACTATTTTTTTTAATCATATTATTTTACATATATACCTATGAAACTATAATGTGCATTTTTAAAGATACAGCAAGTAAGGCAATTATGTGATATCTATCAATAAAGGTAGGTCAATAAACCAACCAACCAATCAATATTACATTTGAAATCTGGAATCTTACATCCGAAATGGATAGCAGTAGGAATTCATGAAATTTTTCAGTAGAATAACATATTTTTTTTGCTCTGTATAGTTTGAGGCTCAAGAAACAGTAATAACTCAGGTGCAATTAGTTCAACCATCATCCTTATAATAATTTGGAATACCACTAAGAAAGTTCTTGGGGGCAAATTGCTGATCCAGGTCTGTGGGAGAATGTGCAAAATAAAATAATTATATTTGGTGTTAACATACCTTATATACAAACAGAGATATGATAAATGGTGGTATAAAGGTGTATTAAGAATTGTATGCAAAAAAGAGAGCTCATGTATAATGGCATAATTTGGTGTGAACATACTTTACATACAGAGTTACAAAAAATTGTGCTGTGAATGGAAAATTATGAATGTAATGTACTCTACTATTGTCACCTATGTAATAAATAAATAAATAAATAAATAAATAAATAAAAGAAAAAATTTCTATTTGACTGTTCCAAATAAAAACCATGGTATAAAAATGCACTCATGTCAAAGGATATAAGAGACTGTTTTCAGTTTGTCAATGGAGGGGGAATTTTAACTTAAAAAGAATAGTTAATGCAATAGACTAAAGCACATCAGATATATAGGAATCTTGAATTTTCAATGTTACTTAAATGAATTTTAGTACCAGCTAATATGCCAACTTATTGTTCTAAAACATGATAAATAAAGAGAAAGTCAGGGCATTAGGTTTGCTCTATTTTATTGTTGGGTAGCCAGTAGTTAATAAGAAAAAGTCTTCTTTATTAAAAACAAATCACAGGTAATAAACAGAGGAGGACTGATAGAGTTTTAAAATTACCATTTTGCAGTCTCTAATGAAATAATGGATCTGGGCAATGATCAATAGTGAATGCTAAAAGCATTTGGTGAAAGGCTGATGGGGGAATTTATAAAAGAGAAATAAATCTGATGCATTTGATTTCTATCACTGTCATAATAAATTATCACAAAGTGAGTGGCTTCTAAAAACAAAAATTTATTTTCTCATAGTTCTGTTGGTCAGAAGTCCAAGCACAGAGTAGCTCTGCTGGTTTGCTTAACTAGAGTCCACCAAGGTAGTAATCCCATTTTCAGCAGAATTGTTTCTTTGTGGAGGCTTCAGGATGATCTACTTCCAAGCCCACTCAGGTTATCCTCGGAATGTCGTTTCATGGTATTGCAAGACTGAGGTTCCATTGGCTTTTCTGGATTTTGGCAAAGGGCTCTTCCCAGCTTCCAGACACTGTATTTCTTGATTCCTGCCCTTCTATCTATGTTCTCTGCAACAGTAGGTCTAGTCTTTCTCATGCTGTGACCATCAGATCTCCCTATTCTGTCTCATCGCTTCTCTTTCCTCTTGTGTTTGGCTGCAACCTGAGAAATTTCTCAGTTTTTAAGGCTCAGCTGATTAGACTGCTTGACCCAGAGAGTCCAAGATGATTGCTTTGTGATTACACCTGCAAATTCACTTCACAGGGGTACCTAGACTAGTGTTTGAATAACCATGAGGGGGGAATCTTGAGTGGGTATCTTTCAAATTATCTAGCAAAGCTGACAACACTCAAACTCACTAATCAATTCAAATTAAACCTAAATGTTGTTTTGGTTAAAACAAGTGAAGATAGATTGACATATGAACGAATATTGGCAAAATGTTAACTATTGAAATTGAGTAACGGGTTCATGAGGTTTTATTATATTTTATAAAATCCCAATTTCTTATTTGTATGTTTCTGTACTAAATTAATAAACAAACAGCAACCTTATTAGTCCCTCAATTGCACTTAAGAATGAGTCCATAGATTGTATCTCATCCATACTTTTGGTTCCACACCTATAAATTAGTTACTTCCCTTGGCACAGAGTCTTTGGTGACTGCAATGGTAAAACCAATCTAGTCATTAGGGTATGGAGAAGGGAACCCATCTCCTCATATCTAATAGTCATTGCTGATTGTATCCACCCTCTATAAATAAAATTACAAGTGGAAATGCTCAGTTGCATCATGTGGCTCCATTTCTAGTGCTTTGGTAACAGAATGATAAAGACTATAGCCACTGTCCAATGAGTATATTTGCTGAAGGGGGAAGTAGTATATGTCTCATGATGTACTGCTTTTGGACTTGTTCTCATTTGGCCAGAAGGGTCTTATATCCATTTCTGCACCAATTTTGACACCTCCATGCCTCAGAATTTGGCACTTAAGTCCAGTTTTAAAGAAATATAATTTCTGCCATAACCTAGAACACTAGTTTAGATTATCATAAACAGGAAATAGTCTCAAAAATAAATGAAATAAAAACTAAGGGTATAGATTGGGTCTGGAATATTCCCCAAAGAATCATGGGTTGAAGGCTTGGTTGTCGATTTATGGCACTATTAGGAGGTGGTGGAATCTGTGGGACATGGGGCTCAGTGGAAGGAAGTTAGGTCATAGGGGATGTACCCTTGATGAGCAGGGGGACATTGGAATGCTGTTCCATTCCTCTTTCTTTCTTTCTTTCTCTCTCTCTCTCTCTCTCTCTCTCTCTCTCTCTCTCTCTCTGCTTCTTACCATGAAATAAGTAGTTTCCACTACCATGTGCTTCTGACATGATATACAGCCTCACCACCGGCCAAAAAACCAAATAATCTAATCAATAAATGGTCTAAGAAACTGAACAGATACTTCACAGAAGAAGAAATACAGTTAATAAAAAGACATATGAAAAAGTGTTCAATATTTTTAACAATTAGAGAAATGCAAATCAAAACTAATCTAAGATTTCATCTCACTCCTATCAGAATGGCAATCATCAAGATTACTGGCGAGGATGTAGGGAAACAGGTACACTCATACATTGCTGGTGGAACTGCAAATTGGTGCAGCCACTATGGAAAGCAGTACGGTGATTCCTCAGAAAATTGGGAATGGAACTATCATTTGACCCAGCCATCCCGCTCCTTGGTTTATACCCAAAGGACTTAAAATCAGCATATTATAATGACGCAGCCACATTAATGTTTATAGCAGCTTACTTCACAATAGTTAGACTATGGAACCAGCCCAGGTGTCCCTCAGTAGATAAATAGATAAAGAAAAATGTGATATATAGACTCAGTGGAATATTACTCAGCTTTACAGAAGAGTAAAATTATGGTATTTGCCAGTAAATGGTTGGAGTTGGAGAATATCATGCTAAGCGAAATAAGCCAATCCCACAAAACCAAACGCCAAATGTTTTCTCTAATTTGTGGATGCTAATTCACAATAAGGCAAGGGACACTAAGGAAGAATAATAACATTATCTTAGGTTAGGTAGAGGGAAGTGATGAGAGGGAAGAGGAGGGGATGTGGGGATAGAAAAAAACAGTAGAATGAAACAGACATTATTACTGTATGCATGCATGTGACTGCATGACCAGTATGATTCTGCAACATGTACAGTCAGAAAAATGAGAAATTATATACCATCTATATATGATACATCAAAATGCACAAATGCATTCTACTGTCATGTATAATTAAAACAAATACAAAATTAAAATTTATCTAAATTTCCACAAACTTTTAAAGGGTGTCTTAGGTCTTAGTTCACATTATGATGGATGTGTACAAAATACATTTCCACTGCCAATTTATTATCTTTGCCTTCCCCTCTATTATATTCAATTACAGTTACAAAAATATCACATTTGCCTCTTTTTAAAAAAATTGGGCTGTTCAGTTTTATCCATGGTTACCTTGCTTCCTGAGGATACATATTGTTCATACTTTAATGTCATCACAAACTAAAGAAGCACTAACAATACTTTATTTCTATCTCAGTGTCTGTATATTTATCATATGTTTTCCTGATTTATTTCTGACTTCTTCCTATTATTGTCTCATAAGATGGATATATTTTATCCATGTATTCTGGAAAGAATTAATCATAAGTTTATTGTGAATTAGAATGGCTTCTATTGGAAAACTCTTGGACCAACTTGTTATTTGCATCAAGCAAGCCTATGGTTTACCAACTAGTCTAAAAATAATCCTTAGTTGGATTAGTTAACTGTTTATAGTCCAGTCAATTATCAAAATAGAGTAAATGTTATCTAGAACTTCACTTAGCAGAGCCTATGTGTGAATAATTACATCCATCAGAGCTTGGATCAAATAGGTGCCCTGAATGACAGGCCAAGTACACCCCGAAGCAAGAGAGTTAAGCCAAGGAGAAATAGAAGAGTCAGGAGGAAAGACAAAAGAAATAAAGTGAATTGGAAATATTTGGAGGCTTATAATCAGCCATAAAAATATTTCAAATTGTGCTGGGGTTGTGGGTCAGTGGTAGAGTGCATGCCTAGCACATAGGAGGCACTGAGTTCAAACCTCAGCACCATGTAAAAATGAAATAAAAATATTGTGTCCACATACAACCAAAAAATAAATAATAAAAACATATTTCAAATTCTGTTGTTTCAAAAATGGAGGAAGGAACAGAAGAGTAACTTCAGTTCTATTTTCAGTTTGGTTGATTCATTAATTTTTGTTTGTCCTTACTACCAAGACCAAGGCAGGACTGTTTATTTGATGGTACATCTTGGAAGATGCAGAGAACAAAGATTAACACTTTTGGAAAAGGAGGCAATGGAATGTACGATCCATTTGGAGTTAAGGGCACACAGTAGAGTGTTATCACATTTCGGGTGGAAATGAGAACAGGCTGTTGAAGATGGGTGAAAATACACAATTCTTTAATCCATCCCAAAGCACTGTATTGTTGCACAAACTTTTGAAAAAAATGTGATATAAGCAGTTCTCTTCTGGAGGAAAAGTGTTGACATTGATGTAAAGTATCTCTTTTTTTTTTTTTAATAGGATAGGAAAAATATAATTTTCAATTCAAGTAATACCTTATTAGTTTGGTTCTTACTTGGCTTGATAAGGTAATTTGTGTTGGCTCAAAAAGATCCCTGAACTTTACTCTTAAGTAGCTACTAGTCACAAAATTAAAGAAATTTGCAATTTAATGGTTTTTTAAATTTATATAGTATACTATAATCTTGTATCAAAAAACTAGTTTTCTAGCCTATCTCTTCTATTAACAATGATCCTAGGTTATAGTTTGTTTCCTCTCTGAACTGATCATGGGAGCCTGGTTTTTAAGAGGTCAAAGAAGGACAAGTCATTAGATTAGGACTGTGCAGATGGGGGTACAGAAGGGCCCGTACAGGTGAGAGGATGCTTGTGACATTCTTATATATGACCCATCACTTTGACTTGTGAAGAAGAAAAAGACACCATCTGTGCTGTCATTCTTGTTAACCTTCTGCTTTGAATAAGAAAGATAAACTGCATATTGAAAATAGGTAAATTAGTATGAAACAATATTTGGATCGGAGCTATTGAAAAGCAAACTAAGACTGAGTGACCTTATCCCTGTCTGTCATGTTTATTATCCATGTTTTTTTTTCAGATAGTTATGTTTTGGATTGAGAAGCTATTTGTTTTGTAAGAAGCCACTAAGCATTTAATCTGATTTAAATTTGAAACCAGCCTGATTTTAACACATTCAAATTGTGTTTTTGAAGTTAGTGAACTATTTATTAAGTATTATGGCTCTTATTTTTAATGTCTGAGTAATTTTTATAATGAATCAGAGTGAAGAAGTAAATTTGATTTTTACATGTGATTTAGCAAGAAAGGAAAGTAGGAAATTGTTTAATATTAATGAAGGATACAGATTTTATTTGGTTTGACTAAAATTGGTTATTTTGTTTACAAAGATGTAATATTACAAAGATGTAATATTGTCTTTGTAACTGTTAGTCTTCCAGTTCCATGCTATTTGATGATTGAATTTCTCAGACATGTTAGACATTATTTTCTTTCCTTCTACCATATCCTGCTAGGGAACAGAATGAATGCTATCATATTCTGTAGAGTCTCATAAATATACATCACAAGTCATAATAAGTTCTTATATTTCTGAGTCCTAAAATGTAGTATCAAATCATCTATCTGACCAATCTCTATTTCCCTGTGATTTCAAAATGTTTAACCAGGAATCTTTCACTTATGTTGCTTTACTTATACAGGTAACTAATTTCCTATTTTGATGGTATTACTTCATCCCTAGTACATAGCATGTTCTCATGGAATGTGTGCTTTTATGGGCTAGCTGCTTCCATTACCTGTGGGATAATAGTCAAACTAAGTACAGCATGAAAGGTTCTTCACAACTTGACTGAAACTATTGTCTAGAGACTCATCTTATACTGTGGTGGATCTATGATCTGGCAGTTCTGTGCCCACTGTTCCTTTACCCTAGAATGTACACATTTCTCTATTTTCCCAAGGCCTATCTTCAACCCCAACCTGTGTCCTTTATGGGAATTTTCCTATATTTTCCATGATAATGCCCTCATTTGTTAGGGTTTATCCTCAATTTTTTCATCAAAGGGAAATGAAAAATAAACCTCTTGACCTCATAAGTGCAGAATATATCTATGTTGTATACTTATTGTTATAAAATATATTTAGATTATTGTGAAGAAAATATTTGGTAATTATTTACTTAAAATTTAGTGTAATTTGAATTTAATTATAAAATTTAGAGAGAAGAATGAAAGATTACATGTTTATGCTTTTGCAATATGTGTATATCCCAGACATGGCATCATACTTTTAATTGTAACATTATAAAGAAAACAAATAATTATTTATAAAATTATTTATTCATATGTCTGTTTACCCGATATCAGATATCAGAACACACTTGGTAAAAAATTGTGTCTTATGATCTTTCTTCTAAACATAAAACACCACTATCAAAATGATTCAAATCATAAACTACAAGTTAACATTATTATTATTTTTTTTAAAGAGAGAGAGTGAGAGAGGGGGGAGAGAGAGAGAGAGAGAGAGAGAGAGAGAGAGAGAGAGAAAGAGAGAGAGAGAGAATTTTTTTAATATTTATTTTTTAGTTCTCGGCGGACACAACATCGTTGTTTGTATGTGGTGCTGAGGATCGAACCCGGGCCGCACGCATGCCAGGCGAGCGCGCCACCGCTTGAGCCACATCCCCAGCCCCTAACATTATTTTTGACATACTAAATCAATATCCTCTCTTGGTCATATTCTCTTAGTGCAGGTAAATAAGTTAACAAAATTGAGAAACATTTTCTGAGTTTATCTCAAGTTATAAATCAGTCTAAAATTTTAGTAGTAGTTTCATTTTAATTTCTAAGCATGATCATTTCTAAGCATGATCATTGATAATATGTCCTGAGACTTTGGGACAAAAAAATGAGTCACTTTGAAAAGAGTGTTTAAAGAAAATGATTAAAAATGTATTACCTATCCCTTAAGAAGAAGAAAATATCCCATATTATGAAATCACTTGTGAAAAACAAATAGCAAAGGGGAACAGGTCCTGACATTCAACCACATATAAGAATAGAAAAAAAGAGAGAGATGCTTAAAGACGAATAAAGATTTAGGTGGGGAGAGATAATATCAAGATTTAGTAATTTTAAGTTTTCAAATAGGAAAAAAAATATAGGTTTGTAGTGCCCAGAATTATGGAGGCTGTTATTTTACTGGACTTATATAAATCTTTGTATATACTTGGTATGGATTAGGAAGCAAGCACAATATACAAAGCTATGCAGCAAACACAGTCAAAATGGTCAGAAGCTGAGCTTTTTGTCCAGGGGCATCAGAGAACCAGCTGCTGAGAAAGTTCAAGGGCAGTGGTCAGGGAGTTCAGTCTTTGAATACAGTGTTTAAATGACTATCAAAGCAGAGAACCACACAAACAGAAAAATTGAAATGCTTTTCTCATGATCACATATCATACCAAAGAGAGAATTTAGTGGATTTTGTCATCTGAGTATCTTCTACATTTGCTGTGTAGTCTTGGCTATCATTCTCACTTTCCCCCAATCCTGTTTCCTTGTCAATGTACTTGATGCACAGGTCACTGAATTTGTAAAAATCCAAATTTCTGTCTCTATTTCTTGTGAGTCTGGAATCTAATTTGGAGATGTCATAGAGATTAAGCCAAGCTTAGAATCCCAAATGATTAGAATAGAAAGGCAGATGTAGAAAGTAATAGAATGGTGTTCTTTCATTCAAAATGTGTACTTCAATTCCTAGTAAGATAAAATATGATTATGAAGTTATCCTAGACACTTATAGAGCACTGAATGTGCACAGACAGGCATTACTAGATGTAACTCTTTCAAACCAGCTTTCCAATAGTAAAAGGCAAATCCATTACACACATGAATATTAAGGTACATTAAAATTTAACTAATCTGAATAAGCTATAGCATCCAATTTTCTAACTATATTGCTAGAATGTTCAATATAAAAACCTCAAGAAATTGTTGAATGTGTTTACATATATTGAGATAAAAATTTCAGCTTTTATTCTTGTCAATAGATTTTTTGCCATATTATTCTTCCATTCAATTATAGATTGAATCTTATTTATATAACTGAAATGCAAACACCTCTAAAGAAATATATGCTCAGAAAAGCTTTCAGAAGTCTCAACTTGTACTTTACCTTTTCTGGTTTGGAATCCAGATATCTGGTGGGAATAAAAGTTTTTGATGTTATTAACTACTGAGTATTACCTATTTAATCATCATTTTAGAAAATTATTAACTGCTAAAAGAAAATCAAGAGAAATAAATGTCCCAGTGTCTGAGCCCATTTTCTGTTATTACAGCTAAATATCTGTTACTATACATTGGGTGATTTACAAATAAAGTAAATATATTTCTTACAGTTCTGAAGGTTGGGAAGCCTCAGATTGAGGGTAGCCTCTACTGAGGCTCTTCCTGCTATTGGGGATTCTGCAGAGATCCAAAGTGTAGCAGACATCACATGACAACACAAGCAAGCTAGCTAACTTGGGTCTTTCTTCCTTTCTTACAAAGCCATTCGTGTGCTTATGAGTCCATATCATCAGAGTATATCAAATGTTAAAACAGAAAACTATTGGAGTTTTAATAGGAAGTCACATGAAAAACAGTTTTGAAGCTTACTCTGTGGTACAGAGTCCAAAATGATGCAAGATTATAAAACATATTCTTGCTTTCCCCTGTTCATCTTTGTTTGATAGAGTTAAGTCAAAGTATATGTTCATGACTGCATTTCCTGCCACCTTTATAGTCAACATAAAATAAAATTACCTTTATAGTTTCAAAATTGTTGATAGTATTTTAGGTTAAGAAGGTAACACAGCGTGGTCCTCACTAGCTGGGGACACAGAATCTTCCACCATCAATATATCTGGCCCTAAGCCCTTAGCTGGGAGACTACAGAGGAAAAGCTTGAGAAAGAATGAAAGTTACCAAATGGTTTAGCTAGGGTTTTATATAACTTATACCATTTTTAGGTGTTGCTACAATATAAGGTTTTTATTGATTGATTCCTCAGACCTATGTAAATAAGTCACTTATTAGTGTAGAGAGATTTGAAGAGATATACTAAGGAAAATCAGAAGTAGTTCTAAAGCAAAAGTCTGTTTAGCCTTTCTCAGTTTTGCATATATAGAACAAAGTAAATTCAGTTTATTATTACCTCATCAAAATGTTGAGTATTTAAATAATATACCCAAAAGACAATTGACATTTTAAAAAATATTCTTGATTCTAAGAGGTATTTATATTTAAATAACATTAATATTGCCCACAAATAAGTCAAAAGAATAACAGGTTAATATTTAAATAGTCAAATAATGTTAATCAAACTCAAAACAGTGAATTTCAAATGAATACATTGAGCTTTTCTCTCAAAAATAGGAGCAATTATAATATACCCATTGATAGATTGATATAATTAATGAATATTAGAGTGAATGTGTATTTATGTAAAGTATTGGTTTTCAATGTACCTGGTATAATTTGGAGTATAATAACATTTTAGTTGCATAACAGATAATTCTAGTTTCAGTATCTAATCTAGAAAAAAATTATCATGAAGTTGTTTTCTGTGATAGTGAAGATCCCTATTAACAGAAACATAATGCATCAGTTGAAACAGTAAGATACATCTATATGACTAGCATGGAAAACTGTCTATTCCAAGTGAAAGGTTGATGGTAGAACACATACAATGGGATTCCATTTCCACCATCAATAATTGAAAGCAAAATCTTTGTGTATGTGTGTATTACAAACAAAACTGTATGTATATAAACATCTGATAGCATGTATATACATATACATGTATATACACACATACACACATAGCATATATCGGCACATATAATAATAATCATAAGGAGTTTTGGAGAAAATAAGCTAAAATGATAACATTCAATAATGATTATTACAATCAATATATGTGATGTGAAAGTAATAACAAGGGTTCATTTCACTAGTCCTGTGTTATTTAAAGTATTCATGACAATTTTTCATGTGCCACTTATAAAATTAAAAAAAATAATATAATGCTTGTGGGACTAGATGATCTTGAAAACATCTGAATCTTCCGCACTGATACTCTATGAATTTAAGCCTAACTTATGTAATTTAAAGAACCATTTTTTTAATTGCAAATTTTCAGCTGGATGTAGAAGTAAATTCTATTTCTACAATCATGGAACAAGAGTTATTGAGAAAGAATACTGCTTTCTGTAGGCAAAAATTAATGTGTCAAAAATTATATTTAGACACTGCATGATTCTACTTATATACAGTATCTAAAACAGTCAAACTAATAGAAGCAAAGAAAACAATATTTGTTTCCAAGAGTTGAATGGTGAGAGAAATGGTGAGTAATTAGTCAAATGATATAAAGTTTTAGTTATGGAGGTTTTTAATAAGTTCTCAAGATCTGCTGCACAGAATAGTACTTATAATTAACATTATGGTATTGTTGTGCATTACAAATTTGTTAAGAGGATATATCTTATGTTAAGTATTCTTGCTTCAAAAAGAGAAAAAAATAGAGAAGAAAAAGAGGAAAAACAACCAACTCACCAAACTAACAAACTAAAAAGACACACAGCAACTCTAGGAGGTATTGAATATGTCATTCATCTTCATTGTGGGGATGTCAATGACCACATATATCCAAATTCATCATACATACACATTAAATATATGTATTTTTGTGTATCAATTATACTGATGTAAATTCATTAAAATAAATTTAAATACATTTTAAGTATAAAATGCACTTTAATTAGTTTTCTTTGCCATTCCTCACTGTTGCTTTAAGTTGAAAATCCAACCATAGATAGAGATACTACATATCCAACCAAATGAATGAATTGTAATGAATAACCTTAACCACACAGTTGGACTGCAGCATTGCATATATCTAATCTTATTATACAGGTGCAAGTTCAGGTTCACATTTGCCTCTGTTCTTGCTTGACATAGAGCACCTACCTGTGGAACAGCTAGTTTATCTGATAGCAGTTTTCTTGCCATCATGCCACAGTCTTTGGATTTTCTTATTGGCTTTAAAGGCCTAGTCCAAAATATGATGATGAATTCTTCTTAGTCTAGTGCTGCCCCTTGCTAATCCTAAAACCTTGGGGGTAATCCCTTTACCTCTCTCAACTTTCCCAGCTGTAAGGAGTCACCTCTTTACTGCTTTCCTAGGGATTTTGTGTAGATTGTGGGATGCAACATAATCGAAGCACCTTGCAATGTGCCATATTGATTTTAATAATTCAATCAATAAAGCCTTTGCTTGCTCACTACACTACTTTCTTGCAACCTTTATATTTTGGTCACATCCCCCGTATCTCTTATCATTTAAGTGGAAAAAATATTTTAAACCAATCAAAGCCTTTCCTTCCATTCATGTTACAGAAGAACAATGTATACCATGTTATATATGCTTTTTAGCTTCTCAAATCTGTGTTGCCATGGCTACCCCTTTGCCATCAAAGACAATTTGATCTGGATTGCTTTTATAAATGGAGTCCTCTGGAAAGTCATCATGATCTGATTTCTGTACATTTAAGTTTTTTATATAATAAAATATCTAACATAATATAATTTCAGGTTTTTGTGGATTATCTTTGAAGTACCTATGTGTATGTTTCTCTACTTCATTACATCTGATTTTTTTGTCTTGATTTTCTTATGTCTAAGAAGACAATTAAAAAAAAAAACTAATTCACAAGAATAAATTAACTTTCCAAATAAGAAATCAGAAAAATGCAAATGTTATTTCTCATATTACTTTTTTAGAATTATACTTACTGCATAATCAACAGTTCATTTAGCAGTCTAATAATTTATATTAATAACTATGTGTTGTTTGAATAAATACATGACATTTGTGCTTCTCATATTTCTGTAATACCCATTTTAAATCACTTACCTTGTTTATCGTTAGGTTTCCCCTTTTACTGGTTAATACAATTTCATTATATTACTATTGAAAATGATGAAAAATGGAAATGCATATCTCCCTCTTTTATGGCTATTTTGTTTTATTTCACTTTAAGATGTAGTTAGCAGATTTTTAAATTTATTTTGAAATTTTAACTGCTGATGAGCTTCAACTTTCTCCTTTCCTTCTGATGCTCCCCATTCCAAATTCCATTGTCAAACTGAGAAAGAACCATGGAATGTGTCCCTGATGGCAGCAAGTTTCCTCCTTTCTATTTTCTCTCTGCAATTTGAGTATTTATGTTGGAAAGAATTTAATATGTTAGTCCCAACTGACAGCAATAAGTTTCTATGCAAGTGTCATTGCTTGATGTATAGGAGCAGTCAGCACAATGAACTGGAAAGGTTTGGAATAGAATTTGTTTTTCACTGGTAGTGTCATTAAGCTCACATACACAGTGGTAAGGTAATATTTCAGCCCAAATTGAAGGCAGTGAGTTATCAGTTTTTCCTTTAAAATCAAATGGCACTAAGTTCTCTCTAGTGAAATAATTCTTCCAACAAATCAGCTCCCATCATAGGATATTTCTAGGTCTAACTCTTACTGGGAAACTTATCAGGAGTAACCTGCTGTGGTTTGGGGTGGTTGGTTTTCCAAACCATTGGAGGGGCTGATAAGCAAATGTAGTCAGTAAAAACTCAAGCTTAACTTCTGTGAGAAGTGATTTAAAGAAATTTATCAAGCTCACATTGACCTTATCCTACTCTAAATTTGTAATTTGCTTTGGAGTGAAGAGCTAGTGTCTATATTTTCCTGAATTTCCACCATATCTCATAAAGCAGGAGCTAATGCCAAACTTCAGCCCTATTTTGGAAATAAAAATAATGATGATTGCAATGATATTTAAATCATGTTTGCTATGAGCCACATACTGTTCTATAGTTTTACATTAATTCATTCAATCACCACAACAGCCCTAGAAAGTGGGCACTTTGTTATTATTTTTCTGCACATGAGAACGTTTTCCTGCCAGAGACTCAACATATTGTTTTCTCTTGCTCATAACATGTTCTTTCTCTGCTGTGGTTTGCATGTTCTCAGAGCATCTGAGCCAGGGGCTTAGTGCCTATTTCCCAGAGGTGTTTATCAGTCAAGTTGTAAGCAACAGAAACTGACTCTTGCTAATAAAAGTAGAATAACATTTTACTGAAAAGGTATTGTGCAGTTCACACTATTGCTGATATTTTGAGCATCAAGCTAAAAAGCAAAAGCCAAAACATAAGAGTGAGTATTATAGTTCCCCACCTGGCTAATATCAAGCTTTGTCTGGGGACTTGCTTTGGACAAAGAAATGTAAGTGGAATATTTTACACCACTTCTGAGCAGAAACTTTAAGAAACATTGCATGATTTTACTATCTCTTTTCTCTCACAGAGGGGTTGTTCCTAAAGTCCAAGTCTTAAGAAATAAATTCTTACAGTTTTTAACTCCTGAGATTTTGGTTCATTTGTAAACAACATAGTCTAGCTTAAATGGCCTCGTATGAGGGACACGCAGTATCAAATAGTACTGTATCCAAAATGATATGAGAATGTCATTCACTAAGAAAATTGCTTCTTCTTCCAAGGAAAAATTAGTTTTTCATCAAGTACTGACACCATCACTGCTACTCAACACCAAATCCTAGTCCTGGCACTATGACCATCGCTGCCCCAATGGTTGCCAGTCACTTCCATCATGGATTTCATACTGCTAGTGCTATTTTAGTTCCCCATTCAGTTTCTGTTAGAGGCATCCAATCATTGAGTCTAGGATCAGAACTTGTGTCTCAGATGAAAAGGTGTATAGGAACAGAATATTTGGTTTTATCAGGCTTTGTGCTAAGAAAAAAGTCTCTTCTTATCAACATCTATGCTTAAGCTCAAATAAAAAGTGGACCTCATCAATTGTAGTGGGAATTCCAGGACACCCAAGGCCCCAACTAAGGCAGGTTCAGTTCTCACTCTCTTTGTGTTAGCCTTCTTTTTCTGTGACAAAAATCCCTGAAATAATCGATTTAGAAGAAAGATTTATTTCAGCTCAGGGTTTCAGAGGCTTCTGAATGGTTAACTGGCTCCATTGTTTGGCCTGTGGTGAGGCAGAACATCACAGTCAGGATGTGTGTGGAGCAAACATGTTCATCTCATGGCATCCAGGAAGGAGAGAGAGAGAGAGAGAGAGACTAGGTTCCAAATAATCCCTTCAAGGGAACACCCCCAATTATCTCATTTCTGTCCAATAGCTCCACTCCCTAAAAATTTTATCACTTGCCCAACAGTGCCATTAACTGGGGACCAAGCCTTTAACCCATGAACTTTTGAGGTGCATTTAAAACCCAAGCCATAAATATACTCATCTGTCTTTTAGAATTTTCTTCTCTCTCTCTCCCCCTTTCCCAAACCTGTATTCTGTTCATTTAACTGAGTTCTGGAAATCATATGATGCAGCCGGCTTGGGAGGCTGAGACAGGAGGATCGCAAGTTCAAAGCCAGGGGTAGCAACTCAGCAAGCACTAGGCAATTCAGTGAGACCCTTTCTCTAAATAAAATACAAAAAAGAGCTGGGGATGTAGCTCAGTGGCTGAGTGTCCCTGAGTTCAATCCCTGGTACAAAAAAAAAAGTAAGATGCTTCTTAAATATGTGTGAATCATAAAGGGAGAAGAGAAAGAGATAGAAGAAGGAAGACCAAAATTCAGCCTCTACAAGGTGAAACTGAGTTCAGATTACTATTAACAAATTGAAACAAGCATCTTAATTTGAAACCTGTTCATTCATAACCTATATTGAAGAAGAGCAATGATAATTAGCATACCTCAAAATTCAGTTCATTTATGACCTAGACAATAAAATTAAGGGATCTGACTTCCTTCCTAAGGAAAGGATTCACAGAGGCAGCCCCTAATTAGAGTTGATATCCCAGTGGTGCTTAGCTTTGTGGAACAGAATTTGAATTTTACCTGATCTCCTATGCACGTTAATTTTTGTAAGGGACAGATTCAGATTCATATAATAAAATTTAGATAAGATCTATATCACACATGCAATGTACATACACATTGACAATGTATTTACCAAAATATAATCATTTCTAGGAATCAGTATGTTCTCTGTCTTATCACATTACTTAAAGAAAAAAATCAATGATTAAAGATTGCTTGATGTGACTGAGCTCATTGGTTGATTAGCACAATGCGCACTTAAATTCAAATCTCTCTTGATGTTTCCAACTACAATAACTTTCTCCTCTGGAGTGAAAGGTGGCCAGGCTTTCTACATATGACCCCAAAATTATCATCAAAAGTCTGGAGACTATAGGATTCTGAGAAAATTTTTGCTTTACTGATAAAAGAGACAATGTAGTTAGCATTGTTTTTTCCCTTTTATTGTTGCCTTTACTGAACACCCAGGGGTTTGTTTGTTCTGTAAAATAGATGGACAGCATAAGGAAAATTATCAACATGATAAGGACAATAGGGTGGTAATAAGAAAGATTACAGCTCCTCAATTGCATTGTTTTTATGTTTCAAGCCACTATTAGTCAGACATTTTGGTAATTGGAAAAAAAAAAGGACTCCCCACTGATGTACATGGTAAGAATAAAATAACAATGAAAGATAAAATATTTTGTGAGGAGACAGGATATTTGATATGATCTTTGAAAACATGAGTGGAATATTCCTACTGTATAAAATAGAAATATTTCCTTGATAAAGAAATCATCTCTTTAGCTTTAGTTCCACTGTGTTCCTTGAATCGCCACCAATTCATGTACTGTGACTTTTGTCTATGTAAGCTTATTTTCCATAACTTTTCACTTGTCATGAATTCCATAGAAAAACTCACTTTTTCCCCTTTCTTTCCTTTCTGTCCCTCCCGCCCTCCCTACCTTCCCTTCTTTCTTTCTTTTGTACCATGGATTGAACCCAGGGGTGCTTAACCACTGAGCCATATCCCCAGCCTTTTTTATATTTTGAGACAGGGTCTCACTAATTTGCTTAGGGCCTCAAATTTGTGATTCCCCCTGCCTCAGCCTTCCAAGCCACTGGGATTATAGGCATGCACCACCATGCCTGCCTCTATAAATTCACTTTTCTAATTAGATTGTTTGCTCTAGTCGATAATGTGTCTATTATCCTCAAGGACTGATATTTGTTAGTCTACTTGTTATAATGGCATCTTAAACTTACTTCATTGAGAGTTAAAGTCTGATTTTGCATGTATCTGTTGATTTCATGTAAGTTTGTTTAGCTAGAAATTTATAAATTAATGTCTTAAAATATATCTTCAATATTTAATTTCTGTGAGTGCATAGTTAAGATTCTACTAGCATTGCCCTATACTGTTCTCAAAATGCAAATATCAATAAACACTTTAAGGTTTTAAAGTTTCTCATAGATTTTAAAACTCTTGTTGCTGTAATTCTCTTTAGAAAAGAAGCAAGGCATTTACAGAAGTATCTACTAAAGAGAGGAAAAACAAACTATCGTAATGGATATTTTCAAAATTTATTGAAAAATTATATGTGCTAGTAATGTGAATGACAATAGAAGTATGTTATATAATTTAGGCAAAATTCTAGTTTTTTTTTTCTTTTACTGCCCTAATATGTCACAGATTGACTTAGATGTAGAGATATATAATCAACTTTCATATTTATTTTCTTCTTAAAGAGGAAGACAATCTTTATTGCATTTTTCAGAGATAAATGGCATTTAAAACATAAGGCTGCTGGTAATAGAATTGTGAATGATCACATTATTTAGACTACTCAGTGCAAAGTATGACTCATGTACATCTGAGATATTTAGAAGAACTAACGGGCTATTTATGAAATTGATCTCTAAATCTTAGTGAGGTTAAAAAATACATTTCTATCTTGAATATTGTCATTTTGGTGCATGTAGAAATTGAAGGGTATTTAGAATTTTAGCTGGCTTTGATATTTTGGTTCTGAAATAAATAGCTACTTGTTTCTTTCTGTTTATACATATTCAATAGTAAATTATTTAAATTGAATTTTAATGCTTGATGATTTAAGCAGACAAATTAGGCTACTCAGAATTAAATCTGATTGCATGATTGTTGAAAGGTAATCATGTGCAGCTTAGTGCAATCCATAAAATAATTCTTTGTAAAAGTATATGAAAAGTTAAATACATGTGTATATCATCATATTATTATCTAAATTATTATACTCCTCTTGACATAAAATTCTAATTTAGTCTACTTCTTATTTAATGTTTCACATAGTTATTTCTTATTATTCCTCAATTGTATATTCTGTTCTTTTGTCATATATTAGTATTAATGTTACATAGGTATGCATGTATTTTACCTTTATTTCCCCAAAAGATTTACAATTGCCATGGTTTTCTTTCATAAACATATTGAATAATAATCAAGAGAACAGATGAATCATTTGAAACTCTAATTAAGAATTCATTTTTTTATATTGGTTCCTGTAATTTACAAGTCCTACCTTTCCCTACTGACCTGCGCTATATCTGGGCAAAGTTGATAAGAAATCCTGGCATTCTCTCTTTTCTTGGTGGTGAGAAATTCAAAACATGAAATCCCTGGCCCATGCTTAAGAACCCTCACTCCAGACCTTTCCTCTAATACAAAAGTATCAACATGAGAAGGACAGTAGGGTGGTAATAAGAAAGATTACAGCTCCTCAAGTACATTGTTTTTATGTTTCAAGCCACTACTAGTCAGACATTTTGGTAACTGGAAAAAAAAAAAGGATTCCCCAGGGCTGTACATGGTAAGAATGAAATAATATGAAAGATAAAATATGTTGTGAGGAGACAGGCTATTTGAAATAATCTTTGAAAACTTGAGTGGAATATTTCTACTGTATAAAATAGAAATATTTCCTTGACAAAGAAATCATCCCTATAGCTTTAGTTCCACTGCCTTCCTTGAATTGCCACCATTTCATGTACTGTGATTTTTGTCTATGTAAGCTTATTTTCCATAATTTTACACTAGTCATAAATTCCACAGAAAAACTCACCTTTTTCCCTTTCTTTCTTTTCCCTCCCTCCTTCCCTCCCTTCCTTCTCCTTTCAGACCTCCATAAGAAGTCACATTGTTCATGCCAGAAATCCCAATGTTTGTCATTATCTCTCCCATACCCTCTTGGTGTATATGTTTAGCATCATTATTCTCAATACCTAGACCAAAAACTGAATGGGGAGTCCACCCGTCTCTGTGATTTGCTCCCAACAATTGGCATTGAGAACAATTTGCCTAGGCAATGACCCCACCACTAAGCAGCATTGCTCTCTTGCTTTGTTCCACTAGCTGGTTTTTCTTCTTGCTGGAAAGCACGATTATAGAGCTGTGTTTCTCTGTGTTGTGTATATTGAGTCATATTGAGCCCCTTATATATTTACAAACCTTACTAAAAGTTTTAATAATTGGCCATTAAAGATAAGAAGATGGGACTGGACCTTCCTTAATGTGACCCTGAGTCACATTATCTTGGCCCCAGACTAATCTTTTTGTCTTATAAAAATCAGGTGCCTTCATTCTAGTATATGTCACAACTGATGCTAGACCAAGGGAATGATCCTCGCCCTTTGACTGATGGTTATATGTTGACACATAGGCAGAGAGGTCCCAAGTCTACAGAGTGCTCAGAGGAAAAACTGATATTAATTGCAATAGGTAGCCCATTGAGTAGCTGTTTGTATGGAGGAGGAGTAAATACCATCTGGAATGTTGGGGCACCTTTTTCAAAGCAGGTTACTCACTAGGGACCTACAAAATTATTTTTTTTTTGTTACTGCTTTCTGTGTATCTATGGTCACAGAAAAATTATCCTGATCCTCAGGGTTTCTGAGAAAAATTCTCATGGTACTTCTGTGGCACAAGCATAGGGTTAATTCAAACCTGATTTGAACCTAGGTCCATAAGCCCTATAAAGCAACAACCGCCATGGGAAAGTCTCTAACACACTATTCATTTAAAAATTTCTAAAAAAGAATGTCAAAAATATAGATGATACTGAGCTGAGGTTGTAGCTTAGTGGTAGAGCACTTTGCCTAGTGTGTGTAAGGCACTGGGTTCAATCCTCAGCACCATAAATAAATAAATTAATTAAATAAATGGTATTATGTTAAAAAAAGATATACATGATATTCCCTTAGAATAGATAAGAGTAATTTTAAAAAGGAGAAAGAGGAGGAAGAGGAGGCAAAGGAGGAAATGCCATCTCTGCTACCTGGATATGGAGGGAAGAAACAAAAATAAATAACTAATTAGTTAATTAGTAGGAAGTCTATAATTTGACCCATTTGTAAATACAAAGTTTGCTAAAATATATATATATATATATATATATATATATATATATATATATATTTTTTTTTTTTTTTTTTTACATATTAAAAAGATGAAAGCATTGGGTGGCCATTGTGCCTCCACAATACTTAAACATCTGCTAAAATGTTCCGGTTGGCAAACTTAATGATCTAAAATGATAATTGGACTCAGGTTAAAGGTAAATCTGAAATTTCACTAAATTTACAAAAGGTACCTTTTATACTGTTTTGAGAGTTACCAAATATATAAAATCTCGTTTTATCCTCTAAATCTTCTGTCTTATCCACAAATTCCATATTTATAACACAAATTGCTTTAAAATATCCCATAGTGGGCATGGATGTTCTAACTCAGTAATACATTGAAATTGCACTGGTTTTGGTTGTTACAGTCAGATTGACAAAATAGGATGTCTCTTGGAAACTTCTTCATCCTCTTACCCCAGTTAAAATAGTTCTCAGTACAATATAAATTAAAAGAAACCTCAATGATTGAAACTCTTCATATAAAATCTATTTAAAAATTATTTTCCCCAAACTTCTCCATAGCAACATAATTTGATCTGATTTTATGTTTGAGAGCAATGAATGAAGACTCCTTGTGAATTATAAAATTCTTAGTGCTGTGATTAATTTATTAAAATTACTAACTCCATCAAATAAAAATTGGTAAACATTTTGTGGTCATAATTTTAGTTAATGCATCCTATTCACTGACTATTTCAAGAGCCACTTAGCTTCTCTTTGCCTTTTTTATTCATTTATTCTTTTTATTTAAAAAATTGTTTTAATTAGTTATACATGACAGTAGTCTGCATTTTGACACAGTGTACACAAATGGAGCACAACTTCTCATTCTTTTGGCTGTAGATGGTGTAGAGTCACACAGGTTGTGTAATTATTATACGTGTACATAGGGTAATAATGTCTGCCTCATTTCATTATCCTTCCCACTCTCATACCTCCTTCTCTCTCTACCCTCACTTACGTCTGTGCAATCTAAAGTTCCTTCATTCTTACCTACTCCCCTCCATCATGGATCAGCATCCACCTCTATCACTAACACTGTTAAGAAAAAGCTGTTGATCAGCTCAGTATTGATAATGTTACCACAAGTCAGAAAATATTTGGCCTTTGGTTTTTTGGGTTTGTCTTTTTCCACCTTGCATGTTATTCTCCAGTTACATTCATTTACCTACAGATGCCATAATTTCATTCTTCCTTGAGGCTGAGTAATATTTTGTTGTGTATATATACCACATTTTCTTTATCCGTTCATCTGTTGAAGGGCATCTATGTTGGTTTCATAGTTAAGCTATTGTGAATTGAGCTGCTATGAACATTGACATGGCTGTTTCACTGTAGTATGCTGATTTTAAGTCTTTTGGGGATAAACTGAGTAGTGGGATAGGTGGGTCAAATGGTGGCTCCATTCCAAGTTTTCTGAGGAATCTCCATATTACTTTCCAGAGTGGTTGCACCAATTTGCAGTTCCACCTAGCTTTCCATGTAGTATCTCAGCAGCCCAGCTATTTCAAATGATCTCGGCAGGAAAAATCTTGAATGTGTCTAACTTTCTCCAGGAGCACAAGTATGATGTTGCATTGATGAATCTCATTCCAAGGAAATCCCCTTGACATACTCATTCAATTATAAGAAACTCGAAAAGCAGCTTTACAAAGAGGGGGTGAACCATTGATCCACACACTGTAAAAGCCCCTACCATCTTGGTTAAGCTCCTGGAAATCATTTGGTCAGTTGAGGAGGGCTCCATCTCTGACAATTAAGAAACAGCTGCTGATCAGTTCAGTATTGATAATGTTACCACAAGTCAGACATCTTTTAGACATTTCTGTGTTCTTCAGGCAACAACTACCTCATTTATAAAATTTATTTAAACTCACTTAGGCTGTTACTGGTGAATGCGTCCCCATACAACAATAGGCTCTAAAATCCACCTGCATAATCTGCATTGCAATACTACAGACACTTCATGTTCCCTAGATGATCAATCACTGCAGAGGCGTTAGCAACCTCTTCTCATACCTTCTGGATTCTATGGATCAACCAGGATGGCCATAAGTTGCCAATGGATTTTTGGAACAAAAAATAAACTTCCTTGGATCTGTACTACATACTGTTAGAATAGCAATTGCTACCTACATGCAGGATTCTCACAGGCTCTGAGTCTGTGATCAACACCCAGCTTCTCATTATGCTTTGGGTCATGAAATTATAATCCTCCAAGCTTTGTATATCCATAAATTTCCTTTGCTAACTAGAAAAATATACCTATTGGATACTGTTATCAATACTGAGCTGATCAACGGCTTTTTCTTAACAGTGTCAGTGATAGAGGTGGATGCTGATCCATATTGGAGGGGAGTAGGTAAGAATGAAGGAACTTTAGATTGGACAGATGTAAGTGAGGAGAGAGAGAGAAGCATATCCTAAAGCATATCCCAGCTTTAGGTCTAATGGCCTGTCTGCTTTAATCCATTGTTAGATTTTTTGGTTCTATGGAAGCTTACGCCATCTCTCATCCCCATACTTACAGAGTCTATTAAGATCAGTTGAGCAAATCATGAAAGGAGTCCTTATGCTTTTCAGATGGTGGCCACACTATTATATGTGAAGGAGCTTGTTGGAGAGCTGTTGTTTTGCATTTTTCAACTGGAACATCCTTCTTCAAGGATGGAAATCAAGGGCTAATACAATTGGCTGAACCTCAGGGTGTAATCTTATCACTGGTTAACTGGTCACAGTCCCATCTGTATGTTTTTATACACTCTTTGGTCATTACTTATGATCTGTTTAGTCCAGTGACCAGCAGCAACAACAATTTTTAATTCAATATTTCTCATTGAAATAAAGAATTCTGGGAAACTCTTGCCTTATAAACACTTAATATATGAATCAAGGTCACATATATTTCTATCCACACTGAAAATATTCTCTAAGACCTCATCAATATTTTCTTCATCCCTTACTGAGTTAGTTCTAGCTTATCAGAGTTCTACATTATTAACTGTAACCAGAGTACTCATCACAGTTCTGAATATACAAAGTGTTGTTTTATAAAACAAGACATTCAGTGAAACTTTTATCTACATCATCAGCACTGAGCTATAGATCTCATAAAGCATCATAATGACATTAGTTTAAATTCAAAGAAATAAAACCTGCCATGTTTCATTCATCAGACACCAGGGTTAATGATAAAAGCAAGTCTAGTTCCATTTTTGATGCTCCGTGGTAAACAGATTTCCACCTCCACTGTCATCTTCACCTTCTGTTCCACATCTGGAGCACCCTATAAGAAAGTCTGCATGTTCTTTCTTTGTCAGCAGGGGGAAGTTAAAACTATGTGAGCCCCAGCTGGTGTATAGGAAGACTTGCTGCAGCCCCGCTATCTAATTATTATAAAAAAATGAGTCAGTCTCTTTTCCCTGCTCCCGGGGACTGGCTTGGGAGTTCACCCTGCTATCCCTAGGAATATTTACTGTGTCCCTAGTAACAGTTTTATACCTTCTTGATGCATATGTGACCACATCAGCCTTGACCAAATTTGATTGGGACAATCTGTTTACTTCTTTACAGTGGCAAAAATAGAAATATTCTGCATCAAATTTTACTATTTCTATTAGAGTACAGAGAAAAGAAGACAACTCAGTTTCCTCAAACTATCCAAGGTGAAAACCACAATGGTTATTTGAGCATCATACAATTACAAAGATTCCCATATTACTGAAACCCTGATTACTGTCACTAGATAAGTGTTAAGTTCTTTAACAACAGCAACAACAAACAAAATAGTGTTATTGTCCTTTTACAGAACCACAAGAATATGTTTGGAAGAGATAAACAGTTTGCAGGTGTCTCTTTCTGCATTATTGAAGTGTTTGCTTTGTATTGTATTGCTTGCTTTGTTTTGAAGTGCACTGAAAAAAAACCTGGAAGCGTTCATCTTTATCTTTCCAATTGTCATAAATAATACAAATATAATGCTTGCACAATAATGGAAGTCTATTAATACATTTTTGAACCTTGGAAATAAGCATATTGTTTGCATGCACATCTTTAGAATAATTTCTATTTAACAGTAAATTTCTAATCAACTCATACCCATAGAAACTTGATATCAAAAAAGAAGAGGGAAAAATGTCAACTGAAATTTTTATATAACCATAAGAAAATACAATGACATCTATAAGATCCAAATCATGTTTTAGCAGTAACTAGAATATTTTGATTCACAGATCACATTGAAGGTAGTAATATCCATCACCTCCACCCAAGAAATTTCAAAGTGCAACAATATGCACCATTCTCCAATTTTATTTCCCTTCTGCTGATATGTCCAAGAATGTGTGGGTGTTTAATAGTGTCCCCCAATTCTACCTTATTTTTTTTTCTTCACTATGATGAAAATTGAATTCAGATGTACTAAGAAGGATCCTTAGTTTTTCCTAAAATTAGCTAGCTTCGGAATGAGTCCCTTCTTTAAACACTCATTGAATTTTCTGGGCTACAGCCAATTTCTGTACAGCTGAAATCCATGTAAATGTAAGATGTTCACTTGGTACAGCATGATTGTGGATCTTCTTACACTGGAACACAGCATAGATCAGGGGGCCACTTTCTTTACCTCTAGTGTGAAATGATGTCCAAGCTACAGGAGTTCTTCAAAATGAGAAAGAGTATGATTTCTCCTGGTTCAGGTGGATGCTCAGCAAGGTGGCACCCCATGCTCAAGCTGGCTTAAATTCCTAATATTAAAAACAAAATCTAGAATGACTCCCAAGACCATATTTTCAAGGTAAAGTCAGTCCACCACACAAATTAGATGGGGCCACTGGCTCAAAATACCCATCTTCTAACTGGGTAGTGATTGTGTCTATTATCCTTCCCACCACTGTCCACCACAAGACATTTTAAAGACCTCGAATCTCAGGGAGACGTGGTAAGAAAATATAGTCTTTGTTTCCAAGGAGATCCCGTATCTTTTTCAAAATTTCTCACATTTTACCCAAGATATTTTGATCTCCTTCTGTCTGTCACAAAGCAAAGTCAGTATTTATCTCTATGATGAGGCATTTAAGTGGCATTAATTCAACTTGACTTGATTTCTCAGTAATATTAGAGCATGTATCAAAAATAGATAATCAAAGGTAATATTTATAAATTGAAGTTATTTTCATGGATTTTTTAAAATATCTTTTTGCTTGGATACTTATATCATTTATTGAATTTTAATAGAAAATACATGATTATTGAATTTTAATAGAAAATATATGAATATTTTATTTAAAAAAAATTATTTACAAATAATTTTGAAATGTTACTCAACATTCTTCTTTGTCTAAATATTTTCTATATTCCTACCTAGGAACAAAACTGATTTCTATCAAGCTAGTATTTGAGACTGTATGATACTTGAGGAAAAAGAATTTGTCTTCTCTAATGAAAATCAATATACAAATTATATCACTTTTACTAGTGAAAGCAGTCAGTAAATTTTCATTTAATGAATACAATTCTGTTAAGTTTATTTTTTTTCATTTTACATGCCATTATTTAGTATTAATTAACTTTTATTTACATAATGGTGTGTAGCAGACTACTTCAGAGGGCATGATGAGTAAAATTATTTTTAGTAGTCATATTTTTTCATTCTTGTTGTTTATAAAGACCAAAAAGAAAAATCTGACCTTTTAGTCAACTGTAGAGTTTTAAAGGACGAATAGAAAAACCATGTAATTTGTCCCATTTTTCTCCATCTAGATTGATATACAAGGAGCTAGTGCAGTTTTAGTAACATGGAAGGTTTAAGATAAGCTTTGAGGACCACACCCACAGAAAGCATTGCTATTAGACAGCTTTTTAACTTTCCCTGAATAATGTAAGACAAACTAGTTGATAAGGAAAAAATGCTTAGTGAAATATTTTCAAATATGGTTATGTTTCCTTATTCAGTCCCTCATATGTAATATCTATATTTATTCTTGGTTTCTATAAGAAAAAAATTATACTTTTATGATGTGGAATAAAATGTTATATTCTAACTTATTTCTTTGATAATGGTCTTCGTACTATGTATACATAAATAACATGTATGTATATAGAAATTCCTGTGTGTTTATATTAATATTTATATATTTATGTGTTTATATTTATGTAAATATATATACATATATATTAATGTACATGTGTGTTAAAATATAAAGAATTGGATTCAAATCCCAGCCTAGATTATCACTATGTAACATTAACATAGAATGTGACATTAATTTTTCTTCTAATAATGAGGAATATATAATTAATCCACCATGAAATGGAAATAAGTATTCCCAAAGTAAATGCTAGTTATTATCATCTAGCTTATGATTGTAATGACATGTATTTTTAATTATATTCTGTCTTTGGGTAGATGAAAAATTGGTTTAGTTTTTTTTTTCTGTTTGCTTTTGACTACATAACTGATGTTAATTTTACTTTTAAAGTTTCATGAAGGGTCAGTAGATAATTTCTCTTTAAATTTGCCCCTGGTTTGATCTCTAGTACCAAAATAATAATAATAGTAATAATAATAATAATATAGAGCTGAAATACTCCCATTGCCTATTGCTGCCATAGTTGTAAGGCTGCAGCCCAGGGCTTGACTCATATGTTTGTGGTGATGCTGATGTAAACAAATCATGGTCCTGCCAGCCATAGAATCAGAATGCACATACAATGTCCAGTATGCAATGCTTGATAATAAGCAAATATGTTGTTGGTTTATGTATTTACTATACTATTTATTGTTATTTTAGTGTACTCCTTGTACATTTTAAAGATACTGTAAAACCATATGCATGACAGCAGCAACCTTATATACACTATGGTTGTTTAAGCACAACCTATGTTGCTAACACAACAAAATCTCCTGATAGCACATTTCTGGTAATATATCCCTATCATTAATGACACATGGCTTTACTGACTCACTGTTCATAGTACTTGCTAATACTTGTATTAACATAGAACTAATTTGACAAAAGTTTTGAGAATGTCTTAACTAAAGGCAGCCAGCATTTCCATGAAGAGGTATGTTACTCTATTGTGTTCACTTCCAAATAGGGAGTCTCTTTAATAGAAGAACATATTTTACCTTACTGGTTCATCCTCATAGGATAGGAGAAAATATGGGGGAATATGGGAGGTGCAAGTAGTTAATGATACCATTTGAATATATTTTAGTTCCTAGTCTTAATTTAAAGTAAAGTTATCATAAAGCCCAATAAAATTATTATCTCATCTGGAAAGCAGTGTTGCTACATGATGCCAATGAATGTTAGCTGTCATCAGACATGGAAAAGTTGATTGTGTCTGTTTATGTCCTTCTACATCACGCTGTTAAGAGAATTATTAAAAATCCTTGTGATAACCTCAAGAGTATCATCTCTGAGTTACTCAGTGATAAAAAAAAAAATGCCTTCCTTATATCCCAGCTCCCAGAACTGTTCATTGTGCCTTCTGTATGCTTGTATAGACTTGTAGAATACATGCCTGGTCTTATTTGGATTTCAAGGCTGTCACTTGCAACTGTAGGGCTTATACTACCCCTTGATAAATGTTGTCATTATATATGACTTTAAGAAGCTTCAAATACATTTTAAATAAAGAATAACATTGTTGATAAGCTTAATTTCCACTTCTGAGGATGATTAAGTGTATAAATAAAAATTTTGCTTGAAGCATTTTCAAGTTTATTGCAGTAATGATTTGGCTTGACAGTTGTTGAGTTAAAACTATCATCTTTATTCTAATAAACATTTCTTAGGCAAATTTAAAGAGAAATAAGCTGCTGACACTTTATAAAACTTTAAAAGTTGAATTAAAATCAGTATGTAGTCAAAAACAAATAGAAAAAAGCAAACTATTACTTCACTAAGTTTTAATCTACCCAAAGACAGAATGTAGTTAAAAATGCATGTCTTTAAAATCAAAAGATTGATGATACTAATAATTTTCTTTGTGATACTAACTATTACTTTGTGAATACTTATTTTCATTTCCCAATGGATTAATGACATATTCCTCATTAACAGAAGAAAAGAAAATGGTATATTCTTGATTAATGTTACATAGTGATTAGCTAGGCTGAATTTGAATACAAGTCTTTATATTTCTACAATTCATGTGTTATTTTTGGTATGTGGAAACCCGTCAGTTTTGACTTATATCAAATATTCTTCATCTGATTTTTCAACATTTTCCAAATATTTTTACCCATTCTCATCCTCATACTCCACCTTACATGATAGTTTGCTCCTTCAGGCATTCTGATTTCTAGAATAAATTTAGCGTCTAACATCCACCTCAGTTTTATAAGACCATTTCTGAGTTTCTCAATTGAATATGAAATATTTCTTCTGAATACCCAGAATGAATTTTTATTTTTATTCTCTTATGGCACAGATAATATCTTATTTTTTCCTTTAGTTATTTCCATTTTTCTTATGCCCCAATAAAAATATAAGACTTAATGCTGCAACTATTGCATCATATCCATTTTTGTATCCATTGAGATATATGGCACAAAAGAATAACAGCATTTTATATTTGTAGCTCCCTGTGCAATTTGTAAAATATTTTCAAAGAACATTCCTCATAATATAAAGAGCAATTTTCAGGGCTGGGATTGTGGCTCAATGGTAAATTGCTTGCCTACCACATTTGGGCGCCTGGGTTTGATCCTCAGCACCACATAAAAATAAACTAATGGAATAAAGATATTGTGTCCAACTATAACTAAAAAATAAATATTTAAACAAATAAATAAAGAGCAATCTTCTCAAAATTAGAGTTTTCAAGCCAAAATGATCTACATTCTTTCCATATGCATTTCATCTGCATATGGAAAGCTACCATCAGATTAGGAATTTGATTGACTTCTAAGGAAACTCCCTTGACATCCTACAACTTCATAATAACGGCAGCTTTGTGAAGTAAAGAGAGTAAACACTTAAAAATATGTTTTTTTCTACTGGATTATTAATATCTTAGACATCAAAATGTGAGTGCCTTCTAAATGTTCAAATTTCTGATTACACTATTTATGTAGATTGTTCACTGATTACTCTTGCCAATCATACACAGTAAAGGATTTTAAATTCTTACCAGGGAGTCCAAGAACACTGTGGATGTACAGAGAGTGGACTTTAAGAGGGACTCTAAGAAAGAGGGCTCTGGGCCTCACACTAATTAATAAAAGTTTCCATTTATTTATTAAATATATAAGTGCTTAGAAAAATATCTTATTTGAAAAAAATATAAAATAAAAGGGGAGAGGGAAAGACAGGTAGAAGGAGGAGAAAGGGAGTGAAGAGAAAGAGGGAGGAAGGAGTGGAAAGAGGGAGTAAAGAGAAAAGCACTGACAAGATGAATCTAAGACATGAGGAAGAACAAAAGCTCTCCTAAGATTCCCTGAATAATGCTGGCAGATATATTAAAACTGCTTCACATATATAGTTCAGGTAATAATGGAAATAGGGAGGCCAAAATAAAGGTTCCATGGAGAATATGTCCATTTTTGTATTTTTGAAAATCTGTAAAATGATAATAAGGAACAAGTTTAAAAATTTTAATTGTCCAACTTTAAGGGTTCTGTGATATTTGATACACATATTCAGTGGATAGTGGTCAAATCAGAGGGCTGACATTTCCCTTTCCTTAAATATTTAAACAAATTTGATTAACACATGATAATTGTATTTATTTGTATGATTTGTATGTTACAATATAACATTTGAGTGCATGTATACACTGCATATTGACCAAATAAAGGTAATTGTTTCCATTTCCTTTTCATTTCTTGATGTTTGGATCCTTCAAGATTCTCTTTTGTAGTGTTTCATAAAATATAATAGCAACTCCATTATGTTATACAACACTAGAACTTATTAGATTGATCTAACTGTATTTTGGGATCTATTATTCAGTCTCCTTCTATTTCCTCTCACCACTCCTGCTTTTTAGTAATCTCTATTTTATACTCTGATAAACTTTTTAACATTCACATGTCAGAGAGATCACATGGTACTTATCTTTCTCTATCTGACTTATTTCTCTTACCATATTGATCTCCAGATCCATTCATTTTGCTGAAAATAATAGAATATCATTCTTCTAATGAATTAATGATATTCCATTGATACATTTCTTGTATCTGTTTATTTGTTAAAAGGGCATCTAAGTTGATTCCATATTTTCACTAATATGAATTGTGCATCAATAAACATGAGGCTGCAGTGTCTTTTTGGTTTGTCTCTGATATCATTTGTCTCTTTTGATATCATTTGTTCTTTGGATCTATATGCTAAAGAGGGCTAGCTGGATCACATGGTGGTTTTATTTTGAGGTTTTTTAATTAGCTGTATTCTATTCTCCATACTAACTGCACCAATTCACAGTAACAGGCGTATTAGGGTCCCCTTTTCTCCATATTCTCACCAGAATTTTTTTGGACTTTTTGATACTAGTTTAATTAATTCCAATTTAAGTGGAAAGTTATCTCATTGTGGTTCTGATTTGCAATTACCTGAAAGCTAATGAAGTTGAACATTAGTTTTCATACATTTGTTGGACATTTCAATTTTTTTCTTTTATTCATATTCTTTACTCATTTTAAATTGGTATTCAGTTCAAGTTCCTTATGTATTTTGTATATGAATCCTATGCTGATGAATAGTTTGCAGAAGTTGTTTCTCCTTTCTATAGTTTGTCCCTTTAATATGTTGATGTTTTCCTTTGCTGTGCAGAAGTTTCTTACCTTGATATCATCCTATTTGTTTTTATTGCTTTGGTTTCCAACACTTTTGGGGTCTTGTAAAAAGAAATCACTGCCTGTACTGCTGTCTTGAAGTGCTTACTCCATGTTTTCTTACAGTAGTTTCATATTTTCAGGTCTCACAGTTAGGTCCTTGATGAATTTTGAGTTTATTTTTCTACAGGGTGCGAGATAGGAGTCAAGTTTCAATCTTCTGTGTGTGGATATTTTTCAAGCACCATTTATTAAAGAGGCTGTCCTTTCTCCAATATACCTTTTTGGCACTTTCCTCAGGAGTCAATCAGCTATAATGTATGGGGTTATTTCTAGGATCCCTATCTGTTGAATTGGTCTCTATGTTTTCAATACCAATAGCTTGCTGTTTTATTTGCTACAGCTTTGTACTGTATTTTGAAGTCAGGTAGTGTGAGGCCTCTAGCATTTTTGTTTATTTTTTTGTTCCAGATTGCTTTGGCTATTTGGGGTTTTTTGGATTCTATATAAATTTTAGGATTCTTTTCTCGAGTTCTCTGAAGACAGTCATTGGTATTTTGATAGTTATTTGATGGGATCACTAATCACCCTGGGTAGCATGGATAATTTAAAAATATTAATTATTTCAATCCATGAACATAGGAGATCTTTTCAAAATTTTCTGACCTCTTTATTTTTTTTTTGATTAGAACTTTGTAACTTTCATTATAGAACTCTTTCATTTCCTTGGCTGAGTTTATGTCTACTTATTTATTTATTCATTTTACTGCAAAAAAAGTGTTACCAATAATTCAATATACAATTTCACTAAATTCATTTATCAGTACTATTAATTTTTAGGTTTTTCTATCCAAAGAATCATATCATCTGGAAACAGGGATAATGTGACTTCCTCCCTTCCTATTTGAAGTTTTTTCTTTCTTTGTTTCTCCTAATTTCTCTGGCTAAGTCTTCCAATACTATGTGAAATAAAAATGATAAAAGTGAGTATCCTTGTCTTGTTAAAGCTTTTAGCTTTTTCTCATTCAGTATGATGCTGGTTACTTGTTAGTGTTTCTATGCAAAACCTGTTACAGAAAAAGACTAAATTGTGGATACTAAGAGTTAACTTAATTGCTATTTCTGACTGCTTATTAATTTTCAGGAAAATAGAAGGGAGAGATAATTATTAGATCCATTACACTATATTCATTTTTGATTTTCCTTTTTTTTTTTGAGTACCAAATATTGAACCTAGAGCCTTATGCATGGTCGGTAAGCACATTCCAATCAAAATTCAATTTCTCAATTTCTTGATTTAGAACAAAGCAATAAATTACCCTGACCTTTACAGTGTTTTCTCATTTTTGAGTGATATTAGAGCTTTATATTCCTTAGTTTAAGGATTTATTTTTAGTCATTCATTGTATGCCTGTATTACTAATGGATGTAGGTGAAGAACAGGCATATTTAATCTGTCCTTGGAAGTTGATGTTAGATGCAACAAGAAAGAATGGTGAACTCTATTGTTACCAACACAGAAAAAAAAGAGCCTGATGAACTTTGCTTGTCTAATTCCCAAGAGAATGTGGCTTAGAATTTTGAAATGCCAACTATGAATCAGCAGTACTGTTGTTAATGTGTATTCTAGAGTGAGACTGGGCTCTAATTCTAATTCTACATCCTACTTACTTATTTCATGCTTCAGCATTACTATGTGTAAGGAGAGGATTGTGAATATTTTTCTCATAGTGTTGCTGACTGAATAAGGAAGCCCATGACAGAAGGTTAGAAAAGTAACAGAACACATTTCGTTTTTTTTTTAATTTTTTTATGACAGCAGAATGCATTACAATTCTTATTACACATATAGAGCACAATTTTCATATTTCTGGTTGTATACAAAGTATATTCACACCAATTCATGTCTTTTTACATGTACTTTGGATAATAATGATCATCACATTCCACCATCATTTATAACCCCATGCCCCCTCCCTTCCTTTCCAACAACTCTGCCCTATCTAGAGTTCGTCTATTCCTCCCATACTCCTTCTCCCTATCCCAGTATGAATCAGACTCCTTATATCAAAGAAAACATTCGACATTTGTGGGTTTTTTTGGGGGGAGGGGGATGGCTAAATTCAGTTAGCATTATATTCTCTAATTCCATCCATTTACCTGCAAATGCCATGATTTTATTTGCTTTTAATGCTGAGTTATATTCCATTGTATATATATGCCACCTGTTTTTATCCATTCATCTATTGAAGATCATCTAGGTTGGTTCCACAGTTTAGCTATTGTGAATTTTTGTGCTGCTATAAACATTGATGTGGCTGTGTCCCTGCAGTATGCTGTTTTTAATTCCTTTGGGTATAGACCGAGGAGAGGAATAACTCGGTCAAATGGTGTTTCCATTCCCAATTTTCCAAGTAATCTCCATACTGCTTTCCATATTGGCTGCACCAATTTGAAATCCAACCAGCAGTATAGGAGAGTACCATTCTGATTGGAGTGAGATGAAATCTTAGAGTGGTTTTGATTTGCATTTCTGTAATTGCTAGTGATGATGAACAGTTTTTCATGTATTTGTTTATTGATTGTATATCATTTTCTGAGAAGTGTCTGTTCAGGTCCTTAGCCCACTTATTGATTGGGTTATTTGTTGTTTTGGTGTTTAGCTTTTTGAGTTCTTTATATACCCTAGAGATTAGTGCTCTATCTGATATGTGAGGGGTAAAGATTTACGCCCAAGATGTAGGCTCTCTATTCACCTCACAGATTGTTTCTTTTGCTGAGAAGAAACTTTTTAGTTTGAGTTTATCCCATTATTGATTCTTAATTTTAATTCTTGTGCCACAGGAGTCTTATTAAGGAAGTTGGGGTCTAATCACTCATGATGGAGTTTAGAACCTACTTTTTCTTCTATTAGATGCAGAGTCTCTGGTTTTATTTCTAAGTCCACTTTGAGTTCAGTTTTGTATGTGGTGACAGATAGGGGTTTAATTTCCTTTTATTGTATATGGATTTCCAGTTTTCCCAGCACCATTTATTGAAGAGACTATCTTTTCTCCAATGCATGTTTTTTGGCACCTTTGTCTAATATAAGATAATTGTAATTTTGTGGGTTAGTGTCTGTGTCATTTATTCTGTACCATTGATCTACCAGTCTGTTTGGTTGCCAATACCATGCTGTTTATGTTACTATTGCTCTGTAGTATAGTTTAAGGTCTGGTATAGTGCTGCCACCTGCTTCACTCTTCCTGCTAAAAATTGCTTTAGCTATTCTGGGTTTTTTATTTTTCCAAATGAATTTATGGTTGCTTTTTATATTTCTGTGAGGAATGCATTGGGGTTTTGATAAGGATTCCATTAAATCTGTATAGTGCTTTTAGTAGTGTGGTCTTTTTATAATATTAATTCTGCCTATCCAAGACCAAGGTAGATCTTTCTATCTTCTAAAGTCTTCTTTGACTTCTTTCTTTAGGGTTCTGCAATTTTCATTATATAGGTCTTTCACCTCTTGCATTATGTTGATTCCCAAGTGTTTTTTTTTTTTGAGGATATTATAAATGGGGTAGTTTTCCTTATTTCCCTTTCTGAGGATTTGTCACTGATATACAGAAATGCCTTTGATTTATGGGTATTGATTTTATATCCTGCTACTTTGCTGAAGTAATTTACTAGTTGTAGAAGTTTTCTGGTGGAATTTTTAGGGTCTTCTAGGTATAGACTCATATCATCAACAAATAGAGCCAATTTGAGTTTTTCTTTTTTTATGTATATCCCTTTAATTTCTTTCTTCTGTCTATTTGCTCTGGCCAGTGTTTCAAGAACTATTTAAATTTTAGAAGTGGTGAAAGGGGGCATCCCTGTCTTGTTCCAGTGTTTAGAGGAAATGCCTTCAATTTTTCTTCATTTAAATGATGTTGGCCTAGGGCTTAGCATAGATAACCTTTATGATATTGCAATACGTTCCTGTTATCCTTAGTTTTTCTAGTGTTTTGAACATGAAGGGGTCTGTACTTTGTCAAATGCTTTTTCTGCGTCTATTGAGATGCCATATGATTCTTGTCTTTAAGTCTATTGATGTGATGAATTACATTTATTGATTTCCATATGTTGAACCAAACTTCATCCCTGGGATGAATCCCACTTGGTCATGGTGTACAATCTTTTTGATATGTATTTGCATTAGATTTGCCAGAATTTTATTGAGAATGTTTGCATGTATGATCATTAGAGATATTCGCTGAAGTTTTCTTTTTTTGATGTGTCTTTGTCTGGTTCTTGAAGTGAAGTCTGCTATAATTTTCCTTTTCCCTCCTATATAAATATTTGTTTAATCTTTTTGTTTTATTTAGGTTCTTTTGAAGATTTTTCTCTTTGTCTTTTGTTTTTTAAAGTTGAATATGGTATGGTTAGATAAAAATTTGGAGGGGTTTTCCTGTTTTGTCTCTGAATGTCTTGTATTGATAGTACTGAACTTTCTTCTTGGAAGCAAAGCTACTGATTCCATCTGAGTTAAAAAGGGGTCTTCACACCTGAGAAAAGCATGGAACTCTACTGTAACAAGATTTCTGAGATCTGTCTTGATGGGCCCACCTAGGACTATACTATGATTGACCCTCTCCCAGTAATGGGGAGCCCCTAGTTAGGGACCTGGGGTCATAGTTGCTGGTGCATTGCATTCTTTCTTTATTCAGCCATCACTGGTCTCTGTCTTACAGTTTCCCTATTTCTCCCTTATTAATTTTCAGTGCTCCCCTTTGATGACTCACCCTACATGGAGTTATTCATGTTGTCTTAATTATTCTTTGTGAAGTAAAAGGATATCCCTGGGCATCTTTATTCAGCTATCTTGGAATCTCCTTGATTTATTATATGTGTGTGTGTGTCTGTAATACATATAGTTGAGGTGTTTCATTACATACAATTTTTAAATTTATTTTTCCTTCTTAATATTTTGTGTATTGCTTATGCTTTTAATATCATTTATCCTTCAAGTTTTTAAATTTTATGGTGTCATGATCTATATATGAAATGTCCCCCAAAAGATCATTTATGAGACAATGCAAAAATGTTCACAGTTGAGATGACTGTGTTATGAGAGCAGTAACTTAATCAGTGGATTAATCTTCTGGAATGAATTAACTAGAAGGTAACTATAGGCAGGGAAATTATGACTGGAGGAAGTAGTCACCGGGCACCTGTCTTCGAGATTTATATTTTGTCTCTAGCACCTCATTCTCCTTCTCTTTTCTTCCTGGATGTCATGAACTGGATAAACCTTTCTCCACCATGCCCTTCTGACATGATATTCTGCCTCATTTCAGACCCAGATGTACGGAGCCAGCTGACCATGTACTAAATCTCTGAATCCATTAGCCAAAAAAATGCTTTTTATTCTCTAAGTTGTTCTTGTCAGGTAGGTAAGTCACAGCAACTGATAGCTGACTATCACATAATGTAGTTTATTATTATTATTATTATTATTATTATTATTATTATTATTACTATTATAAAAGTAGTATGTAAAATTCTGCATGTTTATGGGGTACCATGTGATGTTTTGATGCATATGTGTGTGTGTGTGTGTGTATGTGTGTGTGTTCTGATCAGGATAAATTTATCATTCTCCTCAAGTATTTATCATTTTTTTGTAGTAAAAAAGTAAGAATACTTTCTCTAGATGTTTTGAAATATATAGTATAATACCAGTATAGTCATCCTACCATGGAATAGAACATCAGAAATTATTTTTAACTAAATATCACTTAATAACTGTTGATGATCTTTTCCTGCCCTTCTTCCCCTACAAATTTTCCTAGCCTCTGATAACTGAGACTCTATTGCCAACTTCCAGGACTTTTTTTTTGACATATGTTGAGTGAGATCATGTGGTAGTAATGGTTGTATGCCTGACTTATGTTATTTAACATGATGACCATCAGTTCCATCCATGTTGTATGTTTGCTGTTCTTGAACATATCATGCTATAATAAGCTTTATAAAAACTGTTGATGTTTTGTTCTCATAATTTCAAGCTCTTTATTGGTTTCTAATGATCAATTTATAAATGTTATTTCATCTATACACTTAACCTCAAGAATCTTACAGTATGCTTGTTCATTCACATGTCTGATTCTAGTCATCATCTCTTTAGTTTCATGTGTAAATATAATTTATATTTCATGAAAATAGATTTTCATTCTTTGAGAATAGATAAAGGGTCAAGAAATCTGCATTTTCTTTGCCTTCAAAGGACATTTAAAGCAAATTAATATTGATTGGCATTATTTATGAAGTCCCTAGACTTAAGTAGTCAGTACCACTTGGAAGGAATTTGAATGAAGTTAATACAGTTGAAATCTTCTTTCAATATGTTGTCATCTACCCTATCTCACTGTAGTTTGGACATTTGCAAATGAAAATAATGTTTTTCTTCTGATAGTAATCAAACAAAATTATTTTAAAATAAACTCCTTGTGTTACTTGGATTAAAATCCCAATGACATTTCTTGTAGAAATAGATAAAGCAATCATGAAATTCATATGGAAAAACAAAAGACCCAGAATAGCAAAAGCAATTCTAAGCAGGAAGTGTGAATCTGGAGGTATAGCGATACCAGAGTTCAAACTGTACTATAAAGCAATAGTAAGAAAAATAGCGTGGTACTGGTACCAAAACAAGCAGGTGGACCAATGGTACAGATTAGAGGACACAAAAACCAATCCACAAAATTACAACTTTCTTATATTTGATAAAGGGGCTAAAAGCATGCAATGGAGGAAGGATAGCATCTTCAACAAATGGTGCTGGGAAAATTGGAAATCCATATGCAACAAAATGAAACTGAATCCCTTTCTCTCGCCATGCACAAAAGTTAACTCAAAATGGATTAAGGAGCTAGATATCAAATCAGAGACACTGTGTCTGATAGAAAAAAAAGTTGGCTACGATCTACATACTGTGGGGTTGGGCTCCAAATTCCTTAATAAGACGCCCATAGCACAAGAGTTAATAACAAGAATAAATAAATGGGAATTACTTAAACTGAAAAGTTTTTTTCTCAGCAAGAGAAACAATAAGAGAGGTGAATAGAGAGCCTACATCCTGGGAACAAATTTTTACTCCTCACACTTCAGATAGAGCCCTAATATCCAGAATATACAAATAACTCAAAAAATTAAACAATAAGATAACAAATAACCCAATCAACAGATGGGCCAAGGACCTAAACAGACACTTCACAGAGGAGGACATACAATCAATCAACAAGTACATGAAAAAATGCTCACCATCTCTAGCAGTCAGAGAAATGCAAATCAAAACCACCCTAAGATACCATCTCACTCCAGTAAGATTGGCAGCCATTATGAAGTCAAACAACAATAAGTGTTGGCGAGGATGTGGGGAAAAGGGTACACTTGTACACTGCTGGTGGGACTGCAAATTGGTAAGGCCAATTTGGAAAGCAGTATGGAGATACCTGGGAAAGCTGGGAATGGATCCACCATTTGACTCAGCTATCGCCCTCCTAGGACTATTCCCTGAGGATCTTAAAAAAGCGTAGTATAGTGATACTGCCACATCAATGATCATAGTGGCACAATTCACAATAGCTAGACTGTGGAACCAACCTAGATGCCCTTCAATAGATGAATGGATAAAAAAAAAATGTGGCATCTGTACAAAATGGAGTACTATGCAGCAATAAAAATGACAAAATCATAGAATTTGGAGGGAAATGGATGGCATTAGATCAGATTATGCTAAGCAAAGCTAGCCAATCCTTAAAAAACAAATGCCAAATGTCTTCTTTGATATAAAGAGAGCAACTAAGAACAGAACAGGGAGGAAGAGCATGAGGAAAAGATTAACATTAAACACAGACGAGTGGGGGGAGAAAAAGGGAGAGAGAAGGGAAAACATATGGAAATGGTAGGAGACGCTCAATGTTACACAAAATTACATAGAAGAGGATGTGAGGGGAAAGGGCGGTGGGGGGACAAGGGAGAGAATTGAACAACAGCAGATGAGGTAGAGAGGGATGATGTGTGGGGAGGGGAGGGGGGATAGTAGGGGATAGGAAAGGTAGCAGCATACAACAGTCACTAATATGCCATTAGGTAAAAATGTGAGTGTGTAACCGATGTGATTCTGCAATTTGTATTTGGGGTAAAAATGGGAGTTCATAACCCAATTGAGTCAAATGTATGAAAGATGATATATCATGAGCTTTGTAATGTTTTGAACAACCAATAAGAAAAATATAAAAATTAAAAAAAATCTAAGAAAGTAATTACCTATATAAAAATGTTTAATTAATGCATACATTATCCAGATATATATTTAAATTTCTAAAAGAAAAAGATGTACATCTATTTTCCTTTTTTAATCTGTTGTGTTATTCCATAAAGATATAATAAAACATTGTGAAACTAAAAAAAAAAAACAAAATTTTCATCATTTCTAAAATTTTGTATTTATTTGATATTTAAAATTAACTTGCATTTTATATGAACTCCTAAATAAATAATATGTACCCAGTTCTTCTCCTACACCTTACAAGTGACAAGGTAAAGATTTTTAAAAGTTAAAGATTAGAATGAAGAGTTGACCATTAAACCATTAAATTGTGTATAATTCAATACAACTTGTACTTTTCTTTATGCCAAGTACATTCTCCTTCAATGGGTTAGGTCATGTTTTTAATGCCTTATTGGTTTCACTCTATTGACTGCCCTCAGATTGGATTCTATAATACAACTGGCTTGAGACTTTTTCCAGGGAATAACTGGTTTCCTTCCTACCTTAAAACAATAGAAGTGGACAAGAATTCCACTAACACCTGCACTATTCAATGTTAAATTAAACCCCTTTGCAGCATTTTATATAGTGCTTTTTCCCCTCTAATGCTTTGTTGTGTCATTTCTTGATTTTTCAAGCAGTACATAAAACATCTAAAGTGAATGAAAGAATGCATGCCAATGTGTTATAGCCCCATAAAAATGAATTAATTGGTTTCTTTAAGGTAAGCCACTAATACAGCAAAACATACAAAGTTTTAGTGTAAGCTCAATGATTTTAAATAAATGTATATACAATATATTTAAATCTCCTTTAAATTTTTCATATTTCTATTACCTGTCAAAGTTGCTTCTGCCCTTTCCCTGTTCAATCCAACCACCACATCCTCTGCATGCTAGGCAACATTCCTTCTGGTTTGCTTTAGTACTTAGATTTTTTTTCTGTTATACAGTTTAATATCTTTAATACTGACAATTTATAATAGATGATAATCAATGTATAAACAGTTTTATATATTTTGTCTTTGTGATTAATATTTGCTAAAATTCTAGTAATGTTTTAGCTTGATGTGTATAATTTTTTTAGAAATCTATAACTAACTATTTCATATATGCCTATCCTGTTCAAATATAACATTTCCTCAATCTACCCCCACCACACTATCCAAAAATAAATCAAGCATACACTCTCCTGATACTCTCAGTATTTATATTTTAAAAATATTCATCATAATTCTAATTTTACATGTTCTGAGGTAATGCATATTATCCAGATTTGATTCTAAGCTCTTAGGAATAGATACCATTTCAGGTTTGGTAAATTACTGACAAGTAGTAGGTGATTCAAAAAATAGGAGACAAAAGTGCTTTTTGGTTTTTTAAACTTGTTTTGTTTGTCCAAAATTAAGAAATTAAATGGGATCTTACATTTACTTTTAGCTAATCAAAATATAGAGCATATCAAATGTGTCTTGCTTGGAAAAAAGGAGAACAGTAAAACATTATGTCCCTGAAGTACGCCTCCTTATTCCTGAAGAGCCCCTCCTTATTCCCCAAAACCCCTTTGAGTCAAGGGAACAACAAGAGAAATTCTGGACTGCTATGTCCAGATACATACCTTGAAGAAAAAATGACTTTCTTTCAGGTAGCTGGAGATAAGGGCAAGATAGTTTTACATGTAGAGAACTACTTCTTGCATGCCTTCCAAGTTCCTGGAAGTGTCCGTCATATAATGGGACAAAGCAAGCAAAGCTGATGGCTGCTTTGTAGCATAACCTACACACACACCTTCCTGGTGGTAACTGGTGCAGATCAGAACACCACAGAGAGGGAAGTGCTTGTCCAGGTGGCTGCTCCTGTACAAAGGGTAGAGACAGACTGGAGATACTATTACCTGGCAAAGTACTAAAAACACTGTGTAAAGTTAAGATTCATCTGTGCACCCCATTGTGACTGGACTTTTGGCAAAGCACCTGCCTGGCCCTTCACCATAGGGTCTTCCCTATAAGCATTTCTCAATAAATCTTATTTCTCACATCTCATGTCTGAACATCTTATGTCTTTCAGCAACCTATCCCACTGCTCTAGCATGACTGGACTGTGGACATTAAACCAAATAACTTTAATTTGTTCCGAATTTCTTATTTTTATTAGGTAAAGGAACCCATCTTTGTAGTAATAATGGGAATTTAGAAACCAAAAATCTACTTTAGGGACCCATATATGATAAAGGCAAAAATTGAGAACTTGTCATAAGAGCAGAGCAAAGATAGAAACATACATCATGAGTATCCAGACCAAAGTTTTATAATACACAAGTAAGCATACACCATCATTAAGTTATACTGATATTTGAAAATTTTAATATATTTAAAAATTAATAAACTTTCAAATATATTTACAAATATATCTGTTATGATTTTGTTGTGAGGTATCCCCCCAAATCTCATGTGGGAAACAATGCAAGAAGGTTCAGAGTAGAAATGATTGGCTTCTGAGATTCTTAACCCAATCAGTGATTTAATTCCTTGGTAGGGATTCATTGAGTGCTAACTCAAGTGGTGGGATGTGGTTAGAGGAGGTGGAAATTAGAGAGTGGCTTCCACATATTGCTATCTGGCAAGTGGAGACTCTCTGTCTCTGCTTTCTGATCATCATGTGAGCTGCTTCCCTCCGCCATGTTCTTCTGCTATTACCTTCTGCCTCACCTGGAGCCCTGAGGAATGGAGTTGGCTTTCTATGGACTAAATCCTCTGAAACAGTGAGCCCTCAAATAAATTTTCCCTCCCCCTACAGTTTTTCTGGTTGGTTCCTTATAGTCATAATAGAAAAAAACTTACAAAAACAAAGTCAAAAGGCACAGAGTTAAAATATTTATTTTAAAAGAAATCTCTGTTATTATGGCACAGAATAACTCTAATATTTAATCTGAAAAAATCCAAATTCTGGTTTTACTCTTTTTATGTTTCCATATCACGTATTTAATAATTTGCAGAAAATAAGTCAAAGGCAGTTTTTCTTTATGAAAAAAAAGACTATTATATTTAGTCAAATTTGTCAAATTTTAAAGCACATTTTATGCTAACAACATTTGCAATTTATTTAAATCTAGTTATACTAATTCATTTCTTTAATACTTTCTATACTTACTATGCATTCTGAAGTATATTTTTCATATTTTAATCCATATTTTGAAACAATCAGATATTCCTGGCTTTAATACAAAATACTTATTTTTTATCTTTTTTCTTTCACTAAATAAATGATAGGTATATATTATAGTGTATTCATACCCTGCTGCATAATTTATATTTCTTCCAAATGAACAGAATGGAATACAACCTGAACACAGGTTTTTGTTTTTATTTGTGTTTGTTTTTAATTTAAGGACATAAAATCATAGAATAAATTGTTTATGAATGTAATTCAACACTTTTTTATCAAGGGATATTTGTCCATCTTTATAAGATACATTATGGAAATTTGATCATGTACATTATGCGTAATAATAAAATCAGGGTAATATGTGCATCCATCTCTTCAAACTTTAGTCATTTTTATGTATTTTGAGTTTTGTACTCTCATTTTCCAAATATATCTGTGAAATATTTCCAAAGAAAAATAGGTCAACAGTGATAATTAGTGATAGATATCATAGATTGTTTTAATCAATAGTTACCCCACTGTGCTATAGAAAACCAGAAATAATTCCTCCTCTCTACCTGTGTTTTTGTGTCTCTTATTTAATGTCTTTCCATCCCTCCTTCTCCCTGTCCTTTCCAGTTTCTAGTGACCACTGTTCTATTCACCTTTCTGGGATCAACATTTTAGTTTCCACAAGTGACTGAGATCATGTGGTATTTGTCCTTCTGTGTGCTTCATTTGCTTAGCATAATCACTTCAAGTTTCATCCATGTTATTTCAAATGACAGGATATGTTATTCTTTATGGATGAATAATATTTCATTGTGCACATGGACCACATTTTCTCCCATTCATCCAATAATGGAGCATCTTGGTTGATTCCATTTTTTAGGTATCATAAACAGTATCAAAGAAACATGAGAATGTAAGATTCTCTTTGGTACAAAAATTTCATTTTATTTGGATGTACACCCAGTAGAGGAATTGCTGGATCATATGGTAATTCTATTTTTAATTTACTATTGACTCTCCATGATGTTCTCTATAACATCTGTACTAGTTTACATTGCCACCAGCAGTATGTATGAGTTCTCCTTCCTCTGCATTCTTGATAGTTTTTGTTAATTTTTGTCTTTTTGATAATAACTTTTCTAACTGAGGTTAGATACTATCTCACTTTCATTTTAATTTGCATTTCTCTGATGATTAGTGAGGCTTATCTTTTATTTTTATTTCATGTACTTGTTGGCCATTTTTATGTCTTTTCTGAGAAGTATTTATTCTCTTCTTGAGCCCAGTAGTGTGTTGGCTTATTTGTGTCTTTGGTGTTCGGCTTTTTGAGTTTTTTATATATTCTGGATATTAATTCCTTGTTAGATGAATGGTTTGCAAATATTTTGCCCCATTCTCTGGATTGCCTCTTAATTATGTTTATTGTTTTCTTTGTTTTACAGAAGCTTTTAGGTTTCATGTACTCAACTATTTTTATGTTTTATTTTTATGTTTGTTGCCTGCACTTTTGGAGTCCTGTCTAAAACATTATTGCCAACATTAATGTCTTGAAGTGTTTCCATATGTTTTCTTATAACAATTTGATAGTTTCAGGATTTACATTTAGGACTTTCATCTATTTTATATTGATTTTTAAGTATAGTGATAGGAAAGGTTTTAGTCTCATTTTTCTACATATGCAAAGAATATTGTAAGAGTGAACTCTTGAAATGGGGGTAATTATAAGTGCTCTTAGATAAATAAAATATTTTGTTATTTATAATAATTCCTAGAAATAATGTAATTTGCTTCATCCATAAAATCAATATAAGAATTCTAAAGTTCAAGTCATGATAAATAATCCTTAGTCATATACAAAATAGAGTATCATTTAGTATGATAAAATTAGGAAAAAAACATGAGTTGTTTTAAAACACATAATAGTAACTGTAGTTTTGAAAAAGTCCTTTTATTTATCAAATATATCAAATGAGCATTCATACATAAATTACAAGCTTCTGCATTCATAAATAATTTGGGAGGGTTTGCTGGGGATTGAAAGAGGGGCACTTTGTCATTTACCATTGAGCTATATCCACAGTCCTTTTTATTTTTAATTTTCATTTAGAGACAGAGTTTTTCTAAGTTGCTGAGAATCTTACTATGTTAGTGAGGCTGGCCTTGAACTTTAGATCCTTCCGTTCAGACTCTCCCAGTTGCAGGGATTATAGGTAAGCACCACCACGCCTTCCTCATAAATTAAATTTAACTATTCTTTTAACTATGCTCAGACATTCTGATTGTTCCACTGTTTTTCTCACTTGTATTAAAGTCCAAGGCCATTTTTTTAACTTAATGAATTTTAAACCCCCCCCCCCCAATACAGAGCTAATTGGGGGTAGGGAGATCTGTCTAAGAGTCAAAAAATGAAAGACTTCCTCTAATAGTCATGGCAATTCAAATTGCTCTTATTGAAAATATACTAGTTAAAGAGATTTGCATATGAATTAGGATTGTTACATGAGATCTTGGAGACATAAGCTTTCAGTCTGGAGGAAATATAGTGTTAAAAGACTACATGAGAACTGCAATTATCAGTAAGAATTATATTTGTGGGCTGGGGTTGTGGCTCAGTGGTGGAAAGCTTGCCTAGCATGCCTGAGGCACTGGGTTCAATTCTCAGAACTGCATATAAATAAATTTAAAGGCCCATCAACAACTAATATATATATATATATATATATATATATATATATATATATATATATATATATATATTGTGAAACCACACGTCTCTAGAACTTGACCAAAGGCATCATCAACTTGTGATTCTAAGAAACCCCAGGTTTGGAGCCTAGAGCTGGATAAAAATAAAATTAAATTAAGAAAAGTTTCCATGGAGCACAAACAAAACACTGAAATATGTCCTTTTCAGTTTTGAAAAGGTGAATGGATGTAAAATTTGTCTAAAGAACACTGATAGATCATGACATTTTGAAACTGTCAACTTCTAATCTAACTTGAAGCCTATTTATCTGATGTCTATTTGTCTGCCTTCTGCCCTTTGAACTTCATCTTATAAACCAAGGGCCAGTAAAGTACAATCAGGCTAAATCCAGACCAATATCTGTTTGTGTAAGTAAAGTTGTGTTGAACAGTCTCATTCATTCCCTTATATATTGTCTATTGATGTTTTCCTTTGACAGTACAGAACTGAGTAGTTGCAGCAAAAATTGTGTTTGGCCCCCAGAACCTAAAATATTTACTCTGTGGCCTATGGAAGCATTTAACAAATCTTGTTAGAGACGTAGACTTGTAGACAATAGGCAGACAGGGGGGATGATTAGTAGCAAATAAATAATTTAAGATCCTCACAAAGGAACTTGTCTACAAATTTGACCAAGTGACCGAAAAGTCTGGGACATTCTTTTCTCAGGACAAAGAAGGAAACCTAATACTGAAGACTCTACATTATAATCGAAGTGCCAGTTTTACATAAAATTTACTTTAAATTCATGGGCAGCGGTAGCTTGAGCAGGGAGAAAACCAAGGTTCTCAGATGTTCACATAATATAGAATCAAAGTCCCTGTCACTGTTGATGAGGAATTTGACAAATCTTGTTGGAGTCTTATCTTGGTAAACTTCACTATCATAACACTAGCAGGAACACCCTGGTGTTAGGTTTATCTGTTTGCTACAGAAAAGAAAAAGGCAAACCATGGAGAACCATAATGGTTCTCAAAAGGAGGAGTCTTGGCACTGGAATAAGTCATGGGATGATCTTCACAGGGATTTTTCTTATTTTATAGAATAAGAAGTTACTGGAAGAATTGTAGTCTTATCTTTAAAATAAATATGTCACTGTGGAGTTACTATTTGGTCAGTTGGTCTATATTTTAGCTTGGAACAACTGAATAAACCAAATGTTATTTAGTTTAATAATTTCTGAATACACTGGTGTTAAGAGAGTTTGAGTTTAGATGGTTAGTTTCCAAGTCTTTTTTTGATATGTTTTACCTATTTTGTGAGTAATAAAATATTTTTGAAAATATAATCTCAAGGCTAAATATAAGAACCTGCATTGTAATAATAAGAACATATTCAGGTTAGTGAGAAGAATATGCAATTGATAACTTTGGTTCAGCTTAGTCTTTATTTTCTATAAGATGTTCTTTTGCTTGGTCCAGGAACAAACACTGAAAAAGTTAAGGTGAAACAATGTAATGCTGAATACTTCTGTCAAATTTTTTCTCCTTTTTCCTATCTGACATTCTCAGATTTATCCCACTGCTTTCTCATTTAAATTCCAGAAGAATTCTCAAATATCTTTCTAGATTATCACCTCAACATGAACATTTCTTATATACAACTTAATTTTTATAGCCCTTAATCATCATCATGTGACATGGCATGTTATTTCACTTATTTCTTTAATTATTGGTGACCCCCTATTGTGGTGGGCAGAATTATATAAACTCCCACCATTTCAAGATTTCCATCTGCTGTTTAATCATTTAAACACTAATCTATGTACTTACGGCTGTGAAGGGATTTTATAAAATGTAATAAAAGTTTCAAGTCAGTTGACCTTAATAGAATACCCAAGCAGGTTGAATTGACTGGATCATCTTATCTTAGTATTTTAAAAAGGAGTTTCCTCCTGCTGACAGCTAAAAGGAAGGTCAGAGACTTTAGAAGTATAAGAAACTTTCCATTTCCCTTCAGGCTTTGGAGATGGAATGGACCATGCACAGTGAACAGCCCCAAGGCTTGAGCAGGATCTTGGCTTATGACCAACAGGAAACAAAGACTTCAGTCTCACATTATGAGGAAATAAACACTGCCAAATACTGGATGATCTTGTAAGATGATTCTTTCCAAGATTTCAGGTAAGATTCTAACTCTGCCAACATCTCAGTTTCATTATTGTAAGAATCTAAGCCAAGGGCCCAGACAAGGCCAATCAAATTATTGAACTATGGTTTGTGCTATTTTCAGCTGTTAAGAGAATAGGAATCCTTCCCTCCCCCTATTTTGTTCAATATTATATTCTTATTGTCCAGAATTGTGGCTTGCTCATGAGCATTTCTAAAATAATTGCAATTAGTATATTAAACACTATACATGGTGTGAGACTTACTCTATTTATCTAAATTCAGCTATGTAAAAGGTTAAGATTAAAACACTGAAGAATCCATTAAAAAATCCTCCATAATCTGAGAAAATATTATCAAAAACTTAAAAAGATATCAATGATGCGCTTTGCAAGTGTTTACATTTTTTTTAAAGATGAATTGATTACTAGACACTGAATACATAATTTAATTCATGTTTTAGTGCACTTTATGTGACACAAATTAATTTGCAATAGAGGCAGGAAACCTATCTTGAAGGTAATTAGTCATGGTCAAGTCTTAATTATCTTCTTAAATAGGAAAACAACAGGCTTATAAAGATATCTGCAATGGTATTCTTGAGTGGTACTGTCTCTTATATGTTCATATTTTTTTCACTAAAGTAAAAATTGTATAAATATATTTGGGATAAACACGAAGAGGTTGAAATAATGATACTCATTATTTAACATTTCCAAACTTTGATGCACTATACATTTCTTCCCAACACTGTGAGGGCCTTTAATCTCTATTTTATATAGAAAGTGAGCTGCAGATATTTAACTAGCTCAAGGTCAGAAAAATTGAACTGGTAAGTTAGATTTCCATATAATTGTACTTCCCAGTTTTCCCAATTCTGTCACAGGGCCAATCAGTGCTGCTTTTGTAGATTAAATAAATGCATAATTATTATGAATATACATGATTGTATATCTATATTTCAATAGTGCAGTGTTTGTAACAGAGATCTATTGATGATGCACAATACATTATCATCATTCTTATCGAAAAAGATTTTATCTTAGAAACTTTGTTAGGAGGATTTGGGTTGTGTAAATCTTAAAGGTAAGAGTCAAATTTGCAAAGCAAATGCAAAAGTGAGTTAACTTTGATCTACAAGAGAACTAACAACCTTCAAGTAATCTTTTCTTGATTAATTGACATTGCCTTTCCTTCCTTCCTCCCTTCTGTCTTTCCTTCATTTCTTCTTCTCTTCCTTTTTTTTCAACATTCATTTATTAAGACCATACTGTGTGTCTGGCAGAGGGCTTAGGTTAAATTAAATATGAGAGACTAGTCCTCCGTATCTTGAGAGCTTTGATGGAAAGATTTGAGGTGACATATTGATGGAGAGCTGAGGCTGGACGATGAGTAGTTCTTGGCCTTGAGAAGGACGTTTTAAAGAAAGAAAAAGAGCAAAAGTGTGGGAATATTCTAGCCTTACAAAATCAACTGCAAAGGGGCTCAAAGCGAAGGACAGTACTTTGTTGCTGTTGTTTTGTTTTAGGAACTAAAAAAAAAAGTGCTTTGTTGTTATATGAGAGTACATTGTGGCGGGGGGAGGGGGGAGGAGGACATGGAGTGACTGATTACAAAGTATGAAATTTGTGCTTGTAATGCCTTCTGGGACACATTAGTAAAATTGAAATTTATGTGGTGCCATTGAAGGGAGTGGGAGTGCAGTATGCAAGGATGTTATTTGCTCATTTAACAATATTCCTTGCAGGTCTGCTTTTTGTACGGTGTGGTAGGTGCTGGGAAATGGTGGAGAAGCTACAAACCTCAATGAATTAATCACTGTCTAGGACCTTTCCCTCATGGAGCTTATTATCTGGATTGATGGTTTGAAAAGGTCGTTCTAGTGTAGCATAAATAATAAATGGTGGCCATGGAAGACCAGAGAGAGGAAACTGGAGTTGAAGCAAATAGAGATGATCGCCTGAGTCAGAGACTCAGGATCTAATAACAAGGTGACAATGATAGTGATGTATTGGATGAAGGAGACATTTAGAACCAACTGCTTTTTGTAAAACTAGCATGAGATGAGAGCATTGACTGCATATTCTCATCCCCGTATTTCGTGTCCTGGCTTAGCAATTCAACTTTGTAATTTTCACCTTTCACAGTCATTGATTTTAAGCATTCTTGGTTTTAAAGTATTCCCTATATATGCTGAGCTCATAATTAGAGCTGAATTTGATGTGGTCAGGTCCTTTTTCCTGACATTTTAAATTCACAAATAAATACTATTCTATGGATAATATTTTGACTTTTTGGATATCTCCTATATAGTTACATTCAATTAAATAAAACATTATGTAATCATGAGTGGTTGGGCAATCTCTTTCTTCCACAATTATCTACCAATCTACTTAAAAATTTAGGCAATAGCCTCTACCCAAAGTGATACCCATGTCAATAATTATTTGTGCCTTTGTTTTCGTACAATTGGATTTTTACGCAGTTTTTGTACTGTGCAATTGATTTTCGCATAAACATATTTTCTCTGTAATATTTTATACATAATAGTTGGTTCTCCCCCAAAGTATTTTCAACAAAAATGTTCAAGTTGGCCTTGGACTGTAGCTCAGTGGCAGAGCGCTTGCCTTGCATGTGTGAGGCACGGGGTTTGATTATCAGCACCACATAAGAATAAACAAATAAAATAAAGGCATGGTGTTCATCTACAACTACAAAAACAAAAAAATGTTCAAGTAGTATTTTTTGGATTTTCTTCTCTTTGAAAGAAAAATTAAATCGCTTCACCTCCTTTTTGTTATTGATTTTGAAAGTTATATTAGTTAATAAAGGGCATAAATATAAAATTAAATTTTTGGTTCTTAGAGGAGTAAACATCTTCAATAATTTAATGATTTTCTAAATGTTAAGGGTAGAATATAACTGTATTTTACAAAACAGTTTACCTTTTCACCATTCTTTTTAAAAATATGGGTCATTTATTTATACCGCTTATTTATAATTTTTCCAAGAACATAATAACTGGGGATATAAAAGGTTTTGATTTTATATTTTGGATTCTGACAGAAACAATTTTTATTCTTAAACTCCTTGACAATTTTTAACATGTCTCTATGACTAATAATTTTAGTTATATGATAACTCTTTGCTATATTTGATGAACATCATGAAGATGGACTGGATCACATTTGTGTTTAACTTTTCTTCTGCTAAGTTTATTTGTTTTAACTTGGAGGTATATATAGTTTTTTATTACAAGTGTTATACATTCAGGCTTCAGTAGCATTGCATTATAAATCATGTGGAATAAGTTTGACAGTTTTAGAGAAAAACGTGTAGAATTATTTCTTCAAATTGTCATAGTCTTAATGAACTTTTGTATAAGCATATGACAGAAACATTTAATTTACTTTACACTTCCTATAGCTGCTCTCATTTCTAATTTGACAGACATTTCCTTAAAAATGTTTCAATTTTATTTGCTTAATTCACTTTCTTTCCCTTTTTCTTTTCTTCTTGTTCTAGCAATACATTTAGCACTGTAGATGGTAGATGGGAAGATTAGAATAAAGATCCTCAGTCAAAACATTCATTTGTCTATTTTATTTTAAATCATATAATTTAACATTTGTATATGTCCATTGCTTAAAAAAGCAAATAATTGGGCTGGGGATGTGGCTCCAGCAGTAGCACTTGCCTGGCATGCGTGTGGCCCAGGTTCGATCCTTAGCACCACATACAAACAAAGATGTTGTGTCCACCGAGAACTAAAAAATAAATATTTAAAAATTATCTCTCTCTCTCTTTAAAAAAAGCAAATAATTAACATAAATTAATAGATTCATTAAAATTAGTATTTAAACAAATTTAACTATTTAGAAGACATCCTTATTCAAGTAAGCAAGCTCTCAAAAATCCTGGGCTTCTCTCTAATTTTTTTTTTTTTTAATATTGCCTTTAACATTTGAGGACAAAGTTTATGAAATGACCCAGAGCTTCACATTGAAAATTTATGGGTATGTTAAAGACACCAAAGGACGAAGCAGATAAACAAATTGTCTTCTATAAGTTTCTATATAATTCGGCCAGAATTCCCTTATAATTTTCAAGAGGTGACTCATGTATGAAACCTATAATTTATGCTTATTATCCATATGCCATAGTTAAATATTTTTCTCTTAATTAGAAGATCTTAAATGTTAATTGTGTGTATTGAGACATATTATTTTTGTAGTCCAAAATTATTTGTATTTTTAATATCCTAAAAAATAGGTCAGTGGCTATTCTCAAAAAAAATTAACAAATGTGGAGTTTAAATTATTTTTATTATTTTTAATAATTTCCTAAAGGTATTCTTTTGGCTATATGCAGGTACAATATAAAATAGGTAAAAAGTGTTGAATAGTTAATTTCGTCTTTATGTCTAAAATTTTATATGGAGAAACCAGTTGTCATTAATTATTCAAAGATTAATATTGTTTAGCTCTGTGCTTCAGATTATTGAACATAGAGAGCACTATGACATTAACAAAGATCACCATTTTTTGTAGGCTTGTCTTAAGTTCCTTTTAATGGCAAGACCATTGTGTTACATGACTACTATATAGGAATCATCTTTTCTTTCTTTCAGTAAATACCCTTTCCAGAATGTCTTAATGAAGTCATTCCCATAGGCTTTCATACAAGATAAGTTAAGATGTGAATGTGAAATGTACAGAAATATTTGTGGGAAATATGTGCTTATGTGTTAAATATAAAGTTTTCCAACAGCACCACTCTTAATTTTTAACACGTAATGATATTTGGTAAAAAAAATCAGTCAACATGAGTCACTAGACATTAAAGATCAAAAGTGATGGAAATATCAATAACATACTTTGACATCCTAGAGAGGTGGATATTTTTTCACATTTATGCCAGGATAAACAAACCACTCTATTTAGTTTGAGTGGAACACAATAATTCTGATGATATATAAAGTAGTGCCAGTTAATTGTCATATTCATCATTCCTAGGAAAATACAGGTGTTTAAAATGTTGTGATTATTATATTACATTGTTCTTTAAATTTTTATTTTTATCTAGCTATATCAAAGGTATCTAATCTAATACTGTGTAGTATACTTGTGGATTTCTTCTAAAGTGAGAAGAAATAATAAAGATGTATAAAATATGAGTTTGAAATACTATTCACTTCTCTGCTACAATTAGTATTTCACTTACTCCGAAATAGAGACTTTATGTGTGGCCACTTATACTCCATTATATTCCTGCTGCAAAATACTCATGTACTGACCCAGCTTCTGAAATGAGCCTTATCTTACAAAACATGATTAGAAGAGGAGGCAGGGGAAATGGCAGAATAGAGGAAGGATATGTTCTGAAGCTCAGAATTCATGCAGTGGATACACTGCCCCCAAGGAAAGTAGGTGACAGAGAATTCACTAAAGTTCAATATCAGAAATATAGAGGCACAGAAATTAGGGTGCTTTGAGCATAGGACAGGAAAAAATCCACCAGGAACCCTGCCAGTAATGCTGACTGTATTGGCTGCAGAGAGGAGGAGAAACTCAAGCAGAAAGAGAGAAAAAAATGAAAAAGTTTGGCATGGGGAAATTTATGACAGAGGGACAGTCTAAACTTACCTGAGACAAAGGCAATGTAGCAAAATAATACATGAAAATTGCTATACCTGCGTAGAGTGTAGAGGTGGGGAGTCATCTTGAAGTAGGTGGTAGCAGGCTTTCTGCATTTTTTATTATTAAACTAAATACTTAGTTCCTATATTGGCATCTATAATGTTACTTCATACTATATACAGAAATACTGGTGGTATTCAATTGCCACCAGTAGAAATCTTATGTTTACAGAAAGGTTTGATATTCCAAAACTGGAAAGAGGGAAAATGCACAGATGTAAGATGAATAATTGAGAAGAAGGATGAGAGAGAACTAGAGTAAAGAAGTAAAGGAAGAGTGAAGGAGAGAACAATAGAATTTGGCTGTTTGCAAAAGTAAAGAAAGGAATAGAATCAAGGGAGATAGGGTAAATATAAGATGCCAATAATAAAAACAACAAAAAACAATATAAAGAAAACCAAGGTCTACTAATCAAAAGCCCTAGTCCTCAAAAGACAGAGTCAACAAAATAGCTATCTTCAAGAAATGAAAGAAATAAGAAATGAGAGACAAATCTGTGTATGTACAAATGTCCATGAACCATTCAGCTCACAAAAGTTAAAAAGAAGAAGGAGTAGTAGGAGGAGGAGGAGGTTGTTGTTACTGATGGAAGATTTGTGATGTTCAAAAATTGAGTTTAATAGTATATGTTGGTTGTCAGTTCCCAATTGTCTTTATTTTTAATGAATTTGTAATTTGTTTTAATCAGTTATATATGACAGTAGAATGCATTTATGCACTTTGATATATCATACATAGATGGGATATAATTTCTTATATTTCTGAGTGTACATGTTATAGAATCATATTGGTCATGCAGTCACATATATACATACAGTAATAATGTCTGTTTCATTCTACTATCTTTCATATACCCACCCCTCCCCTCCCTTCACTTTTCACTACCTAAACTAAGGTAACACTATTCTTCTCTAGTGCCCCTGCCTTATTGTGAATTAGCATCCGCATATTAGAGAAAACATTTGGTCTTTTGATTTTTGGGATTGGCTTACTTTGCTTAGCATGATATTCTCCAACTCCATCCATTTACTGGCAAGTGGTATAATTTCATTCTTCTTTAAAGCTGAGTAATATTCCATTGAGTATATATACCACATTTTCTTTATCCATTCATCTATTCAACCAACCTAAGTTGGTTCTATAGTTTAACTATCATGAATTGAACTGCTATAAACATTGATGTGGCTGCATCAATCTAGTATACTGATTTTAAGTCCTTTGGGTATAAAATGAGGAGTGGGATAGCTGGGCCAAATGGTGATTCCATTTCAAGTTGTCTGAGGAATCCCCATACTGCTTTCCATCGTGGTTGCACCAATTTGCAGTCCCACCAGCAATGTATGAGGGTGCCTCTTCCCCACATCGTCACCAGTATTTATTGTTGTCTGTATTCTTGATGATTGCCATTCTGACAGGAGGGAGATGAAATCTTAGAGTAGTTTTGATTTGCATTTTTCTAATTGCTAGAGATTTTTAACATTTTCTCATATATTTGTTGATCAATTTTATTTCTTCTGTTGTGAAGTGTCTGTTCAGTTCCTCAGCTCATTTATTGATTGGGTTATTTGGTTTTTTGGTGTTAAGTTTTTTGAGTTCTTTTGTATATCCTAGAGAGTAATTCTTTATCAGAGGTGCATGTGGTTAAGATTTTCTCCCAATCTGTAGGCTTTCTCCTCACATTATTGTTTCCTTTGCTGAGAAGAAGCTTTTTAATTTGAATCCATATCATTTATTGATTCTTGATTTTACTTCTTGAGCTTTAGGAGTCTTGTTAAGGAAGTCAGATCCTAGGCCTATATCGTGAAGATTTGGGCATACTTCTATTAGGTGCAGGGTCTCTGTTCTAGTGCCTACGTCTTTGATCCAATTTGAGTTGACTTTTCTTCATGGTCAGAGATAGAAGTTTAATTTCATTTTGCTACATATGGATTTCCATTTTGCCAGTGGCATTTGGTGAATAGGCTATCTTTTATCCAGTGAATGTTTTTGCCCCCTTGGTCTAGTATTGGGTTTGTCTCTGTGTCCTGTATTCTGTACCACGGGACTATAAGTCTATGTTGTGCCAATACCGTGCCATTTTTGTTGCCATAGCTCTGTAGTATAGTTTAAGTTCTGGTACTATGATGCTTCCTGCTTCACTTTTCTTGTTACGGACTGTTTTAGCTATTCTGGGTCTCTTATTTTTCCAAATAAATTTTATAATTGCTCTTTATATTTATATGAAGAATGTCATTGAGATTTTAATAGGAACTGCATTAAATGTGTATAATGCTTTTGGTAATATTGCCATTTTAACAACATTAATTCTGCCTATCCAGGAGCATGAGAGATATTGCCATCTTCTGAGATTTTCTTTTCAATTTCTACCTTTCACCCTGTACAAAAAAAAAAAAAAAAAAAAGCTCAAAGTTGCTCAAAGACATAGGCATTACACCAGAAACAATGAAATTTCTAGAAGAAAACTTAGGGGCAATACTCCAACATTGGCACAGGCACTGATTTCCTTAATAATACTCCTAAAGTTCAATAAATATAGCCATGGGTCAATAAGTGAGATGTCATTAAATTAAAAATACTTCTTCAGAACAAAGAAAACAATTACAAACATGAGAACAGAGGCTATAGAATGGCAGAAAACCTTTGCCAGACACTCTTTCCATAGTAGATTAACAATCAGAATATATGTGAAAAGTGAGGGTAAAATAATCAAAATATATAAAAAAGCTCAAAAACTGAACACCAAAAAACTAATATCCTGCTCAGTAAATGGGAAAATATATAAATAGATTTCTCAAAGGATTAAAAAGAAAATAACTGAAAAAAAGTTTCAACATTTTTAGCAATCAGGGAGATGAAGATGAAAACTCCACAGAGATTTCATCTCACCCCAGTTCAAATGACAACCATCAAGAATACAAATAATAACAACCACTGGTGAAGATGTTGGGGTAAAGTACACGTATACATTGGTGGTGGGACTCTAGCCTAGTACAAGTACTTTGGAAAGTAATTTGGATATTTATCAATAGATTAAAAATGAAACCCCATATCAACTATCTACTCTACTGCTTGAAATTTATCCAAAATAATAAAATCAGCATTCTGTAGTGATACTTGAATACCAATGTTTACAGTACAACAATTCACAATAGCCAAATCATAGAACCAGCCTAGGTGCCTTTCAATAGATAAGTAGATAAAGAAAATGTGGTATCTATACATAATGGAGTTCTATTCAGTTACAAAGAAGAATGAAATCATGTCATTTTCTGGTAAATGGATGTAACTGAAGGACATCAACCTAAGTGAACTAAGTCAGATGCAAAAAATCAAGTGTTTAATGTTTTTTCTTATATCTGTAAGGTAGAGATAATTAAAAGGATAAAAAAATGGGGTCTCATGAAAATAGAAGGGACCTAAATTGAGTAGAGGCTGGAGACCGAGAAGTAGGGAGAAGACGAGAGAGAACGGTGAAGAACTGGGGAATGAAATTGACCAAAATATGCTATGTGCATATATGAATATATAAAAATGGATCACAAGGGAAAAGGGAACTACTGAGGATTGCAAAGGAACAAACTATGTTATATATAATTATAAGTATGTTATAATGAACCCCACTATTATATATAGCTATAATGCACTAAAGAAAACATTATAAATAAGTATGACTAGAGAAGTATAGTTACTGATCATAATGTATTTTATATACAATAGATTCTAGGTAAATAAGATATTTTGTAAATACCACATGTACCAAGAGCCTAAAATGTGTTCGTATCTTTAGACTCTTCAATCTTATTTTTAGAATTGCACCTCAAAACAATGATTTTAAAGAAGAAAGATTTCTTCCAACAGAAAAAAGGTGATTTTTGCAATTCTGGAATCATTCCCAACTGGTTAAGAGTTGGATAGCCGCTCAAAGTGATATTAGAAACATTGAGAAAATAATTTTGCAAATCATGACAATGTTGACATTTTAATGAGTCTTGAAGTAGAACAGAAAATTGTAGAGCACTCCAGTTATCGTTAAGAAATACATATTTATGGGAATACATAGGAAGTGAAGTTGAGATTTTTCTTGATGGCAAAATTATCAGTCAATGTTTAATTTAATTCTGATATTTTGTTGTGTTTTGTTTCACTTCTCTTGTTTTGTGGCTTTCACCAAGCTTTATATTATTTAATAGTCAAGACATGAATTTTGGAGTCTGATAGCTTGAGTTGAGATTTTAGCATGTCTACTTATCAGTTCTGTAAACCTTGGAAAGTGATCATCTCTGCTTTAATTGCTTCATCTATAAAATAAATATGAAAGTCTCTAAACACTAGATCATAGAATTATTATGTGAATTAAATCATGAGTTCCTAGTAGAATACTTAAAAGAATGTTTAGACCATACTTCATGTTTACTATTACTGTTTTTGTGGAACTTCATAATATCAAAGTGATATTTTATAATAAGGTTTGCATTTTTCTGTGCCCAAGCCTTAACCTCTGCTAGTATGCTCTGCAAAGGAAAGGTATTTTCAAAAGTCAATGATGAATATATGACTTGGTGTGCATATAGTGGCATTTAACAGGGAAGAAAATAAAGATGGCAGCCAGTTAAAAATATACTGCCATACTGGAATAAGGTCATAAATATTCAGTCACATATCTCTGTAAGAGAACTACACAACAGACATAAAAAGCACCAATTTTCATTTAGTTCTTTTGTTACTTTCATATTCTGATTATAATGTCCACAAGTCATATAAAAGCACCCTAATAGAGATTTGTATTTTATGTGTCTTTGGATAGGAAGATGTATCAATTCATAATGTACAGATATCATTATTATAGAGTTATCCTCTTGTTAATAAGTTACTTTTCATTATAATTACTTGAAAGTCATAAACATTTCAAATTACTTTGATTATCTCTTACAACCCCTGCCTCCAACTCAGCACATTCAGCTTTTGTGATCTCAGTCCTGTACTTTGGACTCATTAAGTTTCTCCTATTCCAGAAAGTTCCCCTTCCTGTTCTTAAGTCCTGCTTTGCCAGAGGCCTGGTTTCCTTATTTCATGCAGATCTGCCTAAATTCCTCCATATTAGAGATGCATTTAGTGAACACATTAATCCAAGTAGCATCACCACCACTCTATATGGCCTAGTTTGTTAATTTTCAAAACAACATTTAAGTAAAGTCATTACATCTGCTTCCTTGTTTTTTTATCTCCCCCTTCTAGCACACCATTCTACTGAAGCACAAGCATTTTCTGTTTGTTTACTCGTGTGTCACCTTCCCCTATAATATAACACTATCCAATCAGTACATAGTATGCGGCTACGTGAATATGACTGATAAATTTTATTTAATATCTAGATGAAATTTTCATGCAAATTATCTCAAAACTGTGTAACCTGAAACTGGGTAAACTGGCACTTAAATTACAGTAACATCAATAGCACTTCCCAATATTTGTATACCATTCCTGAGAGAGAATCAAGCTGAGTATTATGAATGAATCATAAAGCAACTGTAAGGGTGAGGGGTGAAAATGCATTAAAATAAAAATAAAAATTCAAGATAGCTTCAGAAGCTGAAGAGTAATTTTGTTCCTATTTTGAAGAGAATGAATGAATACAAAATAAAGAGGAAATGACGTTTTATCTGACTTATATCCCGTGTTAAGCACTTTTCTGGTTTGTTTATGATCAGATGTATTCTCAGTTAAAAGACAAGATGATCATATTTTAGTTTATGCTACTACAGTAAGATTTCTTATTATGTCTTCCATTTAAATTGCATGCACTGGGCAAAGGAACTGAAAAATGTTAATGCCTGAATGAGCACTTTACAACAGTCATATTTTATTGTCTTTGTGGCAGAGATTTAAAACAACAATGTAATATTTCTCTCTGAGGGAACACATCATAAATAGAAGAGCTTTTGAGACCACTTCTCATACTAAAGAGCCCTCTTGACTTTCTCTAAGAAATAATGGTGTCATAATCAGAGAATCTCAAGTATAGAAATATAATTATAAATATTATTCCACTAATTCACAACACCCTGAACTCAAAATGAGGCTTTTGTTTCTGAATGTACTCTTTTCATTCCATTTTCTATGCAGAATTCCCATTTCAAACACTAAAGCCCTCCTCAGTGCTGGGAATTCTGAACAACTGAATAATTTTTAATAGTGAATGAAAATAAAGAAATCTTCAAGTTAGTATGCCTTCAGACTACATTCTGAAGCCTTGTCAGGAGGGGTGCCACATGCAGACAGCTCTGTAGAGGGAAAACCGTCTTCACTGAGCTCAATCTTGATGTAGGTTGGCTTTTGGGGGAAGGACTTTGGAGCAACAGCTAGATTCAAGTCTTGAATCTTCCATTCAATACATTCATAATATGTGCTATTACTGGACTTCCCATATCTGAGTTTCTTTATTACTAAATGAGGATTATTAGTAGTTCTTACATGTTCAAGTTGTTTTAAGTATTAACTAGGGAGAAATTTGGGCACTTTATAAGCACATACAAAGTTTGTAATTAAAATTTTTAATCGTTACTACTTCTGTTTAATTTCTCTTTTAGGTTTAAAATATGAGGTGGTTTGAAACGTTCCTTTTTTGATCAACATGTAATAAGTCTACATGTTGTGGCATACAGTGTGATATTTCCACACATGTACACAATGTACACTGATCAAATGAGGTTAATTAGCATTTCAGTTCCTTATCATTCCTTAACATTTAGAGACTTCAAACTCCTTTATTCCAGCTTTCACAAAATACATAATAGGTCATTTAGAAGTTTTTTTGATCATGGGAATTAGGCATTTTATTTAAAATATTTCTATATAATGGTAATCAATTTTATTAAAATAAATATCTTACCTGAACATCACTAAAATTTTAACCATTAGAAATGTGGAGGTCTTCAGTCCTCCATTACCCTTTGGGTGATTTGACAGGATACTCTGGCCTTCTCTATGTGCTCTTAAACATAATTTCTTAGTGATTGTTAGCATTTGGATTTTGAATGTCCTCCAGAGGACTCTGTGTTAAAGGCTTATTACCCAGGGTGTTGCTATTTAGAGATGGTGAAACCTTTGAAAGGTTAACCCTATTGAGAAGTCCTTAGGTCACTGAGGGTATGTCTCCAGAAAGGGGTTGTGGAATTTAAATCTCTTACCCTTTCTATTTTTGCTTCCCAGCCATGAAGTAGGTAGTTTTACTCTTCCACACACTCTTACCATAATGTAGTATCCCAGCACAGAATCAAAGCATGGGACTAATCAGTCATAAACTGGAACTTCCAAAACTGTGAGCCAAAACAAACCCTTTCTATTTTTTTTTTTTATTTTCAATTTACAAGTTAGTTGTTAGGTATTTTGTTACAGTGACAGAAAGTTAACAGTGATATTGGCATGATCACTATAAATACTTACTAACCATACTTAACACTGAGAAAAGTGCTGAGAAGGAAGTGTTAGAGAATATTAAAAACGCTTATGACATAATTGCTATCCTCCAAGGATATTCTCATGAATGAATATAGGAGAATATTTAGAATGTAATTTATTTTTCAGAAGTCAGGCATAGGTTAATTCATTTAACATTTTAAATGTTATTTTTTTAAATATTTGTTCTCACTAATAAATTTTCAGATATATTACCAACACCAAGGCACTCTTTTATGAAACTTAGTAGACAGCTTCCTTATAGAAAATGACATATTTGCAAGTGAAGTTTGGAGGAAACATGCTTTCATTGGAATTTTATTCAATTTTTTGAAGAATAATACTTTGGTAAGTGTCTATGTTACTGAAAACATAATAGGATTGACATTAAGGAAATTTGCATTGTTTATTTTAGTTCTTTACACCTTACTCATAACTTGTACTCATAACTTTCCCTTTCTTCTAAAAGCATAGGTGTATATGCATACATATATACATATAGTCATCTCATGTAAAGTATTCTGAACAGGGAATCAAAATAGTATATTCCTTGAGAGAGGAGCCATAAAATTGTTTTCAAATATAAGCCATATTCAGTGCTTCTGTGACATTCTTAATTAGCTGCAATGGACTAGAGGACCCAGGTAATATTTGTTAATAGTTTTCTTCTCCTAATTGGTTTCCAATTGTGCTTTCCAAATTGGTTTCAAATGGTTGGTGATTTTTCTTTGAATATCATAACAAAGAATACCATTGTAATATGCTTTTGCTATCAATACTCTGCCATATGACATTTAATTTTAATATCTTTGGTACTGTGAGGAAATCTGATTTATAACCAAGTAATCTGTCACAAACTTTTAGGATGGATTTTTCCTGGAGCACTGATTTCTACTTGACTTATTATAATCCCATTGCTTAGAATGTGTCATCACTCCTTTTCCTGGTGACACAAGTCCCATGAGTATTTACCTGTCTGACTTTCAGCAGGATGTTAGACATCAAGCTTTATCAAAACTTTACTTAGCAGCTGTTGCCCAGGTACCTCCCACAGGATTCTTCTAAATTACTTTTAATAATAAAAGCAAAAAAAAAAAAAAAAAAAAAAAAAAACAAGGACTAAAAGGGGAAAAAACATTTAATCACTATACAAACTAGCTTGCACAACATGTTACTCTTATTTATCAAGTTTATTTCTGTATTAGAATATATGCAAGCCACAATGTTAAACCGTACACTTACTATGGTAGCATATTTATGGAGCTTGATATTTACTTTTAAAAAGCCTCAATAAAACAAAACATATTAAAGATGAAATATAAAATAATTAAGCATAATTAATAATATTGTTAAGATTTTAAATGCTAAGTGAATGCAAGTATTCATGTATTTATGTTTGATTCATTCTGTGAAGATTGTTCAATACAGATTATAGAGTTTAATATTAGACCTGGGAAGAAATGACTCATTAAAAAACTCATTAGAAATAGTTTTTTTACTAATCAGAATTTTTAGACATAAGCAAAAAAAAAAAAAAAAAAAAAAAAAAAAAGCCTGGCTAAAGTGAGCTGCCAAGAAAGTGTATTAAAAGATCGCTAGCAAAAAGAATCACTAAAGAGCTGAGTGGGTGAGACTTATAAGGGCAGAATCATATTCACTATCAGGATGCAAACAAGCCTACTCTACCCTGCATGACAGAGGCCTGGAGGCTGCACTGAGTTCCCTGACCCTGACCAGTCTGCTTTGCTCCTAGGGGCTTCCACTGTCAGTAATGCAGACTACTGAGGTCACTGACTCCATATGCAGACAACTAGTATGGGTGGAAACTAAGTGATACTCCACTTGTATGGCTGTGTCTAGGACTTATGGCTGTGAACTAGCTGCAAAATACTACAGAAAAATAAGAGGTATACTTTGCCTCTTCCTGACACAGTGGTCATATCAGATATGGTAGCCAATCTATACAATGCCTTCCCCCTCTGTCCAAATTACTCTTTTTTTAACATTCTATGATTCTGTTTTATAAATAAAATGAATTTATGGGGCTGGGGTTGTGGCTCAGTAGTAGAGTGCTCACCTAGCACACGTGAGGCACTGAGTTCAAACCTCAGCACTACATAAAAATGAAATAAAGATATTATGTCCACCTACAACTAAAAAATAAATATTTAAAAAAAATGAATTTCTGGTGTTAAAAAGTTCCTGATAAGTGGGGTTTCTGAAGTTCTAGTAGTGTTCTCTTTTTCTTCCCCTAAGTGGTGGTAATGTGGGTGTGTTCTCTTTGTGATTATTCATTCAGCTGAATATTTATGATTTATATATAAACATGCATATCACTTTTCTAAAAAAGAAGGAAAAAAATGTTTCAAGATGTGTTCGTTTATTTATATCCAAGCATTTTGAGACAGCAACAACCTTCTTTACAAATTATTTGTTAGCTACATAACATGCATATATCAAAATTTTCTTCTTTTTAAAATTAAGACTATAATTTTTAGAAAATATTTAAGTTTAGAGAAAATTTGAAGAGAAAATACCAAGAGTTTCCACATATGTTGCTACCATTAACACACACACACACACACACACACACACACTCACTATGGGTATCTTACATCAGTAATATGGCACATTTATTTCACTTGGTGAGTCAATATCAATATATTGTATCTTTTTATTTGGGGAGGGGGGCTTACCGGGGATTAAACACAGGGGCACTCAATCACTGAGCCAGCCGTATTTTGTATTTTATTTAGAGACAGGCTCACTGAATTGCTAAACCCCTCACGATTGCTGAGGCTGGCTTTGAACTCCCGATCCTCCTGTCTCAGCCTCCTGAGCCAGTGGGACTACTGGTGTGCACAACCTGGCATGACTTGATGTATTATTTTTAACTGAAGGACATAGTTTGCACTAGGATTCACTATTTATGCTGCATGTCATATAGATTTGTACAAATGTATAGTGATATGTATTCACAATTATAGCTGAATATGCCATTTAAATTTGAAATTGTGTTTATTTTTTTTTAATCCATGCAGTTTGCATAATGATTGTTCTGTTTCATTACTTTCCTGTTGGTTTTATCTCTTTTTTTTTTAAATGTTCTTTTTAGATATACATATCAGTAGAATGTATTTTGACATATTGTACATACGGGGGGTATAACTTATTCTAATTAGGATCCCATTTTTGTCATTGTACATGATATGGAGTTTCTCTGGTCATGCATTCATATGTGAACATAGGAAAGTTATGTCCAACTCATTCTACTGTCTTTCCTATTCCCATCCCCCCTTCACTTCATTCCCCTTTGTCTAATTCAGTGAACTTCTAGTCTTTCCCTCCCTACCCTCCCCTGTTGTGCATTAGCACATATCAGATTTAACATCTGGCCTTTGTCTTTTGGGACTGAATTATTTCACTTAGCATGATATTCCCCAGTTATATCCATTTACTGGCAAATGCCATAATTCCATTCTACTTTATGGCTGAGTAATATTCCATTGAGTATATATACCATACTTTCTTTATCCATTCATCTGTTGTAGGGCACGTGGTTGGGTTACATAGCTTGGCTGTTGTGAACTGAGCTGCTATAAACATTGATGTGGCAATGTGATAGTATGCTGATTTTAAGTCCTTTGGGTATAAACTGAAGAGTGGGATGAATGGGTCAAATGTGGTTCCATTCCAAGTTTTCTAAGAAATCTCCATACTACTTCCCATAGTGGTTGCACCTATTTGCAGTCCTGCTCACAATGTGTAAGTGAACTTTTTCCCTGGCATCCTAGCCAACATTTATTGTTGCTTATATTCTTGATAATTGCCATTCTGACTGGAGTGAGATGGAATTTCAGTGCAGTTTTAATTTGCATTTCTCTACTTGCTAGAAAAGATGAATATCTGTTCATATATTTTTAAATTATTTATTTATATATGACAGCGGGATGTTCATATATTTTTTGATCAGTTGCATTTCTTCATATGTGAAATATTCGTTCAGTTCCTTAGCTCATTTATTGATTTTAGTTATTTCTTTTATTGTTGATAAGTCTTATGAGTTCTTTATATATCTTGGAGATTGATGCTCCATCTGAGGTGCAGGTGCAAAATTTTTCCTCCCTTGTTATAGGCTCTCTTTTTACCTTCTTTTTTTCTTTTTCTCTGAAGAAGCTTTTTAGTTTGATAACATCTCATTTATTGATTCTTGATTTTACTTTTTGTGTTTTAGGAGTCTTTTATTAAAGAAGTCAGTTCCTAAGCAGACGGATTATATAGATTTGTTTTTTCTTCTGGTACATCCAGGGTCTCTGGTCTAATGATTAGTTCTTGAGTGTTTTCCTCTTAAATTTCTTGACCCTGTGACTCATTCATGATCAATAGGATGTGGTACAGATGAGGTTAAAAAATATTCCTTTCAGCTTTCAGTTGGGTCTTTTGGGGCTGTCACTCATGAGTCATTTCATTGGATACCTGACCACCAGAAAGTGATAAACATGAGTAGTCATGTGTGGACTTTGGAAAACAGCATTAGTTGAACGTCCATCTGCTAGACATACCCATTTTCAGTCATGTGTGCAAGCCATTTTGGATATCCAGCCTCAGCAACCTGTACTACTCCTGTGGTCCCAGCTGAAATAAGCTGAAACCCCTTGAGAGATCACAAGCAGGAACCAATCACCTGAGCTCAGGAAGCCCACACAATGATAGATGATCATAAATTGTTGTTTAAGTCACACATTCTGAGGTTGTTGTTATGTAGCACTATATGAGAGAGATGGAAATCCCACAAATGTGTGAAACACTCACAAGTCTATGTGTGTGTGTGTGTGTGAGAGAGAGAGAGAGGGGGGGAGAGGATTAAGTGAAAGAGGAGGTAGAAGAGGAGGAGTGCAAAAAATAAAAATAAACTATCACCAGAAATTCTAGCTCCTCCCTCTTTTATTTATTCCAACAGATGCAGATATAACCATAACTTTTAAAAACATTAACATTTCCTAAATCACTGGGATTTTACTAGCTGCCTTCTCTTAGGATTATTTTTAAAATGTTCTTCAATCATCATAATTTTTGAAGTATACAACTATACTATATGAGATAACAAAAACAGCTCAGATAGGATAAATAACATCATACCTTTAATGATCGTCAGAGATAAGTTGTGGACTCAAGTCTCTCTGAAACAAAGGCAAAATTTAAACTTTACCAAATTGCAAAACTTGCCTTGTTTTCTGTTATTTGCTAGACTGAAACTGGTTCAGGAAAATTTGACTACTTATTTTGAAGGAGAACTTGCAAGACACATCAATTCAAAATTGATAGTTCAGAATTGCCCTTGTGGTTTTGAGTAGACCACAGCAACACCTGGTGATCTGTATCACCAATTATGTGTTCATTTTCATAAACAATGACACTGCCAAAGGTCTCTAGACAAAATCACCTTGAGATATGCATGAGTAATTATCACTTCTTTCAATATATACCTGTAGAGCCTATCTGGAGATATTAAAACTATCTACTTATACACTGGGTGTGCCCATGACCTCAGGATTTAGACATAAACATAATGAATTGTGCAGTAAGGGCAAAGAGGGCCAGATTGCTCACAGTTACTATTTATTTACAAAGAGATAAGTAGTATAGTGGGAGAGTTATTTGATATTTCTAGCTGGCATGTCAAATTGAATGAGTATGGGTTCACAAGGTAAGATTCTTATTAAAATAAATGGGAGTATTTGAATCTTAATTTTGGCATTACCACTAGCCAGTTGTTGTAACAGGACATCTGTAACAATGAATATGTGCAAGCATATTACTTTCTAATGGCATGCTAAACTATAATCAAAACAGGCAGCTATCAGCATGTATTAGAGCTGAATGGCAATTAACTAAGCCCTGACACATTTCTGATTTGCCTTCTCAGACAGCAGAATACATCAGACACTAGAATGGCAATATGTAAATCAATGGAAGTGTAACTGATGTGATACAGCAATCTGTATACGGGGTAAAAATGGGAGTTCATAACCCACTTGAATCAAACTGTGAAATATGATATATTAAGAACTATGTAATGTTTTGAACGACCAACAATAAAAAAAAATCACTCAAACAGTTTGTTAAAAACTATGCATCAAAATCAGGACTAAAATAAGGATTCCAAAGGTATTAACATTTTTGAAATACATGGATGGTTAATAAAATACCTTGAAGTCCAAAAGCAATGCGAAATTGTGTAAATATTTTTGATATTTCTTAATGTGTACTCTTTTATGATGTTCATTTTTGAAATAAGTAAGTGGATGATTTCTTTCAGGAAGAAAAAAATACATCTTCAGTCCTAATTTAGTAAGAAATAGTATAACTAAAAATTACAATACAATGACCAATTAACAGAGTTTTACATGACTACTTATTCTAGAGAAGAATTTTAATACTGGCACACAAGTTGAATACTCCAATCTCTCCAATGTTACAAACAGTTATCTTCACGTCCTATTTACCAAATCTAGCTTTTGCCCTCCTTCTTTTTGGTTAGCATTGCCTTCTTGAAGCATTTCTGTGAGTTGGGACACCACTGTTTCATTTATTCTCTTCTTTCTTACTCATTCCTCCTGGTCATGCTTATTTGGTACTTTCTCTTTATTTCCATCTTTTTAAATCTCTGAGTCCTCTAAGAAAAGATACTAAACAACATGAGTGCTGACTCCCCCTGAAAGGACCCTGAAATTCACCTGCCCCTATCACTTAGGCTTAGAGAGGTAGACCAGAGAGGTTCCTGGACTTCCTCACACATATCATTTGACAGAGAAGCACATATCCCCAGAGCAAAATGAGCTCATGAAACAAAATGCAGTCCAACCTCTTCACACATGGGTTGTGCACTGAAGATTTGACCAACAACAGAGAGAATTTTTTTTATTCCCATTTGTACTTAGCAGTTCAGACCTTTATTTCTAGTTATTCCCTAAATAATTCAGTACAATAGAAGTTCAGTGTAGAATGGTGATTACCAGAGGTCAGAGAAGTAAGGTGGGAGAATAAGGGGAAAATATTGATCACTGGGTAGTAAGTTACAGTTAGATAGGAATAAGAAGCTCTGATATGCTATTGCTTAGTAGGATGAATATAAATAATAATAATGTGCTATATATTTCAAAGAGCTACAAGAATGGATTTAGAAAGGGTTTTTAGCATAAAGAAATGAGAGCCAATATATGTTTAACCTGATTGAAAAATTATGCAATGAATGCATGTATCAAAACATTACATAGTACCCTATAAGTATGGGCAATTTTCATGCTTTTATGTATCAGGTGAAAAGTAAATATACAAAGTTTTAAAAATAGTATAACAAATGTTCATACAATATTTAATTCATATTATAATTAAACTAGATATGATTTAGCATATACAGATCTTTATGGGTTATTTGCAAATTTTAGTACATGATATATAAGGGACTTGAGCCTCTGGGAATTTTAGTATCTAACCCCTGTGGATACGACAGATAACTGTAATCAGATATTTGAGAAGCACCTCTATTTCAAAAGAAAAAATCATTTTATTACCAATCATATGAGAAGACAAAGTATCAATATTGAAAGGCCCCAAATTTTATATTACTCTTAAGTCATGCCAAGTTATATAAAGGACTATATTATCAGGAAAACATGAACAAAACTTCAGTGAAAATATTACATACAGAAAACTGTGAAAGTTAAAACACAGTTTTTAATAGATGGAAAAGATACAGATGAGAGTGAATTAGAAAATAGTAAAATCAGAATCAGAAATATCATAGAAAAAAAAAAGAAAAAATTCAGGAGATAATAAAAGTGTAGATATAGCATGGCAATAATAGAAATCACAGTATGTTGGGAAGATAAAAATCACAAGAAAAATATTTGAAGAGGCAATGTATACACATATATTGAAATTGAAATAAAGAAAAGGATAAAGATAAAATATCCTATGCTACTGAAAAGACTAATAATGTATTTTCAAAGAGGCGAGATTTAAAAAATCCTGAATCCTAGATATTTGGTGAAATTCAAGATATCAAAAGATTATAAGGAGAAAGGAAAGATCACAAATAGAAGAACTAAAACAGAGATAAACAATATTTTTTAAAAATCGAATGGAAAAAAGAGGAAAATGAACTTAGAATTTTATGGTTTTTAAATTGTCATTTAAATAGAAGGTGTAAAAATATATTTTTGGTTATCTAAGTCTTCATAATTGTAGTTAAGAAAACACTTTGAACACATTTATTTATGGGATATGGAATTCATAAATAATACTGTGCAGATTAACATGATAACCAAAGAAAAGAGAAACATATATCTTAATATTTGATGCAGTCTTAAGACACATAGAGATCCATCTATTCATTTAGATGAATATTAACTGTCAATTATCCATCTTATCTATCCATCATCTATCATGATACAGTATTAAAAATCTATGAAATAATAAGAGCAAATCAAGAGCTTCAAGAATGTAGTAATGTTCTTCTAAGGCTGAAAATAAGATACCCAACTTATTTTAAGGCAAGGAAGTTTTACAATAAATATATAAAGGAAAACAAACAGATAATAACATCATAATAATAAATAATTATATTATTGAAGCACATGTAAACAATGAATATAAAGGAACTAAACTGACCAGTTAAAAGATAAGGATTGTCACGATGCATAACAATAGCTTGGAGTATCCTGTGACTCAATTTTTCTGTCTGCACTCACTCTGTGTTAAAATGCCATTTAGTCTCCTGGATTGAAATATCATTTGTATACTTATAATTTACAGAAATGTCTTTCCAACCTGGACTTCTTCTTAGAGACTACATTCATATACTCACTTATCTGCTCAACAACGACTATGATATCACGTGACCCCTTATTAGAAAGAGTTCATGGGATTATAATCTGGGAATGTCCTGTGCTGGTTTCCATAAAGGAAATGCATTTGTAGTGAACAAAAAAGAATAAATATGGAGAATGTTGAAGTAGGGCCAGTAGCAGGAAGCATTCATAGTAAAAAGGAATGGCTCTGAGGCATGAAGGAGTCTATACATTTGAAGAAATGAAAGGCCTTCATGGTCATACCTTAAGACCCTAAGGAAAGTGTTGCCAGCGAGGTCCTGTAGGTGAGGAGGGCAGGATTGCCCAGAGCCTTGTAAGACTTGTTATTTAATCTTCATACTAATCATAATGAAGTCCATTGAAGGATATTAAGCAAGGTCACTGAATAATTGAAATTTTATTTGGAAAAAAAATTTAAGAAAGTAAGTTGAATCTTACTCATCTACAGTATCTAGCATGACAGTACTGGAGAATTTCAACAACTTCCTTTAAATGTATCATATATTTTGTGGAAGCTACATCAGTTATTTTATTTTACTTTGTTTTTTTCTTTTCCTTTCTTTTTTCTTTTTCTTTTGGTACTGGGGAGTGAATTCAGGGGCACATAACCACTAAGCCACATTTTCAGCCTTTTTCATGTATTTTCTTTATAGACAGGGTGTCACTGATTTACTTAGGATCTCATTAATTTGCTGAGGCTGGCTTTGAACTTGCAATCTTCCTGTCTCAACCTCCCAGGCCACTGAGATTATAGATGTGCATCACAACACCTGGCTTATGTCCCTTATTTTCTAATACTGGAAAGCATTTTTTTTCATCAGATCTGTAAAATTATATTACTTTATGCAAATACCCTCTTGTTTTATTTTACTTTAGAGCTATTGTAAGCTACTGCAGTACCATTAACTATTCACAATTTAACTATGTAATAGGAACTTAAAAAGGTAGAGTGGATTTATGGGGATTATGAACATCTATTGAACAATTAAAAGTCCTTAGTTCCTCTTATATGCCTAGGTAGAACTTCAAAACCCCATTTTTTACTTGGTTTCATTTCATCACAGTGGGCTACTAATTTAAATTAAAAAGAAAAAAAAAATATTTGCACACATGGTTGGCAAACCAAATCTTCTGAGGTTTTCTTTAAGTCTAGCTTGCTGTTGTCTGCTATTTAATTAACCAGGGCACAAATAAAATGTCCTCAATTTAATTTTCATTCTGTAGCTCAATACTGTAAACTATTCACAGTGTAATTAAAAGTCCTGAATTCTCCTAGGAATGATATTACCAGTAAGCAACCAACCCATGAAATAGAGAAGTCTGACTGTTACTCTGCTAAATTGTGTGTGTTAATAAAGCTGCACAAGTGTTCTTTGCTTAATCTGACTGAGCCGAGAAAACCCCAGCTGTCACCCAAGCTACCTGCTTTTAAAACTCGCTAAGCAGCTCTGGAAAAACTTCATTAAAGTTAATATAGGAATTGTACTGTATTTTGTTGAATTTCATTGGATTTTCTTGGTGAAAGTACTTGCTCTTGGATAACATAAGTTCACTATACTGTTACCAATGATAATTACTGTCAAGTTTCAAGTTTGCTGTTTATCGTGAACATTTAGAGTAAAAAATATGACAATAACACAATGCAAGGTTTTAAAAGAAAAAACAGAATCTGAAAAAAACACTCAATTTTATATAATATTTAAAAATAACATCTATTTCTTTTCCTGAAAGCTATGACTTAAAGAATCAATGGTCTGAACATTTAACTAAAATAACTATGCACCAGTGACCGAGTTATCTCAGCACTGTGCAAAGAATCTGATTACTGCATGGTGCACATGTTGAATACATCCACCAATTGCTTCACCAGTCACAAAGAAGAGAGGATTAAAGTAGAACTGATAGCGGATTGCCACAGCATGTGTATAATTATTCTAGTTATCTATGCTATCCCCCTGAAGGTCAAATGTTTTCAGAAACTTAGCCTATTTCTTGTTGCTTTTGATATTTTTAATGCATTGCGTTAAAAATATTTTGTGGTTTGTATTAAATCTAGGTTAAATGAATGATATCCTTTCATCTCATATACCCCAAGGCATGATTATTTTGTTGATAAATAGAAAACAGGAAAGTTTGGTCTCATTGCTTTATTTTCTGAGAGATTGCACATTCCTTTAATTGTCAAATCCAAACTGATCTCACACTTGAAAAATTATCACTTGAATGCCACATATTTATTCAGAGTGTTAGGGTGAATGCTATGTGCAGATTGTTAGTGGCTGTGAATGAAGAAGAGGATGAGAGTTGTGCTATATTTCAGAGATGTTTTTCAGCAAGTGACACTGAGGACCTGGAGCTATTGATTTTGATGCTGACTTGGATGTTGCATATTTAAAGAAATTCAGTATGGTAATTGATTTAGGTTAACCAACTGAGTATGCACACTGGACCATCATAATCAGCTGTCAAATTCATAGAACTTGAAGGCTTAAATAAGAATATACAGGTCCATCAGCATTTTGTTTAGAAACATGTATTAAGATAGATGGAAAAAAATCAGGGGAAGTGCCATGTAGTGCCAACTTGGTGGTAATGATTCAGAGAAATATTTCTCAATGACTATTCCCATTTGGGAGTTGAACTGAGTAAAAATTAGCATGTATATTTTAAAATCATTAACCTTCCAATTGAAGAGATGTGAATAAGTCTTTTCTTTATCAGGTTAAATGAGAAGATAAACGGAGGCCAAAAGGGCTTGAGGGCTGTTTATTAAACATATTTTTTTGGTTGTTGCTATTGTCTAGATTGTGTTTCAGATAGGCAGAACATTTTTAAGGGCTGGGTCATAATCCAATCAGTTTAACATTTACCATCTTGCTTGACCTACATTATACATGTGGAATAGCAACCCTTGCAGATTTTTAAATTTGCAACCCTGGATTATTTTGTCATAGTTTTCTAAGTTTACTTCTTACTTATAAAAAGTCCTATGGCATTGAAACTTGTGGAACTAGCTTCTTTCACTAAATAACACACAGATGTTTTAACCAAATTTTTGCATGGAGTAATAGTTTATTCCTTTTTATTGCTGAGAAATATGTGACCATAGAGATGTAATAGATAAAGTTTATTCATTCATCCTTAAGAAATCTAGATTAGCTTTGAGGCATATAAGACTGCTTTGAGAAATATCTACACATATATATCTGTCTTTCCATATTATGAACGTAAATTTCCAATTTACATAAATACCTAAAGTGAGATTCTGTGTCTATGGCAATATGAAAGTATATTTTACTGACAAATAGATTTGTAAAATAATTGCATAATTGTCCATGAGAAATATATAAGACCTTCCAATTGTTCTACATGCTCATCCAGTTTTAGATTTTAGAGTTCGTCATATATTTTTAGACATATTTGGAAAGTTCTTCATATACTCTAAGGGAAACTATTGTTTATTATGTATAAGTGCTTATTTTCTTCCAAACTTAAAGCTTGTAGCGAAATGAGTCATCTGTTTAGTACAGTATTTAAAAAACTGTTTTGTCCAACCACAGTTCCAATGTCTTTTTTGCTGTATTTTCCTGTAAATTTTTCACTGTATTAATTTTATATTTATATTTATTCAATGTTTTAAATTAATTTGTATATAAATTGTGAAGTATGTATTGAAATTAAAAAAAGAATGTAAGCATTATTCAATAAAGAGGCCATCCTTTCTCCATTAAAATGTTTTAGTTTCTTTGTCAAAAATCAGGTGTCTATACCTGTGTATCTATTTCTTGGTTCTCTGTTCTGTTGATTTGTATATGCATTCTTCTGTTAATACCATATGGTTATACTTTCTGTTTCTTTCAAATTTTATTTAGATCAAGCAAAATGTGTCATCCAACTGTGTTCTTTTTTAGAATATTTTAGCACTCTATTTTCTTTGACTTTTCCTGGAAATCTTAAAATCAGTTTGTTGGTATCCTCAACATTATTTTTCTGGGATTTTCATTGCAAACATTGAATCTATCAATCAACTTGGAAAGAATTGTCATCTTAACAATAGTAATTCTTCCAAATAATTAACACTTTATCTCCCTCCATTATTTTGCATGTTTTTGATTTCTTTCTCCAATGTTTTGTAATTTTTGCCATATAGATGCTGCAAAAACTTAAAGTATATTACCAATTATTTAACTTTTTGGCACTTATATAAATGGTAATGCTTTTGTAATTTCCAATTAAAATTATTAATTGCTGGCATATACAAAAAAAACTGATTTTTGGAATTTGCTTTATAATCTGTCAGTTTTTAAATTATTTCTAGGAGGTATTTTGTTGGATTTTTTAAGATTTCTCTACATAGATTTTTTTTTAATAATACAAGCACTTTTTGTTATAAACTTCTGGAAAACTGGAAATCCATATGTAGCAAAATAAAATTAAATCTCTATCTCTCACTCTGCACAAAAATCAACTCAAAGTGGATCAAAGCCTTAGACACTAAAACAGAGACCCTGCACCTAATAGAAGAAAAAAATATGACCAAATCTTCACCACATTGGCCTAGAATCTGACTTCCTTAAAAACACTTCTAAAGCACAAGAAATAAAATCAAGAATTAATAAATGGGATGGATTCAAATTAAAAAGCTTTTTCTCAGCAAAGAAGTCAGTTAATAAAGTGAGGAGAGAGCCTACAGATTGAGAGAAAATCTTTACCACATCCACCTCCAATGAAGCATTAATCTCTTAAATATGTCTTAAATGAATAACAACCAGACTAAAATTTAAATTAACAATTTAGCATTACTTTAATGATCATGGAGACATTAAAGTTGTCTCTTCTTATTAAGTTATTTATTTTAAAATCAGATGATCTATAAATTTGTCCAAATTTTCACCTTCTCCCCTATAAAACACTGTGTTTAGCAGGCTAAATCATGTTTCCCCTCCCCATAATGTTAAGGTTCCTAATCCCTAGAACCTGTAAATATTATGTTATTTGGGAAGAGTCTTTGCATGTAGAATTAAACTGAAGTTCTTCAGAAGGGGACATTATCCTAATTGTCTGGGTGTATTCTCAGTGAAAACATGTGTTCATAAGAGAAAAGTAGAGGAATGTGTTGTCACCAGCAAAAGAGGAAGAATGCTTTGTTGCTGCAGGGACAATGATGAGAGATTTAAATACAAGGCCAGGAATGTCAGCAGTCCCCCAAAGCTAGAGTAGGCCAAGAGCAGGTTTTCTGAGAGGCATCTGAGTTGAGCATAGCAGTGCAAACACATTGGTTTTATCCCAGTAAAAGTAATTTTAGACTCTGGTCTCCAGAACTATAAGAGAATAAATTCATGTCATTATAAGTCACCATTTGTAATAATTTGTTACAGTAGGCACCAGAAAATAATACACTCTGGAAGCTGGGTATGATGGTGCAAGCCTGTAATCCCAGCAGCTCAAGAGGCTGAGGTAAGAGGATTGCAAGTTTAAAGCCAGTTTCATCAATGGTGAGGCACTAAGTCATTCAGTGAGACCCTGTCTCTAAATAAAATACAAACTAGGGCTGGGGATGTGGCTCAGTGGTAGAGTGCCCCTGAGTTCAATCCCTAGTACCCCCTCCAAAAACAAATGCACTCTGAAAGATACATATAGTTGTCAAGTATAGGTCTGTTTGTTACTGATTTTTAATATGTGACAATTGTAATAAGTTATTAATAATATAGTTAGTAAGTCATAATTTTAAGGAGTATAGCACTATTTTTAAATTTGACGTTTTTTGTGAAAGGGATTTTAATTGGTTATATGACATTCATTTGGTATTTTGCCAGCCTATATCTCTCCTCTTGCACAAAGGTATTTATTTTTAAAGATTTTTTTCAATTTGTTTATCAACCCTCAGTCCTTTTTAGACTGGACAATATCCCACACTTCACTGAGGTAGTCTTTTTAGGAATCTAAGACATTTTTCAGTCCTTAGTATTTTTGCCCTCTTTGTAATATTATCGGTGACATTAACAATGCCTTCCTTCCTGAATTTCTAATCCCCCTTAGCTTTTTCTATATGACTCTTGATTTTTCTCTGTGTCATAGTATATGCATTCTTAGTAGCCTTTGTGAACCTGTGTTTTCTTCTTATGAAAAGGAAAAAAAAAGAAACATTAGTTTTCTCTGTGAGTTCTAAACTCTATAAACATTCTCTGAGATAGCACATATTTCATGACTTCAATCATTAATTTTATGGTAAGGATTATTATCTTTACATGTAGCTTGGATTTCTCTTTCCCACTTAGATATTTTAGGTACCACTGTTTACCAAAATCTTCACTTTACCTCAGTAAAAGGAAACAATACTTGCCTCATATACCTTTGCCTTCTGCCCATGTCCTAGTTGTTCAAATAAAACACCTGAATAGTTTAAATAAAATGCAGGATTTATTCTTATTTTAACAATTTTCTTAGTTGCTGTATTGATTGAATTAAGATAAATATTCATTTTGCTCACTCTTTCTTGAAACTTTAGACTTTATCTTAAGGGTACTGCCTTGGTACATGTCAGCATACCCTACCTGGGAAATTACAACTTCAAAACAGTTTCCTTATTTTCCATTTTGATCAGTTTATCAGTTAACTTTAGCTACAGAAACCAGCAGATTATCTCCTGCTCTATAACAAACTCCTACAAAGTTTACTGGCTTAAAATCACAGCAGTATTTATTTGATGTCAAATCTGCAACATGCACGGGATTTGGCAGCCATAATTCACTTAGGCTCCACTCTACCTTCCCTGGCACAGTTTGAAGTGAGGGGACTATATTCATCTGAGGGTTTTCTCATTCACCATTCTGAGTGGAGAATACTCACATGGAAGGACTAGAAATCTGTGGGATCCTCTGTCTTCTCCAATTTCTTTTTATTCCCTACTTGTTTTCTCTCTAGTCTGGCAACTTGTAAGTTGTCACATTTTTTTTTTTTTACACATCTGGGAACTTCCAAACAAAGATTACCTAGCCTCCTGTTAGATGTGTTTTTTTTTTTTTTCTACAGCAGCAGAAATTAGTACAAAATAGCTAAAGAAACTGTGGCCTCACCTGCAAAGCTTGGCTTGATTGAAGTCTTACATTTCCTCACTCAGCCAGAAGAAATCACAAGGCCAATCCCTACATCAAAAAGTTCATGATGAATAATTCTATTATGAGAAAGAGGAGATGAAAGCTAACACAATAATCTACCATAGTCTTTCCAGATAAATATTTCAAAAATGAAAATACTACTAATTTGCTTAACACTTTCCAATCTTCAACTTTATTTGGTTACATTGAGATCTGACCTTTTTTTTTTTTCATTGCACATTTTGAACTCACCTTTAAAATATCACATTTATAGCTCCTGTCCAAGTGAATGGAAAAGTTTGTCAAACTGAACTCTAATATTCCCCTTTTCATTGAGAAGAAAACAATTCCATGTTTATTTATGCACTATTATCCTTTGACACACACATTCTGCCTAAAGAACTTTCATATTAATATCATCGATAAAAGGTTTTGTTAGGCATCGAAACCTGCCTCACATATAAAGACAATCTTAGTATGTTTTTATGAAAAATTGTTATATATTGTTACTTTTTAGACTTCTACTCAGATACACTAAATAGCAAATTAGAATTTACCATAGATTTCAAAGTGAGAAATGTGAAATTAAGCCATAAGGCTGTTGAAGTTGTGGGTATTTAAGTGGTCATTCAGATAGAAGTTAGATAAACAAGTGGACCTTCTAGGATGTGAATCTTCCTCTTTAGGTAGTGAAAACAAAAGTGATGATCTCATTACTGAGAGAGAAATAATGTTCAAATATGAGTGGTAGAAGAGGATCACATTGTTTTCTAGAAAGTAAAAGGGAATGTTTTAAATATGCATTAAGAAATAGGGTGAAAGGTAATAAATCCTGCAAAGCTATTGAGTGAGGTAAATATAGAAGAGAGAAATCTTAAACCATAAACTTAGTTTTACATGAAATGCTAAATATATTTTATAAAAAATCTTTCAGTATTAATCATCTTTTCCTGTGGCAGCTGGAAAACCCTATGTACTCTTCTTATCCATAGCACAGGATAATGTCAAGAAAATGTCATGTTGGCCATCATGTTCAAAGAAAAGCCAAATAATTTCTTTTTTAATGTTTTCATATTTTTGACACTGGCCTTGAAGTTCTATGAGTCAAAACCATAAATATTTATATAGAATAAGAGAATAAACACATCCTTCTCTCTCGTGTTCTAAAATCTCTCTCTCTCCTCTCCATTGGTATTGCTCAACATTCTCATCCTGCCTTCCCTATTCTATTATAAAAGCACATTAGCATGCCTTTCATTCCTTGTCTCTGTGTTCCAATCTATTTCCATTTCCCTGCCAGGATTCTTAATAAACACAGATCTGCTCCCTTGTCTAATTAAAGCCTCTGATGACTCCTGATAGGTGAAATAAGTGGTTCCAATCTCCTTTTACAGTATGGATCCAATTGGCTTTGCTAGGTTATCTTCTACCATAGTCTCTCAAAGATCCTTAGGGTCCCATAATTTTGAACTATTACCTGCAATTTCCAAAATATGTCATGCTTTATTTCATCTCTAATATGATATAGATGTCCTTTGTTTTGCATTGTATTTTGTACTCTTGAAAGTCGGGTAGATTTGGGTTTGTATTCTGGATGTGACACTGTATATGTTTGAAATTAGGTAATTTTTATTACTAATTCATTAATGAACAACATGTTCTACATCAAAGTTGCTTCAGAAAATTTCCAATTATATAGCTATATATACTCAACTACAGACATCTGCATGAGAAATAAGTTCATAATTGTTTCAGTTTACATTGTATGTTGTCCATGTCTTCAACATTGCCATACTACATTTTTCACAAAATGTTAATTTTGAACAAACTAAGATATCATGATAATTTATAAAAAAAAGAAGCAGAACTCAAGTTATTTCAAGTTTTCTTTGTATGTGACCACTTGACTTTTCAATTAATTAATTACTCCTGGGCACAAGGCACCCTCCTACCTCAGCTTACCTCAGCTTGAACTATAGGTCTGAGCCACCAACCCCATCTTTAATTTTATTTTTTAGTTCAAAAATTTATTATGTATTGAGTAGTATTTACACTAAAAACATTCTTCACATTTAAGGTTTTCATATCTATTTACATATATATTTTCTTTATGTGAAAGAAATGTTTTAAAATTAAAATTTTTAAACATTCTATTTCAATTGTAAAGACAGACTGACAAATATACATCAATGCTATTAAAATTATTAAGACATTATTTTTTATTCTTTGTAATGATAAGTTTTTCTATTCCGTTTTCTATATTTTTAATACATGATTAGATTTTTGAAGTTTAATAAAATAAAATTTTCACTTCTGTTTTCATTTTACCCACTTCTATCATTTCATTTTATACAGATTAGTATTTGAAACAACTTTTAGATTTAATTTGGGTTTATTGCCACTACTCTCTAGGGTTCAGGATTTCTTTTAATTCAATTTCCCTTTCTTCTTTTCCTCTTAGTATATATGGTTTGCTTCTTCATCTCTATTCTAATCAAGAAAACTTTCCAAACACATTACACATAATACTTACTGTTCTCCAGTTTCCTACTTTGAAGTGTTTAATACTTATGTATTAATTATATAGGATAGTACTTAGCTTTATGACTAAATTGTGTAGTTCTTTTTGATCTATGTACAGGAGATGTTATCTAATTTACTAAACCCACAAACAAAATTTTCCAAATAAAGAAAATGATGTCTTATTTTTTCTTTCCTAGAAAAAATATACAAGGAATACTTTCTGAAATAAACAAAACTAAACACAACAAAACTTGTCTTACATTCTCAAAGTATCCATGGTCTATTTTATATGTACAATATTGACATGAATAAGTATTATTTCAATAAATACAATTTGAAATTGTTTGGTAATTTAAAAAGAACTTGTTCAAACTATTGAACTAACAATTATATTTTCATCCTGTGAAAGAAATGCCTTTTCATATAAAAGAAAAAGAAATAGCACACACAGGCAGAGTGTCTGGATAGTAAATTCAGAGCACATAAAAAATTGTAGTAAACTATCTGTACTAGACTTTAATATTCGTGACTTGAAAAAAAATTTTAAAGAGCACTTTTAAGATGGTGTAAATAAGACAAAAGAGAGACAAATCCAAGTGTAAACTCTGCTATGAGAAACAGTAGCACAGACAGATAAAAAATGTCATATTATACAATTTTAATGTTATTGTCTGTAGGGTTTCCATCACCATGCCTCATATCTAGCCAAAGTCTACTCAAAGAAGGATATGCTCTTTTCAGATGCTCTTATTTCAATGAGATGTCTTCCATGCCTCGGATCCTTGGTACCACAGTTATGGCCTCTTCTCCCTTAGAAGAAGATGTAAATTACCGTGCATCTAGTATTCCCTAGGAGAGTTAAATCGAATAATTGTAGTGTCCTTCCTATTGTTTAAAGGAGTCATGCAACTTGTATTCACCCAAAATCTATACTTTGCTTTTCTCGCTTTATTCTTCTAACTCACTGCTTACCTAATTAAATGTGACCCTGGTCTTTACCCTGAGGCTAGAAGAACATCTATCCAGACACATCTAAAACTGTTACTGTGGCAAACCATAATACTGTCTAATCAAAATCAATGTGCAGGAATGATTCTTAGTTCCTTCAGGAATTTCAGTTACAAGTGCCTCTTGATGCTTTCTGCCTACAGGCAATAACATTTGTGGCATTAATTCTCTTATCTGGTATCACTTGTGTTAAGGCGAAGCAGGACAATACACATTAACTGAATAACTATTTAAAAGATAAAATTATTTTAAAATTTAATGGTTTTAATCCTGCTTTGGGTGAGGTTAATAAGATAATATTTAATCTTTCATATGCTGTATGAGATGTCTTAAAATTTAAATTATGAGAGTGTATCATGCTGTGTTAATGTGTGAAGATGCAAAGTGACAGAACTTGACAGAATTCTTGCTGAAGCAAGAAGAGAAGACACGATTCTGAAGGAATTCAGAGGGACAATGGGAAAGCTAAGAGAAGGCGGTAATCAACTTTCATAAGTTTCATGTCATGTCCATAGTCCAGCTGTGCAGGGGCCATGGGATAGGTTGCTGAAAGGTCAAAGAGAGTGCCTGAGACAATGCAGGAGACGTGGTATATTGATAAAAGTTTACAAGAGATCAGTGATTGCTCTGAGAAGAGTTCAGTGGTCAACAGGTAGCACCCCTGTCCCTCAAGGTGCTTCACCAAGCGGAGCCTCGGCTCCCTTCAGCATTCTGTCCAGTGGTGATGGTCTGGATGAGTGATATGGATCCTTTCTACAGTGTCCTTCACTCTGCACCTGTTACCACTGAGAGAGGTATGTTATGCTGCAGAAGCAATGCAATGACATCATCAGCATCAGCTTGCTAGTTTGTTTGATGACCAGTATCTCAAGGAGCAACTGTCCAAGCATACATGCAAGAAGTTATTTACAGGGTAGCACTAATCTGCTCTAAATCCTAGTGTGCACAGAAAAAGCCAGCATCCTTCACCATAAGATGTGTCTGAATTTACCAGACCAGACTCGATTTCATTGTTCCCATAACTTTGCTAGGGCTTTGGGAACAGAAAGGGTGCATTTAAGGCCTTAATTTCTTATTATCCCCCTTTTCTTCAGGGGTGATACAGGTAAGAAATGACTTGAGAGAACTAAGAGCAGAGGCAAAGAGAGTTCTGTGTTAAGCTGGAAAGAGGGCTGGAAAGAAAACAGCAGTGGATCAGCAAATGTGTTATCAACTATTTCCAGACTATAGCAAATCAATAGAGCAAAAGGGACAAGTTAAGTGGAAGCAGGTACATGGTAGGAACACCCTATGTCCAATTATTATTTATAGATGCAGAGTATGGTAATCAAAGAAAGAAAGTCTGTGACGTTCTTAGAAGGTGCTGAAGTCCTGTTGATTATTTTACCTTTATCCTGATGACAATAATTATAAATATTTTAGCACTGTCTACCTTTATTATGGATTGGAAATTTGACCTGTACACTTAGGCCAGCCTCATTCAAACAACAAAAAATTTTAACAAAGTGTACTGCCTGGTGCAAAGTTCTTGCCACCCTCCTTATAAATACACATTAATGAAATTCTGCATAGTAAAACCCTCACAATGAACTCTTCAAAGCATACTGGCAGAAAAAGGCTATGTGAGGTCCTGTTCTACTATAACATCGAAATTCTAACCCCACTGGTTGAGGTGGTGGGTGCAGTGGTACATGCTTATAATCCCAACAGCTTGGGAGGCGGAGACAGGAGCATCATGAGGCAACTTAGCAAGGCCCTAAGCTACTCAGTGATATCCTGTCTCTAAATAAAATATTAAAAAAGGTCTGGGGATGTGGCCCAGTGGTTAAGCACCCCGAGGTTCAATTCCTAGTACCAAAAGAAAAAAAAGAAAGAAAAAAATCCTTATCCTTACACTGAAGGTATTAAGAAGTGAGTTCTTTGGTAGGTGATCAGGTATACTCTAATGGATGGTTTATGACACTCTGGCAATAAACCAAATGATCATGTATAATTCATATTTCCTTTAAATTATTTGACTATATGTCCATTTATTTATTTATTTATTTATTTATTTTTACTCATACTAATCTAGCTTTTCACATTGTATGCAACCCATTTTGAAAATGCTGTTTTAATAATTCTATTTTACAAAGAATATATTACCTTTTAGATATTTGGAAAGTTGCATTATTCTTATTAAAACTTTTACTCTGCATATTTCAAGTTATACAAATTCCTTACAGGAATAGATTTCTACATCTTTCATTAAAGTGAAAAAAAGGTAATCTTAAAATTACATTTGTAAATTTATATAAAGGAATGAAAATTGGGGGTCCCAGAAGTATGGGCACAAATTTTTCCTATTTCATAATGTTTAAGTAGACAAGTGTCATTTTTTTTTTAATTCACTGTGCCTTGTTGCCCCTTTCTGGAAGAAGAGAAAACAAAATGATATCCTGTTAAAATTGTGAGGAACAAATAAAATAGTATGATCTATTTATGTAAAAGCATTTACAGTTGCTTCTATCTTTCAAAGTCATTCAATAACTGTTGATTCCCTGCCATTTTCTTCTTTTATGAAATACATCTTTTCCCCTAGTTTTCTACTTTTGGGAATTACAAACTGCATGCTCAAATCCGTATATGAAATATTTTCTCCAAAAGAACGAAGGGAAAAATCTACTTATACTTATTTTTAAATGTTTTTAGATATTTTTGTAATGATTATTTCAGAATAGAAAAATTCATATTAAGTGATTTTTAAGAAGTTGGGCTAATTTGCTTTAAAACTCTTAAATCGTGCTTTCTTTTTAATCCAAGTTTTCCGAAGGTAAGTGAACTTCAAGGAAAAACTGAATCTGCAAAAAGGATCCTCAAAAGGCTCACTGCTCTTAAAATTAGGAATGGAGGCTGAGAACTGTTTGCTGACACTGAAGTCACACCTGTACTTTGTGTTCCTGCAAGGACCACCACTAAACTTTATAGTGTATCCCTGCACCAGTTTCTGTCCCAAACAAGATAAACTGGCTCTGGGAAGTCTCTTTTTGCTACCTGGACCTGACCAATGCACAGTGGTAACCCGCAGCCTTAAGTAAACATCAACCATTATTCAGGAAAGAACATGCTAATTTGCATAAGCAGCCTGGAGCTGGAACCTGGGCTTTTCCTCTGTATAAACTAGTTCCTCTCCTTGTTTCTTCCTTCCAACATTTTCATATTTTACCAAAGACTGCATCTTCCTTGTTTACGAATTGTCTTTTCTTTCTTATTTGTTCTTTTGAGTTGTGGTCCATAGAATCTATTTTGATATCTTATTCTAATTAGGATCCCAGTCTTGTGGATGAATGTGATGTGGAGATTCACTGTGGTGTATTAATATATGTACACAGGAAAGTTATGTTCCATTCATTCCATTGTCTTTCCTATTCCTATCCCCTTCTCTTCCCTTCATTCCTCTTTGTCTAATCCACTCAATTCCTATTCTTCCTTGTCTGTCCCTCCTTGTTCTGGGTTAGCATCCACACATTAGAGAGAACATTTGGCCTTTGGTTTTTGGAATTGGCTTATTTCACTTAGCATGATAGTCTCTGGATCCATTAATTTACTTTTATTTCTTTATTTACTTTTAAAAATAAAGCCACCTTTTTTATCTTAAATGTTTTTTTCCTAATAAAATTTTGTTGGCAGGTAATAATCAAACACACAGACAAATAAGTGTATGTGGGGAAGCCTAATTCAAATAGTTTACATAGTAATAAACCATATTACAGAACAATGTGTTGCCAGTGAAGCAGCATGTTTAATGCTTTTAAGGGATGGAATTTTAGAAAACTCTAGATATTTGTTTATCAAATTTAAACACTATATCTTAAGGCTGAGAAAATTAGTAAGTTTTTCTTTTTGTTATTCTGTACTTTCCTTATTTTTGTTAAGTGAACATGTATTACTCATGTAACTTTTCAAACAATAAAAACCAGTTGTCTTGGAATAAGAATCAAATCTTTTTTTTTTTTTTTTTTTTTTTAATTTTGAAGAGCACTTTGAATCATACTAACCATCCTAAAGAAATTCAAATTTGGTCTGAGTGAAATGTTCCAGACTTGGTTTAGCCAAGGAAATGGCATGTTTTTCTAGAGCATGAATCTGTATCTCCTGTCCTCATTGGATAAAAATGACAAGATAAATGAATAAAGAATGGATACATTGAGGAAAATGTCTCAGAGCACACATGATAATCGTTATAACATTTGCTATATCAATATTTTGTAAATTAGCCAAAGATATTTTGCTGATAACAATTGGAGTGCCATTCTGTTCCATGAATTTAGGCCTCTGAAATTTCAAGCAGAACTTGATTATTTGAACCAGTCTGGCACTGTAGCAGTTCAAGTAGACCATAAAGGTGAATGCAGAACTAGGCCTTGGCACTAATTATGTTCTGCTAGTGTAGCCACAACCTTATTTATTATGCTCAGTGCTGCAGTAAATCTTATCACAGTTTACGCTGCCTGTTGAGATTTAGCCAAGAAGAACCTTGAGTGGCAAAAGCTACTCATAACTTAAACATAATCTGATCTTTATAGCATATGATGGTTCCGACCTACAGAATCCTAAAATGGATACCCAAACATCAAGGGATATGGAACTGATATCTCTTGCCCTTAATGCTTGTGAACCCCAGCAGGAGAATGAGTTTGCTTTTCTGTGTACCTCTTTCTCTTCCTGACCCGAGGCACCTTAATGACTTGGAAGGTATAAATGGAGGTTCAAAAACAAATTCAGAAATCATATATTCTATATAGTTGTGCATTGTTCCTACAGATTTTGAAGTTTAATTTATATTACTAATAATCTTAACAGAGGTTTATAAGTGCGATTTTTGTTTCATTACCCTAGAAATTTGAGAATGGTGTGTCAGAGACAGGGATTGCAAGATCGCTGGGACTGGAGTGTGCACTCCTGGAATGGGAAAGGAAGAAACACGCTGTAGCTTGAATTGAAGTAAGAGAAGTATGGAGCCAGTGGAGGGGATAGATGGTAGTTATATCAGAATGCCAGAATATAGTGGGTTTTGAAGCATTTAGAATCTGATTCTTTCACCATAAACTGAAGTAAGCAAAAACCATAAACAAACAAAAAAACATACAAAAAATATACAAAAAACCCTTAAAAATCCTGTTTACTACTATGACTAATGTATAAACTGTTAAACTTTTTCATATTGTCAAAAATACTGTCCAAATAAATATTTAGCAAATATAGCCTATGTAGATGATTAATGCCAATGATTTACCAATCTTCAAATGCTAACTTTGTGTTCAAGATTTATTGTTTTTATTTGCTGATTATATATTATCAAGGAGTAATAACACTTTGATAGAATGGTATTATTCATTTTCTTATTCTTAAAAGTACTATTATAAAATTCAAGGAAATAGCGTGTACCCTAAGTACTACCTTCTAATGCACATTGTATCTCCTCATGTTACTATAGCTTCACCTCAAGTAAAAATTCAAATTTCAAATTGCAGGCTGGAAGGGATTTAATGTCATTGGTTCCAACCTCCCACATAATTAAGAAATCCCTGTTGTTGTTAGATATCTAACAATATCTCCATTAAGGCAAAAGTTCACAAGGCAGCACACTTTTTCATCTTGATTTTATTTTTAATTGGGGCATTATAATTATACTAGATAGTGGGATTTGCTGTGTGTGACATGTTCATACCCACACATAACATAATTTGGCCAACTGAATTGTTGAATAACTCTATACTAAAGGTCTCCCTTCTATTTTCATGAGTCCTTCCCCTTTTTTTAACCTTTTATTTTTCTCTAGTTTCCACATATGAAAGAAAAAAATTAACCTTTGACTTTGTGAGTCTGACTTATTTCATTTAACATGTTCTCTAGTTTCATCCAGTTTTATGCAAATTATGTAGCTTTGTTCTTTATGGCTATGTAAAACTCTATTGTGTAGATAAAACACATTTATTGTATCCATTCATCTGCTGACCAGCACCTGCCCTGGATCCACTCATGATGAAATCTCTTACCGTGAACTTTTTTTTTCCATAAAAAGAGATTTAAATTGTATGGTTCCAGAATTTTGTAAAAGATTTCTTTGCCAGTACTACCAATTGAAAGGAGACTGAAAGCCATGTATTCCTGGAACATTATATAAGGTTTATAAAAATCAAAGGCCTATTTAGATTAATAAATAGGGAGAAGCTATCAGAATTATGAGTTTTAAAATGCTACCAACATTTTTTTTGCAATTACCATTGTATACAAGAGTTCAAAGCTATTATCAATGGTCAAGTTTAAATATTTATGATGACTACTGTAAGATCTCCAGCTGAGAAATAGGACTGATGGGACTCCCTTCTGAATATTGTATTGGAGCAGCACCAGATTAGTGGCTACTTCTGGGTTCACTATTAACACTGCAGATGATGGACCTGAAATCACACCTGTGCAGACAGGCATGGCTCCCACTCAGCTCCACTTCTGTGACTATATTACAAATAATCTCAATGGAATATGCTAAATTTTGTAAATGTGACCTCTCTATTGTTATCCTAGAAATTCCCAGGTAAGTGAAATCAGTAATTTTAAGAGTTAAGACTGCGTACCCACACACACTGCAACATTCATCACAATATCCAACATAGAGAAACAAAATAAGTGTCTTTTGACATATGAAAAAATTGTGATATAAAAAGAAATCAAAAGGAGACAGAATCAAGGTATAGAGGCAGAATGGCAGAATGGCTCCTGTCTAAGCTGCCAGCTTTATTTCTATCAACAGGTTACATTAGGTCACTGGCATCAGTAGTACAGTATTGTTCATTGTGTCATTGGGCAGGTTAGAGAGTTAGCAGCATTATGCAGCTTATTCTTCAATTACATACTATAGTTGCAACGTGCAATGTTAGCAGCTTTATGTAGCTCTCAAGAAAGTCCATTATTTAAAGTTACTGTTATGTGGACAGGTTCAGGCCCAGGGGAGCTTGGTGAAACATTGTGGTTGTCTAAGAAGAAAGTCTCTCTATTCCTAAGAGCTGTATACCTGAGATCAAGGTGGAGGCCCACAAGACTCTATCACAGAGTCTGCTCATACAGGGCATTGCTATAACAGCTAGGCATTCTGTACCTTTGCACAGAAATCTTCCAAAGAGCTAGGCATCCTGTACTTTCATACAAAAACTTTCCCAGTCACTAAGCATGCCATAGCCATGAAGTCATCAGAGACTCCAATATCAAACACAGAACCCTTACAGTGATACACACATACACACACACACACACACACACACACACACACACATTATTCATCATTAACAAAATGAGAAGGGCTGGGGATGTGGCTCAAGCGGTAGCGCGCTCGCCTGGCATGCGTGCGGCCCGGGTTCGATCCTCAGCACCACATACAAACAAAGATGTTGTGTCTGCCGAAGACTAAAAAAATAAAGATTAAAAAATTCTCTCTCTCTCTCTCTCTCTCTCTCTCTCTCTCTCTCTCCTCTCTCACTCTCTCTTTAAAAAAAAAAAAAAAACAAAGTAAGAAAATTCTCCTACTTGTGGCAATATGGATAAATTAAGAAAAAATACTAAGTTAACTAGCAGGATGCAATAGGAAAATATTTCAAAATTTCACTTATGTGAGGAACATTAAAAATATTGATGTGGAGGAGTGTAGAGATACATGTCTGTTATCCCAGCAACTTGGGAGGCTGAGGCGGAAAGATGGCAAGTTCAAGGGCAGTCTCACCAATTTAGCAAGGCCTTAAACAACTTAGTGAGATCCTGTATTAAAAAAAATAAGAAGGACTGGGGATGTGGCTCCATGGCAAAGCACCCCTGGATTCAAGCCCTGTTAGACTGTTTCATTGTTTCATTTCATATTTTCAAAATCTCAGACCCCATAGGTATCATTCTCCCATATATTCTCATTATTTCCAATATTATTCTTTCTTCCATTGCTACTACTTTTTCTCGTATCTTTCTTACTTCTTTAAGCTACATTCCTTCCTTTGGGGGGGGGAATGCTTTATGCTTTATTTACTGTTATTAATTTAGTCTTTTCTCTTAGGTTTTTTCTAATTTATTATTTATTTCTGAGATAATTTTGTCTTTTGTTGTTGTTGTTGTTAAATTTATTCATATCATTTCCTATATTTATTTTTCCCCCATTTCTGCTTGTAATTTGTAAATTTCCAAGTCAGGGTTGTTTTATGCCATAAAATACTTACTCAAATGTATTTCATTCTTTTTAACTACAAGCTTACAGTTTTTCTGCTCATTGATTGGTATCTTAAGAGGGAAATGATGTCCTCCTCTTTAAATACAGTAAGTCCAGGTACTTTATTTTTTGCTTGTTTGTTTTTTTAGTGATGGTGTGATCATGAGCTACAGTTGTAAATTTTTTTAATTTTATGGGTTTCTTTTGCATTTCAGAACCCCCAAATTCTCCTTATTTCTTTTATTCCCTTTGCTATCCCAATGCCAAAGGATGGTTCTTTCTCTATTTTTTTTTTTTTGTCTTTTCCTCTCTAAAATCTATGCCTTTCAACATCTATCTTTTAATTTCCGCCTGGCTCTTTAAATTCTTCCCTCCTATTCAAAGCATACTTGCTGTATTTGAATAAAATATACTTTGAGATTTATTTTCTGAGACCTGTGTTCTAATATGTATGTACACTTTTAGTATTTTCAGACTTAAGATTGATTTAACATTTTTGATTGAAGTACCTGATCAAACTTGGGCCCTTAGATTATCTTTCCCCTTCTGCTTTCCATTTTTTCTTTTCCTATTTTGATTTCTTTTTGTTTGTTTTTTCCTTTGCTTTGGGTTGCCCTTGATACAACAAAGGTGTATGCCAACAATATTAAGCTGGGATGGGAATATAAAAGTATGTAAGAGGATTTGGTATTTTTTTTTCTTTTTTCTTAAAGTTAAGTAGAAAGTTGACATTTTTTTTTGCTTGAAATTATGCCAAGGACATATATTTCTCTGTTATTTGGTAATGTTCTGGGAGATAATATTAGTAGGCAGGTAACAAGACTGTTATCATTGTCTAACTTCATTCATTATTTAAAAAATGTTTTCTATAATTTCCAATAATTCAATATTATATGAATTACACAAAAATTAAAATGTTAATTAATCTATATTTGCTTGTTTCCAGGAGATTTTAATTGAAACAAAGTGATTCTCATTTTCTCAAAAAAAATGTCCAGAACCTGTGTACCTACACAAGTTATATCCATCACTAAAGTAAGGTACTGGGAAATAGCTGATTTGAAATGCTTTCAGAAATAGTTTTTCACAGTCATTTAAAAATTCTTTAAATCTTTTTAGCTAGCTAATATTTTTGGTCCTCAATGAGAATACTCTGCTTGAACTTAGAATCATATTTATTATATTTGACTATTATCACAAAATTAAACTCATTATCAAAGGGCGGAATTTTTCTGTTGTTTGTTTATAGATAGTTTTTCTGGTACAAAAGACAATTTAGAATACTAATTAAAATACTTTAGAAAAGGAAGACTACTTTGAAAGAAAACACACAAATTTAGATGAATAATGCCAGTCTTTCTTTACTTTAAAAATATTTCTCCTTATCTTACAGCTGCAATTCTGTGAATAACAAAAATGTTGAATATTCATATAGTAGCTCTTTTGATTTTGTTATAATTTCTTTTCATTTGGCTTGAGATATTTCCCTTGAAGGAGGTGTCTATAAGCTCTCTCTTGACCTTACCAGGAGTAGAGTTATTTAATGGTATATGTGTCTAATGAGACATAATAAGAATTTGCAATCAAAATACATGAAACAGAAGAAATTCATTACTCACAGGACTCAGAGGGTAGGTCAGAGGTGCTTACAGAATGCTGATGGGAAGTCCAGAGGTGACACACAACTCAACCAGCAGGTGGGGAGTGGAAATGGGTCTGCAAAACTATATATTAAGTTCTACTGGTGCTGTGCTATGGTCTTTCCCATGGGAGTTTGGACTGGCTATTTTAAAGAAAATACTGCTGAAGGCGCGGGGGGGGGGGTTCTTATTTACATGGTTCTGATGTTGATCATGGAGTTTTTTGCTTTTTTTTTTTTTTTTTTTTGTACCAGGGATTGAACCCAGAGGTGCTCAAACACTGGACCTCTGGTCCACATCCCAGTCCTTTTTTGTATTTCATTTAGAGACAGGGTCTCACTGAGTTGCTAATTGCCTCGACAAGTTGCTGAGGCTGACTTTGAACTCACAAATCTTCCTGCCTCAGACTCCCGAGTTACTGAGATTACTCTGGTGTGCAACACAGTGCCCAGCTGATCATGGAGTTTTTATCATGTTCAGCAGTTATGGGATATGCTGGTTTTTGGGTCAGTGAGGTAAGGAACAAGTGGGCTATATGTAGAGGGAAATTTATAATTGTACCTAGCTGAAAGAATATAGCAGGTTCTCAAACAACTTATGTCAGGCCTAAGGATGGATGCTGTCATAGCAAATGCATTAAAGAAACATATAATAGTAGTACAAAGAGTTCACCCTTTCCATCTCATTTTATACATCAAACAAAAATGGAGAGCAGTGTTATTTTAATTATAGTTGAATTCAATAGACTTGTATGACTGCTTTGATATTACAAATGAAAAATATTCTAAATATGAAGTTGTATTTGCTCAAAGATATATTCCTTAAAAATTTCTCTTAAGTTAATACAAAAGAAAACCAGACTAGTTTTAATATTTTAAGAGACAACTCAATTTTTGTTGATGCTTTATGCTTCTTAGAATTGTGTTTCTATAAATATCTTTACCAAGTAAGTATTTTTTTAGTCGTGTGGTTTTCTTAATATAGAGATTTTTATTGTCTATGCATATGTGTTGCCACCATATATAATAGCTGTTTGATATGAAAGAATAAAAAGCAGTGATTACAAAAATGTGAAAGGCAATCAAAATATAAAATTCTTCATACTTATGCTTTTCAAATATACATAATTCATTTAATTTTTGTAAGAAAAGACATTAATTTTAAATTACCCTCAAAATGTTAAACATTTTAAAGAATCTGATCCCCTTCCATATATTTCTTATTTACAACACAATCATCACAATACTGTAAAATTCATGACATTAATTCAAAATGAAGATTTAGACTAAAGAAAGTAATCTATCATTTTGTACCATGTATTTGCTCTTTCACATTCTCATGTACTGAAGAACAACATGCCTCTCGCTCTTAGGGTATGAAAGGAGGTGAGATAGAAAGATGACTTATGTTAGGATACTTGGTTAAGGTAACCTCATGAGTATGAAAAAATTAGTTTTAACAGTAAAATTATACCTCACATATTAAGATAGCCTAAAAGCAATGGATAATAAGATATATTGATTGTTTCTTAATTGATGATTATAAAGATCACATTATAAATCCTGTCCTGGTACTATTGAGAAGCCTAAGAAGTCCATTTACTAATGAATTTCTTCTTATTTAAATTCACATTTAAAAACTCATATACATGACTGTATAACCAATGTGATTCTGCCACCTGTACACTTGGAAAAACGAAAAATTATACCCCATTTGATTCAAATATATGATATGTCAAGATCATTGTATTGTCATGAGCAACTAATAAAAAAATAAAAATAAAAAATAAAAACTCAGCTGATATTTTCAGAGGTTGAAATGCATATGACTTTCTGCTCTTTTTCTTTTGATTTGCAAATACATTCATAATTTATATTTTTTCAAGTAAATCAGAGATACTTAACATTATTTTAGGAAATTGTTTCTTCAGGCTTTATTCTTACAAATAATATTGGTTTATATCCAGTCTCATAGTATTATTTGCTTGGAAATATGAACCTGTAATCCAATAGAAAGTTCCTAGTTTTAGTGATAAATGATCATTATTCTAATTAGATCCAACTAAATGCACTTTGAGCATAATATCAAGTGTAACATTCTTTTTTATTTACAAACAATGCAAAATCTAATTACTTCTGAAGAATTTATGTGTTATGTAAATTTCTTGGCATGTTAATATAGTCTTTTTCTTTCCTTTTTTAGACATCAATTCAACAATCATGTTTTTATAAGACCATTGGAAGATGTTTACTGTTAATTCTTCCCTCACTAGAAATAATTTCACATTAGCTATAACTTTGTCCATGATAGATCTGGCATAAAATTTTTATAGGGAATTTCAGGGATTCTCAAAGTTGTTTTTCTCTCAAAATGTTGAAGGCTTATTTAGAAAAAAGATGTAATTAAAGTGAACAGAAATGTTGGGAAAGAGAAACATAGATCAGAAAGATCTTTCATTCCCTTATTCCCTGATACAGAATGTTTTTAGAAATACCTTTGGCAGTTGAATGCATTAATACAGTGCTTGATTTAGGAAAATTGATGCAGTTTTAGAGAGACTCCATTTTATAATCTTGAAATAATTATGTTAAATATTATTTCCCCTTGATTGGAATAAAAGTAAAGATTAATCAATTTTTCATAAATTGCATGGCAGTCTGAACTTTTTTAAAAAATAACTTACTGTGGAGTAAATACATATAAAATATCAACATACTTTTTTGTTGTTGTTGTTGTTGTTCCTCATTATAAAGCTGAAGAAGAGAAGTTTACTTTAGGCTATTTCCTGTTTTTGAAAACCCACAGTTATCAAACTGTTTTTCTAGTTTTGCTACTTTGTTCAGATATCATTTATATAGTAGGTTTGAGTTTTTAAATAAAAGTGTTGAGAGGTCTAAATAAGTGTGCATTTAGAGTGCATTAATAAAACAAGCTAGATAATTGGACTATGATCCCTTCATAGTCAAAGTTATCTATCTTTGACTTGTGACCTTTTCTCAGGTCCCTTGTACCTTTTTACCAAGAAGATCTCAGATTTTTTTGTACCTATACAAACAATGCAGCGAGCATCTGGAAGCTTCATAGGAATATAGACTCAACTTACCTCGAATTGCTGAATGAGAATTTAAGATCCTCAGGTGATTCAAAGACCATGAGTTTGTAAGAACACAGCGATATTCTATGTCAATGCTTAATGTACTTCAGTTCTGTTAACCTAGAACACAGTGGTTCCTAGAAAAGACAGAGATAATCCATTAGGCTTGATGCAAAGGTTTCAGTAAGCCATCTCTTGGCTATTGCACAAGATGATCTCAAATCATAAACTTTTTAAAAATGATTAAACATATAATTAGACTTTCGTTGATTTTAAACCAGTACCTAATGAAAAAAATTATCTTTTTTAAAAAAGAGTTTTTGCAGCTTATTATTTTAATTATATGACTAAATAAAAATTATAGTCATGGGCTTTACTTGTGGGAAGTCTATTAAACTTAATATGTTTAATAATTGTCCAGATAATTCCAATTTTCACGGTAAAAGTATTTTTGAAATTAAGTGAATTCTTAGTAAATAAATATTTCAGAATTTGTATCATATACATTATTTTAGTAAGATGAATAAATATATGCCATGTGCTTTATAATAGCATGAAATTAAGATATTCAGATAGAGAGAGAATGAATACAAAAATACAATGGAAAAAAATCTCATAAGAAATGAGCAGGTTTGGCTTTCATTTGCTTGTGCTAGTTGTAAAAATTCCTGCAGGGAATGCCATGATTTCTTACAGATTGTCACTTCCCTTGTTTATTATTACATGCAGTAAGTTAACTAGAGCTAATATATTTCCAGGTTATGCAGTGAAGACTGAGAGGTACAAAGCCTTTTATCAATGTGATGCATTTACAGTGCAAAATGTAGAAAACAGCTGATTAGAAGAGGCTGGTTAGCTTCTGAAACTGCTTTTATGCACAATGCTGCCAACACAGAACCTAATAGACAAGGCTGCCAGTGGAAAACATCCAAAGAATAGCTGCCAAGAAACATGCTTCTTCCTGGAAATGTCCCCTAATTTGTTGCATGAGTATCTAATACACATGATGATTGTACATGAGCACTAATAGGAAAGGAGAAAAACAATTTACCACACACAAAAATTAAAAAGGCATTATGAGGCAACATATCTTACAGGAGTATGATATTCATGGGCCCATGTACAAGACTGAAGGTCATTATTCAGGTATGTGCTCTTCACATCACACTTCTCGTGGTTCCAACTATCTTATGAAGAACTCAAAGTATGATATTATTGGATCTCAAACTTGGCTGTACATGAGTGTTGAGAGCCATAGCCAAATCGGAATGGTGCCTGGCATTTTGCCAGAAGGGGCGGCTCCTGATGCCTCCTGTGCCCGCTACTGTTGAGCCCTCGCAGAGTTCCTAGAGAGTTCAGGTGAGTTCACGGAGTTCCCATTGAGTTCCAGTTGAGCTCTTGTGGAATTCCTAGAGAGTTCGCGTGGGTTCGGAAAAAAAGTTCTTCGTTCCTGCTTGAATCTATAAGTGGCTCGTGACCTCCCGGTTATTTGTGCTCAGCCAGACTATGGCATTTGGTGGCCCATGCAGGGAGCGCCTGAAGCTTGGGGGTAAGTGAAACTGCTCACCCCTGAGGGCAGGGCGAGAGAATGGGTGACCATTTCAAAAAACAATGTATTCTTGTTTTGATTTGTTTTGTTTTTGTTTCAAGCTGCCTGTCCCTAGAATTTTCTCAGACAAACTGGGGAAAGTGGTTCGCACAAGGTTTGAAGTTGTTCGGCCCTGAGGAAGAGACAGAGATAGACCACGGATGCACATGTCAAGAAAATAGAAAAACTGATACAACGAATTTTTGTTCCATTTTTGTTTCATTCTGTTTTGGTTTTGATTTGTGTTATCTTGTTGGGTTGTATTATCTTTGTAGCAGAAATATGGGGTCAGAAATTAGCAAAAAACAAACCGAAAGAGTGTTAAGTAAATTGCTAGATGAGGGAGGCACCCCAGTAAAACCAAGAACAGTTAGGGCACACGTTGATATGATACAAAAATGTAGCCCATGGCTTTTTAAGGAGAAGTTGTTGAATATATCACAATGGGACCATCATGGTGAAGACTTAAGGAAGAGGGAAAAGAAAAACTCAGGAACTTTGCCAGTTGGCACATTGCCATTATGGATGACGATATGATGTTGTTTGCCTAGTCCAAAGCTTTCAGTTCAGATTATGGTAGAAGACATATTAGATCAGGAAAAAGGGAGGCCTCTCGAGATAGTCAGAAAGGGGAAGAAAGTTTAGAGGAGAAAAAGCTATCAGGGGAGATGTTACAACAGGAGGCTGCTGCTAACACCGTTCTATCACCAGAGGGCGTAATTCAACCAACAACTCCACCTATGGAGACAACATATGCTGAGTGGCCCTCAACCCCCATAGTTGATAGATGGGATCCTGAGACAGGACCTCAAAGATTAGCATGCCCTGTATTTGAGGAGGCAGGAGGGCAGCAAATTCACCATGCTTTATATTTCAAAACAGTGAAGCAGCTGAAAGAGGCTGTAACAACCTATGGTCCTCAAGCACCCTTCACTGTAAGTATGGTCGAATCCATTACCAACTTGAACATGATGCCAGAAGATTGGACTAGTATGTGCAAAGCTGTGCTAAATGGAGGAAAATATTTGTTATGGAAGGTTGCCAATCAGGAATTTTGAGGGAGACGGCTAGGTGAAATGCAGCAGCTGGTTATCCTCAGAGAAATCTAGATATGTTGTTAGGAAAGGGACCTTATGAGGGTCAGCGGCAACAAATTAGATATGATCCTGCCATACACTCACAAATTGCTTCAGCTGCGGTTAGGGCACAGAAAACTTTACAGGGGCATGGAGATTTACAAGGTCAATTATCTAAGGTAATACAAGGAGCTAATGAACCTTACTCTGAATTTGTAGATAGGCTTATACAAACAGCTACCAGAATCTTTGGGGATGTAGAACAAGCGATGCCATTAATAAAACAACTAGCCTATGAACAAGCAAACAGATGGTGCAAGGAGGACATTAGACCATGGAAACATGGAGATTTAAACACATATATTAAATTATGCAGAGACATTAATGAACAAGGGCAAGTCTTGGCAGCTGCAGTACCACAGGCATTAGGTGCCAGGCCAAAAACATGCTACAATTGTGAACAAACAGGACATTTTAAAAGGAGTTGCCCCATAGGAGGAGGGTTTAACAAAACTAAGTATCAAAGGGGTAGAATACCAGGTTTTTGCCCACGATGCCATAGAGGAAGACATTGGGCTAATGAATGCCATTCTCAAACCACTATAGAGGGTACTCCCTTATCAAAAAATGGACAAGGACCAGGTGTTTACCCACTATAATTTGGAGAAAAACATTGGGCTCCATTGCCAAAACATGGACAGGGGGGCCCTATGCTCTGTGGCCCACAACTACAAATATACGGGGCACTGGAGGAACCCAGCAACACCATCAGGGTAGTTCCCAGGACACATTATTCATTAGATTCCCTCATTAGACAAATGAGAGGGAGCACAGGTTTGGACATCTCCACCTCCACCAGAGCAGTACTAACTCCAGAGATGGGAGTTGAAATCATCCCCACAGGGGTAAAAGGACCTCTTCCCCAAGAAACAATAGGCTTATTATTAGGATGCAGTTCTTCTACTCTAAAAGGACTTATGATAAGTCCTGGGGTAATTGATCACAATTATGAAGGTGAAATAAAAATTATAGCCAGTTCTCCAAGGGGTATATCAGTAATTTCACCAGGAGATAGAATAGCACAGTTATTAATAATACCCAGCCTATATGATAAATTTTCCAGTCATACTATAGAAAGAGGTTCCAGGGGATTAGGCTCCACAGGTGTAAATTGGGCTATGCTTTCTTTAAATTTAGATTCTCGCCCAATGCTAAAACTAAATATTCAAGGACATGAATTTAATGGGCTACTGGATAGAGGTGCAGACCTTAGCATTATCTCTCATCAAGAATGGCCAAAACATTGGCCATTACAACAAGCCACTCCAACCCTTCGAGGCCTAGGAGTGGCAACTAATCCCCATAGAAGTGTGATGTTATTAGATTGGAAGGATCCTGAAGGATGTGAAGGAACTATACAGCCATATGTATTGGATCATCTTCCTATAAATTTAAGGATATGTATTGGATCATCTTCCTACAAATTTATTGTTAATGTTAGTCCTAGATTAATTAGGACTAACATTAACAATAAAATCAATTCAAATCCTCCCACTATTATGGCTAGACAAGGTATTAGGAAAGGAAAAGGTTTAGGAGAAAAAGGACAAAGTATAGTGGCACCAATACAAATAAATCAAGAAATAGATAGACATGGATTGGGTTTTCAGAAAGGGTCACTGAGACAATAAAAGTTACTTGGAATTCAGAAAGACCAGTATGGGTTCCTCAGTGGCCCCTGACTAAAGAAAAGATACAAGAAGCGCATGACATGGTCAAACAACAATTAGCGGAGGGACATATACAACATTCTGTATCTCCCTATAATACTCCCATTTTTGTCATCAAAAAGAAATCTGGTAAATGGAGATTATTGCAAGATTTAAGAGCTATTAATAACAAGATGGTTATTATGGGACCTGCTCAATTGGGGTTTCCTCAATTGTCTGCTTTGTCAAAAACCTGGTATGTTTTAGTTATAGATATTAAATGTTGTTTTTTTTTCAATTCCAATTCATCCTGAAGATAGTCCACGTTTTGCATTTACTATCCCTGTGCTGAATCATGAAGGTCCTGATCAGAGATATGAATGGAAAGTACTCCCTCAAGGGATGGCTAACAGCCCAACTATGTGTCAAATTTATGTTAACAAAACAATCCAGCCACTTAGAAATCAAAATCCTGAACTACAAATATTTCACTACATGGACGATGTATTATTAGCACACAAAGATAAAAACACATTGCTAAAATGTTATGCCACACTTACAAACTTATTAAAAAATTATAATCTAAAGATAGCAATAGATAAAGTACAATTAAATTTTCCAATTAATTATTTAGGAGTTCTATTATCCTCAACCATGGTCCATCCACCAAAAATTCAAATACGAGTATATCAACTCAAATCACTTATCGACTTTCAAAAGTTATTAGGAGACATAAATTGGATAAGGCCTTATCTAGGCATACCAACAGGAGAGTTGGGACCTTTATTTGATATCCTAAAAGGTCCATCCGATCCAAATTCACTCCACATGTTAACACCTGAAGCAAGAAAGACATTAAAAAATCATTGAAACATATGTGGAAAATATGCATTTGGATAGAATTGATATAAGTTTACCTTTATTATTTATTGTACTACCAATAAAAAATATTCCTCCAGGAGTATTTTGGCAAGAAGGTCCATTATTATGGATACATTTATTTTATTCTCCTAACACTATTCTTACTAGGTATCCTGAGGCTATAGGACAATTAATACTCAAAGGAATAAAAGCAACAAAGGGAGTGTTTGGAATTTCTCCCAATAAAATTATTACTCCATATACTATGGATCAAATTGATGAGTTAGCTAATGGGTTAAATACTTGGGCAATAATCATGTGCAAATCTAATGTTTCATTTTGATAATCACTTACCATCTAATCCTTTGTTGTCTTTTTGGTCTTCACATCCTGTAGTTTTTCCAAAAATGACAATAAAAACACCTAACATGAATGCTCCAAATGTATTCACTGATGGGTCAAATAATGGTACAGCAGCAGTAGTTACCCCTGATCAAGATTTTACATTTTTAGTACCCAAACAATCAGCTCAAAAGGTAGAGCTTAATGCAGTATTAGAAGCTTTTCTGATGTTTAAAGATTCTGTATTTAATTTATTTTCTGATAGTCAGTATATAGTTAATGCTATAGTATCCCTTGAAGGTGCTGGTAGGATTTCCTCTTCCTCTACAGTTTTATCTTTGTTTTCCACTATACAAAGTCTAATCTTGGACAGAAAAGATCCATTCTTTATAGGACATATCAGGGCACATACAGGATTGCCGGGAGCCCTTAGTCTGGGCAATGATTTAGCAGATAAAACTACACATGACATACATATTTTTACTACGCTAGAAGAAGCTACAAATTTTCATAAATCCTTCTATGTCAATGCAAATACTTTTAAAAAAGTGTTTTAAAATAACTAAGGAACAAGCTAGACAAATACTAAAACAATGTCAAAATTGTGTGACCTTTTTACCACAAGTTAATCTTGGAGTCAATCCTAGAGGACTGATACCTAACCATATTTGGCAGATGGATGTCACACACTTGCCAGAATTTGGAAAATTAAAATATTTGCATGTTACAGTTGATACTTCTTCTGGATTTTTGATGAGCTCCCTTCATGCTGGAGAAAAAACTAAAGATATTATAGATATTTGCTTACAAAATTTTGCCACTGTGAGCATTCCAAAACAGTTAAAAACAGATAATTCCCCTGGTTATACTTCTACCTCTTTTAAACAATTTTGCTCATCATTTGGCATTACTCATATAACAGGAATCCCATACAATCCACAGGGACAAGGCATAGTTGAAAGAGCTCATCAAACTATTAAAATGACTTATTAAAGCAAAAAGAGGGAATTGAGAAGAGGTATATATCCCCCAAAGATAAACTTAAAATAACCCTTTTTACTCTAAACTTTTAAATTTTGGATTCATCTGGGCTTAATATGTTGCGGAAAGGCACATATGTCCAAAAAAATGTACATAAGCCCAAGGTACTTTGGAAGGATATTCTAACAGGGGAATGGAAAGGTCCTGACCCAGGGATTGTCTGGAGTCGGGGGTCTGTTTGTGTGTTTCCACAGGGAGAACAGCAGCCTATTTGGATTCCAGAGAGACTAACTAAAGTGATTTCTACAGACCAAAAAGAAGATGATTTGGCTCAAATCCATAACAGCTGATATCCAGAACTCCAGTTTGGCTATCCTTACATCTGTGACAGTGGTTCTCCCACACCTGGAGGCTAATGAATAATGAACACCATTAAGGCCTATTTCAAATGTAAAAAACCTTGGGGCTTGCTTGTGGGAATACTTTCAGACACATATGCAAGTTAAAAGAAGAAGGATGGGATATCAGAAGAAGAGTCAAACCCAGGTGGTAACCAGGATGCTTTTTTCAATATCTATTTTATTATTGCCCTTTCCAACATCATGTTCTGTTTTGTTTCTTGAGCTCATACAGACCTAGGTTAATGTTTTTCTGATCAGTTCTATTTTTTGACTGTGGAGTTTTTGAACATTGCAATGGGGATTTCACCTGTGAAAAGCTACAAGGCCTTTACTATTATGTTATGTGTTGTATGTATTGTGTTATGTTTGCACACTTGTGTTATGTGTTGTATATCTGTATGTTCGTATGTCCATATATCATATATGAGGAGCGCTCATGAAAAAATGGATCCAAACATTTTTTTTTATTATTCATGTGATTTAAATGGTTTAATTTAAATTGGGTAAACAGCTATTGAGGATTGTTTTAAAATGTGAACAAAAAAGGAGGTTAACAGATCTGTTGACTGTTAGAAAGCTAACACCATCAGATTCTAGAAACAATATCAGAAAGCTGACTAACACCATCAGATACTAGAGACATTGAAATATATAATCAATTAAGTCTCTACCAATTTAATTTTCCATATTTTTAGGAAATCTCCATGTTTTCTGTTTTGCCCTACCTCATCTTTTCTTTCCATAAATATTCTCTTAATAAATTAAATAATTTTAAAAAGCCCACGTTATAGTTACTATGTTAGCCACAAAGTTTTGTATATAAATATTTGGTTTCATTGTCAGCATATGACTCCATTGCCACAGTCTGGCTGGGCACAATTCAGGAGCCACTTGTCAAAAGAAACGAACTTTATTTTTAGAACACACACACCACACCACACAGCTCCTCAGGAAACACCCTCAGAGCCCAATTGCCACCACCAGCTTCCCACAAGCCTCTCCACCTCCCCCACTCCTCCTCCTCTTGAGGCCTATTGGCTGGGTCGCATGGGTGGAGCCAAAAAGTCCCCCAATGAGCAGCTCCGTGGTCTGAAAGGGCAGGGAAACAGCCCAATGAGCATCACTGCAGAGGAGCCAATCAGTTGGCAGCTAGAAGTTTGCTGGGGCTGCTGTGAGCCAATCATCAGCTGGCAGCTGGAAGTTTGCTGGCAGCTGGAAGTTTGCTGGGGCACCTTTCGGCTGTGGCTCTCAACACTCCATGTTTTCAATCTCTGGCAAACCACATAAATAAAAGAGAACTATTTCATTTGAGACATGTAATAACTGGGGAACCAGGTACAACTAAGAGGTTTTGGATAATAGACCCTTTTATCTTTGAATTATAACTGTTTTAGTCCAAGGTGTTCCAACAGAATGATTTTAGTAAATGCACTGTAAAAACATTCTGTATAAATAGATCCAGGCTGTGATTTACCTCAATATTCTCTAGCATTTCTTATAAGAACTCTCAGGCATAACATGGGGAAATGTTCCTATGATTCCCTAATGAGCAATGAGCCTGTGGGTTTTATAGCATTTCAGTAATGTACATAGTAGATCCATTTTATCACAGTGTGGATCCAGTTATGAGCTCTATAACTAAGGCAAGATAAGCAAATACTGGGAAGATTTTAGAACAGTAGAGAGAGGTTTAAATGCTTGAACACTATGATATCAAATATAACCAAAAACTTATACAAATTAAATAAAAACTTTGAAATTCTCATTTGAAATCAGAATTATGAGCTCACACTATACTTAATCTTAATGAATGCACACATTTCTTAGCTTTTGTTACTGAAAATCTGTAAACAATGATCCACTTGGTAGCAATGTACACACATTGACAAATAAATGGTAGTGTGAGATATAATTTGTGGGGGAAAGTTGAGAATGATACAACATTAAGACGATTGGCCATAATTTAACCATCTTTGAATTAAGTTGATTGCTACATGGAGATTCATTATATGGCCCTTTTGTGGAAGTTTGAAATTTTCTATACAATTTAAAATGAATCACAATACTTTGTCAAGTCTCAGCATGTTTGTTCATCTATGAAATGAGAATAAAACCTAACAATTACTCTCATATAGTTACTTTTTGGTACATAATTTCTATCTACCCAGTATGTTTTAAGGCCAAATTTCTGTATGATATTTACTGAAGAAGTTACCCCAAAATAAAACATAACTTAAAAAAGAACTGTTTGTTGTATGGTAAGTCACTATTATTAAGGTAATTTTAAAGAAATCACATCAAAACAGAAGTAAAATAATGGAAGATTCTTCTTACCATTCTCCTGATGAGTTAATGGGGCAGTTGTCTCTCAAACTCCACAGACTTGTGGTGGGCATATAGAGCTATGGATCACCACTATGAAGGAAGGCTTATTACCTTGACCAGGTCATTTAACTTGTCTCATTTATAAAATAAAGAGTTTAACCTAGATTTTCTTGAATATGATTGACATGATCAGCATAGAATATTTGCAGTTGATTATATAGAGAGAGATGACACCATTTTCTAAGTTAGTAGGTCAAAACTGGAAGCCATCAATCAACATTTCTTTGTTACCAACTTTTATCACTATATACAAATCTCCTGTGTTTTTGCAGACCTAGTACATCCAGAAAACTCCCACAGTTTATATCAGGTACCCTGGATTTATTCATGTTTATCCTCAAGTAAATTTAATTTGCTTAAATGGAAGCCTACTCTGATGTTCTAGACTGGCTGTGCATATTTTCTTGGAGAAAATTTGCTGAAAAAATAAAACAATAAGAAGAAATACAAACAAAAATCAGTAATAAAACAACAGTCTTCTTCGAAAGGTATTTAGAAGTCTGAATATTATCTGTAATAAAATGGTTATTTGTAATGAGTATGTGCGTTTCCAAATTTCTTTCCTCTTATTAGACTTTATTGTCATTATTTTACAGATTATGTACTGTCAAATAATCTATTTTAATGTCAATTTCCTCATTCTGTAATATAACTGTTTTTTTATGACATATGTGATCTAAATCTTTTGTCCTTCCTTCAAAAGTGTTGCTTTTGCTCTTATCTCAGGATATTTTTTCCAACTTGTCCTCTTGGATATGGGTTTCTCATCATTCAGGCTTTTGGTGATAATGAACATCTAAAATTCTAATTTCTTTATTTCTTTTGAGAGAATTGAACACTATTCAAAAATCTCACAAAAATGTTGCTTGTATATTGTTTGCATACATTGTATGTTTGAAGTCTCATAAAAGCAAGGACATTGTCACATCCATTCCATAACTCTAGCTAGCACACAGCAGCATTCATTAAGTATTTCTGAATAAATGTTGGATGAAAGTTATTGCTTAATCTATAGAGGTTGTTCATGACAACAATTGTTTCATCAGTAGACAGTGATTAAAATAGAAAAGTCTGTCAATTATATGGAAAATTCAATGGAAATATTTAACATACTTCAGACGTGCTTTGAAGCTCTGTCAGTGATAGGACAGATAGATCAGGGGAAGTTGGATATTAGGAAAACAGTCATACTCACTAGAGTGAGCCAGGTATTAAGTTCAATTTTTCTGCTGATATCCAGAGAGATATGACAAATGATTTTGTGATTTGTACTAGCAGCTGAAGTGTTCAGGACAAGTAGATGTCCCAGCAGTCAAAACAGCACAAGCAAAACAAAGCAGCTTCTCTGAGCAGGAGTTGCACAGAATGTCAGGAACATGCACTTCTAGGAAGACATGGTACAGGGAGTGGGCTTGAGCCTGCAGAGGGATGTCAGGATAGAACTTCAGTGTGGAACCCTTGTCTACCATGCTTACACTTACAGTTTAGGGATGTGGCACACTTTATGTCATTCAGATATAACTTATGCTCATCTTTAATTTGTAAGTCTATTAAATATTGAAAAGATACCCCCATATTGTAAGAATAAAGTTGGTAAAGGGCCATAATTATATTCAACCTGAAAGCAAAGACAAAGGAAATAGAATAAGGAAACACAGAGAGACAGGTAGGTCATTGCAACTATAGATTGTGAAAGGTAATCAATGGTTTTGTATGAAGGTTACTTTTGGAATATGTTCTTGGATTATTTTTTTGATAAATACAATTTAAGGAACATATTAAGTTCAAGGACTGCCTGCTCAATGAGAAAACAATAGTTCAACTTTAAGAAAGTCCATCTTTTTGAAAAACTAAATATTAATAAGAAAGGAAGAGTGGAATATATGATTTTTTAATTTTATTCATTTATTTATTTGATAAGGAAATAAGAATGTCCCAGGCTGGAAATGGGTTTAAAATTAAGAGAGAATTTTTTTTCCCTCTCTCTCTTTTTTTTTCTGTGTGTATGAATCAAATTAGAATGTACTAGAATGTTATCCTTAGAAATAACTCTCTGGCATTCTGTCATGTTCACAAATCTTATTCTGACCCCAACTTGATTTTACAAAACATCACTGGCATAGTTAATAAATTAAGCATTGATTAATTACTAAAGAAATGGGGATGCAATAACTCTATGATTTTTTTAAAATTATTTTTTTAGATTTTTATGGACAGTTATTTTATTCATTTATTTATATGGGTGCTGAGAATCAAACTCTGTGCCTCAAACATGCTAGACAAGCACTCTACCACTGAACCTTAAACCCAGTCCCAATGAATTGTTTATTTTTCTTTCTTTTTTCTTTTTCTTTCTTTCTTTTGTGGTTGTTGTTACTGGTAATAAAATCAATGAATATTTTCGAGTACATTTATGCCAGAGGAAGACTTAGCAAGGACAACCAGTTTATGCTCCAAACCATATTCTTGTGTAAGGTAGATCTATTTAACTCCGTAATCCACAGGGCAGATTTCAGTTCATTGTCAAGCTAAGGCCCTTTAAAAAAGAAATGAGTGGCTAAAAAGTCATATCCTCCTTCAATCATCATAGATTTGAACCTTTCTGATTAAATTGCATCACAAAGAAAGATAGAAAATTATAGTTGAATTAAGAACATGCAATAGGAATTAGATTAAGAATAGACTTCAAACCAGGTGAGGATTTCAGGACTAAACTTTTCAAGGATTAACAAGTGAACTTGAATGGTTTCCCTAATAACTCTGAGTGGAGTTTGTGGTAGAGTGTTTAATCACAAAGATTTGAGAAAGCAGTTTTTATTGCTGACATTTCTGCTAGGTAACCTTCACTATCTAACTGAAATCTGCCCAGATGGTATCCTCTCTTGAGTGTTGAGGTGCCACATAAAAGATGATCCTGACAATAGTAATTAGATCTTTTTTATTGATAAGAAGCTTTTAATCTATATGTTTCCTTGAACTGGCTCTTTTTTTTTCCTTTCAGTGTAAGAAGCATTTACTTTTTAGGTTTCTCACAGGATAAATAGCTCTAAACTTGATTTTCAAAATGCTCTGTGGTTGTTTCAAAGTCAGTTGAAGGATGCAGGTCAATTTTCTTTAGGTTCATTTTTCTTTTCCTCATTTGAAGTGTATGCTGAGTTCACTTGCAAGGATTTACTGTGGGGTAAACCCAATAAAATTTGCCAGGAGTGAACTGGACTGTAAGATCCAATCCAGAAGAGGAAATTAGGATCAACAAAAGTATTGATAACTTATTTTATATATATATTGTTTTATTTACATATGACAGCAGAATGTATTATAATTCTTATTACACATATAAAGCACAATTTTTCATATCTTTGGTTGTATACACAGTATATTCACACCAATTTGTGTCTTCATAATATACTTTGGATAATAATGATTATAATATTCCACCATTATTAATAACCTCATGCTCCCTACCTTCCCTTCCCACTCCTCTGCCCTACCTAGAATTCATCTATTTCTCCCATGCTCCTGCTCCCTATCCCACTATGAATCAGCTTCCTTGGAAAATTGGGAATGGAACCACCATTTGACCCAGCTATCACTCTTCTCAGTCTATGCCCAAAGGACTTAAAAACAGCATACTATAGGGACACAGACACATCAATGTTTATAGAAGTACAATTCACAATAGCTAAACTGTGGAACCAACATAGATGCCCTTCAATATATGAATGGATAAAAAAAATGTGGCATATATACACAATGGGATATTACTTGGCAATAAAAGAGAATAAAATAATGGCATTTGCAAGTAAATGAATGGAGTTAGAGAAGATAATGTTAAGTGAAGTTAGCCAATCCCAAAAACCAAATGCCAAAAGTATTGACAATTTAATGAAAAATGTATAAATTGAGGTTTAAATGAATGGAAGCCATGTTTCTTTAAGATTTTTAACTTAATTAAATTTCCTATTTACAATTATAAAAGATGACCATATTCTCACAGATGTAAATAAATAATTAGTTAATTTATTTTCTGGGAATATCATAAAATGATAAGTTTTAATAATAAGCAGACATTTTCTATCAATCCATTTTTATAATTATTCTTTCCAATCATGCTATTTTAAATTTTAAAAATACTAATTAAAATTCTGAATATTTGAAAAACACAAAGGAGTAGATAAAGTGGAGAGTCTATTTATAAGCTTGCAACTATTATAATAAAAGTGTAAATTCATCTTTTTAAAAATTCCATGACTTAAAAATTGAAACATTTTTACAAACATGAAAGTGCCTGTACACATCTCCATGAAATGCTCTTATAAGTTACATCTAAAAGAAGAAAGTATACAACTGGAGGGCAGGTTTTCAAATTGTATTTTTCACTGCTTATTATTTTATATATCATATTTTGAATTTTAAACTATGCTGATGTCCTTTATCCACAAGAATAACTAATTAAACATTTAAAGTTTCAGTGAGCGTTAATGTGTGAAAAACACGATATTAGAAGCCATTTTTTTTCACATTGGAAATCTATTTACTCAAGCAGTAAATGGATTTTGATGAGGAAAAAGAAATAGAAAATAATAATAAAATAAGGACAAAGGAAATAGCAGAATAAGGAAGCACAGAGAGACAGGCAGGTCATTGCAATTACTGTTTGTGAAAGATAATTAGTGGTTTTGTATGAAGTTTACTTTTAGAATATGTGCTTGGATTATATTATATTAGTTTATTCATCTTCTTCCCTATTCTGCATTTAAAGATTTCTATATCTTTCTATGGCTACTTTCAACATATAAATTTATAGACCCATGTGTGCATATAAACACACGTTTCCATTTCATACAATTAATAGCACTCTGTACATTCTGCTTAAAGGAGAAAAGTGGTAACATAATCTAATTTCAATTTACTTTTATTTTATTATACTTTTAAATAAACAATTTTCTCTTTTTAAGATTTGTTTGAACTTCCTTCTCTGAGAAATCTCATTATAGCTTCTGCTTATTCTTATATCATTATTAATTTTTATTGGTACATAGGACTACTTTGTATAGTATGAAAGTGACTTTTTTCTGTGAATTGTCTAGAAATATGTTTTCCAATCTGGTATTTGGTTTTTTATTTGTATAACTTTTAAATTATGAGATAGCTGAATTTTTCAATATGCTATTGTGAATCTAAAACATATCGTTTTATTCTTATACATTAGAAAAAAAAGGTGTTGGCAAAACCATGCAAATGAAAGGGAGAACAGTAGAGTAGAGAAAAGGGACCAGGGGGATGGACTGACTTAGGAGGGGAGGGAAAGGAGAGACACTAGATAATCAAATTATATTGTTACATTGTGTGTATGTATGAATATGTAACAACAAATCCCACTATGCATAATCATAGTGTACTAATAAAACAGAAAAATAAATAAAACATATGGTTTTATTCTTGCATCCAAATCTTTGATGGATCTAAAATTAATCCTAATATAAAGAATAATGTATCCTGTCATTTTTAATCATAGGATTACCATGTTTCCCCCAGTGATTTGAAATGCCACTTTTAGCCAATCCCATTTGTGAACATATTTTTTTTTAATTACCCACTTTATTATATTAGGTCTGTCTCTTTTTGTTAACCTCATACTAGCTAGAGTTAATTTTGGTTTCTTCCAACTGAGCCAAAACTGAATTCTGATTGCTAAAAGGAAGAGCCAGTGATCCCTGAGGGTGTCACACATGTGAGATCTTTTTGAGATGAGAAAAAATAGACTTTCTCCTTTCTAACATTTTTGTAGGTGAGAGAGGAAATGCAAGGGCATCTCAGATAAGAAAATAGAAAAGAAATGTGAGGATAGCATGGACAACGTGTTTCACATGTGTGTTAAGGGAATAGGTTGAATCCCCACTAGGAAGAGGGATATGGCAAAAATGAAATAAGTCTGTCTTTCAAAGAATTGTGTGAAGTTAGAGGCACAGACATTGCTTCCCTAGGTTCATAAGGTAAATCACAGGCTGCAGTTAGGAGCAGGGTCCTTCCACTTCAGCTCTTCCTCCATCTCCCTGTCCACAGTGGCAGAGAGCTGGTATTTGGTTTTTTATTTGTATAACTGGCTCAGAATGGACTCATCATATTTTCTTCCCAAGGCATGTTTGACAGTCAGCACTGCCTCTGAGTGGGGTATTAGGTTCTCTAGCTAAAAGGCTAGAATTACACAACAACAAAACTTGTTTAATTTCTTTCCCCATTGCTGTAAACCCCACCCTGGATTGTAGAAAGATAATGAGACACCAGACATGGCATATGTGAAGTTGCAGTGGGTTTGGATTGTAGGTAATCTGATGTCCTATAGGCATTTCTGAGACTAAAGGCCTGAATTGAGAATCCATGTCACGAACATTAACAGCTTTAAAATATTTCAAACCTGGGAATTATATTTTAAAATAAACCACTATATTTACTACTATATTTTATTTTGTAATTCTTTGGGGGTGGGTACTAGGGATTGAACTCAGGGGCACGTGGCCACATCCCCAGTCCTATTTTATATTTTATTTAGAGACAGGGTCTCACTGAGTTGCTTAGCGCCTGGATTTTGCTGAGGCTGGTGATCATCCTCCCTCAGCCTCCCCAGCACCTGGGATTACAGGTGTGCACTACCACCTGCACCTGACTATTACCATGTTTTAAAGGAAAAATATTGTCCTGATTCACAAAGTTATGGATATTTATTAATGCACTATTAAATACTTGTTAACAAATTAGTGTCATAAAAATGGAAGGAAAGATTAGAAGAGGTTAAAAGCAACTTAAAAATTACACTAAATAAAATTACTGGATAGACTTTAATTCTAATTTTTCTTGAATTCTCTTGTTTGTGATAATATGGGATTTTAAAAATGTAAATTGAATACCTGATTTTAAAGACTTGTTATTGTGTGTCATAATCCATAATCATTTCAAAAAAAAAAACAATTGGCTGGGCATCATGACACATTCCTGTAATCTCAGCAATTTGGAAGGCTGAGGCAGGAAGATTGTAAGTTCTAAGCCAGACTCAGCAACTTAGTAAGACCCTGTCTCAAAAATCAGTCAATCAATCAATAGAACTAGGGATGCAGCTCAGTGGTAAAGTGCCCTGGGTTAAAAAAAGAAAAAAGAAAGAAAGAAAGCTAACTGATATAGGAGTGAAAATGAAATCTAATTGTTGAGATTCCTTTTAAAATCTTGGTAAGGAAATTTTAATAAAGATGATAAAAGAGGAGATATCTTCATAATCATTGAACCTTTGATATGGGTGCTGTGGACTTAATTATAATCTTTTACTTACTTAAGTGCTTTTGAATTTTTTTTCATGAGATTTTTCTCTAAAAGCTAACATGTTCAAAGTTTTTTTTTTTTTTTAAGTAAGTCATAAATCTACAGATGATCCCTTCTTAGGTATTGGTATTATCATATCATTCAACTTTTATGTATAAGAAAACATTTAATTATGGTGAAATTTAGAAAAGTGCCCAATGAAACAGATTGATTCTCAGGAGCTTTACCTGCACAGATGTATCTGCTCTGGTGGCTCAGCGACCATCGACTTAGACTCTGAAGTTCAGTGGGATGGCCCCATGTTTGAGCTAGAAAACACGGAGCTATGTTTGAGCAATTCTTCTCAAAATGATCTGAAATAATAAAAATGTTTAAATTCTAAACTGTTATATTGAGTTCAAGAACAAAACAAATTTCCTTTTATCTTTTATAGATGAATGGCAAGATAAGTTTAAATCCAAATAGAAACTTCCAAGAACTTAACAACAAAAGTTTGAAATCTCATGTGCTTGATAAAATCACCATTTTAGATGTTCTTTATTTTCATTTTCTTTGAAGAAGCAGGAAATGAATTGAACAAAGATTTATGCCATTTAATGTTACAGTTGATTACCAATGGAAATTGATAGAATGCAATTTTTATGACTTCATGTAAAAGTAAGCTATATTTCAGGATGAAATGGGGATTGGCTAGACAGATTTAATTTTTCAGACTGTATGGTATCTTGCAGTAAATATTTATATAAATTAAGAATGTTAAATCTCTAAATTATTTGATTTAAATAATTCATGTGTCCTCATACTGGAGACACACATTTTGTAAATGTAAAGTTCATTGAGCAACCTCTTTTTAAAATATGTTTTAAATTCGTATTTCTTATTACTGATATCCCAGATTACTAAAGATCTCATAAAATACTGAAATTTTCATTCATTTATTGAGCTAATCAATTATTATTCACCAGTTATTTTCTAATTCCATGATGTCCAACATGAGAGATATTAAATATTTAGTAAATCTCTTTAAATCATTCCCATTAATGTTGATTACACCCATCAACATTAGTGGAAATAATTTTAAGAGGCTTATGCTTATGTTGTCTACATGGGCTAGACACATTATTTTATCTTTCATAGAAAGATTGCTTTCCTAATATAATTATTCTTATGTTAATTAGTAAGAGCCTGATTGTGAGGGATATAATTGAGAAAAAGTATTAATCACCAAACAAGAATGAATGTAAGCCCCTTTCCCCTTTCACTCCTTCCTCCAAACCATATGAAAATATCCATGAATGCATTTTTTCTACTCATCGATTTATTAAATATTTCCAAGTGCTTATTATGTACTATATGCAGAACTAAATACTGCAGATGCACTCAATTTATAAGCTATCCTCTGTCCTCAGAGTTTACACATTATTAGGAAAGAGTTGTTGAATTACTTGACATTCTTTAAATAACTCATGCAATTTTATTTCTCTATATATTTTGGGTTATTTTTTTGTTTTGTTTTGTTTTGTTTTAAAGAGAGAGTGAGAGAGAGAAAGAGAGAATTTTAATATATTTTTTTTTTATTTTTCAGTTCTCAGCGGACACAACATCTTTGTTTGTGGTGCTGAGGCTCGAACCCTGGCCGCACGCATGCCAGGCAAGCGCTTGAGCCACACCCCCAGCCCTCTCTATATATTTTGACAAGTTAATGCTCCTGTTTTAAGTATCCTTCCATATTTAGATGATTTGACAAACTTCTTTATCCCTTTAGGTCAATTATATGGTAATTAGATGTATAGGCTTCTTTTTTCTAAAGTCCTCCGTGAATGCCACTAATCCAGAAATACTGTTACCTTTTTTTTTTTTTTTTTTTAGAAATCACATCTCCTAGGAAGCACAGCCACCTTTCTGATAAGGTTTAAAGTACAGTGCTGTTTGAGCCTGCATAATATATGTATAATCTGACTGCCCTCATTCACAATATTATATAAACCATTTTAATATTATGCTATCTATGTAATATTAAATCAGCCTGTGTTTATTTAATTGGAAAACAAACAGTAAAATTAAATTGCTCAGCTTCACATAATGGAGTTACAACTTATAGAGGTTTGTTCAAGCAGAGATTTATTTTCTCATATAACAGTTAACTTCAGACATAAGGGCTCCAAAGCTGGTAAAGATACTTCTATGATACCATCAATTTCCAGAGAGGTTATCTTTGTTTTCCAGTTTCTCTACTCTATTGCTTGTTACCTAATGCTAGAACGAAGGTTGCTCTATCTATAGAAAGCAGGTATTCTTATCAGGCAGAAAGAAGAAGTGAAGGGCAAAAGAATGCACATACCAATGATGTCTGATAAATTTTTAGTGCTTTGAAATATTTTTTTTAGGAACATCAAGAGCTTTTTTGCAAGTGTCCCCCAGTAAACAGAAACTTATTTGTGAATGTTCTGATGTGGACCAGTTCTACAAATTCAACCACATGGGAGTCAAGAAGGTTGAATAATATTGTTTTGATGCATAATTACATGAATAAATGCTTACTAGAAAGAAAAACACAGATAATGGAAATATAATAGGTACCTTGAATGATCTAGTGCACATCTCTCTATATACATTTCATAGAGGACTCAGCACAGGTGTGTTCTTTGAATATGTGTTTCCGATTGTATATTTGATCTACATATTGTGATAGCCTCTAAAGTACCTTTAGCTTACTCAGTAGAATAAGTTTAGTGCTTTGGCAAAGATAAAGACTCAATTACGTGTTCATTGTTGGTGGTACTGCAAAATGGTGCAGCCAATTTGGAAAGCAGTATGGAGATTTCTTGGAAAGCTGGGAATGGAACCACCATTTGACCCAGCTATTCCCCTTCTCGGTCTATTCCCTAAAGACCTAACAAAAGCATGCTACAGGGACACTGCTACATCGATGTTCATAGCAGCACAATTCACGATAGCAAGATTGTGGAACCAACCTAGAAGCCCTTCAATAGATGAATGGATTAAAAAATGTGGCATTTATACACAATGGAGTATTACTCTGCATTAAGAAATGACAAGGGGAGCTCGTGAAGATGGCCGCCGAGGAGGAAGCAGCGATTCTAATGTCTCCACATTAACGGGTTCAAAAAGACCCTTTGGAACAGCGGCAGGCTACACACTGAGGAACCTCTAGCAAAATTCCATGAAGAGGGGTCCTGCCGGGATCTGGTAGGTCTATTAGAAGTGTCAGTTTGTGGCCGCCAGGACTCGGGGCCCGGGAACTGCGGTACTTGCCGGAGAGGGGCTGTCACCTCCCTGGCCCCGGGCGCCGCTGGAGCCGCGAGCCAGAAAGACACGGACCGGGCCGCGGTGCGGCTAGAAGCCGGGAACATCGGGGGCGGAGAGAGCGACCAGGGCAGTGCTGGCTGTGGAGGCCGCGGCAGAGAGAGGCGCGGGAGCCCGAGGCTAAGACATACCGGAGAGAGCGAGCCAGCACCCCGCCATCATCCCGAAACAGAGAGAAGAGGAAGATGGCGGCGGGAAGTGAGTAAGCCTCTCCGTGCCCCCGCGCCCTGCACCGCCGCGTCTGAAAAGCTGAGACAGACAGCTGCGACTCAGCATTAAGCCATCCGGCTGAGGCGGCTGGTCAGCCCTTCTCATCCTACGGAGGTGGATGCCTGCCGGGCCTTCGTGGGTAGTGGCCGCAGGGTCCAGGCGGGGCTTGGGAGAAACAGTGGGGACCCCCGTGGCGTTGGTCGCCCGGCAGGGGGAGGCGAACTGTCGCCGTTTGCGGGGGACACCACTGTGGCGGAGGGCTGGTGTCGCAGGGCTGTGGCGGAGGAGATAACTTCATTGAAGCCTGCTGCTACAGGTGTGTGGACCCCTGGCTTTCCCTCTCCACGCATCGGGGAAACCTTAAGGGCCCCTTCTAGCCCTCCCGTGAGTGCTACAGCCAGCCCGAGGGAGTCAGAGGTGGTGTGGGACTGCCGCTCCCGCCAGGGCTGACTGCTGAGGTCTCTTGCACCAGCTACGGGGGTGTGGATACCTGAGGGCAAGTAAAATTCGCTGAGGATTCTCAGCCCCAAGCTCTACAATCTTAGGGTCTGAGGGAATGGCAATCTGGAGGAGTGAGCCCAGTCGTTCATGAAAACAGGGCTCCCGGGAGCAGCAGACCTGGCCTGTAGCCAGTATTGTGGTGAGAGGGGCCTGGCTAGAGGAAAAGTGGAAGTGATTGGACACAAGAGGAGGCCCTAGGCACTCAGGATTGGAGACTCGCCCAGTCTGGGAGGAGCTGCTGCACACTGATTGGTTCCTGCGTACTGACAGGAGAGACTTGACCTGGTGGGCACAGCGCCACCTACTGGAAGAGAAGTTAATCAAACTCTAAGACGGCATTTATTAGTTTTTTTTTTTGTTGTTGTTGTTGTTTTTGTTTGTTTGTTTTTGTCTTTGTTTTTGTTTATGTTTTGGATTGGGGTTTTTCTTTCATCTTCATTTTTCTATCTTGTTTTTTTTTTGTTTTTTTTTTCCTTCTTTCTCTTCTAACTCTAATTTTAATTTTTTTAATTATTATTATTATTTTTTAAAATTTTTGTTCTTTTTTAGTTCCTATTTCTTTCTTCTTTTGTCTTTTCATTTTTCTTATCCCCCCTTCCTTGAATTCTACCTGCCTACTCTCATTCTCCTTAGTGACTTCTTCCCTTCCCTTCTAATACCTTTCCTCCCAAGCATCAAATAAATTTATAGGAATAAACAGTAACTCAGCAGTCAAACAGAACAAGAAGCAACATGAGCAGCTTCAAGAAACAAGGAAGAAAAGGAGTACAAACAATGCAGGACAGCCTAAATATTCAGGAGGACCTAGAGTCATCAGAAAAATGGTCATATAAAGACCTCAAGGAACACCTTAGACAGATGGAATGGAACCTTAAAGAGGATACAAGGCACCAAATTCAAGCAGCGAAAGAACACATTGAGAATGAATTACATAAACAGCTAAAAGAAGAAGTTAAGCACTTTATCAGGAGATAGAGATTATAAAAAATAATCAAACAATAATTCTAGAAATGAAGGAAACGATAAACCAAATTAAAAACTCAATTGAGAGTATCACTAACAGAGTGGAGCAAGTAGAAACTAGAACGTCAGATAATGAAGACAAAATATACCATCTTAAAAAGAGTCTAGCCAACTCAGAAAGGCTGGTAAAAAATCATGAGAAAAACATCCAGGAGCTATGGGATAACATGAAGAAACCAAACTTACGAGTCATCGGGATAGAAGAAGGTACAGAGATTCAAACCAAGGGAATGAGAAACCTGCTGAATGAAATAATTACAGAAAACTTTCCAGAAATAAAAAAGGAAACAGATATACAAATTGAAGATGCATACAGGACACCGAGCACACAAAATCACAGTAGACCAACGCCAAGACACATTGTTATGAAGATATCCAATATACAGAACAAAGAGAAAATATTAAAAGCTACAAGAGAAAGGAGACAGATTACATTTAGGGGTAAACCAATACGGTTAACAACGGACTTTTCATCACAGACACTGAAAGCAAGAAAGTCATGGAACAATGTATTTGAAACACTGAAAGACAATGGATGCCAACCAAGAATTCTGTACCCAGCAAAATTAAGCTTCAGGTATGACAACGAAATAAAGATCTTTCATGATAAACAAAAGTTAAAAGAATTTGCAGCCAGAAAACCTGCATTGCAAAGCATTTTGAGCAAAACACTACACGAGGAAGAAATGAAAAACAATAACCAAAACCATCAGTGGGAAGTGCCTCAGTAAAGACAGAGGGCAAGGGGAAAGATAATCATGGAGAAACAAACTAAATTTAAAAAAAAAAAGGATAAACAATCAAACATGGATGGAAGTTCAAACCACATATCAATAGTAACTCTGAATGTTAATGGCCTAAACTCTCCAATAAAGCGACATAGGCTGGTATCATGGATTAAAAAAACAAATCCAACAATATGCTGCCTCCAGGAGACAAAACTGATTGGAAAAGACATACACAGGCTGAAGGTGAAAGGATGGGAAAAAATATACCACTCACACAGTTCTCGTAAACAAGTAGGAGTGGCCATCCTCATATTGAATAAAATCGACTTCAAGACTAAGTTAATCAAAAGGGATAAAGAAGGTCATTATATACTGTTAAAAGGAACCATTCACCAACAAGACATAACAATTATCAATATTTACGCACCAAATAATGGTGCTGCGACATTCATAAAACAAATTCTCCTCAAGTTCAAGAATCAAGTAGACCACAACACAATAATTATGGGTGACTTCAACACACCTCTTTCACCATTGGACAGATCCTCCAAACAAAAATTGAATAAAGAAACTATAGAATTCAATACCACAATCAATAACCTAGACTTAACTGACATATATAGAATATATCAACCATCATCAAATGGATATACTTTTTTATCAGCAGCACATGGATCCTTCTCAAAAATAGACCATATATTATGCCATAGGGCAACCCTCAGTAAATATAAAGGGGTGGAGATAATACCATGCATTTTATCTGATCATAATGGAATGAAACTGGAAATCAATGATAAAAGAAGGAAGGAAAAATCCTACATCACATGGAAAATGAACAATATGTTACTGAATGATCAATGGGTTACAGAAGACATAAAGGAGGAAATAAAAAAATTCTTAGAGATAAATGAAAATACAGACACAACATATCGGAATCTATGGGACACAATGAAAGCAGTTTTAAGAGGAAAATTCATCACCTGGTGGTCATTCCTCAAAAAAAAGAAAAAAACAACAAATACATGAGCTCACACTTCATCTCAAAGCCCTAGAAAAGGAAGAGCGAAACAACAGCAAATGTAGCAGAAGGCTAGAAATAATTAAAATCAGAGCGGAAATCAATGGAATTGAAACAAAAGAAACTATTGAAAAAATTAACAAAACTAAAAGTTGGTTCTTCGAAAAAATAAATAAGATCGACAGACCTTTAGCCATGCTAATGAAGAGAAGAAGAGAGAGAACTCAAATTACTAACATACGGGATGAAAAAGGCAATATCACAACAGATGCTACAGAAATACAGAAGACAATTAGAGATTATTTTGAAAACCTATATTCCAAAAAAATAGAAGATAGTGAAGACATCGATAAATTTCTTAAGTCATATGATTTACCCAGACTGAGTCAGGAGGATACACACAATTTGAACAGACCAATATCAATGGATGAAATTGAAGAAGCCATCAAAAGACTACCAACAAAGAAAAGCCCAGGACCGGATGGGTATACAGCGGAGTTTTACAAAACCTTTAAAGAAGAATTAAAACCAATACTCTTCAAGTTATTTCAGGAAATAGAAAAAGAGGGAGCTCTTCCAAATTCATTCTACGAGGCCAACATCACCCTGATTCCGAAACCAGACAAAGACACCTCAAAGACAGAAAACTACAGACCAATATCTCTAATGAGCCTAGATGCAAAAATCCTCAATAAAATTCTGGCGAATCGAATACAAAAACACATCAAAAAAAATTGTGCACCATGATCAAGTAGGATTCATCCCTGGGATGCAAGGATGGTTCAATATACGGAAATCAATAAATGTTATTCACCACATCAATAGACTTAAAGATAAGAACCATACGATCATCTCGATAGATGCAGAGAAAGCATTCGACAAAGTACAGCATCCCTTTATGTTCAAAACATTAGAAAAATTAGGGATAACAGGAACTTACCTTGACATTGTAAAAGCTATCTATGCTAAGCCTCAGGCTAGCATCATTCTGAATGGACAAAAGTTGAAGGCATTCCCTCTAAAATCCGGAAGAAGACAGGGATGCCCTCTATCTCCACTTCTATTCAATATAGTTCTCGAAACACTGGCCAGAGCAATTAGACAGACGAAAGAAATTAAAGGCATAAAAATTGGAAAAGAAGAACTTAAATTATCACTATTTGCAGATGACATGATCCTATACCTAGAAGACCCAAAAGGGTCTACAAAGAAACTACTAGAGCTAATAAATGAATTCAGCAAAGTGGCAGGATATAAAATCAACATGCATAAATCAAAGGCATTTCTGTATATCAGCGACAAAACTTCTGAAACGGAAATGAGGAAAAACACTCCATTCACGATATCCTCAAAAAAAATAAAATACTTGGGAATTAACCTAACAAAAGAGGTGAAAGATTTATATAATGAAAACTACAGAACCCTAAAGAGAGAAGTTGATGAAGATCTTAGAAGATGGAAAAACATACCCTGTTCATGGATAGGCAGAACTAACATCATCAAAATGGCGATATTACCAAAAGTTCTCTATAGGTTTAATGCAATGCCAATCAAAATCCCAACGGCATATCTTGTAGAAATTGACAAAGCAATCATAAAATTCATATGGAAAAATAAAAGACCCAGAATAGCAAAAGCAATTCTAAACAGGAAGTGTGAATCAGGTGGTATAGCGATACCAGATTTCAAACTATATTACAAAGCAATAGTGACAAAAACAGCATGGTACTGGTACCAAAACAGGCGGGCAGACCAATGGTTTAGAATAGAGGACATAGAGACTAATCCACAAAGTTACAACTATCTTATATTTGATAAAGGGGCTAAAAGCATGCAATGGAGGAAGGATAGCATCTTCAACAAATGGTGTTGGGAAAACTGGAAATCCATATGCAACAAAATGAAACTGAATCCCTTTCTCTCGCCATGCACAAAAGTTAACTCAAAATGGATCAAGGAACTTGATATCAAACCAGAGACTCTGCGTCTGATAGAAGAAAAGGTTGGCTCCGATCTACAGATTGTGGGGTTGGGCTCCAAATTCCTTAATAGGACACCCATAGCACAAGAGTTAACAACAAGAATCAACAAATGGGACTTAATTAAACTTAAAAGTTTTTTTCTCAGCAAGAGAAACAATAAGAGAGGTAAATAGGGAGCCTACATCCTGGGAACAAATCTTTACTCCTCACACTTCAGATAGAGCCCTAATATCCAGAGTATACAAAGAACTCAAAAAATTAGACAATAAGATAACAAATAACCCAATCAACAAATGGGCCAAGGACCTGAACAGGCACTTCTCAGAGGAGGATATACAATCAATCAACAAGTACATGAAAAAATGCTCACCATCTCTAGCAGTCAGAGAAATGCAAATCAAAACCACCCTAAGATACCATCTCACTCCAGTAAGATTGGCAGCCACTATGAAGTCAAACAACAACAAGTGCTGGCGAGGATGTGGAGAAAAGGGTACACTTGTACATTGCTGGTGGGACTGCAAATTGGTGCGGCCAATTTGGAAAGCAGTTTGGAGATTCCTGGGAAAGCTGGGAATGGAACCACCATTTGACCCTGCTATTGCCCTTCTTGGACTATTCCCTGAAGACCTTAAAAGAGCATGCTACAGGGATACTGCCACATCGATGTTCATAGCAGCACAATTCACAATTGCTAGACTGTGGAACCAACCCAGATGCCCCTCAGTAGATGAATGGATAAAAAAAAATGTGGCATCTATACACAATGGAGTACTATGCAGCAATAAAAAATGACAAAATCATAGAATTTGCAGGGAAATGGACGGCACTAGAGCAGATTATGCTTAGTGAAGCTAGCCAATCCCTAAAATACAAATGTCAAATGTCTTCTTTGATATAATGAGAGCAAATATGAACAGAGCAGGGAGGAAGAGTAGGAAGAAAAGAGTAACATTAATCAGTGACATGAAATGGGAGGGAAAGGGAGAGATGAGGAAAATTGCATGGAAATGAAGGGAGACCCTCATTGCTATACAAAATTACATATAAGAGGTTGGGAGGGGAATGGGAAAATAAACAAGGTGAGAAATGAATTACAGTAGATGGGGTAGAGAGAGAAGAAGGGAGGGGAGGGGAGGGGGGATAGTAGGGGATAGGAAAGGTAGCAGAATACAACAATTACTAATAGGGAATTATGTAAAATTGTGGATGTGTAACCGACATGATTCTGCAATCTGCATTTGGGGTAAAATTGGGGGTTCATAACCCACTTCAATCTAATGTATGAAGTATGATATGTCAAGAGCTATGTAAAGTTGTGAACAACCAATAAAAAAAAAAAAGAAAAAAAAGAAATGACATAATCATAGAATTTGGAGGGAAATGGATGGCATTGGAGCAGATTATGCTAAGCGAAGCTAGCCAGTCCTTAAAAAACAAATGCCAAATGTCTTCTTTGATATAAGGGGAGTAACCAAGGACAGGGTAGAGACGAAGAGCTGGAGAAGAAGATTAACATTAAACAGGGATGATAGGTGGGAGGGAAAGGGAGAGAGAAGGGAAATTGCATGGAATTGGAAGGTGAGCCTCAGGGATATACACAATTACATATAAGAGGAAAGGAGGGGTAGGAAAAAAATTATACAAGTGGAAGAAATGATTTATAGTAGAGGGGGTGGAGAGAGAGAAGGGGAGGAGAGGGGAGGGGAGGGGAGGGGGGATAGTGGAGAATGGGATAGTCAGCAGAATACATCAGTCACTAGAAAGGCAATATGTAAATTAATGGAAATGTAACTGATGTGATACAGCAATCTGTATACGGGGTACAAATGGGAGTTCATAACCCACTTGAATCAAACTGTGAAATATGGTATATTAAGAACTATGTAATGTTTTGAACAACCAACAATAAATCGAATTATATCATAAAAAAAAACCAAAAAAAAGACTCAATTACGTTTATTGAATTTAATTAGATATTTGAGAAATTGAAAAAAAATTCTAGAGTGGCAAAAATTTCATTTACGTTTAAATATTAGCAAATAAAGCACAACTCTGACACTATAAACTCCTAAGCTTTACTACTGATGCTTCAATCCTAAGTACCATATACAGACACGATAAAATACATCAATGTAAAATCTTAAGAATTCTCACTTACCTAGCAGAGGCTCTCTTTACTCAGATGAGAGTAATTGAAACTCAGGGAATTAAAATGATTCACTATAGTCACACTTCTAGTCAATGAAAATCAAAGAGAAACATTTTGAAGTCTCCTTGATGTATGTGTGTATAAACACAGCATACACACATGAACATGCATATAATTTATTATATTATTTTCTAACATGCAAGGCTCCACATATAGATATAGAGTGGTATTCAAATAAATACCATTTGAGCCATTTAATGTGACACTCTTTTACATGTTTCAGGGCTTTTTATACAACAATTTTGTATGTAGCACAATGATTTCAGGAAAATAATGATAAAAGTCACAATATAAAAAATCAGGAGTATTTAGTTCTATATGGGTGCAATATATATCCAAAGGAGATTTCTAAAAATAGTATATATTAGGGGACTTAAGGGAACCAATGACTACTTTCCTTTTTTAAGCCTCTGAGGAAATTATTGCTATTATTTGGTTGTCAAAGAACAGTGTAATGGACAGCAGTTTTGCTCTCTTTTCTTGAAATTATTGGAAAGCATCACACTTAAGAGATTTTTCTCTGCTGGAAAATGTAACTTTATAAGAAATGTAATACAGCACTGAAATATTATGTATAAGCTTACACTTTAAGATGGAAGATGGAAGAAAAATTTACATCCCATTATCTCCAAACTCCACTTTCAATGTTCTACAGAAATTGTAGAGCAGAACAGGAAAACAACAGTAAGGAGAACAAAGATGTCTTCAAAAGTGGATGTATTATTAAAAAAGAAATGCATTCTGCAGCTGGACTCTGGGAGAAAGCTCATGGATGAAATAGAGAGAGAGATGCCAGTATGTCATGAAAACTGATTACTTGCTCATCCTAGGAAAGGGTCTAGACATCCCCTTCACAGTTTGTTATAGGACCAAGGTGAGAAGGATTGTTAAAAACAGAGAAATTGGTTGAAGTTTAATAAAGAAAACAGCTGTAGCTTTTGGTACATAACACAACTAAAAAATACCATGCAGTCTGGCATTTAGACCCAGGTTAAAAAATGATAGAAGTCTTCTCTGAAGAATTGAGCAAACCTGTGGGGAGCTGCCATTGTTCTCATCATTGCAGCATTTGAAAAACCACAGCAATAGACAGCAATCCTAAACTCTCTGAAAATGAAAGAAAATGCCCTGTTTTATATCAAGTCAACAATCAATGGTCTTGGGAATTAGATGTGTATTACACACTCAGCAATGGAGACGCAGAACAACATCTGAGTAAAAATGAAAGAACAAGAAAAGAAAATAAATAAAATTTAATTCATGAAGTATCCAGAGATAATTCAAAGAACAAAAAAAAAATGACTTAAAAACAAAACCTGTAATTGATTTTCAGAACTTTATGAGAAGATATTGCTATTGACTTACAGAAAGTATAAGAAAATATATTGCAGAAAGAGATGGGAAAGTTTTTTCTCAGTGTTTAAACACAATTGCTGAATTTAAAAAAAGTACAAGTGCTTGAATATAACAGTAATATTCCTAGAACATATAGAAAAAAATAAAGAAAACCTTAGAGGAAAAAATCAAAAAGCTATAACTAATCAATAGAGTTAGGCCAATATTCAAGTAGTAAAAGTTTCAGTATAACACATAAAATGTTTGGGAGAAAATTTAAAAAATGATGAAATAAAAATTTCCATTGCTGAAAATAAACATTGGTTTTCAAATTGACAGTGTCCACCCAGTGTAGAGGAAGATCAATTTATACACCACTAGTTAGATATGAACTAGTAAAATTTCAGCACCAAGAGAGGTGATTAAAAATCAACAATAAAAGATGAGACTTCGGGTCTGGACAGGATGATATAAACCTCATTTTCCTAATTGGTTCCTGATAACAATTATAAGCCCTGCAAACGGCACAGACTTTAATCCAAGGAAAGGAGGCAGGAAGTGAGGTACTTTGGCACTCCCTTACTAGCAGAACAGACCACCATCCTAAGTCTTGTATATTCCAGCTCAGCCAAGGAAGTACACCCAGACCCAGAGTTCCCTGACTTCCTACCTAGTAAAAAATCCCCCAGGAGACTCATTCCTCACCTTGGTGAAATGGGCGACTTTCTGACAATTCCAGGCCAGCCTCAATTTTCAGTACAGGGATAGATTGGAAAATCTGTGGGGGAGGAACTTGCAGGGGAGGAGCTCTTCTTCTTCACCAGGTCTAAGAACTTCCTTTTACATCAACAGATAGATACTAAGGACAGTAGGTAGAGTCAGCAGGGAAGATTCAGTCCAGGAAGTAGGTTTCCTGATTACAGAAGCCTTTTTGCCCTCTTGAGCCAGAAGTCGTCTTCCACGTCCCAGAGACACCAGTGTAAGTGGATGGGAAGCTGAAGGGGAAACCACAGGACAATCCCACCACATTGCTCCTCTAACTGAGAGACATTTGTCACCCCAGCCTACAGTAAACCATTCTGTCTTCTCAGATAACCCTAGTTGGCAGTGTTAAAAGCTGATTATGGCAACAATTTGACAAAATAACACTATATCTATGATAAAATGCTTAGTTAGTTGGGAATATAAGGGTATTCTTTCAACTTGAAAAATAGCATCAACAAAAATAATCTATAATTATCATAGTTTTTACATGATGAAGAGATGACTTTTCTTTTTTTCTTGCAGACTGACAAAAGCCAAGGGTGTCTTCCCTCACTGCTCTTATCAACATTGTACTAGAACTTTAATTTATAGCAATAAAAATGTTAAAAGAAGAAGAAGAAGTCATATGGGTTTGTATGAATAAATAAATTTATTTATAGACAAAAATTGCTTGTAGAAAATCTTAAGGAGTGGAGTCTATGGAAACTTCTAGCACTCTGAAGTGAATTTAACAAGGATGCAGAATGAAAATAAACACAGATATAAATTCCACTTCAATATACTAACAAATGACCAGGAGGAATAAGAAATTTTAAATACAATACTGCTTATAATAACTCCAAGTAAATTAAATACTTAGGTTTGCATTTAACAAACATGTGCAAGTTATTTTCAAAGACATTTACAAACTGCTGATGGAAGAAATCGAGGATCCAAACAAATGCAGATATATGGTGTATATGAATTGGAAGACTCAACACATTACAGATGTCAGTTCTCTCCTAATGGGCCTATGAGTTCAATGCAATTCCTATTAAAGTCCCAGCCAAGTTTTTTTTTTCTTTTTGTAGACATAGAGAGGCTTATTTTAAAATTTGTATGGAGAGGCACAGACCCCAGAAGAACTAAAACAGTCCTGTAATGAAGATTAGATTGGTAAAAATCACTCTACAGATTATCAATTCTGTGTGTATGTGCATGTGTGTGTAGTCTGTGTTTGTATGTGCATGTGTGTGTAGTAATGAAGACAGTGTATTATTGGCAGAGGGGTCATCACAGGGATCAGTGGAGCAGAAGGGAAACCCTGAAACTGGCTGATAAAACATACACGTTTGATTTTTGACAAAGATGGGAAATATTTCAGTTAAGGCAAGGTGGCCTTTTCAACAAATGATCATGGAACAACCAGATATTTATAGGAAAATAAATGAACCTTGCCTTAAGAATCACACCTTATATAAACATTAACTCAAAAATGAAACAGAAATTCAATTGTAAAATATGAAACTATGGATTTTCCAAAAAAACAGTATAAAATCTTTGTGATCTGTATTTAGGCAGAATTCTTAGATATTAGAATAAAAACATAATCTATAAAATGCAAATTTGAATAAAAGACATCATAAAATTTTAAAAAATGGATCTGTGAATGTCTTTGTGCAAAGACACAAAAAATCTAGATGAGTCTTCAGGAAATTATGCTGAGTGAAAAAGAATCTGATATTACTTGGTCACATACCATATGCTTCCATTTATATATCTTTTTGAAATGATAAAATTTTACACACATTGTGAGTGGTGGGGAATTGGGGGTGGGAGGAGTAGGAGGAGGTGATTGTGATAAAAAAAATCAATAGGAGGGAAATTTGTGGTGTTAGGACTGTTCCCTATCTTGGTTGTGGTGCTGGAAATAGGAATGTTTACCTATGATACAGTTGTGTAGCATTTGGTACACACAGATGAATATAAGTAAAATAAATCTGAAAAAGACTAATGGATTATAGCAATGTTCATATCCTTGTTGTGTTATTATACAGGAGGTTTTCAAAAACATTAATGCTGGGGAAAGTAAGTAAAGACTACAAGGCATTTCTCTGGTTTATTTCTTAGAACTTCTGTAGAAAAGAAGAGACATAAGTTAAACTTCTTAGGAAAAGTATTTGTTATTTCTTTATTTACTTATTCATCCTACTCCCCAGACAACCAAATAAGAAATAAATCTCAATATATTTTGAGACATGCAGGAACATACAGATATTTTCCTCTTATTATGCATTTCAGAGGAAGATATTTAATAATATGCCAAAACAAATTGTGTCCCACCCCCCACCAAGATAAAAGAGCAAGAGTGAAATTCTAGTAAAGTCCTTTTGGAGTATATCAAGAGAGATTTTGGTCCAAATTAAAAATTGAGGGCTCCTGAGAAGGTATTTCAGGGAAAATAAATGAACCCCCGCCTGAAATAGGAAGTTTGACTTTTTGCTAGGTAAACATGAAGTGAATAAAAAGTCACATTACTTGCTATTTTTCTTTTTATTTTATTTTATTGATCATTATTAAGAAATAAAATGTATTCATTAGTGACATGAAAAACAAAAAAGCAGTTTCTCAAAACTGTATCTAGTTAGCACAAAGTAACACATAGTGTTGTTTTAAAGAACTGAAGAAGTTTAGAGTAACAGTGCGTCTGACTTCAATGCTAGGAAATTTATTATGTGCAGAGTTTTTTCACTTACAGTAGTTCTCTATCAGGTAGCTACTGGATGTTCTGAAGTCTTTAGAATCTTTCTTTTTTGGGGGGAGGGGGTACTGGGGATTGAGCTCAGGGGCATTTGAACACTTAAACACCCACCCAGACCCCCCTTTTTTGTATTTTATTTAGAAGCAGGGTCTCACTGAGTTGCTTAGCACCTTGCTTTTGCAGAGGCTGGCTTTGAACTAGTGATCCTCCTATCTCAGCCTCCGGAGCTGCTGGGAATACAGAAGTGTCCCACAGTGCCCAGTAACTCTTGGGAATCTTCAACACTTATTTAAATTGTATTTTGAATCATGTTCCCTGTAAGCTGTATAATTACCACAAACGTGAAAACTGCCAAAGACAACAGAAGAATGTTGGTGTCTATGAAAATTCTAATTAAGATAACACATAACCTTTGATCACATCTGTATTAGTTTACTGTCTCTTTTAGTGAGCATATTTTCATTGACTATTTCATTAACATTTCTTAAATAAAATATAATATTTGAAAACTCATAGTGACCAGCAGGTCTAAATGGATACCTGTTATTTCTACAGAATGTGCTCCTTCTAAGGAATTAATAAGAGTTTGTGAGGCCCATTCATTAAGTGTGGTTGTTTATCTGGATGCCAATATGTTGGACATTTTAATAGGTTCAGAGAAATCTGTGATCATCATGTTCCAGTCATATAATGAAAAATCCAACCCCATATGAAAAAGAGAATTGTAGACAGTGGAAAATGAGCTATTAAAATAGACAAACGTCTCTGGCAAAAGAGCAAATAGAAAACATTAAACTGATGAGCAATTTCTCAACCTTGGGAACAGGGTCAGAATGAAAAACGTTACTACAATGGAATCGCCCCTTAACTATTACATTTGCAGTTTTCCTGTAATGAGTGAGATATCCTTATCAAGAAAAAGCAATTACTAAAGAATGTACCTTCTGGGAAGTAAATTTATAAGGTGAGCACACTTAACCTAGAGATTAAATCTTTAAAAAAAATAAAAAGATCACTAATGTTCTCACAAAATACTCAATTTCATTGGTTGCCAGAAGTTGCTGACAGGTCGTTAATAACAATAGCAAGTGTTGAAGAGAGTGGCAAGCTTCCTGTTAACTAGTCTGTGTGGCTGTCCAATATAGAGATTCATTTTATTGTGTGTGCACATTACCAGATAAAATCAGCAAGTGGGTTGATATTGCTGCACCCTCCACCCCACTTGGACCTGAGAAAATTCACTGATATTTCTATTCAGCTCTACACTAATGCACCTGACTACTTCCTGAAACATTAATCAAACATGGCTAGAATGAAAATCAATAGAACCCTGAAACATAGCTCTGGATACCAAAATAAGTGTGAAAAAAGACAGAGCATGCAGCATCTTTCTCAATGTTTTGGAGAATTGTGCTAACATTGCAAAGTGCAATTGTTCTTTTTTCCTTCTGTAAACAGCTATGGATATGAATTTTATATGACATTTTCAATGCTAGGTGATGTATTCCCAAAACAATATTATTAAAGGCTGTGTCTCTGTCTCTCTACTGGCTGCTATTTATGATTGCTGCTTTGTGGCAAACAAAACACCAAACACAAATAAATAATGGTAAGCTGTGTATGTGCTTTTTCCCCACAGTATGAAAAACAAAGTTTACATTTTGGTATTTGCTCAGTAAAGGGGTCTGTTCATATGAAACAATATTCTTTTTAAGAGGGTATACAGAGAATACAATACCCAGGCAATAAATTCCCTTTTATGAACTAATCAACTGATTCAATTGATAAAGAATAATCTAGAACATAACAGAAAGCAGTTCATTGCAACTGAATAAGGAGATCAATCCTTTCTTGTTCTCTGCCCGTCCCCCCCCTCATACACATACATACACACACAAGTGCTAGACTGTTAAACACACAAAAATGGGAGTGACATCCCTCATTTTGCATGAGTTTTGAGGTTTAATTGGCATTTGACTTCAGAGCAAATAATTATTCACCATACTTGATCCTGACTTCACAATTAGTATTTTTTAAAGTCAGAAAATAATATAAAAATAATTATAACAACTTCATATCTTAGAATAATTGACATATAACACATAAAATTTGTTTACAGGCTAAATACTAAGAATTTCTAAATATATTTTGTTCCCAATCTTGAAATGTTAAAAACAGAAAACTTAGGGAAATAGTGTTACATTTTACTAAGCATTAGTTGCACTTGGAGTTAATTGTATTCTGCTACAGTATATAATTCTTACTAAAACATGGATAGTATACTTCTGTTCCCAGTACCATGACTAGTGTGCTTGCTTACACAGTCTCTCTCTTTCTCTCTCTCTCTCTTTCTCTGTGTGTCTCTCTCTCCATTATTTTTTATTTACTAACTCAACTGCCAATTACACAAATAAATTACAAGAGCATGTTTTATCATTAACACTTTATATATGAGGAAATTGAGGTTCATGTGACTAGAATTTATGTACCAGGTAACTCCAGTCCAACTTGGCCCACTTTTTTTTTAATTTATTTATAGATGACAGCGGAATGCATTACAATTTTTATTACATGTATAGAGCACTATTTTCAAATCTCTGGTTGTATACATAGTATATTCAAACCAATTCATGCCTTCATACATGTACTTTGGATACTAATGACCATCACATTCTACCATCATTAATTACACCATGCTCTCTCCCTTCCCCTCCAACCCTTCTACTCTATCTAGAGTTTGTCTATTCCTCCCAGGCTCCTGCTCCCTATCCCACTGAATCAGTCCCCTTATATCAAAGAAAACATTCAGCATTTGGTTTTTGGAAATTGGATAACTTCACTTAACATTATCTTCTCCAATGCCATCCATTTACATGCAAATGCCATGATTTTATTCTCTTTTATTGCAGAGTAATATTCCATTGTGTATATATGCCATATTTTTTTATCCATTCATCTATTGAAGGGCATCTAGGTTGGCTCCACAGTTTAGCTATTGTGAATTGTGCTGCTATAAATATTGATATGTCTGTGTCCCTGTAGAATGCTGTTTTTAAGTCCTTTGGGTATAGAAGGAAGAGAGGGATAGCTGGATCATATGGTGGGTGGTTCCATTCCTAATTTTCCAAGAAATCTCCATACTGTTTTCCATGTTGGCTGCACCAATTTGCAGTCCCACCAGCAGTGTATGAGTGTATCTTTCTCCCCACATCCTCGCCAACATTTATTGCTGTTTGTCTGCATAATAACTGCTATTCTGATGGGAGTGAGATGAAATTATAGAGTAGTTTTGATTTGCATTTCTCTAATTGATAGTGATAATGATCATTTTTTCATATATTGTTGATTGATTGTATATTATCTTCTGAGAAGTGTCTGTTCAGGTCCTTGGAGCATTTATTGATTGGGTTATTTGGGTTTTTTTGGTGCTTAGCCTTTTAAGTTCTTTATACACCATAGTGATTAGTGCTCTATCTGATGTGTGAGGAGTAAAAGTTTGCTCCCAAGATGTAGGCTCTCTATTCACTTCACAGATTTTTTTTTTGAGATGAAAATTTTTAGTTTGAGTCCATCCCATTTATTGATTCTTGATTTTAATTCTTATGCCACAAGAGTCTTATTAAGGAAGTTGGGGCCTAATCCCAAATGGTGGAAATTAGGGACTACTTTTTCTTCTATTAGATGTAGGGTGTCTGGTTTTATTCCTAGGTTGAGTTTTGTGCATGGTGAGAGACAGGGATTTAGTTTCCTTTTGTTGCATATGGATTTCCAATTTTCCTAGCACCATTTGGTGAAGAGGCTATCTTTTCTCCAATGCATGTTCTTGGCACTTTTGTCTAATGTAAGATAATTGTAGTTTTGTGGGTTACTCTCTGTGTCTTATATTGTGTACCTTTGGTCTGCCAGTCTGTTTTAGTGCCAATACAATGCTGGTTTTTCTTACTATTGCTCTGTAATAAAGTTTAAAGTCTGGTATAGTGGTGCCACTTGCTTCACTCTTCCTTCTAAAGGGAATATTGGTAGAAAATATTGGTAGAATATTGGTAGAAAAGAAAAAGTAGTACTTCTTGCTAAGGATTGCTTTAGCTATTCTGGGTCTTTTATTTTTCCAGATGAATTTCATTATTGCTTTTTCTATTTCTATAAAGAATGCCATTGGAATTTTGATCAGAATAACATTAAATCTATATAGTGTTTTTGGAAGTATGGTTATTTTGATAATATTAATTCTGCCTATCTATGATCAAGGTAGATCTTTGTATCTTCTAAGGTCTTTTTTGATTTCTTTCTTTAGTGTTACGTAATTTTCTTTGTATAGATCCTTCACCTCTTTGGTTAAGTTGATTTCCAAGTATTTTCCTTTTTTGAGGCTAATGAATATGGGATAGTCTTCCTTTCTGAGGATTTGTCACTGATATAAAGAAATGCCTTTGACTTATGGGTGTCAGGAAATAGAAAAAGAGGCAGCACTTCCAAACTCATTATATGAGACCAATATTACTCTGATTCCAAAACCAGGCAAAGACACATCAAAAAAGAAAAGAAAAAGAAAATTTAAGTCTAATATCTCTAATGAACATAGATTCAACAATCCTTAATAAAATTCTGGCAAATCAAATACAATAACATATTAAAAAGATTGAGCACCAGGATCAAGTGGAATTCATCCCAGGGATGCAAGTTTGGTGCAATATACTGAAAACAGTAAATGTGATTAATCACATCAATAAACTTAAAGATAAGAATCATATGATCATCTCAATAGACACAGAAAAGTACTTGACAAAATACAGCACCCTTATATGTTCAAAACACTAGAAAAACTAGGGATTACAAGAACATATCTCAATATTATAAAGGCTATCTATGCTAAGCCCCAGGCCAACATTATTCAAAATGGAGAAAAATTGAAGGCATTTCCTCTAAAAACTGCAACAAGTCAGGGATGCCCTCTTTCACCACATCTATTTAACATAGTTCTTGAAACACTGGCCAGAGAAATTAGACAGACAAAAGAAGTTAAATGGATACACATAGGAAAAGAAGAACTCAAATTGGCACTATTTCCTGATGATATGATTCTATACCTAGAAGACCCTAAAAGTTCCACCAGAAAACTTCTAGAACTAGTAAATGAATTCAGCAAAGTAGCAGTATATAAAATCAAGGTTTTTTTTTTTTTGGTTGGGGGGTGGCATGGTACTGTCTGTAATCCTTAACATTTCCCCCTTCAATTTCATGGAAGTCCTACCTCTTTGGAACTGATGTTCTTTTGCTTTCTCCTATCTGCACTTAAAGCTACCATTACTTTTCCAGGCTTAGCCAGGGAATTGACCTATTCCTGCTAAAGTCCTATACCCTCTTCTTTTAACAGTTATTGCCAAGCTTTTTTTCTGATAGACCCTAGCATAAATTAAAATTTTTTCTCATTATTTTCTAAGATTATTTATTTCATGTTGTTGATTCACCATCTGTGCTGGGAATGATGAGACATAGTGCAGAGAGATTGGTGCCCATGATCACTATCACCTCCAGTGCAAGAAACGGATCGCTGTTTCTTTCCACGTGGTACCTTTCCTTAAGGGCCCACATCTCAGCCACGTGGAATTGATCTAAAGTTCTGTGAGTCTGTTTGAAAATAGACTATGAAAGTTGTTTCTTAATTTATATACATTAACAAAACTAATATTTAGGAATAAGATTCCAGGCACATGAGCTCTCCTGGGAACATCATATTTACACTATTCAAACTGATGTCTTTTTAAATATCTACTAGACTGATTCATGGCATTAAGTGGAAGCCCAGAACATTTAGCAGTTAAAATTATTGTTAAGTGTTAAAAATTGGTAGAAAAGAAAAAGTAGTTAATTTGAGTTACACCTTTCATTACTATTATTTCTTTCCCATTGCTAAAGAAGATAATTGCTCAGCAAGTATTCAAAGAAATTCTCAGAATGAAGCCAAGGGCAGATATAAATCCCTAAGATGAATAATAAGGTATGAGCTCTATAAAAACGATATTAGAACCCTTCATTGCCTTAGATGAATCTTGAAATTCCTTAGGTTGGAAGAATAAAAGACAAATTTTAATCCCTACAATTAAGACATCTTAATAATCCAATCCTGTTTTTCAAATGATCGGTTGTGTTATTTTTCATCTGTAGCATATATTCTTTGAGTCTATTTCTCAAAAAAAAAATTATCATCTTCTAAACTGATCACAAGTCTATGATCCTCATGGGTCTCATCCTGAACTACAAAAGTAAAAGTTTCTTTTTCTAGGCATTATTCACAAACCTGCTAATAAGGGACCAGATTTTTCTACTTTTGTTCTTGTAGCCACAAGACTCTGCACAGGGTAAGTGTGTTAGGGGCCTTTTGAAATTTAGCTCAAAATGACTTGTTGCCTCATCCTCTCCTTTTTGTCCAATTCTGGCACTCTGAGTCATTCTGGAAATTTTAGATTTTCTATATGAACTTTATATCAAAGAATCAATAAATTTCATATTTTCATGTTGTGTAAAGATTATGAGTCACAACATTTACATGCTCTATGTTTCTGTCTGGTATTGAGAAAGAGAACTGATTAGCTTTAATATTTCATTCCCTAAACAGTACATGTGACTTATTTTTCTTCTCAAGGGAACTGTATGTTCAAAATGTCATCAAATATAATTTCGGCTAATAGGATTTATTTTGATTAAGTATGTACATCAAAATCCATTCTAGAAATAATACATGTATACAATACATACATTATTTATGTAAATTAAAACATGCAAAAGACTTAGACTCTATCTGGCAATAAGCACTATGGTAGTATTTTCTATTATGATGATTCACTTAACACAAGATAATATGAGGGATATTGCTCTGGTTTATTAGTTAATAATTGAGGGTCACTGTGTAGTAAATTCTGATTAAGTTAACAAAATGAATCTGTCCTGTGGTTTATATCCATATTTCTAATTCCAAAGAAGGCACTAATGTCACTAGTTTATCTTCCCTCCAATGTAACGGAAAAAGATCCTCATTTAAGTCTCATAGAAGTTTGGTAAGAGTTGTTCCCATGTTTGTTTGTTTGTTTTCTTTTTTTGTAAATTTATTTTAACTGATACATAAAAACAAAAAAAAATATAAAGACGTATCTTATTGTTTCATTAGAGAAACACCACACTTTAAAAGATAAGAATTCTACAAAGATCAGTCCCACTCAACAAATTCTATAATCCTGAAAATACATGGAGAGAGAAAAAAGCAATTATGAACAAAATTCTCTATTGGAAAGCCCTCCACTAAAGCCTTGAATTCCACTTGTATGGCTTCATTTTGAGGAATATTGATTCTTATATAAAACAAAATTCATAAGAAGCTTTTTTATGAGCCACAAACAGATTAAAGCAGAAGAAAAGAGATAAAGGCTACTTGAGATAGACATCATTAGTGTTGAGTTTTCAATGATTCATAAATAATATAAGGAGAATTTTAAAAAAATAAAATCATATAAACATGTAATTTAAAATATCATGGCCAAAATTAGATATAAAGGCCTCAACACAAAAAGTTAAATATGGAAAAAAAATATTTTTTGCATTTAAGTAGTACATTTATGATAGTTTTGAGGAAGATTACTATGAGCTGCCATTTCAACTCATAGTTGAACTATACTTCATTTTACTTGGAAAATTCATTAGGTTCAGCAGATAGTTCCCCAGCAATTCTATATCCACAGTGCATATGTGCCATTCTGAATACCATATGTAAACAGCCTTCAACCACAACTAGAGTGTACGGAGGAGATAAAGTCAGTGTTGTGCATGTAAATGTAGCAAGATTAAATGACTCACTGATATCTAATAAATACAACACCTGCTATACTTTTTCTGTTATGCTGCATTATACAATCAGTGTTTAAGGATGCACTTCTACATTGAATTCGAATGCCATTTAGCTTTTAATTTGACATTATTTTCCAATATTATTGATGGCTAAAGTGGAAAATAATGAAGAAATAACAGTGCAGTACTAATGTGTAGTTTTTCAGTGGAGTACAAAAGAATGTTGCAAAATTCTTGTATGTGTGGGTCGGGGGGAGCAAACACACACACACGCAATCTTAAATATGATACAAAAATATTTGTGTGTATTTCCAGCTATTATGAATATATATATATAATATATGAAACACTATATATATAATGTTTCTTGCAAAAGAGAGAGTAATATTAAAATGAAATGCATGAAGTTCACATATATTTATAAATTTATTGTGGAGGGTAAGGTTTTTTCTTTTTTTGGTTCTTTAATCTTTCATGGATTAAATCTATTTTTTGGTGGGGTGGGGACTGGAGATTGAATTTGGAGGCACTTAACCACTTAGCCACATCCCTACTCTTTTTTAGTTTTTATTCTGAGACAGGGTCTTACTAAGTTGCTGAGGCTTCCTTTGAAATTTCAAGTCCTGCCTCAGCCTCCCCAGCTTGCATTACAGGTGTGCATCACTGCACCCTGTGGAAATCTATTGACTGTAAATCAATTCTATTCTATGCTAACCATGAGAAAGGTGCTAGGTAAAATGAGACTGCTGTGGGATCTCTTTTTATTCACAAAATTATTTATTTCCTGTCTTATTATCTGTTTCATCAAATATTTATTATACATCTAACATCTACCAAGAAGAGCAAAAGGACTTAAAAATACAGAATTATTTATTCAAATGCCCACTGATCATCTCCAGTAGGCCAGTCAAAGGGAAAATTAAAATCAAAATATGTAAATGAATTTGGTATTTTTATCTATTTGCATTCACCAGTCCTCTTAGATCCTCTCTAGTGATAATTAACCTCACTTTCTGCTCTATCACAATCTAACCTTGACTCTTCATTCTCCCATACATCATTTGTGCTTGGGGTAGGAGGATTGAACCCAGGGACACTTTACCCCTGTGCCACATCCCCAACCCTTTTTATTTTTTGCTCAAGCTAGCCTTAAACTTGCAATCCTTCTTCCTCAGTCTCCCTAGTTGGTGATATTACAGGTATGCAGCACCAGACATGACTCCCTTACATCTTTTCTGTGTACTAAGCTAGATAGTAAATCTTAAGGATAGTATCTTATGAATTGCAGTTAAATAGATCCCTTTCTCTTCATTTCATTTTCAGGTAACCAGGTCCTCTTGTTTTATTGTCTGGATTATCATAGTCCCTGTGCTTAAGGATGACTCCTTTCATATCCACCGTAACCATAGATGCCATTATGTTCTTTCTTATCAAAAGCAGATATTAGCTCATATCCTTTGTGCTTTAAATGCTTCAGTGGCTTCCCATTGCTTTAGAATTAAATCCCAATTAATTGTATGGACTAAGAGGTCATTTGAGATCAGGTTTGTTTACCCTGGCTGTTTTATGTCAAGTAATTTTCTCATTTATACCTTTCTTTCCAATTAAATATTTATCATTTTTTTTCTAATGATAGTACTTTTGAATATTTTTTCTCCATCTATTGAAATAACTCTATGGAATTTTATTCTCCTAATCTAATGAGTAGCATTAATTTCTTTTTAAATTTTAAACTGAATTTGCATTTTTGGAAGAAACTCAACTTTATATTGATGAGTAATCAGTATCCATACAGAATTTTAAAAATTTGAAGGTATTGCATACATACAAAAAAGTTTGCAAAATTATTATCATGTAGCTCATCAAGTATCAAAAAAAAAAAAAAAACACACCACACTTGGATTCAAAACCCAGGTAAAAACTAGTTGCTAAAGATTTAATGATTATAACCAGCAACCTCACATACCCCACACAATTCACATGTTGAAACCTAATCCTCAAGGTGATGATACTTGTTGAGGACTTTGGGAAGTAATTAAGTCATGATACTGGAACGCTCATGGATGGAATTAGTGCCCTTATAAAAGAGATCTTAGAGAGCTTCTTTGCCCCTTCTGCCATGTGAAGACACAGTAAGAAACCAGCCCTCCATGAGACAGGAAGGAAGTAGAAAATTTTCTACTGTCTTTAATTTTGGACATCCCTGACTCCAGAGCTTTAATTTTCCTTTGTTTACAAGCCTACTAGTTCATGCAGATTTTTTTAGAACCTGAACAAACTAGGCTTTCCACAAGGCCACTTAGTTTCCCATCCTACCTATTATGGTTTGGACATGAGGTATCCCCCCAAAGCTCAAGTATGAGACACTGCAGGAAGGTTCAGAGGAAAAATGATTAGGTTCTAAGAGTCTTAACCCAATCAGTGGTTTAATCCCCTGATAGAGATTAACTGAGTGGTAACTGAAGTGGTAGGGTGAGACTGGAGGAGGTGAGAATTGGGGCATGGCTTTGGGTGTATATTTGTATCTGGCCAGTGGACTCTTTTTCTGCTTCCTGGACACAATGAGTTACTTCCCTCTGCCATATTCTTCTGCAATGATGTTCAGCCTCATCTCGAGCCCCGAGATATGGAACTGGTCTTGTATGGATTGAGACCTCTGAAACCCTGGGCTCTCAAATAAACTTTTCCTCTTTTACAATTGTTTTGGTTGGGTCCTTTAATCACAACATCAAAATAGCTGACTGATACATCATCAATATTTCTACCAACTAAAAATACTCTTCTGAATTCCATCTACATAGAATAGTGTATCTTGTGTTTTTTAGCTTTCTTTGTATGGAGGAGATTCTTAAGAGCAGCCTGCATGCAATGACTGGTTAAAATAGGATATAAAGGAATGGCCTCCCTCATTTCTCACACTTGGGTAAATTCTGAAAGGCCATTCCAGCTTCAGATCATCCCATTGGGACTTGTAGGACCATCTTAACTCTATCCCACTTAAGTTACTTTAACTCTCTCAACTTCTATTCATTCCATTTTGATTGAAGTAATTAATAGTACACAAAATATAGCATCATTATTAAGATTATGCATATAAAGTCATTAGCACATGCTTAGTATATACTAAATACTCATTATATGGTTCCTAACAGATGTAATTAGACTCTGGATTTAGAATGGAACACATTTGAATTCTAAATTCCTATAGAGTTACTTTGTGGTTTAAATTCTAACACTTTCTTGTCATATAGCCATTGTCCTCCTTGTTCCAGTTTTTGCCTCTGTGAAACAAATTAACTCCAAATTTAGTGGCTTAAAATATGCATATTAGGTTCATGAATTCTGAGGACCAAGAATTCAGAAGAGATAGAGTGGGGAATTTATTCTACCTCACAATATCTGGACCTCAGCTGTGAAGACACTAAGGGCTGTTTGGGACTCCCATGGTTGGGGGCCTACCCAAAGACTCACCTACCCACCTCTCCAGGCTCTAGGTGTGGAGGACTGGAAACCAGGGATGATGAACAGATCACCTACATGTGTTCTTTCTGATAGATTTGGCTTCATCATGAGATGTGGCCTCAGGGTAGTCAGACTTCCAAACTTGAGGGCTTGAGCAAGTCAGCTGGGAACTCCATTGCTTTTTTGAAAGTGATACCAAGTGATTTCTGTCACTTATATAGTTTACAGGAAGTCATAAGTGCACCAAAGCTTTACCAAGATAGCTAATATTTTGGAGTCTTTTGCATAAGTATTTTTTCCATTCTTCTTTAGCTTAGGTTTCACAGTGTTGGGGATCGGTAGTTTATGAGAAAATTAGAGTAGTGTCCCCTTATCTAAAGTTTCACTCTCCATGATTTCTGTTACTACAGTCAACTGAAATTCAAAGATATCATATGGAAAATTTCAGAAATAAGCAATCATAAGTTGAAGTAAACACTGTTCAGAGTAGCATGATGAAATATTGTAGCATCCTGCTCTGTTGCACCAGGAACATCTCTTCTGCCAATATGTCCCTGCTGTATATACTCTTTGCCCACTAGTCATTTAATAGCTGTCTTGGTTATCACATCAACAGGTACAGTTGCATAATGCTTGTGTTCAAGTAACCCTTATTTCATTTAATGATGGTTCCAAAGTGCAAAAGTAGTGATATTGGCACTTATATTAAGAAACATTATTGGAATTGTTTTATTTTATTTTATTACTAGTTATTATTATTCATCTCTTGCAATGCCTAACATAAATTATACTTTATCATAGTATTTATGTATAGAAAAAAAGTATAGTTAGTATATGTGAGATTTTTGTGTTATCCATGATTTCAGGCTTCCACTGTGAGACATGGCAGGGATCCCCTGTGGACAAAGGGAATTACTGTGACACCTCATCTTCTGACATAGATACCACAAGGTAGAAAGAGAAAGTGAAAAGTGTAGAGATTACAACTCAGGATCCTGATTCAGATTGGGATTTCCTGAGGGATCATCTAAAGAAGTGATATTTAGGCTTAAACATTAGTGGCACCCAAAATTATAAACCCCTTCTTACCACCACTAATTCTGAAGAAAACACAGTTTTCTAATGACAAACATCTTTCAGCTAGAAAACCAGTTTCAGATAAATCCCTTTCAGATGAGACCAGTAACTCACCATTCACTCCTCATTAGGAGACATTTGACACACACATGTATTTGAATGGAATGTAATCAAATCCTCTCTAAAAGCCCGGGGAAAGAATCCCTGTCAACAAACATACCTAATTGTTTGGAGATATTTGTGTTCATTAACTATGTTAGCAATCTGATGTTCTCTAAATCATTGTTCCCAAAGGAGACCACAGACAGTTGGCCTTGCCCTGTAAATATCACTCTGGATTCTTAAAAGAACCATAGTAATAGAAACAGAGCATTATTGGAAACATTTTGAGACCTAAGGTTTCTTTCGGATGCATTTAATACTGTAGAAATAACAACAAAGAAACTGTATCAACATCATCACTGAGTGATTTCTGTGTGCTATACAACACATTCAAGAACTACACAAAATAATATGTTAGTTCAAAAAATGAAACACTTGAGTAATGAGGGTTAAGATTGGGGGCAATGCTGAGCACCATGGCACATTCCTGTAATCCCAGTAGCTAGGGAGGCTCAGAAAGAGGATTGCAGGTTCAAAGCCAGCTTCAGCAACTTACCAAGACACTGTTTAATAAAAAGAGGGGGGACATCTGGGGATTTTGCTCAGTGTTTAAGAACTCCTAGTTTCCTGATTTCAATCCCTGTGCCAAATAAAATAAAATAAAAATAAAAAGAATTGCGGCCAATGAAATATAGTTTCCTAAATTGAAAGGAATAGAAGTAGCCAAAGTGAACATCCATATGCCAAAAGCATAAAAATAACAAAAATATATAGTTTGTTTTCTTTCTAAAATTTAGCTGTCTTTCACATTTCTCAATGAAAACAAACAAAATACAGAGGATCTGATATGACCCTTTACATTAATGGTAGCATTGTCCTGGAGTATGTAAGTATTTATTTCTCCCAGTTGCTCGTGTCATAATAATAAGTGAATCAACACTAGAAACAATCTAAAAACTCTAGAAGAATATGATATCATAGTTCTAATGGTAACAACTTGCATATATTTTTTTAAATATTTCAAGAATTTCTACCCACTGTCATATCATTTGTCACATTCAACTTGTTATATTACAAATCTATTGCCTATGGACATAAATATATATTTGTATGTCTGCACATGGGAGCACATTCACATGTCTGTAAGGAAAGAGTGGAATGAGAGAGAAACAAATCTCAACACACATAAAGAGAAGACATAGGATGCTCTGATTGGCAAGTGTACATGAAATGTGAAGCTATATCAAGGATATTAAAAGAGGAAAAAGATGTAAAAATACATTTCAAAGCAAATAATAAGATTTAAATATGAAAACTACAGCTTTATATTTAGAAGGAAAGGATGAAACACTTTATAGAGGAAAAAGCAGGTTATCCACTTGTAACAAGCATTGTATGTTCTGCAGTGTACCTGCTTGCATTTCATTTCTTCTTACAGTATTTTCTCTCAAAACAATTTTCCTGTTCACTACATATAGAAATTTGGGCTTTGCTCATCTTATTCTTATAGTTCCACAATTTGGCTCTTGCTAGGAATGAAGTACGTCTATCTATATATTAAGCTTCAGGCAGAACATCAAAATAGCAATTGCTATTTCAATTTATTAAGTTATTGCAAGGAAATTTATGAGTATGGGACATCTCTGTCAAGAAAATTAGAGGTCCAAAAGTAGAATTTTCCCACTATCACACATTTAGACTTAATTTATTCTTCACCTGGAAATAGGAATATGGTGGGGAAACTAGAATATAATACTTAGTTATAGGTAATAGAAGAAGAAGAGAGTGGGTTTTTTTATTTGTTGTTGATTTTTCTAGAGATTATATTAAGACTACATTTATGTTTCTAAGACAAAATACCTTTTCACATTTCATGTCCAAACTTTGATTACAAGTTTAATATAAGTATCTAACATTTTGTGTCTAGAAACATAGTTTATAAGACTGAATTCTTCATGTGGAAGAAAAGAGTTTAGGTTAGAGAGGAATTACATGCACATCAGACTATTCAAAGGTGGCTACACACATACAGAGGCCAAGGATTTCTAGGGGACTTACTAAAAATACAGCCAATCAATTATCTTACTCTTTAAAAAAAAAAAAGATTTTGTTCCCACCAAAATTTAGAGTGGGAAGCCCTTAAGCTTCTCAGATGTTATGTGCAGGGGGTGAAAAAGGAAAAGTTTGAATTGGGAAATTATTTGTTCTAAAATGGGAAAAGATAAATTTAAGTTTAAATTCCATGGAATAAAGTTTCCTTGAAGAATACCACACCCAGAGAGAAGAGCAGTTTGGAGAATTTAAGATAAGATTTACAGTTTTTTTTTTTTTTTGAAAAGAGGGAGAAGGCAGATCATTTTGTGAGAACAGGGTTAGAGAAGGAAGGAAAGATAGAGCTGGAGGAGGTGCAGGTGCTGGGTCCTTCCAGGAGAAGGCAGTGCTCCTCTCAGCTGAGGTGCAGGCATGGAGCTTTCCAAGATCCTTCATTCATTTAATATGAAAAGGCCTTCAAACTTTCAAACTTTTCTAAAACTGCATGGCCCAATATCATTGCATTACTTTCATTAAGATAAAATATTCAGAACCATAACTTACTCTTTAATTTTGAGAACTAATTATCTAAAATTGTATCATTAAGGACTTATGAAACATTTATTTCATATTAAACACTAATTTCAGGAGGGAACGTCTTTACATTGCTGAGGATCTGAACACAGAATTTTTTTTAAAAAAAGAAAGATAAAATAGAGCACCGCCAGCCTGCAGAATTAAGCCTCTAAATTGGAGGTGTGGTAGAAATTTCTATGACATCCATGGTGACCGTTAAAAATAGTTTTGTACAAAGTTAGGGGTGGTTCTAGAAAATGACCCTGTTTTTATTGTTTTCTTTCAAAATATAACTTTATTTTAATCTGGAAAAAATTTGATATAACAATATAACTTTTGAAAAAAGCCTATTAGTTGGCTTTGACAATTATGATTTCACCTTGAAGTTTAGTGCTATCATTACTTGGAATTCATTTCCAGCAAATGCTTTAATAAAGAACATTCCAATACATTAATTGCTAAATAATTTTTATTATTACTGGATGTTTTTCTAAGGAAATAACTCTTTAACTTTGATGAGGAGTACATGAACCTTATACTGCCATTTAAAATAAAGTGTGGTGCATTCTGTCAAACATGCAAATGCTCACGATGTACTGTCACAAAATTCTTGCTTTTCTTGCTGACAACTTAGAAAACAGATTTAAAAATAAATCAGATATTTCCTGAAAAGATTGATTTAATATATGCTCAGGTGAAAACAAAAAGCACTGTCTCTTTGATGATGTACAAGGATTGCCTGTAAATATGCCATAATAACTATCACAAATCTACATAGTAAGATTGTGCATGATTACTAAAGAACAATGTGTTTCATATTTTCCAAAATTAGGTATTTTATATAAAATGTACTATTTCCCATTAAATTACTTAGTGATAATATTCCTTGGGTGTATTACTACCTATTTAATGTAACTTGGCTTTATTGGGTCTAAATCATACATAATTCACTGGAGGATAGACATTAGATATGATGGATTCCAATTTGGAAAGCACAAGATTATCTGCTTTACTGTTAACATGTGTCTTTCTAAAAATATCAAAATAGGCTCAGATGCTTCTGTAATTATTTATTAATGTGTAGTAAAATAAAATAAAATGTTAAAACAGTTTTAAAATTCCACAATTTCTGTGAATAAGGAGTTGCTGAACAATTTAGTTGTGTCCCCTGAATGGGTGCAGTTAAGGTGTTTGCCAGGACTGGGTTCTCATGGAAGGGGTCAACTGGGGAAGAATTTGCTTTTAAGCTTGCATGGCTGTGAATGGCATTCACCTCCTCATAGATCCATGGGTGGAGCCCATCAGTTCCTTGATGACTAGATACTGGAAGCTGGAGGCTGTCTTCAGTTCTTTGTCATTGAGCTTTCTCAGGAAGCTTTTGAGCTTTGAGCTTTGAGCTTTCTCACAAAGCTCAAAAGTCTACTGGAGTTTCACTTCTTCAAAGCTAGTGAGGGAGAATCTCCTCACAAAACAGGTATTGCAATCTCAGGAATGTAGTCTCATAGGCACAGGTTCTCAAGTGGATCCTATCTCCTTGCCAGATTCATTCAGAAGCAAGTCATTGATCCCACTCATCTCAAAGAGAGAGGAATCACACAAAGATGATGAATACTTGGAGATGAGTCTACTTCAGGATACTGGTGCATCCATTTTCTTCAACCATTTTTAAAAACTAACAGTTGGTAAAATTCATGATCTGGTCTGAAGCAAATTCCCAGTCCTTTATGCCATTCAGATCTGGTGTTTAAGTTCCAGACATAAACATTCTTACTGATCTTTAAAAAAACCTCAATCCCATTAAAATATTCTGTCTGCATGAATACTTCCCTTTTGCACACTCTCAGGTGACTTTATATACAGTATCTTTTTTTTGTTTTTAAGAATATTATATTTTATTAACAAATTATATTTATTTGTAGCGAATCTGTATAACTGTACTAGAAGCTCTGTATCAGGAGAAATGATCTCTTAATGGTCTCATTTATCTTAATTGTCTTGTTTTATTGCTGTATTTTGGATTGGATCCAGTGCTTATCATATACTGGGAAAGTACTGTACTACTGAACTACATACCATTAGCTCCCAAAAGTAGGTAACCAAATACACCAATATGAAAATGAATAGGTGGATAGATGGTTTGACAAAAAAAGGGTATCCAGAGGATATTGAGTTTTTTGGGTTTAATTTCCTTTAATATTCTGTTTATTTTCTAGGCTTAACGATTCTAAATATATTAATGATTATCTCTATTTTAATCTATTTATCCATGAATCCCTTTAGCAAAGGTAATATTAATATTTATGTATATTTTGTATTTCAAGAGACTAAAATTCTTCTCCCCTGCCTTTGCCCCCTCTTTTTGAAAAAGCGTCTGAAGATATGGGTAACTCACTCTTTTCCATAAGACATTAAAAGCTCTCTTTGCCCAGTAAATACAAACTGGAGGATTTAACCCAGTCTGTTAGCTTTCATATATATCATGACTTGTTATATGGACCCAGTAAGCTTCCAAGCCCAGAAGTTCCTTGTGCAGAGATGAGAGCAATGTGTGCAGGAGCAGATGCTGTTCAGGACACTCTTGAAAAGGCACAGCTAGATATGTTATATAGAAGACACTGATTTTTATCAGTTGATTAATTAGAGAATTTTATCAGATTTTAAGAAAAAATGTTTCCTAGTAAGTGGAGATCCTTAAATTTGAGGAGGCATCCTAAAAAATATATATTGAGTCTTTATTTTCATGTCACAAACACTTCTTGAAGTTTACAAAGGTGATCAAGGCCAAGCCATTGCTCCCTATGCATTTATAGTCTAGAGAGGCTTTTTGACCACTGCTCCTTCATAGTCCCTGCTGTGGTCTCTCTGCAGTGCATTTAGGGCACAGAAAGAGATACACTCAAAGCACTCCTTCCCATAGAACACTAGTAAATGGTAAGGTGTGCAAATACATGTGACATGGTCTGTATATTTTAACACATCTATTTGGAAATACTCCTAACACTCCAGCAGAGGTGGCCAATGTATTGTAATACTTACTTGGATGTGTAGCCTAAACAAAGTTTTGTCTTGAAAATCTAAAAATTAATTGTTATGGAAAACTGAAGTAGCAAACATGGAGATATAGGCAAGTATTTAATTAATTAACAGAGCATGAAGATTAAGATGTCAAAAAGAGATTTTCAATAAAAGCAAAACAAAGTGGACCAGCTCTTTTTTTTTATTTTAAAAAAGAAATATTTTGGCTGTTTATTAATTAAATAAAAGGGTGAGTTTCGCTGTGGCAGATTTGTACATACATAAAATCATAATTTGACCAATTTCACTCCCTATAACCTCCTCCTCCTCTCTCCCTGTGTTCTCTTCCCATTCAGCTCTCTTCCAGGTTCCTTTCCTCTCCCCTATGGACTCCTTTCTACTTTCATGGCAACCCCTGTTTCCCACTGTGTTTTTCCTCTGCCTTTCACATGACAGAAAACATGTTACTTTTCTCTGAGTCTGACTTATTCCCCTCCTATTATTGTCTCCAGTATCATCCATTTTTCTGCAAATAACATAATTTCTTTCTTCCTTATGGCTGAATAAAATTCCACTGTGCATATATACCAAATTTTCTTTATCCATTCATATATTGGTGAACACTTAGGATGATTTCATAACTTGGCTATTGTGAATTGTACAGTTATAAACATGGATTGCATGTGTCTTTAAAGTATTCAGACTTGAATTCGTAGATAAACACCAAGGAATTGTATAATCTATTCCAGTTTTGATCTCAGTTCAGACTGTCAGTTTGATGAGAAATACTAAATATAGTAAGATACATCAGGAATTTTACTTTCTGTGTCCTAAAACAGTAACCAAAGTAAACAAAAGGTTCAGAAACATATATATAAATGAAACAAGAGAAGAATGGAAAAAGATCAGTAACCTTGTTTAGTGATGCTAGCTTATTGTGTACAAATGATTTATTATGGCTTCTTCTTTAATTTTTATGCAAATCTCTCAGATACTGTTATCCTCATTTTACAGTAAAGGGAACTAATATAGAATTAAGTGATAGCCCCAAGGTTTATAACTATGAAACAGCAGATATGGGATTTCATCCAAGGTATGTCTGGCTGCAAATCCTAAGCACTTAGCAGCCTATCTTGTAATTTTCAAAGATAAAGTAAGATAGTGCTGTTAAGTGACAGTTTAATGATTATAAATAAAGACATACAAAACCCCATGAAAAGTCTGGAACAATCCAACGGAGATTGCTACAATGCCATAATAATTTGTATCTCTATTTGTGTAGCTGAAGGACATATACTTGAATGAGAAAGCTTTTGTATTCACAAATTCTTATGACTCTTCTAGAAAGAAGAAAAACTTCAAGGATATTATTCGTAACCTCAGGAGGGTATTGTTTGCTCCCTTGGTAGGGAATTATAGATGTTCTGATTTAAAAGTCAGGTAGCAATTAAGAAGCATGTTATTAGACAACTTGGAGATTAATGACATCCTTAGCAGGTAATATGGGAAGCTTTCAACTAATGGAAATTCTACAGTATCCTTGAAGGAACTGTAAGAGCTACTCAAAGAATATTCAAACAAGAATATCCTTGTTTTCAAGGATATTCAGAATCTCAGACTTGGTACTCCTGTTTGTAGTATTATAAATGAAATTGAGCAATGTATTTCATGACAGAAATTTAATATTTTATATTCAGATAATACATAAAACATACAATAAAGAGCAATAAAAATTCACTACTCTGAGGAATTCGCTTTTTACTTAATTTACTTCCACATAAATACTTGTTAATGTAGAGTTCCTTTGCACTCTTAAAAATTATTGAGGATCCTAACAAACTTTTATTTATGTGGGTTTTATCCATTAATACCAATATTTTAAAATATTATTGACTTATAAAATATTGAGTAATGATAATCCAATTGCATGTTAAGCTTAACAATATATTTTAATTTAAAATAACTATATTATCCAAGTAAACTTTTTATTGAAAACAGTGGCTTTGTTTTGCATGTCTTCATATCTCCTTAATATTGTTTGAAAGGAGACAGCCTCAATCCATGCAATAATTGGCAGAAGACTGAAACATAATCGCTCAAAGAAATGAAGTCCTAATCTTGGAACTTCTGAATATTTCCTTAGAAGGAAAAAGGATCTTAGCAAATGTGAAATAAGTTAAGGATCTTGACATGGAAGGTTATCCTGCTGGATCTGGGTGAGCCCTAAAGGTCATAAATGTGTTAAGACAAAGACTGAAGGAGACTTGGCATATAAGAGGAGAAGGCCCTGAGATCACAAAGGCAGAGGTTGCAACAATGTACAAGTCAAGAAACTTCTGCAGCCACCAGCAACCAGTAGAAGCAGGGTAGGGATTAGAATTCTGGAGTGAGATGGCTTGTTTTTGCTGAAGGTAACAATTGAGGATTGTTAATCAGGAGAAATTTTAATCAGTCCTTCAGTCCTAAAGGGGATCTGAGGAGCATGGCATGGGATTAGCTGCCATGTTCTTTTTTTGTTTAGGAGCTGCCTGATGGGAAATGCCATCACTTATTTCACTTATGTCTGCTTATTTGTGTCAATAATGCTAAATTATTTATGACTCTAATTCTCATAAGAATCATAAAAAGGGAATTTCCTTATAACAAACATTCTTATTGATGGTGGAAGGTGAAGTAAACTAGTAAGAAAAAACTAAAGCTGGCAATCAAATAGAAGTTGATTTGTTTCCCAATGTTAGCAGAAATCAGTGTGTATGTGTGTGCACACCCACACATGAGCTCTAGCCTTCAGATGCTTAAGAGCAGGTCAAAGTGTGGCCACTCTCTTGATCATCTATGAATAGGTAGGAATTTCATTTGGAGAACTGTGTTTTTCTTTGGTCCCTTGATATTTTCCCTGCTTTCTGGAAATTAGAAGGGCTTTGGCTTCCAGAACCTCCCCTTGACAGAGATGCCACCATGTATCTATACATCTTGAAGGCGAACACAAAATCAATCTGTGTGATTATGCAATTTAGCTGCATTTGTGGTGGTAATTTATCTACCAGCATCTTTAAATGACTTTATTCTAAAAAATTCAAAGCCTTTGCTAAAAACCAAATTAGGCTTGGTAACAACACAAAACATTATTAACAGGGGAAATCTGTAAAAGCATCAGCAAGCAAGGAAATACCAAGTGATGTGTGGAAAGACATAAACTGTGGTATCAATTCATTAAGTGCAGACTATTGTTGAGGTCTTAGTAAAAGTGTGTTGCTGGTGGATTTTTTTTTTCTGAGAAACAATTTACTTTTTTTCTTTGGACATATCTCAGGTGAGATAACTGGGGAGTTCAATTATTAGCAAGTTACAGATGCCAGTATAATAGACTGCTCAATGCACGAGAGGTGATACAGAAAGAGATAATATTTAGACAAAATTTTGATAAAATTAGATAAAATTTTGATAACAATGCAAACACCAATGAAAGGAAAGAAACATTATTTGACCCAAAAGCAATGATCTTCAAAATTCATATTAAAAATGGTGATAATTGGACCTCTAAGGGTACTGACAAAGGGAGATACTTGCTGGAGAAAAAAAAATAAGATATTTTTGCAAAGGCATGAATTATTCATTTATTACTATTTGTTTTATTTGAATCTGATTAATTCTGTCAGATACAGTCACAACTCTAGCTTTGTTATCATGAAGGTCCTGGCAAAATGTTAAATTTGACAGAAATTTAAAGGTTATTTGACCTGACATTCTTGCTTTGAAGAGATTCAAAAAGTTTAGTGACTGTTTCACCTGTGACCAAGATAAAAAACAATCAGCCAATGTCCTTTAGTGAGCTGCCTTTCTTTCAATCATATTTAGCAATAAGAAAACCTCTTTTCCCCTTTTCTGGTAAATTTTAGCCAAAGAAATTTAATAAGTCATCTTTAAAAAAAAAAAAAAAACACAGGCAGATCTTTTGTTGTTGTTATTGTTTTTATATTGAACTCAGGGGCACTTGACCACTGTACCACATCCCCAGCCCTGTTTTGTATTTTATTTAGAGACAGGGTCTCACTGAGTTGCATAGTGCCTCACTTTTGCTGAGGCTGGCTTTGAACTCACAATCCTTCTGCCTCAGCCTCCCAAGCCTCTGGGATTACAGGTGTGCACCACCATGTTGGACCACGGGCAGATTTAAAGTCTTGGAAGTATATCTAATGTAAAAATGCAAGAAAATTCACAAATACAAGCCATTTATGAGTAGGATTTCAAGAAGAACATGGTTCAATGTTCAAATAGTTTGAAGGGTTAATAAATTGAGGATCTATTTTCAAAAATGTTATCTTAAGCTTCTAAATGAAGACTCCACACTAGCTTGAGTTTCAACTCTTAAAGTCTTCCCAGTACTGTCAGTGCATATGAGGAGAGAGATTTCTAAGAGCATTGAGGGAAGTTGAGAATATTTTTTATGGAAGAAATCTAATGATTATGTTTTGTTATTACAGATAAATTAAAAGCACATTGTTGTATAAAGGGAAGGAAAATGCTTAAAAGCTGTGCACTAATTGGAATGTAACAATGCTATCCAGGTATCCCCAAATCATTCCCAAAGCAAATGTATCATGTGGATAAACACATACATTTTGGTAAAACCTGCAGAAGAAATTATTTTAAATGATATATTTGAGTTTTCTGTGCATGATAAAATGGAAAAAAGGACCTACAGCAATGATTACTAATGCTGCTCCTGTCCTCGTCCTTTGGTGTTTTATATTATGTTTTATATGCTACTACTCCAGAACAAGAATGAAATGAAGGACCCAGGTGACATCATCATAGTGGAATTCAGAATTCCACCATCCTCTTCCTTCTCTGCAATGTGGTTAATTATTGTAAACGTGTCATAGCAATTCAAATTAGATACTCTATAAAAGATTAAAAACTTTTGGTCCACAAACTGAGAGATATTTGCATATTTACATATTCATATACTAGACAAAAATCTCACTGATTAAAACTGATTTATCTGAGAACATCACATCTGTAAAGTGAAAATGCCTGTAGAAGAACAACAAAAAAATACTTTAGGTGTGGAATAAGGAATCATTATATGGAAGAGATGTACATGTCCAGGAAGTTGAAGTAGAGTTGACAAACTCAGAAGGTATCCTTGGCCAGAAATCAACTGTCAGACACTCACCCAGAGCCAGTTAACAAAAAATGGTCACCTGATACCAACCAACCCAACTTTTTTCGTCCTAAAGATGTTTGACTGGGACACTTAATGACATTTCATCTGAAATTAATCAATTTTTAATGTTTTAACATCTGCTCATCCTATTTAGGCCTTCATTAAAAATTACCTCTGGGATAATTTTTTTCATATTTATTGTATTTTTTTCTTTGTTAAAAATAAGAATTTTTACTTAAGATATATGAAAAGCAATTTACTTGTACTGAGCACCTACCTGTACCATGCCCCATTGAACCATATCAAAATGAAATTACTGGTGCAAAAATTCCATGTAATCATAACCAAAACTAAATTAGAACTTTTTAGAAATCAGGAAAGAGTTGATAATTAATGCTTTAACAGACCAATTTTAACCAGCAGGATACGGAAGTGCTCTCTTCTTTAGTCTTTACAAGCAAAGTTACCTGAAATAGCCTGACATTAAAAAGATCTGCTTTTTTGCATTATATTGTTTTCTATTCCTGCTCAGTAAAAACCAATTTCTACATGTCCAGTGGAGACTTCCCTATTATTTTTTTTTTAATTTTAGCTGCTGTCTAAATCACAAACAGCTAATAAAATCAATTTGGTCTTTAAACTAAATTTTTCAATATTTTATATCTTGTCAGAAGATTTTTGTGTACTTGGGGAAAGGTTAAATTTTTCTACTTTTATTTGCTTTTTAATGCACTAAATATATATGTGCAATTTGTATGTTATAATAATAAAGACTTCTGATGAATTATTTTTAAAATTCCCAAACATTCCCAAGATAATTGCTTTTTGGAAAATGGGGTGATTGTTAAATAGTTCATTAAATTAAAAAATGTTTAAGTAAATTTTTAAGTTTTGTTAAATAGTTAGAATTTAATTAAATTTGAATGGCTTGTTAGCACTCATATATATATATATATATATATATATATATATATATATATATATATATGAATACTCAAAGACAATGGTCATTTTTTTAAAAAAAAAGTGATTGTAGGCTAAATGGTATTGGAACCAGTTCAATCAACATTCTGAAAATTTTTAATGAAAGAAAGAACAGAACACGTCAAAATAGTGAAGACACCGGTTAGGGGAATTACACGGTACTTCAAGAGATTGGGGGTCAATGAATGGGTGCCATATAAGGGAGGAATTATATGAGGATTTCCAGGCACAAAAATTTAGATTTTGTTCAGTTATAGTAAGTACCATGATCTTGTTTTTATTTTGGTATGATTTATAAACATCATGTAGGCTAACTTGAAATGGGGAAAAACTAGCAAAAAACAATAAATACATCAAGAAATGATTTACTTAATGCAAGTGAGACACAACAGGTCCTGGAGCAGACTGGGGAAGGCAGTAGATGTTGGTAGTGAGACATCTGTGGTTTTCTGATGTTAGCTGGGAGGACACAAGGTGTGTGAGGAGCAGGCTGCATTGTTCAGAGATAACCCACAACCAGGAAGAAGCACATTTGTGAAGTGAGCAGAGGAATGAGGTGAGAAGATGATAAATGCACCATAAGTAGAGGAGGCATTTTCACAAAGAGCCAACTAGGTTCAAAATATAAGTACTGTTCTCATGTTCTCTGAAAGTTTAACATGTTTTGATTCTTAAGTTATCCTTTAATTTCCTCTTGCTTGAATTTAACTCTAAATAAAGCATAGCAATGACACTTTGGTACTATTTACTTACTTAAATATCATTGTGGTGGGCTTCATGGTCATTTGACCTGTAAAAGTATTCGGCTTCAGGGTTTTCTTAATCTTCTATTTTAAAAGTATTTTTTTTTAATGTGCAGATGTGCAATTCCTCTTTTTCTAGGTGATATTTCCAGATTCTATTACTCTGCATCTTCCATGTAGAAAAATTCAGCAACACTATGATGTGAAGTGGAAAGTAAAGAGTATCATGTATTCACCAAGTTGTAATTGCAATTGAGTATTTGCTGTTATGTAAATGTGGATAACCCACTAACTCTGTGGTCTTGAGAAATCGAGATTCCTAGGCTTCCTTTATATGTAGTTCAGAAAGTTAAATTTCTATCTGACAATATCTAACATTTCCTTAATATGTGATTATCTATTTTCTAGTTTAACTTTGAGCTAAATGGAATAAAAATTTCAGATAGGGATAGGTAAGGATAAATTCCAATTATAGGAATGATTTTGTTGAGAAGCAAATCCACCATGATGGATGCCTCAATATGGATCTAAATCTCTAATAAAAAGTGATAAGAGAAATGTTAAAAAAAAGCTGGGAGAGTATTGACATATATACTTTAGCAATTTCATTCCCCCCCTTAGTATTACTTTCTGTTTTTAACTATAAAGACAAGCCTTGGTCCCAGAACTGCAGAACAGCAGACCAGGCAAGCTGGAGCATGGGTGGTAAACATAAGCCTCTGCTGAGAGCCAGCATTAGTAGCAATAGGTTGACTGAGGTGAGGCCCCACCTAAGCACCATGGGTCCGTCTGTAGCAGAAGCACACTCCACATAGTGCAGCTCACACTCCCAAGCATGAATGATCAGCTGCCCTCAACCCCTGTGAAGCTGGGATTATAGAGAAATGAAGAGAAAACAGAAGTGAGGCAGATCTAAATGGATTGCAGGTATAACCAATATCATTAGTACTTTGCCAAATCCTAATTAACATAAATCTGGACCAATAGCATTGACCCAGGCACTATATAAACTCCTAGACTAATACCTTTCAGTGCCAATCCCTCTTGGGTCCCCTCCCACCCTGTGGGACTTATATTTCTATTCACACTTGAATAACTCCTACTCTTCTCTCACTTATCTGTGGATTTTATTTTTCAAATTCAGGAAATAAGAATGCCACACTCCCAGCTGGGCATGGTGGCACACGCCTATAATCCCAGTGGCTGGGAGGCTGAGACAGGGATTGTGAGTTCACAGCCAGCCTCAGCAAAAGCAAGGCACTAAGCAACTCAGTGAGACCCTGTCTCTAAATAAAATACAAAACAAGGCTGGGGATGTGGCTCAGTGGGAGAGTGCCCCTCATACCCTCCCCCAAAATAAAACAAAACAAAAACAAAAAAAACCCAAGAAAAGAAATTGGAAGTGAGCTGTTGGGGTCTGATCCAACACTGGAGGGCATAGCTTACATTAAGTACTGAAATCTGTTTCTTACCTACAGAGGCCAGCTGCTTTCAAATTCCCCACCTGTAGAGTAATACACTACCACTTACCAAGTATCTCTTGGAGAGGGCGAAATCATGCTCTCAAAATTATTTCAGTATTCATGAATAGCTTATAATTGTCAGGTAAAGCTGAGTATTAGAGGAAAAATATGAGCTAGTCCAAATGACTTTCCCAACCATGAGGCCAATTAGCCTGGAAATTATCAGACTTTTTAGATAAGTCCATCCTAGGGCATTGGGAGAAGCTGTCCTCAGCTCCAGCCACAGAGAACCCAGACCAGACAGGAATGGCATAGGTAACTCAGAGAATTATGAAACCAATAATTGTTGATTAAGTAAACTGGGTCATTATGTAGCAAATGCTAAGTGGTAACAGAAGAGTGAGATCAAGTGGTAGTTTCAGTGTTCTGTTGCTTTTTAAGGTGCTATTGAAATTTTGTTTTGCTTAATTTTTAATATGAGAGAAATCTAAATGGGCTTAAATGCTAATGAGTAGAAATTATTCTAAACTTTAGCACTTAGAAAGGAGATGTCATGTTTCTATCTGACATTAAATAAAAAATAAGGGCTGGGGATGTGGCTCAAGCGGTAGCGCGCTCGCCTGGCATGCGTGCGGCCCGGGTTCGATCCTCAGCACCACATACAAACAAAGATGTTGTGCCCGCCGAAGACTAAAAAAATAAAGATTAAAAAATTCTCTCTCTCTCTCTCTCTCTCTCGTCTCTCACTCTCTCTTTAAATAAATAAATAAATAAATAAATAAATAAATAAATAAATAAATAAATGTTTAAGTAAGAAAGTTGGATGTGGAATGATTTATTGTATTAGGAAAACAGAAGAAGAGATTGCTTTGTTCAGGTTTGGTGTTAGGAAATTAAGGTTATTATTTTACTTTAGCTTTCCATTTTCATATGAGATAAGATTCAGAGTCATCCCCTGAGCCTGAATGAGATCTTTTAGGGTTTTTAGAAGAGTAGAAAAACTTTTAAATACTGCTATGAAAAGGAGAGGAAGTGGTGAGCAAAATAATATATTAGAAATGACAGTCTCATTTAGAAAAGTGCAATGGTACTATAGCTGAGAGTTCAAGTTTCAATTTTGTGATTCTTATTTCCCAAAAGAAAATCCATTGTATTAATCATGAATAAAATATATACTAAGCCTTATTCTTTCCCTGTTTTAATCTCAGAAACACTTGTGTATTTTTGTGGTTTAAGCAAGTGTTGCTCTTGCACTGCTTTGGTTGAAAGGCCTCTCAATGTTTTGCTCTTTTATTCCTAATCCCAAGGAAAAAGTTGTTTGGTTTTTTTTGTTGTTTGTTTTTTTACAATCAGGTGAAAGTATTAAATATTTAGAAATTTATCTCTAAATCTCTGATGTAGGATGTTGGTTGTTGGTAATAATTAACAATATTGCTGATAAATCTGTTTTTTAATTGATGTGAAAGTTACAGTAGATCATAAATAATAATAGTGATAGAAACTATTGCTTAAGAAGTTAGACATTCTAAGTATCACTATTGTGTTATCTGCTGTATTGTTTGATAACGAAATCATATACATATACAGGTGTATATAAATACACTCATATGTATATATACATACACACCTTGGATCCATTAAATTCTCACAAGTAACAGCATTTTTTTATTACATATAAATATGTTGTGGGATAGATGGGATGGAAAGATTAAATAATCTACTCTACATCACCAAGTACCAACTGGAAGAGCCAAAAGCCCAAACACAGGCATTTTGGTTTTATTCTATGCTTTTTATCACTACAATATTTTGCCTTTACATGATTCTGGGCCATTTTCATTATATGGCATTAATATATTCACAGTAGTCACCCAGACAGTTTGCAATATTATTTGATGTATATGCTAGCATAATCTGTCACATTGTTATTCAGATGAACGATATCATTCTTCCAGAGAACCAATCACAGATGAATTAAGTGCATGAATACCATCTTTAGTAATATCAACAGGCAGAAAATCATAGATACCTTTGGATAAAGGGAGATATTTCAATATTTATTTTCTCAAACTCTAATAAAATATCATGGGATTTAGGATTCATTATTCACTGGCACATAATTAAAAACTGGTTATAAAAACAGATAAATATATATGATAAAGGAGAGATTTCTGGATAACATTGTATTATGGAGGCATAATAAAAGATAATGATAGCTTTGTTTAACAACCTTTAGTGTTACTGAAATCAGTAATTAGATATAGTCAGATTTACAAGACAAGCTAAAAAAGTGTATGTTTTTAAATACATATATTTCAAAGTATAATAAAAACCTAGAGAAATGTAATCATGGAACTTTGGAGAAGGAAATGATTTGGAATACTTAAACAGTGATTCCTAGAAAGGGAAGAAATATTTTAATGATATAACTGTTTTCTTGATGACATCCACAATTCTGATTGCCATTCAGAAAAAAAAAAACTTATTTGAATGCAACAATCAGAAAATGTTTTGGGCTTTAAAATAATGTCAAGTAGATTAAATTGAATTTTAAGAATAGTGCTGTAGTGTTATAATATGTAGAATTGGAGAAGAAAAACCTTTTCAATTCCTTTTCTATAAGTAAAATGTACAGTTGGAAGAAAACACAAAGGGTAAATAAATATTTCTATGTTGGATTGTTATATAACAATAGCCAGGGCCTAAGTTAAATCTTCATCTTTTTTGTTTAAGTGAGAAACACAGTTTAAGTTCAAATTTTAACTAGTCAATCTCAAACAATATATAACATATACTTAACATAGATTACATAAAGCACTTAGCAGTTAACATTTGTTGATGTTACCTCATACAAAATCAACATAGACTCTATCTCCTTCTTAGAAAAGGTTGAGTTAAAATTATCTATGTTTACATCTTGCCTAAAGTCAATGGTACAAAAAAGCTAATTTGAATGTGAAATATGACTGGAATTAGTAATTTAAATTAAATATTCCAGGAAATTTTTTGTTTTTGTTGTTACATTTCAGCAGAATCATGAGCAGTAATGAAGAGTGAACAAATGTCTGGAAAGCACAGAGTTTCTAATGTTTTTATTCTATAGAATTCCATGGACAAGTGCTTTTTTCTGCTCTCTTCTGTACAATCATCTTTACTAATGAAAACAGGCTCCACATCACGTAATTGCTCCGTAAGCAAAGAAATATTGTGCTTGACATCCCGATGGTAATGACTTTGCTACAGGAAGAAAAAGGTAAATAGGAAAAGTACTAGAATTTTTTTATAATATTATTATCCATGTTTCCTAGCAGGAAAAATCTTTATATGAAATAAAATCACATCCATGTTATTATCAAAATGGCTAATACTCTTAGTTCTTTTTTGTTCAAATATTTTTATCCAGAACTTTGAGGAAATTGTTAAGCAATGTTTACTGTTATTTATAAATTCTGTATATTTCTACTATCATTTATTATACATGAGCATTCTCTTTACCAGCAAATGAATAATTGCTTCTTCCTTCAACTTTCTCATCTTTTGCTCCACAATGAAAAATAAAATACTTAAAGAAAACAGCATCACTCCTACTTTCTTAATGATATATCATATAATACATTGAATTACAGAGGGTTCTGTATATAACATCTTATCTCCTATACAGAGAGTAATCTTTGACAAAGACATTTTAAACCAGCTTCTAGTCAATTGGTTAGCTCACCACCTGTATATGAGTTAGCTCATCTAAGATCAGCAAAGCCCAGCATGGGTTTGTTGTATCATACTGTTGATTTATGGGCAAATGAAAAAAAATATTAATTTAAGTCACAATTTTATCATGACTTGTGTTATAATTTGATCCCTTTAAAACTCTGGCTGAAATGTGATTGCCATCATGGCAGTTTTGGAAGGCAAGGACTTAGGGAGATGATTACAATATTAAGAGTAATTAATGCCTTTCTTGTGGAAATGAGTTCTTGCTCTCCTGGGAAAGTCAGTGAGACAGTGATATAGACCAAAGGCACCTCTCATGTTTTGCCTTTCACTCCATTTTTTTTTTTTTTTGGTGGTGGTGGTGGGGTACCAGGCATTGAACTCAGGGCACTCGACCTCTGAGCCACATCCTCAGCTCTATTTTGCATTTTATTTATTTATTTGTATTATGTGATATATCATTAAGAAAGTAGGAGCGATTCTGTTTTCTTTAAGTATTTTATATTTCATTGTGGAGCCAAAAAAAAAAAAAAAGAGGGAGTTGCTTAGCACCTTGACCTTGCTGAGGCTGGCTTTGAACTCAAGATCCTCCTACCTCAGCTTCCCAAGCCACCGGGATTACAGCATGTGCCACCACACCTGCCCTGCCTTTCACTCTTTTATTTTCCACCCTCTACTATGTTATAAAGCAGCACAGGCTCTCACCAAGTGAAGCCACCAGATTATACGCTACACAGCCTCCAGAACCAGGAGCCAGCATGAACCCCTTTTAAAAAAAATGACTAAACCTCAAGTTATTGCAACAGAAAATGAACTAAGGAACTTGTTGTGTAATAATAGAAGCTGGATGCAGTGGCGCACACCTGTAATCTCAGCAGCTCTGGAGGCTGAGGCAGGAGGAGGATCAAAATTTCAAAGCCAGTCTCAACAAAGTCAATATGCTAAGCAAGTCAATGAGACCCTATCTTTAAATAAAATACAAAATAGGGCTGGGGATGTGGTTCAGTAGTCCAGTGTCCTTGAGTTTAATCCCCAGTTACAAAATTACCGAAAAAAAAAAGTTAATTGATACAGCAGTATAGTACTTTTAAACTCTGTTCATTCTAATGGATAAAAAAAAAAAAATCACAGTACATCTGCCTGCAAGTTATAGAAGTATATTCTCATGATTATTCCTCTTGACATCTTGATTTTGTTGTCCAAAGTAGTTATGTTGGAAATAAAGTTTACTCAGAATAGATTTTTAGATCTCTTTCATAACAGGCAAATGTCTCATAGTGGTCACCTATCAAGTTTCTGCCACAGATGCCCTTTTGGTAGTGCATCTATGTACTACAGCTTCTCTAAGGAAAATTCATCAGGGGATTCATACTTCCACACATGTATCTTAATGTCTACTCTCCTCTGAGACTCATTTTGCTATTGAGGTTTCAACACTGATGAAGACACTGACAAGACTGGATCCTTGATCTGGAATCTGGAGGAAATGTGGTTGTACTTTTCCATTGTGGCAACTAAGAGCTGTTTTGTCCCGGATTAAATCCTTTCTGAACTACTTACAAAAAGTGCTTTTGAACAATTTATTTTTTCATTGACTTTTATATATGAATCAGAGAAATGAGGATAACCACAGATAACATTAAGGATTATTTTGAAACATATATTGAAATAATATATGTGAAGTACTTTTTTTGTCACACAGTATTCAATAAATTTCAAAGATAAATAATTGTATCTCAATATGATAAAGTTCCTATTAGAAGGGTGCATAAAGAATCAAGGAAGTACAAGAAAAAATTATTCTTTTTTTTTAATTTAATTTTATTTTTTTTATTGGTTGTTCACAACATTACAAAGCTCTTGACATATCATATTTCATACATTAGATTGAAGTGGGTTATGAACCCCCAATTTTACCCCAAATGCAGATTGCAGAATCACGTCAGTTACACATCCACAATTTTACATAGTGCCCTAATAGTAATTTTTGTATTCTGCTACCTTTCCTATCCCCTACTATCCCCCCTCCCCTCCCTCCCCTCCCAACTTCTCTCTCTACCCCATCTACTGTAATTCATTTCTCTCTTTGTTTATTTTCCCATTCCCCTCACACCTCTTATATGTAATTTTGTTTAGCAATGAGGGTCTCCCTTCATTTCCATGCAATTTCCCTTTTCTCTCCCTTTCCCTCCCATCTCAAGTCTCTGTTTAATGTTAATCTTTTCTTCCTACTCTTCCTCCCTGCTCTGTTTATAGTTGCTCTCATTATATCAAAGAAGACATTTGGTATTTGTTTTTTAGGGATTGGCTAGCTTCACTAAGCATAATCTGCTCTAGTGCCATCCATTTCCCTGAAAATTCTATGATTTTGTCATTTTTTATTGCTGCATAGTACTCCATTGTGTATAGATGCCACATTTTTTTTATCCATTCATCTATTGAAGGGCATCTGGGTTGGTTCCACAGTCTAGCTATTGTGAATTGTGCTGCTATGAACATCGATGTGGCAGTGTCCCTGTAGCATGCTCTTTTAAGGTCTTCAGGGAATAGTCCGAGAAGGGCAATAGCAGGGTCAAATGGTGGTTCCATTCCCAGCTTTCCCAGGAATCTCCAAACTGCTTTCCAAATTGGCCGCACCAATTTGCAGTCCCACCAGCAATGTACAAGTGTACCCTTTTCTCCACATCCTCGCCAGCACTTGTTGTTGTTTGACTTCATAGTGGCTGCCAATCTTACTGGAGTGAGATGGTATCTTAGGGTGGTTTTGATTTGCATTTCTCTGACTGCTAGAGATGGTGAGCATTTTTTCATGTACTTGTTGATTGATTGTATATCCTCCTCTGAGAAGTGTCTGTTCAGGTCCTTGGCCCATTTGTTGATTGGGTTATTTGTTATCTTATTGTCTAATTTTTTGAGTTCTTTGTATACTCTGGATATTAGGGCTCTATCTGAAGTGTGAGGCGTAAAAATTTGTTCCCAGGATGTAGGCTCCCTATTTACCTCTCTTATTGTTTCTTTTGCTGAGAAAAAACTTTTAAGTTAAATTAAGTCCCATTTGTTGATTCTAGTTGTTAACTCTTGTGCTATGGGTGTTCTAATAAGGAATTTGGAGCCCGACCCCACAATCTGTAGATCGGAGCCAACTTTATCTTCTATCAGGCGCAGAGTTTCTGATTTGATATCAAGCTCCTTGATACATTTTGAGTTAACTTTTGTGCATGGCGAGAGAAAGGGATTCAGTTTCATTTTGTTGCATATGGATTTCCAGTTTTCCCAACACCATTTGTTGAAGATGCTATCCTTCCTCCATTGCATGCTTATAGCCCCTTTATCAAATATAAGATAGTTGTAGCTTTGTGGATTAGTCTCTGTGTCCTCTGTTTTATACCATTGATCCACCCGCCTGTTTTGGTACCAGTACCATGCTGTTTTTGTCACTATTGCTCTGTAATGTAGTTTGAAATCTGGTATCGCTATACCGCCTGATTCACACTTTCTGCTTAGAATTGCTTTTGCTATTCTGGGTCTTTTATTTTTCCATATGAATTTCATGATTGCTTTATCTATTTCTACAAGAAATGCCGTTGGGATTTTGATTGGCATTGCATTAAATCTATAGAGAACTTTTGGTAATATCGCCATTTTGATGATGTTAGTTCTGCCTATCCATGAACAGGGTATATTTTTCCATCTTCTGAGATCTTCTTCTACTTCTCTCTTTAGGGTTCTGTAGTTTTCATTGTATAGATCTTTCACCTCTTTTGTTAGGTTGATTCCCAAGTATTTTATTTTCTTTGAGGATATTGTGAATGGAGTGTTTTTCCTCATTTCCATTTCAGAAGTTTTGTCGCTGATATACAGAAATGCCTTTGATTTATGCGTGTTGATTTTATATCCTGCCACTTTGCTGAATTCATTTATTAGTTCTAGTAGTTTCTTTGTAGACCCTTTTGGGTCTTCTAGGTATAGAATCATGTCATCTGCAAATAGTGATAATTTAAGTTCTTCTTTTCCTATTTTTATGCCTTTAATTTCTTTCGTCTAATTGCTCTGGCCAGTGTTTCGAGAACTATATTGAATAGAAGTGGAGATAGAGGGCATCCCTGTCTTGTTCCGGATTTTAGAGGGAATGCCTTCAACTTTTGTCCATTCAGAATGATGCTAGCCTGAGGCTTGGCATAGATAGCTTTTACAATGTCAAGGTAAGATCCTGTTATCCCTAGTTTTTCTAATGTTTTGAACATAAAGGCATGCTGTACTTTATCGAATGCTTTCTCTGCATCTATCGAGATGATCATATGGTTCTTATCTTTAAGTCTATTGATGTGGTGAATAACATTTATTGATTTCCGTATGTTGAACCATCCTTGCATCCCAGGGATGAATCCTACTTGATCATGGTGCACTATTTTTTTGATGTGTTTTTGTATTCGATTCGCCAGAATTTTATTGAGGATTTTTGCATCTAGGTTCATTAGAGATATTGGTCTGTAGTTTTCTTTCTTTGAGGTGTCTTTGTCTGGTTTCGGGATCAGGGTTATGTTGGCCTCATAGAATGAATTTGGAAGAGCTCCCTCTTTTTCTATTTCCTGAAATAACTTGAAAAGTATTGGTATTAATTCTTCTTTAAAGGTTTTATAAAACTCCGCTGTATACCCATCCGGTCCTGGGCTTTTCTTGGTTGGTAGTCTTTTGATGGCTTCTTCAATTTCATCCATTGATACTGGTCTGTTTAGATTGTGTGTATCCTCCTGACTCAGTTTAGGAAAATCATATGACTTAAGAAATTTATTGATGTCTTCACTATCTTCTATTTTATTGGAATATAGGTTTTCAAAATAATTTCTAATTGTTTTCTGTATTTCTGTAGCATCTGTTGTGATATTGCCTTTTTCATCCCGTATGTTAGTAATTTGAGTTCTCTCTCTTCTTCTCTTCGTTAGCATGGCTAAAGGTCTGTCAATCTTATTTATTTTTTCAAAGAACCAACTTTTAGTTTTGTTAATTTTTTCAATAGTTTCTTTTGTTTCAATTTCATTGATTTCCGCTCTGATTTTAATTATTTCTTGCCTTCTGCTACATTTGCTGTTGTTTTGTTCTTCCTTTTCTAGGGCTTTGAGATGAAGTGTGAGCTCATTTATTTGTTGGTTTCTTCTTTTTTTGAGGAATGACCCCCAGGCGATGAACTTTCCTCTTAAAACTGCTCATTGTGTCCCATAGATTCCGATATGTTGTGTCAGTATTTTCATTTATCTCTAAGAATTTTTTGATTTCCTCCTTTATGTCTTCTGTAACCCATTGATCATTCAGTAACATATTGTTCATTTTCCATGTGATGTAGGGTTTTTTCTTCCTTCTTTTATCATTGATTTCCAGTTTCATTCCATTATGATCAGATAAAATGCATGGTATTATCTCCACCCCTTTATATTTACTGAGGGTTGCCCAATGGCATAATATATGGTCTATTTTTGAGAAAGATCCATGTGCTGCTGAGAAGAAAGTATATCCATTTGATGATGGTTGATATATTCTATATAAGTCAGTTAAGTCTAGGTTATTGATTGTGGTATTGAGTTCTATAGTTTCTTTATTTAACTTTTGTTTGGAGGATCTGTCCAATGGTGAGAGAGGTGTGTTGAAGTCTCCCATAATTATTGTGTTGTGGTCTATTTGATTCTTGAATTTGAGGAGAATTTGTTTTATGAATGTCGCAGCACCATTATTTGGTGCGTAAATATTGATAATTGTTATGTCTTGTTGGTGAATGGTTCCTTTTAACAGTATATAATGACCTTCTTTATCCCTTTTGATTAACTTAGTCTTGAAGTCGATTTTATTCGATATGAGGATGGCCACCCCTGCTTGCTTGCGAGGACCGTGTGCATGGTATATTTTTTCCCATCCTTTCACCTTCTGCCTGTGTATGTCTTTTCCAATCAGATGTGTCTCCTGGAGGCAGCATATTGTTGGATTTGTTTTTTTAATCCATGATACCAGCCTATGTCGCTTTATTGGAGAGTTTAAGCCATTAACATTCAGAGTTACTATTGATATGTGGTTTGAACTTCCATCCATGTTTGATTGTTTATCCTTTTTTAAAAAAAATTTTAGTTTGTTTCTCCATGATTGTTTTTCCCCTCGCCCTCTGTCTTTACTGAGGCACTTCCCACTGATGGTTTTGGTTGTTGTTTTTCATTTCTTCTTCTTGTAGTGTTTTGCTCAAAATGCTTTGCAATGCTGGTTTTCTGGCTGCAAATTCTTTTAATTTTTGTTTATCATGAAAGATTTTTATTTCGTTGTCATACCTGAAGCTTAATTTTGCTGGATACAGAATTCTTGGTTGGCATCAATTGTCTTTCAGTGTTTGAAATACATTGTTCCATGACCTTCTTGCTTTCAGTGTCTGTGATGAAAAATCCGTGGTTAACCGTATTGGTTTACCCCTAAATGTAATCTGTCTCCTTTCTCTTGTAACTTTTAATATTTTCTCTTTGTTCTGTATATTGGATATCTTCCTAACAATGTGTCTTGGCATTGGTCTACTGTGATTTTGTGTGCTCGGTGTCCTGTATGCATCTTCAATTTGTATATCTGTTTCCTTTTTTATTTCTGGAAATTTTTCTGTAATTATTTCATCCAGCAGTTTTCTCATTCCCTTGGTTTGAATCTCTGTACCTTCTTCTATCCCGATGACTCGTATGTTTGGTTTCTTCATGTTATCGCATAACTCTTGGATGTTTTTCTCGTGATTTTTTACCAGCCTTTCTGAGTTGGCTAGACTCTTTTCAAGATGGTATATTTTGTCTTCATTATCTGACGTTCTGGTTTCTACTTGCTCCACTCTGTTAGTGATACTCTCAATTGAGATTTTAATTTGGTTTATCGTTTCCTTCATTTCTAGTATTATTGTTTGATTATTTTTTATAATCTCTATCTCCTGATAAAGATGCTTAACTTCTTCTTTTTTCTGTTTATGGAATGCATTCTCAATGTGTTCTTTCGCTGCTTGAATTTGCTGTCTTGTATCCTCTTTAAGGTTCCATTCCATCTGTCTTAGGTGTTCCTTGAGTTCTTTATATGACCATTTTTCTGATGACTCTAGGTCCTCCTGAATATTTAGGCTGTCCTGCATTGTTTGTACTCCTTTTCTTCCTTGTTTTTTGAAGCTGCTCATGTTGCTTTTTGTTCTGTTTGACTGCTGAGTTACAGTTTACTCCTATAAATTAATTTGATGCTTGGGAGGAAAGGTATTTGAAGGGAAGGGAAGAAGTCTCTAAAGAGAATGAGAGTAGGCAGGTAGAATTCAAGGAAAAAGGGGGGATAAGAAAAATGAAAAGACTAAAGAAGAAAAAGAATAGGAACTAAAAAAGAGAACAATTAAAAAAAATAAAAAATAAAATAATAATAATAGTTAAAAAAAATTTAAATTGAAATTAGTAGAAAAAAAAATAAAAAAATATTTTGTAAAAAAAAATTAATAAAACAACAAGAAAGAAAAAAAAATGAAAATGAAAGAACAACCCAAATCAGAAAAAAAAAAGAAAAAAAAAAACCTAATAAATGCTGTCTTAGAGGTTGATTAGCTTCTCTTCCAGTAGATGGCGCTGTGCCCACCAGGTCAAGTTTCTCCTGTCCATACGCGGGAACCAATCACTGTGCAGCAGCTCCTCCAAGACTGGGCGAGTCTCCCATCCTGAGTGTCTAGGGCCTCCTCATGTGTCTATTCACTTCCCACTTTTTCTCTAGCCAGGCCCCTCTCACCACAATACTGGCTACAGGCCAAGTCTGCTGCTCCCGGGAGCCCTGTTTTCATGAACGACTGGGCACACTCTTCCAGTTTGCCATTCCCTCAGACCCTAAGCTTGTAGCGTTTGGGGCTGAGAATCCTCAGCGGATTTTACTTGCCCTCCAGTATCCACTTCCCCGTAGCTGGTGCAAGAGACCTCAGAAGTCAGCCCTGGTGGGAGAGGTAGTTTAGCTCCGCGGGACCTGCACCACCTCTGATTCCCTCGGGCTGGCTGTAGCACTCACGGGAGAGCTGGGAGGGGCCCTTACGGGAGAGCTGGGAGGGGCTCTTAGAGTTTTCCCGATGTGTGGAGAGGGGAGGCTATGGGATCACACCCCTGTTTCAAAGAAGTTATCTCCTCTGAAGCAGTCTGATGACGTTGTTTCCCTTTGCCGGGCAACCAATTCAACGGGTGGGTCCTTCTCTCCCAAGCCCCGTTTCAAACCTGTGGCCACTACTTATGAAGGCTCGGTAGGCATTTACCTTCGTATGATGAGAGGGGCTGACCAGTTGTTTCAGCCGGACGAATTAATGCCGAGTCATAGCTGTCTGTTTGCGGGAAGCAGGTGACCAGGAGTTTGAATTCAGCGGGTCAGAGCTCAGTGCGTGTTCTCGGTTCACTTGGATTTTAAATTGTCACTCATCTTATCAGCTGTTTCATATAATTCGGCAGCTCAATCGTGCGGTGAAGCGTCTGCTCTATGGTGCTCCGCGGGAGGTGGCGGCGGCGGCAGCGGCGGCGGCCTTCGGGACCCCCGGGGAGGGGGTTTGGGTTGGGGGAGGGGAGGCGGGGCCTCAGGGCCGCACAGTCCGGTACCGGACATGCAGGAGAGCGGGCAGGGTGGGGGAAAGAAATTGAGATCTAAATTTAGAGACTGAGCTTGGGAGTAGAGACAGCTGGGGAGAAAGAAGCAAGGCGGAGAGGCGGAAATGAGAGGGAGAAGGGGCCGAGGGAGCCGGGCAGCTCGGGCTGCGTCCGCTCGCGCTGAATTCGTGCTGGACTCCCTTCACCTTGGCTGGATTAGTGGCGGATTCACTCCACCTAGGCCCCTTTCTTGACACGGTGCTGGGTTTTTGTCGACAGATCTCCTTTAATGATCTTTACCTCATCTTTTCAGACGCCAAAATTATTCTTTAATTATCAGGTAAAGTTGTAAGTAGAAGGTCAGAGTTGATCTGGGCCTTAGAGGATTAGGAAAAAAACTGGGTAGAAAAGAAGGACAGGCAATCCCACATGTGAACACAAGAATAAAATTTGGAAGAAAAATAGTGTGTGTGTGAAAAGCATCATGCTCTAGTCAGAACACAAGGCATTGGCATTTATGAGGAATAGAGATCAGTTTTATTGCTTTGAAATTGAGAGATATAAAAATAAATAATTATAGTTGCTTTCTAATAAACATTTACAATAGACAAAATCACAGTGATAAGACGTTTTGTTGAAAACTCTCAAATGTTGTTGTAAAATTGACATTATTATCTCACTTGTTTGATGAGAGATTGAGAAATGGAAAGATTCAGTTACTCGCCTAGGGTCATTGTATTGTCACAATAAACTTGACCTAGACACAGGATAAATGCTAAAATCAGGATTTGGATATAGTCACCAGGACTTCTGAGAGCATACCATGTCCTGGGTCATAAATACTTCAAATGTCACAAATGCACACCAGTCCATACTGACATACTTGTATTAATTTAAATAGCAAAATACATTGGAAATAAGGTCAATGGAACTGAAGAATATATGCTCTGCCATGTAGATATTTTTTTAAGTTAAGTGCAGCAGTCTAAGGGTCATGTTTGTCGAGGTGATCATTTTTTCATGATATTAAACAGTCAAGTGTCATGCAAAAACTTTATGCTAACAGAATATCAATGGATTTTACAGTTTAGAAATTAAAAATAGAGTAAGGATGGATTGAAGTGATGAGAGGTTAGAGGGCAATATAAAGAAAAACTAAAATGAGTCTAACAGTAATAAAAACAAGAAATTGTGTTTTGGACAGAGCATTGGTTTTGGAAGGGTTGAAGGTTACAACTCAGAGACCCTTGTGATTGCCCAATGAACCAAACTTATATCTTATTGAAAAACTAAGTTCAGCAAAGGCCTCCAATACAGCCTTTGTTCTGAGTATTAAGAAACACAGTTTTCTCGAGTTCAAAGCCAGCCTCAGCAAGAATGATGCACTAAGCAACTCAGTGAGACTCTATCTCTAATAAAATACAAAATAGAGCCGGGGATGTGGCTCAGTGATCAACTACCCCTGAGTAGTTCAATCCCCAGGACCAAAAAAAGAAAAAAAATACAATTTTCTAGGAAAGCACTTTTTTAGGAGGAAAACCGCAAGACTCTTTCAGTATTCCAGGTTTCCTCTAGACTGCCTTTTGAGAGGTGTTACTTTATCTTTATAAATCCTAGAGAGTCTCAAAGGCAAAGCTATAATTCAAGCATGACACCAGATATGAGTTTAGAGCAAAAGTTCTTATGTTAATAAAATAATTGTTAAGTCCCACAACTACCAGCATTCAAATTACAGCTCTTCTATTGCTAACTTTTGTTCTATTCCTGTTTCTCTGTATGAGTAATTGCGTATTACCTTCATCATAGAGAAACATAAGATGATGGGATGAACCTGGGTGCCTGGCACAAAGTCTGCGAGTGCACCAAATGTATGTAAACCATTTTTACTCTTCTTTCTGTTATTATAGAGCCTGTAGATATACACAGAAGTGATTGAAAGTAATTACAAATTAATGGTATTTTCAGAGTACATGAAGCATTTATTTGCATTATTTTTTAAATAAAGACATTCAAAATCAGTAAAAGCTTATTGTAAATATTTGCATTTTTCAGATAAATCATAGAACTGAAGAAATCATCGTAGTTAATTAAGCCAAGGGTCAAATAGTTCCCTTATATGTGAAAACTACAGAGTAAAAAGGAATTAAAAAATGAGGGAGGAAATCTCAGGAAAAAAAGAGGGGAGACTAGTAGAAGAGAGGTAGTAGGTCAGAGGGTGAGGGAAGAGGAAGGGAAGGAAAGAGAATAAAATGAATAATAAAATTGGTTGGATTAGGTTATTTGCATGTATAAATACACCACAATGAATATCATTTTTATACATAATTATAGTGCACCGGCGAAAAAAATATCTGTGCAGATAAATAGGAGGAGAATCAGGAGAGTAGAGGAAGAGGAACAAGGGGAGGGAAGAGGGAAGGAAAAGAGGAAGTAATGGGGAATGAGTTGAAGCAAATTATGTGCCTGCATTAATATCATAATGAACCCCACTATAATGTAAAATTATAATGCACTAGTAAAAACAGAAAAAGAAATATATAAAAAGTTTATATATTCATATAAAAGCAAATAACACATCTTTTGTTTAATAGATGTGTTAAGTTGGATAAGAACAATAGGAGTAAAATTACACCAACTCTTCCCTTCACATTTTTGTTTTTCTTCTGCAAATTAGGAATATCATCTTTTAATCTTTACTTGATCATTTATTTATAGGTAGCTGATGTGTAATATAATTTATTAGACCAAGTTATGGTTTTAATTTTTCAGTGACATGAGCATTGTTAGTGTTTTGGGGTGATTATAACATGATTTTCCAGTTTTCATAATTGCTTTAAGTAGTTCCTTGGGTTTCAGAAGAAGGAAAATTAATTATCATCCTGAAGAAAAGAGAACTTTATCTTTCCTCCAGCAAGGTAGAATTAAAGCAATGTAATCAGTCTTGACTGTGTTAATATTATTTACCTAAACCAAGAAGAAATAGTGTAATCTGTAAAAGCTCCGACATGACATTTTCTTTATAGGCATTTTGATTAACTTGTAGAAATTCCATTGATCTTCTTTTCACTTTTCATCTAAAGTAAACTTGATAAATAAGTCTGTTCATTAAAATTGTGTAAAATTTTCCCCTAATTTAATATAATACTATTTTTCTTAGTCAAATATATGCCTTGGTTTCTCTATAGAATTTGTGAATAAAAATATTAAAAATATGATAGTATCATTATTAGGACTTACTATTTTAAAATATACTTTATACTTAATAAAATCAACTTTCAAATGTTTGGGAAGCATGCTTGGATCAACTCTTCTATGTCTGAGTATATTAGCACACTCAAACAATTCCATAAAAAATAAATTCTCCCTGTTTAATGTCTATATCAAATTACTTTTTTTCCTAAAAAATAGAAGATTTCTGTGGGAAATAAAAGGATAAAATATAGCATTACACAGTATACAAGCTTTAAAAAAAATCTCAGCACAAAGCACAGTCATCTTGAATTTCCTTAAATATTGGAAAAAGTGAATATCTAATTTCTTGTGCACTGTGTCCACTGGACCCTGGAACCTAAATTTGGCTGTCTAGGGCAGATGTTTATTGACTTAGAATTAATAATGCATAGAGAAAGCAAGGTACTAGAATTTTCTCACTGGAACTTACTTCCAGGTGAATAGTATATAAGAACATATAGAGAGTTTCTGCCTGTAGAGATTTTTCCTTTTGTAGACTACCTTCAGATAGATTCTTGATATCAAGAGCAAGGCACACTTTGGTCTTAGTATTTCCATGTACTCTTTTAATTTCACTGTTGTATGAATAATAAATTGCAATTATTATTGTTTGTCAGTGGGTATTAGACCCTATGCAGTTGCAGAAAACTCGATTTCAAGATTTATTTGTCTTATCACAATCAGTGTACACCTTTAATGGTTAGGAAATAAACAGGAAGCAAATTATCACAAAATATTAAAGCATAAGTTACATAAACTACATTATAGAGAAAAACATTAGTAATTGCCTAGTGTGTGTAAAGAAACTCAGAAATTGATTATTTCAAGTTTTTTTGACATGAAGGTATATTTCAATATTATGTAAATATTATTATATTAATGCTTAGAATAAATGTATTTAATGTTTCTTTCCTTAATTAAATTGAAAGAAAGTAAAAAATAAACTCTAGTAATAGATAATTACATTTGTTTAGTATTTCTAATAAAATAATATACATGTAGGTAGGTTGATCATTTATATCATTAAAAAGCTTTTGTTGAAAATTACTTAAAAAGAAGTTGATTTTCTCTTTTAACTTAGGCATATTTTGCTATTAATTACTGAATTGCTAATTTTATACTTCCTGTGAATGCTAAACCATGGTTAAAATTAAAAAAAAAACATTAGTAACCACAAACTATGTACAAATCATCCCTTTTCCAATAATAGAAATAACTAACTATTTTATAGTATTTGCCATATGACAATTACTAATTTATCAAACTACTGAACTATTATTTTTATTCCCATTTTACATATCAGGAAGCTGAGGAACATAAAGATCAAGAAAATTACCAAGATTACACAGCAAAAATTTGAGCTTATGTGTCAGGCTCCAGAGTTCATGCTCTTAATCACTGTACTTTACTACTTTAATATTGCTGCTGGAATTCTTTCACTTTTCTCATATGCAGCATTTAACCATAATGAAATACATAGAGAAGGAAATAGAAGAGGAAAGCTCTTATGTAGACAAGTTTTAAAGCAACAGGGGAGAGTAAATTAGACCCATAAAAGCAATTGTTGTAGTATTACTGAATTTTTGCAATTTTCAGAAGATAATTTGCTGAACACCAATATTAATCTAGCATTATGTTTTGCCACCTGCATTCTTTGCACATGAGGGTTGTATTTTTTTTAATACCTCAAAGAGTCTATAGTGATTCACACTCAGCATGAAGAGAAATTTAGTAAGTCTGGTGAAATTAAATTTCTAATAATTTTAAAAACTCAATGAGTTTTCAATTCAGTAGAGGAAATGTAATTTATTCAGAGATCTAACACATTCTTTTTCCAGAGAAGTGCTATAATGTAAGTAATTGATTATTTTGAGTACTGGGCATTTCTTGGAGAATAGAGAAGACAGAAGTAGAAAACACATCTTCATTCCATCATGTAAGCATATCTCTAAACATCACGTTGCTAATGATAAATAGATGCAAAATCTACTTGCCAATTAAATGCATTAAATTAGAAATGAAATGCATCTTCATCATTCATTCATCCATCAATTTATAAAATATTTTCAAAGCCTCCTTACTGCACATGGGCATTACATTTAACACAGGACACAGAGGGCAATCATAGAGGTGTGGTTCCTATTTTAATTGTACCAATAATACAGCATGTGAGAAACTAATGATGCAATCAAGAGGTAATAAAGACCTGAATTAGGAAAATGGAATAGAAAGAAGTTCAAATTTTTAAAAAAAGGCTTAAAGAAGAAGTGCTAGGCCTTGACATTTGAGAGAGAAAAGAAAGAGGAAAATAAAACAGACCAAAAAGGAAATTTTAAGAAAAATATTTTTAAAAAATTATATCTGAATAGTTACATCTCTAACCTGATATACTTAAAATAAAAAATTGACATTAGATTTAGGATCTAGACATTCCACTATGTCAAAAGTTGTCTTCTTACAACCAGTATTCTATTATATATGTACTTTTCTTGAGAAACTCAAGGTACTATTTTCCCCCACAGATTCTTTAGAGATAGAATAGGGAAATAGTTGAAAGTTAAATGGACAGTGTGAAGCATCTGAAATCTTTGAACCTTAATCTTTAATCTCCTCTTTCCACACTTTCACCATGCTCCTAATAAAATATGTACATGGAGCACAACTTAAATAATGGGCTTCTGTCAGTTGTATACAAAGTTTGGGGCTTTAACTCGATAAAGTCTTATAATAAATCAGACTACAGGAAGTAGATATTCATCTAAAATATATGTAAACTTAGTGACTAGAACTATAGCACACCAAGTGACTTTTCACTTCTAGATCTCAGAGCACACATTTTACCTCTAGTAAGGTTGAGGTATGTGCAGGAGAAATAGTCACACCAGGAAAAAGACGATATACCATGACTGAGAGGACTGGCACCGGCTGTATTATCTGGCAGGTTTAGGTGATCCTTTGGCCAGAGAGTTCAGAAGAGAAACAGATTATTTCTAACTTAGGAGAGCATAGTGGGAAAATGAAGAGAAGTGAGGATAAGGAGGCTCTAAGAGACACAGGAACGGTGGGTGTGAGAGAATATTATATTTAAGCTTGTCTGTAAACATCGAATCTAAACATAATTTGCCTATTTGAATTTTAGTAAATAAGGGGATTAAGTAAAAGCAGCATGAAAGTATTAGGAAATTTCACAGAAGAATCATTAAGATTAGGAAACTTTATCTTAAATATCTAAAGACAGATAAATATTTGAAAACAATTTATTCCAGAAACTAGAAGACCAAAGCCAGTTAGAACGCTCAGTGTGCCTGAGAAGTAATAATGCCTCTGTATTAGGACCATGCACTCTGAAACTAGACCACCTGATCTGAAAACTGGCCATACTTCTGACTTAGTTGTGACCTTGAGTAATTTAATTTTAATTGTATAACTTGATTCACCATGAAATTGGTTTATAATTTATAAAAAAAAAAGACCGGCATGTCTACCCATATTTTCTTTATTCCTACAGTCTATGAATTTTTATATAATATAAGTATTCTTTATTTCTGCCCAATTATTTACTGATTTCATTATATAACACATTCTATGATGCTTAATTTTATAGTCTGAAGAATATTGAATTAGAAACAGAACTGGAGGCGGTTACTTATAATGCATTTATAGGTGCATGAATGTGTATTGGGTAGAATGCAGGCTAGCTGCATTAAATCAGGCAGAACCAGTCTTAATTATGCAAAGAAGCATGCGTATGGATATTAGACAGACTTGAAAAGTACATTGGAAATTTTACTATTGTTGGTTTTCTCTGCTTCTTTCAGATCTTGATCTCTAGCTCAACACTTTTAAGGCTTAGGCTAAACTAGTTACATGGTACTATCTGACATGAGCTTGGAAGTGAATAGCTAACTCTGACTTGGATGTGAGTTACCAGAAGGCAGCGACAGTTCAGTATCCATACCATCCGTGAATCTGGAATACAGCAACACCGTGATCAAAATGTCCTTCAGTGCTGGGAAACGTCTCTGGTGGTGGTGATTATGCAGGTGTGCCGTCAAATGTTTACGCCCCAGCATGAGAAGTTCTGCTCTAGAGATTCTTGGGACATCTTCTTCTATTCTAAAATTTTCTCTCTTCTGTCCCACTTTCTGAGACTGACTTACCAAGTTTCCCAATAGATTCTGTGAGTTTCATGTCACCCTTTCAATAATCCATCCTTTAATGATACTTACTGGAAGTCCTATCTTTAATTTGCTACCATGAACCATGATGACATGCACATTGACTGAGAGCACTATAGATGAGTTGGTTAGGGCTTCAAATAAATCTGAAAAGATAAAAACTAGGAAAGGAGATTTTTGATAGAATGGAAATAATCAGCCTGAGATTTCCCAAGAAACAATATAGCATTGATTTCTAGGTTAACACAAACCGAACATTTCTATAAAATTTAACCATTTACATAGCTTCAATTTATTCATCAATTCTCATGCCCTTCTATACTTTTCCTTATGTGGAGGCTGACCTCTGGAAATAGATTTAAAAATATTATCAAGATGGTAAGGAGTTTTATCTTGTTGTCAGCATTTTAATCATATTATCTTTTGTAATTTTGTCTTGTGTGTGTGTGTGTGTGTGTGTGTGTGTGTGTGTGTGTGCGCGCGCGTGCGCACTAGGGATTGAACTCAGAGGTGCTTATCCACTGAACCACATTCCCAGGCCCCCTTTTTATATTTTTATTTTGAAACAGGGTACTTGCCAAATTGCTTAGGGTCTTACTAAGTTGCTGAGCTTGGCCTTAAACTTGTGATCCTCCTGTCTCAACCACCCAAGTTGCTGGGATTATAGGTATACACCACCATACCCTGCTGTGTGTTGCTTTTAAAAATCAGTAAAATTTGAAAGAATATATTTTAATGCAGCAATAGTAAGGGAATAAAAGGAAATTAATCACAGGAACTAGATTTCCTATGAGAGGAGAAAGCTTGGGAATAGTTTTTCTTTATCATTTGACTGTAAGAATTGGTAAGAAAAGCATGTAAGAAACTTCATAATATGATAAAGAAAGCTGTTTTGTTTAGCTTTCTGGTACTGAAACAAATACCTGACATAATAAACACAATAAGAGAAAAGGTTTTCATGTTTCTGAGGTTCCAGGGTTTGATCAACTGACCTCATTCCTTTGGACCTGTGGTGAGGCAGTGCGTTATGGCACAAAGATGCTCATCTCATGACCAGAAGCAAGAGATAAAGAGGAAGAGACAGGATCTCACAAACCCTTTGATGGTACATATCCAATAACCTAAAACTCCCCATTAGGCTTCGGCTTTTCAAGGTTCCATCTCACCTCCCCTCATCGTGCTAAGCTGGGGACCAAGCCTTTAACAAATGAGTTATGTGTATATGGGGAATAACTCTTATTTTGTGATTTAATTTCTTGTTCTAAGGTAATTCTGATTCAGTTGATAAGATTGTCATTTAGCAATAAGCGAAATGCTTCATATCCTGTGATATATAGTGACCATAATATAACTCCAATTTAAATACTCTGATCACTAAAATGGATAATAGGATCTGAGAACAAATTTAAAAAGTACATTTACTACCAAAGCAATCATACAAATTTAAAATATACTTGTCTTTATTAAATTATGTGTGTGTATGTGTTTATGTGTGTGGAATGGCCTGATATTGTCAGTGTGTTATAAATCAGTTCTGATTTAAAATATTTAATTTATAGAAGCACTGAGCTATATTTTGCTTAAAAACATCCACTGGCACATGCTAGCCTATTTTCAGAAGAATCTTGAGGCACTGTTAGTCATAATTTGTTATATAACTCATTATAAGGATAATAGTCATTAAATTTTATGCCTCGTCTTGTACAATTACATATGCACTTTAGTTTGGGCAATTTATCAATTTTTCTGAAATTTAGTGATGATGAGATAAGATTATTTCTGTAAAAAAATGCTTCTTGTTTCATATTACTTGAAGCACAAAAAAATTCTATTTACCATGAAATTTTAAAGAACAATTATGCTTTGGAAACAAGTAAGCACTTATGAGACATTTCAATGTTTTTCTACATTCCATTTCATTAAGCTCACATACATATAGTATTTGTAGTAGTATGTACTCTAAAGATCCATAAATATTATGTATTAAAAGCCAGGTATACTTTAACTTCTTTGGAAATTAGTTATCAATACCTGTTGGAAAACTCTAGGTTTATATTTGTCAATAGATTTTCTATAATTCTCCCAATATTATTCCTCAAAAAGAGGAGATTGCATTATTTGTGAGTATCTACTTAAATTCTTGTAACTTAGCTATAAAGTGAATTTTTCCTTTTAAACTATATATATATATGTATGTATATATATATATATATATATATGTATATATATATATATATATATATACATATATATATATATAAATAAGTGTTCCTGGGGTTAAAACACACAAATGTTGATTGACTTTAAAGACGTTTTGTAATGATCAGTGGAAGTGTAACTGATGTGACTCTGCAATCTTTATACGGGGTAAAAATGGGAGTTCATAACCCACTTGAATCAAAGTGTGAAATATGATATATCAAGAACTATGTAATGTTTTGAACAACCAATAAAAAAAAACAAGGTGTAATCTCTCTTAAAAATAAGAGATATTATACATATTATACTCCCTGAATGTTGGATTGGCTGTCTCAATATTAAAACTGTATCTTTCAATTTAATTTTCATGGGTAGAAATATTTATTGGGTTTCAAAGAACTTGGGTATAAATGAATATATTGTGTTTCTGAATAATATACTGACTGCAAAATTGTTCTGGCACATTTTAAAATATGAATAAAAAGCCTGAATAAAATATTCTATGAAATATAAGTGGATAAAAGCATTATTTATAAAGCAATATAGTAGTATAGATAATGCATTACTTATAAATACCATCACATTTAGCAGACATTTGAAATATGCTACACCTCAGTATTTAATTAAAAATAATTTTGGATAATCTCATTAGCACATTTTTATCACATTATAAAATTGCAAATCACCTTATAACTAAGCATGAAACATAAATATTTGTTGGAAATAATTTTTTTTTACTTATTAATTTAGAGTAATTTTTGAAACATCTTTTCTGCATCTGATAATTGATACTGGGAACATACACAATTTATCCTAATTTTTCTGTTTGGTTACTCCTCCTACATTATACTTGTGCATTTCAAAAGCTGAAAAGCACTTGTCTGCAAGAGATTCCCATAAATTAATATTAGTGTGACCTAGGAACACAGAGTGTTTCCTTTGAAAAGAAGGCTGGTATTCACATACTCTCACTCAGGAAGATCAATATTGCCTATAAAGGAAAGGAACAGTTAATTGATTTGTAATTGTTCTAACCATCAAATTGGATCACAGTTTAGGAAGGAAGGAAGGAAGGAAGGAAGGAAGGAAGGAAGGAAGGAAGGAAGGAAGGAGGTTTCACTTCTCCCAAGCCTGGACCAACCATAACCCCTGTGCTCCACCTGTGTTGTGGTTCCCTATCCAAAAACATGGGGCATCACCCAAACCATCTGCATCTTGGGACACTGTAGCCACCACTATAGCCCTTCCCATGTGGTAATCTCCATGATGGGACAATGAACCAGGCCAGGAGGCAGCTCCCATTGTAGCACTGCACGCCACACAGTGGCATCACCAAACAGGCCGCCAATGCCATTGCAAGAGCCCATCCTTCCAGCCCCATCTCTGAAAGCAGGTGCCTCCATCTTGGGACACCCCCACTGCCATCTTGTGTTACCTTCACTGCCATTTCTGCCACCTTTCGTTGGGATAGATTCCATCTTGGGACTCTGATTGAGGCCTGGAAACCCAACAGCAAGGTACCTGCAGGTTTGATGCTACTGCCACCACCAACTTGGGACTTGGCTGCTTCCATCTAGGGACAACAACTAGGACTTAGAAGATGGTCACCAAGGTTCTTGTGGGCCCAGTTCCACCAAAGGTATCCCTACTGGTAGATTATTTCTTATTTTACTTTTATTCCTTTATCTTGGGCTTGTCTGTAGGCTTAGGATGAACTTGATCAACCTGTGTAATTATTTCATTCACATTACTTTTGATATCTCCTGTATTTGTTTATTTGCTAAATATATTTTATTTTATTTTTTTAGTTGTTGATGGACACAATAGCTTTACTTTTATTTATTTTTTATGTGATGCTGAGGATCAAACCCAGTGCCTCACACATGCTAGGTGAGCACTTTACCACTGAGCTACAACCCAGCCCTATTTTTCAAAAAAATATATTTTAATAAAGAATTTTTATACAACAAAATGACACTTTGAGTTTCTGTGAGCATTCTTATCATATTTCACATTTGAATGAAAATTTTGAAGTCCATCAAAGTTTATCTTGAAGTTATTTTTAATTAACACGTAAAAGTCATTATCCTATTATTTATCTAACTAGGTTTACTTTTGAGATGTCTTAATGCCAAATTAATTTTGCTTGATCATATATGGCCACAACATTCAAGCTTTCAGATTTTTGTCTTTCTTTAATCACTGAAGTAGATTTTTGTTTTTTTTTCTGACATTTCACACTTAGAGACACACAAAGGCCAGTATACATGCACATACCCCCACCCCCACTCAATTTGAAGTCTCTCATTTTCTTTTAATTCTGTAACTTATGCTTAATTTTTCAAATATTTTCTGAGTTTTGAATTTTTTTGCCATCTTGTGTGTTTTTTTTCATTCTCTTAAATATACTTTGTGACTTGTCTTTCCATTTTTTATATTCCCTTAAGTTTTCTTTTTCATAGTCCCTATTCTTGCATCCTTTCCTGCTACCATCAGTAAATTTTTTTCCTTATTAGTTTTTGTTATTCTTCTGTTTTCTTCAGTTGAATCCATTGTGTGCACTCAGCTCATATAAGCTCTTATATTTTATGGTTGGTTTGTCTAAAAACAAATGTTAATATAGTCTATGGAATGATAATAGTGAAAGTATATTGCAAAGCATTTTTGGTGAAAGTAAAGCATAAACAGTGGCCTGAGTTTCCCTGATAAAAAGAAAAAAAATCGTATATTTTTTTCTGGGTTTATAGTTTTATAAATTAAATGGCACAAGTTGTATTAGTTTTCTGGAGTTTATACCAGAACTTCTTTGTATTTTCAATATTCAGAATTAACTAATATTAATTACTTTGATATACATTATTTTATTCAATATACATTTACATAAGCTATGTATAACCATATATAAATACATATAAGAATTTTGAGACAATTACAAGGAAACATAATAAACATTTTAGAAAATATCCCTTCATGTTACATAATATATTATATATTAATATTAAGATGTGTACTCATAATACTTTTTGTTTAAAAAGTATTTCAAAGCATAAAAACATTATTTTTAGAATTTTACTTTGTGTTTTATAGCTTATTTGATCATTAACTTGATAATTTCTCCTGAATTTAAACAATTGTTATTGTAGAACACAGAGAATAACCTTGCAAAAATCTCTCTATGAATATTAATAGCAATTTCCTTAAAATAAATACAAAAGAGTTAAATTGTTAAGTCAATTTTCTTTTTCACATTATTATTAAGATGTATTTGCAACCAATAAATTGTGCCATTTTAAGGTGCACACTTTGGTGATAACTGGAAAAAAATATATATGTGTGTATACGTATATACATACACACACACACACACATTCACCCCCCCCACACACACATACAATTAAATCAACACCAAGATCAAGATCATAAGCATTCATTTTCCCCAGAAGTTTCCTTGGGACCCTTTGAAATGTGTTTTTTGTTGATTTCTATTGTCTGCCTTCTTTCAATTGGAATAATTATTATGAGATACATCTATGATATGGTTTAGATATTTGGTGTACCCCAAATGCTCCTGTGAAAGACAATGCAAACATTTTCAGAGGGGAAATGATTAGATCATGAGCTGATATTAATTAACTGGGAGGTCACTGTAGGCCTGGAGGAGGGTGTGGCTAGAAGAAGTAGTCTATGTGGGTGTGCCTTTTTATATTTTGTGCCTGTTGGGTGGAGCTCTCTCTCTCTCTGTTTCATGGGTGTGGTATCTTGAGCTGCTTTTCTTTGCCATGCCCTTCTGCCATGATGTTCTGCCTCACATTCTTGGGCCCATAGTTAAAATAAGTTTCTGTTGCTCTTATCACGTCAATTGGTCACAGCTGAAGTTGACTACAATGATCTATCCTGTACCTATACCAGCAGTACTTTCTTATTTATTGGTCAGTAACATTCTACCACATGCATACATCATCACACTTTATCTATTTACCTACTAAAGGATAAAAGGATTTTTACAGATTTGCATTATTGCAAATGAAACTTCTATGAAAATATTAGTACATGTCTTTGTTTAGGCATTTGCTTTTATATTTCCAAACTTGTTGTATTGTTTAACATTTCAGCCGAAAGAACGTGAGAGTTCATCAACACTTGGAATGGTGATTCTTTTATTTCTTAGCTCTGATAATATATGTACAACTCTATTCAATTGTAGTATCATTAGTGCTTCCTCAATGACTAATAATATTTAACATTATCTTCATGTATTTACTTTCTATCTATACAGTTTCTTTATCTGTTCAAATTATGTGTTCATTTAGTGGTGGCAGGTAAAGGATTTTTGTTTGTCTACTATTGAGATTTGAGAGCATTTTAAAAATATATTCAGAATATCAGTTCTTTGCTACCTATATGATTTCCCAATGTTTTTTTGTACGTTGAGCCTAGTACTTTCATGCTTTTATGAATGTGATATGAATATCAGAAAATTTTCTTTTTGAAATTGAAAATACAAGTTATTCTCATATATGAATCTTGCTTTTGAATTAATGGCTAAAAAACCTTTCCTAACCAAAGCCATAGATTTTCTGTCACACTTTCTTGTAAAAAGTGTAAATGTACATAACTATGATCCATTTTGAGTTATTTTTTACATATAGTGGTGAGTATGGGGATCCAAACTTTTTTAAAACATATGGATATCTGGTTTTGCAACATGTGTTGAAGAGAACAATGTTTCTCAACTGAATTGGATTAAAACCTTTATTGATTAATAAAAGTTTGTAGTCTCAAATCAGTGTTGGTTCTCTGTTTTACTTTTTAAAGTTGCTTTGGCTATTTCTGATCCCTGGATTTGAATATAAATTTTAAAAAGAGGTTTCCCATTTCTTCAAAAAATTCTTTTTGGGATTTTGATTGACTTTGTACTCTATCCTTAGACTACTAAAATATCTTTAATCATATTGAAAATACTAAATTTTCTTAACTATGATCATGATTTATCTTTCCATTTATTGAGATCCATATTGTTTTCTCAGACATTTTTTGTAGGTTGAAGGTCCATCATTTTGTGATTTTTCAGATTGTTTGCTACAAGTTATTTAGAGTGTAACCTTCTGATATTGCTCTTTTGCATACTGCATAATATCTTTGACATCCATCCAGGTTGTATATATCAATAGATTTATTCTTTTTATGACCGAGTAGTAAGCCACCATGTGGATGTACCAGAATTTGGTTGTCCATTCCCCTACTGAAGATCATTTATTTTTATTTCCAGTTTTGAGCTAATAAAAATAAAGCTCTTTTATTTGAGTGTAAGTTTTAGTTTCTGCAAAAAAATACCCAGGTTGTGATTGTTAGCTCACATATTAAACATATATTTCACTTTATAAGAAAATGTCTAATTGTTTTACAAAGCGGAGGTGCTTTTTACATTCTACCAGTGATGTAAGAGGGATTATTTGCTCTAAATTCTCACTAGCACTAGATACTATTGTTTTTTTTTTAAATCTTTTATGTTATCTCATTGTGACTTTGATTTGCATTTTCTAATAGCTCATGAAGTTCAATATTTTTTCATGTGCTTTCAATATGTCTTCTTTCAAGGTGTGATGGTTTGAATGTTTGTCCCTTCTCAAACTTATACTAAAATTTAATAACCAGTGTAACAGTGTTAAGAGATAAAACCTTTAAGAGCTGATTAGGATAATGAGGACTGTGGCATCATGAATGGATCAAGGTTTTTATATCAAGAGTGTGTTTGTTGTACTTGAAGTGTGCTCCTTCTGAGGATGTTGACTTCTTCTCTCCCCGGTCCTGTTTCCCTGTTCTTACATCAAGCAGCAAGAATGCCCTTGCCTTTATCTTGGACCTCTTAGCTTCCAGAACTATGAGTTTAACAAATTTCTTTTCATTATAAATTATCCATTCTGATGTTCTGTTTAGCTCAAAACAGACCATTTTCTATCTGAATGGCTTTCTTCTTGTCATTAAGTTTATATTTCTTATATATTCTTGATGCTAGTCCTTTTTTAAATACATGATTAGAAAATATTTCTCCACATTTCCTCCCTTTTTCATCCTCAACAATCTCTTTCACATAGAAAAGAAAATTGTCCAAATTGGAATTTATTTTAATTAAAACTCTTCTAAGAACTCTGCTTAATCCTAGACCAGAAAGTATGTCTTTGAACTGTTTTGTAGTCTTCAATTTCATATTTAAGTCTCAGATTCATTTTGGATTAATTGCTATATAAAGGGAAGATTTAGGTTGAAGTTCATTGTTTTCTGCCTATGGATATATAATTTTTGCAATCAGCCCTTATTTAAAAATGATATTTTCAATGGACACAGAATTCTAGTTTAATTCAGGTTCTTTTGTTGTTTTTTTCAGAACTTTAAACATGTATCACACACTATCTTCTGGCTTATATTGTTTCTGACAGTGAGCTGTGATTATTTTTACTGTTCTTCTGTGCATGCCAAATTTTTCTCTCACTGAGTTTTAACATTTTCTCTGCTGTTTTGGAATATTAATTATGACATGCTTAAGCAGTTTTACTATATTTACTGTGTTTGGGGTTTGTTGAGCTGCTCAAGTACATTGACTTACAGGGTACTTTTAAAAAAATCTATTTTGGAAAAATTTTAACCATCATTTAAAATTTGTTGTTGTTTTTTGTTCTTATCTTGCATCCTTTCTTGACTCCCGCTACACACAGAAGAGGCTCCATGAAGTAGTCCCATATTTCACAGAACATGTTTAACTTTTTAAGTACTTTTTGTATTTGTATTTAGCGCTTATTATTAGGGGGCTACCCCTCCCCACAACCTTTTCTTCCACAGTAGCTCTGGTAAGTTTTCTTATTTTTCTCTAATGTAGTGTTGATCACAGCCAGTGTATTTTTCACCACCTACTTCACAGTATTTAGCTCAATAAGTTCAATTGATGTCTTTTAAAAATCTTCTGTATTTAGCATTCTGAAAATATGGAATACTGTTTAATATGCTCACCTGTTAATTCTAACATTGGTGTCAATTCTGGTTCAGTTTATTAATTGATATTTCAACTGGTCATTACAAATCACCTCATTCTACTTATTTGTATGCCTAGATATATATTTTTTAATTCCAGATATTGTGAATTTTCCCCTGTTGAGTGCTGGATAATTTTGTCCACCTACTTTTCAGCTTTGTTCTGGGGGACAGTTAACATGGAGAGAGTTGTTTTATTTTTGATCTTGCTTGAAAATGTTTGGTAGAACTGGAGCAGTGTTTAGTATAGCATAAATATTGCCCTCTGTTTGAGGCATGAATCTTCTCAGTACTCTACCAATTCTCCAGGAATCATGAGAATTTTCTTTCTGAATGATGGAAAGAGTTATTATTTTTAGACTTTTAGAATAAGGTTCTGTTTTCTCTAGTCCTTCCTGATGGTTCTTTCCCTTGGATGTTTTTCTCAATGTATGAACTTTGTTGGGTGCTTTAGGGATTCTACAAATCTCTGGAGGTCTTTCTCTTGGAAGCTCTCTCCTTTGTTAGTCTCTGTCCAATAAACTCAGTTCCTTTATTCTCTTTGAACTTTTAGCTTTAAGACCTCAGTTGAGGGAGTATGCCAATCCCTGCAATGACTCCTCCTCCATGTGTTAAGATCTGAAAACTCTCAAGAAAATCAGCTGGAGCAATATTAAGGCCCATCTTATTTGAATATTCTCCTAAGTAACATTGTCCCTTTTTGCCTAATAATGACTTTCCTGAACGCTGCTCTTTCAGACTTTGAACTGATGCTTTAATTGTTTCAGCCGAAAGGATGATTCTCTTCCCTGCTACACTATTTTGTCGGATAATGCTTTTGTTTTACAATTCGTCCAAGAGAAGGAAATTCTAGAACTTGCCTTTGGCTTTTTTGATAGAATGGGCTTATCTTAATTACTTTATCAGAGTCTCAATATGAATATTTAACCATTTGTGGAAAATGTAGCAGGTTCAAATTTCACCATTATCGTACCTCATTTTGCCCCCCAAAAATAACTGTGACAAAACTTTTGAGGTTTTCAGCAATGGTTTGAGAGATCTCCAAACATTCCACATATTTCTCTTCACCTAAAGTAGATATTGTTAAATGGTTACAGCCAATCTGTGGGAATCTTTGATTGTTAATGTACTGTCTATATTTTAAAGAGCATTGTTGTGCTTTTCCCTCAAATGGATTAAACTTCTTCAACACTGGAGCGATTTTTCTAAAGATTGATTTGGTTTGGAAAATTTAGTGAGAGCCCAAACTCTCCATTGTGTTGGCTTAATTCATGTTTCTGTTTACCAGACCCAGGACTTATCTGAGTTTAAAAAACATTTTATTAGATAGCCCATCTATTTTATTAAACACACAAAGTGACCATTTGGCTAATACTAAACATCCAAGTGGGCAAAATATTCTGATTACTATTCTAGTCTTGTTGCTCATGTGCCCGCTTAAAACACCAGATTTTTAAGCATTGCCACTTGGCTTCTAAATCTGTATTTTTATGATTTTTTTTATCAACACCAAGGAGATTTTTCAACTCAGCATCTCTTTCCATCCTTTGTGACACTGAGAAAATAAAAACCACAGGGATTCTCAAGTATGTTGCTGTTTCCCTGCTACAAGGCTTTTCTCAATGCGTTCATTAACAAAAAACTACTCTATACTTTCAAGGACATGGTCCTAATGGGGAATCTGAGGGGCACAGATATTTTTATGAGCTTCTTAAAGTTTATAGATTTTTTCAATTATTATTTGATGGAAGTTCTGTCATCTCAATATTATTGAATGAAGATCATTGTGAATGTAGGTTTCAGTCAGTCAACAACAAAAATTGTTAAAATCCCTCTAAGGTGCTCAAAATAGTATAGTATATATGATCCAAATCTCTTCTAAGGGATCTTTTATTGGTATATTTTATCCATTAAAGCAGTTCATTTCATTTTGCTTAGTCTAATACTCTTTATCAGCATTTACACATATACAGTGCAGATTATAAGTACCATATAAATAAGTAATACCATACAAGTTTTTTTTAGAATAATAATCATCAGCTTTAACATGAATTGGCAAAGATAAATGGACTGCAGTTATGAATATAAAGACACAGAATGGTATTAATGATGGTGTTTACTTTGATAAAAGAGGAATCACTAAAAGATGAGGCACAATTCAGTGATGTTGCTTAAGGATATGGTAGGTGAGAGAAAGAAAGGGGGCGGGGAGAGAGAAAGAGAAATAGAAACTGACAGAAACAGAATTACTTAGCCTGGGTCCTTTTCCCAATTTTCCTACTTCCATGTGTGTCTTCTACTGGAAAATCTAAAAGTCAGCCATCCAACAAGAAGCATAGGAAATATAGCACCAACATGATAGAAGAGAATGAAGAAAGCTAGAAGGGTAGATATGGAATAGAAGGACAAAAGATAAATAGCCCATTAGAGCCACTTGTAGCTGGCTTGTGGTCAGTTGTATCTCATGCCAGAAAAAAATTCTAAAACAAAATTGTGCTCAAATCAAAATAAGCCATATATCAACATCTATTAACATTGTTACAGAGATTAGCATTACACTGTCTGATAAATCTTGTTGAGTCCCAATATAGCTTGGCAGTAAAATTGCCACACCATTGATTATGAAACTCCTGTATAATGAAAATGTTTTTTTTAAAAGAGAAACATAAAAAAGCTTTGAAATTTGATCTACATGACAGGTGTAATTTTGATATATATGTTTGTATAATTTTAAAAAATTGTGTGTGTGTGTGTGTGTGTGTGTGAGAGAGAGAGAGAGAGAGAGAGAGAGAGAGAGAGAGAGAGAGAGAGAGAAAGATATGCTGGGATCAAACCCAGGGGTTTCTCCATGGTGGACAAGCACACTACTGAGCTATATCCCAAACCCAAAGAATGATTTTTAAAGATTTGTAAAGATGCTTTAACATCAGTACTTTCCATTAAGCTTTCAGTGTACTAGAATTGTTTTTGCTGGTTGGGAAGTATTTTCCTGAATCTTTGTTTCATACCATTATATAATTTATCAGACAGATATTCCATGTAGTTAGTTATATTTTGTGGGAAGACACCATCCATTTGTCAATTTTATTTCTTTCAGAATTCCCAGTGTGGTGTTTTGCACATCATGGTGACAAGTGATGTTATTCAGTCAACAAATGCATAGATGAATATACTGTTCAAATTTTCCAGCAATTCTAAACATGTTTGAGAAATTCTGAAGAGAAAGAAAATTCTGAAGAAAAAGATATTTCTATTCAAGTGTAGCATGGGTAGGATGGAATGAGATTGAAAGTACATAATACAAGTAGAATTATTACATGCTCTTAAGCGCACACAGATTTTTAATGTATCTAGGTTAGTTGACTATGCTATGTACTTAGACATTAATAAATTATTTTTTCTATATGAACTTCCTTTTCAGAACTCAATATATTTGTCCCACATCCCCTGTTAAAGATTATATATTTAAATTACATCATAATATTATTTGCATATCTATATTATTAAATCCATTCAAATATCTATTTACAAATGTATGAGATGTTTGTCTTGGTCTGTTTTTTTTCTGCTATACTAGAATCCTAAAGACTGGGTAATTTATAATTAACAAAATTTATTTCTCACAGTTTTGGAGGCTGGGAAATTCAAGATCAGGGGGTTGGTTTCTGTTGTAGGATTTCTTGCTGAATCTTCCTGTGGCAGAACGGCAACGAGAGGGTGAAAGACAGATAAAGAAGGACCCAAACCCATCCTTTCATGAAGAGTACACTGCCATACAATGGCATGAGACCATTCATGAATGTGGAACCTTCATAACCTAAACTCTTCCCTGTTGATTCTGAACCAGGATCAAGATTTCAACACATGAACTTTGGGAAAAACCCTTAAACCATAGCAGTGCCATTTTGCTAAATAACAAGTTATTGTAAATATCAATATCTTAAAAGAAATATTTGATTGATATCAGCGAACATGATTGAGGATGAAACACCAGGCCATCTCTTCACCTGGATAATTGTTCTGGCAGAAACAGTCTGAAGTGACTAAGACTCTGAAGTTTGTTTGAACATTTCAGTTTCCAAGGGTCATTTCGGGTGGTAGATTTTAGATACTCTCTGTCACTTTTACCAATCAGGGTTGGAAGGTTCTTTACCTATTACACACCCTTAGCTCTCTGGCAGGTATCTGTGAGGATCACAACCATAGTCTTTGGCAATTCACTGTGCCAAAGCAGGCAATAAAAGGACTTTTTCTTCCAAATACTGGAATTCTGGATTCAGTTGTCAATTGCTGATCTGATCATGAAGGTAGACTGCCATTGTTGCCCTCCCACCAGCTCAAGCTATTTTAAATTTTAAGCAGTTTTTTTTTCCTTTTATACAAACAACCTATACATAGGAGACTTAGAAAGCAGTTCATGTGCCCATAAAAATATACATTTAAGGAGACCCTTTAGGCTTTTACCTAAGGCTGATCTGTAAAGATCCCATACTATAATTAAAAATAAATAACAGGAAATTATGGATATGAGGAGTCTGATTTCAAGACTTAATGTATTATAAAATTATATTTCCAGTTTTTAAGAAACAAACAAAAAATATGAGTCATGTAAAGGAAAAGGAAATAATGCCTCATTCATAGAACCAAAGTCACTTAGTAGAGACAATATCTATGGAAATCCAGACATTTGACTTATTACAGAAAGACCACTGTTTTAAAGAAGCTCAGAGAGCTAACTGAGGGTAAGGATACAGCTAAGTATGTTATCTGTGAATATTAATAAAGAAAAGAACATTTTGGAAGTGAACAATGATTGAGATGAAAAATATACTAGAGGGGTTTTAAAGCAGATTTGAATCAGCCAAAGAAAGAATTAGCTAATTCAAAAAATAGGATAATTAAAATTAAAGTCTGAGCCACAGAAATATAATTGAATAACAGAATGATTGTAGTCTGAAGGGCTTGGGAGCCACTTTAAGTAGATCAACATATATTGTGGGAATCCCAGGAAAACTGATGAAGAAAGACTGCAGAAAGAGCATCTGAATAAATAGTAACTGGAAGTTTCTCACATTTCATGAAAGACATGAATCTACAAACTCAGAAAGCACAACAAACTCTAAATAGGAAAAAATTTAAAAAGACTCTTGGTGAAACCAAAGCCTTAGAGGCCATAGGCAGTGCAGTTAACACATGCAAAGCACTTAAAGGCAATCTATTAGTTGATAATTCTATATCCAGAAAAAATTGTCATTTACAAAATAAGAAATTATGATATCTACAGATAAAATCCAAATGAGCTTATTTTTTTTAATAGATGTGTCTGGTGGTATTGGTCTTTTAAGCTTAAGTGAAAAGATCTCAATAATTCTGAACAATGAAAAATAAAGGTCTCCAGTAAAAGTTGGTAAAAGAGCAAATAGTAATATCTATATTAAGTTAATATTTGTCTCTAATTTCACAGATATGATTTAGGTCTGGAATGTCCCACAGAAGTGTGATCCCTAACACAAAAATGTTTAGATGTAGGACTTTTAGACAATGATTAAATCATGAGGGATCTGATCACAGCAGTGCATTAATCTTTTGATCAATTAATCCACTAATAGTTGAATTGACTACTGAGAAATGAGACCTAGTTGGAGGTGTACACTCATAGTTGGGGGATATATTGTGAAAGGGTTTATCTTCTCTTTCACCATGTACTCTCCATATCTTTGCTTCCTGGCTTCTGTGAACTAAACAGTTTTCCGCCATCATGTACAATTGCCATAATGTTTCTGCCTTGGAGATAGCTGACCTTAGAGTGATTCCTCAGAAACTGAGAGCAAGAGTAAATCTTTCCTCTCCGAAGCTATTCATGGAAAGTATTTCAGTCTCAGCAATGAAAAGATGATAGTCAAATCTATATTTATTTCTACATAATTTTAAAAATTACATAAAAATGTATTAATTTATTTGGAATTCAGTGTAGAAAGATATAACATAGGACCTCAATAATTGAAAAGGCAAGCAAAGCTGCATAGAAGCAGAGTTTTTATATGTAATTGAAGTTATGGTGCTATAAATTCAAATTATATTGTGATTTTTATGACTTAAAGTGTAATTCACATGGTAACAGTAATATATATCTTTATATAATATACATAAGAAAATGAGAAAGGAATCAAAATGTGTTAGTATAAAAATTATCTAGGAGATCCAAGATGGCGGGACAAAGTGATTCAGCATTCTGTGTTTCTCCATGACCTGAGACTCAAGTAATGGAAATATTGCTTTTCTATGAGAGATAGCGGATCCCCCATCCCCCACTCTTCAGCTGCTCCTGTGCAGGAATCATGGCTGCTGTGGCTGTGCAGGGCTCCAGACCTCAGTGACAGAGCAGGACTCCTACCTACTCATCCACACAGGACTTCCAAATACCTGAGTGGACCACCACCGTCAGCACTGCTGCAGAACTTCAGACCACCCAACCATGTAGAAATCCAGGACACTGCTCCCTTGCAAGATGCCCAGCTGACACCCACATTCAGGGACTCTGGCTGCCACTACCATGTGGACCCCCATCTATGAACATGGGACTACCCCAGTTGCCTCCATTTGGGGACTCTGCAGCCACTGCCTTAGTCTCCTATGCATAGTAGCCTGTTGCACTTGGGGATATCATACAGGCCCTAAAGACAGCTGTCAGTCACCCCACTGCATGCCACAGAGCTCATCTTTGAACACATTGCCCAATGCCATCACTCAGCTCTCCCCACCCCACCCAACACCCCATCGCTGAAGGCAGCTGCCTCCACCGTGGGTCACTTCCATCATCATCTTTGGTTGGGGCGACTCCCAGTTTGAAACACTGACTGGCCAGATACCTATAGTTTATAATTCCCTCCTCTCCACAGCAGCTGCAAATGCAGCCCAGTGACTGCCCAATACAAAACAGCTCTCTAAGACAGGTGCACAGCTCCACAGAGTGCAACACACAAGACCTCTGGAGAGAAAGGTCCTTGATTAGGAAGTAGTAAGGGAGAGTGTGAGTGAGATACAGTTTAGAGACTGATTTAAAGACTAGGAACTATGAGATCTATAGACAAGATAAAGAGTTAAGACCAGGCACCCACATTACATGAGTGGGCTCCAAAGGAGATCCTTGAGGTGCAGGTCCCCATTAGGAACAAAGGATACCATACCCGACATCTACATGCCCTACACCCAAGACCAACTCTCCTACCCTGGTAACCTTCACCATCCTGAGGGTGGAGCTACCAGCAAATAACAGACAATGCCACCAATTGTATGAGAAAGAAAGCTGGAAAGATAATGATCTTCAATCAAAACATTCCTTGTTTCTTTTTGCTTTTTTTATCTTGTCCTTCCTATTTTTCCACCCTCATATCCCCAACAAATGAGAAACCAAGTTCTTTACATCAATTAGGATATTGAGTACTGGGATATCTGAATAGTATATTACAGTTGTGTTGTATAGCCTTCTTTCGCTCTCTCTCTCTCTCTCTCTGTGTCTTATTTTTTTTTTACTATTTTTACACTTTTTATTTTTTCTTAATATTTATGTGTGTTTGTTTAATGTACTCTACTGTCTTAACACTTTTGTGTGTGTGTGTGTGTGTGTGTGTGTGCTGGTGTTTGAACCCAGGGCCTTGTGCTTTCAAGACAAGCACTCTGTCAAACGAGCTATACCCCCAGCCCCTTACCACTTACTTATCTACCCCAAATTATTTACTCTCTCCTCCTGCTACTAGCTTTCTTCTTTAGATTCCCCCTTTCAAATTTCTAAGATATGATGATTCCATATCCTCATCTCTTACACCTCTCCCCTGGTTCTTTGTCCACAATCAGAAACTATAAAGCTTTTTACAAACCTTCTGCTTACACTGAAGATAATAATTGGATTTAACATTTCTGTATCTTGTAATCAAACTGTAAACATCTTAATAACAACTATTTGGTTTAAGTTGTATATTATATGTATTAATATCTGTTAACATTGTCCTTCCCTTCAAATGAGAGGTATTGGAACTCTGTGGAGACACTATAAATCCTATAGGGTAAAAGAGTAATGCCTCAGTTCTGCAGTGCTAGAAGGGAAGACACACAATCAACATGAAAAGACAAGAGAAGAAAGTGCCCTTAAATAGTCAAGATACTACATTATTAGAATCCATGGAAAAAATAGCAGAAGAAATGATAGAGAAGGAGTTCAGGATGTACACAATAAATATATTCTATGAATTAAAGGATGATGTAAGAGAGCAATTACAGGCAGAAAAATATCATTTCAATACAGAGCTACATAAGCTAATATAGGAATCAAAACATTATTTCAATAGGGAGATAAAAGATCTAAAAAAACTTCAAAATGAAAGAAACAATAATTCAAACTAAAAACTCAATTGAAAGCATCACCAAAGACTAAGCCACTTGGAAGACAGGACTTCAGACAATGAAGACAAAATATTTACCTTTGAAAAGAATGTAGACCACATAGTGAAGATGGTAAGAAACCATGAGCAGAATATTCAATATGGGAGAGCATAAAAAGAAAAAAAATTAAGAGTTATTGGGATAGAGGAAGGCATAGAGTTTCTAACTAAAAGAATGAACAATCTATTCAATGAAATAATGTCAGAAAAATTTCCAAACATGAAGAATAAATTGGAAAACAAAATACAAGAGGCTTACAGGATGTCAAACATACAAATCACAACAGATCTATACCAAAGCATGATATAATAAAAATTCCTAGCATACAGAATAAGGAGAGAATTTTAAAAGTCATGAGAGAAAAGAATCAGATTATATATATTTGCAGATTTTTCAACCTGGACCCTGAAAGTTAGAAGATCCTGGCATAACCAACCCATGAAAGAAAACGGATCTCAACCAACAATCTTATACTCAGCAAAATTAAGCTTTTGATTTGATGATGAAGTCAAAATCATCCATGATAAACAAAAGTTTGAAGAATTTACAACTAGAAAGCTTATACTTACGAAACATCCTCGCCAAAATATGCCATGAGGAAGAAATTAAAAATGACAATGAAAACCAGCAAAGGGAGGTATCACATAAAAGGAAAAATTAATCAAAGGAGAAACAAGATCAAACAAGAAGGAGAGAGAAAATTCTAATTACTAACATCCATGATAAAAAAGGAAATATCACAACAGACACTACAGAAATACAGAAGATAATTAGAAATTATTTTTGAAAACTTGCACTCCAATAAAATAAAAAATATTAAAGGCATTGACAAATATTTAAGGTCATATGATTTGCCCAAATTGAATCAGGATGATATACACAATTTAAACAGTTAAATTTAAAGCAATGAATTAGAAAATGTCATCAGAAGCCTACCAACCAAGAAAAGACTACAACCGATGGATTCACAGCTGAGATATACAAGACCTTTAAAGAATAATTAATATTGGGCTGGGGATGTGGCTCAAGTGGCATGCGTATGGCCCAGGTTCGATCCTCAGCACCACATACAAACAAAGATGCTGTGTCCACCGAAAACTAAAATGTAAGTATTAAAAACTCACTCTCTCTCTCTCTCTCTCTCTCTCTCTCTCTCTCTCATCTCTCTCTCTCTTTAAAAAAAAGAATAACTAATACCAATACACTTCAAATTATTTCATGAAGTAGAAAAAGAGGGAACACTTCTAAACTCATTCTATGAGGCCAATATCACCCTGATTTCCAAACCAAGAAAAACACATCAAAGAAAGAAAAATTCAGACCAATATCTCTAATGAACATAGATGCAAAAATTCTCAATAAAAATTCAGGCAAATTGAATATATAAACATATCAAAAAGAGAGTGCACAATGAGCAAGTGAGGTTCATCCCATGGATGCAAAGTTGGTTCAACATACAGAAATCAATAAATGTAATTCTTCACATCAATAGTCTGAAAAATAAGAACCAGATGATTATCTTAATAGAAACAGAAAAAGTATTTGACAAAGTACAGCACCTCTTCATGTTCAAAACTCTAGAAAAACTAGGGAACAGGCACATATCTAAACATCATAAAGGCTATCTATGCTAAGCCCCAGGCCAACATCATTCTAAATGGAGAAAAATTGAAAGCATTTCCTCTAAAAACTGGAACAAGAAAGGGACGCCCTCTTTTACCAATTCTATTTGACATAGTTCTTGGAACACTGGCCAGAACAATTAGACAAAAGACATTAAAGGGATACATATAGGAAAATAAGAACTCAAATTAGCACTATTTGCCAAAGATATGATTCTACACCTAGAAGACCCAAAAATTCTACCAGAAAACTTCTAGTACTAGTACATGAATTCAGCAAAGTAGAGGGATATAAAATCAACACCATAAATCAAAGGCATTTCTGTATATCATTGACAAATCCTCTGAAAGGGAAAGAGAAAAACTACCCTGTTTACAATAGTCTCAAACAAATAAATAAATAAAGTACTTGGGAATCAACTTGACGAAAGAGGTGAACGATCTCTACAACGAAAATTACAAAATGCTAACAAAAGAAATTAAAGGAGACCTTAGAAGATGGAAAGATCTACCTTGTTCTTGGATAGGCAGAATTAATATTATCAAAATGACCATACTACCAAGAGCACTATACAGATTTAATACAATTCCAATCAAAATCCCAATGACATTCTTCATAGAAAAAGGAGTCATGAAATTCATCTGGAAAAATAAGAGACCCAGAATAGCTAAAGCAATCCTTAGTAATAAGAGTGAAGCAAGTGGCATCACTATATCAGACCTTAGACTGTATTACAGAGTAATAGTAACAAAAACGGCATGGTATTGACACCAAAATAGACTTGTAGACAAATTGTACAGAATAGAGGACACAGAGACAAACCCTATAATTACAGTTATCTTATATTAGACAAAGGTGCCAAAAACATACATTAGAGAAAAGATAGCTTCTTCAACAAATAGTGCTGGAAAAACTGAAAAATCCACATTCAACAAAATGAAATTAAACCTGTCTCTCACCATGCACAAAACTCAACTCAAAGTGTATAAAAGACTTATGAATTAAACCGGAGACACTGCACCTAATAGAAGAAAAAGTAGGCCCAAATCTTCATCATGTCAGATTAGGATCTGACTTCCTTAATAAGACTCCTATAGCTCAATAAAATCAAGAATCAATAAATATGATGGACTCAAACTAAAAAGTTTCTTCTCAGCAAAAGAAAAAAAAATCAATGAAGTGAATACAGAACTTACATTTTGGGAACAAATTTTTACTACATGCATGTCAGATAGAGCACTAATCTCTAGGGTATTTAAAAAACTCAAAAATATTGACTTCAAAAAAACCAAATAACCCAAGAAACTGAACAGACACTTCACTGAAGATAATATACAATCAATCAACAAATATGTGAAAAAATATTCATCATTGCTAACAATTAGAGGAATGCAAATCAAAACTACTCTAAGATTTCATCTCACTCCATGCAGAATGGCAGCTATTATGAAGACAAACAACAATAAGTGTTGAGGAGGATGTGGGGGAAAGGTACACTCGTATACTGCTGGTGGTACTGCAAATTAGTGCAGCCAATATGGAAAGCTGTATGGAGATTCCTTAAAAAGTTGGAATGGAACCACCATTTGACCCAGCTATCCCTCTCCTCGGTCTATACCCAAAGGACTTAAAAACAGCATACTACAGGGACACAGCCACATAAATATTTATAGTAGCACAATTCACAATAGCTAAACTGTGGAACCAACCTAGATACCCTTCAACAAATGAATGGATATAAAAAATGTGGCATATATACACAGTGGAATATTATTCAGCAATATAGGAGAATAAAATCATGTTATTTGCAGGTAAATGGATGGAGTTAGGAAGATAATGCTAAGTGAATTTAGCCAATCCCAAAAAACCAAATGCTGAATGTTTTCTTTGATATAAGGAGGCTGATTCATAATGGGATAGGGAGAAGGAGCATGTCAGGAATAGATGAACTGTAGATAGAGCAGAGGGGTTGCAGGGGAAGGGAGGGGGTATGGGATTAGAAATGATGGGGTAATGTGATGGTCATTATTATCCAGTACAGGTATGAAGACACAATTGGTGTGGATATATTTTGTATACAACCAGAGATATGAAAAAAAAAATGTGCTCTATATGTGTAATAAGAATTGTAATACATTTTACTGTCATATTTAAATTTTAAAAAAAGAAGTAAATAGATAAACAAGAAATGAGATTTTCTCAAGCATATTAAAATAAACTTTGCATAAAAAGAAAGGGAAATTAGAAAATACTTAGATATGAGTGAAAATGAAAACATAAAATAATAATGTGTGTGATTTATTAAAGATAATGCTCATAGGTAAATTTATACCATAAATGCCAAAAATAATACAGAAGAAAGACCTTGTATTAGTCAACTTTCCATCCTTGTGTCAAAATATTTGTGATGAACAACTTATTAGAAGGACAGATTTTTTTTGGCTCAGGATTTCATAACAGGTATCCATCAATGATCACTTGGCCCTGTCATTTTGGGCTGTGGTAGCTCAGTACATCATGGAGGAATTTATTGCAAAGTTTTTAGACAAGAAAAAGAAATACAAAGTAACCAAGTGAGAAACACATGCAATATGACCCTATATTTAAATCCCCTCAAAATCAAAGAAAACTAGTGGCTAAAAAAATTCAGAAAACCTGGACACAAAAGTCATTTGTGTTTTATATACTACAAATAATGTGAAATGGGAATTAAGCAGGAAATTCTATTTACAATATGCCCTAAAATAGTTAAATAGTTGTAATATTTCTAACCCAAGAGGTGAAACACTTGTATGCTAAAATGTACAAAATATTGTTGAAAGAAATTTGAAATCATATAATCAATGAAGGACATTTTATATTTATAGTAATAAAGAGTTAATATCATTATGATGTCAGTTCCACCCAAAGCAATCGACAGATTGCTTAAAATATCTAACATTTCCAAACTTTTTTCCCCCAAACAACTGTAAACCAGTCCTCAAATACATTCCCAATTACAAAGAAGTTTGCTTCCCCTATCTTTAAAATAAAGAATAACTCCTGACAGTGCAATTTTTCAACTCCAAACTTACTACAAAGCTAATGTTTTTTGTTTGTTTGTTTGTTTGTTTTTTTAAGAGTATGGTACTGACTTAAGAATAGCCATGTAGATCAATGGAATAGAGTAGTAAGAAATAAACCCTCCTCACATAATTTTTAGTTGAGTTTTAATAAGAGACCCAGACCACTCATTGCAAAAAGACAGTATTTTCAACAAATGGTGCTGGTAAATCTAAAAATACACATTCAAAAGAATTTATATGGACTTTGCCTATACCATATAAAATATCAACCCCAAGTGACCAAAAATATTGACATAGAACTAAAAACTATAACAATTTGAGAAAAAAGTATTGGAGAAAACTGTCACAATGTGGAACTTAGCAATTACTTCCTGAATATGACACTAAAAGTACAAAAAACAACCAAAAATTAATAAATTAGACTTTATAAATATTTGGAACATAATTTTCATAAAGGATACTATTATATAAAGAAAAAATGAACTGAATGAGAGAAAAGATTTTCAACTAATATATTTGATAAAATTAATATGTAAACATATAAAGTTCCTAAAGTCCCCAAGCAAAGGTACAAATAATCCCAATAAAAACTGAGAAAAGGATTTGAAAGAACATTTCTGTGATGAATATATGCAAATGGCTTATAAGCATATGAAAAGATAGATGTTCCACATCATTAATTGTACTAGTTAACTATATTAATAGTTAAATATATGATGGTTAACTATTGTGGTTAACTATACAAATAATTATAATTATAATCATAATATAATAGAATTTTATTAATTACATAATTAATTATAATTGATAATTATAATGAATAATTATTAATAATTTATATTCTGACTAAACAATGTTTTAGCCAGCTTTTTCACCACTGTGACTAAAAGACTGGATCAGAACAAATGGAGAAGAGAAAACTCAAGGATTCAGAGGGCTCAATTCATGGTCACCTTCCTTGGGGTTCAAGGTGAGGCTGAACATTATGGCAGCAGATTGTGGCAGAGATGAACAGATCGTGTGATGATCAGAAAGCAGAGTAAGATCTCCACTTACCAGATACCAATAACAACCCCAAAGTCACACCCACAATGCCTCATCACCTCCAGCAGCACCCACCTGACTTCAGTTACCTGTCAATTAATCCCATCAGGTTATCAATTTACTGATTGGGTTAAGGATTTCATGACCCAATCATTTCTTCTCCAAACTTTCTTGCATTGTCTTACATGTGAGCTTTTTGGGGACACCCCACATCAAAACCATGATAATAATTATTTTAATTATAATTAATTATAATGTAGTTAATTATATTAATCATTATCAATTAATTACTAATAAGATAATTACTACTAATATAATAATATAATTTGATTCACATTTCCTTAATAATTACAATATAATTGTATTGTAATAATTGTATTTCCTTAGTAATTGTAATTATTAAGGAAATGTGAATCAAAACCATAATGAGGTACTACTTAACACCAATCAGGGTGGTCATAATAGATAAAGTAAACTAAAAAATAAATGCTGGAAAGTATGATGAGAATTTGGAGTCCTCAGACACTGCTTTGGGAATGTAAAATGGTGCAAGTACTGTGGAAAGTATTTTGACCATTTCTCAAATGGTCAAACTTAAAAGCACCTTAGATATTAGGAGTCCATTTCTAGGTATATATTCAAAAGAAAGCAGAGACTTGAACAGATATTTATATACTAATGTTCACAGCAACATTATTTATACTAACCAAAGTATGGAGCTAACCTGCATGTCCATCAACAGATGAAGGATAAGCCATTTCTGGAATTTTCATTATTCATACAATAGAAAATACCTTGACATTTAAAATGAAATTTTGATGTATGTACAACATGGCTAGACCTTGAAATCATTATGTTAATTAAAATAAGCAGACTCAGGACAGATATTTCATAATTCCACCTCTATGAGGTATCGAGAAAAGAGAAATTTATAGAGATAGAAAGTAGAAGAAAGGTAGCTAGGCACTTAGGAAAGAAAGGTGAACTTATTATTCAGCATTTACAAGCTTTTTTGGAGGATGATAAAATGGTTTTGGGTATAAAGAGCAGGTGATTTACAACATTACAAATGTATTTAATGCTACGCATTTGTACATTTATAAATGGTTCAAATGATAAATATTACCACAATAAAACAACAAAAGTTAACCCTTGTGTGTTTGTTATCTCCCAGTCTCTGTGGTTCAGAAATATAGGGAAATCCTACATGGGCCCTCTGCTTCAGAATCTCTCAGAAGTAGTGGACTGCCCAAAACTGAAATGTCTCTGAAGGTCCTTTTGGGGAGAGTCTGCATTCATATATTGTGTGTTGTTGGAGGCTTCAGGGGTTTAGGAATTGCTGGACTGAGAGTCTTGGTTCCTCACTGGCCAGTGACCTACTCTCATTCCTTGCCACATGGGCCCTTTCCACACAACCAACTACTTCATGAAAATCAATAAAAATTGGAAAGTATGCTACAAAGTCAGAATATTCTGTAAACCAATAACACAAGTGACATTTCATCACCCATGTTATATTATATTGGTGAAACCAAGTCACAGTCAGAGGGAAAGCACTGCACAACAATGATGCAGTGCTCTTAGGGTGCTACCTTCGAAGTCTCCTGGCTACAATAAGATTGCATGAAATAATACCACAATATCTGGATACAAAATGTTAATGTCACACAAATATATCACTATGTATACCAAACCAAATACTTCAAAATATTTGGAGACAAGTTGACAAAACTTTGAATGATTGTCTTGAAGATTCAACTTTATTCTCATTTTTTTTTTCCTGACACTGCCAAACAATGCCAGGAAGATAAATTACTTAGTTTGATACTTCCACCATTTGTTTTCAAAATATGGGAACATTTTGCATGTCAGTTTAGATAAATGACATTTTTTGAAAGATGTTCAAACTATCTGGCATTCTGAGAATCTGATTGCTTTATTATTGAACATCAATACCTTTCTTCCAACGATTTGACATACCATTAATTGTGACTGTAAATCTGTGGTAGATCCTTGTAGAATTGTAATTGATGCCCAATGGCAATTAGCTAGTGCCTAAATTGTTTATCAATAAATTTAATCCTATATTTGACAAATTTATAAATTAACATGATTATATGTTAATATATGTACACATAATTTGTGCATGTTTGCCTAAAATAAACAATTTTTTTTAAAAGAAAAACAATGGCAGATCCTAAAATTCTGTCTTCTTCTTAAAAAAATAAAACATTTATCATATTAGCTGGCCTCTCAGCTCTGAGTAATTGACTGATATCCTCACATTCCCTTAAAAAAGAAAATATACTTGGCTTAGCTATCTACCAAGAGCCTGAACCAACTCTAGAGTAAATTCATGGCTAAGCCCTGCTTCCTACATAAGAAAGTCCAACTGATATTTAAAATAGATACCAAGGAAACATATTATTATAGGAATTCATTACATTCTGGTTCAGAGCTGGAGTGAGACTCAGGTAGGCATAGGAAAGTTGTTGAAACATTTTAACTTGTCAAACTCGACAATGCTTCTGGTTTAAAGTAAGTAACAACAAATCATTTCAGGTTAAATCAGTGCCTACTGGATTGTTGCTCAGTCAACTTAACTTTTAAGCTTTCTTTCAGACTTATTTCTTTCCTCCTAATCACTACTCATTTTTTTTTCTTTCCATTACAGCTTTTTGAAAAACCTGTAACAATAGCCCTGATCATTACAGTTACCTTGGGGACAAAGTGATATTTTTCTTTTTTACTGTTCTTCTGTTAAGATGGAGAGTTTTAAGGAGCTTCCATTTATTTTTTTTTCCTAATTTATAGTTCTCATGTGATAGTTCAGAGCTCTAAAATAAGAATTATACGACTTACTGAATGTCTACTTCAACTCTGTATTACAAAATAAAATGGCAACTGGTATGAAATACTAATGGTATTTAATTAATGGGATGCCATTATGTAATTAAATAGACCATTTATTAAATTTAGAGGTTCTGTTTCATAATCTTGAAAACCTTGGAATCTCCCTTTTTCCCAGTGTAAGTCATTATAGCAAAAGTCATTGTCTCCTCATGGGAAGGCTGAGAGAAAGATTTGCAAGATGTGATTGTCAAGGATCTCTAGGTTCTGCTTGAAATAACCAAGTCTAACTTTCCTTCAAGGAATTCCGAGTCAATGAAGTGGCTCATTCTCTGTAAAGTGTAGTTCTTAGAAACTAAAAACCTGGGACTCTGGTTCACACTTGCTCCACAATTAATTCACCCTTTGGTAAGTTTTCCTGTGAAACATTTCCTCCTCAATAAGAGGTGTCCTTGAACCAATCACCTCATAGATTTACTTTGAAAATTACACAAGTTTAAGAACACGTTTACTGAAGAAGGGGTACGCAACGAGCCAGTTTCTGAGAGGCACAGCACTCCTTTGAGGACTGACTGGTTTAAAGAATCCTCAGGGTTTTTTAATCTTTAAAATTGTGCTATAGTCCCAAACATCCTTCTCTTTTCTTCTTCAGTTGGTTTCAGATTTCTACTGAGATCACATGATGGTATTTGCTTTTTTAGGATGTCTCTCCATTTGTTCTCACAAACATTTAAAGTAGTGGAATCCTTGTACATTTAATTGTCTTGGCCTCTGTTTCTTAGAATATACATAATATACATACAAAGAATATACATAACAAAGTTGTAAGTTAACCAGGAAGCAGACTCCGAGACAGAGATTAGCATACATTCAATTTGTTAGTGGGGCTCTTGACAGGTATTTCTTAGAGGAAAATAAAGTAAAATAACCAGAGAGAGGAAGTATTTGAGTTCTACCATGGCATCAAAAATGTTCTCAGAAGAACCTAGTAGAACATCCAAATATGAAATCACCGTTTTGGTATGTCCCAATTTGGGATTAGGTGGCTAGATTCTACACTCTTGAGTCTGTGTGTCATTGCATGTATAATAATCTAAGAATGGGTGTGGCTTTAGACAAAGTCACTAACTGTTCCCAAGGATAATTCCCAGATGTAGTTGAAAGCTAAAGGCTATTATAAAATAGCATTTATAGCATCTGGAAAAATAATTTCTTCAATTTTGAAAGTGGAATAAACTCTACATCAGAGCATTCCTCTAAAGCTATGACAATACAGTTCGAAGGCAATTTTCACCAACAATGCAGTCTATCAAAAATCCAATCAATCAGGAATATTATTACTGTTTTATTAGTTTATATTTCTATTTATTTATGGAAATATACAAAATTCGCAAATACTGTTTGCATAATGGCCTTTCCTATCTTTTTGTTAAACATTGTTCTTAAGGTTTTGGCTTAAAATTAATTTATAACAAGGGTCTAGGCCCTGGTTTCTATTTCCATTCTACAATTAAAACAATCAGGGAGCACTACTTCCAAAATTGTCAAGTAAGAGAATTAATTCTCCAACCAACCACCATAAACACATGCAAATATTTTAAAAATGAACTTTCTAGAATTCTCAGTATCAACAAAGAGCTTGCATGAAGGAGCAATTATTCAAGAATATTGACTGAAACTGTTTAAAAACTGTGAATGTTATAGCAAAGTTTTAAATTGGCTAATTCCCATCAACTTTCCCTTACTAGTAACCTTGAAAAATCAGTCTTATAATCAGAATAGCAGTGAAAACCAATAAATAACCTCATAGCGACTGGAGGTGATAAAACATGCTTTAAGCTTCTCCAAAAGGCTTTTTCCTACAATATTTGTCATTATTTTGTCTTTTTTATTGTGGTTCGTTTCAAACCATTGTGCACAAACAGGATTTACCTTTGTTGGATCTTAGAACTTAGAGCTTGCTCACCTCAGTTTTTCTCTAGTGTGCTTATGGAAAGCTGTCAATTGCATTTTTTTAACATTGCAGTTACGAGAGTCAATGTTAATAGTTCAAACAAGTAAGAAAGAGATAAAACATAAAAGGAAAAGTCAGGAAACAAGATGTTCATAGGATACTTTGAAAGCCAGATTATATTTCTGAGAATTTAGAAGATAGCATGTGTATACAAGGCTGTATACCTGCTCAGGAAAGGCTTTAGACCAACCATTTTCTCATCTGACCAGCATTGAGTCTTTGTGAAAGCGGGAAATGCCAACTAAGGTAGAATTGTAAACCACTTACTAGAATATTACAAACATGCTGCAATAGGTATATAGAGTCTCTTGGCATAAATTTATGAATGGATTCAGAGCATTTAAAGAGGTCTTATGTATTAACTGACAATCATTCTAACAAAGCCATGCCTTTATTAACTGCACAAGGCAAAAGATACAAACTTTACAGAATTAGTTCACGAAAGCTATTAAACCAACAGTAATAAGAATAATGAAAATAATCAACAACAAACCTTTAGGAAATATCTAATTTACAGAGTTGACATATTATTTAAGATGTATATTTTCAATGCATTAAAAAACACACATTCTACAAGAAATGGAAAGTATGGCCATACAGAAAGAAAAAGAAATTGCTATAAACTGTCCTCCAGAAGCCCTAGACATTGGAATTTCTAAAAAATTCTTCAAATAATTTTATTGGGAACTCAGATGGGACCCAGGAATAGGAAAAAAAAAAAAAAAAATATATATATATATATATATATATATATATATATATATATATATATATCAGGAAAAAACAGTGAAATATTCAGAAAAGTTAGAATTCAGTTAATATTCATAATCACTTGGTTCATTAGTTGTGAAAAATATACCCTGGTAATGTAATGTAGGATGATAATAACATGGAAAATACTGTTCTGAAATTGAAAAGTTTATAATTTTGTTCATATCTCTAAACCTAATTATTTCCTATCTCCTTGTTTATTTACTATTTGAAGAGAAGAAAGAAAATGTTGCAGATATCTTAATGTCTACCTGTCACTTGTTGCTATACATATTTTGAAGTACTATCATTTAAATTTAAAATATACTTTGAGATTATTATCCTTCTTCTCTCTGAAAGAAATTGACCTCTTCTTTTGTAGTGACATGTTCATATTCACAGAATAATATATTCTTGCTCTAGTGTCACTTTCTTTGACATTAATTTAACTACTCTTTTTTTATATTTAGTGAACTACAGTTTTCTTATGATTTTTATTTGAATACTACATCTTTTTCCTTATTTACATTTTTACCAATTTTGCCTTTATGTTTGAAGTGAATTGTTTTTTTTAATTGCATGTACTTAGTTAGCTCTTACATTTTTATCCAATGTGAAAATCTCTCCTTTCCAGTATTTAGGATAAAAATATTTAGAGTGATGATGAACATGTTTTGATTTTCATCAGTTATCTTGATTTTTATTTGTTTCACACTTTATTCTATTTTCCTATATAGCTTCTTTATTTTAAATAATTAGTTTTTAAAACTTCATATTATGTTTACTCTTTTAAGTGCATTAAAATTAAACTTATCTTTTAAAAGAGCAATACTTGTTTGTTTATAATTATTTACATATAGTTATGACATAATTATAATACATATTTACATAGACTCTGATATTAGTCAAATATTCATAATTTTATACTTTAAATAAATCAATAACTACCTGTATTAATGTTAAAATTTTATATGATATCTATAAGACCATCTAAGAAAGATTTATTAATGTTTCAAATAAGGCATTAAACCACTATGTTTGGGTACTTCTCCAAATAAATATTTTCTTTTATAATGCTTCTACAGTAAATCCAAACAGATTCCAGAGAGAGACTTCTTAGTCTTGAGAGTATTTTGTAGAAAATTCTAGGAACTTCAAAATTCCTAAAGGTTATATTTGTAGAAAATGACAGTACGATCATCTAGTTTATCTTCTACTATGCTCTAATATTGTCTATTCCTAAACAGAATACTAAGAATATTTATACCAAGGAAGATTTCTCTTTCAGTTGCTATGGGCATTTATTAGAGCTTTCAACCCTAGGTGTTAAAAATAATTCTATGAATTTTAGTAATTCAGATTCTGCCTTCAGTATCATAATTTCTATAAAGCCTTTTACTTAAACAAGGGTTGTTTTGATAATATGCACCAGGAGGCTATATTGTGATAATGGATATATTGATGGAATATTCCAGTATTCTGAATTAAAATAGTTCAGAAGATATTTCAGGGACTTTCAACTACTATGATTTGCTAGATATTCCCTGGACACCATTCTCTTGTGCTTGATGGAACATGATAAGCACTCCCAAATAGCAAAGTAATAACTTTTGCGCTTCCTATAAATACAAGCTCTGGGGAAATAGATAACTGAACAATTAGGAACGTGTAAAGGCAGATCAGTATTTTATTGTAGGGCAAGATCAGTTTGTCCTGCCCATTATAGTAAGTTTAAATGATCCCGCCTGAGTCTGCTCTTAGCAGTTGCACTGATACATTATGCATGACATTTGACTATTCATAGAAAGGAAAATGCATTGTATTCCATTAGTGGTTTCCTATGAATGTATGTCTACAAATTACTGAGGATATTTAGGCTGATGTGTTGCTCCTTTGCATATTTATGATGCTCCTGCCACATTCATTATTGATATGAATGTCATGGGAGGTACCAAAGATCAACGTGATGTGATTTCTATCAATTTAAGTTTTTGTGTTTGGGATTAAAACTCTTATGTAAATATAACTGCATGTGTATATGTTATTCTGTTTATGCATAATTAGAAAATCAATCTTTGCTCTATATCTTATGTTATAGCTGTTAAAATGAGACCTTGTTATTGTTTAGATATAGGTTTCCCCCAATAAGCTTATGTGATAGACAATGAAGAAATGTTCAGTGGGGGAAAGATTATATTATGAAAACTGTAATAATTAATAATTTGAATGGGTTTCTGGGTATTAACTGTAAGCAAATGGCAGACAGCTGAAGGAATTAGGTAATTGGGACACACCCCAGGGGATTATATATCTTGTACTTGTGTTTCTCTCTCTCTCTCTAATTCTATCTCTATCTCTGTCTCTTTCTCCACTTCCTGGTGGCCAGGAGGTGAGCCACTTTCTTCCATGATACCCTTCTGTCATGATACTCTTTTGCCTTGCTTCCAACACAGAGTCATGGACCCCAAATAAATCTATCCTCCTCTAACTTGTTTTTGTCTGGTTCTTGTATAGGATGAGAGTTTGAACAGTTGTTCTCCACCTCTAATAGGTTGAATCTTCCCTCTATTGTATCTGAGTATAAAGATATTTGTTTCACATGCCTGGTAAAGGGTATAGATAATGGGTTCCTGAAGAAAGTCTGAAATTCTGGGATATATATGAACAGAATATATCTTACTTTGTCACTATGTCTGTCACAAAATAGATTTAGGATATTTTACTGCTCTGATCATAAAATTATAGTTACTAATAAAATATCTTATTGCAGATTTTGTTACCAGTTTTGACAGTGTAGATGAAATCAGATCATAAGTGATAGACAACATCTTTAAAAACAAAACAAAAAGTAAAGGGAGGACCCAAACATACTTTGTTTAAAGATACTGGAGAGTAGACAATAATTGACAGCCGAAAATTCTAGAAAGAAATGAGCTGAATATTTGCAGGACATTTTATCTTGAGAATTTTGGCCACCAGAAAGCAGCCTTTGTAGCAGTTTTATTGATTTCACAAGGCAGCCAGAACTTGAAGAGCCAATATGTCTAATAAAAATGAATTATAGTTTAAGATGCAAGCATATTTAAATGTTTTAAAATTAATCATCTACTTTACTAATTAGCAGACTAAATAATAAAAATAACACTTGATGCATAAAATATAGCTGATAAAATTTAGCATCCATTCATTATTTTAGAATACATAGTCAAAACAAGCCACTATGGAAAATCTTGTGGTAGCCAGAAATTGCAAAAGTCTTTCTTTAATTTGCTTGTTAATATGAATTCTGACCAAAACTCATAAATATAAATGCAGCTATGAGAAAAAGAGGAGAAATAAAACTTTTTTGACACAAACCATTATTGTTTATGTAGAAAATATAAAAAAAAATAAATGATGAGAATTATAAAATAAATTTATTAAGATTACTGGATAAAATACAATATTAATATACAAAATAAATTACATTTATTTATATCTGAAACAAGGTATTAGAAAGTAAAATTGAAGAATACATTTGTAATAGAATCATTAAAATAATCAAATACACTGGTAAATTGTTAATAAAAATGTACAAAATTTCTTCCCATAAAACTAGAATACATTTCTGAGAAGAATTTTAAAAAGTCTAAATAAATTGAAACTATAGCATTTTCATAGATTGAATTAATATTATAAAAAATATCAATTCTCTTTAATTGACATTTGGATCCAATGCAATTTCAACTTAAGGCCCAGAGTGATTAAACTTTGACCTGAGGAAATTGACAAGTCTAAAATTTATAGGAATGAAATGATACAAGACATAATATCTGTTAGGAAGAGATATTTCTAACCTACAATAATTGAAACAAAGTGGTGGAAATAATAATTGAAAAGTAGACAATGGAACAGTCAGATAAGTCTAGAAACATCTGTTTGCATAGAAAATAATAGTATTGTATCTGGGCCAGATCAACTGAATATCCTGTTTAAGAAAAAATAAATCTTAGATTTTATTTTACACAAAGGATAAAAAATCAATTCCAAGTGAATTGTAGGCCTAAGTGGAAAATTTTTTTTTCCAACATAAAATGTAGCAGAGCATTTTCATAACAATGGGGCAAGAAACAATTTCTTAAGAAGAGTGAAAGTATTAATAATGAGGAAAATATTAATGAATTGGATATTATTATAATTTAGAACTTGAGTTCATAAATATGTCACAAACAAGAGAGTGAGAGTGGAAAGGCAAAAGAGAGTATAACAGTGAACAGTCAGGCCTTCTTAGTCCATGGATTCTCCACCTACAAACTCAACTTACTATGGGTAGAAAATATTTGGAGAAAATAAAATTGTATCTATACTAAATATATACAGACTTTTTCCTCTTGACAATATTCCCTAAACAACACATATAACAACTAACTACAGAGTGTTTGCATTTATTCATTGCTATGAATAATCTAGAAATGATTTAAAGTATATGGGAGGATATGTGTAGTTGATGTGCAGTTGTTATATCACTTTATACAAGGGAACTGAGCATTGATGAATTTTGGGTTTCGTGTCCATGGGGCTCCTGGAAACAATTCCCCAAGGATTTACAGGTACAGCTGTATATTTAGAAAAGTTAAGGACATGCATATATATTAGTATGTAAAGATTGCTACATATCATTAGAAAATATAGACCAGGCAATAGAAAAAAAAGAGAAAATTTTGGCTAGAGAAAACATCCTTCAGTGGGAGACATTAAAATTAAATTTATGCATGTAATATATATTTAACTTCAGTAGTTATAACCACAACTATTTGACTTTATATTTCCTCAAAGTATTTAAACCAATATATAATACTGAATATACTAAGTGAAGGTAAGAAATCTGTGTTGCTGAAGTTCACATATATTGCTGGTAGGTTTACAAATTGCACATGTACTTTTAGAAAAGTAAAATGAAATGTGTACATATCCCATGATGTAGCAATTCAATTCCCAGAGTTAAAACCCAAAAGTCTATCTATCTATCTATCTATCTATCTATCTATCTATCATCTATACACACACACACACACACACACACACACACACATATTTACAACAAAAGAAATGTAAAATTGTATACAGTAGTATTATCTGTAAAAGATCCATAGAGATCTAACACAAATGACATCAGTAAAAGAACTATAGATAATTTGGGATATGTCCATATACAATATTGTTCAAAAATCAAAATGGGGTAAATTAATACTTCATATAGCATCAGGAATAAATTTTATAGATGATTGATTCATGAAATAAATGTGTCTCAAAATTATAATTTTCGGTGAAGGAAGCAGAAACCAAGTGTGCACATGGTATGGCTTCATTTACATGAATTTTAGAATGAAAGAAACTGTCAGTAGTTCTTGCATAATTGTGTTCACACTGTGAAAATTAAAGAAACTATATGGAGATCATGCATATATTTTCCATTCTGTGCACTGTATTTCAATATAAGTAGCTCAAATAAAATGCTGGACTAATATTGTTTTGAATAATTTGTTACTCAAATAATTGACATATTTCTATCAATTGGAAAAACAACATTATACAAGAATATAGCTGGTGCTCTCTCATTTTATGGCATACACTTTTCTGTAAGACATTGGAGGAAGACATGAAATACATGAGTTTCTCTTGGTTTTCTTCCACATACTAACCTCTGTGTATGTGAGGAAGATGTATTTGATATTACAGAAATGAATTTCTGATATCAAAACTGTACCCTAATTTCAAAGCTTATTTAACATGTTATTTAGTAAGGGTAGTTTCCCTAAGATATCCATAAGATCTTCTATCAAAGTAAATGGCTTCTCTTATTCCAGAGTATTTTGTTTGGTTTTCATTTTTAGGTTGTTATAATACATATCAAATTCTGTTGTACATCAAATACCACATTAATTGGCTTATAAAAGCCTTCTCTGGCATTGAATAGCTCTTCTGTGTTAAAGATTAATAAGCACAACTATGTGGAGTTTTTCTCCTGTGGAGTTTTTATTTTATTTTATTTTTATTTATTTATTATCTTGTGGTGCTAGGATTGAACCCAGGGCCTTGTGCATGCAAGGCAAACACTCTACCAACTGAGCTATAACCCCATTCTCTGGAGTTTTTGTTTTAAAGAAGAAGTATGTGTGTGTATGTATGTATATATATATGTGTGTGTGTATGTGTATATATATATATATATATATATATATATATATATATATATATATATATATTCTCAAAAGGAACTATAGCTTTATATTGCAAAAGAAATTTATAGTAAGTACTACCATTGAGATGAAAGAAAGATACCTGGATGAAACCAAAATCCTGCCAGTAAGGGAGTTTTGAGCCAGATCCTGAAGTGTAGTAACTTGTTCCTGCACTTGTTCATTTCATCAATTATTAAAGATTTATTGAGTCTTTCTACATGCTCAGTACCAAAATACATGCTGGAGAAATAAAAAGGAATAAGATATAACTTCTATCCTAGAAAAGTTCGAGTTCTTTGGTAGAAATCTATACCTTGACATATAAGCACAGCAGAATGGAATACACTTATAAGTCATATTTAAAATGATCTGGAAGTAAGAGGATGAATAGAGAGTTGTCTGTGTTACGGGCAGACACAAAAACAACATGCAGGAGACACACAGGCACACAAACATATATGTGCATACATACACATACACACAAAGCATAAGTTTTCTCATTTACAACAAGAATAAACCTCTCCAGTAGGCACTATTGCTTGATTTAATAGATGAGGAAACCAAGGGAAAAGGAAAGAAACTTGCTTGCCTAAGGACACACATTAGTTGTTCGCAGATCCAGGATTATAAACAAAAGCCATATTGCTTCAAAGCTCTGCAAATGCTGTGTTAACCTTTAATCATACAGTCCCTATGATGTACTTGAAGAGCTGCTTTTCTACCTCAGGCATTAAGAACGGGGACTGAAAATAATTTATACAACTCCATTGCATTGATCTGAGATTGCACTGGGATTAAGATTTTTTTTTTTTCTTTCAACCCAGACCTACAGCCACTACTAATCACTCAGTTTTGCTGGGTTGTCAAGTCCTTCTGGGAAGCCTTTAGAGGGAGCTCAAATCCTCACAGAAAGTCTGTAGAAGAAAAGGTGTTCAGAGTTGGCACTGGCATATCTCTATCCAGTTGTGGAATAGAGAAGATGGAAACACAAGTCACTAACTGAGGATGGTTTATTCTTGGCAATTCCAGCATAATTGTTCTTGAAATGCTAGGAAAATGCATTTAAAGGGGAGGGAGATGGAAAATAAGCCTGACTTCAAGAGGCATGGTTTAGGGTGAAGGATATTCTGCATAAATTAGATGCAATAGTGAACAATGCAGTGATATTTTTAATCTTAAAGGTAAAAATCTAGTACTTTGCACAGAGTATGTGTTAAATACATGTTTATCAACTAGATTTTAAATTAGTTTTGCTTAGTATTTACTGGCATATAAGTATTAAAAACTCAATATGTGTATTTTATTTAATATCACTACAAGTTCCTTTTTGTTGTTTATTTGTTTGTTTTTCTAAATTAAGAGTCAATATCTTACTATTTTGTCCAAGCTGATTCTGGACTCCTGGGCTGGAGCATTCCTCCTTCATTAGCCTCCTGAAGAGCTGAGACTATAGGAAGGTGTCCCTGCACTTGCCTTTGAAAGATTTTGGATTTGTTTTTTAATAAAGCAAGGGATCTTGTGTGTGTGTGTGTGTGTGTGTGTGCGCGTGCGCATAATATACTGATTTTTTCCAGAATTTTCATTTCTTTTGAATTTTATTATTAATTTTTCAGTATGTAGTAGTGAACAGATATGTAATCATATTAAATCTCTATTATCATAATGTATCTCTGCTTTATTTTAACATCTGAAATTAACATTTATGTCTATTAAATTTAGAAATCAGAATATGAGCAATATGATTTAATTCGTTGTGTTTTATGCATTTATTGATTGTGGATAATTCTAAGGCAGCACTGCTGTTCTGTTGTGGAAATCTTTTGCTTAAATATAAAACTTGATGTCTAAAGGAGAATCAAAGCTTATCTGATGAGGACGGTATAGCCCTTGCTGGGAACTAGGTATGAGACATAGTGTTGCAACCAAAGATGACAGGAACTCCTGTTCCTGGGAAAGGCTTTCACTTTGATAAACTATCTGCCAAAATCATCCAACACTCTTTCACATTGAATGTATGCAATTGTCATTTTGATTTTTCTTGTGCATGAGTTACAGAAAAGAAAACAAAACTGACAAAAGACAATAGTTTAATCTCTAAAGTGAATGAGTCAGAGTAAGCTTCAATTAGCCCATAAAGAAATAGAAAGATGAAAAGCTTGGGATGAATCTTCACGGATTCCCAAGGATTCATTGTAGCTGATAATTTTAATGTACTTCCCCAAAGAACTATTTAATCAGGAATAATTAAAATAAATGGCCACTGGACAGCACTTCATTTCCAAAGAGCTTTAGCAAAGTTAACACACTGTTATATGGACTCAGTGCTAATAGGCTTCTGAGTCATTGGTGAATATGTTCAAATATAAATCTGCCACACTTATTAGTCCTGAGTCAGGTGTCTACATTTACAAAGGTTGTACTTTGGGTATTGTACAAAAAGTACTATATAAACCATCTGTCTATTAAAGGCTTTGCTACACAATATGTGAGTCATTTCAACAGTGGAGAAACTCCTCATTTTGTTAAGAAAAAAAAACACAATTCAGGCATGTGAGGGAATACTGTAAAATTTGAATATCTGAACAGATTTCTAAATAAAATTTTATTTATATATTATGCAAAACTATTGATGTTTCTAGTGTAGTTTCTCTTTAAACTAAAAAATACATTGCCTGATTTTTTCTTTCTTTACCCATTTTTTAAAGTATTCTTCTGTGGATATTTTCTTTCAACTCTGGATGCATCATTCACTGCAGGTTTTTCAATTTTCACCTTGTAATTTTTTTCTGCTTGCATTTCCCCATCTCCCACTGGGAACCACTTGGTCATTATAGATTAGTTTATTTTTTCTAGAATTTTATATGAATGGAATCATACAGTAAGTCTAATTTTTCTGACTTTTAATTTTGTACAATTATCTGTGATTAGTTCATGTATTGTACATCAATATTTTTTTCCTTTTTGTTGCTGTACAGTCTCCCATATTATAAATGTCTATACATACATCCCACACGCATGCCACAATTTATTTCCTTTGTTTCCATGTTTGAGCTATTACAAAAAGCAAAAACAAAAACAAAAAAAAACCTGCATTGAATATCCACATTTTTTACAACATACTATAAAAAGAAATGCTTTATTTCCCATGAGCAATTATTAAGAATGGAACATTGCCATTATTAAGTAAACATATGCTTAAGAGCAAAATGAAACAGTGAAACATGTTGCAAAATACTTCTAACATTTTACCTTACCATCAACAGTGTTAAAAAATTCCAGTAGGAGCTCATGCCATAATCCCAGTGATTAGGAGGCTGAAGCAGAATTGTTAAATTTCAAGGCCATCTTCAGAAAATTAGAAGGACCCTAAGCAACATGGTGAGACATGTCTCAAAATTAAAGTTTAAGAAAAAGCTGAAGATATAGTGGTAAAGCACTCTTGGATTCAATCCCTGATACCTCTCTCATGAAAAAAAAAATAAGAGTTTTCATTGCTGGAGGTTTTTATCAATGTGTAACATGTTTTTCATTGTTGTTTTGGTAATTATTAAAAAATTAATATTTTTATTTAATTGGTTATTTTTAGTTATACATAACAGTAGAACCCATTTTGACATAATAATAAAAGCATTGGACATATCATATTCTAGTTCAAACCCAGGACCTCTCCTTCCCTTTCCCTTTCCCCACTCTCTGCTTCCTTTTCTCTATTGATCTTTCTGTCATTTATCTGTAGTTTTTTTTTTAATTATTTTCTTGTGGATATACTTGATAGTGAGATTCACTGTGGTATATGCATGTATGTATATATGAAAGTTATGTCAGATTCATTCCACTGTCTTTCCTTTTCTGATACTCTTTCCCTTCCCTTTAATCCCCACTATCTACTCCACTGGAATTCTATTTACCCCCACTTCTTATTGTGGGTTAGCTTCCATCTATCAGTGAAAACTTTGTTTTGGGGTGGATTGGCTTGTTTTATTTAGCATGATAGTCACAGATCGGTTCAGTTAATGTCAAATATCATAAAGTCAATCTTCTGTATAACTGAATAATACTCCATTGTGTATATATACCATATTTTCTTTATCCATTCATGTGTTCAAGGACACCTATGGTAGCTCTATAGAGATCTCATAAATAAATTCAGCAAAATAGCAGGATACAAAATTAACATCCATAAATCAATTGTGTTCCTATATTCCAATAACAATCCGGTGAAGGAGAAATTAGAAAAACTATCTAATTCACAATAGCCTCAAACAAGCAAACAAACTACAAACAAAAAAGAAACCCCAAACCAAAAACAAAAACAAAAAACAATTTTGGAATCAATTTAACAAAAGAGGTGAAGAACCTCTACAGTGTGATTTCATGAATGACAAAGGTGCTGAAAACATGCACTTGAAAAAAATAGTCTCTTTAATAAATTGTGGGAAATTGGAAATCCATATGTAGTGTGATAAAATTTAACCTTTATCTCTTACCCTGCACAAAACTCAACTCAAAGTGTATCAAAGACCTAGGAAACAGACCAGAAATCCTGCAAATGCTAGAAAAAAATTGTAGTCCCAACACTTTGATATATTGGCACAGAAATTGACTTCCTTAACAAGATTCCTAAAGTGCAGGATGTAAAATAAAAAATCAATAAACAGAATGGCATTCAATTAAAAATCTTCATAGCAAAGGAAATAATCAAAAGTGTTAAGAGAGAGCCAAGAGAATGGAAGAAAATCCACCACCTGCACTTCACATAGAGCAATAATATCCCGGATATGCAGGGAACTCAAAAAATTAACACCAAAAAAAAATCACAAATAACCCAATCAATAAATGGGTAAAGGAGCTAAATAGACACTTTGCAAAAGAAGAAATATGAATGATCAAGAAATATATGAAAAATGTTCAACATATCTGGTAATTTGAGTAATGCAAACTAAAAATATACTTGAGATTTTATCTCACTCCAGTCAATATGGCAATTATCAAGAAACAAGTAACAAAAATTTTTTTGTTCTTAACTTAGTTTTTATATTACATGTATAATGTTCATAAATTATGGTATCATAGTTTAAGTTTGCATTTACCCAATGATTATCTGATGCTGAACTCCATTTTTTGTGCCTATTTGCTGCGTATATAGCTGCCCTGTCTATTCAAACACTATATGTTTGTGTGGTTATGGATTGAATTTTGTCCCCCCAGAAGATATGTTGAACTTCTCATCTTAATATCTCAAATTTAATATTATTTAGAAATTGTTTTGTTGTGAATAGAATTGGTTAAGATAATATTGAAGTAGAGGGCTTCTCCTACATTTTTGATAAACAAACCAACAACAACAAAAAAAAAAAAACAACGAATGCCTTGTGAAGTAAAGGAGAAACAGGAAGAACTTTATATAAAGATGAAAGAAAAATATGAGGGTGACACATTTACAAGCTAAAGAAAACCAGTGAAGCCAGCAACCACCAGAAGCTAGGAGAGAGATATGAAAATGCCTATGCCTCACGGCCCTTCAAAGGACACCTTGATTTTAAACTCCCATCATTGAGAAATATGTAGCCACTCAGGATATAAAATTCTGTTACCTAGTCATAGGAGATGGTACACAGACACACACACACACACACACACACACACACACACACACACCAGATACTGACTTGTTTTTCAATTTTCTTTTCCTAAAATAAGGGTCTGATTTTCACAGGTTTTGATGTACTATTTTCAGTACCATCCAAATAATTATTTCATTTATTATTATTTTAGGAAACTGGAAGCATAGATTATTGGAAAGACTATCATTAGGTTTCAAAACACTTGCTGTTCATTTGAATTTCTCTGATGATTACTAAGTTTCAGCATTTTTTCAGTTTTTAAATTAGTTGAGACGTGTTTTGTGGCCTCTTTGTGGTCTATACTGGAGAACGAATGTCCCAGTGCTGTTGAGAACAGTGTGTTTTCTTATATGTAAAGGACTATAAGGTCCATTTGTTCTAGGGTACAATTTAACTTGGCTGTTTCTTTATTGGTTTTCTGTTTGGACGATGTTTTGTATTCATTGATGAAAGTGGAGTGCTAAAGTCCCTAACTAATATATTGCAGTCCCTTATTTACATATTAAAGTTTCTCTCTCCCATTAGGTTTATTAATCTTTGCACTATATATTCAGGCGCTTTGTGTATTTTCAAGTGGTATTTACACTTGTTAAGTCAGTCACTTTATTATTACATAATGGTCTTCCCCCTTTTTTGGTATTACTTGTGATTTTAATCTATTTTGTCTGATAAGTATGGCTATTCCTGCTTTCTTTCAGATTCCACTTGCATAGAATATATTTTTCTATCCTTTCAAATTAAGTCTACACACATCTTAGAGGTGAAGTGAATTTCTTAAAAGCAGCATGTAGCTGTGGCCTAATTTTCAATAATGCAGTTACCATCTTTTAATTGGATAATTCATTTCATTTATATTTTAGGTAATTATTATGGGTAAGGTGTTACTGTTACTTGTTTTCAAAACTTTTATAGATCCTTTCTTTTTCTTATTTTACTGTGGTCTTCCTTTATGATGATTAATTGATCTTCTCAAGTAATTTAACTTGATTCCTTGCTAAAGGAAACAGGCTAAAAATATTAGCCTACACACAAAAAACAAAGAGGTTATAAGTTCTGTAGTGGTTAGTGAACTTTCAATTATTAATAAAGGTGTCTGAAATGAACATCTGTAAGAAAAAAAAGTTTTCTTTGGTTCATGGTATTAGAAGTTTCAGTCTAGGTCTAGTTAGTCCCATTGCTTTGGGCCTGTGGCAGCAGATCATAGCAAGAGCACAAGGTGGATCAAAACCTCTTACCTCATGGCCATGAAGCAAAAAAGGGAAAAGGGCTGGGGACCCAGGATCCCCTTTAAGAGATACTCACAATGAAATAATTACCTCCAATTAGGCCCCACCTCTTAAAGTGTTCTCCATCTCCCAATTGCACCATGGGCTGAAGAGCAAGCCTTTAACATATTAAACTTAGAGAGACAAAGGCAGACCCAAACCAGAGCTCCAAAGTGTTCTTCTTGCCACACGTATTCCAGACCTGGAGTTGGAGAAGTGGACACCCTTAAAGTATCAACAGGCATGGACACAAAAAATCCTCAATGAAGTCCTGCTCTACAACCAAAGACCCAAGAAAAGGGCAGCTTAAGAGAGGAAATTTTTAGACAACAAGTATTCACCTTCATTCAAATACATAAAACACACATATACATTAAAAAATAATGACCTCACCTCCACCCTTGCAAGAAAATACCAAATAGGGAGCATAGATTATATCCTTGCAAAACCATAGTAGTAGCACAGAAGTTCAAGTACGGAGCTAACTTTCACCCAACTCAGTGACACAAGTACAAGACGTTCTTTGTACTCCACACTTGGGTGGCATCGAAGAGCCTAGTGAATATTTGGACTATCATCAATCTTCAGAGGTAACAAGAGCACCCCCTTCATGTTTTCAGTGAATTAATGTGGGGAGCACTAACAAGGCAGTCTTGCTCCTACAGCCATGTAGACTCAGTGGAAGACCAGCAAAGAGGCAGAAATTCCAATTCTTCTAATGTTAAAACGGAATCCTTTTTTTCCTTAGATGTCAACATAAGTCCAAAGGAGAACTGACTTCCACACCATCTGACAATAACAATAAGGTGCAGTCTTTTTTTTTTCCCTCTGCATGATCACTTTCAGAAGGAATAGCTATCAGAAGATTTAATTAAGACAAACATATCATATAGCAAAAATGTCCAAGTTCACCACAAAAATGGTGCATCATACAAAATATCAGGAAAATTTTGACTGAGAACATCATAGATATGAGATTACATAGATGTGAGATTACAGAAATAATAAAATTACCTTCCATGTATATGAGTGCACATATCATGAAACTAATAGACAAACATAAAAATACTGTAACAAATGATAAAAAAAACAAGTCTCAGCAAAAAAAAAAAAATGTAAGATAAAGAATATCACACTGAAAATTTAAAACCAAAAGAAAATGCAATAAATTTGTGAAAACAAATGGATTGGCTTAACAGGAAAATGACATATACAGAGAAAAGAAACAACAAACTTAAGGAAATAACTAAAATAGAAACTTAGCTAAAGAGCAGTGAAAAGATAGACTAAAAAATAAAAACAGTCTCAGAGACATGGTGAGTTATATATATGACATTTGTGTCATTAGAGTCTTGGGAAAATAGGAGAAAAGTATGGGGATGAAAATGTATCTTAATAAATAATGGCCTAAAAGCTCCCACAATTTGACAACAGGCATAATTCTCTACAGACTCAAAAAGCTGAACCAAATCCTAATAGAATAAGTTCAAAAGAACCATAACAAACCATATCATAGTGAAACTTCTGAAAACAAAATACAAAGAATCTTGAACATGTTGAAAGTGAAATGGGAAAAAATATAGAATGACAGCAAATGCCAATCAAATCTTATATCAAAACTTATGAAATGTCTCATAAGAAACCATAAAAATCAGACAGAACTTTTCAAGTTGAAAGAAAGTACTCTTTCCTAAAATTGTAATTTTAGGTAAAGGAAAACAATTCAGGGTAAAGGAGAAATCTAAAGTTGCTCAAGAAGAAAAATTATATGAGTTTGTTACCAGCAGATCTAACTTTTCTCATTATTTATTATGTATGCACATTATCATTGCTTTACCATCTCTTTATACTGGGCCATACATGGTATTTTTTCACTTTCCATAAACATCTGGCAACTTAAAATATATTCCATTAAAAAAACTCACCTTTCAAAGTATATTTTATTGTTTTCCTTGGCAGAAATAGCACCACACATAATTTTGCTTTCAATAATTTTGTTCCCTCTGAGCTGCATTTAACAAAGCTTCGAAGAAGATCATATGACTTTCTCTGTTTATTAAGAAGTAATGTTATGTTATAATGACCATAGCTTTAAGTATGAAATAAAAATAATCAAAACAGAGAAAAAGTTCTTCAATTCTAAAAGATGGAAGGAAAGTTAAAAATTAAATTTAAACAGTTGCCAGAGAATAACTTGAGACTACTTAAAGTTTTGCTGGTTTCTTATTCAAAAAGTATAACATTACTGCAAAATTGACAAATGATGTTTGTTTTCCGTAGTGTATAATTTTTTCATTGATTAGATAAAATAATAATAACTAGAATTATTCATATACAGAATACATTTTCCCTGAAACATAATCCATCTTTATAACAAATGCTATCATTTTTCCCCAAATACCAACTTTGTTATCCTATGCTTCTTGTTTACATAATGCTTTGAGTTAATAAATTAATTCTGGAAAAATAAAATAGGAGAGAATACATTATAATCATCTTTTTAGAATTTAATTAAAGTCAGAGGAGACTTTAGCAGATGTTTAAAAGTCTTTTTAATTCTAAGAAATGGCTTAGATAGAAATGTTTGTTTGATTCCATTTGAGTGATGTGGTATTGAATCTTACAGAACCATTTCAGTGTATGGCAAAAAGCATCTGACCGAAAATGAAAGACCCAGATAACAAACTCTCCTGTTAAATGTCCAATATTCCCAAAGGAAAACAAACATTAAGGCATTTTCTTCTATATTTTCAGAAAGCAAACATTTTAAATCTCCAATCTTGGAAAAATTGAGCAATGATTTACCCTTTAAACTAAGACTATACAAAACAGACATTTTGAAGTATAACTTCAGTGTGATTTTTATCAGGATACTAGTTTTCATTGTTATTAATGTTTGAATAATTGCATTTTATATAAAGGCCAAAAAGTAAGCAAAGTTATAGAGAAGCCATTTGAAGGAAGGTTTTCTCCTAGATAAGTGAATTGATCCTTTAGTTTGATTAGGTTTCATTCTTTATTTCACAGTTAACTAAGTGGATGAATTCCACAGAAAATAAACTCAGATTTTTCATTATTTAAAACACCATACTTCTCTAGATACCTGGTCTGGACTGGTTTTGATAACATCCAAGAGAAATATTGATCTTTTGTATTCTAGTAGTTAAAATTTAATTGCATAGACTTTTTTTGGGGCGGGGTGGATGAGGTACCAGGGATTGAACTCAACCACTGAGCCACATACCCAGCCCTATTTTGTATTTTATTTACAAAATACAAAATACAGGGTGTCACTGAGTTGCTTAGCACCTTGCTTTTGCTGAGGCTTGCTTTGAACTCACAATCCTCCTCCCTTAGCCTCCCAAGCTTCCTGGATTACAGGTGTGTGCCACTATTCCCAGAAATTGCATAGACTTTTGAGGTGAGAAACTACTTGACATTCAAACTTGTTTTTGGCTGGGATATGGTTTGGATGTGAGGTGTCTCCCTAAAGCTCATATATTCAAACAATGCAAGAAACTTTAGAGGTGAATGATTGGGTTATAACAGCTAACCCAATCAGTGAGTTAAACCATTGATAGGGATTAATTGAGCAGTAACTGTAGGCAGGTAGAGTGGGGCTAGAGGAACTGGGTCCACAGTCACACACCTTTGGGGTTTATATTTTGTCTTGGTGCAGAGAGCTCTCACTTCTTCGTGGTGCCACATTCCCAGCTGTTTTTGGTTGACAAATTCCTCTGGCATGATGTTCTGTCTGCCCTCCATCCCAGAGCAATGGAGTTGGATATCTATGGACTGATACCTCTGAAACCATGAGATCCCTAATAAAGTTTTACTCCTCTAAAATTGTCCTCACTAGGTCTTTTGGTTATAGTGACAAAAAAAAAAAAAACCTACTTAAATACCATCAGATTATTTAATGGTTTTCATTCAAATAAGAAGGAAACAAACAAAAAAGTGATAAGTATTTAAACAAATGAAAGAAAATTATATTTGGATTATTTTAAATTTTTAAATCTGAATTATTTTAAATTATATTGTGAAAATATCAGTAATATTTAAAATTTTAGGTTCCCTTAATATATACTTCATTGATATTCTGTGTCAATAAGTAGTTATATAATTAGAGGAATTGCTTTATAAAATTCAAATAAAACTATCAAGTATCAGAAAGATTCTAAATATAATAGACTAAATGAATTGATCTATGCTAACTTATCTAGAGCCAGCAACAAATCGCATATAGATTTGTAGAAGGTGTTCAAAGAACATCTGTGAAAGTTCAACATATCTAATTGCTTGATAGGATATAGAAACAACCCTATTCCATCTTTGACAATATCTGATCCTTGGTGAATTTGTTTAAAGTTCCATAAAATCTGTACATAATAATCCTAATACCCCTTTCTATTTTAAATAGCATAACAGAAACACATCTTTACGCTAGATATTTCACTACATTGAAAAGAGTGAAATTTTCATTGTGAGAGAGGTAACCTGGTATTCGTAAATATGTCTTATCAACAGTTCTGCTCCTTGTCCGTGCTTTCTGTAAGAGGAAGCTCTGTTTAATGGATGTACTTGACAGTAGCAATCCATTATACATGCTTTAAGAGCAGACATAAGTAAAACAACCTAAACCACATCATTGTTAATAATTGATGTTTATTCATCACTGGCCACTATTGATTATAGGCTTAAATGGAAGTTTCTTGGCATTGATTTTTGAGCCTTTGTCTTATTACATAGACAACTGCAAGCAATGTGAACTTAATGGAAGTGTGTCACAACTCCTAAAAAATTAAGTAGTCATTAAAAAAAAAACTGCAGTGTAAATTCACAGGTTGTCCTTGAAGAGATGTCATGAAAAAATTTCCTCTTAAGTTTTTTTTTCAAGGCAATAGACTGTAGTTACAAATAATACAGTTATAATAGGGAACCATTTTATTATAAGCATTTCAAATATGTGTATTATATATTATAAGTGTAAGCTGAAACTGAATTTTATCAACTCTTTGAAATATGTTTATGTCATTCATTTTTTTTCTCTTGACTCCAAACACTGTTGCATCCTAGGATATATCAAGGGTTTCTCTGGGAGTATTCTAATGGAAAAGTGGGACTAATGTATGGACTCATGATATGAGAAACCACACAAGTAATGAGAGAAAAGAGTTGTCAAGAAGAGAAAACCAGGACTGATAGTACGTCTCTAATATAAAAAACCCTAAGAATAATTTGAAAAATTGTAACTGAATTCTAATTTTGGAGCTATTTTTTTCATTAGCTTTTTACCCTTGGCTTTCACAGAGACTGTTATTCCCCACAAGTAAAAATAGGGCAAGTGAGAATTATCTTTTTTTATGGTATATGATTAATTTTTTCTAACAGGTTAAAGGGTATTATACTTATTTTCTGTTTCTACATCTTGGAGAAGAGACAAGTGAAAGTTTCTCAAATTCTATTGGGCAAACACCACACACACACACACACACACACACACACACACACATCCGTTTAGAAATGTTTGAGAAACCGAAGAACATTATTTAACAAGAAATTAAAATTCATCCTTTCAAAAAAGATAGGGTGAAAAACATATTACTTATAATTTCAGTTATGAGACATTTCTTCTGATTTTTATAACATTTTCCTTCTAACTTGGCTCCTCTTTCTTTGCTTCTTTTTTTTGTTTTTAAATTTTAATTAATTATATATGACATAAAAACACAATATGTAATATGTAATATATAATTCATAATACACAGAGCACACGTTTTTTATATCTATGGTTGTACACAAAGTAGAATCACACCATTCATATCTTCATGCATGTACTTAGGGTAATGATGTCCATCTCATTCCACCATCTTTCCTACTGCCATACCCCATCCCTTCCCCTCCCATCCCTTTACCCTATCTGGAGTTCATCTAATCCTCCCATGTCCCCCAATCACATTATGAATTATCATCTTCAAATCAGAGAAAACATTTGGCAGTTAGTTTTATGCTAACTTCACTCAGCATAATATTCTCCAACTCCATTTATTTAACTGCAAATGTCATGATTTTATTCTCTTTTAATGCTGAATAATATTCCATCGTGTATATATATCACATGTTCTTTATCCATTCATCTACTGAAGGACATCTACATTGATTCCACAGTATACCTAATGTGAATTGTGCTTCTATAAATATTGATGTGGCTGTGTCCCTGTAGTATGCTATTTTAAAGTCCTTTGGGTATAGACCTAGCAGTGGGATAGCTGCATTAAATGTGGTTACATTCCCAATTTTACAAGGAATCTCCATACTCCTTTCTATATTGGCTGCAACATTTTTCAGACCCACCAGCAATGTATGAGTGTGCCTTTTTCCCCACATCCTCTTCAATATATATTATTGTTTGTATTCTTAATAGCTGCCATTTTGACTGAAGTGAGATGATATCTTAGAGTAGTTTTGATTTGTATTTCTCTAATTGCTAGAGATGATGAACATTTTTCACATATTTATTGATCAATTGCATATCATCTTCTAAGAATTGTCTGTTCAGTTCGTTGAACCATTGATTTATTGAGTTATGTGAGTTTTGGTGTTAATAATTTTGAGTTCTTTATATATCCTAGAGATTAGTGCTCTAACTGATGTGTGTGTGATAAAAATGTAGTCTCTCTATTCAACTGATTGTTTCTGTTGCTGAAAAAAGCTTTTTAGTTTGAATCCATAACGTTTACTCATTCTTGATTTTATTTCTTGTGCTATAGGAGTCTTATTAAGAAAGTCAGGGCTTAATCCGACATGATAGTGATTTGGGCCTATTTTTTGTTCTAATAGGCCCAGTGTCTCTGGTTAATTCCCAGGCCCTTGAACCACTTTGAGTTGAATTTTGTGCATGATGAGAGATAGGGGTTTAATTTTTTTTGTTGTTGCATATGGATTTCCAGTTTTCTCAGAATCATTTGATGAAGAGGCTATCTTTTCTTGAATGTATGTTTTTGGTACCTTTGTCTAATATAAGATAACTGTAATTATGTGGATTAGGGGTCTCTGTGTCCTCTATTCTGTAACATTGGTCTACCAGTCTATATTGGTGCCAATACCATGCTGTTTTTTATTACTATTGCTCTGTAGATTAGTATAAGATCGTGTACAGTGATGCCTCCTCCTTCACTCTTCTTGCTATGGATTGTTTTAGCTATTCTGGATCTCTTATTTTTCCAGATGAATTTCATGACTGCTTTTTATATTTCTATGAGGAATGTCATTGGGATTTTGATTGGAATTACATTAAATCTATATAATGCTCTTAGTAGTATGGTCATTTTGACAATATTAATTCTGCCTATGCAAGAACCAGATAGAACTTTTCATCTTCTAAGGTCTTCTTTAATTTCTTTCTTTAGCATTCTATAGTTTTTGTTGTAGAGGACTTTCAATTCTTTCATTAAGTTGACTCACAAATATTTTATTTTTTGTAAGGCTATGGTATATGGGATAGTTTTCCGTCTTTTCCTTTCAGAGAATTTGTCACTGATATTCATAAATGCCTTTGATTTGTGGATGTTGATTTTGTATTCTGCGACTTTGCTGAATTTATGTACTAGTTCTAGAAGTTTTGTGGTGGAACTTTTTAGATCTTCTAGGTGTAGAGTCATATCATGGGGAATTAGTACTAATTTGAGTTCTTCTCTTCCTATGTTTTTCCCTTTAATTTTTTTCATCCGTCTAATTGCTCTGGCCAGTGTTTCAAGAACTATGTAAATAGAAGTGGTGAAAGAGGGCATCCCTGTCTTGTTCCAGTTTTTAGAGGGAATGTTTTCAATTTTTCTCCATTTATGATGAATTTTGCCTGGGGCTTACCATAGATAGCATTTACAATGTTGAGATTTGTTTCTGTTATTCCCAGTTTTTCTGGTGTTTTGAACATGAAGGGATGCTGTATTTTGTCAAATTCTTTTTCTGCATCTATTGAGATGATCATCTGGTTCTTATTTTTAAGACTATTGATGTGATGAATTACATTTATTGATTTCTGTATGTTGAACCAAACTTGCATCCCTGGGATGAACCCCACTTGATTGTGGTGGTGCACTATCTTTTTGATATGTATATATATATTAAATTTGCCAGAACTTTTATTGAGAATGTTTGCATCTATGTGTTGAGGTCCACAGCCCAGTCGGGATCCAAATATTTTTTTTATTATTCATGTGATTTAAATGGTGTAATTTAAATTGGGTAAACAGCTGTTGAGGATTGTTTTAATGTGACAAAAAAGGAGGTTAACAGATCTGTTTGTTTACTTTCACCTTTCTTTTTCATTATATTTAATAATTCTGTTCAGGATAATGTAAATTGTTCAGAAAATTGCTTTCTTTTAGTGCCTGCTGGAATGTTACATAATTTTTTTTTTAGCCATCATTGCCAGAATTCCTATCTTCATCCCAGTGCCGGTGAAGACAAAGATAAAACCAAACTACAGCTTCTGTGATAGCTATCACAACAAACTGTATAAACTGACGCATCAATGAATAATGTAATTCAACAAGTGATGCTCAATCAAAGAGTCGATTTGCTTTGGGAGGAAATGGACATATTAATAGATTCCTTTGCTTTGAACTGCTTGCAGAACTTGCCTGGACTATGTTTCACTTGTATGCATTGTGAACTATCTGTTGGTGCAGCAAATTGTGGTAGTGCTGGAGTACCTTTGCTGATGGTATCATCAGTGGTACAATTTATCCAAAAGGAGCCGTCAATTGGCTTGGTGTCATGGCAATTTGTATCCTCCCTTCTGCTTGTGATGGTCGTTCAGCTAAAATTTGGGGGCCAACAGAGGTGAGGCAAAGAACCTCACCCCCCCCCCCCCACTGGTGCAAAGGCCTATCCACAAGTATGGCTGTATGCTGGACCGGTAGTCAGTGATGGGTAAGATCCAATTGCAATGGTACCAACCTAAGACAGGAGGCTGATGCCATGAGGTCAGCTCATCCATTGACGGTTAAGGACCATATGTATTATTGGACAACCTAAGACAGGCATGGTCCCTAAGCCACATTGGTGTTGTTTAATTAAACAGAAGGGGGGAGATGTTGAGGGCCACAGCCAGTGAGGATGATGCATGGCATTTTGCCAGAAGGGAGTGGTTGAGAGGTGATGCCAGTGAGCCATTGAGATGTTGATGGATATGTTAAGCTCTGTATTCAGTTGTATATAGACCCCTGCTGTCTGCCTCCAGCGCCTGCTACTTTGGAGTTCTCTCACTGGGCTTCCTGGGGAGTTTGTGTTGGTTGGTGAAGTTCCAGTGGAGGGAGTTCCAGTTGGTGTGTGTGTCCCTGGAAGGACCCTGTGGGTGGCATTGGGGGGAGTTTGGAAATAAAGTTTGTTCTTGCTTGAGTGGCTTGTGATTTGTGCCCAGCCAGACTGCGGCATCTATGTTCATTAGAGATATTGGTCTGAATTTTTTTCTTTGATGTGTCTTTGCCTAGTTTTGAAATCAGGGTGATATTGGTCTAATAGAATAAGTTTGGAGTGCTTTCTCTTTTTCTATTTCATGAAATAATTTGAAGAATATTGATATCAGTTCTTCTTTAAAGTTCTTGTAGAACTAAGCAGAGTGTCCATCCTTCCTGGGTTTTTCTTTGTTGGTAGGCTCCTGATGGCATCTTCTATTTAATTGCTTAAAATTATCCTGTTTCAATTGTGTATATCATCCAGATTCAATTTAGGCAAATCATATGACTCTAGAAATTTGTCAATACCTTCAATATTTTCCATTTTATTGGAGTACAAGTTTTCAAAATAATTTCTAATTATCTTCTGTATTTCTGTAGTGTTTGTTGTGGTATTTCCTTTTTTCATAAATGTTTGTAATTTCAGGTTTCTCTTTCTATCTCTTTGTTAGCATGGCTAAGGGATTATCAACTTTATTTATTTATTCAAAGACCTGACTTTGTTTTGTCAATTTTTTGTTTCTTTTGTTTCAATTTCATTAATTTCAGCTCTGATTTTAATTATTTCCTGTCTCCTACTGCTTTTGTTGTTGATTTTTTTCTTATTCTAGGGCTTTGAGATGTAATTTTAGGTCATTTGTTTATTGATGTTTTCTTCTTTTTAGGAATGAACACCATGCAGTAACTTTCTTCTTAGTGTTGTCTACATAGTGTCCCAGAGATTTTGATACATTTTATCTGTGTTCTTATTCACCTCTAAGAATTTTTTAATCTCTTCCTTGATGTCTTTTGCAACCCATTTTTTATTCAGCAGCATATTATTTAGGCTTCAGATGTCGGAGTAGCTTTTTTTAAAATTATTGATTTCTAACTTTATTCCCTTATGATCTGATAGAATGCAGAACAGTATCTCTTTTTTAAAAAAAATTTCTAAGAGTTGCTTTGTGGCATAATATATAACCTATTTTATAGAAAGATCCACGTGCTGTTGAGAAGAAAGTATATTCACTCATTGAAGCATAAAATATTCTATATACATCAGTTAAGTCTAAGTTATTGTGTTACTGAGTTCTACAGTTCCTTTGTTCATCTTTATTTATTTTTTATTTTTTTTGGAAGATCTATCCAGTGGTGAAAGAGATGTGTCAACGTCACCTATAATTATTGTGTTATGGTCTATCTGACTCCTGAACTTGATAAGAGTTTGATGATCATAGACACTCCATTGCTTGAGGCATATGTATTTATAATTATTATGTCTTGTTGATGAATGGTTTCCTTAAGCAGTATAAAATATCCTTCTTTATCCCTTTTTTATTGACTTGGACTTGAAGTCTACTTTATTTGATATGAGTATGGAAACCCCTGAGTGCTTCTGTATTCCATGTGAGAGGTATAATTTTCCTCAACCTTTCACCTTAAGTCTGTGGATGTCTTTTCCTATGAGATGAGTCTCTTGGAGGCAGCATATCATTGGGTCTTTTTTTTAAAAAAAAATCAAATCTGCCAGTATATATCTTTTGATTGGTGAATTTAGGCCATTAACATTCAGGGTTATTTTTGAGAGATGATTTGTATTCCCACCCATTTTTGTTATATAACTTGACTTGATTTCTCCTTTGATCAGTTTTTCCTCTAACGTATTACCTCCCTCTTCTGATTTTCATTGTTGTTTTTCATTTTCTCCTTGAGGAATATTTTGCCAAGGATATTCTGTAGTGCAGGTTTTCTAGTTGTAAATTCTTCAAACTTTTGTTTATCATGGACAATTTTTATTTCATTATCAAATCTAAAGCTTATTGCTGGATATAAAGTTTTTGGTTGACATCCATTTTCTTTCAGAGCTTCGTATATTTTGTTCCATGATCTCCTGGCTTTGAGAATCTGGGTTGAAAAATCTCCTGAGATACAAATTGGTCTCCCGCTATAGGTGATCTGATTCCTCTCTCAGTGGCCTTTAAGATTCCATCCTTATTCTGTGTGCTAGGCATTTTCATTATAATGTGCCTTGGTGTAGCTCTGTTGTAATTTTGTACGTTTGGTGTTCTTTTAGCTTCTTGTATTTGATTTTCCAATTTTTTCTTGATGTTTGGGAAATTTTCTGCTATTATCTCATTGAAGAGATTGTGCATTACTTTGGTTTAAAACTCTGTGCCTTCCTCTATTCCAATAACTCTTATATTTGGACTTTTGATGCTATCCCTGGATGTTCTGATCATGGTTTCTTACCATCTTCACTGTGTGGTCAACTTTGTTTTCCAGATTATATACTTTGTTTTCATCCTCTGACATTCTGTCTTCCAAGTGAGCTAGTCTGTTGGTGATGCTTTCTGTTGAGTTGTTTTTTTTTTTTTTAATTTGGTTTATTGTTTACTTCATTTCAAGGATTTCTCATTTGTTTTTTCTTTTTTTTTTTCCCAGAATCTCTATCTCTTTCTTGAAGTAATTTTTTGGTACCTGTATTTGCTCCCTTATCTCTTTGTTGGTGTGATCAATGGTTGCCTATATATGCTCTCTTATCTCTTTGTTGGAGTGATCAATTTTTGCCTATATTTTCTCATTTAGGTCATTCTTTAATTCACAGATCATTTTAATTATAAACATTCTGAACTCCTTCTCTGACATTTCATCAACTGCACTGTCTTTGGGTTCTGATATTGTAGTATTTGGTAACGTTATTGTAGTATTGGGCCTTTTCTTCCTTGTTTTTTCATATTGTATATGTGACTTCTTTTCTTGAAGTGTGTATCTGAGGTATTACAGTTTCTACCCTATAATATTGTATTACCTGGGAAGATTATCTACCTCACCTTTGTGTCAGGCTTTGAGAATATTCCGGTGTCCCACTATTGATGCTACTGCAACTGAAGTTGGTTGTGGCAGTAGCAGAGGTAACTTGAGATAGCAGTGGAGGTATCCCAAGATGGATGCAACATCTTTCAGAGATGGGTCTTAAAGCATTAGCCTTACACTGGTTTTGGCATGCGTGTTCCAAGATACAGCTGCTTCTAGCCCCTCTCTGTTTTCTCTAGGTAGAGGCTACTGCATGGGGAAGGTTTTGGGATAGCTGCAGTGTCTCAAGATAAAAATGGATTAGTCCTGGGCTCCCAGGTGGAGGGGGCAGATCCAGGCCTACCCTGGGCCTGAACTTCTGCATAGGTCAGCAAGGTGGTCCTCAAGAATTATCTTAACTCTCTAGCAGGATATTATAAATAATAAATAACAATACACGTGTGGAATCAAAAAGAATATAAAAATTCAAAAACAGTGGAGTCTAGACCTAACTATGAGAATATGTTGCGACACCTCAAATGAGAAAGTTGTTTAAAAGCACGTATAAAAATGGTCTTAATATCAAGTGAGTACAGGTATCAGTAGTTTTGAATGCTAAGCTGTTGAGATAAGTTTTTGGAAGAATATAAGATAAATATATAAATTAAATTGTTTCACTATCAATTATATGCTGTGTAGAGCAGTGACTTGAGCCATGGCTTCCGATTCTGCTTGGAAATTGACTGTGGGAAGGTGTAGATTGAGATTGCCCAGTTGTTATGGTAATGCCCAGCCAGAAAAAGCTACATGCAAAGGCACACAGGCATATCAGTTGGAACCTTGAGCTTAGGCTCCAACTCCTGGGGATAAAGAATTCTGGGCACAACAAGATCATCTCAATGTCTAGAAAGTTTTGCTACATCCTTAAGACTGCCTGTTTGCTAAAACTTTCCCACAAATAACCTTTTGATTAAACTTATGTAATAAATATGCTGAGCTATCTCTGGTGCCAGTCAAGCCTCTTCAGGGTTTGGCTGCGCACCTGGCTCCAGCCTTTTCTCTATGTGGGTCTTTTTGTCTTATTGTTATCCGCCATCATCCCTCCAGTTTTAATTACAGATGTGCTGGTTCAACAATAGGCTATTGTGAACATAAGCAAAAGACTAATAAAATATGTGTATTTTCCTGATATTCATCCTTCATGTTTTCTAAAGGCATAAAATATGTGTGATTTTTGAAAGTAATAATATAATGCCATAATCTATGTTTTTAATACTAACAAGTATATGCATCTCCCAACATATGCATATGTAAGATTCCCATTTCTATGTAACAAATTATCTTTTAATTAAAATGGCATGTATCTATAATACTACTTTTGTGAGACTGTACTATGGTATAAATAAATATAAATTATAAAGATCTTTATTCACATACTAGCTCTGCTGCTTACTGATAATTTAATATTAGAAATCATCTATTGCCATTGAAATCTAATTCATTTGTTAATAATTTAAATACATAATAGCAATGAAAATATTTTGTATAGTGCCTGGCAGATAGAAATTGCTCAATAGAAATTAGTATTTCTAATAAGCCAACTATTAAGACATTTTATGTAGTTCTGATCTAATAGTCATTTTAAAATAAATATGCTTAGTATTATAGTTTAAATTCCAAGAACTTTTTTCAATCATTTGTAATAACCATTTTAAAATGTTTTTCAAATTCAACAAAAAAATACAACTTTTGCTTAAACTACAAATGCATTTTATTGAATCATTGGTTAAGTCTCCAGATATAGGGTAGGTTTTTGCTCTGTCTTGGTCAGGGATCCAGTTTCATTTATATATGATTTTCTTAGTTCTGTTCCTCCGTAATTTTAGTTTAAGATTATGTCCTTCCATATAGAAAAAGTGACTGCTATTTATGTGTCTCATGTCTGAATTTCATATCATCCAGAAAGACATTTTGTGTACTATCAAAATGTTGAGCTTCACTTGATGAACCCTGAATAACAGATAAATTATATCTGATCAAGCAAGACTTGAACTGTCTGAACCAATCTGTGATAATGGAGATGGCACTGCTCCATATTGGTTTAACATCCAGTATTTGAGCTGTTTGCGAGATCAAGGTTACACAAACTTTATGCCTACTGCCAAATGGAATGTATACTGGAATAGCAATCATAATGTTCAAATGAAACTGTTGAATATGTGGGAAAATTCTTCCCAGTTAGTTATTTGATATATCAGAGTACTGGAGGAGAACTTTCAGATTCTCTGCACAACTTTCATCTTAAAACTTAGGAACTTTTTCAACTTGACTCATTTTAGGTTTATATATATGTAAATATATCTATTGATTGAAGTTTATTCTGGATTTCATACTTGTGAAAATAGTTCCAATAATAATAATCCTTATCTACTGCGTTAATAAGCATAAAATTTCTCTTAGACATTCATCTATCTATCAAACATGATTTACATTTGGAATAAATATCATAATAACAATTATTGCCTGTTATTATCATTCAAATATATTTTTGTACTGTGAAAGAGAGCTATTATGTTACTGTGCACCATTTCAGTTTAAACATTTTCATAATATTTGTGGGGATCTAATTCCGTGTTGAAATTCTTTTTTCATGTAGATTTTTATTAGTTTAAGCATATACTCATTCAATTTTCAAACAAATTATGATGTGCTTATATAAACTGTAATTATCAGTTAAAATTACAAAAACAAGTCAATACTTATGTCATCTAAATGTTCACAGAACTTAAATTGCATTAAACATTTTATTATATTCAAAACTGGAAATATTAGCAACACTATTGTAATGAGTTATTCAGTACCAGGAAAAGACTATATCTTATTAAATATCTATTACTACCCACTTAAGACAAAAATTTCAGTCCATATTGTTCAAATGATAATTTGTAACAATGATTTTCACAGACATTTAACATCAGGGAACTCAATTAATGGTTATTGTTAATACACAACAATTTACTCACAACTAGCCTTACTATTATCTGATAGTCTGTCTTTTCTTTATGAATAAATATTATTAACTTCAAAATTAGTGAGAATTAAAGAACACAATAGCTATCCCCCATTACATAACAAATTATGCCAAAACTTAGTGGGCTGAAAACACTATAATTTATTATCTTACAGTTTACCTATGTTAGAAATCCAGATATGACTAGTTGGGTGCCAGTACCACAAGTTCTATTGAACCTGTTACCACCTTCAGGAGAGGAGTCTCAATGCTTGTAGGTCAGAAAATTGCATAATGATATCTTCCATCAGGAGCAGTCATTCCAAGATGTCAACTTATTCCATGGGTTGGGATCACCAAGAAGGGTTGAATTCACTCAGGCATTGCAGAGGGCATTTAACTCACACAGAGAAAAGACAAAAGAGCAAGATCAGCTTCAATAGTGGGGCATCTGTCCTCCATGGCTAGACATCTCTTCCCAAAGTAGAAGCTTGGCAACTGAGTGCATACAACCCACTTGAGATGCTGATGAAAAACATCAATGCCTCCTCTAAGAGATCAGAGATACAGAAATCTGGGGGAGGGCCTAAAGGAAATATATCCATGCATAAGCAAGGCACAGGAGGACACACTGAATCCAGAACAGAGAAAGATATTCCCATATGAGTAACAAATCCCTCAAGTGCTGTGAAAGCTTTTAAACTCTTGGGGTCCAGGTTTGAGGACCTCTAAAGACTTGATGGTGAGTCAGCCACTTCTCATTCCCATGGTTCCTGGCCAGTCTCAGTTGGTCTCCACATTAGCCTTTCCAGAGGGCCCATTCGCAGTCTGGCACCTGTCTTCTGCAGAGTGAATGAGAGAGCAAGAGTGAGAAAGAATGCCCAAGTCTTACTCATGAATCTCTTTGAGATGCATGCTTCATGAATTAGGCTTCTGTTAAGAGGCCTTATGGAAACACACTAAATATTTCCAAATGTCTTGTGGTGTGATTGAGAGGATCTGTTTGGCACATTGTAAGAACCCTTTGTGTAACTGAGTATTTCTTCAGTGTACAACATTAGCAGAGATAGAGCAACATCCAAGGTGGAATCCACAGTCTTATAATAGTCTAATTTTGGAAGTGAAACCCCCTCACTTCTACTGCATTCTAGTTGTTAAAAGTGAGTCTATATATTGACCCAAACTCAAAGGATGAGTGGGAGGTACACAGGGGTGTGAATGCAAGTAGACTAGGATCATCATGGGTCATCGCAGGGCTCCCTGAATTAAATACCATAGACATATTTTAGTAAAAACTAAGAACAATGACAAAGATAAAGTGTAAACTCTTTTAAGTATGCTGATTACCTGTGTTGAACAGAATTGATGATGAATTATAATTTTAAATAAATTAAAATATGAAGTAGTAAAGTAAGTATATTATATGGGAACTTTATAATTATTTAGTTACTTATCCTGCCTGAGAATATATATACAATTGAACTGAAAATGTTAATATTCTTTGGGTGTACAGTTTCTCTTAGAAGTATTATACAAGTTTTTTAGCACAAATATTTTAAGAACAATTTTTGGTTGGCACCTTAACAATGATTACATAATTTATTTTCCAAATTGGGCAATTTGAAAGTGAAATAATTAATATTTAATGATAATGATAGATTATAATTAATGATAGATTGTGATTTATCAGTGCATAATAAAATAATCATGATAATATTATAAGACTAAACTAGGACTAGGACTGTCCCAGGAAAATCAGTACATATGGTCATTTTACATATACATGTTTATTTAAATATATTATCTCTTTCCCATATTGCTCTGGATACAATAAAAATTAGATATTTAAATTCCCAAAGTATGTTTTCTAAGTATTATAAACTTACATTGTAGAAAAATAAAAGAAAGCTAAAATTATATTAAAGATAAGGAAGTTCACAATTAGAGTATACCTAATCAAATGCTAACATAACTCTGAAGACAAATCTTATTTTACTTAAAAAAATAATGATTTAATTGGTTATGGCATTTTTCAAAGGGGGAGAATGTTTCAGACTTTTATTTTCATAGAACATAGGATGCTTTTAAACACTAAAAGATTTGCTCTTTCTTCCACTGAAGGAAAGACTAGGCTTTGACTTTCAACTGCTTGCTGATATAGGGTATTGTGTAGATCTTTAGAAACAAAATACAATTCCACAGATTATGGATTTACTTAGAAATAAAATGGGTTCAAACTTGGAAATAATTATTGAATTTCATTATTGCAAAGAGCCAAATGAGATATGCAGCTTCAACCATCTCCCTGTCCCTACAGTTTCTCTTATAGGTCATAATATTCATAGTTCTTAATTTTCACTTCAATTAAAGAGATAAGGCATTAGCACTCATTATATGGATTGTAGTTGACACATGAATTACTAAAATACTTAACAATCTTGCCTCAGAATATATGTACATTTGAATTAGAAATGCTGTTACGCTTTAAGTGAGGCAACTTACAGAAATTTCAACCTTCTGATTTCTCTTTTGTATGTAAGTGTATTAGTTCAAGTTCTTATGAAAAAAAACAGTAAAATCTAAGTCTCACTTTTGTAAAAAATATATTAATAGAGGTTTATAGATTCCCTATTTTCCCCAGCAGGAAAATATATACAATCAAATATCAAATAGAACTAGTCTGGACTGAAATTTTTCTGCTGTTCTTCACCTCTTTTATTTGCTTATATCAGTGTATGTACTGAATACTTTCTTCATGAATACAGGATTATGCACACAGGTACACACACACACACACACAGCAGGACACAGCATGCTTGCTGAGAGTTCTTAATTTTCACTTCTGCATTAGCTAATCATTGCCATGCAATAAATCATCCCAAAACTTAATAACATAAAGCAGTAATGATTTATCTCAGGGATATAAACTTTTTTCTGAAAAGGACAATATAGACAGAGTTTGTTTTTTTCATCCATAAAAGTCTTTGTTACAGCTATTCAACACTACCTTTTTGTTGTTAAAGCAGCCCTAGACAATATATAAACAAAATAGTATGCTGAAACACAATAAGACTTTATTTACAAAATCAGGCAGCAAACAGGATCGTCATAGTCTGCTACACCTGGTTCACTGATTTAGTAACTGTGATTTATTTTTTACTCACTTTAGCAGTTCTCCAGCTTTTCTGGCCTCATCAGGTCACCCTCATGCATTTTAGTGCACAACAGGTTAGCTAGGGAATGTTTGACCTCTTCTTATGGTGGTTGGGTTGTTTATCTGTTGACTGGGGTGTCTTGAGAGTTTGCTGAAAGCTCTCATTATCCAGAAGGCTATTCAGGGTTGCTGTCATGGTGGTGGGGGTCTAAAACAGGGAGTAGAAGTGTGAAAGACCCCCTCAGTTCTAGGATTACAACACTATTTACTCTTCCTCATTGTATTTACTAAAGAAAATCAGATCATCCCAAATTCAAGGAAGTAATTTTTTTTCCTTTACTTGTTGGAAAGGCACACAGGAAAAGACAATGTTTTATGGTCATTTTTGTTATCATTGTATTGTGTCCCCTATGATTATTATCACCTTCAGGGTAGAGATGAATCTTTTCTCATTGATCTTGTTTGAAACTATCTTGGGAGATCTATGATGAACAGAAATTAGATGATATGCATATTTTTAAATGAATCACCTAAATTCAGTAGATGATGTTGAGTATATATTATGCACATCTAATCATAAATTATAATAGTTCTTCTTTACTTTGCCAATATTAGCAGCCAAAAATAATTAGCAGTTAAAATATCACAACCAAACATTCAGTCTTTGTGTTATTGAAATTCTCATTCATTTAATACTTATTCCCTTCTTTAACTATCTTTGCAATTTTAATATATTTTATTTCTGAAATTGAATTCTTATTTCTTATCTTTGTTAATTTTCTGCTAATTCTACCTCTACACTCAAATCGTTGATTCTTATATTTTTCCAAGTGTATTAGTCAATCTAATCTTTTTTTTAAAAAATACTGTAAGTATGTATTCAATTGAGAGGTACTCATCTGATCTTTTAATTTCTACTGCTCTCTGTGTATTAATAGCAGCAAGTCTTTATTTGCAATCCATCTCTGAATTTAAATTGGTAAGTACCCAGTAAATTTGTGTTGAATGCAAGAATAAATGAACAATTAAGATAGTGTGTATTAAAGAGCTTTGTGAATCCCAAGGCTCAAAATAACATGTAATCAAGCATACTTATACAACTGCACATTGAAGTTCTTCATCAGAAAGTAAAGAATACTGTCCTCCTCCTCCTCCTTTTCCTCTGCCTTCTTCTCTTCTCCTTCTCCTTCTTTCCAACCTATTAAATACAAATGACTCAGTAACTTCTTTTTTTTTGATACCATGGATTGAACCAGTAGCACTCAATCACTAAGCCACATTTGTAGTCTTTTAATGTCTTATTTTAAGAAATGGTCTGAGCTGCTTAGAGTCCCCCTAATTTCCTGAGACTAGCCTTGGATTTGTAATCCTTCTGGCTCAGCCTCCAGAGACCCTAGGATTACAGGCATGTGCCACTGTGCCCAGCTTACTTTTATTCTTTTATAATCGGAATTATTCATGTTTATGATCAAAGGAATTAAATATTTTTATTAATGGAATTACTTTCCTTTTCATTCGTGCGTTATCTAAATATTGATATTAGATTTGCTTTTATTTCATTTTGACAGAAATAAAATAGTTTTGACTAATAGTTTTGCTAGTTGGAGGCTATAAGACACCCATTTCAATCTTATGCTAATTCATTTGAAAGAATTTATGCTTTTAGAATTTTCAATATACTACAGGTTTAGAATATATTCTTAGAAACTAAGACAGCCTTGTTTTATGCCCCTGCTTTGAAAGTGAGGTAGCAGGAGGACATTTACCTTTGCATGTTCTCAGAGTCTCACTATCATCCTGCTTCTCAAACTTCAGAGATATCTGCCTGAGATTTTGTTTGCTATTTGCTTTTAATTTAGTGACGTTAGCAAATTCAGCCAAGTTCAAAAATCATCACCAGTTACTCTAAGAACAGGGAGATTTAAAAGCATTGACTCTATTTGCCAAAGGTACAAGCATCAAAATGCTCTCAGTGAAGAGTATCACTTGTTACATTTCAATATTATTTACACATGGGTCGTTACTATTTCACATTTGGAACTTAGACTAATTTTAAATGAGCCATTGTGCCATTTTTATATATTGTCAATAACTCTCTGGGTAAGCCAAAAAACACCTGAAAATAATTTTTAATATCTCATCATTGGAAATATGCCACATTAGAAACCATTGTCAAGCAAGATTACCAAATAAAAGTGTTTAATCATTATAATAAGGAGAAAATGTAGGGGCTAATAACATGTGATTCTCCATTTGAAGCATATGAAAAATGCTCCTATATACTCAGATATATTGTGGAAAAGGTTAGACTATTAAAAATGAACATCTTGTAGTAGAAAACAAAAATTAAAGGTCAGTGAACATGACACTATAAATCAATTTTTCATTAGAGGCAAACATTTTTATTAATATTTGGTTTTTAGAAAGAATTATACAGATTTTTCTACTTACCTTATGAAATGATAATCAGAATAAATGACAAAAATAGCTAATACTTCACAGTAAAGCTATGTGAAAGAGTTTTAGTTTAAATTGGGGGGAATTGGTGACTGATCACAGTCAATAGTTTAAAAGAAAATCAGCCTACGTTATTTGCTATTCCCTTAATCATTTAAAATAGGCATAAATCAAAAGAAGATTTCACACCAGGCTATAAATAGGCTGAGTATAAACAATTTTCTTTTCTTTTTGGGGGCCAAAGAATTATTCAGCAAAAATAATCTACTCTATTTTAAAATATTATGGATTTGAATTTCACTTAGAAGTCACAGAATATAGCTAGGAGTTTGATTTCATGATTCTACTGAAAAGGAAACCTGTTTGGCATCAAGCCATGAACTATTTGTTCCAAAAGTATACAGTGTGATTCAGTGGTAAATTCTTGCAAAATGGAAGGGATTTTCAATTAGAATTAATGTCATCCTATTCTTACTTCATTTCAAGCACTTTCTGTGGTTGACATATTGAATGCATCAGCTTACTTAATCCGTATGTCAAGTCGACAAGTATTTATGCTATTTTACATAGGTGGAAACGTACTTACAGAAATGAAGTAGCTTTGTTGTTAAATAGCTAGAAATGTAAACTCACATATCCTGACAATATTGTCTTGAGAGACTTTTGCTGTACAGTTCCTTCCTTTCCAGGAAATGGTATCTGCCATTGAGAGCAAATGGCTTCTAGACAGATGTAGTTCTGATACTAGATCTAAAAATAGGGAAAGAAGTCAAGCCTGTTCAGAGCACTCCTTTTTTATTGTTCCCAGATATAAAGACTCTTTTTCCTTTTGTGCATTTAAAAAATAATTTATTTTTTAATTGACACATAGTAATTATAGATAATTTTGGGATACAATGTGACATTTCAATACATGTATACAATGTGTAATGATTAGATCAAGGTAATTGGCATAAGAGCTCTTTTTAACATCTGACTGAGGAGTATGCATCAGAATATATAAATGTACCAAAAGGATTTAGATGAAAGAAACTGCAGAGCTGTACATGTAACTCTGTATTTGACGTTGACAGTTCCACCCAGTCATCAAACAGCCATTTCAAATTTAACCTGTTCAAAATAAATATCTCTGTTTACATGTAGTCTATAGCCATGTTTTTCCCCACATCTACTTTCTCTTAATAAGTGCTTACATAATTCATGTAGGCTCAAATAATACAAAAAGGGGTGAAAAAAGTCAACTCTGTCTGGGATGCTCCTTCCCAGCAAGACTGAATGAGAGGAAAAGGAGCTTCAATCTAAGAACAAGCTATCTCCACACTTCTTCTGCTCTTTCTGCCTAAAATTAAGACGAAAATTAATCTCCCCAGTGCAGAATACTCTCATACTCTTTCCCAGAAAAACAACCCACAATCCTGTCTAGTTATTTTATTCAGCTCAAAATGCCAAGAAGTATTGATTACATAACTTCTCCCCAGGTTTAAATGCAGTTATATGTGAGCTGGTACCCTATAATTAAAATGTAGATTTATGGGTCTCCACCATTTCCAACTACAAACACACTTACAAGAGTGCTCACTAGTGAAAGGAGAGACATAACTGTAACACTTGAATTAGGAAGAAAGAGGATAAAACACTGTTATCAATGGTTCCTAACAACATCAAACTTCTAGGCTAGGTTATCTGGATTTTGTGGTCCTAGGTCAAGTTCTCTGTGTATCCCTTGATCCTGTTTTTTAGGAAGACTTCCTTTCTCTTTGGACCTTTGTGTTCCAGGCTCACAAGTCTGATATGTTTTCCTTGCCCGTAATCCTATATGGGCATATTTGAGGTGGATATTTAGGATGATTACTCTGGTTGAGATATATTGTAGCTGTCAGTTTGTGGACATAAGGGCTATTTTAAGATTCAAATATCCAAAAGCTTATTTTATTCAATAATTTATTTGCCAATACCACTCCCTCAAAAATGCAATAATCTTGTGAGTATTTCTAGTCTGCTCTATCAGTGAATACACACACACAAAAAAAATCTAATCCAAGGCAGAGAATACTCTTCAAACTGTTTCATTTCTATATTTCTTAACTCCTCCATCTTTTTTTTTCCAGAACATAATGGATGGCTTGAGGCTGCTGGAAAGAACAGGCTTGGGTGAAGAAGGCCATGTTCTTAATCTGATCTTTACCACAGGTATAGGATTCAGTGACCCAAGTCACCCAATAACTTTTTCAATCAAATATCTTAGTTTTTGAGGTCTAAAAGCAGTTGACTTCAAATATTTGAGGATCCAAAGTTCTGAGTTTTATTAACTTTTGTTATTTGCAAGTAAATTCGCTCAGTTTTGTCTGAGCTCATCTGTTTCCTTTGATACCTTGATGGTTCAGCCAATTATAGCAAATGCAGGCTTCAATTTGCTGTTCAACACATCTTCCATAATTAATTTCAGATAGAAACATCTGATGACTTTTGAATTTCTTACTCTTTTACCAATGAAGAGATACTGTCTCCAAATTTTTAATTCTCCTATCAGTACTTTCTTAACCTAATGATGAACTCTTAAGACAATATCTCATTTTTTAGAGTTTTAAATTATTACTTTTGTTATAGCAGTGTCAATATTAGTAACTCTCTCTCTCTCTCTCTCTCTATATATATATATATATATATATAAACCCAGTTGTGATGATGACATAAACACCTCTGAAGAAAGGATTATAATCTGTGCGCATGTGTGTATCTGTGTATGTGAGGACAATGGGATGGTTGCTTCTTTTATTTTTCATTTTTTTAAGTTATATTGACTTTATAATGAGTTACTAACATAAAACCAGCAAATGATATCCATGTACAATTCGGAAGCACAATTGTTTTCTACTCTGACAGGGGCTTCTTTGGTGCTCAAATTTGACTATAAATATGAGAATTGTAACAGAGGAAAATCAATGCCATCTGCTGAGTACTTAGCAAGCACTAAGTATCCTGGACTTCATAAACATAAAAGAGTACAAATGAATGGCATAAGGAGGCACATTTGTTGTGTAAAGCATTGTGCCGGGCAGTTTTTCCACTTTACTTAAGTTTGTCTTTGTCACCTCATGTGAAATTAATTCTCTTATCCCAATTTTATAAGAGAGGAAACTACAGGCTGACATACTTGTTGATGTAAGCTAGCTAGTACAGGCTGACTAAGATTTTGAATGTACTTCTACTAAGAAAAACAATGCCCTGCCCTTGATTATCTCAAACTGTGTTTAAGGAGTAGGACATAAGTTGTGAAAAATTATTTTTGATTAAGCATATCCAAGTAACAGGTAAAGTTCTATGAGAGTACAGATAAAGAAGAGATAATTTATCTTAATAAATTGACCAAAGACTGCAGGGAAATGCATAGACCTCATTTGAGCTGGGTCTTCAAAGGCAGAATGAGTAAGATTTGTCAAGCAGAATGTTGAAGGAAGTAAGATCTTTAGGCAGAATCAAGAGCACTGAAGAAGACACAGAACTTGGTATGGCTAGACAGGTGTTTTGACAAAAACTTTATAACAATAGTCTTCCTCCACCCAAATGACACAGCTTCTCTTTTATTGCTTTTTACTTGAAATATCCATTATATTTCACCTTTCATTTGCATTACATTAGTCTAATATCTTTACCTTTCATAATAAAGTGCTTTTATTTTGAAAAAAAATTTCAAGGCAGTCAAAATATATACTAAGCTCTACTGTAAAAATCTCAACAATTGTGACATGTGAGCCAATTCATATTTGATCAAATAAACATGGCCAAAGACAGAAAACTACTTAGAATAACCTAGAAAAAATAAAATTAATTTCTATCTCATGTCAAGTAGAATAAAAAGAGCAAGAGCAAATTACTTTTATTGTTTCTCTTTTTCTCTTTCACAGTAATTAAAACAAAAGAGATGAAATATTTATTATAGATTATATCTATTTAAATTCTATTAAAATATTCTTATCACAAACATTCAAACATTTTACTTTTCCATGGATTTCCCATTAATAAGATTACATTGCAAATATTTCCAGCTTCAATTTTTAGTTTCCTTCAATACAATTTGAAATTAGTATTGCATTATTAGGAATCAAAGCAAATCCAGGCATTAAAACACTGAAATATTTATTGGTATGTTCTATATTTCTCTTTCTCAAATACTTGTAAAGTTCATATTTAATTCTTTACCTTGAAGGCATACAAATGCACTCCACATTTTTAGCATCACTGGAGTCTACTGATATATGTTTTGTTTCCCTGCTGCAAACTCCATCCATATGCCTACCACCTTCCAGATTGCTGCCATAAGAAGATATTTTTTGTACTTTAACATGTTTTTAAGACAAATTGATATTATACTTATTACATGAAGCCTCTTCCAAAAATATTTAATGAAGTAGAGAGTTTGTTTCTCTAGTTTTATATTTTAATTTATACAAAATAAATATGCACCAATTAACAAAGTCATTTACTAATATCCTACTTTCCATACTCTCATACAAAACAATAATAAATGCCTTAACATGAGTTAAAAAAAGAAAGTAAAAATTGAGAATCACATGGAAGATAATGTGCAAACTCTCCCCACAAAGGACAAAATATATTTGCTGCATATTTTTGTTGGTACAATAAATTTGCTGCCTTTGTAGAGATTTTCTTTGAATGCTTGACATTGTACCATTCAGAATAACATTTGGTAAATTTTATCACCTAGAATTATATTTCTGATTTCAGTTTTATTATATAAGTTCTTTAGTTAACCTCAACTCACTAATCTTTACTACACTATGGTTAATTTAATAGGTTTAACACTATAATAAATTCTGAGAGTTTAAAAAAATTGCTCTTCTAATGCCCAAGCTTTGAGATACAGAAAGATATGAAGAATTATATCTGTAAGATAGTATATATATGTAATATAGTATATATAATCTCAGCTCAAGCTTAGAGATACAGATAGGAATGGTTATGCATAATATACTGTATATGATCTCATGTAGGCAGCATGATAATTATTTATATATGTATTGAATTATATAATTGTTTTATAAATATGTGTCTACATACTTATATATTAAATATAACCACATATGTCTATGTTTTTCTATCTGTTTATTTGTATGAAACTATATTTATATATGGTATATTATCTGCATTTAACATCTACTATAAAGTATCGCCAAGCATTTCTGTCATTGTGATTATTTATGTCCCATTATTGATATTACTGAGGAAATGTAACATAGACATTGAACAGAATTCACAACTCTCTGCTTAGAAGAAAATAATCCATACATTTTATATGAAAATGAGCATATCTGGAGTATTTAATACTGTGTAGCAAAAAAACATGAATTTAAATAGATAACATTTACTCCTCTACTCTACCACACAAGATAGTCAAGTAAAAGAGAAAGGTTATAAAACACAGAGAAGCACAAAAAGTGGAGCTATAATCTTCACTATTTTTTAAAAAATTTATTTCAAACATTTGCATATATTAAATTTAGATTTTTTTATTGGTTGTTCAAAACATTACAAAGCTCTTGAAATATCATCTTTCATACATTTCATTCAAGTAGGTTATGAACTCCCATTTTTACCCCAAATACAGATTCCAGAATCACATCAGTTACACATCCACGTTTTTACATAATGCCATATTAGTGACTGTTGTATTCTGCTACAAAGGGGGAAAAAAAAAACAAAGGAGATAATTGAATTACAGCAGATGGGGTAGAGAGAGAAGATGGGAAGGGAGGGGAGGGGGATAGTCAGGGATAAATTTAGATTTTTTGATTAAAAGAAATGCAATGTAGAGACTAAATTTGCATGTGAGATAGTGGAAGGTGAAACAAGTAGTATTTCATAAGTATAAGGCAGGTTTTCTCATTCTCCCGCCTGTCTCTAGATGATAATACCTGTGAAGTATATCACAAAGATAATAATATGAATAACCCAAGTATTCCATTTGAATTTCCTATCTGCTCAAGTAATAGTGCATAGTACTTTATGTTACAAATCATAACACACATGTTTTATTCTACAAAAAAAATTCCTTAGTAATCTCATTAAGACTATATTACAACAGAAGTATCCAGCATTCACATTGTAATGGAAATTCATATAGAATTTAGAAATCTCTGAACTCTTTCAGATTTTTGTTCTCTATTGATACTTTTTTCTTACAATAATTTTTCCTTTGCACTAGAGTTGAAATTTCAAACTAGCAAAAAAGTCATGGAAAAATATTTAAATAATTTGTTCAAATGATTATCTTTAATATTATACTATTGGTTTTTGTGAAATTATGAATTTTGTTCATCAGAAAGCCACGTTTTCAAATTAAAATACATCTCATTCCCCATTTCCTGGCATTGAGTGACACCTCCGTGCTAGAGCAGGGATATAATTGGAGAACACAGCAACAGAAAATCACAAATGATTTTCTTTTCAGCTGTCAGCATTTTTTCACTTTTCACAGGAGGATGGGTTTGCTAATTGGATTAAGTCTGTGTCTAACTGTAATCTCTATGTGCATCAGTTAAAGGAAGAGCTGCCATGTCACACCTGGGTTACATGCTACAGAGTGAAGCATACAGTTAATAAGAATCATTTAAAGCCCAGTCCATGTGTCTAATTAACTATACCTTACTTCCTTGATTAAAAATCTGCTTATCATGGATAATTGTTCAATCTTGGGGATACTGGAGTAACTACCTGTGGTATCTGAACTAGTTGTAGATTAATAGTGTCATGGAGTGCTTTACTTAGAAGACAAAAATACTGCTGATAACTTTATAGGACTTAAAAGGAATACAAATACTGACTGGAGAGGTGGTAGAGAATTACATTATCATTCAGAATATTTTTAGCAGTGAAACACACACATGATCTAAGAGAAACAGAAGGTACCTGATGAGTATGAACTCTATTTGTGATCTATTTTTAATGATTTGAATAGTATAATACTTATTTTAGAAGTTATTTACCAATATTAATGATGTCTCTTGGCTAAGAAACTTTCAGACTGCATTTCCCATGCTTTTGCATCCATGTGAGACCAAGTGACTTCTTTTTAGCTAGTGCAAAGAGAACAAAGGGAGGTTGGTCACCAAAAACGTTGCTGAAAATCTTCCGAAAGACTTCTTTGATGTTACCAAGGGGGATTCAGTTTCCAGTGAAATTATGCTAAATGTACAGAAAAATCAAACCTGTTTCCCAAATGATTGCATAGAGCAAAGATCTAACTTTACCTTCACAACTGACTCACATTACATTGAAGTGAAGTAAGAAATAAACCTTAACTAATTATAAATGACTACTATAAGGAAGAGAAAATGAGAAATCTGAAAAAAAATGTTTTGGAAGTTAATATAGTTTGACATTTCTTTTGTACCTTGTTGGCATTTTTTCCCCTGACAGTAAAAGAACTGTAAGATTTCCTATATACACTAGAAGTTTTTTTTTTTCTAGTCCCTGATATCCTGACCCTCACCATTGTCACTCTAAAGCAGTTGGTATCTTAGGTAAGTGTAAAGTGACTCAGCTGGATAATTCAGAATCCTGCCCATAGGTGATCAGCTTAGAGAAATCACAAAGATGAGCACTTTAGTCCTTGCCCCATTTTTTCAAGACTAGGTTCACTTCTTGGTGTTCATGTTTAGACACAAATGTCTCCAGCAGTGGCAGTCATGTGAGCTCAAATATACATATTGTTCATCCATTTATTTCTCATTTCTGCTTTTATCTATTACATACTTTTATTCAAGTAAATGCCTACCATCAAAATGAGAAGCTCATGATTATTTTCTGTTATCAGCATTTTGGGATATTTGAAGGCACAAATGTTGCAAAAAAACTAAGTCAAACCAATAGTCAACTTTGTGGTTTGTACACAGCTAAACCCCCAGGGAACGTTGAGTGGATAGCATGGTTTTTCTATTATGGGTTTGTACAATAGGTTGCAATTAAATATATATTAAAGCATATTTGTTTACAATAGATTCTTTTAGTGAAATATATTTCTTATAAGCAATATGTATATATAGCAATTTATTACTATTAAACTCACAAACTTTCTGAACCATTGTGAGTTATACCACTTTTGGGTAATGTGTTTAGGAATGATTTATTACACAAACTGTTAGATGAGAGAATTGAGAAAAAAATATTAAGTCATTTGACAAAGTCCCATTCAGATGAACATTACTTTAAAGAAAGATTCTTTATAATCATTCTAGTGTACATCCTTTTGGTTATAGTGAATTAGCTAGTAGTACTTATAAGGTATATTTTTCTCAATTCTTCTCTGTTCTGAAGAAATATGTATATTGTTATATAGAAAACTAAGGCTTTACAGTGAATGAAATGATGCTTAGCTAGGAATAAAAAATAAATAAACCACTACTTACCTTGTTGCTGTTGGACTGTTCCCTCCCATCTCAGGGCCTTGATGCATCAATATGAAATAATCTCTAAAATCACGTCCAAGATAATTTATGCCATGAAAAGGGAATTTGAATAGTTATACAGTACCTCTTATTTGTTTTGTTATCACTTTAAATACCAATGATTTAGACACTAGTATTGCTGTATGTATATACATGACTGTACAACCAATGTGATTCTGCAAACTGTACACTCAGAAAAATAAGAAATTATACCGCATTTGATTCAAATGTATGATATGTCAAGATCATTGTACTGTCATGAAAATTTTTTTTAAAATTAAAAAAATACCAATGATCTTTTAACTCCTCACTGTCTTTTTTTACTTTAGATATCTCAAATTTCCACATAATTTTAGATTATGATTTTATCTAAAGTTTCTACATCATATATCAAAATTGTGCATGAAATGAGTCTCAGGGGAGGGAAAGGCAGTCTCAGCATGATGTCTTTATAAGTCACTTCTTAGTTCACTATAAAGAAGCCAACATTTTTCATCCTTATGTTTTACATTACTACAAAACAATTTTAAGTAGCTAATTTTTTCAGGTATAGAATATACTACTGAGATGAAACATTTTAAATACCCAACTCTTGCATAGAAATATATATCCTAATTTCACATGTTTGTTTATAGCAAGTTAGTTGAGGATCTCATGACAAAAACTGAGGAGTAATTAAGGACCTAGAACCAGCCAACATTTTATTATCATTTAGGAGAAGAGTAAAAACATACTCTCAATTGGAAATAAAAATAAATATAGAGAAAAATGAAACAAATGGAAATGACATTAGATGTGCAAATTTTGAAATTTTGCTTGTATATAAGATCCTGTAATTAGTAGGATTTACATGTTTTTGCTGTTTCAGATTACATCAAATAATCCTAAATGAAGGAGTGTATCACATCATATCTTTATAAGACCTCTTTGATTTGACACTTACCATCTTTGAATTCCTATCTGCATTAGGACAGGTTTCATTCAGTTAATAATCACCTATTCTTTATAATAAAATCTCTGCTACTAATATATGAGTTTTAGTCAGGTAGCTGGAATGAATTTGGACTATTAACAATAAGGTAAAAATGCCTTACAAGTAGAATAATTATAGTAGATATTCCAGTTACTTAGAAACAGTATTTAGAGTGATTTAGATATAAAAAAGTATGTGATTGTGTGTGAATATTTCATATTCATAAAATGTGTTTGATGAATACAGAAGGGCATAACTATTAAGAATAGGGACACTGAAAAATTAAGCAAACGTCTCACATTTCTTAAAATAATGTAAATATTATTATACTACTTTTCCACTGCTGCCCAAATATATTGAGAAAAATTAAGTGGCTTAACACAACATAAATGTATCATGTTACAGCTCTTTAAATCAGAAGTTTAATATGGATCTTCCCAGGCTAAACTCAAGTTATTGGAACTCTGTGTTCCTTTCCTAAGATTCTGGGGAAGAATATGTTTCCTTGCTCATTCTGGTTGATGGCAGCATCCAGTTTACTCAGTCGTAGGCTGAGATCTTGTTTTCTTGCTGGCTATCAGTTTTGAGAGTCTTCACATTTCTTAGACCATGCCCTTGGTTCCCATGCCTTAGCTTATTGCTCCAATCTTCTGTTTTCGTTTTCTTCATTTAAGAGTAGTTTGATTAGATTGCTCCACTAGGAAAATCTAAGACAATTTCCCATTCTCAGGGTTTTAAATATTTTCACACATGCAGGTCTCCTTTGCCATAAAGTTGGCACATCCCCAATATCCTGGGAATAGGTAATGGACATTATTGAGGGCTGTTATTTTTCCTACCATAGATATTAGATATGGAAAGTGACTTTTCAAATTATAAATTAACTTTAATTTTAGGATATAGGGGAAAGGCTATCTATTTATTTCTTCTGTGCCTTTTAGAAATGTTATGAAAGCTTACATATTATTATTTAGATGTATTGTAACCAAATTTACAAAGATTTTAATATTTAGAAAAGATATTTTTATGCAGATAACAGTATTTGAATATGCTCAGGAAATACCTATTTACTGAGAAATTTTTTCTTTCTTATTTAAAAAAATTGAAGCATTGAATTCTGTTTTAAATAATTGCATTTCACTCTTTAGAAAGAAATTTTTGTTATGTTTTGATGACTGACTTTTGATTTCAAATTGTATAACTTCTATAGAAGGTATAAATATGCATAAAGCCCAGAACTAATGTCTTTAGGAAGTCAGCTATTGCAGATGTTTTATCATAAGACCATGACTTGTAATTTTGAAAGTTCTGTACATGGACCAATTTTATAAGACTTGACAATCTATTTTACCGTATAATTTTTATCTTTGCTCTTTAACTTTCTGCTGGCTTTAGTAATTTATTTAGTTTTACATTTACTGAAGAATTTTCAGTTTAAAAAATACAGCCTGGAGTTACATACTATAATGGACAGAGATTATAAATATCCATAATGAATGTCACAGTTTCTTTAAAGTATAATAAAATTCTTTTATACAGCTATTATTTGATTTAGAAGTATATAAAAATCACATTAACTGTTTTACCTGTATTACGTTAAAGAGAAGACTAATCTATATAAATCTTTATTTATCTGTCCTAATTATAGAATGAGAGGATATTTGCTGCTATAAACATACAGATAAAGGAAATTGAGAAATGGGTCACAAAATCATTTCACATGAATGTTGATCTAATATCATCATGGCCTCAGTATAATTGAAAATTTATTTGAATTTTAATGTATATATTTTGGTCTTTGATCTTATAGTGGTGACACCAAATCATGGCAATTGGGAAGTATAAAAATAAATCATTTCCCCAAAACTTTATTATATGTTTACAATGATAGGTAGATATAAAGAAAAATAAGACATAGCCCCTGAATATAAGGAAACATTAAAATTGAATGGGATACTTGTTAGGATTATATTTATAGAGAGTAAAAAGACTTAGAAGTTTTACAACTTTAAATTATTCTGAGCTTATACTAAAAATAAATAATAATTAATGAACTAGATCTAGCATATATCTATAGAACATTCCCCCGAGTAACAGTAGATTATGTATTCTTATCAAATGTGCATGAAACATTCTCTAGAATAATTTTCATGCTATTCAAGGAAACAAGAAAGCTCAATAAATTTAATAGAATTAAATCATACAGAGTATATTTTCTGAGCATAATAGAATTACATTAGAAATTAATACCCAAAAGAATTTTGAGATATTCCAAGTACATGAAAATTAAACAATATGCTTCTAAGTATCAATGGATCAAGAAGAAATCACAAAGAATGTTAGCAAATGAAGGTGAGATGAATTGAATGACATGATTCCAAAAATTTTGAAATGCAGTAATGATAGAGTTTAAGGAAAATTTTATACTTGTAGATACCTATATTAATTACAAAGAGATATCTCAAGTCAATACTTTGACTTCCATCTTAGAGCATTGAAAAAAAAATAGAAAGTTAAATCTTTTGCTTATAAATAATTAAGAAAAAGTAGAGGAAAAGAAATAAGAACCTCGATGTAAATTAATGAATTAAAAGAAAACCAATGGAGAATAAAATTAATGGTTTCTCTGAAAATATAAACAAAATTGACAAACTTTTAGTGAGAATGACCAAAAGAAAAATAAATTATTGAAATTAGAAATTAATGAGGGTTAGTTACTACTGATTATTTACAGAAATAAAAAAATATGAGAGGATACTATGAACAATTGAATGCCAACAAATTAGATAAATTAGATGAAATGGACAATATTTTAGAAAGACACAAATCCTGTGGGAAGCACTACCTACACAGAAAGATCCAGTTATAGATTACTTTATCATTGAATCATACTAAACATATACAGTGTAATCATCTTTAAGTCTATACAACCTCTTCCAAACAAAAGTAAAGAATATTTCCTATCACTTTTTCTGAACCAAGTATCACCATGATGCCAACTGAAGACAGAAAGTATTTAGCAATATCACATACAAATATAAATAAAAGGATCCTCAACAAAATACTATGGAACTGAACTCAAATACAGATAGTTCTTTGTATTACATTCCACAGCTGAGTGGGTTTGATCTAAGGAATACAAGGTTAGTTAAACATCTAAAAATCAATCTATGTAACACACATGTAATACACACACACACACACACACACACACACAAGCCTACACACAAACATAAATGCATTTTTCTAGTTTTTCCATAATAACTCTTACAGTTACAGCAATGAGAAAATCTGAATCTGAGGTGTTCAGAGGCTGCACCCCTTCCAAATTTTTAGATGAGAATCCTTCCATGCCTCTTCAAACTTCCAGTCACCCAAGATATTCCTTGGCTTGTAACTACAATGCTTGCCCCCATCTTTACAAGGTCTCCTCCTCTTCTATTTGTGTTTTTGTTGTCTTTTCTAAGAACAATAACTTGTGGATTTATGGAATACCTGGATAAACCACGGTGCTCTCATCTCAAGATTATAAACTTAATCATTTTGCAAATCATGTTTTTCCACATAAGTTCACATTCACTAGTTCTTAGGATTAGGACATGGACATATTTTTGGAGGGTCACCATTCATTATGCTATAATAGTATGATGAAAGACAATTCATCTACTCAGCTCCTGAGGTACATATAAATGTTTGATATCTATAAAAAAAAGCCCTAAAATAGTATCATAATTACTTAGTCAAGAAATGATACACAGAAACATGCATAGGGATATGTAACTTTTGATTATAATAGAGTAATTACTCAAAAGATCAGGAAAGTGTTTCTGAGAAAGAGCTAAAATAATCCATCTGTATTTAAGTGTATTTTCTCTCCCCATCCTTAAAGAACTACATATCAATCAAGTAACTTTGTCTTTATTTTGCATACTATACTGTATATAGGTACTTTTAGGTGCCCCCCTCATATATAGTGAAGTAAGAACGTTAATTTCTTTAGAAAAGAATTAAATGCAAATTAATTTTAATTAATTAATTAATTAATTTTAGTAATTTTGACTTTATGGATTCAATTAAAATTTATATCACCAATTTCTTGTTCAATTCAATTTGAATAACTTACTGTATTATTATTTCTTTTCATAATTTAAAGTTTTTCTAGATAAATGCTACACTATATAATTTTAGAATGTTCTCTAATTTTATCAGCTTGAAACTTTTCCTCATGTTAAGAATGAAAATGTTATGTCTTTAGATTACAAAAGGATTGACTAATTTTTTTTCCTTTCCTTTTCCAAATTGTAATTTGTAAATGTTAAGTCAAATTTTAATTAATATAACTAAACAATATTATGGAATTTAGAAATTTTTTTCTCTCACCCTGAAATATAACGTTAGGCATTTTTACCTATATGCTGGGTAAGTGATGGAAAAGTGTAATGATTCAGTAATTCACTATTTAAGCTCAATAAGACTGTTGTGATTATCACACTTTTAAAAATACCTATAATAAGAAATTCATTTGTATTACAACAGAAAAATTGGGCAAAGCATGAATTATGGCCTATTAACTATATGCCAGGCTATATTTAGATGTTATTGATATAGAGATAAATAAATTAGAATTCTAATTCCCAGAGAGCTTGAAGACTGTAGAAATGATGAAGGTGTTTTTTTTTTTTTCCTCATAAAGGTGTTGCTTCTCAGAAGCACACAGACTTTAAAAAGCTATTTATGTTTTTATTAGTGTAAAATTGCAAGATACATTTGTAAATAAAGAATTAGCTTTCTCAACAAAGTAAAATTTAGGAATTTATGTCTTGTACTAGTGGAAAATAGAATATAAATGAATGTCTCATGTTCAGCCTCAAGATTAGGCCTGTTTATACAAGTGGTTGCCATTTGTATTCTATCAACCTGAAACTTGCTCCTAATCAGTCATTACAAAGTCATTTATTTTTAGATTGGTAATAGTGTTAAGGTAAACAGCCAATTGTTACCCAGTTAATTCTGCCTAATTGATTGTGCTTCTGAATACCATAAATATATCTAAACATTTATACAGGATTATTTTCAAGAGGATATGGAAATGCTCTACTGTAAGATATAATATTTCCAGTGGAGGAAAATATCTAGATTCACCTTTCAATTGAAGAGAGAGAGAGTAAAAGAAACTTGTGTGTTGGGGGGTACAGTTTTAACTCCTTCAGTAATATAGATATATTCCCTTAAAGAGGAACCCAGTTTGCACTTAGGAACAAAAATAAAATTTAGTCCCCTAAAAATAAAAGTTTCATATATACTAAGCAGATTAACTGGACCCTTGGTTCAGTATTCAGAAAACTGTTACTTCATATGGAACAAGAGAGTAAAACACTAACTAGAATAGAATAATAGCCATTTGAAATTGACCTCCCCAGGCGACAGTAAAAGAATCTCTGCTTCAATATGTTATGAGCTTAAAAACTGGGAGTAAATGCTGGGTATATGGCCCAACACTAATTTCAGATTCAAGCCCAAACTAATGGTGTTTAGAAGACAAAAAATTATCAATTTTGAGATTATAATTAAAGAAGATGAGATGTTTTTATTTGTTAAGAACTTACAAGATTCTTGAATCTATGTGCGTGTGTGTGTGTGTGTGTGTGTGTGTGTGTGAGTGAATACAGAAACAGTATGTATAAATTTTATATCAATATTTTGGGTTAAATAGTTTATTTTCCCTATTTTACAAATGAAAAATTGGAGGCTCAAAAATAATATAAGTATAAATAATACAAGAATGATACATATTGAATTTTTTTACAATACATTCACTATGAGATGGTATACTCACTTGTTTGAGTATCAGAATAAATTTATAATTACACATTTAAATGGTTGTGTCTGATACTGTTACAAGTTCCTATCTGACACTCTACAGCTAACTAACTTTCATATTAACACCCAGCAAAATCATTTAATATGCAAGTAACCAATACTTATTCTATACCAGGTACCCTGATGCCCACTTGTTTTTCTCTCATTAGTCACAATTATTTCTAAAACAGGTATAATTTTACACTTTCTAACTTCTGAGAGAAAAAGAAAATCTCAGAAAAATCAGATGTTTGTACAAGTGAAAATTCTTTTTTTCTTATGAAATAATCATATTTATTTCTTTTTATTTAATTATTGTACTACTTATTGAAGTTGAATGCTTTGATTAACATTTTCAAAATCCTTATGTTTTTCTCAGTGTTAGGAATCAGTGTGATTCCCTTCCAAATATTTCTTCTTTCAAAATCTTGCCAATAACTTGGAAACTTAGGCACTTCATAAAATTTTACCTAAGTAGTTTTACTAATGAGGTGATAAGAAGAGAATTAACTAATCTGTTTAATTGCTCACTAAATTCTTTTTGATACTGATTTAAAAATATTTGACCAAATTAGTCCTTGCAAAATTAATTATCTTGTGCCTTTGCCCTTAAGAATTTTTCATGGATATTAATATGACATTAACTGAAAAACCCTCAGAAAGGGGAGAAACCACCAAGGTTGGTTCATAGTCAGTTGACTCTATTGCTTCGGGTTGGGTGAGAGGCAGAGCATTATGTGGAAGGGAATAGTAAAGGAAAGAATGACTGTTAATGAATACCAGGAAGTAGAGAAAGACGGAGAGACAGAGGAAGAGAGGGGGACCACAGATAAGATATAATCCTCAAGGACATACCACCAGTGACCCACTTCTTCCAACCCTGCCCCAACTGCCTACAGTTTCCACCACCTCCCAGTAGTTTATTCAGCCAACTATGGATTAATTTAAGATGAACTCACAGCCCTCATGATCCAGTTACCTCCCCAAAGCCCCACCCCTGAACATTGCTGCATTGGGCACTAAGGCTTTGGGGGACACCCCAGATCCAAACCATAACAAGATTTTTGTTGTTGTTGTTGTTGTAACTGTTTTATATCTTAGTCATAACTGTAGAGGCAATATTATACTTTGGTGCTCAGTTTCTATCACCTCATATGTATTTTTTAGGTAATTCAGCATCTTGTTGGTGTAAATCGCTTTATTGATGAAAGGAGTCAAATACAATCTTTAAGTGGATTCTAATCCATTAAAATGTATTTGTTAAGTTGTTTTTCTTAATACAATACCGATGCTTCCTTGTTACATACATCTTTGGGCGGTATTTATGTACTTTTAGCTCCCTTCAAGGGCAAATTTCATTGCTTGTCACGACCAAATGTTTTGCCACTTTGTTCTAAGATTTGAGTTGTTCTATCATTCATTAAACATTTCATTTCACTGTTAGTCATTTTAAAATTAAAGTGATGCATAAAAAATATAAGACATAAATATAAACATATCCAGATGAACTTCTAATAAAACAGGAGAAAAACACAAATGTATAATACATCAAATGTTCAAAATATAAGGAGTCCATCACATATTAAAATGACCAACTAACTTGACAACTTAACTATTTTTATCTTGACATTTACCTTTGCTTTATGAGCATAGAAGGTCATCAATGAAATAATCACTTTTTTAAAAAATAAAATTTAGAATGTTTTTCCCCTTCAAAATGCCTTCTGTGCTTCTCTGATTATATGCAAAACAAATCAAGACTTCTTAGTATATCCCATCTGATCCTGAGAAATCAGGTGTTCTCATAATCTCCTTTGCCACTCTACTCAACATGCTATGCATTGGCCCCAGTGGTCCTTTGCCCATTCTGGTAGCATCACTCATTCTTCAGCTACCTTCTGGTATCTTTTCTCTGCCTGCTGTGCTCTAGAAAAGCAGGCTTGACCACTGATGGACTGCTCACCAGTTAGCAAATGGTATGTTGCAATTCAGAAACCCGGTTCTTTTTTTTTTTTTTTTTTTGAGCCAAAATGTAAATCTACTCCATCAGCAGATTTTTGTTTGTTTTGTGCTTGTTGTTTTCTCCTTAGCAAAGCTTTCTCCATGAAGTGCTGTGATCTATCTCTTCCAGACCCATAGTTGAGTAATAGTCCTCTAGACACTTGATGCCCCTTCCCTTTCTAGCTCATCTAACACATTTACAAACTCCGCATCTCAAAACCAGTATTTGCACATCTGTGTGTTCCTTCTTCTCCTTCCACTTTTCATTGGAGGGTAATCACCTCAGGGAGAATTTGTTGACACCTCATTTAAGCAAAAGTTGCTCAATATTCTTGGTACTTGTTGTCAAGAACTTTTAATTTCTAAGTGATAAGACATCTTGCAGTTTTACATTTAGGTTTGCTTTATTGTTTGTTATTATAGCCATGTTACTCTATGTTTTTATATTATTATAATATATATTATGTTATTTTATTAGCTATGTTATTCTGTTGTTATTGCCATAGTTGTTACTATGAGTTTAATGAAAGGACAATCATGTCGTTTTATTCACTAAGCCCAGTGCCTAGCACATTGTATTAGTTATCTAAATGAAAATACTTAACCTATGAATTTGGCTGAGTAATTGCTGTCTACTGAGAAAGAACAAGACTCTCTCCTACATTGGTTTGCCCTAGCTCATTGACCTAGCATGTAACTTGAGTGCTATGAGTAGTTGCCTTTCATAGTCTAAAGAATTTTTCCTTAAGAAAATAACTGATATTACAAATATATCTTTTCTCTCAAGCTATTGTTTCAGAATATGTCTTCATGGACTTAATTCAATTGAAGTACACCTCACATGTGTATCATTGTGATTTTTTGCTACCTATGTTGTAGGAAATATCACTTTATACTGGATTTTGAGTGAAAGTCAGTTGAGTTGAATAAAATTTAATAAAATGAAACTGAAAAATATTTATTGTGTGATCAGATCACCTTGGATTACCAAATAAATAGATGAATATGTTTATTACTTAAATTTTAAAAATTGTTTTAGTATCCTTTCACATGTTACAGCCTCTGTAGGGTAATATAATACTTAAAGATAGATAGTATTTGTTATTGTATCTCCTATTTTAAAGAAAGGTTTAAGGGCTAGGTGGTAGCCCCCCTAAAATATTTTTCCCCCATTTTACCAATTTTACATACAACCATATGACAACCATTGAGAAACTCTTTCCTTTTTTTTTTTTTTTTTTTTTTTTTTTTTTTTTTTTTACTGCAGTGCTAGGGATTATATCCATGTTATATCCATGGGCTAGCAAATGCTAGGAAAATGGTCACCACTGAGTCACACCCCAAATCCACTTGACCAAACTCTTAAAAAGCTTCTCTGAACCCTTTTTCAACAGGCCCCAGACTTGAGTCTTGTCCTCAAGAGCTCAGTTATAGCAAGACTACTGCTCAGTTTGATAATAATCCCCCACCCCTGACCACTGATCAAATTCTTTACCCATTGCCATCTCCCAGGTAGTAAATGATCACTCTGGCATGCTTTTCAGCAAAAATCATTTTTGCAAAAGTTTCCTCTATTTTTGGAAATATTTGTCTCCATCAACCTCTAAAAACTTTTTTTTTCTTTGTAGCTCTAAAAACCCATTTTTACATGTTGTACAGGAATTGAGCCTGATTCTATATTGAGGTCTTTTTTCTTCTATTGCTATAGTTCCAGAATGAAATCTGTTTTTATCACTTTACTAATGTCCAGCTTTGGTTTTCTTTGACAAATATGTAATATATTTTTAGAATTAACTTCTAAAAAGATATTTCATCCTTATTATGTTTTTCTCCTGTTAAAATATGGACTCTGTAAAGCAGGACATTGATTGTATTTCTTTCCAAGTACTAGCCTAGTGTAGAGGCAATAATATAGAACACACATACATGTGCATGCACACACACACACACACACACACACACACACACACTTTCTGTGCATTCAATAATGGAAAACATTAAATGAAGAAGTTCTTCAAAGTCATATAGTTATTAAACCCTTCTGTCCAGAGATGTGGAAATGTTCCTACCGAAAAACGAGGTTATTCAAATTCACAAAGCCAATTAGTGTCAGGAACATGATTAGAACTAGTCCTCCTGTGGTCAGTTTATGAATTTTGTCATCACTTAATGTAATTTGAGATGGATGCTTCAGCTGAAACTCTATTCTTTCAGGCAACCACAACACAACACAAACAACCAAAACACTACATGAGAATTATGGGAAAAAACTCCTTAGGATTCTGACATTAGTGCATTTCTTCCTTCCCCTTGGACTATTGAATGCATAGTGCAGCTTGAATGTATTATAGAAAGAACAAAAATATTTTTATATCCTAAACCATTCTCTACCTTGAGGATGTTTGTATTTTATATTATGTTTGTATATTTTTCTTTAAAATAGAAGCCTCATCTCTCTTGAAATAGCTGAAATTTAGACAAACATAATTTTCAATATTCTCTTGGTTTGGGCCAGAGGAAATAGGATTGTAAAAACAGTCATAAAGCTTTTAAGGTTCATGAGTCAAGATCCTTATTTTTCTTAGGCATACCCGGAATACTAATGCTAGTTGAGCTGAAGTCATGAAAATATTACCCTATCTCCATTGATGATGCAGGATGAAAGTACTCATGTGTAAGGGGAAGTGAAAAGTCTTCCCCTGGGCCACTTGCCTGTCACTTAGGTGGCATGGAGGGGCCTACTTGATCAGAGAGTGCCAAAGGTTATGAAATGACAATGAGATGTGGACTAAAAAATCAGAGCAACAAATGTATGCTTTCCCTTTTTTGATTCTAGAAATAACACCAATACCTTTGTTTTATAGAGGGGAAAAATAGGTACCATATGGAAATCTGTTGTGTTAAGCTTTGTTTTTTTCTAAATTTAGGTTTTCATCAAGCTGGAAACACATGTAGGGCACAAAATATACATGACCATATGTCTTTGCTTAAACTGTCACATTTTTCAGAAATGTACCTAAACCCTGACCCCCATCTGGTCTACACTTCCAGTTTGTAACTTTCACTAAAAAGTAGAAATAATGGGAAATACGAATTTTCTGTGGATTAGCATGAATAATGTCTGATCAATTCATAGTAATGGAAGAAAAATCAGAAGAATACAATAGAAAAAAATATGTCTAATGTGAAGATCAGTTGAGTTGACTAAAATTTAATGAAATTAAATTGAAAAAATATTTATCAATTGTGTGATCATATCACTTTGGATTAACATAAATAGATGAATATGTTTATTACTTAAACTTTTAAAATTACTTTAGTTTCTATTCTAGTCTTTCCAAAACTTCTTTTCTTGTTTTAAAAAATATTACTTTCAGGAGGATCAAGCCTTAAGAAAATCTTTTCTCTTCAATGTTCTATGTGAATTCAAAATAAGAAGATGATTATGTTGTAAACGACTCAGATTCACAGCAATGGTCCTAAGGCAATGTTCCAAGTGATCTCTTCACTTCATCAAAGTGACTTTGTTAAGAAATTTTGTCTTTCATAGAAACAACAATTGGAACAATTAATTAGTTTCAATTTTAATTAAACGATGATCTCATTTAGCTCTGATTAAATTACAACAGCTAGATGAATCCAGACAGCAACGTTTAGCTAATTTAATTAGGTATGGTATTGCTTTCCTCTGTTGCCACTCTGAATGACTAATAATTGGACACTGGTGTTTTTCCTACACAAGGTTCTTTGTTCTTTTCTTGGATAGACATAGAAGAAGAAGCAAACTGTTCTTCATATCATAAGATATCATAACTAAGTGATATCTTACATTACTTTTCAACTTTTCATTATATGCTAAGCATTTAAAGACATTAAATATGTCTTTAAATGCTTAGCATATAATGGTCTTTTTTCTTCCTAAAAAAAAAAAAAACTTAAGGCCTGAACAAAAGATTTGAGATTAAATTTCTCAAGAAATCAATTTAAAGATTGATTGATTATTTCAAGGTAGTAAGGATTGATTTCCCTGAAGAAAGAAAAATCCTTCTCATTTCCACTATCATTTTTTTATTATTTTATGAAAACTGGTCTTCAGTATGTGGGATTGTGTTTTTCATGTTTGGTTTTTAATTTCATTTTTCCCTCTCTCTCTAGCTTTATGTGCCTAAAATGTTTAAACTTCTAGTGGTTGTAAAGCATAAATCAATTTTGAAATTTCTGGATATCTAAGAAAAATATTGTATATTAGTTAGAAATCTGATTCAGTTTCACAAATAAGAGTTATTAGAATAAGATTGAGATTAATATTCTTTCAAATAACAGCAAGTACAAGGGTAAACAACTTAGGTCCAGAAAGGCAGATATTAAATACATTTCTGGGGCTATAGAGTTGGCAAGAGGTTTTTAAAGGAGATTTAGATACATTTAAAATAATCAGAGAAAAAAATTGCAATTGTAAAGTTTCTAAAGTAAAAGAACTGGGATTGAGTTTAGTCAATCCAAGGAATATGTGAAGCCTCCTTGGTTATAGCCCATGAGCATTTCTGGTTGAGCTATCTGAAGCCCTTTTAGTTTTTTCTCAGGGACTTCAGCAAGGAGACTGCTCCAGCTCCCTCATTATATCTATAGTGGGATGGGAAGAAGAAGCACTGCAAAGGGCCAAAAGTAAAAGATTTTATTAAGAACAATATAGCGGGGCTGGGATTGTGGCTCAAGTGGTAGCGCGCTCACCTAGCATCATGAGGCACTGAGTGCGATCTTCAGCACCACGTAAAAATGAAGACAATACAGTCCATCAACAACTAAAAAAATATTTAGAAAAGAACAACATAGCAAGTTTAATATACAATGCTATGGCCATTACTGAGTCATAAGGCTACGCTTATTTTCACAAAAACTTAGAAAAGTAACTTGTTTTTATAATGAACCTATTGACATTCCAACAAAACTGGTTTCAATAGTACAAAAATAAGTAAGAATCTATTTAATTTTTAATAATATAATAAAATACTGATTTTAATCTTTTAAATATAACTATATAATATTATCCCAAGTAACAATTAGAAATTATGTTTTTCATCTTAGTGCAGCCTTTTCATGTTATTAAAACTTGAGTTTCAAGGATTACCCCGGAAACTTGTTATTTTATGTTCTTTATGCTTTTGTTTTACAGCTTTCCTGCTGTCTTAACATTCATGGCCTTTCAGATTCAGAGGGCTTTACTTTACACTTGTACACCATGAAACCTCTCCAGATGTCATTGTTAAGTTTACTTTTGAGTTGTGTTTTTTTTTAGGGAGTACAGTTTTATTTCCTTTCTTCTATTCCTAGACACAGTGATTTTCCAATACTGTTTTGTGAACAAATATGATTTGAGACCTATTCAGAGTAAATATTTTTCTAGGCAGTGATACACATTATGAGGATTTCCAGGTTAGTTTAGATGGGTATATTCTAGGGTATATTCTAACAGTGTACTCTGTTCGGTACACTGTTTTAGTCAGCTCTCTAACACTGTGACAAATGCCTGAGATAGTTGATTTAAAAAGAAAAGAAGCTAATTTTCATTCAGAAAATTAGAGGTTATAATCCATAAATGTTTGACCCTGTTGCATATCATAGTGCAAGCAAAACCACTCACATCATGGCTGGGAAGCAAAAGAGAGATAAGGGGGAATCATGAAATTCCACGATTTCCTCCCAGGACATATCCTCAACACCGTAAACCACCCCCCTAGACTTCACCTCTGAAAGGCTCCACCATCTACCAATAGTGCCACTTTGAGGAGATAGCCTTTGAGAACATTCAATATCCAAACAATTGCACTTACCTGGTGCAATTAAGATGGCTGGAATTTGCAGACATCATTGCAGAAGACGTGAACCTTAAAGACTGACTAGTAGGATTTTCAAATAGGATTCATTATTTGAAGATTCAGTAAAGATGGCTTATAATTAATAACTGTTTCTCAAAGTTATATTTTTCAATTAATTTTCAGCAAGGCATGTGTTTTAATCATGTATAAACATATAGATATATGTTCCCATTCAGTTCAGAGTAGAGTATGTGGCTGGTTGCTTTGCAAGAAATCTTTTGATTGTTGTACTCAGATGTATAATTCATGTTAATATGTGACACAGCCATTCAGTGACTTGGGAGATGCAGACATATATAATATTTGGAAAAGCATATACAAAATGTGTTTCCATTCTACATTAAACTCTCCAAAGAATCAAGAGCACCTCATTTTTTGTGTGATGGCCTTCAAAATTGTAAGACAGAGATCTGTTTCCTTAATTCAGGGCAGTGGTGATTTTGAGCACACAATGTTCAAGACCAGCATATTGCAAGGCCATTAGTAGCAGTGAGGAACAGTGGCAGCAGCTACAAGACAGGACATGGTGACAGCGCAGTTACTAGGGAACCACAATGTAAATGTGGAATAGATTGTGCAAGAAAACTAAGAGGTGGACTTCAACAGGCTCCAGAAAGACAAAAATAATCCCTCCGTGGATCTCTGAAACACTTAAGATATGTTCCCAGTATGAACCATCACTGATAGAAGTTGGAAAAAAGAAACTCACATAACTTTCAACTCTAGAATATCCTACATGCTTTCTAGTCTTAAAAAATTCTAATTGCATTTTTTAAAATTTCTATGACTCCATGGATGCATATGTAGACAGAAACTGACTGGTCTTGGTCATAATTATATAGCAGCACTAGTATAAGACTAAGTACATGGTCAAACCTCATGATTATCTGTTGAATGAATAATGCCATTCCCAAGAATCTTTATAATAATCTTTGTTACTGGCTGTATTTCTTAGATATATATTTAATTTTAAAAATAGAGACTATAATGCTCAAATGACTAACCAAAGATCACATGGCTGATATCTGTAAAAGTAAAACTTCAGTCTAAATCATCTGATTCCAGCATAGATCATCTGACTACCCAGTCACACCACATGATTGAAAGGCAGCCTACATTTTCTTTCCTTTATTCATATGCCACTTAGAGATGTCATCCCTTTTAAGCACAACATGTATGGCTTCCCATGAAATGTTACTGAGGAGACTTTCAGTGAAGTACTCTTTTTCCTATTATGCTTTTTATGAATCTATGTCACACAACAGTGTGTGTGTGTGTGTGTGTGTGTGTGTGTGTGTGTTTATGAGCATGTGTGGCATATATGTATTTATGAATAAACCATTTATAATAGGCGTAATAAGCAAGATAAAATATAGAGGATTGCTAGTCTCTGCTGGACACATGCAGAAAAAATAGATGCATAGTTGCTGTACCTTGAGGCACTATAGATGGTCTTTGAACTTATGATGAGGTTGCATCCCAATAAAAACAGTATAATGTTAAAACACACTTAATACACCTAACTTACCAACCTCACAGCCCAGCAACACAACACACTGTGAGTACCCGTGGTACATCCTTATGATCACATATTTGGCTGGGATCTGTAAATCACTACCACTGCCAACATCATACACTGCTTCCTGAGAAAATACCAAAATTCAAAATCAGAAGTACAATTTCTATTACATGTGTACTTTTTTCTCACTATTAAAGTGAAAATTCATAAACTGAACCATAGAAAGTCAAGGAAATCAGTAGTACTTTGGTTAGTTTTAACTTTCATCACTTTGCTAAAGAAATATATTTCAAGAATATAAAAAAAAACAATGTGATGGTGCTACATGCATGCATTTATGAGTGTCAAAACACCTTTCTTACTTTTAAAATGTTTCTGTAAAAACAAAAATATAAAGCCAAAAGATGAAGAAACAGTGGTGGTCAGAGAGAAACTTTTGTAAAATAGGCAGATACTTCAACATTGTGTGTGTGTGTTTGTGTATATGTGTCTGTGTGTGAATGCATGTGTATTTCTGAATGATCTGTTTGTAGTAGAAGCAATTAAATGTTATTTAAAATAGGTATATGAGTAACAACTTAACAACTACTGGGGAACATTAAATATGATCTACAATAATGGAAAAGAAAACATGCTCTCTATTAGAATAAGCATAATCAATATATTTTTTCAATATAAAAACATATCAGTTCTCTATACATTGATACACATTTACAATCAGCTCAATGAAATCAGAAACAAAAAATTCTCAAATTAATTCTCTATCCTTCCCTTCTTTCACCTCTCAGCATCACTCTGACTCTTATAGAATTTTCCACATGTAACTTCTCTGTTATCTTCTAACCAGGTTCCATGTTGTCCCACTAATCCCTTCTCCTTAGTCATATTAGACATTTTTCATCTTTTAGTACCTCTAATTTCTGGAGACACCAGGGCTTATTCCTGGACTCTCTCTTACCCTATAAGCACACCTACTATTTGAATGATTTTATTGCATGTCTTTAAATAATCCTATCCGTTGGTAACTCATCAGATCATATCAGTTCTGATCTATTCACTGCCCCTGAGTTTCAAGCATCCAAATATCTATGGCCCAACTCTATCTTCAGAAATAAGACACATCTCATATTGAACATGCTTGAAACAGCTGTTAATGTTTCTCCCAACACTTTTGTCCTCCCGTCTCTTCAATCTCAACAATTGCCATCATGACTTACTAATTTATTTTTTAAGAAAGAAAACATCGCTGGTGGCCCACGGGTTGTGCTGGGGTGCAAATAACTGGTCGGTCCTTCTGAATTTACAGAGGTAAAAGCCAACCGAGCCTTCATAGGCAGTGGTCACAGGATTGAAACAGGGCTTGGGAGACACAGTCAGGACCCACCCGTTGCATTGGTCACCCGGCAAAGGGAACGAACGGACACCATTTGCATGGGATACCACCATGGCAGAGAACTGACGTCATGTCACAGGCGGAGGGGATAACTTCATTGAAACCAGCAGCGACAGGTGTGTAATCCCCTAGCCATCCCTCTCCACACAGTGGGGAAACCTTAAGGGCCCCTCCCAGCTCTCCCATGAGAGCTATAGCCAGACCCAGGGAATCAGGAGTGGCGCGGGACCTGCGGCACGGAACTCCTGACTAACGCTCCCACAAGTGCTGACAACTGAGGTCCCTTGCACCAGCTACCGGGGGCGTGGCTACCGGAGGGCAAGCAAATTTGCGGGGAGTTCGCAGCCCCAAGCTCTACAGACTTAGGGTCTGAGGGAGGCAAACAGGGAGAGTGTGCACAGCCGTTCATGAAAACACGGCTCCCAGGAGCAGCAGACCTGGCATGTAGCCAGTATTGTGGTGAGCCTCACAGGTGAGTGGGGCCTGGCTTGAAGAAACACAAGAGAAGGCCCTAGGCACTCAGGATTGGAGACCTGCCCAGTCTGGGAGGAAGAGCTGCTGCACAGTGATTGGTTCCCACCTATTGACAGAAGCTTGGCCCAGTGGGCACAGCTCCACCTACTGGAAGAGAAGTTAATCTAACACTATGACCGCATTTATTATTATTATTTTTTTTTCTTAATTTGGGTTTTTTTTCTTTCATTTTCATTTTTTTTGTTGTTGTTCTTTAACTCTTTTTTGAATGTTTTTAATTTTTTAATTTTTTTAATTTTATTATTATTATTATTTTTTAATTTTAATTTTCATTTTTTTATTATCATTATTATTTTTTTAATTTTTTTCTTTCTTTATTTATTTTCTATTTTTTTTCTTTTGTCTTCTCATTTCTTTTCAATTTTCTTATTCCCCCTTCCTTGAATTCTACCTGCCTACTCTCATTCTCTTTAGTGACTTCTTCCCTTCCCTTTGAATATCTTTCCTCCCAAGCATCAAATAAATTTATAAGAGTAAACAGTAACTCAGCAGGCAAACAGAACAAGAAGTAACATGAGCAGCATAAAAAAGCAAAGAAGAAAAGGAGTACAAACAATGCAGAACAGCCTAAATATTCAGGAGGACCTAGAGTCATCAGAAAAATGGTCATATAAAGAACTCAAGGAATACCTTAGTCAGATGGAATGAAACCTCAAAGAGGATACGAGACAGCAAATCCAAACAGTAAAAGATCACATTGAAAATGAATTACATAAACAGATAAAAGAAGAAGTTAAGCATCTTTATCAGGAGATAGAGATTATAAAAAAAATCAAACAATAATTCTAGAAATGAAGGAAAAAATAAACCAAATTAAAAACTCAATTGAGAGTATCACTAACAGAGTGGAGCAAGTAGAAGCCAGAACGTCAGATAATGAAAAAAAAAATATATCATCTTGAAAAGAGTCTAGCCAACTCAAAGGCTGGTAAAAAATCACGAGAAAAACATCCAAGAGATTGGGATAACATAAAAAAACCAAACTTACGAGTCATCGGGATAGAGGAAGGTACAGAGATTCAAACCAAGGGAATGAGTAACCTACTGAATGAAATAATTATAGACAACTTTCCAGAAATAGAAAAGGAAACTGATATACAAATTGTAGATGCATACAGGACACCAAGCACATAAAATCACAGTTGACCAATGCCAAGACACATTGTTATGAAGATATCCAATATACAGAACAAAGATAAAATATTAAAAGCTACAAGAGAAAGGAGGCAGATTACATTCAGGGATAAACCAATAAGGTTAACAACGGATTTTTCATCACAGACACTGAAAACTAGAAGATCCTGGAACAACGTATTTCAAACACTGAAACACAATGGATGCCAACCAAGAACTCTGTATCCAGCAAAATTAAGCTTCAGGTACGACAACGAAATAAAAATCCTTCATGATAAACAAAAGCTAAAAGAATTTGCAGCCAGAAAACCAGCTTTGCAAAGCATCTTGAGCAAAACACTACACGAGGAAGAAATGAAGAACAAAAACCATCAGTGGGAAGTGCCTCGGAAATGACAGAGGGCGGGGGAAAGCTAATCATGGAGAAACAAACTAACTTAAAAAAAAGAAAGAAATAATCAAACATCGTTGGCAGTAGAAACCATATATCAATAGTAACTCTAAACGTTAATGGCTTAAACTCTCCAATAAAGCGACATAGGCTGGTAACATGGATTAAAAAAACAAATCCAAAAATATGTTGCCTCCAGAAGACACATCTGATTGGAAAAGACATACACAGGTTGAAGGTGAAAGGATGGAAAAAAATATACCATGCACACGGTCCTCATAAGCAAGCAGGGGTGGCCATCCTCATATCAAATAAAATAGACTTCAAGACTAAGTTAATCAAAAGGGATAAAGAAGGACATTATATACTATTAAAGGAAACCATTCACCAACAAGACATAACAATTATCAATATTTATGCACCAAATAATCGTGCTGCAACGTTCATAAAACAAATTCTCCTCAAGTTCAAGAATCAAATAGACCACAACACAATAATTATGGGTGACTTCAACACACCTCTCTCACCATTGGACAGATCCTCCAAACAAAAGTTGAATAAAGAAACTATAGAACTCAATATCACAATCAATAACCTAGACTTAACTGACATATATAGAATATATCAACCATCATCAAGTGGATATACTTTTTTCTCAGCAGCACATGGATCCTTCTCAAAAATAGACCATATGTTATGCCATAGGGCAACCCTCAGTAAATAAAAAGAGGTGGAGATAATACCATACATTTTATCTGATCATAATGGAATGAAACTGGAAATCAATGATTAAGGAAGGAAGGAAAAATCCTACATCACATGGAAAATGAACAAAATGTTACTGAATGATCAATGGATTACAGAAGACACAAAGGAGGAAATCAAAAAATTCTTAGAGATAAACGAAAATACAGACACAACATATCAGAATCTATGGGACACATTAAAAGCAATTTTAAGAGGGAAATTCATCTCCTGGAGGTCATTCCTCAAAAAAAGGAAAAACCAACAAATAAATGAGTTCACACTTCATCTCAAAGCCCTAGAAAAGGAAGAGCAAAACAACAGCAAATGTAGCAGAAGGCAAGAAATAATTAAAATCAGAGCGGAAATCAACGAAATTGAAACAAAAGAAACTATTTAAAAAATTAACAAAACTAAAAGTTGGTTCTTCAAAAAAATAAATAAGATCGACAGACCCTTAGCCATGCTAACTAAGAGATGAAAAGAGAGAACTCAAATTACTAACATCCAGGATGAAAAGGCAATATCACAACAGATGCTACAAAAATACAGAAGACAATTAGAAATTATTTTGAAAATCTATATTCCAATAAAATAGAAGATAGTGAAGACATCGATAAATTTCTTAAGTCATATGATTTGCCCAGACTGAGTCAGGAGGATACACACAATTTAAACAGACCAATATCAATGGATGAAATAGAAGAAGCAATCAAAAGACTACCAACCAAGAAAAGCCCAGGACCGGATGGGTATACAGCAGAGTTTTACAAAACGTTTAAAGAAGAATTAATACCAATACTTTTCAAGTTATTTCAGGAAATAGAAAAAGAGGGAGCTCTGCCAAATTCATTCTATTAGGCCAACATCACCCTGATCCCGAAACCAGACAAAGACACCTCAAAGAGAGAAAACTACAGACCAATATCTCTGATGAACCTAGATGCAAAAATCCTCAATAAAATTCTGGTGAATCAGATACAAAGGCACATAAAAAAAATTGTGCACCATTATCAAGTAGGATTCATCCCTGGGATGCAAGGATGTTTCAATATACGGAAATCAATAAATGTTATTCACCACATCAATAGACTTAAAGATAAGAACCATATGATCATCTTGATAGACGCAGAAAAAGCATTCGACAAAGTACAGCATCCCTTTATGTTCAAAACATTAGAAAAAGTAGGGATAACAGGAACTTACCTCAACATTGTAAAAGCTATCTATGCTAAGCCTCAGGCTAGCATCATTCTGAATGGAGAAAAATTGAAGGCATTCCCTCTAAAATCTGGAACAAGACAGGGATGCCCTCTATCACCACTTCTATTCAATATAGTTCTCGAAACACTGACCAGAGCAATTAGACAGACAAAAGAAATTAAAGGCATAAAAATAGGAAAAGAAGAACTTAAATTATCACTATTTGCCGGTGACATGATTTTATACCTAGAAGACCCAAAAGGGTCTACAAAGAAACTATTAGAGCTAATAAATGAATTCAGCAAAGTGGCAGGATACAAAATCAACACGCATAAATCAAAGGCATTTCTGTATATCAGCGACAAAACTTCTGAAACAGAAATGAGGAAAAACACTCCATTCACAATATCCTCAAAAAATAAAATAAAATACTTGGGAATCAACCTAACAAAAGAGGTGAAAGATTTATACAATGAAAACTACAGAACCCTAAAGAGAGAAGTAGAAGAAGAACTTAGAAAATGGAAAAATATACCCTGTTCATGGATAGGCAGAACTAACATCATCAAAACTGCGATATTACCAAAAGTTCTCTATAGGTTTAATGCAATGCCAATCAAAGTCCCAATGGCATTTCTTGTAGAAATAGATAAAGCAATCATGAAATTCATATGGAAAAATAAAAGACCCAGAATAGCAAAAGCAATTCTAAGCAGGAAGTGTGAATCAGGCGGTATAGCGATACCAGATTTCAAACTATATTACAGAGCAATATTAACAAAAATGGCATGGTACTGGTACCAAAACAGGCGGGTGGACCAATGGTACAGAATAGAGGACACAGAGACTAATCCACAAAGCTACAACTATCTTATATTTGATAAAGGAGCTTAAAGCATGCAATGGAGGAAGGATAGCATCTTCAATAAATGGTGTTGGGAAAACTGGAAATCCATATGCAACAAAATGAAACTGAATCCCCTTCTCTCACCGTGCACAAAAGTTAACTCAAAGTGGATCAAGGAGCTAGATATCAAATCAGAGACTCTGCATCTGATAGAAGAAAAAGTTGGCTCCAATCTACATATTGTGGGGTCGGGCTCCAAATTCCTTAATTGGACACCCATAGCACAAGAGTTAAAAACAAGAATCAACAAATGGGACTTACTCAAACTAAAAAGTTTTTTCTAAGCAAGAGAAACAATAAGAGAGGTAAATAGGGAGCCTCCATCATGGGAACAAATTTTTACTCCTCACACTTCAGATAGAGCCCTAATATCCAGAGTATACAAAGAACTCAACAAATTAGACTATACAATAACAAATTAACCAATCAACAAATGGGCCAAGGACCTGAACAGACACTTCTCAGAGGAGGACATACAATCAATCAACAAGTACATGAAAAAATGCTCACCATCTCTAGCAGTCAGAGAAATGCAAATCAAAACCACCCTAAGTTACCATCTCACTACAATAAGATTGGCAGGCAATATGAAGTCAAACAACAACAAGTGCTGGCGAGGATGTAGGGAAAAGGGTACTCTTGTACATTACTGGTGGGACTGCAAACTGGTTTGGCCAATTTGGAAAGCAGTATGGAGATTCCTGGGAAAGATGGGAATGGAACCACCATTTGACCCAGCTATTGCCCTTCTTAGACTATTCCCTGAAGACCTCAAAAGAGCGTACTACAGGGATACTGCCACATTGATGTTCATAGCAGCACAATTCACAATTGCTAGACTGTGGAACCAACCCAGATGCCCTTCAATAGATGAATGGATAAAAAAGATGTGGCATTTATACACCATGGAGTATTAGGCAGCACTAAAAAATGACAAAATCATGGAATTTGCAGGGAAATGGATGGCACTAGAACAGATTATGCTTAGTGAAGCTAGCCAATCCCTAAAAAACAAATACCAAATGTCTTTTTTGATATAATGAGAGCAACTATGAACAGAGCAGGGAGGAAGAGCAGGAAGAAAAGATTAACATTGAACAGAGACATGAGGTGGGGGGGAAAGGGAGAGAAAAGGGAAATTGCATGGAAATGGAGGGAGACCCTCATTGTTATACAAAATTACATATAAGAGGTTGTGAGGGGAATGGGAAAATAAACAAGGAGATAAATGAATTACAGTAGATGGGGTAGAGAGAGAAGATGGGAGGGGAGGGGAGTGGGGATAGTAGAGGATAGGAAAGGTAGCAGAATACAACAGTTACTAATATGGCATTATGTAAAAATGTGGATGTGTAACTGATGTGATTCTGCAATCTGTATTTGGGGTAAAAATGGGAGTTCATAACCCACTTGAATCTAATGTATGAAATATGATATGTCAAGAGCTTTGTAATGTTTTGAACAACCAATTAAAATATATATATAAAAAAAAGAAATAAAACATCAACTTCAATCTAACAATATTGCGAAAATAACATAAATTTTAGAAATAATAGAAATTTTGGATTAATGAAATCTCACAGTTTACCTCTATTTCTCTTTCTTCCTTAGCAACCCTCAAATCTCTACACTTTCTGTTCTCCTTCCGTTTGCCCTAATTAATTGTGCATATGTCTGTAGGCCTTCTAACCTGTCTGGTTGCTTTCACCCTTTCTTTTATTGCTAATTCTTTTCACATATTAGACAAAACTTTATTTTAAAATAAAAATCAAAACCCCACTTCTAGCTATTTCAAACTAGCTGGAGTGAAATGAACTGTCCTAACAAGAACAAATAAAAAAACAGATAAATTTTAAAAAGTGCTCATTTTGTTAAAGTTCACTGTATTAGGGCAATAAACTTTAGTGTTCATGTTGATCACTGTAGGAAGGTTTGAGCAACAAAGAATCCTGGAGGAAAAGACAAAAAAAAAAAAAGAATAAGCAGAAATAAGTAACATCATTCCCATACTATTTCTGTAACTCCTAGCTGTAAATGTCTGTTGCAGACTATAGAAAACAACCTGTAAGTCGCTAAGATACTCTGTGGGAAGATGATGGAGTGAAAAACTGGGTCTGTGAAATGGTAGATTTGGGTTAAATACCCTGGACTTTATTGAGGCCCTCCAAATGCTACAATTCTGAAGTAATGGCTACAAGGGAATCAAGATAATCTGCTTCTAATCTTTTACATGTCAGAAAGAAGAAAATTAAATCCTGTACTGAAAGATATCATCATCTCTAGTGTTTGTAGTTTTTAAAAAGTTGATGTCCTTTATTCTATAAAATATTTCAAGGATGTCATCAAATAAGATCCATACACCAGATACCAATAATAAAATGTGAAAAATAGAATGAGACTTATAAGTGATCTTGATATCAGATTTATCAGAAAATGACTTTAAGATAACTATAGTTAATATTTTCAACACAGTGGAGAAAGAATGAGGGCTATCCACACATCATTTTAAATCTGTAAAAAAGGAATTAAATGGAGTTTTTAGAATTGAAATATATGAAAAAAATGAAGTATAGGTGAGTGTAGCAGTAGTTGAGATTATAAAACTGATATATAGCAAGTAGAGAATATCTTGTTTACAAATGAAGAGGTCAAAGAATAAATAACACAGAAAAGAATGCAAGAGAACTATAAGATACATACATATTTGGAGTCATAGGAGGGGAAAGAAAGACAAAATATTAGAATTAATATATTTTTATACCTTTATTTTATTTATCTATTTTTATGTGTTGTTAAGGATCAAACCCAATGCTTCACACATGCTAGGCAAAGCAGGCTACCACTGAACTACAACCACAGCCTCTGGAATTAATATTTAAAGGACAGCTGTCCAATATTTTTTTAAGATGAGAAGAAGACATTAAACCACAGACTCAAAAAATTCTATGAACCTCAAGCAGGATATATAAAAATTTATATATATATATATATATATATATATATATCTCATATATACATATATATATATTTGTGTGTGCACCTGCTTCTTCATGTATGCACACATATATGCTCATCTTAATAAAATAATTAAAAGTACATGTACACCCTGTCTACTATGATCCCCTCTTCCTTCTCTTCTTGGTTTTTGCTTTGTGTCTAGCACACTATTCCCTGAGACAACGTGTACTTATTTAATGTTTCTCTGCCTTCTGGGTTAAAAGAAAGTCCCTATGATGACAAGGATGTTGGTGTTGTTTGTTAACTGCATAACCACAACAACTAACTCAGGGTCTGGCACATAGTAAGTGTTCATTTAACATTTTCAAGTGAGCGAATAATAAAATATTATAACATCTTTGAGAGTTGTCTAAAAAGGCTCCATATTTTAATGATATATTTTTTAAACATTTATTTCACCTACATTAATTTGATTTTGTACATGAATATAGCAGGTAATATTTGCTTTACTATTCTGTAGGCAAACTTAAGAATCAGAGGAGTTGTAGTTTGCCTAAATTCATATAGTTTAAACATTGAAAGACTACAATAGAATCTCTATACTATGCAAGGTGTGACTTCACAACAAATAACAGAAATTCCATTAAATGACCTGATAATCTCTGATACAGATGCACAGCAATAAATCTATGCTACATTTAAAAGAGCAGAGAGGATGGACACATGCCTATCTAGGTTGAGTCCTAAGTGAAGAGTATCTGTATGCTAGAATATGGTGATCCCAACTGAAAAGAAACACAGGCACATAATTTCAGGAATTTAGAAGCAAGTCATTATTATTATTGTCACTTCTCTCTTTTGGCCTGACCCCATATTCCAAACATTTTACTTTGTCTGAATTAGTCTTACTTAAACAATAATGTCCTCTCTCTCTTTCTCTCTCTAAGTAATGTGGAAGCTTCCATTTTAATTCATAAGTCACTGAAAGGTTGAAATCTGGTTGTCATAGTCACATAAAAACTAGAGCAATAATATCTTTCTATTATATTTTGTATAACAAATATCTACTGTCAGAGGAGTCTTTTCTGGAATAACAAACTTCTAGGTTCCCATGAGACTTTACATGCAACCTTTATCTGAAGATCTGAGCTGTTCAATAACTATGGGCATTACCCATAATGACAAAAAACACCATGTCTATTAAAGTAACACGTGGAAGTTTGACCCCAGTGCAAAAGAACATTATTTCTGAAAACAGTCTCCCTTCCTCATAAACTTAAATTCTTTTCATTGAACCCAAAGTCATTGTTATTAATATGCAATTATAATTTCATGAGATTTGAAGTATAAGATTAATTACCATTTTAATATTTGATCTTGCCTTCCTATTTTATATTATAAATATGTTATTGGTGCCTTCCCTCTAGGTAAAATACATATTAAGAACCTGGAATGTGATGTCAGTTAAGTGGAAATATAGCAAGCGTCGTTGCTGAATTTGAAGTGCCAGAACAATGTTAAATTTGTACAATATTTATAGAAATATCAGTGTGAATGATGTGAGAATCATTTATTTTCTTAACTAACAAGGGGGCTTAGGATTAGATTTTATGCTTTTGCCATCCTCCTTAGCATAATTGGAATGTGATTTAGAGGCCTATAAACGAGTACCCAAAAATGCACATAATTGAGGAACAGAAACAGATTTCAGAAATACATGGCTTAATTGATATCCTGAGGACCTGGAACAGCTGGAGGCCTTACTTTATTATGCTGCTCCTTCTCACCAGGGGAGGTGAGCTTGAGAAGCTCTCTCTAGCTGCAAAACCACCCACTACCTCCTTTCCCTATTGTAACCATAGTCATAATTTCCCAGTTATATGCTCAGAATTTGTGAATAATTATCTGCCCCTGAAAGAAGTGGGAATTCTTTTGAGAAGTGAGGAGATTTTACAGTGTGAGCGTTGAATTTCATTTAAAATTAAAAAGCACTGATGTGCCTTCTGAACTGAATTTTTAGCCACCATGGACAGTAAATCCCCAAATTAACTGCAGATTAGTTTATTTCTTATGTGTGCTGATATTCAAATTAACATCATCTAGATTGACACTTGGGATCTGTGAAAATAGATGAGGATCCAGGCAAGGTATGAGGTGCTACTATTCCCATTTAATAAGTATCTAAACTCACTTGAGAAATTATTCAGAAAGAATTGACACATAATAAATGTAGACCCAGGCAGAACGTTAGCTGTTGTTTTAATAGACGACAATATCAATGGCAATTCACGTTTAAATAATCCTTACAAATTTGTACCCAAATCTATTACTTTACCCATAATAACTTGAGAATTTCTGTGGTTTTTCAATTAACTAGGTAAGAGAAACATGAATACCTGAGTTATATCCCCAAAGACTTATCTGAAGCATGAATTTGATAACAATAATTGACTTGTTTAGAAAAGAAGCTTCTTGCCTCTGAGAGAGAATAAAATGGCACCAAGTTAAATGCACAGGCTGAAATTTCATTACAAAGTGAGATAATGGAGAGAATGGAACACTGGGTCTTTTATTTTTTTTATTCTATAAACCACAAAATGATAGCAATAAAGCTATGTGATTATAGAGCAACTAAAATAATGATTCTGGGTGGCAATAGGTTGAATATGTCCCTACTGCTATTTTTTTTAAATGTCCATTCTCAGAATTTGAATTTGACCTTCTTTGGAATCTCAGAATTTGATCTTTGGAAATACAGTCTGCAAGCATAACTGGTTAACATTAGGTCATACTGTAATTTGGGGTTCCCTAAATCCAAGGACTGATATCCTTAGAAAGAGAAGACACATAGATACATATAAAGAAGAAGGTTATTTGGTGACCTTATTTAGAGTGCAAGGAGAAATCAGATCAATGTAGCCACAAGATGAGGAACACCAATAACTGCAGACCACCATCTTCAGAGCCTCCAAAAGGAACAAACTCGGCTGATCCCTACCCTCCAGCACTGTGAGAGAATTAATTCCTGTTGAAAATAACTTTGTAGTAATTAGTTAGAGCAGCTCTAGAAAATTTAAAACTTTAATTTAAAAAAATTACACAGGGAAGAATTTGTAAAACAAAATTTGATTTTTGAAGCTGAAATTTCCATGCATTTTTATTAATTCATTATCACTATATGTAAAAGTGGAATTAACTGGGGTAAATTCACACAAGGACATAACATGATTTGATAGAGTTTGTTCCCCAATACCTCTGCATTCCCTTTTCTTTCAATCCTCATCCTGTATTCTATTGGTCTCAATTCTATTTTTCTAAAGTTATTTTCCTTAATTATTCTTTCTTTCCTCAATAACTTTCACATATTTGAGAAAATATTTGACCCTTGATTGAATCTACATTATTTTACTGATCATGATGTTCTCCAGTTCCACCCATTCACCAGCAAATGACATAATTTCCTTTTTCATTGTAACTGAGTAAAAACTTAATTGTATTTATATATAAATATATATTATACTTAATTATATGCCTATCTCTCATAAATTTTCTTTATTCTTTCATTTGTTTACAGAAATGTAGTCTGGATCAACAACTTGGCTTTTGTGAATTGTGCCGATATAGACAGTGGTATGCATGTATAAATATAGTATGCTGATTTTTGTTCTTCTGAATAAATACCAAATAGTGGGATATCTGGGTGAGGTGATATGATGATCGCATTCCTAGTTCTTTGAGGAATATCATACTGCATTCCAAATTTATTGTAATAATTTGCATTCACACCACCTATATATAAGTGTATTTTCCTCTTGCCAACAATAATTATTATTTGTTTTCTTGATGATTGCTATTCTAACATAGGAGAGATGAATTTTTTTTTAAGAGAGAGTGAGAGAGGAGAGAGAGAGAGAGAGAATTTTTAATATTTATTTTTTAGTTCTCGGCAGACACAACATCTTTGTTGGTATGTGGTGCTGAGGATCGAACCCGGGCCGCACGCATGCCAGGCGAGCACGCTACCGCTTGAGCCACATCCCCAGCCCCAGAGAGATGAAATTTTAATTCTTGTAATTTGTATTTCCCTGATTGCTAAGGGCATTGAATATTTTCTTATATTTGTTGTCCATTTGTATTTTTTCTTTATAAAAATGACTGTTCTGGGGCTGGGGATGTGACTCAAGAGGTAGCACGCTTGCCTGGCATGCAGGTGGTGCTGGGTTTGATCCTCAGCACCACATAAAAATAAAATAAAGATGCGTCCACCGAAAACTAAAACAATGAATAATAAAAAAATTCTCTCTCAAAAAAAATGACTGTTCTTTGTATAGGCGTGTGTTCTGATGTGTGTTAATTCTCCAAATATTATTTGGGGACCTTGGCAACCTCCCTTACCTGCATAAAAAAGGTGTTTACAAAGCACGATAAAATTACAGCAAAGATAATAGGTAAAATGTTCATGGGAAATGATCTCTAAATTGTTGTCATGGGTTACAAAATTATTTAGTGATACATATTACCCATAGCCTAGGCACCAAAATAAATTTGAGTTTCATTGAAAAGTCACAGTTATAGAACAATTTGTAAGATTTTAATGAAAGTAAATTACATATTTCATGATATTAAATAAGGGAAGAAACCCCAAAATATGATAGTAGCTTTTTGTTATGTTGGAATATATCAAAGTTTTAAAATTATATATTGAAATGCATACAATGAACTGATTTAAAGTTCAGGCTGTGACCTCTCTTCAACTCTGTAAGATGCACATATTAGTCAATTACAGAGAATGAAACACAAATTCTGTTTCAGGACATCATTTATCTTTCAGATATTTATTTTAGTAGACCATCCAATGAGACACACACACGTAAACCAAGGGGTGAACCAAACCATTGATCCCATATTTGCTCTAGATTGTTCTACCTTCAAGCTCTTGGAAATCTAATGACACACAATGATTTCTGAGTTCCATCATAACGTGTTGCTATAATTGATTTAATTTTCATTTCTAATGATTTTCAAACATGAATAAAGCAAAATTGGTGCTAACTTTCTAAAAACTGTGAGCTTATTTTATATATTATAACCATATGAGTATTTCAGAGAAGTTATAAATCACTTCCTTAATAAAGTGAACCTAATCTTATTACAGACACATAGACCTACATATAGCACATTGACCTACATACAGTTTTGTATGCTTTATTTTAAACCATCCATGACTGATGCTTTCAAAGTCTTCTGAATGTTGATCTTTAAATATGGTGAGGATACTGAGACATCAAGCTTAGAATCACTGCAAGGAATACACCCTCAGCTCAATTCCTTGGTATCAATTCCTTGGTATCTGTGGAAAAATCTAATAAAAAAGAGGTTGTAAAAATATTGAAATATTAAAATGACATAAACTCTTTCTAATCAAGTGCTTTTTTTCTATCACACAATGGTTTGTAAGATACCTGTGGAGAAATGTACTTAGAAAAAAATTTTATATACATTTTACAAAACACCTTTTTTATAGTTTGAATGTGAGGTGTCCTGCAAAACTCCAGGTAATGCAGGAATATTCATAAGTCAAATAATTGGATAATGAAAACTGTAATCTAATCAGTCTATTCTAATTTGAATGCACTGACTGGTTGGTAACTGTGGACAAGTGGGGTGTGGCTGGAGAAGGCGGTTCTCTGAGGCTATACCCTAACAGAGTTGTTCTCTCCATGGCCTTTCTCTTTCTGTTAGATTCCTTAAGCCACCATGGGCTGAGCAGTTTTCCTCCAGTGGGCCCTTCCCCCATGATATGCTTCCTCACCTTGGGCCGGCCCAGAGCAATGGCATCAGGAGTTTATGGGCTGAGACCTCTGAAAATGTGAACCACAAATAAACTTTTCATCCTCTAAGTTGTTCTTGCTAGGTATTCATGGTCATACAAAGCTGACTAAAAGAGTCTGTTCCCATATCATCAGTATCTCAGAAACTCTTAAAAACAATTCTTTTATTTATTTTCCAATATTATTTGTCAATTATTCAATTGACTGACATGATTTCACAAAAATTATTTCCTCCAAACTCTGTCCAAACGATGTCCATTGGTAAAGTACTAGTCTTTGACTGTTACTTCTTTACACATTTTTGCATTTCAAATATTTTTGCTCATTTAAAGAAAAATGCACATATTGGCTAGGAATCATTGCATGTATACTTTGTTTTGGAATGCTTACTCCTTCATAAATAGTGAGTGCTTAAGAAATGTATGTTAAATAGAAGTTAAATGAAGAACTCTTTTCTTTTACAACAGTGGACAATTTTTTTTTTCAAATTTCTGAATTTAGATTTTTCATCCATCCAAATTAAGAGATTAAATTTCTACCTTGCAAGATTGATTTGTGTACTGAGACAATTTATGTCATAGAATTAACAAATTTCTCAGCATACATTCTCCTATAGAAGAATTTCAAGTGTCTTCCTTTCTCTTAATTCTTTTCAATCTGTGAATATGATGTATGCTATAAATTATATATGCCTGGTTTTTAAAAGCACAGTTTAAAAAATAAGCAATAAATTTTCTGAATGATAAATATGTAAATGTCTAATTCAACTACATTAGAATTTAATTAAATTTATGAAAGCTCAACTTAAATACAAGTTTAGAATTTTGTTAAATTTTAATTTTTATGATTTTAAAATTAGTGCCATTTGGAAGGGGAATTTGGCAAACACCAAATCTTTATCTTTCTGCCTCATTCCTCTTTCTCTTAACAAAAGCATAAAGTTCATTCACTATACAATTTTATTTCCAAAATGTAAGCACTATCGTTGGTTTATAGGAGGTTCTTTTCAAATCTTTCAGTACAATCTCACTTTGTTGAGATTTGGAAGAGTAAACTTCAATTGAAGATATGTTCTACATAGGTGTTAGCTACCCCTGTTTTCATAGTATATCTGCTCTTCATACTTCTCAGCTTTGACTTGTTCCTGGGGTCATTCTTGCCAGCTAACCTTCTAATTAGTTTTCCCTGTAACAAGTTATGGTTTGATTATTTAATGTTTCCCAAAATGATCATGTGTTAGATAATACAGAAGGTTCTGAGGTGAAATGATTAGATCATGAGGGATATAACCTAATCAGTGGATTAATCCATTTGAAGTAGGAGGAGATTGGCTGAAGGAAGTAGACTGGAGAGTATATGCCCTTGGGGATTTTATCTTGTCCCTGGTTCCTGATTTATAATCTCTGATTTCTAGATGCCAGGAGCTGAGCAGCTTTCCTCTGCCACGCCCTTCTGCCATGATGTTCTGACTCACCTCAGGCCCAAAGCAATAGAGTCTGTTGACTATGGGTTGAAATTCTAAAAGGCCAAATTAAAATTTCCCTTCTTGCCGCAGTCTGACTGGGCAAAAATCACGAGCCACTCAAGCAGGAACAAACTTTATTTCCAAACTCCACCAGCACACTCTACACTCCCCAGGAACTCTCCGGAACGCCACCCACTCGGCTCCTCCAGGAACATACCACACACCAACCGGAACTCCCACCCCCAGGACTTCCCCAACCAATGCAAACTCCCCAGGCAATCCTCCTGAGAACTCAAAAGTAGCAGGTGCCCAAGGCGGACAGTAAAGGTCTAACATTACAATTGAATCAATCCAGCATCATCTTAATGGCTCGCCTGTGTCACCTCTCAACCACTACTTCTGGCAAAAATGCCATGCGTCATCCTGACTCGGCTGTGGCCCTCAACATTTCTAAGTTATTTTTTTTATGTAACAAATTCAAAGAGATGGAATACATAGGAATTTGCAGAAGTTAAAAATTTGGAAAGAAAAACAGATCAAGGTAAATATTACCTAGACTCTTATCCTACAGGGTTTCATCTCACAGGCCTGCCACTTCTATTGTAAACAGCAGCTCATTCAAAGTACTGTGATAAATGGATAACCATTGCACATTTTTTTTTTCTGGATTCTTGTCTTCCTAATGGAGAAATTTACTATGTCCTTATTTTTAAAATATCAAACTCATATGTTGTTTCAGTCATATTTTTCACCACTGTGTCTGAAAGAACTGACAAGAACAATTTTAGAGGAGGGAAAGTTTATTTGGAGGCTCACAGTTTCAGAGTTCTCAATCTATAAACAGTAAGCTCCATTTCTCAGGGTTCAAAATTAGGTAGAATATCATGGTAGAAGAGTGTGTTAGAGGGAAACAGCTCACATGATGATCAGTAACAGAGAGACAGAGACTAAACTCAGCTCTACAAATGTACCCCAAAAGCATGCCCTCAAATAACCCACCTCTTCTGGCCATACCCTACCCACCATGAGTTACCATTCAGTTAATGCCTATCAGGAGGATTAATTCAGTGATTGGGTTAAGGCTCTCATAAATCAATCATTTCTCCTCTAAACCTTGCATTATCTCATACATGAGTTTTTTTGGGGACACCTAATATCTAAACCATAACATGTTTTCTTGGAAAAACAATAAAAACAAATAAAATCCATACATATGAATATATTCACCAAAAATATTTTCATATTTATAAAATATATTTGTAAAATTAATGGCAAGGATTAAGTAAAAAATAATAGAGGATGGTAGAAACAACAAAAATATATATTTCCCCAGTTTGAGTCTCATCAAGTAAGTTCATAGAACACTTTACCATACAAGATTAATTAGAAATAAGGTCTTCTGTATAAAGTGTATTACTCTATCTTTACAGAACTTATAAAATGTAAAAGATTTGTTTTATTTGTTTTTCTGATATTCTTAGTTATTAAACATATATCTACATAGTATAAAACAATACTTCTCATTATAGGACTAAAAGAAAAATATCCACAAATGATATGGGTGAGGCCTTATATCTAGTGTTCAAAGACATTCTGTTTTTCATTTCCTACAGTTTCTGTATTAGTTTTTGGCTATTTCTCAATCAATGTCATTCTCTTTATTGTGAGCTTGTGTAAAGTAAACTTTTTGAAGTATAGGTTTCTCCAGATCTTGAGATGCACAAATTCCACTGGCACTGTGTGAGTAGCTAGGCATTTTCATCTTCAGGGTGTTGAACTTGCAATTCAGAAAAAGAGACAAGATGCTGCCACCATATTCTTGAAAAGCCTCAACAATATTTACCAGCATCTTTCACGTTTTCATATAAATGCTTATAAAAATTCCCTATTTGTCTTAATTGCTACAAGTAATTTATGTAAAAATGAAGAAGATTTCATGAACAAGATACCCCATTATATGGTAATACTCTATATTTATACTATGATATTATAATTGTGATTTTATGGCATGAAGACTTGTTGAAAGAGGTTGGCTGGTTCTAGTTTTATTGGTGAGACATTAGACAATTTGATTGGAAACTCAATTTATAAGTTTGTGAGCCCTAAATTTCAGTTCATAAAGCTTATTAAGGTCTTCTGTCTCTTTTTGGAGGTAAGGGTTCCAAAGCCAATGAAAATCTCTTTTCTTACAATATTCAGACACCACCTGCCAAAACCCTCTCATGTCTTTCAGCCACAGCCATTAATTATAGAGATACCAGGCAAGCAGGGTGATGGGGGATAAACAAAGTCAAACAGACACACATAGGGAGAAAAAGCTGGGGCCAGGTGGGCAGCCAAACCCTGATGAGGCTTGACTGATTACAGAGTTAGCTCAGCAAGTTTAATATATAGGTTTCATCAAAATGTTATTTGTAGGAAAGTTTAGCAAAGCAGACAATCTGAAGAAAGAAGGATTGGAGAGACAAGTTAGGGTAATTTTGTTTTGCTCAGAATTCACTATCCCAGGGAGAAAGTGCTGAACTCAAGGCCTCAACTGGTAGAGTCTTGACTTCACACATAGCCACCCCTGGCCAGTGTTACCATAGCAGTCAGGGCATCTTGATCTGCACCTTTTCACAGGCAGTTCCTAGCAAAAATGCAGCCATAAGAGTCCACTGGCCATAATTCAAATCACTGCTCTCCACAACCACCAAAGAAAACTATCACCTCTGTGAAGGGTCCAACTGCTCATTTAGCCTGAAGTCCCATGTTTCTCTTACCATTAAGCCTTCATAGCCCAAAGTGATGTAAATTTAAATAAAGGAATTATATAAAAAGCATGCCAGTAAAATAAACTTCAGTTCTATTATTTTTTCTGTCTCATGGAGAGCACTTCCGCAGCTTGTCTAGTAGGTTCAAAAACATTAAGGAAGACACATGATTAATTTTCCTTTTATAAACTGGTAAACAATGTTGACATCTCTATGTGGGGAATGTTGAGCAAATGAAGTATCAAAAATCAAAAAGAAAGTATCAAAAAAAGAGTATCCAAAATCAAAGAGAAGTGCAAGAAAGGCATCCAAGAGCCATTTCCTAGATCATATTCTACAGAATTAGGAGAATGCTTTTATTAGGTCACGGTTACTTCCCCAGAAGATCTTTTTTGTATTGAGTACTATAATAATAGAAGAAAGATTATCGAAATGTCTCAAGCAAATTCATCATATTTAAGGAATTTAGGACCTTGCTACAATGACATAGATTTCAAAGCACATCAGTGTCAGAATTGGAACCATGAACAACCAAACAATTGTGAAATAGAAAAGAAAGCCAATAGAGGACTTTTCAGGCAAATGATAGATAATCTGTGGGATTAAGGTAATGATGTAAATACAGGTATCTTTATATTTGGGATTAAAGAGGTGGGGAGTGGTTGAAGACAGGCTAATTATTTTCAAAATTAGCCCTTCCTGCTCAGTGAACATAAGCACCATGATGAGTTCTTAGCTGGAAAAGACCCCATTATGAATTGTCAGAAATGCCCTAGAATACAAAACAATGTTCAAGAAATAAGATGATGATGATGATGATGATGATGATGATGATGATGATAATAATACCATGTCAGAGTAAGGATATTACATCACTTACCATTCTGATAAATAGAACATAATGGAAGATATTCAGAATACTAGGGAAAACTGGTTCAGTCTTAATAATCAAAGGTCATGAGTGGGACTATATCTATGAATTTATAGCCTATCTTCATCACTCTTTGTTAATTGTTGGTAAATTCTTAAGTACCTTTCTAGCCTTTACATAGATAAAATGGAAATTATAATACCTAACTTGTGGGGTATTACTGAAGGGGAAAGAGGTAGCATATAGAAGGAGCTTCATATGTTTCACAGTGTAAAGATAGTAAGTTATTCAAGTTTGATTCTTGCTCCAGAATTGTGACACAATGAAGATGAAGTAAAAATCAATGCATTCATTATCTTCAGTTCTTTAAATCTCTATCACTTTAGTATCAACCAAACTCCAACTTCTACTTGTATAAGAGTCTAGTTTTGTAGTGACTAAAATCACTAATTATCTCTCAACTGCTAAATATGATGACCCCTTTTGGATCACATTTTATCAGCCTTAAGGAAAAATTTACAATGCTTGCATTGCCCTGCCTTTTGAAATTTTACATGTCTAGACTTGAAGTTCTCTCTGTTTTCTATTAATACCTGACAATCACTTTTAAAATTCCACCTTTATTCCCAGTCTTTCAAATGCTGGTGATTCCTTGATTCTGCCTTTGTCATTTCCTATTTGTATTCTACTCATTTATTGTTTTGATTCTCTTTAAAATTCCAATATTTCAACAACATCTACCACTATCACATACACTCACATATACATAAAATACTTCTATTTAAATTAAGCTCCCAAACTCATGTTTTAAATAATCTACTCCACATCTTCATGCAGAAGAGCTAGAAGCCCAAGAATCTTGATCTTTCTAAATGTTTAAAATATATTTCCAAACAGGTGCCAGAAACTCCAGCACAAACTTAAATCTTTAACATAAAAAATAATCATATTGTAATTAGTCTCATTGGAACAGATGCAATTTGAAACTGCATACCAAAAGAATGATTTAAACACTAGAAAAATTATACAAAGAAACCACTACTGGAAAATCTGAAATGGTGTTGTAGTTTGGATCTGAAATGGCCTCCAAAGACTTATGTACAGAGGTTTGAACCTAGGCTGGTGGCACTATTGGAAAGTGATGAAAACTTTAAGAGGTAGGGTCTAGCTGGAAGAAGAGGGTCCCTGAAGGGAATGCCTTGAAGAATATAACTTGTTCTTGGTTTCTTCTCATTTTCTGTTTCCTGGTTTCAATAAAATGAGCACCTTTACTCCATCTCACATTGTTCACCATGATATTTGCTTCATCATGGGCCAAGAGCAATTGGCAAAATGACTAAAACTTGTGAGATCATGAGACAAAATAAATCTTTTACTCTTTTTAAAATTTACTTATTTATTTATTTATTTGTTTATTTATTTATTTTAATTAGGTATATATGACAGCAGAATGCATTTTGATTCATTGTACACAATTGCCGCATGACTTTACATTTCTATGGTTGTACAAGATGAAGAGTCACACCATATATGCAGTCATACATGTGCCTAGAATAATGATGTCCTTCTCATTCTACCTTTTTTCCTGCCTCCATGTATTCTCCCTCCACTCCCTTCCAAATCTTTTTCTTTTTAAGTTTGTTTTCCAAGGTATTTTGTTACAGCAAAGGAAAGATAACACACATAATATAAAGAAAAATATTTTAGTGGTTATTTTCAGTTAAGAACAAATAGGAAAACTGGGTAGTGTGTTTAATATTATAATATGTATGTGTATTTTATTACTTCAATTTATAGTGTATACATTGTGATTTCAAAATAAAGATATATTTATATACATTATATACAAATTATACATATGTAAATGTGTATGTGCATGTATGTATATGTATACATATTATATGTTTGCATACTCATAAGCACGGAAAGTATGTGTGTGTATATATATATATATTATGTGCAATTATATATATATATAATTGCACATAATATATATAGTCACATATAATAGTCTATATAGTTTATAGATATGTCCATAAATAAGTATACATATAGATAGATAAATGGATATGTAGATCTATAAAGTGGCAAACTAGAGGCCACTTTATTTATTACATGTTCTTCAAATAATTTATTATATGTTCTTCAAATAAGTTCTTTAGAATGTAACACAATGATCAGTAATATGCTAAAATTGAACCAAAATTATTCAATAATTATAGAAATCACATTGTTTCATTGATATTATAATATCTACCCAATTCTTATGTAAATTACCAAGATAATAATACATTTAAGGCAAAAAAAATTCATAATTCATGAATAAAGCCACTTTCTTTATCACACTAAATAAAAATGAGTTTACCAAAATAACACTTCTTAGCATATTTCAGATAAGTGAGGAAACATTTTTTCAAATGTAACAAAGGGATTAAGACGTCCTAAATTTTAATATTCAAAAACTTTACCTAATATATACCCCTGTATTAAATTCAGTTCCAATTTTGTCATTGTATATCACATGATGATGATGAAATATTAAAGAGAAGTATGAGGTTAAGTTTATGAATTGCTTATTGTAAGTTGGATTGTATTTAAAGTCACAATTCAGATATAACGCAAGGCATATTTAATTTCTGAGAACCCCTTGTGCAGTTACGTAACACAGGAAAAATGTTAGAGGAAAATACCCATCAATTCATGAGCTCATGGCTAATAAATCTGTTTACTAAAGAAATAAATCCCTTGACTTTTTCCTGCAATGTATTGTCATAGAGATGAAATATAAAAGCAAGTAAATAAATCATGCTGAAATATAGGAAGTATGGAATTAAATAACTTATACAATAGCAATTTTTTTGCCCTGTAAGGATTTTCTGTATTTTTCATTTATAAATGTTTCCTCTAAATGTTCCCATATCAGAAGGGTTATGAATGCCTTATATTAAAAATATGAGTAAGCTTATTGATAAATTATATTCTTTAAGAAATTAAATGGCATACATTCTAATTGAGATTTGTTTAGTTTCAATCACAAATTATAAACTATTGCTTTAACTGTAATACCTGCATATTAGATACTTTTCTCCTCTCATACTAAAAAAGGATGAGTTACCAGTCCAGGAAGAGCAGGAATACGATTTTGCCTTATTTCAAGCCATATTAATCATATTGTGCCCAACGAATTAAATTAAAATTTAGCAAATATATAATGACCTCCTGCTGTCTAAAAATCCTTTTTGGGTAATTTAGGAATTAAATATTAAAATGAGATAATGTAATGAATCTGTTTTATGTGTGTAGCACTGAGCAAGTGTCTTGGAGTATTTTCTGGTATTTTTTTTTTTTACTTGTGTAAGCTATGGAATAGTCTTGGAATAGTGGCAATCTGAAATAGTGACTAATAAAGTTAGTATTATTTATCTATGCATGCTTACATGTATTAATAAATAAACACTTCTAAATATGCTGTTAATATAATCTTGTCATTTTCTGGAGACACATGGATGACATAGATGATAGATAAATGTAAGAAAATAGATAATCACACTTTCACTGTTCTATTCTGCACTAAAGAATAATACTTATGCCCATAAAATGAATTACATTAATTTATTTTTATGCAATTATTTGTGTTTGGATTGTGATTTAAGTTGTCAGAGCCTTTAATTCTTTAAAGGTATTATAATTCATATTTCTTTCATACTTTTGATGTATTCCAACTTGGTTATTTTTGTTATTGTTTCTTCTTAGACATTTTTAAATAGAAAACTCCAGTCACCACTGAAATAATATTTTCACTATGAAAATATTTTACACATTTAGAAATTAGACATATATAATATGACAAATTAAAATATGTAATATTTAAAATATATAATGGGTTTCAGTAAATTTATAAATAGGCATAATTAAAACTGAGCAAAAAGGATTGAAAATTATTATTTTATAAATGATAATATAGAACTGGCCAATAAAAATTGAAAAATAATCATTTCATAAATATTAATATCAAATTGGCCAATAAACAGGAGAAGTGTTTGACATTATTATTCATTTGAAAAATACATATTACTATTACAATTAGATATCCTTACCAACAATAACTAAAATTTAAAAGGCAGACAGTATTAATGTCTGAATATTTGAGCTGAAACTCTTATATTCTGGGTATAAATTGGCTTACTTTGAAAAGCCTGTTGGAAATATCTAGCATCCCTGAATATTAATATACTGATAACTCAACAGTTCCACTTTCAATTCTAAAACCAACCCAATTGTGTACAAATGACTACGAAAAGACTTGTGACAAAAATGTAAGTGTCACCTCTATTATTGCTCCAAACTAGAAACAACGGATGTCCATTAACTTCAAAATAGATTAGTATGGTGAGTTCATTTAATGCAATTCTATGTCACAATTAGAGTAGAATGTATAAACAATGACTAATAGATCAACACAAACATAACATTTGTAAGAAATACAGATAAAAAATTTATACTTACATAAAATTCAAAACTAGGCAATAAGAATTCACCATGTTAGAGTGGTTACCTTCTAAGTGGAGAAAGGAAGAAATTTCCAGGGTAGCCTCTGGAGTGCAACTGAAATTGATTATTATTATTATTATTTTATTTTAATGTTGTGTTCATGGTTATGTTACCATTACGAAATTGTATTCAGTTGAACACTTGCATGCATACTTGTGTGTATATGACCTTCTTCAACCAAATTTATTTAGAACACACACACACATAGGCATATATGATCATATTTACTATTCCCTGTTCTTATTTTTTACTACTTTACATTCTCTCCCTGCCAGCTACTGCCATTCAGTTTTCTTATTTTTCTCTAGATTTCAAATGAGCAATTCTAAAACCCAAGCCAGAACACATGGCATTTGGCAAAATGTAACTGTCTTATTTCACAATTAATAGAACATTATCTTTGATTGAAGAAAGTATATTTTAGAAAAGACTCATTATATTTTAGTTGAGCTCCATAATTCATTTGGACTCTGTTGTATTCAAATATTAGTGACTTTTGTTATGAATGTTTAAACATGTAGCAGTACAATTCTCATTTATCTTAAAACACAAAGAAGTTCACAATGGCACTTCAACTATTATCTTCATTTGGTTGTAATTAAATACCTTGAAACCTTTTAAGTGGACAATTTTGAATGTATTTATTGTTTTCAAGACAACCCATTCAGAGAAACTAAGTGGAGTCCATGGATAATGTTAATAAACAAGATAGGTATTAGTAGAAATTGTTTTCTTTTATCTGTTGTGTCTTGAAGTTAGATGTAACTCATTTCATTGTCCATATAAATGTTAATTTTAAATTGTCTGAGGTAAGATAGAACATTGTACATGATGGCAGCACTATCTATTAAAGCTTAAAAACTTACCTAGAGATTTAGCAACTTAGTAACATTGATCAGAGAGTTATATACGCCATAAATTTAGATGAGACTCAGCCAGTCCACTGGCTCTGGGTTTCTGAGAGTACAAGAGAAAAGTTTTATGTTTGTGTTAGGGGGTTGGTGCAAGTATGGGTCTGGAGCTATCTCAAGGCTGGTGGAGAATCTACCTCCAACCTCTTCACATGACTGTGGCATCTTCATCTTATCACCAGCTATTGTGAATGGCCACTCTAACTTCTGTGCTGAAGGACATTGCCATACCTCACTTCATGACTGCTTGCTTCATCAGAGTGAACAAAAGAGAGATAATGTGAAGAAGATGTAATCACAATCTTATAAACCCATTTTGGAAGTCAGAGCACAACAATTTTTCCCTAGCATACTTGCTGAAAACACGTTCTAGTTTCAGCTCACTGTTAAGACTAGGAAAATTGCACTTTAGTATGAATAGCATAATGTATGACTCTTTGGGGACTAATTTGGAGGGTGACTGCTGTGTTGACAATTTTAAATACTAACCTAAAAAACAGCTTTTTAAAATTCGTATGACTGAAAATTAAGTATAAATATAATTTCCCATAACAAATCAAATTCTTGAGGACAGAAGACGCAATTTCCACTTTCGGTTAAGTGCAATAAATTGTTTGCTAGGATTTGTAAATTGTTATTGCAGAAAATTACTTCAAATTTCTTGCATTATCTAGTGGCAATTTTGTTATTTCCTGGTCTCTTTATAGAAAAATACTTTGTATTTATCACTTTTGTACATATATTGCTTCTGCTAATAAAGCCTTGATGTTCAAGTTTAATTTATACTATCCATAAAACATCATACTGATTTATAAACACAAACACTGTTTGTGAAGATTGATATACAGTCAGCTCCTCCTGAACATTTTTTATACTTTAATCTTTGTTGAGAGTTTCTAAATGAAAATGAATAGGTTATATTAGTATTGAAGTATACTTTAGCTAAGGTTAATTTATAGAAATTCAATGCAGATTACTAGATATTTTTAACATAATATAAAATTTAGAGAATTCAAATAGCAATCTTTAAACTCCTTCTAATTAGAAAAATTCATAATTAATATAGTTTTTTGTGCATTTTACTACTACTGCATGGTTACATTTCATATTGGTTTTATGAATATTAGATAATAGCATATTATATATGACCAAATAATGTGCTAATGTAATAATTATGACAAAGAAAATTGTTTTAAAAATTCATCAAGGCTGGGGAGAAATATCTTTCAAGGGTGTAAATCATTACTCAGATTTTAACAACATAGTCATTCCAATAAAATTATCTAAAATATTTTAATGCACAAAACTAAGAAAGTAGCTCAAGATGAATCATAAATTTTCAGTTGTGTATTTTGCTTTTGTTTTAAACTTAAATACTTAAGAAGCAAACTGAAATAAGTTATTTTAAAATAAAACCCTAAAATATTTTTTTCAATTTTAAATATTTAAAAACAAGAAAATCATATTCTAGATGATTAAAATACAATAATTGTCTTATTCTTACTATGTAGGAAAAAGAAAAAAGCATAGCACTTTATAAAATTCTTATTTCTCATTTTAATTTTTTTTCGTTAATGCTTACCATTTATTTTCTTCTCCATATTAATAAAAACTAATAGGTAAAAATTAATAAATGTTTTGGGGGGTACTGGAGATTGAACTCAGGGTCACTCAACCACTGAGCCACATCTCTAGCCCTTTTCTGTATTTTATTTACAGACAGGATCTCACTGAATCGCTTAGAACCTCACTTTTGCTGAGGCTAGCTTTGAACTCTCAATCCTCCTACCTCAGCCTTCCAAGGATCTGGGATTACAGGCATGTGCCACAGTGCCCAGCTAGTAATACACTTTTTGATCTAACATTTTTAATTCTTAAAACTTAACCTGGTGGGGCTGGGGTTGTGGCTAAGTGGTAGAGAACTTGCCTAGCAATTGTGAGGCACAGGGCTCAAATCTCACACCACATATTAAAAAATAAATAAAATAAAGATCCATCAACAACTAATAAAATATTAAAAATAAAACTTAGAATCTGAGACTGTCAATTGACAATTGTTCAAATACATACAGTAAAAACATCATCATCTAGGCTTTATTTATGATACCATAGCTTTAAAGCAGTAGAAATTTTATCACTAGGAAATTGCTTACGTATGTTGTTTAATTCTTAAATAACTGAATATTAGATAACTAGGATTTCGATGGAGGTACACATATGTTGGGGTAAGCATAAGTCAATGCCTGAGGCTTATTGTCCCTGAAGCTGGATTCCCAATAATGTGTAGGGGTGGGCTAAAAGGAGGATGGAAACTGGACCTTTATCTTATCTTCATTCTTTAAGTGGGGATCCAAATAAAAAGAACCTGGTCATGAAAGAAAGCCCTATACTCATAAGATATCTGCTGAAATCCATATGTGCAGTTGGCATGCAATATTCTGTATCTAATTCTCTGCTTGTAGGTAAGCATAATGTGCTTCTCCATTTTATCCCAGCTTGTCACTGTTGAGGAGTATGTGATGGATAAAATAATCAAATCCTCTCCATTGAACGATCCAAGTTCTTACTCAGAGAATAACAGCCTTGATGGATATGGGAGGTGAATGTACATAGCTATATGGTTATCCCTACAAATTCTCAGGCAGATTAACAGCTATGAATGGATACAGGGAAAAAACAGTGAGAATTTGAGCTATAATGCTCATGATGCAGCTTGCTGCTCAACCCCTACCTACCCCACATTCATAGATCCTAAATTTCTCAGCTCATTATAGGTTTGATAACTTATGAGGTATATGCCCTTAAACTACTATAGGGGAATTCTTTTTTGCATTTCCAGGGGAGTAAGTACGGGTAAACTGTAAAACCTGTATTAAGTGAGCATGCTAAACACCTCCCTGTTGTTTCACATAAACCCTACCAAATAATCACCACCAAGCAATATCCTATCCCTTGTACACATCAAAACATGACAGATACCTTACATGAACTGGCTAAATTCAACATAGTTCACCCAACCCACATTCTTTTTAAATCCCTTGTGTGACTGAAAGTCAGATGGAATTTGGCACACAACTGTGAATTACAGGAAATTAAATAAGGTGGCCTCTCCACTTTATTCAGCTGTTCCCAACATAACCACCATTCTAGAAAAGCTTAGTATTCAATTGAGAACTTATAATTGTATAGTAGGTCTTGCTAACACCTTCTTTGTCATAAATATGGTTCATGAGGGTCAAGATATATTTGCCTTCGATTGGAAAGGAAGACATTTAATGTTATCTTAAGTGTATCTCCATTGCCCCACTGTGTGTCATGATATGATAGTGTGAGAGTTAGAAACCTAGTCTGACCTCTACTGCTAAAAATGTTTCAATGTGTTGACAATATTCTTCTCACTTCTGAATCTTTTTTGGCACTCACTGAAACTGTGCCCAAGTTTTTGAATAATTTGCAAGGATTAGGCATTTCCATTTACAAAACACTGAAGCAAATACAAGAACTTGTGGGGTAGTGAATTATAGGAGGACTTCCACTTGTCATCTGGTTCCATTATTATGACCCTTGTGTAATGTGTGACCTTTATGTAACAGTATAGGGCTAACCAGCATACTGAGGCATTTAATCAGGCCAAATGAACAGTAAATTAAGCACAGACCCTTGGGACACTAGATACACTAAAACCCACTGATCTGACTATCCAATGAAGCTCCAGATGGCTTTGGATAGGGTTTATGGCAGTAGATTAAGGGACATAAGTCTCCAATTGGATTTTGTTTTCAGCTATGGAAGGGGCAGGAATAACATTACAGCCTTTTGGAAAAACAATGCTGTATTATTCATGTTGCCCTTTTTGCAATGAAGCTCATTACTAATGAACACCAATCAAAGCTGTACAACTGGTAAAGAAAAGATGGCTGAAGAAAGTCTCAGCAGAGAAAATTGCCATTTGGCTACATTGTGGACTGAAGCACACAGTCAAAAGACTATGTGGGAAGCTGTGATTGCTGGACACTGCCCATAATAATGTTTGATGTATTTGCTGTATGCCAGAACTCTCTTGCCCATTCTCAGCACTACCCACGATGACTGAATGCCACCAAGGAGTATATCAAACCCGGGGATGTCCTTAGTCCAGCATGGGCAAATAGACTAAACTGGCCCTCTCTCGTTAGGGGTCAAATACTCTTTTAATTTTGTGGACATAGTTACAGGCTTGATGCAAACATTTTTCAGCAAAAGAGTCAATCAGAATGCAACCATTAAAAGATTGATCTGGCTGAATGTCATGCATGTCACACCACAGGTAACTAAAAGTGACCAAAGAACTCATTTTACAGGCCATGATATAAAGCAGTGTGTTCAAGACCAGGACATGTTATGGATTTTGCATTTCCATGCAATCCAAGAGGAGCTGGATTAACTAAATTAAGAATGAATGGCCTGCTGAAACAAGCCTTGAGGACTGAGGGTAGTTCTGTGCAGTGGTATGCTGTTCACCTGCCTGAGGCAATAAGAACATTAAATGAGAACCCTAGATATCAGTGTCTTGCAACTATTTCTATGTTAACTTGTCCATGTGCACTAGAATGAAGATTACAGATAAAGAATAAATCTATTAAACATTTCCTCAATTTGGCTTGGATACAAGTTAACATTTTATTGTTGCTTTCTTCTCAAAACATCACATCTGAGATAAGAAATGTTAGTTGGCCATGGGCTGTAAAAGTTAAGTCCTCAGTGGTTTGCTTTACTGACCCTTTGTGGAGAGGGAGAATGTCTAAACTTACAAGTAAAGCCTACTGTGTTGGAAACCTGGCCCACCTAAATATAGGTGACGGTAACCTTGGATGTCATTACCTAGGGAAGTCTGGATCACTTTGTGGCAAATATATATTCCAGAGGTGTCTTTTTCTTTCTAAACCAACAAAGATTGATTGGTCTAGTGTCCAGGAAAGCCTATTATGCAAACTACTAGCACAAGATCATATAGTGGCCTGTATACTCCCCCATGGAGCTGATTTGCCATTAAGCTGTTGCTTATTAGACATGGCATCATGCTTTCTATACTCTTCTAATCACTCTAGTATGCCTACTGATTTGTTCTTCATTTTGTATTGCTGTTGTGGAATATGGATGAAGTGTGCCTCAAGAGACCTGTCCCAAAGATTTCATGAAAGATGTGTTGAGGTATAATATTACAAAAGAGATTAATGAACCTCAAAGGACAGAAGGAGTGGAGGGTTGGGATGGACACGAGTTGGTGCCCAGAAGGCTTATTGTTCATGAAGGTGAACTAAGAAAAATTCCCAAGAATGAGTTGGGAGGACAAGGAGGAGGGAAACTGCTAACTTCTCTCATTTCCAATCCTTAAGTGGGGATCAAAGCTGAAAGACCCCGGTTGTGAAGTCAAGTCATGTACTCATAAGAGCTGAAGAAATCTGTGTGAGCAGTTGGCATGCAATGTATCTTGCATGAATTTTACCCTGCTTTTAGGTATGGTGTGGCCCTCCATTTATCTCTACCTGCCACCACTGAAAAGCTTGTAAGTAATACAATGTTTAAATTCTTCTTTCAGTCCTCCTCGTTCTTCTTTTGGATCAGAAAACAGTATGCTGGAGCCTTTGCACCCTGGTGTTGAAGAATATGCAACTGTATGTGCCCAATATATGTTTACTTAGGGTACTAAGTTGTTATCCTAAGTGAAAAAGATAAAAGGTACTAAACAGCATTATTTTCTCACAATACTTTGTTTCTATGGCACTATTTGAATTTTCTGTTCTTGCCCTTGACAATAGTATAGGCAGATACCACAGGTTTTCAATTCAAATTTTGGTATTAATAGTCTTATGTTCAATTACTAAAAAGTTCATTCTGATCTAAATAAAAATTTTAACCTTTAATTTACTTAATTATATATCTTTCTTTGGCCAAAATCAGGCTTCTAAAATTACTATAAATAAAGGGGATATGTGGTCAAACTCTTTACTTCTTCCCTACATTTCTGTTTTATGTTTTCTTTTATTCACCCTGGTACCCTTTACTCTTCAGGATTGAGAATAGAAGGGGAGAAAATGCACAAGTGACAGGTAGACAAGATCTTGTTTGAGAGCACTATTATAATCTGGCATAGGTACCTTCCATATGACAGGTGTGATTGCTTATCAGAGTGATCAGATCTCAAAAACTTACTTGGGAGCATAAAAAAAAGAGCACTAAAAATCAGACTATATCTGATATCTTTGAATATTACTTTAAAAATTCACTCTCAAATAATTTATCCACTGAGAATTATAATATTGCACAGTTTTAACAATTAACTTCTTATTTTAAGGTAAAAAGTCAGCAATTAAAATGCCTAATTTGACTCCATTTTGACTCAATGGTTAGTTTATCCAACTCATTGGCAAACACAGTGAAATTGAAAGGCATGCTTTTCTCAGTAGTAAAGGTAGATGACATTCCAATATATAGGGAATTGGTGCACAGAGTTCAAACTAATTGTATAGAAGATCCCCCAAATGTGAGATAGACATTCTCAAATTCTTAATTTTTCAGAATATAACCCCTTCTTCTAATATCCAAATAAAAACTCAATGTCCTAACTAACAAGAATGCAGTAATTTCACCTTATTAAAATTAGAGTTTCTATTCAAAGTATTTTTTTCTTTTTGTTGTCTTCTATTTATTTATAATTTGTAAAAATTATAAATAAAATGGTCTATAATTTGATCCTGATGCTCTTCCACACCTTAGCTAATCATTATTAAAGTTAATTTTAGAGTGACTCATTATTATAAATAAGTTTTCAAGCTTTAATTAAACTTGGAAATAGCATTGTTTAAAATCTTAGACACAGCACATGGAAAATACGGTAAGATGTTTCTAAAATAGGGCTTGCTACTGCTGCCCCTAGAGTAGTTATTGAGGTCTTGGCTTTCCTGTATAGTGACTCATGCCAAACTCTCTCCCAGCTACCTAAAATTTGGAAAAGACTCAATCTTACAACTCATCTCCCCTGAAGCCACTATCAATGACTATAATCATAACCCCTAAATAAGTTTCTTCCAGGGACCAAATAGATGAGAAAATAAGTTTTACCTATTCTTTTCAGGACTACTCTATTTTAAGTGTACACTTGGGACTGCAGTTCAGAAAGATAATTTTTTACATTATTATACAGAGCATTTAACAACTCATAGTCTCATTATCTCTGAATTTCTGATAAGAAATTTGGAATTAACTTCATATGACCAACTGGCCCATTAAAATGTCTTCCTATGTAAGTGATTAAGAAATTTCCTGGAGGCCTGAAATAATCTTTTGTCTCTTTTACTAGGGATCAAGTCTTCAAACATTCATTGCAAGTAACTTATTATATGTATGAAGGCTAAGTAGAATGTCAACTTGTGTGTTTACTATGATTTTCCAGCTCAGTACCTTGTCACATAATTCTTTACAAAATAGACATCAACATATGTGAATACCATAAAGCCTACAAGTCTACCTGAATATGCTTTCATCTTAAAACCCATTCATGCAAGACATGACTATCAAAGAAAGACCAGTCTCTCCCTTAATTTCATCACTTCTTTAAATTCATAATTTTTCTTTTCTATGCCTGATTATGCATCAACAAACTTACTCCTCTTTCTAATCATTCCACCATTTTATAAGTACAGAGGTACTGAGAGTGGAAAAATATGTAGTTTCAAGGTAAATCTACTTAAGAATGATTCATTCATGTCTTCTCCAATTATGACTATGGTCTACTGACCTTTTAAAGCATCATCTCTCTCATCTGAAATGTTTATTTAATTGTAGTTTAATACTTTAATATGTATTTCATAAAATTATTACATAGATTTAAGGAGATAAAAGCAAAGTACACTACTTAAAACAACCTGAAATTCTAAAGCCAACAGTTACTAATACCATTCTCAAATACTCCAAATGTAAATTAAAATATCAAAGATTTTTAAAAAGTACTTAATTACTTACCAGTCTGCAGTTTCCCCTTATTTCTCTGAAGTCCTTTAAATAGATATTTATACACTTCATGCACTGCAATAATCATTGAATTTCCTGCTTGGCTTCCTAAGTATGAAGACTCCTAAATGTTGTCTAGATTAGTCCTAAATTCTCCAACTTTTCTACTTTTAATCTTACTGAGATTATTATCTCTAACCCCCTGCCCCCCATAACTATTAATCCTATCTTTGTGCTGAGATGCTCACATTTAAATGTCCTGCCTTGACCACTCTCCTATATGGCAACTTAATGTGTCTTTGAGGCATCTCAACTTAGTATGCTGCAAATTCTGTTCAGATCCTATATCCAAGTATATTTTTGTCTCATTTTCTTTTCCACAGGTCGTGGCACCCAAGTACATTGTGTGTTTCAAACTAGGAAACTGGTAGTTATCTTTGAATTCTCTTCTTTTCCATTCAACTTAAAACTTTCTTCCAAAAAACATGGGACTGTATTTGTAAAATATTCTTGAATCTAGCCATTTTATTAATTCTGAATATCCCCACCATACAATTAGCAACTGTTCATATTTGGGCATATGTAACACTTTTTCTTTCATGGCCTCTGCAACAGTACTACAAGTGGTGTTTTGCTTTCATTCAGTACCCTCCATTTCCCATATAGATTTCCATATACTATTCTGAATAGATAAGTTACATTCTGTAACCTCCTTGAATAAAATCCTGTGCTATGTCCTGCAAGGGCAGACCTTGCTGACCTGAACCCTAACTTCCCTGTTTATACTGCCTTCAATCTCACCCACTCTAATGAAGCTCAATTTGTCTGTCCTACTTTAAATTCATAGTAAATGCCAGTATGTATGGCATCCCAAGGGATTCACCCTTATATTTCCCATTTTCTGTAACACTTTATATACACTCTTCAAAAAATCTCCTTTTATAATCTCCACTTTTTCTCCCTACTTCTATATTTCATTTTATGTTACCTACAAAAAGAAATTATTGAGTTGCTTTTTGTTTTTTTCCTCCCTTTCTAGACTTTAAATTTCAAAAGACCAGAGAACATGATGGCTTTTTCAGTTGTCTAGAACCTAAAACAGCACCTGACATCAATAGTACATAAAATAGAGTTTTGTTAAAATTGTTCATTCATATATATTTGATGAATAAACTTTCTTTTTCTCTCTGTATGAACCAATCCCTGTCTGGCAAAATAAACACCAAAATGTTATTCACATTTTCCTCAGGTGAATAGAGATTTTGATTTTCTTATAATTGATTGTATTGATTTTCTAAATTTCTTCAATTAAAATATTATTATTTTTTGATATTAAAACAAGATAGATTGTTTTTATAATGAAACTTTCTCTGACTCATGGATTGAAATTGCATTAAATGAAACATGAGATTGCTAAAAATATTTTGCCAGGTTATGTCATACATGAGGTCCTGTCTCGTTCCTCATTTCTTCTTTCCTAAGTTCTATTCATAAACAGATTTGATGTCTTTTTTCTGCGCCTAACATAAAAACAAATCAGTATTATAATTATCCTAAGATTTATAATTATATACATATATTAATATTACATTCTTGAATATAAAGTATCTTTTATATATTTAGTACTTATTGTATCTGACATATGATACTTTTTTTATAAATCCATATGGAATGTGGGATAGATAATACAAATCCAACCAATCTTAAATTATTGACTTGTTAAGAACATATAGAATTTTATAGCTTTGCCATATACATTTATGTATATTTTAATTATGCATTTTTCTCTAATTTAAAGTAATTATATTTTATTTAAGTTAAACATTTATTTTTAAGCATCCCCCAAGTGTATTTGACAAGGACTCTGTATTCACTATTCAAACAATAAGCAATTCATTTAAAGAATACTAACTAGTATTTTATTATGTTAATCTCAATTTAATGATATACTTTATAATTTAGTGAACTCATGACACTAAAAATATTATGGAGCACAGAAACTAATTTCAATAGTGGAAAATAAGGTTGTGATTCAGGAATCTGGATGCAGCCAACTAAATAATAAATACTATAATAGATTTATTTCTGTTTTCTACAAAAATAAAATGTATTGCCATCAGGATTAAGTTCTTGTTTTTTGTGATAAATATTAAAAACTTTTAAAATAGATTTTATTTTCTAAATTTTTCATTTTATGAAGTTTACTTACTGAGATAAAGGTTTATATATGATTTGTTATATTCACACTGGCAATATTGAAAACATATAATATGCAAAATAGGAATATTACCATTAGCAAACTTGAATATTGTTACTTCAAATAAATATTTGGAAAATTATTATTAATACAAAAGTGTAAAATTGATAGATATCTAAAAATATACGTTCCCCCCAGAATGGACAAATTAAAAAATACCTAATTAATTGGAATGTTATCTACAATTATGTTATTTATTTTCTGTATATTTTATGTGATTTTTATGTCTAATTTTACTCCATTATTCTATGCTTCTACAATTTTGAGTTATTCTTTTAATAATTTTTCTATCATTGATCTAAGAATGAAATGATATTCTTTGTTTAATTTTTTTATTAGTTACACATGACAGTACAATGATCTTGACAATTCATACATTTGAATTAAATGGGGTATAATTGAAATGATATTCTTTAACTTATAAAAATCTGCTTCAGTGTAGTATCAGCTTAATTCTGGTAAAAATAGTGACTTTGAACCCCTAGAACTCCATTTCCTTTACCCTCAACGTTGCTAGTTTTAAACACGTTATAAGGGCAAATATTATGTGTTTTAATTATTATTTTAAAGAATTTCAAGATTTTTAAAGATATCAGATATTTTTCTTCTTTTCATTCACCTTGGATATTTCATTTTTCTTTTTCTCTATAGTTTTTATTATTTGAAATCTGTCCTTAATAAAATAAGTGTTTCCTATGATAATTTGATTTTGTCTTTCGGATTTCATAATGTTCTCTGTGCTTTGGTGTTCAGCAGATTGACTCTATTGTTGTAACTATATTTGTTAGTAGGGTTTGTTATGTTTCTTTGGTCAATCAACATATTTTTCTTCAAATTTGGGAAACTTTATTTTATTGTTTCTCAAAATAATTTTTGCCCTTTTCTTTCTCATTTTCTTCTGGAATTTGCATTTATACTTATGATGAAATTCTTGACACATTCCCACAGGTTTATGAAGCTATTTTCATTTTTCTTCAATTTTTGTTTTGTATGTTCTTTGAAATGAGTAATTTCTGTTGATCCATCATTCAATTTAATGATTCTTTTACCACACTGTCTGCCATTGATTCCTTATTAATTTTTTTCAAATTTCAGTCATTGTACCATTCAATTCGAAAATATCTATAGTGGTTTTATCCATTTCTAATCCCTTATTGAGATTTCTATATGTTTCAGTCTACAATTATTAAATTTATTACTTGTAATTATTTAAATTCTTTGAATACATTCACAATAGATTATTTGAAAATTTTGTCTGTTCAACTCAACATTTGTGCCTTGTTTCTCTTAATGTTGGTTATAACTGACTATTTTTATATTGTTTCTCTGAATGTGGATTATACTTCTTTTTTCTTTGCATGTCTTATTAGTTTTGTTCATAAATTGGACATGTAAGATAACATATTTTGGGATTCTGTTTATTTTTCTGAGTTATTAATTATGATTATTTGTTTGTTTGCTTAATTATACACTTCCCTTCTGGTATATTTTCTTATTTCACAAACTTATTGGTACTAAAAACATGGAACCCACAATGCTGAGTTGCTAGTGGCTCTATTCAGCTTTCCCTTTTGTTTTTCATCCTGTTTTTCTAGAGATAAACCTTGTGTCTATGTAGTTTTCATGTTCAGAATTTCTTTCCAAACTTCTTGAAGTTGAGGGCTTCTCCTGTCTCCCAATTAAGCTGAGTATGGCCTGAAGAAAGCATGTCAGGCAAAGTTTAAGTATTTTTTCACTTTTTACTGCTACGTCTGCAATCACCCTCACTCATGAATATTTTGGAAATCTGCAAAAATTATACCAAGTTATCATCACAGCCCTTTTATACTTTTCCAGTATCCAATTTATTTTCATTCAAATTCTGACTTGATTTCCAACTCATTGAACCAAGACACAATTTCAGATTAATAACACTACAATGTCTCCCATCCATTATCACCTTTTGGTCATTTCTTTCCCATCTCCACATCCTTTAGTACACAGTTGGGTCTGCACCTGTTCATAGCAAAGCTGCTGAATTTCCCTACTGGCTCTGACATAGTACACTTGGAGTTCTCCCTGGAGTGAGCTGTGCCAGCATGAGATCACAAACACTTCTCATTCTTGCCCCACATTTACGTTATTTCACAGGAATAAACATCTCCCAACTCACTGACTTCCTGTGGATTATTTTTATTAGCTAGCATGGATATTTTTGACAGCTTTTTTTGATCTGTACGCTATGAATTCTTCAAGTCACCAATGTCTGAACTCTTTCTTAATATATAATTTTCATAGACACATTTTTCTAGAGGTTGGATAAAATTAGATAAATACAATTTATACATTTTCTCATCTTTTCATAATATAAATCCACATAAAGTCTATCAACATTCAGTGCTGAAGGAAATCTGGTACTCAAAACTATAATTAATGCAATTACAAATATTTTCACATCATAAGTCTTTTCTATCAAATTAATTATAAACTGTTTAAGATTTTTCTTTTAAAAACAGGTTTTTCTAACTTACATAAACACGATCTTTTTATTTTTTTTAATTTTTTTATTCTAATTTGTTATATGTAAAAGCAGAATTCATTACAATTCATATTACATATATAGAACACAATTTTTCATATCTTTTGTATACAAAAATATATTCACACCATTCATGTCTTATACATATACTTAGGGTAATGATATTCATCTCATTCCCAAGATCTTTATTACCTCCACACTTCCTTCCTTCCTCTCCACTCCTCTGCCATATCTAGAGTTTGTCTATTTCTCCCAAGCTCCCCCTCCCAAACCCAATATGAATCAGCCTCCTTATATCAAAGAAAACATTTGGCATTTGGTTTTTTTTTTTTTTTTGGATTGGCTAACTTCACTTAGCATTATATCCTCAATATTCATTCATATACCTGCAAATGCCATAATTTTTTTCTCTTTTATTGCTGAGTAATATTCCATTGTATATATAGACCACATTTTTTATCCATTCATCTACTGAAGGCATCTATGTTGGCTCCACAGTTTACCTATTGTGAATTGTGCTGCTGTAAACATTGATGTGGCTGTGTCCAGTATGCAGTATGCTATTATTAAGTCCTTTGGGTATATACCTAGGAGTGGGATAGTGGGTCAAATGGTTGTTCTTTTCCAAGTTTTCCACGGAATCTCCATACTCCTTTCCATATTGGCTGAATTATTTTACAGTCCCACTGGCAATATATGAGTGTGTCTTTTCCCCACATTCTTGCCAACACTTATTGTTGTTTGCATTCTTAATAGCTGCCATTCTGACTGGAATAAAATCTTAGAGTAGTTTTTGTTTGCATTTCTCTAATTCCTAGAGATGGTGAATGTTTTTTTCATATATTTTAAATTTGTTTTTTTCTACCTATTTATGAAGTTCAGTAGATTTTCCATTGAGTCAGATATGTCAAGTGACTTGCTTGTGCTAATGGAATGTGAATACTCCCTCATTGGCCATGCCCAAGCTGAAACTTTAATAATCACCAGCTGCTTCTTAAATTTCTCTTCTCCTGTCAAGAAAATACCATGCCCCAGATTAGGAAAGCTTTTTCAAATTGATCCCAGAATAAAAGATATGTAGGGAATAGCATCAGCTACAACATTAAAATAAAGTACTGTGAGCTTGATATGACTCTTAGTTTCACAGGTTCTATTGTAAATCACCGAAACTGTGGAATTGTCATAAGTCAGAACCTAGCAAAGCTTAAAAAGAGAGGGACCTTCCCAGAAGAACTGCACCACATTTCCACTTATATATCTTTGTGAAAATTTAGTCACATGGCCACTTGGAATTTTAAGGAGTTCTGACAAACATTATAAATTTTAATAAGGCACAACCCTAACCCCAGTAATGAGCGGGAAAGAAAGGTTACATAGGCAACTGCCAGTCTTTGACATATTGTTAGAATGCAGAAGCTGGTCACTCATTCACACATTCATTTCCTTTTAAAAAAATACATGCTGTACATTCTTTATATGTCCTATATTTTAATTTTAGCTTAACTTCTTGAAATATAAAAACATCTATGCATTAATTTTGCTCTCACTTTAGCAGAAGACTAATAGGAATTTTTCTCATAAATTGACACTGATCCTGTTTTTTTTTCCTCATTCCCTATCACTGCAACTCCATTTGACCCTTATTTCTTTTCTTCCTCTTTAGGCTGATTTTTAAATTTATGATCAATAGAATATACTTCCCAAAGCCAATTATAAAGAGTTTCTGATTTAATCATCTAGATTTTCATTCAGTAGTAAAGTGGTCATACTCTTCATATTTTTTTACTTTTCACTAAGAGAAAAAAGGCTGAATGTGACTTGATATGTCTTAGGGAATATTAACACAAAATACAATCAGTGTTTTAATATTATTAGGTTGGGACTTTTAATATTAAATTTGAAAATTTTAAAAACAATATAAGGTGAGTGGAAAAAATATGAAATATTTGTAATGATATTTTACCTTCTTCTTTCTTATTCATTAAGTGTTTGGGGGGAGCAGGTTAGTGGTGATTGAACCCAGAGTCACTTTACCACCGACTTACATCTCCAATCCTTTTTACTTTTTATTTTAACACAAAAATCAAACCATTTTTAAACATCAAATCCTTATTATGTCTTAAAACAATATGTCCTAGCACTGTTCATGTTTGCTGAGTGGCTACTCCATATGTTGTATAAGGTAGATATATGGAAATCCTTACATATGTAAAGAACTGACACACTGGCATTTATCTCCACTGGGGCGAATAATATAAGAGACATGATTCTTTTTCAGAAGGAGAGTTTTGTCAAATGCTGGGAACAGCTGGCTTGACAGATTGTTCTTGTTTGTCCCAGCTTAGATTTTGCTGAGCACTTCAGCCTGTATTGGGTATGCTATTTAGGCTACAAATGACATTTTCAGTACCTCTTGAAAGGTCAGAATGACATCTGTCTAGATATAATATTCTCTACTGGAAATATTTGCACAGTGATCAAACTTATGCATTTTTCAAACCCTGCTCTCTATTTTAAAGGATTTGAAAGAATTCGGTTTTAGAGAACCAGATTCCAGTCTTGACTTTTCTAACTCCTGGATACGACACACACTTCTATGGTAAAATGAAGCAATATTAATGTCTTCTGCATAGGGTTGTTGTGAGGATTATATATGTGAAAATAGTTTGTGATTCCAATGTGTCATATAAATGCAAGTTATTTATAGTATGTGTTACATGATTGTTACATGAATAAACACACATGTGAATTTCCAACAAATTAATGGATAAATAAATGCATATTAGAATTTACATCTACCAGACATTTGGTTTACTTATCTGTGACCATCTCAAAGTAACTTATATAGTAAACATATCAGCATCTGTTTTCATATTATCATATATTATTGGAAACTATTAATGTATTAAACATTAATTTACATGATACACTAACCTAGATATTTAACGAAAAGAGTTTAAAGTATCTCAGAGTTTACAGCTCCATAAATGCCCATTTGATGAGGTGGTTCTAATTCTAAATTTACTAACCGGGCTTGGGTTTGAGATGGGGGTGGAGGTTGTGTGTCAACCTTAACCTTTATCAGTCATGTGTTTCTCTGTGTCATTTTTCCAGGCTAGCTGCAAGATCTTTCCTGATTTTGACCAATTTTCTGCATCTTCTTAAATAGAGCATGTTATTTCTGTTTTAGTTCTTTCCCTCAAATCATATGTATCACAATTTCTAAAGCATATCTATTTAAATATTTATGTATTAGGGTGGACCATTCTAAGTGTAGTACATGATTTTAAATAATTATACACCCAGTTTAATAAGCTACCCAAATAAAGACATTGTCAGTGGTGAAAATCCTGTCAGTGTCTAACCTGCTTTAACTATTTCAGTAACTCCATGGATAGTCAGATACAACTTCCAAAGAATAATGCTTGATTAAATGTAAATATTAGGAATACTTAAATCATAAATGTCTTTATGTTAAAGGTGCTTTTGTTCTAACATTATTGTGCAGAGTTGAAACTTTCATTGATTGAGAAGATTGAATGAAACACTGATGTGACTGAAAATAATTCTTAAAATTTTCTGTGGCTTTTCATGTGAAGAAATACTGCGTTCATCTGTAACTGATTTAGATATAACATTATGCTCATTTAAAATTATTTTATAACTTTTATGTTGTATTGTTTACTTCTTTTATCTCTCATCTTTCAAGATGGATAAAGAATTATTACTGGTTTCTTATTCATTGCGTTTTTAAACTTTAAATTTAATTGAATTAAATTTGAACTTTAAATTCTGTGATCTTAAATACCAAGGGATCACTTCTGCCTCTAAGTTATACTTTCTGGAAATATTTTTTTTGACTTAAGATATATATTTATTTTCACAGTATAACTTATTGTATATTAAAACATTCCAGTGAATTTTGGTTAATGTTCTCATTTTATTTCATTAAGATGAAGTTATATGTCTGGTTCCCTGTAGTATGCTTTTTTTTTTAATCCTTTTGGTATAGACCAATGTGTGAGATAGCTGGGTCAAATGGTGGCTCCATTCTCAGTTTTCTAAGGATTCTCCATACTACTTTCCATATTGGCTGCACTATTTTGCAGTCCCACCAGCAGTATATGAGTGAACCTTTTTCCCCACATCCTCGCCAACATTTATTGTTGCTTGTATTCATAATAGCTGCCATTCAGACTGGAGTGAGATGAAATCGTAGAGTAGTTTTGATTTGCATTTTTCTAATTGCTTGGGATGATGAAGATTTTTTCATATATTTGTTGAATGATTATCTGTCCTCTTCTGAGAAGTGTCTGTTTAGGTCCTTGGCCCATTTATTGATTGAGTTATTTGGTTTTTGTTTTTTTTTTTTGGTGTTAAGTTTTTTGAGTGCTCTCTCTGATGTGTGAGGGGTCAAAATTTGCTCCCAAGATGTAGGCTCTCTATTCACCTCATAGATTGTATCTTTTGCTGAGAAGAAACTTTTTAGTTTGAATCCATCCTATTTATTGATTCTTGATTTTAATTATTGCACCATACTAATGTGTATAGCAGCACAATTCACAACAGCTAAACTGTGGAACCTACATAACCTACATAGATGCCTTCAGTAGATGAATGGATAAAAATATTTGCCATATAAACACAATGAAATATTACTCAACAATAAAAGAGAATAAAATCATTGAATTTTCAGGTAAATGGATGGAGTTGGGGATGATAATGCTAAGTGAAGTTAGCCAATCCCAAAAAAGCAAAAGCTAAATGTTTTCTCTGATACAAGGAGGCTGATTCATAGTGGGGTAGGGATGGGAGTATGTTGGGAACAGATGAACTCCAGATAGGGCAGAGGGGTGGGAGGTGAAGGGAGGAGGAATAAGTTAGACATGATGGTGGAATGTGATGGATATCATTATCCAAAGTACATGTATGAAGACACGAATTGTTGTGAATATATTTTATATACAACCATAAATATAAAAAATTGTGCTCTATATGTATAATATGAATTGTAATGCATTCCACTGTCATACAAAAAATAATAAAATAAAAAAGGAAGTTTATACAGGTCTACATTTATATTCCTAAAACTTTGTGCTTTTGAGCTTCAGTTGAATCTGTCAACTGGATAAGTAATGATAAATATTTATATCCCAAAAGGTTTGGAAATATCTGAAAGGAGTGTTCTTATTTAGTTGACAAATATGTTTTTAAAACACATCCTCGGAATTCAAACAATATGTAAATCTGGCAAATATTTGTTCATTTGAAACTAAAATGGCTCTAAGATTTTTTTGAAAAATAATATTCTGATGTTCATGTTTATTGTGGAAGAAGATTGTGATGTTTATATAAATGGACCCTAGAGAATTTCTCAGTATAGATAACAATAAAATGGATCAAGTTCTTTAATAATCTACTACTTTAATAATCTATAGATATGATGTCTTCCCTATTCTGGCCATCTTGTAGGTGCAGGATACTCTTTGAGCTCCTTTTCAGATTTAGCCATGTGATTTACTTTGATCAAAGGAATGCAAACCTATATGATGTGCACCATGTGTGACTAGAAATGCCAAATGCATGATTGTGGTTAAGCCTTCTTCTCTTACTTTCCACCTTGAGGGCAGCTTACTGCACTTCAGAGCTATTCCTAACTCATGGATTAAAATGCCATAAGCAGCAGAGCTGAGCCTAATAGAGTGGGCTTAGGCAGAGGAGAGCAGCAGCAGACCTACAGATCTGCAAGGGAAGAAATAATTTTTGTTGTTAAGATACAGGGAGATTTGAGGATTAATTTTCTACCACAGCAAAAGCTAATAGAGCCTTTCTAGACATATTCTGTTAAAAGAAAAACAGAACAGATAAATAATAATATCTGCAGCCTTCTATTGTTATCTTACGGCATGTCAGTCCTTCATTCTTTCTTGTATTTCAACAAATATTTTATCACTATGAGAAAAGAAGTGTGAGTTGTCACTGGGAATTTTTTAAAAAATGTATATAGAAAACTCCAAGCAAATTTTCCACTTAGGAAACTCATATACTAGAGGAGTGGGTGTTAATGCTTTAAACATTATTTTTTATAGTACTTCAGTACTGGATGGTATATAATGATATCTCTGGGAAAGTTAAAATTTTATAATTATTTCCTCCAATTAAAAATTTATTTAGTTCTTGATATATTTCACAGATATATCAAGAACTATGTAATGTTTTGAACGACCAACAATAAAAAAAAAAATTAAAAAAAATTATTTAGTAATTCTGCCAGGTAGGGGGCACACGCCTGAATCTCAGTGGTTTGGGAGACTGAGGCAGGAAAATTGCAAGTTCAAATCCAGCCTCTGCAAATTAGTGAAGTCCTCAGCAACTTAACAGTATCTTGTCTCAAAATATATATTAAAAAAGGGCTTGGGCTGTGGCTCAGTGATTAAGCACCCTTGGGTTCAATCCCTGGTAGTAAAGCAAATATTGTAATATTGGAACTTGCTTTGTGACCTCATTTTCCCCCAACACAGGTGGAGATACTTTCTCTCTACAGAAACGGTTATTCTGCAACATTACCTTTAGAAATACTGACCATTGAGAAGGTGAATTTAAGGAAATCCTATAAAAGATTTTAAGGTAAATATAAATTACTGTGGATAATCCTCTTGTGTCCCAAGTTTTTTTTTTTTTTTTAATCTGGGTATTATTATTTTGAAGGCACAAAAGTGACTTGTGCAGTAGAAATGATTTTCAGAACTCTAAATCAAATATCTATTATATATAATGTTTTCTTTTTCTCCTTTTCTCTTTAAAAAAATCTTATCCTTTATGATAAAACTCTATTTCTAGCTCACATTTCTCCAGGCTATAGAGACAAATTGAACTGGACGTTATTCACTGTCAAATTTTTGAGAGACTAAGAAAGCAAGGGATGACGCTAATGAGTCTGATCATAAGTCACGTGTAAACACAGGCCTCAGTGAAATATGCTTGAACACTTTCATGGATATGTGCCTGAGTAGCTGCAGCAATAGAAAGATGGAGTGTCCATGCAAGTAGAACTGGTAAATTCTTTAGACATATGCTTGGGTTGTAAGGATCTTTGTGAAACTATAAGCACATCTGCTGGATTTACTATGCATCACACCAATTTTGTAATGGAAAAAAAAAATCTGGAAAAGCAACAAATTCACAAGATTTCTTGAACCTGTCAGAGTGCTCATAGATGTAACTGGATTAAACACACCAGATGCCAGAAATACAGATTCAGAGAGTTCTTGATGAATTGGTAAAAGCGGGCCCCTTTTGAGAGTTGTCACTTTTTGCAGGATTTTCCTCCATAGTGCACAAAGAAGAATATTGACAGAGCATAGAGAGGTTCTCCCTTATAGTGTAAATTGGGGGAAAAGAAGAAAAACAGATGCATAGACAACATTTTTAAAAAATTCTTGTTGCCATATAAATTCTATTGGTGCTTCTACTATATTTCTATGAAACAAAAAAATTAATTTGTGAGGAAAAGGACAATGAACTCACTGAGATTAAAAGAAAGGATGAGGTAGGGAGGCAGTGTTATCTTTAAAGTGCTGAAAGAAGTCAATCCAGAAAACAAAACAAAAAAGAAAACAAAACAACAAAAAAAACCCCCAAAATAACCATGTTTTATTCCAAACCAAAATTGTGGGAAGAAATTTTATAGGAAGTTCCTCAGGACATATAGGCTACCTGACAGAATTTTGTATTCACATGAAGAAAAGAATAGCCTAGAAATGGAATAAGTGATCCTAAAGTGATGGCTTTTTAAAATTTCCTATTGCTTTAAAAGATAATCGACAGGTGTCCCAAACAAAAACATTATCAATGTGTTAAGTTTATGTCATATGTAAATGTGGCCTGTGTGACAATAATTCAATGAGAGAATGGAATCTGAGACTATTCTGCTATAGTGAATTCCCAATAAGTGTGAAGATATAAAAGGTTACTGGAAAGTAGACTCTGATTAATCAAAGGTGTATGTACAATCTACCTCTTAGGCAGTCAACCAAAACCAAGCATATGAAAAAAAGCATAAATTGTGCTTAATAGAGGAAACTAAATCAAATCATAAAGAAAACTCACTTAGCAGGCCTACGAGCACATATATATAACCCCGGTGACTCTGAAGCCTGATGCAGGAGGTTTGCAAGTTCAAAGCCGGTCTCAGTAACTTATCAAGACCCTGATTCAAAGGTTAAAAAACAAACAAACAAACAAACAAATAAACAAATAAAGTGTTGGGGATGTTTATGAGCACTCTACTGAATTCTCCTGAGCGGGGGTTAGTTCTCTGCTGTTCACATTTCTTTTTCAGAATATTTGGTTGTTTCAGGCAGGAATGTTTATGGATATCTATCAACAGTCAACATGCAGAAAATAAAATGAACAGCTACTTCACCAAAGATATGCATATGACAAATAAATATAGGAAAAGATAGTCAGCATCATTCATCCTTAGAGAACTGTAAGTTAAAACTGGAATTAGGTGTCTCTAGACATATAGTAGAATCACAATATTAAGAATATTGGCCACTAATATCTGTGCAAATTGTGAAGGGAATGAAATACTTATACATTTTTTTTTTTTTTGGAGGGAAAGTTAAGTGGCACAACCACTTTGGAAAACAAAGTTCTTTTTTAAAAAAAATTAAGAGCAATATATAAAGCTACCATATGATCCTGAAATTTCACTCTTAAACTATTTAAAGAGGTAAGACATGACATCTAGATACAGAGTGAGCTCCTGGATTAAATTCTGGAACTGGAAATAGTCATTAGTTGAAGACTGAATTTTTCTTGTACTTGGAATCTTAGGTTAAAAAAAAAAAGTCGAATACATAGAAATAGAGAGCAAAAATGTAGTTACCAGAGGTGGAAGTAGAAGAGAGCAATGGGGAGATGAAAATCAAAGAGTACAAAGCTATAGTTTTATAAGATGAATAGATCTAAACATTAAAGTATAGCATGAGGTTTATAATTAGTTATATTTTACTTTATATTTAAAAATTTCCACTAGATTAGATATTAAAGGTTTTCACCACACATACAAAAAGATGATGACTATAAAAAGAGGCTTGACACTAGGAACCATTTCATTATGTATATGCATATCTAAACATCTTAGCTTGGCATGGTGGCACACATCTTTAATCCCAGCAACTCAGGAGGCTGAGGAAGGAGGATTACAAATTCAAGGTAAGCCTCAACAATTTAGCAAGGACCTAAGCAACTCAGTGAGATCCTGTCTCTAAATAAATAAATAAATAAATAAATAAATAGGTCTGAGGAAGTAGCTCAGTGGTTAAGGCCCCCTGGGCTTAACATGTGTGTAATAAACAGAACTAACAAACATGAAAGAAATAAACAGGTGGCATGTAAACATAAAAAGATGTTCCACTTCATATGTAGTGAAATTCAAATTAAAACAATTATTTAAAAATACAAGTAAAAACTTAAAAAGACAATACTATACTCTTGCTTCTTTTAGGAAAAAAAAATCTTGGTGAAAAGAAACCATAGACATCATTCCTGGGAGTGGCAGCAGTGCATGAAATTCTAAGTAGATTTTTTCAGGTCAAGAGTTAAGAGATGTCAGTCTGTTTGTGCTGCCATGACATAATATCAAAGACCAAGTGATTTACAAACAATAAAAATATATTTTTCAGCGTTCTGGAAACTACAAATTCCAGAAGCACAGAATAGACATGCTCAGTGTGAGTTCAGGATTCTGTCCCCATAGCTTAATCACCTTCTAATTCTTTCATACTGGTAAAAAAGTTTCAACCTGTGAATTTTATGTTTTAATGAATATATTTAGATCATAGCAAGAAGTAGAACATTAATATAAGACTTTAACTTACATGTGACACAATTTGAATTTTGTGTCCATTCTATTAATTAACCTATACATTCCTAGCAAAATATTGAGAAATGCTGGGTCAGTATAAATCATATTGAACATTTTTTTGGCTTCCTTGTTGTTTTCAATGTATTTGTCCACTTTGCTCATTTCGAAATTTCCTACAATTGCAATTTAAAAATGAAATTTCCTCATGTTTTAAACACCTTTATAACTGACTAAGAATGTTAGCTACTAATGTCTGTGCAAATTGTGAAGGGAATGTCATATTTCTAAGAATATAGTATGAGTTCATTGGTATATATGATTGTGTGTTTGAACATATTTTATTGTTTGCATTACTTTAATTGATAACTACAACATAATCAATCTTCAGCAATTTAAATAATATCTTCTAGCTCTATCTCAGGTGTGTACATCTTTCAATCCTTTTGTGAAAATCTATTAGGGACTTTTATAGTCCAGGATTTTCATGACTTGCTACTTGGGATTCACTTCTCACAAACTTTCACCAATCATATAATAACCAAAATATTTTATTATAGAATCAATATCTTTCATTGACTTTTATTTAATGTTATGAACACTAACTAATACAGCTTAATATTAAGGTAAAACCTACCTCCTTTGATATCAGCATTAAACTTGTAAAGATTCTAGTCAAATTCAAAAATAAAACATTGGGCATTTATTAAAAGCAGCAAACATTCCAATGCTAATTTTAAATGGCAAATAATAAATGCATTTGTGATAAATATGTTAAAAGAGGCTTATGTTTAATATTCTCTAAATCCACGTTTTCCATAGATTAGAGTTGGCCTGGTATAAATTAATTAGATTATAATTTATAAGAAACACAGGATTGGGAGTCACTGATCGAAATGATTTAATAGTAAGAAATTCTGTTAAGCGTTGTTGACCTTGCATTAAGGAAGAGAATTGCCACCTTGTCACTTGACTCTGCACTTGAGAAGAAGCTCTAAATTACCACTGAAGGAACAGCAAAGAACAAGCCTGTATGTTAAAATTCAACATTATTCACAGCAGCGAGAGAGTCCTTCATTAATTAAACATGGACAGCATGGTGAGTGCTTGTGGAGGACTACAAAGACAGACTCCTGGTCAATATGGAGAATGGAACTTATTTCCTTGTAAGATCTTTATTGCTGAGGCAGGTTCTACCTGTCAAAGACAGAATCAGGCTTCATCATGCATGAAAAAGAGTATAGTACCATTTGTTTTGCTCGTGGATCTTTTATTGCTATGTACTTATTCTTGAAGTATAGGAACCCACACTGGCAACTTGAAAGTCACACTTTAACTACTAGTGTTTTATGATTCAGTGCTATCAAAGGACATATAAATAGAGCTAAGATGCTTATTGTGTCATTTGGGTTTACTGGATTCTGTTGTGGAGCTCTAATGGACATATTGCCCACTTCAAATTACCTCTTGGTATAATCCTATTCAATACTCAAATCCCAACTCAAGTCATCTCCATCATGAGGCATTTTCGGCTCCCTTAAAAATGGGACTGCTGTCTTCTGCACTGTGAGAGAAGGATTCTTATTCTCCCAAGCATACTTTACTGCTTTGGATTATTTATAATTTTTATTGATTTGTTCCAAGTAAACTGTAAATTCCTTAAACAAAATGATTTTCTTGTTTTCTAGTAGTCATTGAAAATTAAAAAAAGACAAAGTAATGGCTATGTGGTGGTTAGGAGATATAATGATTTTTAAAAGAGGAAGCACAGAGACAAGTTCTGCATTGTAGCATCAGCATTTAAATGCTTGAGTTTAGTCAATTCTTGGTACTGTTTGGTGTTATTACTTAAAGGGGGTTGGAAAGAACAAGGGTGTAGCCTTATTCTACTAAATAATAGTACTTACTATGGAGCAAGGAAGACTGTTTGGTCTCAGGAATTAATATCCAAATACCTAACTACATGCACCTCTCTTATCTTGTATTTTTCATAACCATGTTCAAGTGGAGCCATCATCAATGAATAGAACTGGTTGTCTTCCAAGCTTTGACAGGAACATCTGTGTGGAAATTATAAAACGAAAAATCACTACTCTCTCTTTTCATTTATTTTATATAAAATAAAGTGTGTAGGATAAGTTAACAACTTTGCTAAGCCCTAGCCACCAGCAACCACTATTGTAAATTATTATTTTTGTTATCTCCCATATTCTTTTTCTACTTAAATTAAAATATTACTCAGTGTAGAAGCTACCTAGAAGCATGACTGATGCAGACAGCATTGAACATAGAGCTGAGCCTTGTGTTAACATGAATGAGACTGTGATATTTAAAAACCCATTCTCTCCTTTACTAGCAGAATCTTTATAAAATCCTGTCTAAAGTGGATTTAATTAATTACAGAAAGCGAACTTCACAATATGTGGAAGATACCCTTACATGATTTTTTTACATGTTGATATAGAGGTGTATGTGTGTTCTATCTTGGAATTTAAATTAAAAAAAAAATGGTAGATTCTATAACATTTTAAAATCCTTGATAGTTTGTTTCTTTTTACTTCAATTCTCTTCCATATTTTCTAAACACTGACTGCATATATTCTTCCCCTCTCATGGTATTTTATTACACATACAGTGAGTGATGTAACTTTAGCAGTGTTTGTTCAGTGTATTCAAGTCCAAGGTGAATTCATCATAAAAGTTAAAAATGGATAGGTCTCTTGCTTATCTGGGATGCTAACATCACTGCCAGATAAATAATGCAATCTTTTTATCCTTGTTCAGAAACAGATCAATAAAAATTTCAAAAACCCTTTGGATGAATTAAAACCATAGGTTTGCTTTCCTTATAATAATTCTGCTTTATGATTAAGTGGTTTCAACTTGTTGTTCTTTCAACTACCTAAAGTTGTGCAGTGGGTAGAATTCAGACTAGAAAATAAGTATTAATATTATATAATGAAACAGTGTTGATCTCATAAATACTACTTGAAACTTGGGGCATAAAAAAGAAAAGGATATGTAAAGAAAACCCAATATGGTGCACTATAATTTTAGTTAGTGAAACAGAGAGATGGAATATGTTGACTTCAGCTCTTGGTTTATGTGCAGATAAAGTAGTTGTCCTAGTGTAATTACAGACAGAAGAGGCAATGTAAAGCTATTTAACTCACATGATAATAATCCTTACCCACAGGGAAAAATTCTTCATGTTTCTTTTGTTCTACGATGAAATCCTAATGATAATATATAAATGTTACCTTATTTCCTTTCTGTGAATGGAAATACACAAAGATATTTGGGAATACTAATTCTTAGTCATTAGGGCCGAAACATAAATTTATTGAATAAGGGCCATATTTACTTTTTTTTTTTGAAAGATGTAGACATTTTATTCTATAAAGGAAAATCAAGAAACACTGGCTACTGTCAAACATCAAAATATATTTTAGTAAAGATGAATGGTTAAAATTTAAACTATAGTCATACTTCAGGAAAACATGAAAATTTTTTTTAAATATACTGAAGATTGGGGGATATATAATACAAATTAAAAAAACAAAAAGGAAAGAGTAAGTGTGACTATACAACACATTTTAAAATTTTCTATTTCAAGAAATAACATACAAGGGAAAAGTTAAAATCAATAATACAAAAAAGTCCAATAATACAAATAACTGTTGCAAATATTCTTTTTGGTTTGTTATCTAAAAGGGAGTGCTCTTATTGAATGTACACATAAATTTTTAAAAGAACAAATTAAACAAAAAATAGGCAAAATAAAGGAACATACATTTTATGTAAAAAGAAATTCAAATAACCTATAAACATATAAGATACTTAACTTCAAATAAGAAATGCAAAATACAAAAATTCAATTGTCTCCTTATCCAAATGGAAAACATCAAATGTTATCACACCAAGAAGGAAAGAGAAACTCAACTCACAAGATACAAAATATAATCCCCAAAGGCATGCTCCCCATGAACCATGTCTTCTAGCCACACCCACCATTCTGAAAGGGATTAATTTACTGATTGGGTTAAGGCTCTCATAACCCAATATTTCACCTTTGAATGTTCTTGCATTCTCTCATACATGAGCTTTTGGGGAATACCAAATATTTAAGCCATAAGAACTTCCTTATATTCTTACAATAATTATACATACTGAAACATATTTACTTTTATACCTGGATGAGATCAGTTGTCATTCAAGAATGAGAATTTTAATAGGAGTGGATAAAGAATTACTGTCAAAATGACACTGAAACAGTTTCATGCTCACAACTATTTTTGTGATCAACAATAAATGTACCATTATGTTACAGCTTCTACTAGAGAAAGTTCAAAAATTAATTCATATTGCAGGAAGGCCATGGATCAATAATTGAGTCCAAGTGTCTCTCTTCATTATTAAATTTCAGTGAAATCATCATCCAATTTTTTCTCATTGATTATCTAGTAAGAACATGATTTATGTCATACTTTTATTGTCAGGAAGGCATCTGCCATTGCAAGCCAAGTTTCTTGTTCATATTTCCTCCTAGTGATTCAGTGTGTGATGCAGGAATATAAAGAAGATTTTAATACCCCCATAAATATAGTATTAATAGAAAACTATAAATATTGTAAAAATAACATAACATATTCAAAAGATAATGGATTGGAGGAAGGGGAGTGGGAGAGGGAGGAAAGGATGTAGAAAGGAGGTGCTGGAGAAGAAATTTGACCAAATTGTGCTGGTATATTGTACACATGTACAAATAAGTAACAATGAAACCCACTGCTATGTATAATAATAATGCACCAATAAAAATTAAAAAAAAAATTCAGTATGGTACATGTGTTGTATATATTCCTCTTTTGGGGGAATATCTATGCTACTCCATCTTCCATTCAGGTAAATAATTGTGATTTAACTGAATACCTTATAGGAATAAAATTCTTTACACTCACCTCTGAAATGAAGGAAGTTATAAACATGATTTTATTTACTTATGATAAAAATAAAGGTTTTTAATTTACTATAAATAACAATATATTTGTAATGTGCTTATTTGTAATTCATTGTCACTTTTAGAAATGCATGCCTTTATCAAAGAAATACAGAAATTGAAACTAGTTATGCTTATAGCCACTTTAAAAATGCTTTTCCTTATTTTAGAGGTAGCAATGCTTTTCTGAATGATTATCACTATTATTATTCAGTTCATCCCTAAGCAATATTTAATAATCAGTTAATAGATTATTTTAGTTAAGAATAAGAGAATTATACAGAAGTATGCAAATATATTTTACAGCAGTCAATTTATCCAGTTTAATGGAAAGATTTATCATATGAAATGTGATAAAATAATTGAAAGAGGAAACATATTTTAAGGTAACATAAATATTGAATAACTTAGGGTATACCTTCTCAGTGCTCTCTGTCTTAAATTTTTAATAGCTTCTGATATGAAGTTCAGTCAACCTGAGTTAACCTGTATCACCCTCAAAATTGGTGGGGCCTAGATTTGCTTTAATACTGAGATATTTTGTTTAGTATTTACAGGTACCAGGTATGAATGTATCCAGGAACAACAACCCATTCTACTCAACTAGTAAATTTAGTTGTTAGAGGTTCTCTTTTTTGGGAATATCTGTGCTACTCCGTTTCATCAGATTATACCTCCTAAAATTTTGACTGCCCTTAAAGGCCCTTACCCTTCATAATTCTTTCTACTGTGTCTCTCCACACCACACTTGATTTACCTAGCTTCCTTAATCCCCAAATTTCCTCCTAAAATATGACTAAGTTCATCTATGTACACTGTGCAGAATTGCTTTGCATACCTCTAAGAGCTTAGTCTAAAATGTGGAGGATCTAGACCTTTTATTTGATTATTCAACATTTATTATTCAATCTTTCTCCATTTCTCAATGGGATTCTTAAAAATATGGCAATACATACTGAGCATTTGTCCAATGAACTAAAGGTGGCTCCTTCATTAAACAATGTTTATTGTCTAATTTATAATCAAAATAATTATAAATACATCCTTATATATTTCAGTTGGTTTTTCCAAATTTTCTTTTTTTTTTCCTTGGGGAGTACCAAGGATTGAACTTGAGGGCACTGGAACACTGAGCCTCATCTCTAGACCTGTTTTGTATTTTATTTAGAGACAGGGTCTCACTGAGTTGCTTAGCTCCTCACTTTTTCTGGGCTGGCTTTGAACTCCAGATATCCCTCCCTTAGTCTCCCAAGGATTATGGGGCTGTGCCACTGCCCTCAGCTCCAAATCTTCTTTACTTGGAGATTAGCTCTATCATTTTATGCGTAAATGTATATACATTTGACTTGGGAAAGAGAAAAAATGCTTGCTATATTCTACCAAAGTATAACAACAATCCATACCTAACAATATGAATTCTTATTTATCTGTGATATTTTTTAAACTTTCTTGACCAGTTGATTTCCTTTAACCTTTACTGCTATGTAAGGAATTTAGTTTTTGTGTTGCTTGAGATCATCTAGTCAGGATCATTTGAAAATATTAGTAGAGATATTTCTAATTATTGTATCTTTGATAAACAAGTGTTATTGATAAAGTTAAACCCAATGTCGCCTTCTCCAATGTCTATTCCAAGGAAAACTTTAATACCACAAGAAAATTTCAATCATACACTACAGAATGTGATGGATATCTTTTAAATTCCATTTCTACTATCTTCTTAAATCTTGTGATCTGAAGAAAATGAGTTTAATACCTAGGAATATAAGTTTATCTAGAGACACTTGGTGGAGCCTTCTCTAAAGATAAGATAATAGATCAAGAGAAAAGACATACCAGAAAAGAGAAAATTGATTTACTGGAAGAAGAGGTCCAGACTTTTGTGTAGAGCTTCATATGAACTATTTCTATAACCACACCTACATATACTCTTTGTTCTGAATTATATTTGCTGCTACATAAATAATTTTATAATTATTTCCTATTCTATAATAGTGCAAATTGAAGCATTAAAGAATTTTCTTTAAGAAGAAATATAGCAGTCTGGTTAATTCATGGGAAACATTATACACACACACACACACACTACACACACACACACACACACACACTACACACACACACACTACACACACACACACTACACACACACACACACAAGTAATGAAATCATTATCTATCTATTTAACTACCAAGAGGCGGGGGGAGAGGGAGAGAGACAGAATATGCATGATGTACAATATCCATTATACAGGGCTTGGGAAATGAATAAAAAATGGAGAATAATGCATTTTTTAAAATTATTTTTGGAGATTGAAACTATAGTCTAATGAAATAATTGAAAAGCAATAAATTAATAATAGAATGGTACCAATGATCACAATGTACTATCACACATATACATACACATACCCACAACTTCAGAAGTGCTACCAAGGCCTACTAAATAATTTCAAAGTCCCTCATCTCATTACATTATGGACATATATAATAAATTCTTTTTTTTTTAAGAGAGAGAGAGAGAGAGAGAGAGAGAGAGAGAGAGAGAATTTTTTATATTTATTTTTTAGTTCTCGGCGGACACAACATCTTTGTATGTGGTGCTAAGGATCGAACCCAGGCTGCACGCATGCCAGGCGAGCACACTATGGCTTGAGCCACATCCCCACCCTCTATAATACATTCTTTTTTGGTGAATTATTATCTAAATTATCATGGTAATGTTGCTTATATGCAATTCTTAGATTTTATCGCATATGGGAAGAGAAACCATTGAAGAGATTGGAGTAAAACAGAGGCAAGATGTATGTTAAGAGAAATTCTTTTGGCTGCTCTGTGGAGAGAGGTTTGTAGAGACACAGAACATAGAAGAGATATCAGATGCAAGGCTATTGAAGTGGTCCAGATGGGATATTATGAGAGTTTGAGCAAAGATAACATCTGTGAAGTTTGTGAAGTGGTCAAATTGAGATGAATTTTGAATATAGAGCCAAAGGATTTGTGCATGTATAATATATGAAATGTGAGATGAAAAAGAGAAGTCTATCATGATTCTACAAGTTTTGTGTCTCAATAGCTCAACTGGAAAAAAATCATAGAAGAGCACCATCAGTTATTATTATTTAATTATTTAAAGCATTCCAGGCTCCTATTTATTTCTCAGACCAGGGAGTTTTATATAATGATTTATTATTTTCATCTCTTGAATATGCTATTAGACAAATTCAATAGGTTTCTCTATCCCTATTGTGTTACTGAGTCAGATCTGGGGAAAGAATTCACAGAACATCCATAAGCATGTTGGGAAGCATGTTTCACTCACATGTGAAATGATTGGGTTATGAGAGCCTTCAGCCAATCAGTGAATTAATCCCCTGATGGGGATTAACTGAGTAGTAACTGAAGACAGGTAGGAGGTGGGCATTCAGGGCATTCCTTAGGTGTAATTATTATGTATCTAGCAAGTGGTCTCTCTCTGGTTCTTGATCATCATATGAGCTGCTTCCCTCTGCCTCACTCTTCCACCATGATGTTCTTTCTACTTCATTTTGAGCCCTGAGGAATGGAGCCAGCTGACTATGAAGTGAGACTTCTGAAACTACGAGTCCCCAAAGAAACTTTTACTCCTCTAAAATTGTTCTTGTCAGGTCTTTTTGAGTCACAGCAAAAAAAAAAAAAAAAAAAACTGACTAAAACAGGAAGATTTGCTCATGAATCAATTTCTCAACCCCAGGGAGTAGAGAGATCATAGATACAGGATAGGAATAATTAAGGCAAGAGATGAGCTAATAAAGGGGAGAAATATTTCTTTTCAGAATAGGTGGAGATATTCCAGAAACTCAGATGCCCACACCTTTCTGCTCATTTCAATGGTCAGGTATTTCCTGCCATGGCAGCTATATGTGAAACTTTAGCCTTGAAGGGTGAGACAAGTCTAGGTCAACTTAACCTGTTTTATAATTTTGAATAAAACACTTCAAATAATCAACATGACTGTCTGCAGAGCTGAGCAGAAATCTTACCCAAAGATAAAGGCACCAAGAGGAGACAGATGTAATATGAGGACAGAGATGTCAAGACTTTTCATCCTTTTCCATTCATACATCAGACATCTGCAAGTCCAAATGAAGGAACAGTGAGTATGTTCAGCAGAAGCAGTCATCAGATCCTTGAAGAGTAACCTAGGCCTCCCTAATAATCATAACCCACACATCAGAGTTCAGAGATGTTACTATGGCAAAGTTAATGAGAGACTAATAACATCTTGTGCAGTTGTATAACCTCTAAAATTAGTGATTTTTATTCAACTAAGAGACAACTGAAAGATTTATTTAGGCTTGTCCTTAGTATCATTTGGTGCAACCACGTTTGGCTTCCTCACTCCTCATTTGCCAAACATTCTTCACAAATGCCCTTCCAAGTTATCTGCCCTCCAAATCCTTTGCATTCCAGCGTCACTTTTCCCTTTAAAGGAAATAACATCCAGTCTGCAGGGAAATATAGAAAAACAATATTAGATTGGATCATCTTCATTCAGCAGATTATTTTAATTGCACTTGTTATGTAAGACATTATTTATAAGCTAAAGACAATAAAAGAAGTCAATAGATCACGCACACACATGTTGTTTGAACCTCGCCACTTGCTAGTAAGTCTCATTTTGTTGAACCCAATTGAACTTCTTGATTCCTGGACAACTTAGGATTTTAAGTGGAGAATTTTGAATATATTGTTAATAAAACATTAGTATTTGTAAATAATTTATTGCAAATGTATTAGAGATATGATAATATCTGTATGTTCCATTTGCAGAGAATTTTAGGGTTAATTTGGTAATGCAGTTTATTATATTACAATTTTTGTGATTTTAACAATTCATACATTTGGGGGTTAACCTCTATTTAATCATGGTGTATGTGTGTTTCATTTGGATTTGTTAATATTTCACTTAGAATTTTTCATCTGTTGATACATGCCCATATTTTTAATATTCTAGTATTAGATCAACAAAATTAAATGGAAAACTCTTTGTCTTCTCTAGAGTAGTTTTTAAAAACAAAGTCCAGTAATCATGTAAAACATAGGTAAGTAGAACTTTGTGATTTTTTTATCTCTTCCAATAGTGCTTGTTTTCTCTGTTTCCTATTTTTACTTCTTAATGTTCTTTACCTTGAGTTCTGTACTGTTCACTGATGTTAATGTTGTTTTACCAGCTTTCTTTACTTTAGCACTTGCTTAATATACTTGTTTTTATTTTTTTTTTTTGGAGGGGGGATTTTTGCTTCACTTTAATCTGACAATCACTGAATTGCATCATAAGAGATGAATATTTTTACATGGTGTTAAGCTATTGAAATATTGCCCTGTGTTGATGTGTTATCTCTGTCATGAAAATTGTTCTTTTTTTTTTTTTTGCTGTCACTTTCTTTTTGTTCTCTCCCCTGCCCCAATTTCCTTACTTTCCAAAACTAGATCTAAGGGAACAGAAGTGTGTGTGTGTGTGTGTGTGTGTGTGTGTGTGTGTGTATGCGCGCGCATGTGCGCACATATGTGTGTTTGTATTTTCTGTGTTTTCAAAAAGGTTTTTTTTTTTCTGTTGTTGTTGGTTGGTTTACTTAGGCATCCTAAGCACTTATAAGAAAGCTTGGCAGAGTTATCACTTAATGAGTAGTTGTTGAATATAGTTAGGAATTTCAGATAAATTTTTAAATGAATTCTTTCAATTCACATAGATTGGAAGTCATACATACACATAGCATTTATTTTTGAAAATATATTTAATTCAATGTTTCTAACAATATCAGATTTATTCAATACCATATTTTGAATAAATTGAAATCTTCACAAGTTTATTTTTGTTTATTAGATTTTAGTGTGACCATTTTGATAAGTATAAAAATGTGTTTGCTTTACAAATAATAGTTAATTACATTTCTGTATTATTTATCTGAGCATGTTAAATGTAGTCTACACAGCATAGCTTCCCTATGGACTGTTTTTCTTCTTTTACAAATACACCTACTATGTTTCTTTCACTATTATTTTTATGTATGAAATTTCTTTGTTTTTATTCTTAAAATATAAGAGTAGAATATAGAATCCTATGTTATTTTTCTCAGAAGTTTGATGACATAACTATTAGTTGTTGGTGATAAGAGAAATGGTCATGGTCTTTCTATTTAAAAAAAAATATTTGATTTTTTAATTTAAATTAAACATTTTCTCCTTAAAAATGAACCTTCTCTGTGGCTCATCGTAGGTGAATTTGTCTCTAATAGTTTCTGACATCAATGGGCTACCCTAGAATCTAAACCTGTTCTTTTTAAATTTAGCAACATTATTTTTTATTTTCAAGACTTTTTATAATTTTTATTAAATTTCCTTGCTTTTTGTGGTTGCTATTTTCTATCCATTTGAGGATCATATGCCGTATATTTTAAATTTTTAAGTCATTTAATATGAAACATTCACTTTTCTTCAATTTGATTTTTGTATAATTTAACAATATATATTGTGCCAAATTTTTATTTTATTATTAATTTGAATATGGATCCCTTTTTTGGTTATCCTGCTCTACTCATCTCTATTTTACTGTAGTTTTATAATAGTGCCCATGAAGTCTCTCAGGCCTCAGTCTGGAAACAGATCTGAATAGACGGGTCTGGGTCTCTACTCAAATGATTTGGTTTAGCAATACCACAGGATTGTGTGTTGTATGTATGTAACATATGAACTCCTGATCAGCACTGATTCACCCTCATTCAGAATCTGTGGGTGGCTCTACTCCATCATGTGCCATTCTGGTTTGCTTCTTGTGCAAGTAGAGACATATAACATCTCATACACATTTTTAATCTCACAGAATTTTAATATTTGTTATTTGGAGAATAAATTCATATTACTGTCTGAAATTGTTTGTATTGGTGACTCAGCCAGGTCACAAAACTGTACCTTGACAATAACTAAAATCATTCTATAATGGGGTATTTATATAAATAACTTCTAGAAAGAGAAAATTTTAATACAACTGTGGAGATATTGCATTTTGACTATTGTTTATAATTTTGAATTTTGCTTCCTTAGTCTACTGTCTAGTCTGCAAAAGCTACAGTCCCTGAAATTTAATAGTGTGCCCTTGAAAATATAACATAATCTCTGATTCTTTGCTACTCAATCTGGGGGAAATAAACACTTATAAAACTGTATGTACATCACTATTGGAAAAAGTAGATTAATTAATGAACATAGTGTGTCAATCATTGTAGCTTGTCAATTATTAAACACATGGTAACCAATATGATTGTCATTGAAATTGTCAGCAAGCTCCATGATAATAAAGGAAGAAAGTGATATTGTATACACATTATCCTGTTCTTATTCAATCAATGAGTACAGTGTGCAAGGGTTTCAAACCCATATTATTATAGAAAGTAGTGAGAAATATAAAATGTGTGAAGTGGAAGGATGTAAAATCATAGAGCGCAGTGGAGTCAGCTTGTGCAGAACGCATGTTCCAGGGTGGCATTACTTTTCACCTTTTTTGGAACATGACTATAAGAAAGTCAAGTTCAAAGACCATCAATCTGAAACTTCTGATGTATAGAGTTACTCTCCAAAATGTGTTGATTTAATAAATATGTTGCTTTAAAACTGTAGTTCTCTACAAACCAGTGGAAATTTTAGTTTCCTAATAATACTGATACTTAACCTTGGCAATCCAACTTTTATTTTAGACATCTGCTTTTACCGCACAGATAGCCACAAAGTATGCACTGTATTGTTCCCTGGTTAGTACTTATGTGACCCACTCTAATAAAATAACTTGTAAGATACAAGGTAGAAAGTCCAGGCCAATAAGCGAGATAAGATAAATACAAATAAATATATTAAAAGCTTCAGAATGAGCACACACCAAAATGTTGCTTCTATGAGCTTGAAAACTAAAGAATTTAGTGAATGAGCAAGTAGATTCAATAGTGTGTAAAGAGTTTGAAATATTTTAAGACAGAATATAATGAAATGTAGAAGGAATCTTCAACAATTGTTATCCTTTCATTCTTTGACAGAATAATGAGCCAGGAGCATCATAAGCATTACATCTCTAATGTAAATTATTACTTGGCTATTGTGTATTCTGAAATAAAATTATTCTGGGTTTCTTTTATTTATTCTCATTTAAATAAATGAGTTTTCATTCCAGGATTGCTCAAATTGGTAAAAAAAAAAAATTAGCTTTGTTCTCTCAGTTACATTACAATTCTTCAGAGAAAAATGTTAATTTTCTTTCTTTGTGTGGTTTTAATGTTGTTTAAAATTATTTTAATAATATTAAAATCTTTTTCATGAGATGAACTGTTTAAACATAAGCTTCTGACTTTTAATAGAGGAATTTATAAGTGTATATATAAAATTTTAAAACGTGATCTTTAATTTAATTAAAATTAGTTTTATCCCCAATTACAAGCAATAGAAACAGGTAGAAATGAATTAGATCTGATTTTGACCTAGTGAAATCATTGCAAGTCCATACATTTTTTTATTAGAAAATCATTTGTGCAACTATTTAAGTAATTTTCTTGATTAATTCTATGGTATGCTCACTCATTGCCCATATTTTGTGATGACTTCTTTTAATCCTAAATATGATTGAAAAAAAATGGACAAATATTAGAAATATGTTAATTTAAATTTATATAAATTAATATCTTAATAAATTTGGACCCATATTTGTGATTTTACAAGTTCTCAGTATATTTGTAATTCTGTTAGTTAATAAGACTATCACCGCATATAAAATATTATTAATTTAATTTTACTTTTAAATATGTTTGAAAAAATCATAATATTAAACTGAAAGAACTCTTTAAAACTAAAGAATTTTAAAAAGTAAATAAAAATATAAATTAGAAAACTCAACTAATTAGCTTACTTAATTTTTTTATCTTATTAAAAATACCTGAAGGGGAGTAAAAGGAGGGGAGGGAATATGGGGGTAAGAAGGTCAGTAGAAAAAAACAGACTTTATTACCTTATGTACATATATGACTGCATGACTGATATGAGTCTATATGTATAATCAGAAAAATAAGAAATTAGGCCCCATTTATGTATGATATACCAAAGTGCATAAATGCATTCAACAGTTATGTATAACTAATTAAAACAAATTAAAAAAAAATTAAACACCTAATATAATAAGTTTTTCATTTACTCCCAGATCATGTGAACAATGACAACAGACACAAAACAAAACAACTACAAAACCACAAAGGCACACCATTTCTACCAAAGTAAAACATTCACATAGTTTGAAAATGCTTTTCTTTGCAGTGAATAGGAGAGAGGATTAAGATTACACCTATTTATAAGCACAGACTGCTTAGTGCCACTCCACCAAACACATTCAGGGGTATAGAAATAGGGAGTATTAGGGGTTTGATGAGAGTCTTTAAATTTCACAGGTGAATCACATAGGGATTGAGGACAACAGCATTAACTGCATACCAAATATATTTTATAGAGAAAATTTTGAGTATATTTCTGCTTCTCTCATTTTATATGTTTCTTTATCATATCCACTTATCTTTAGTTTCTTACTCTTAAATCTTCATTGTGCCTTCTTGAACTTGAAAAATTTTAGTTTACATGTATTTATCTTTCTGGACTGACTGACATTTACCAACCAGTTCCAGACTGATGAACCTATCACTTGTCTTTGCCGAATATATGCCTGACCTAATTGGAGCCTTATTTTTTTTTCTTCTAGACATGATTCTGGCTGATGCATTCCCTATATACATATCTAGTAAAGTTTATTGACTGTGACTCTGATCAACACAATTATCAGATTTGGAATAACTAGATACACATTTAATTTCAGCAGCCACATATATTATCTTTCCATTCTAGATAGGCAAAAAGTATAACCAAATGCTAATCAACTATGGGTATGATTTCTTAACTTGGAGTTAAATAAAAAGTGGTCATATTGTTAAGTAATAATATATTAACCACTTTTGTATCTTGCAATACAACAGACTATTTCCTAGAACATCTGAAAATAAATCAAATTAAATGTATTAATTCTGGAATAACAGCTATTTAAATGCATACTAAGGGGTATAAGTAATATTTTAAAAATTACAGTAATGTAAAACTCAAATGGTAAATATAAACTACCAATGAAAATACGCTTGTCTCATGAGCATTGTTCAATCTCTTAAATCAAGAAACAGAATAGATGACATACTCTGGGTCCCCGTGAATGGTAAATATAGAGATTCTTGTACATATCTGAGACATTTGGCAATTTACAAACTCAGTATAAGTTCTAGAAAAAAAATATGCCTTCTATTAAAATTCAATATTAAGGAACTTCTCTGTTTCAACTTGGAAGAATAGAAATAAAGAGTTCCTTAAGATTTTTTACCTGCAGACCTCCTTTTATTATGGCTGGGGATTTTATTCATACCAAGTACCTGTCTCAAGAAACCCCAAACTGAGAGTTTAGTGTCAATTGGTCCTTGTTAGCTCACAAGGTCCTGATGAAAGCAAAAGCAATCATTCTGTAGAAAAATAAATGTTTAACACACCACTCAAAAATTTCCAAACAGAAAGGCCAGGCAAATATAGGAACATAAAAAGAGAGATAGCACATAATTTAAGACAGCCCTCCCTTGTATCACTTAGTAAAATACTGGCATATCAAAAATAATTTAAGACACCCCTCCCTTGTATCACTTAGTAAAATACTGGCATATCAAAAGTATTAGAATATATAATATTACCTTTTGTATAATGTAAAATATTCACTATTTAATTAATACATGATAGTAAGTGTTAGAAAGAAGATACTACCTAGAAATACTAAACAGAAGAAAGAAAGGAAGAAAAAAAGAAAGAAAGAAAGAAGACTACCCGGATCTTCTGAAAAAAAAAATAGTTTTAACTATTGAGAAAATGATGTGACTCCATTTTTGAAAATAAATAACAGCAGCCTCTACCTCAAAGCCTGTCTTAAGGAAGGGGGCTTGACCCTTGTCCTTAGAAAAACCCAGGCAGATAACCACACTGCTGAGTTGTTTGTCTGCAAATAACAGGAGAGATCTGTGGCACCAGATGTCCTCCACTCAATTAGGCTAGGTGAAGACCCATAGCAACTCCCTAGCAACCACCAATCAGCATGAGTCAGGGAAAATCCTGGGGATGTCAGATGACCCCCCCAGTAGTTTATGGTGGTTGATAACATGTTGGGAAACCATGTAGTTCAGCACGTACTCCCCTCATGGCCTAAATCAATCAGCTCAAAGGAATCCCCCCTCTTGTACTAACCAATCACCCCTATCCAACTTGTTCCTGCCAGTGAATGTGCTAATCAATGTTAAGAGTTGTTGTTTGATTTTTCCCTTGGTATGGAATGATTTGCTGTGTGATGTTGTGATGCATAGAGTATCCCCCCAAAACCTACAAAATCTCACTGAATCTGGGACCATTGCGTCGGGACAGGTTGTGAGTCCAGGCTCGAGCTTTCAATAAAGACTTTTGTGTGATTGCATCGGATTCAGCTCCTGGAGGTCTATTGGGGTCCCATGAATCTGGCATTACACTATATACTATTTAAATTTTTATTTTCAATTTATATAAGTAAAAAAAAACTAAATAAACTGAAAAAACAAAAACTCTTCTTAGATCCATAAGAGTCATGACGTCACAGGGCAAGTAGCTTCCCCTAAAAGGGGAGAGTCAGGCAGAAATAAAATTACAACAAGCCTTAGCAAAAATCTCCCCTGTAATCAGTGCCCCAGGAGGAAAACCTGAACTTTGACTGATGAACTTCTGGGGCCTCTTAGTAGACAAGTCTGAGGCTCAAAAATTCTTGAGTAATAGATGAATCTGTCCCTTCATAAGTTTTGTCTCCAAGACTTTGACCAGATTATCAAAGTAATTATCAGAGAGAAATCTTTTTGTGCTTTTGGTAGAGAGAGGAGTAAAGCAACTATTCTGAAATATGCTAGATTATCCTATTCCTCTTAACAAGGAGGTCCTCGGGATAAACTGGTGAACCAAAGCCTGACCTGGAAAGCCTAACCAACTTTAGTGATGGGAAATAACCAGTTCCAGTATACTCTAGCCACCTTGTACAACTTAATGGGACTGTACACATATGTAGTGGATAGTCCATAGGCAGAGGATCATTAAAAGACTGAAATCTAATCATGAACTAGAGAATGCTTTCCCACTCCCTACACCTTACCACCATATTACTAAGGGCTTACATAGAGCAGTTACTTATATCCAGAACATTATATCTGCTTACCAAAAAAAAAATTATAATACATAACTGAAAGTAAAATACACACTTTAAAAAATAGAGTAAGCATTAGAACCAGATGTAGAAGGGTCTTTTGGATTTAAAACACTACAATTAATGAGATAAGGGCTTGAATGGATAAAGTAAGACAGCCTGCAAGAATAGATGAGCCATGTAAGCAGAGAGACGGAATTCCTCAAAAAGAAACCCTGGGGAGATTAGAAACAAACAAAAACAAACAAACAAACAAAACCTCCAACAGAAAGAGTAATGTCTTTGATGCTGTTGTTAACAGACTAAATATGGCTGAGGAAAAAATCTCCAAGCCTAACCTACTTTAGTGAAGGTAAATATCACAAACTGAAAAGCAAAGAGAACAAAAACTGAAAAACAAAGACAACTACAAGAGGTGCAAATTACCCATAATGAGATTACTAGAGGGAGAAGAAAATGAGATATAAATATTTTCAAAAAATGACTAAAAATTTTCCCGGATTAATGTCAGACACCAAACCACAGATACATAGATTTCAGAGGTCATCAGGAAGAATAAATGACAACAAAAGAACACACATACACACACACAATTTAAAACAAAAACAATAACAAAACGAAACCATTCCACCTATTCATATTTCAAACTACAGGTAATCAGAAACAAGAAAACCCTGGAAGAGAGGTAAAAAGTGCCCATACTTATGATGGAACAAAGGTAACAATTCCACCTGATTTCTCAGCAGCCAGGCAAGCCAGGAGAGTGGAGTGCAGCATTTATAAGGTCTTAAGGTTAAAAAAATAAGCAAGAAAGAAAATTCACCAACCTAGAATTTTGTATCCTCTAAAATTAACCTGAGAAAGTGAAGCACAAGTAAGGACCTCAGACAAAAAAGAAGTGAAGGAGTTTGTTGCCAGGAGAACTGCCTTTCAAGAAGCATTAAAAACAAGTAATTTAGAAAGAAGGAGAATAACTGAGGGTGAAAACTCAGATTTATATCAAAAATATCTACATACACAAAAGGATCCATAAAAGGTTAAGGTAGAACTAAAAATTGTAATCTTATTCTTAATTTATCTAATAATAGTTTATTCAAATAATAGCAATATTTTTGATTGCATATCCTTATGCATATGTCATATATATGCTTATAGGTACTTATATACAAGTGAAATGAATGACAGCTGTTACACAAGTGACATGAGGGAGGATTTAGGAACATTTTGTTACTATAAGGTACATATAGTATTCATAAAGTAGTATACTATAAGTTTCAAATGGTCTTAGATTATATATATATATTGTGAACTCCAGGACCACTGCTAAGTAGAAATAAAATATATATAACTAATATTTCAAGAAATAACAAAAAAAATGAAAGCATATAAAGTGGAAGTAGAAAGTGGAAGATAGAAATTAGAAAAAAATGAGGGCAACAAATAGAAAATAGTAAAAGATATGGTAAATATTAATGCAATTATGTTATACTTTGAACATGAATGTTCTAAACGTGTCAATTAAGACAGACATTGTCAGAGTAGATTTTGAAAAGACAACTATATGCTATCCACATGAAAACCACTTTAAACATCAAGACATAATAATAATAAGTCAGTGAATAGAGAAGAATAGGACAAGCTGACATTCATCCTTATAAAGCTGAAGAGGCTACATTAATTTGAGACAGAGCAGACTTCATAGCAGGGGAAGAAGAAGGCACTGCATAATAGTGAAGGAGTTAATTTTCCAAGAATACTTAACAATTCTTAATGTGTATGGACTAAACAACGGAATATCAAACTACATTTAAAAACAAATAAAATTGCAAGGAGAAATAGAAGACTCCACTATTGTAATTGCAGATCAAATGAGGAGAACATAAATAAGAACATCATTACACTCAACAACACCATTAATCAATAATATAAGCATCTTCAGACTTCATCCCCAAACAGAAGAATATATATTCTTCTCAGGGTCATATGAATTATTCATCAAGATAGACCACATTTTAGAGTGCAAAATGCATCTTAATAAATTTAAAATGATAGAAATTATACATTTGTGTTTTATCCTACCATAAAGAATTCCTCTAGAAAGTAAAAACTGAAAACATAACTAGAAAATTTCCTAAATGCATGGAGATTAAATAACACACTTCTAAATAATACATGGGTGAAAAGAAGATCTCAAGAGAAATTTGAGTATATTTTGAATTAAATGAAAATGAAACTTAAAATTCATGGTATATAGGAAAAGCAGTGCTCAGAGGGAAATGTATAGCATTGAAGGAGTGTATTAGGAAAAATAAAGTTATAGAATCAATTATTGAAGTTTTCCAGCTTAAGAAACTATAAGAAAATGAACAGGAAATTAATAATCAATTATAGCATAAAATAATACTATTGAAACGTGTCATCAATAGAAAAAAATCAATGAAATCAAAATCTGTTTTTTAATGACAAAATCAATGAGTTCTGGTCAGACAAACTAGGAAAAAAGTGAGATTTCATAAATTATTAAGATTTTTTTTGGTAGAATTCTACCAAATATTGATGGAATAATTTCTCTACCATGTATATGAGAAGATAGAGACAAGTGGCAAGACATCTTACATCATTTTATGAATGTACTGCAATTTGTGTACTGATTCACCCAGAGTGTGTCTGAGTTGTGCTCAGGTTTTGACAATTATAAATTGCACTGGTACAAACATAAATATGCAGGTTATATTATCAGCATGTTTTTATTTCTCTGAGGAAATACCTAAGAATAAAATTGCTGGGTCCTACAGTAAGAGTATATTTAAGTTTATAAGCAATTACTGCACCATTTTTGAAGAATGACTATATCATTTTCCATTTCATTCAGCAATGTATGGGAATATAATAGTTTCTTATATTCTGAACAACACTAACAATTATTAGTGAAAAACATGGGCACTTAAATAAGTGTGGTGTAGTGTCCACTCAACTTTTTTAAAAAATTTTTGTACTAGAGATTGAACACAGTTACGTTTTACTATTGAGCCACATCGCTAGCTATTTTATTTTATTTTATTTTTATTTTGAAAGAATCTCATTAACTCCTTAGGGTCTCACTAAATTTCTGAGGTTGGCTTTGAACTTGCACTCCTCCTGCCTCATCCTCCAGAGCTGCTGGAATTATAGGCCTGTGCCACTACTCCTGGCTCTACTCAAATTTTAATTTGCATTTTTCAATGATAAGTGATATCGAACATGTTTAATTGTTTAAACTTACAATATATATTTCTAAGAGGAAATATATTAAACTACATTAATCAAACTAATATGGTCAAAAGAAGACACATTTGCCAAACCATCATATCTCTAGTGGTGGAGTGTCAATAAAATGTTAAAATTAATTAAAATCTTTTGTCCATTGTCATATAATTTCTTCTGTCTTATATCTATTTTTAACAGCATATTTCACTGAGCAAACCTTTTAATTTCGTTTTAGCTCAATTGATAACATTTTCTTTTGTGAATTATTCTTTTGATGTTTTAACAAAATAAAGTTAGTTTAACCTGAGTTCAGGGGTCTTTTATTTTATATTTTCTTTTTTTAAAATGTACTTTTAATTGCCACTTAAGTCTATTATTAGTGTTTAATTAATTTTATGTGAGGTATGAAGCATAGGTCAAAGTTCTACCAGTTGTGTATTGATAAGTAGTCTTTAGAGTACCATTTGTTTCAGAGACTTCCCTTTCTCCATTGAATTACCTTTGTATCTTTGACAAAATCAATAGACTATATTTGTTTGATTAAATTTCTAGACTCTATTTTTAATGTGTCTACTTTTGATCATATTAGTTTGATTATTATAGCTTAATACATTTCCCCTTAGAAACAGATATTGTAAGTCTTTCAACTTTGTTCTTTTTTCAAAGTCCTTTTGAGTATTGTAGTAATTGTGTTCCTTAAACAATTTATACTCAACCTGAAGATATCTATAGAAATAATTCCTTGCACTGGGTTGGGATTTCTTTAAAACTACAGAACAATTTAAGAGGATTGCATTTTAATTATATTAAGTTTTCAGATTTATGAATATAATATCTTTTAATTATGCCTTCATTTATTTCTTTTATCAGTTTTGTATAATTTTCAACATAAAAATCATGCATATATTTTGCTTCATTTAAAATCAGAAATCTAATTTTTGGAGCAACTTAAAAAGAGTAGCTTTTTAATTTCAGATTTAAAATTAGTCATTATTAATATATTGGAAAACTGCAGTTAATTTTGCATATTGATCTTATTTTATCTTAATTGATAAAAATTATCTATGTATTCCTAAAAGCTCAGTAGGTTGTTTTGGTATTTTTCATGAAAACAAACATGTGTTTCGTAAACATGAAGAGTTTTTTTTTTTTTCCAAACATACACATTTTACTAACTTCTTGCTTATATTGTGTTGGATGGAAATTCAAGTGAAATCTTAAATTTTAAGACAAGAGTGAATCTGGATATTGTCGCTTTTTTTGGTTAATAAAAGGAAACCACTTAGTCTCTGTAAATTTGAGTTCATCTATTTTTCATTGATTCTGTTTTCTAGTTTAAAGATATTTCTTTTTAATCTCAAATAGCTGAGAAATTTTGTCATTAATGAATATTGAATTATGTCTAATGCTTTTATTTATCTATTAATATAATATTTTTTTCTTTTTTATGTTGTACATATCCCAATTATGTTGATTTTTATGAATAGCTCTGTGACCTATCAGTAAGTATAAAATTTATCATTCAAGTATACAATTCAATGTTTTCAGGAAATTTTATAAAAGTATGCAATCACTCCAATCCAATTTTAGAACATTAGTGTCACCCAAAAAGTTACCTCTGCCCACATTCACAATTATTCTCTTCCCCATTCCCATCTTTAGGTAACCTTCTACAGACTTAATCAATCTGCATATTTACTATTGTTTGTGTTCTCAAAATCTTCCTATTAATTTAACTTATGGTATGACATCATTTAATTTTGTAATAAAGGACTTATACAGTAGATCAGAGAGCAAAATGTTTCTCATGGTTGCTAGGAGCCACAAGCAAATAATATGATGCATGGCACTTTTGGTTGTAAGGTGATGGTTGTAAGGTGACACCAGCTAGCCATTGAGATGATATGATTATGTTAAGATTTACATTCATATGGAAATTGGACTCCTGCTGTTTACCTTGGCCTGCTACGGGACTCCTGTTACAGGACTCTTGGAGAGTTCCCATTGGTTGGGGTAGGATAGTAGGAGGGAATTCCTGGGGAGGTCCGGCCCCGGGTTCCGGTAGACGCATGCGTGTGGGTGGACCGGTTTTGGCTTGCCGGCGAGTAGGGAGTATTGGCGGCTTTTTCAAATAAAGTTTTGTTCCTGCTTGAGTGGCTCGTGATTCTGTGCCCAGCCAGACTGAGGCACATGGTGATTGTATACATGAAAAGTCTATAATTCATTTTTGAAGTAATACTTTTAGATATGGAATTCTTAAAATAAGCAATGTTTTCTTTCTGATCTTGGAATGTGTTTGTGTTTTTTTTGTGTGTGTTCCATCTGTCTACCATTATTTCTGATGTGAACCCACCTCCAGTGAAACTGATGCTGGCCATACATAATAAAACCTGCTCTTTTGCTACATTCGAGGTTTTGCTTTTTTTTTTTTTTCAAAAATTTGAATGTAAATTAATAGGTCTAGATTCATGGTATATCTTCCATTTGAAACTTGTTAAACTTCTTAAATATATAGTCTGTTTTTCATAAAATTTGGGAAGTTTTTGTATATTGGTTGTCAAATATATTTCTGCTTTGTCTCTTTCACCCATCCTCTGAGACATCACTCCACATATTTTTGTACCTCTTGTGTTCTTTCAAAGGTCAATGAAGGTCTGCGTACCTATTGTTTAACATTTGTTTTTATTGACATCGGGTAATTCATTTCTAGTTAAAATTATCATATATCATGTAGCATAGTATTGTTCTATGCATTGAGAAATGGTCAAAAGATGTGCAAGAAGATAGGCACAGTCATTTCACAGTGGGAGTAAAAGAGAGTGGAAGGAAGGAAACTAGAAATGCTGAGCATAAACATATCTTTTAATTTGCAAAAAGAGAGGCATATTTAAAGTGTGTATGTTTTACTAAAAATATATTAGGTGAGGTAGATAGTGTATGAGAAATATTATCACCATTTAAACGTGAAGAATTACACTTAAAGAGACTATGAGAGGTCAAGATCATCAAGCTAAGAATACACTGTGGATCTTGAGATTTCATCTCGATCATGTGAGAAAGGCAACAATCAAGAATAAAATTAACAATAAAGTTTGGCAAGAATGTAAGGAAAGTGTACACTCATACGTTGCTGGTGGAACTGCAAATTGGTACAACTACTCAGGAAAGCAGTATGGAGATGTTAGAAAACTTGGAATGGAACCACTATATCCATAGTTGTGATATGTTTTATAAATTGCTTTTCACTTTCTATTTCATCAAAAGCATTTCCCATATTTTATAAAGTCTTCATAAATAGTATTTGAAATGGCCAAATAGTATTTAATTGTGCATATTTATAATAACATACTTAAAGTATAGAGGTTATCCCAATCCTCAATATATACTCAACAGACTAAAAACCAGCATTCTACTGACTTGAGTATCCAAATTATACCCTGTACTTCAGTGTATCTGACATATGCATACCAGTTCTTCAACTTGCAACATCTCAAGTTTGCTTCCCTTATCTTTTGTGAATATACTTTATATTATATATTTTTAAATCTTTTCAATTCTCTGATAGCAAGCTTGAAGAATCTCTTCTTTTGTTACATGCAATAGACTGCCTGACTATAAAATAAAGGCCATGGAAAATGTGTTGAGACATAAGATTTTAATTGGTTTTGTTATGATTCTTAATTCCTTTATAACTTAATTCTTCCAGTTATGAGCTCAAATCTTTTTCAATGAAAATAATTTGTTACATTTCTCCCACTTTTAAAGAAACCAAAATAAAGCAAGTCTCTATGAATGTTCAGTCATAGTCAATTGTCCTTTTTCTTCTGTTTTCTTTGTTTTCCTCGATATGACATTTAGGAAACTCTTTTTAATTCTGTAGCCCTGATTTCACAGAGAGTATTCATTCCAAGTGATTGTTGTAGGAAACTTACAATATTAAGAAATTAATTAAAAATTAATTAAAATTGTGGCAAAACTTCTGGTGCTTTAGTAAAGGGAAAGCACATTAATCTAAGGCTGTTACTGCAATTTTCCACTGTTATAATATAAGGTAAGTAGACCAGGGGTGTTAAAAGTATTAAAATGGTTAATGAAGAGTCCAATGTTTTTAGTAAAGTACATTAACCATACTGAGAGATGTGCATATGTGACTTCTTCATTCTGCATGAAAATTTCTTTGTGAATGTGAGACAGTTTTTTAATTTTTTCATTAGTAATCAATCTGAATAACATTAATTGCTAGAATCACCACAGCTTTATACAGATACTTGCACAGTGTTGTCACAAACTATATTGTGAGTGTACCTATTCCATTCCTAATAAAATTTGCATTCATTACTATTTATGATTATGAAAATTCAATATTATTTTGTTTGTAACAAAAAGATGGATTTGTTTAACACACTATTCATTTACTTCTGAGGTCTCCTAGTTTAAAGTTGAACCCAAAGAAAATGACTAGATGAGTTCAGTTCATCTTATATTTCTATCATAAAACTTATTTCATGCCCTTAGAAGAAATACATTTGAACACAATTTCCTTTCAACAAAAGTGAGTCAAAATTTATAGCTGCATATTAATAAATACAATAATCAACACAAAAATATGCAATTTAAATTTTAGACATAATCTTTCACTTATCAGAAAATCAGCTTTATTTATAAGAAGTTACTTGAAAACTCATCTAATTTTAAAAACAGATCAAAGGGCCTTCTATGCACTTCATACTTCAGGTAAAACTCACTGAGTTAAAATTCATTAAATTCACTAAAGAATTTTTCTGGCCTTAACCTGGTTTACTGCTTTTTAGTGTTAAGGGTGGTATCCTCGTTCAACAGACTTTAAGGAGCCCTCTGTATTTTTTTCCAAACAGCATGTTACTATTAATAGTTTAGTTTCTTTAATGAGTTGTTTTTCAGGAGAGAGAAATACATGATATATTTTCAAACAAAATTTTAATTTAAAAAACATTAATTAAAAAATGACTTTATCCTGCTATAATAAAATCTACTTTCTGTTTTTATGCTTTTATTATGTATTATAGTTATAATATTAGGGTTCATGTTGGTGTAATCCTACATGCATGGCATATACTTTGTCCTACTTTGGTCCTCAGCATTTCCCATTTCCATCTTCTATTCCTTACCTGTGTTCACCTTCCTCTACTCTACTGATCTTCCTTCTATTTAAATATACATATTTTAAATTCCTATTGTATAGGTATACATCAAGGTGAGATTCACTGTGCTGTATTCATGTATATAGATAGCATAATTTGGTCAATTTCATTCTACCATTCCTTCTTCTTTCCTTCCCTTTCTCCTCCTCCTCAATCCTCTTCATATACTCCACTGGTAACCCTTTTATTTTTATGGGATTCCCTCATCCACCACTACTTTTCTTTATTTTGGTCTATCATTCGCATATAAGAGAAAATATTCAACATTGACTTCTGAGTCTGGCTTATTTCACTTCTTGTGATGTTTTCCAGATCCACCCACTTACCAGGAAAATGCCATGATTTCTCTTTTCCTTATGGCTGAGTTAAAACTCCATTTTGCATATATACCACATTTTATTTATTCATTTTTCTGTTGTTAATGCGCAGCTGGACTGGTTCTATAACTTGGTGTTTTAGTCAGCTATTTCACCTTTGTGAGTACAAAACCGGATCAGAACAACTATAGAGGAGGAAGAGTTTATTTGAGGGCTCACAGTTTCAGAGGTCTCAATCCATAGACAGCAGACTCCATACCTCAGGGTTCAAGGTGAGGCAGGACATCATAGCAGAAGAGTGTGGAAGAGGGAAGCAGCTCATAAGAGAGATTCCACTGACCAGATACAAATATATACCCCAAAGCCGTGCCCCAGTTCCCACCTCCCACTTCAGTTACCATGCAGTTCATCCCTATCAGTCAATTAATTCACTGATTAGGTTGAGGCTATAATCTTATATTTCTCCTCCAAAACTACTGGCATTGTCTTGCATGTTAGTTTTGGGGGGACAGTTCACATCCAAATCATAACACTTGGATATTGTGTTTGGTCTGCTATAAATATTGATGTGCCTGTATTTTCTAATTAGTTATCATGTAAATATTTTGAACATTTTTTTCTAATGAGACCTACCAACAGCATTAGATGGTTTCCTAATGCCCAAACTTGTCAATATTTTAAACACACACACAAACACACACACACACAGACACACTATTTTACATACATATAAAATCACATCAAATTCATTTTTTATAATTTTCTTTAATTATTATTTATTTTTCTCAAATCAAACCTAAACATAAAAGAAGGACAAGAATGTTGTTTCTATTGTTTGCTTTCACCACCCCTTCTATGTATCTAGGTAAGACTTCTATGTTCATATTTAGTGAAAAAAGTAAAAATGTATTTATGAATATTATTGTATACCTCCAATATAGATCAGGTGTTTTTGTTAGCCTTTTTACTGCTGTGACCAAAGACCTACTTTAGAGGAGGAAAGTTTATTTGAGTGCTCACAGTTTCAGATGTCTCAGTCCATAATGGGCTCCATTTCTCAGGGCTTGAGATGAGATTGAAAATCATGGTAGAAGAGTGTGGTACAGCGAAGCAGCTCACATGATGATCAAAGAGCAGAAAGAGAGACGCCAATAGCTAGACATAAAATATATACTCCAAGGGTATGTCTCTAGGGACCCACCTCCTCCAGCCTTACCCCCTTCCTTCCCATCTTCAATTACCACAGGGTTAATCCCATCAGGGATTAATCCATGGATTGGGTTAAGGCTCTCATTCCCAATTATTTCTCCTCTAAATCTTCTTTCATTGTCTGAAACATGAGCTTTTGGAGGACACCTCACATCCAAACCATAACAATAGGTGAGAAAAAGCAAAATAATCTTGGCTAAAAGATACACATTGTTCTTTTATGTACCTCTACTTAATGAAAATACTTTTTGCCATAAAATATTAAAAGGGAATTAAAATCCATGCACATCACTTCATTTCCTGAACTCTCTTTTGAACTCAGATTAATCCAAACTAGACAAACTAACATCTGATACTTTAAAAAAATATCAAGTATGAAAATAAATGAGTTGAGATTACAAAACCTTTTAGATTTCCACAGGATCCCAGGCTCATTTAATGACTCTTAATTGAAAGGCAGAAATTTTAAGGAAGAAAATAGGAATGTCAATCTAGAAGGAAAGGGAAAAGTATTTCAAAAAAAGAAAAAAAAGAAAGAAAAAGGAAGAAAGAAAAGAGAAAAAATTGGTTACCCAGTCATGACTATGTCTTTCAAATAAATCTACCAATTTAGAGATACTGAAATTTCTGCTATTGCTTTGACTTATTAAGCAGAAATCCCCAGAGATCTTCTTTTAAACATTTGAAAATAAATTGTTTCATTAGATTATTGTAGATTATAATATCCTTTGTCTCTTAAGAAGAAAAATGAAAACCAAATGATCCCCCAAAAGCAGTATATACAATATAATGACTCAGGAACACATATAGGGCAAACCCATTTTCAGAAACTTAACCAAGAAAATTGACCTTTACTGTGGGAACAGGAGAGAGAAAGAACACATTAGAACAAATAACTGATAGTTATTATATAAAATAGGTCTTAGGTCATTTCATTTTTCTGTGAAGTAAAATAGTTACCATAGCATGCTGAGGGACCTTGAGCCATCTATTTCATATATATTTGAATTAAATATGGCTCCTGGTGCAATAAAAATCCCTTATTAGTTTTATCACCCACTTTCTTTTAACATCTCTTTAGTGTGAGTCATTTCCTTTGCCTTGTGTGAAAACTGAAGCAATTATATGACTTTGGTAGTCATAGATGTGTATCATCCAAATCTCTTACTGAAACAAGCAGCTTAATCTTCTGATGTCAATAGTCATAATGCCTTTGGACCATCACTAAATCCTGTGGGCTGCTCATAGTGAATGGCTGACCACTGAAGCAGTACTTGAGTCATTTATGAAAGTATGGAACTCTGAAATTCAATTCTGACTTGAAGAAAGCAACTTGCCCAGGGAAGTTTCTTTTTTTTCGGGGAGACGGCGGGGGAACTTGGGATTGAAAACAGAGGTCTCCACATCCCTAGCCTGTTTTTAACTTTTTAAATTTTCAGACAGGGTTTCAGTAAATTGCTTAAGGCCTCACTAAGTTGTTGAGACTAGCTTTGAACTGGCAGTCCTCTTGCCTCAACCTCCTAAACCATTGGGAATATGAAGTGCACCACAGTGTCTGGTTTAGGAAACAATTGGTTCAAAGTCTTTGTACTTTCCACACTTCTCCAAAGTCTTCTTATCCACCCCAGCTCCTTCAGGGAGACAGGCATAAGACCTGATTTTGTAGCTAAAGATTTTCCCTGTACTCTCTAGTTCTTTCTCGCTCTTTTTAAAAATAGAGATTTGCTTCAATGAATATGGTACATAACCAAGCCCATTTTGACATCTGTGTCCCTGAGGATCCAAACCAATATAATGACATGTTAAAAATTACACACATAATACTAATGAAGAAATTGGAATTTTGAGTATCAAGGATGAGTCCAAATTTAAAATTTAAGCCCAAATTCTTAACTCAGCCGACTTAATAACAAACTTCCTCACTACCATCTCACTATCAGGAAAAGAAACCTTTATTATTTACTATTATTATTAAAGGATGCAGTTTGGAGCATTCTACTTCTTTCTCTCTCCCCTACTCACTATAGTTGTTAGCTAGTGGAGGGAATGTGGAGAAGGAATGAAAGGGAAAATTTATGAATAAGAAAAAAATTCAATAAGGAATGGATTTTCTGATGGATTTTCATTCCATTTCCAAAATATTTCCAATTTATTACAGCCCTTCAGAATTTTGCATTACCTTGTTCCTTACTATTTTTTTTTTACTTTTTATTGGTTCTTTTTACCATTAAGATTCATTTTACATAATTAAAAATATAGAATATAATTCATTCTATTTCAGACCCCAGTACTTCCTTCCCCCCCTTCTCATTCCAGCTGTTCCCTTCCTTCCACTTTACTAATCTTTCTGATATTTCTAGATTTTTAAATAATTAGTATCTGTGGATGTAGATGATGGTAATATCCAAAAGTCATCTAAAAGTGGATCAAAGACCTAGGAATTATAAAAGAATCCCTGAAACTGCTGGAAGAAAATGTAGGCCTGGCAGTCCAACATGTGGGCTCAGGAAATGACTTCCTTAAGAAGACACTTTTTTTTTTTTTTTAAGTGAATTGGCCAGTCTTTATTTATTTTTTTTTTCCATGTTAGATATTTATTTATTTTTATTTTTATTTTTTTTTATTGGTTGTTCACAACATTACAAAGCTCTTGACATATCATACTTCATACATTAGACTGAAGTGGGTTATGAACCCCCAATTTTACCCCAAATGCAGATTGCAGAGTCACATCGGTTACACATCCACAATTTTACATAATGCCCTGTTGGTAATTGTTGTATTCTGCTACCTTTCCTATCACCTACTATCCCCCCTCCCCTCCCCTCCCAACTTCTCTCTCTACCCCATCTACTGTAATTCATTTCTCTCCTTGTTTATTTTCCCATTCCCCTCACAACCTCTTGTATGTAATTTCGTATAGCAATGAGGGTCTCCCTTCATTTCCATGCAATTTCCCTTTTCTCACCCTTTCCCTCCCATCTCATGTCTCTGTTTAATGTTAATCTTTTCTTCCTGCTCTTCCTCCCTGCTCTGTTCATAGTTGCTCTCATTATATCAAAGAAGACATTTGGTATTTGTTTTTTAGGGATTGGCTAGCTTCACTAAGCATAATCTGCTCTAGTGCCATCCATTTCCCTGCAAATTCTATGATTTTGTCATTTTTTATTGCTGCATAGTACTCCATTGTGTATAGATGCCACATTTTTTTTATCCATTCATCTACTGAGAAGCATCTGGGTTGGTTCCACAGACTAGCAATTGTGAATTGTGCTGCTATGAACATCAATGTGGCAGTATCCCTGTAGCATGCTCTTTTAAGGTCTTCAGGGAATAGTCCAAGAAGGGCAATAGCAGGGTCAAATGGTGGTTCCATTCCCATCTTTCCCAGGAATCTCCAAACTGCTTTCCAAATTGGCCGCACCAATCTGCAGTCCCACCAGCAATGTACCAGTGTACCCTTTTCTCCACAACCTCTCCAGCACTTCTTGTTGTTTGACTTCATAATGGCTGCCAATCTTACTGGAGTGAAATGGTATCTTAGGGTGGTTTTGATTTGCATTTCTCTGACTGCTAGAGATGGTGAGCATTTTTTCATGTACTTATTGATTGATTGTATATCCTCCTCTGAGAAGTGTCTGTTCAGGTCCTTGGCCCATTTGTTGATTGGGTTATTTGTTATCTTATTGTCTAATTTTTTGAGTTCTTTGTATACTCTGGATATTAGGGCTCTATCTGAAGTGTGAGGAGTAAAGATTTGTTCCCAGGATGTAGGCTCCCTGTTTACCTCTCTTATTGTTTCTCTTGCTGAGAAAAAACTTTTAAGTTTAATTAAGTCCCATTTGTTGATTCTTGTTGTTAACTCTTGTGCTATGGGTGTCCTATTAAGGAATTTGGAGCCCGACCCCACAATCTGTAGATCAGATCCAACTTTTTCTTCTATCAGACGCAGAGTCTCTGGTTTGATATCAAGTTCCTTGATCCATTTTGAGTTAACTTTTGTGCATGGCGAGAGAAAGGGATTCAGTTTCATTTTGTTGCATATGGATTTCCAGTTTTCCCAACACCATTTGTTGAAGATGCTATCCTTCCTCCATTGCATGCTTTTAGCCCCTTTATCAAATATAAGATAGTTGTAACTTTGTGGATCAGTCTCTGTGTCCTCTATTCTAAACCATTGGTCCACCCGCCTGTTTTGGTACCAGTACCATGCTGTTTTTGTCACTATTGCTTTGTAATATAGTTTGAAATCTGGTATCGCTATACCGCCTGATTCACACTTCCTGCTTAGAATTGCTTTTGCTATCCTGGGTCTTTTATTTTTCCATATGAATTTCTTGATTGCTTTGTCAATTTCTACAAGATATGCCGTTGGGATTTTGATTGGCATTGCATTAAACCTATAGAGAACTTTTGGTAATGTCGCCATTTTGATGATGTTAGTTCTGCCTATCCATGAACAGGGTATGTTTTTCCATCTTCTAAGATCTTCATCAACTTCTCTCTTTAGGGTTCTGTAGTTTTCATTATATAAATCTTTCACCTCTTTTGTTAGGTTAATTCCCAAGTATTTTATTTTTTTTGAGGATATCGTGAATGGAGTGTTTTTCCTCATTTCCGTTTCAGAAGTTTTGTCGCTGATATACAGAAATGCCTTTTATTTATGCGTGTTGATTTTATATCCTGCCACTTTGCTGAATTCATTTATTAGTTCTAGTAGTTTCTTTGTAGACCCTTTTGGGTCTTCTAGGTATAGAATCATGTCATCTGCAAATAGTGATAATTTAAGTTCTTCTTTTCCAATTTTTATGCCTTTAATTTCTTTCGTCTGTCTAATTGCTCTGGCCAGTGTTTCGAGAACTATATTGAATAGGAGTGGAGATAGAGGGCATCCCTGTCTTGTCCCGGATTTTAGAGGGAATGCCTTCAACTTTTGTCCATTCAGAATGATGCTAGCCTGAGGCTTAGCATAGATAGCTTTTACAATGTCAAGGTAAGTTCCTGTTATCCCTAATTTTTCTAATGTTTTGAACATAAAGGGATGCTGTACTTTGTCAAATGCTTTCTCTGCATCTATCGAGATGATCATATGGTTCTTATCTTTAAGTCTATTGATGTGGTGAATAACATTTATTGATTTCCGTATGTTGAACCATCCTTGCATCCCAGGGATGAATCCTACTTGATCATGGTGCACAATTTTTTTGATATGCCTTTGTATTCGATTCGCCAGAATTTTATTGAGGATTTTTGCATCTAGGTTCATCAGAGATATTGGTCTGTAGTTTTCTCTCTTTGAGGTGTCTTTGTCTGGTTTCGGAATCAGGGTGATGTTGGCCTCATAGAATGAATTTGGAAGAGCTCCCTCTTTTTCTATTTCCTGAAATAACTTGAAAAGTATTGGTTTTAATTCTTCTTTAAAGGTTTTGTAAAACTCCGCTGTATACCCATCCGGTCCTGGGCTTTTCTTGGTTGGTAGTCTTTTGATGGCTTCTTCAATTTCATCCATTGATATTGGTCTGTTCAAATTGTGTGTATCCTCCTGACTCAGTCTGGGCAAATCATATGACTTAAGAAATTTATCGATGTCTTCACTATCTTCTATTTTGTTGGAATATAGGTTTTCAAAATAATTTCTAATTGTCTTCTGTATTTCTGTAGCATCTGTTGTGATATTGCCTTTTTCATCCCGTATGTTAGTAATTTGAGTTCTCTCTCTTCTTCTCTTCGTTAGCATGGCTAAAGGTCTGTCAATCTTATTTATTTTTTCGAAGAACCAACTTTTAGTTTTGTTAATTTTTTCAATAGTTTCTTTTGTTTCAATTTCATTGATTTCCACTCTAATTTTAATTATTTCTAGCCTTCTGCTACATTTGCTGTTGTTTTGCTCTTCCTTTTCTAGGGCTTTGAGATGAAGTGTGAGCTCATTTATTTGTTGGTTTTTTCTTTTTTTGAGGAATGACCACCAGGCGATGAATTTTCCTCTTAAAACTGCTTTCATTGTGTCCCATAGATTCCGATATGTTGTGTCTGTATTTTCATTTATCTCTAAGAATTTTTTGATTTCCTCCTTTATGTCTTCTGTAACCCATTGATCATTCAGTAACATATTGTTCATTTTCCATGTGATGCAGGATTTTTCCTTCCTTCTTTTATCATTGATTTCCAGTTTCATTCCATTATGATCAGATAAAATGCATGGTATTATCTCCACCCCTTTATATTTACTGAGGGTTGCCCTATGGCATAATATATGGTCTATTTTTGAGAAGGATCCATGTGCTGCTGAGAAAAAAGTATATCCATTTGATGATGGTTGATATATTCTATATATGTCAGTTAAGTCTAGGTTGTTGATTGTGATATTGAGTTCTATAGTTTCTTTATTCAATTTTTGTTTGGAGGATCTGTCCAATGGTGAAAGAGGTGTGTTGAAGTCACCCATAATTATTGTGTTGTGGTCTATTTGATTCTTGAACTTGAGGAGAGTTTGTTTTATGAATGTCGCAGCACCATTGTTTGGTGCATAAATATTGATAATTGTTATGTCTTGTGGGTGAATGGTTCCTTTTAACAGTATATAATGACCTTCTTTATCCCTTTTGATTAACTTAGTCTTGAAGTCGATTTTATTCGATATGAGGATGGCCACTCCTGCTTGCTTACGAGAACTGTGTGCGTGGTATATTTTTTCCCATCCTTTCACCTTCAGCCTGTGTATGTCTTTTCCAATCAGATGTGTCTCCTGGAGGCAGCATATTGTTGGATTTGTTTTTTTAATCCATGATACCAGCCTATGTCGCTTTATTGGAGAGTTTAGGCCATTCAGAGTTACTATTGATATATGGTTTGAACTTCCATCCATGTTTGAATGTTTATCCTTTTTTTTTTTTTTTTTAAATATTTAGTTTGTTTCTCCGTGATTATCTTTCCCCTCACCCTCTGTCTTTACTGAGGCACTTCCCACTGATGGTTTTGGTTATTGTTTTTCATTTCTTCCTCGTGTAGTGTTTTGCTCAAAATGCTTTGCAATGCAGGTTTTCTGGCTGCAAATTCTTTTAACTTTTGTTTATCATGAAAGATCTTTATTTCGTTGTCATACCTGAAGCTTAATTTTGCTGGATACAGAATTCTTGGTTGGCATCCATTGTCTTTCAGTGTTTTAAATACATTGTTCCATGACCTTCTTGCTTTCAGTGTCTGTGATGAAAAATCCGTGCTTAACCGTATTGGTTTACCCCTAAATGTAATCTGTCTCCTTTCTCTTGTAGCTTTTAATATTTTCTCTTTGTTCTGTATATTGGATATCTTCATAACAATGTGTCTTGGCGTTGGTCTACTGTGATTTTGTGTGCTCGGTGTCCTGTATGCATCTTCAATTTGTATATCTGTTTGCTTTTTTATTTCTGGAAAGTTTTCTGTAATTATTTCATTCAGCAGGTTTCTCATTCCTTTGGTTTGAATCTCTGTACCTTCTTCTATCCCGATGACTCGTAAGTTTGCTTTCTTCATGTTATCGCATAACTCTTGGATGTTTTTCTCGTGATTTTTTACCAGCCTTTCTGAGTTGGCTAGACTCTTTTCAAGATGGTATATTTTGTCTTCATTATCTGACGTTCTGGTTTCTACTTGTTCCACTCTGTTAGTGATACTCTCAATTGAGTTTTTAATTTGGTTTATCGTTTCCTTCATTTCTAGAATTATTGTTTGATTATTTTTTATAATCTCTATCTCCTTATAAAGATGCTTAACTTCTTCTTTTAGCTGTTTATGTAACTCATTCTCAATGTGTTCTTTCGCTGCTTGAATTTGCTGTCTTGTATCCTCTTTGATGTTCCATTCCATCTGTCTAAGGTGTTCCTTGAGGTCTTTATATGACCATTTTTCTGATGACTCTAGGTCCTCCTGAATATTTAGGCTGTCCTGCATTGTTTGTACTCCTTTTCTTCCTTGTTTCTTGAAGCTGCTCATGTTGCTTCTTGTTCTGATTGACTGCTGGGTTACTGTTTATTCCTATAAATTTATTTGATGCAGATCCCGGCAGGACCCCTCTTCATGGAATTTTGCTAGAAGTTCCTCAGTGTGAAGACTGCCCCTGTTCCAAAGGGTCTTTTTGATCTCGTTAGTGCGGATCCTCGGCAGCCAATTTCCCCCTCCTCGTGAGTCAAGAAGACTCTTTAAAGCACAAGAAATAAAACAAAACAAAATCAGTAACTGGGAGAACATCAAATTAAAAAGCTTCTTCACAGCAAAGAAAATAATTAATAGTGGGAAGACAGAGTCTACAGAATGAAAGAACATCTTGGTTACCTGCTACACAGGCATTAATATCCAGGATATTAAAATAACTCAAAAAAAATTATTTGTCCAAAAGGACAAATAACCCAATCAATAAATGGGCAAAGGAACTAAATAGACACTTCTCAAAGGAAGACATGCAAATGGTCAACAAATATATTAAAAAGTGTCCAACAACAATAGTAATTAAAGAAATGCAAATTAGTCCAACCACTCTTGAAAGCAGTGTGGATTCCCCAAAAAAACTAGGAATGAAATCACATATAACCCAGGTATCCTACTCCTTGGTGTATATCTACCTTGTTCCTGTAAGTTGGGATTTTTCTATCCTTCTAGTCTGCTTTGGTTGTCAACACACATTGCACCTCTCAGGAGGTTTCTACCTACATTAGCTTTTGCTAGCTAGCTCTAGACAAAGACATTTTTTTGTTTTTAAATCTTTCTCTATAGAGAGTTCTTGGGAAATCACTTCCATTCCCTTCTAGGGTTCAGGTGAAGAAACAGCATATCCCATCTGTGAATGATTATCATAGATGGCAAAAACTCTTATCAAAGTGTCCTTATCAGTAAATTGTAGCCCATCACAAATTTTGCCTATTTTATACCTTCATTCCATTTACTGGTCTGAAAGTTATGACGAGAGTTCTCCAATTGTTCCTGTGAATATTTTCGAGAGATGTTTCTTCTTCATTTCCCAATTTAGCATTTTTCATATCATAATTCTTTGTGTCTTTTTAGAATTTTGCTATGTTTGTAATAAATACATAATTGTGATCACTTAAAAAAAGATCACTTATAACTGAAGAAGTGTAGATTGGAGATGTGATGTTTGAAGTACTTTATTTCTCTCATGTTCACTGAGACTTGTTAAAATTAATTGGTAATATTTTTCTGGGTAACTAGAACTTAAAATTTGAACTTCAGTATAATAGGTAAATATCAAGCTTAAAGTCAATTTTTAAATGTCCTCGTTGGTTTACTATATTCATTGAATACTTTACTTATGGTACTTAATCAGACTTGCAATTTTATATTTCACAACTGTGGAGTTTCACAAGTTGAGAATATTGGGGTTGGTTTCCAAAAGATATTGATGCAAATTAAGAAAAAAAGACAAAATTCATGAAAATATGATTAAGCTGATTTAAATTAAATAATAGTTAAATGAGATTTTAAGAATGGTTGCAGATTTTTAATCACAATAGCTGGTGGATTTTCCGATATCAGCAAGAATACTTTGCTTTTCAATAAAACTGCTAATAAAGGTTTAAACTTTTTAATGGTCTTCCTCTGTGTGATGCTATTTAAGGTTTTTAAATCTTATGATACATAGGTATATATTAGTCTGAGGAATCTAAAGCACAAAACACTAATTGTTTTTCTGATCTATTTTTTATATTAGAGATGATAATTGAACAGCTATGCTGTGCAATATTCCCCAAGTTTAGTCTATGTGTAAAAGTTGTATTGTGTAAGTACATAGAAATCTTCCAATTATTGTTTGAAATATCTATATAATGATAGGAGGATATTTATTGTAAATATTATGGACTGGATGCAAATACGTATATCTTGTACAGTGAACTCAAAACAGGATTGTTCTCTAAAAATATTTTTATATTTTTCTTGCTGTTGAACTTGAGAAGAATAAATTCCCTTTATGCACAGGTCCCATTGCTCTATGAAAACTGATCCTTTCATCTCCTGAAGTTTAACTTGTTTTCTGATAGTTCTATTCCAACTGAAACAAGTTAATGATTTGCTTAGTAACCTTTATTTGGAGACTGTATTCTCTCTAAAATATGCATCCTTTAAACCAATGAATTGTACAAATTCTTACTGAACACTTTTTAGAGTCTTGTTCTGAGGAAACACAGGTTAATATCATTGATTAGAATTCAATGCAAGACAATGTTTAATATATCATTAATTGTATTATAGTATAGTGATATAAATATCATAATAGATCTTAGTCCTTGGAGGAGCCTATGAGAGGAACAGGGAGCATCTTTCATGGCTGTATGTAAGACATATCTATAAAGAAGTGTTGGTACTGAGAGGTGCTTATAATATGCTGACAATTTCCCATTAGATTCATCATCCATTAAGTAAGATGGAGGTCAGATGTTATTGATTTGTGAGTTAACTTGAAGATTTATGCTCTTAGGTAAATTGAGAAAAATTATTTGGTTTAAAACATACCTTGACTAGAGTGAAAATAACATGTGATTTAAATAAAGTAGTTAATAAAATAAAATTTAAATATTAATTTAAATGAAAATAAGTTCATGAATGGCAATAAATAATATACAAAAAAACAGAAAAGTGAGGGAAATGTAATAATAATAATGTCAAGAGTCACTCAAAGAAGCAGAACAAAATAGCGCTTAAATTATCTTGCTTTGAAGACATATTCTATTGAACACAAACAGTGTTCAATAGCTTACTTGCTTTGTAATTCTAGAGAATTATTTTACATACCTATTCTGTTGTTTCTTTTTTCCATAAAATGGATAAGATTGTAGATGGATCCACATGAAATTGTTATATTTAGCTATGTTATTTTTTACAGCTTCCTTGAGGTACAATTGACTTACAGTGAAATGCACATATTTAAGTGGCACATGTTGAGTTTTCATAAGCACATATATCCCTAAGAAACTCATAATACAAATGTGAACTTAGTTACCATAAAAGTTGTCCTATGCTTTTTTGAATCCATTTTTCCTGCCTCTCAGCTCCAGGAATCTGTTCACTTGATGGCAGCACTACAAATTAATTTGCCTTTTCCAGATTTTTTTAAAGAAAAAATATTATGATATTATATAATCTTTTGTGGCTTTTTTTTTCATTTAGCATAGTATTTTATATATTCAGCCATTTGCATGTGTCAAGCATTTTACTGACAAGTATTTCACAATTATTTTATTCATTAAATTATTAATGGACATTCGGTTGTTTTCAGTTCTAGATGATTATGAATACAGACAATATAAAAATTTTATACAGAAAACAATAGAGAAAATTAATGAAGCAAATAATTATTTTTAAATAACCTATCAACTTAGAAAAAAGATAACAGTAATTTCCAGCATCATCACTGCTGATCTTTCCTTCCCTCCCTCTCCCTCTCTCTTTCTATCTCTCTCAAACACACACACACACACACACACACACACACACACACACACACACTTCCCAAGAATAATTAGAGAATATTTTTAATATCTGTACAACAAGAATTCTAGTTAATTAAATAGGATGGAAAAATTCTTGAAAGACTAAACTATTGAAGATCATTCAAGAAAATGTGAACATACCAATTAGTCTGAAATCTATTAAATAAATCATTCTTGTAATAATAAAAAAATCTATTCATAAAAATTTTTATACCTAGGTGAATTTAAGAAATAAACTATCAATTTTGTACATGAAAATATCTAGAAAACTGAAAAGGAAAGAATGCTGCATAGTGTATTTTATGAGAGCAATATTACTGTGATAACTAAACTAGATGAAGATATTACAATAAAGATATCATATTGTAATAAACAATGAACAATATATTCTCTGGAACCATGTATAAAAGCTTTTAACAAAAGTTAGCACATAATATCACTTAATATATATTAAACAATTAATTTAATGACCAATTTGGGATTATCCCAGCATCATAAGATTTATTTGATATTAAAAATTAATGTAGTTCACTATATTCACAGACTAAAGAAGAAAATATCACATGAATGCACATAAAAAGAACTTGTAAAATTCAACCTTTTTTCAAAATAAAAATTCTTTATAAATTTTTTTATAATTTTTTTAAGAGAGAGAGAATTTTTTTAATATTTATTTTTTAGTTTTCCATGGACACAACAACTTTATGTTATTTTTTTTTTATGTGATGCTGAGGATCCAACCCAGCACCCCACTTATGCCAGGTGAGAGTGCTACCGCTTGAGCCACATCCCCAGCCCAATAAAAATTCTTAAACTAACAAAGCTCATCTCTGTAAAATATAAACTCACATCATATATAACAGTGGAAGAATTCATTCTTCCACTGTTATTGAGACTGAAACCAAGATGTCAGCTCTTACCATTGCACTCATTCTGCTGAAGATCTAAACCAATATGAGGCAGACAAATTAAATAAACATTACAAATAGAAAAAAAAGAACTAAAACTTATATGTAGTAAACATGACTTTTGAAATAGTAAATACTAAAGAATCCACAAAAAGCCACACTTAATTTTAGACCCAGAAAAATCAATTGATATGCTTTATCCTAATAGAAATAGAATCGCCTTTAAAGAGTTTTGGTGACTAATTGACTGATTGGATATGTTAATGTGCAGGATATTTTTCACAGTGTGTTTTTAGGAAGCAATCTGCAACTACTAACTAATGCATTTTGAAGTAAATAAAATTTTTATTTAGTTACAAATATTGGAAATGGTAGTGTATAATTTTTAAAAATAACACCATAGTATTATAAAAGATATAAACAAATATAAAAACCATAGTACTGCAGCATGCTCAATGTTAGTTTTAAAAAATATGATCTCTGAGTGGTAAGTAGAAACTTTGCTCTGCATTTCCTGTAATTAATGGTTTGAAGGAAACATTACCATCAATACATATCTTCACTACCCATAGCATTTAGAACCATGCTTGTTTTCATAGAAGCAGAGAGACATGATAGTTATAGGAGGCTTAATGAGGATACTGGAAGAGAGGGAAGGACTGTTCCAAAGGTACAAAGTTTTAGAAGAAAAGAAGGAATAGGTTTTGAGCTCAAAATAATGCATACTTCAGTAATGTCACCATAGTGACATTGGGATCATTATAGTCAATAATAATACAATGTATGTTTCAAAAAAACTAAAAATCAATTTCAAATGTCTCAGCATGAAAAATGATAGATAAGAAAGGATACATTTTAATTATCTTGATGTATTATTTCACATTTTGTACACATATCAAAAGATCACATTGTACCCTATTGCTTACAAATGTGATTTTTAATCAAAATTATATTAGTAATAAAAAGAAAAAAAAACAATTTTAAAGACAAAAACTGTGAATGAGAAGCACAATCAGTTTTTGTTACTGTTACCAAATGGAATTTTTCTACGTTTCATATTAAAGACAATATGATTTAATAACTGCAACCCAGACAATTTTATAATGAGTCAAACAATGAGTGTTTAAGGGTATTATAGGAGTCTTATATAGTATTTCCATTTTACAAAGATAAAGTCTGTAAGCTATTTGTACAATATTTAGTAATGTATAATGAGCTGTAATGAGTAATAATAATTATACTTGGTGCTACATCCAGGCACTTTTATATACAATAACTTACATATATGATTCGCTTATTATTTAGAATGAATTATGTTGTAGATGCTATCATTGAATCATCTTTAAAATGAGGAAACTGTTGCACAAAAAAATTGAGTGATTTGTTGAGGTCACAGAGGATATCAACAGCAAAAAGAGAATTCAAAGATTAGCCTATCTTGTTCCAAAGACTGCTCTCTCTCCTCACAAGCATACCTCACCTTTTCTTCTATTTCACAATTTAGTAGGTGCATACAATACTACATATTTTTAATGTAGATGTGAGTGCATGACTCTAATACTCTAATAGAGAATCATTTATTTAATTTGTTTATTCAGAATGCATATGCTTACTCCTTTTAAGATTCCTTAGAAAACCTGGAATGGAGCCACCATTTGACTCAGCTATCCCAGTCCTCGGCCTATAACTAAAGGACTTAAAATCAACATACTATGGAGACACAGCCACATGAATATGTACAGCAGCTCAATTAACAATAGCTAGGCTATGGAACCAACCTAGGTGCACTTCAACAGATGAATGGTTAAATAAAATGTGGTATGTATACAAAATGGATTTACTCGGCCATAAAGAATGAAATTATGGCATTTGCTGGTAAATGGAAAAAACTGAAGAATATCAAATTAAGTGAAATAAGCCAGACTAAGAGGTTGTAAAAGTCAAGTGTTTTCTCTCATATATACAAACTGACCCAAATACAAGGGGGAAAAAAAGAAGCAGGGGAAAATACCATGAAAATAGAAGGGAGATCAGTGGAGGAGAGGACTATGGGGACTAAGAGGATGGGAAGAAGAACAGGGAAAGGTTGAATGAAATTGGCTAAAGTGTGTATATGTTCATCACAATGAATTTCACCTGTACATATATCTATAAAGCACTAACTGAAAGAAAATATAAATAGATAGATGGAAGACCACTAGAGGAGAAGGGGACACAGAGGGAGAACAGAGAGGAGGGAAAGCGTAGATACTCAGTATTGAAGTGGATCAAATTATATTCCACACTTATATGATTGTGTCAAAGTGAATCCCAATATTGTGTACAACTAATGCAATAATGAAACATTAAAAGCAATTATATAATTAATTTCTGTGGGTAGAGGGAGGAAGTTGCTAACTTTGCTAGGGATAAATAGGAAAAAAAAATAAAAATAATTACTACTGTTTTCCTTTGAATAATTTTTCTTGAATTTCAGTAGCTAACATTTCATTATTGCTTAAAAAAAACACCAGTATATTGTTTTTTAATTCTTTCTTTTCTGGATCTAGTGATTTCTAAAATATGTGTAATAGGGCATATTTAAATAAAAGTTTCTACTTTGATTTAATAAAAATATATACATTGGAAAAAAGGACATGGTAAGTATTATTAATAGCACTGAACATGTCTTATTTTACCTGTTGCAGGTGATTGGTGTTTGCCAATCACATTAATAAGAACAGATGGTTGTTATAAACATACAGAGTTTTACATGTAAAGAATTTAGATTTTTGTTTGGCACATCTAAATGTTAGCAATAAATACTTAGTAGTAGTAACAGTAGAAGAAGGAGCAAAAGCAGTAGCATTGGGTATCCCATTAGCCTGCAGGGAATTAAAGAGAGTATAACACAGTGTGGTTCACCCTTAGATCTATAGCATTGAATTCCTTCTTAATGTGGTTTGGTGCGTAAATTAATTTGATTAGTAAGTGGAAAAAAAAAAATATATATATATGTGTGTGTGTGTGTGTGTGTGTGTGTGTGTGTGTATCACAGTTCAGTACATTCTTCCATGCTTCCTCCTATGGAATACTTCAATTGTAATAGAAATAGAAACATGTCAGGTTTAATTTTTTTTTTTAATCTTCAAGTATATAAACAGTTTCATCCCAAAGCACTGCAAGCAATATGGATAACAGCACACATGTTAATATATTCTAAAAGATGTTAAGAAAGATACAAATGAACCTAGCATTTTCTTAATAGAAAGGCCCAGAACTGGGAAATATATGAAAAAAATTAAGGTTAAAAGAGGAATAAATTCGGATTTAACTATTCTATAGTATCAGGACCTGAAAAGATCACAGTTGATTTAAAGTAAAACCTTCTCTAAAAATTCTTATTTTTTTTCTTAAGCATTCTATATTAGAAATGATCCTTAACCTTTTTTATGAATGTAGTGTGGTATGACTATTATTTGATCAAGTGTATCATTGGCATTTGATTAACTCATATTATATAGCGTCTGCATTCATATTTTATTTGAATATATAAAGTAAAAACTGCATTCTTTTTCCTTTTTGGTCATAGATATATCCCAAAGAACAAAATGTATTTAGTAATATGCTTTTCAAATGCTTTGTGCAATAAGAAATTTTAATAAGTCATAAAAAGCACATAGACCTAGTTCTTCTGAGTCATAATTGAGGTTTGCTCAGATCAAAAAAGTGCTTCATGTACAGTTTTTATAATACCAACAATATAATAATCAAATATTATATTAAATTTAACCTAAAACCTTTAACAATTCCCTTTATAGAAATTACTTCCATATAATCTTATAAAATTCTTGCATAGGTAGAAAAATGTGTAAGGCCTTTGCCAATGACTAAAAGTTCACAAGGATAGTAATTTGTTATATTGCTGAGATAATCATAACAGTCATCTATTTTTCATCTGAGGAGCAAACCTCTTTCAGGGTCAGAACATGATCAGGTAATGAACTCTGAATAAGTGTAAGTGGATGGATCAAAAATAGCAGTTATTAGAAATCAGTAATTCTGTAACATTATCTCTACTAGTTTTAAATAAGGGCATTAAAAGAGGCCAAAATAGACATATTGAAGCACCTAACAAATGTAACTTCTTACCATATAAATTATAGTATTTTTCTTTTCTGGCAGCTACTTTTAGTAAAAAAGCAATATCAAAGAAATAAAATTTTAGGAAGTCGATCAATATTATGTAGATTCACTAAAGATAAGGCACTTAGGAAAGTAGATATAAAGATCTGTATTCTTAAAATAGTGTGTGCTTCTTCTATGTGGAATTTATGAAGTGGATCTCAAGGAAGACAGTGAAATAGTGGTCACCAGTGGTTAGGAAAGGCAGGGTTTGATAGGGGTAGAGAAAGGCTGGCATGTTGAGTTTATGTCACATAGAAATTGGATAAGTTTGGAAATGTCTAGTAGGCAATTGGATAAGCTAATCTGCTCAGAGTTCAGAAGAGAATTCTGGCTAAAGACATACATTTTAAATATGTAAAAAATGTATTAAGATAGCATATACATAAAGACATATGACTGAGATCACCAAACATGTGTATAAACATAAAACATAACTCAAGGAGCAGATAATAAGCAAGGCTATTATAAAACATTACAATTCTTTTTTATTAATTGATTTTATATTTTAAATAAAAAGCAATGTTATGAAATAAAGAGAAACTATCAAAGTAGACTGAGAAAAAAGCAATAAGATGAATAATAAAAAAAGTTAGGTGGTCTGAAAACAAAGCAAAAAAAAACATGCTTTAAAGAGAAAATAATGAAGGATGAGCCTGTAGCTCAGTGGTAGCATGTGTGATCCTCAGCACCACATAAAAATAAATAAATTAATTAAATATAGGTATTGTGTCCATCTAGAACTAAAAGTATATATTTAGAAAAAGAGAAAATAGTCATCAATTATGAAGAATTAAATAAAATGCTAAAACTTATTTTTACCTCTATCCAAAAATATTAGAATATAACCATTTTCTCAAGTAATAAAGGGCTTCTTTGGAGAACCAAAAACAGTATATAGGCTTTGGGTAATAATATTCTATTTCATTTAGAGCAGGTTTCTAGAAAAAAGAACATATTGCTTAAAACATAACATTTACCTGACAGAATAGTGAAAAAATTAAGGCCAGATCTGGGAAAGATAAAAATCCAGTGAAATAAGACAATTATTATATTACCTTTGGCTCTGTGTTTATAAATTTTTAAGTGACTTGGTGGATAAAGACAGCAGGGATTGATGTCCAGGACACAGAGGGAATGCCTATGAGCCCCAAATTCTCTGTATTGGGAGATCAAATAATGTTTATTCCTGAAACTGGATTCCCTGATTTCAGATTTGTCTGCCTGGATACCTGCCACAAGCAAAGATAAAATCAGCAAGGATGAATATGATATCCTAAACTTCAAATTATTTCTAAAATTTTTGTGAATAATATTAGATGTTCGATCAAAAACAACTTCAGGATAATAGGGAAAAAATCTTGACAGAAAGAAAAAGAAAATTTCAGGCAACAGATCATGTATATTGTATTCAAAATACAAAAACAAGTTAGAGGAAGAAAAGTTATTTTTGGGCTCATGGTTTCAGAGGGTCAGTCCATAGTTTGTGGATTCCATCACTATGGGAATAAGAGAGGGGGGCTATGTAGGAAAGCTACTCAACTCACAGCAGCCAGGAAACAGTGGGTAGTGAGGGCTGTCTCAGAGGAGATATGCTTTTCCAGGGCAGGCCCCCAGTGAGTCACCTCCTCTACACATGCCCCACTTGAATTCTACCTCTGAACATGGCTGCATTAACACAGGAGCTTCTGGGTGAAGCCTCATAGCCAAACCATAACAGATTAATAGAAATCTAGATAATAAAGTTGTCAGACTCAGACATAAACTATTTTGAAAATTTTATAAATTTAAAAAATTAAAGATTTGAGAAAAAACTAGGAACTTTCATGCCTAAAATATTAAAAACTCAATGGATAGATTAAAAACCTATTACACACAATGAGAGGCAATAATGATTGTGGAAGGGGACAGAGAGAGACAGCAGCATGCTCAAGAGGAAGCTAGAATCTAAAGAGTGTAGAAGACAGGTGAACTCAACCACAGACAGTGAGAAGATTAAGAAAAAAAAAATTTTTTTAAAGTAGAGATTAATGAACAATAGTACAAAAACAAAAATAAAAATTTAAAATTTTTTTTGGAAATTATAATAAAATTGAAATAGTTCTGAAAATTTTCTCAAGAAAGCAAGAAAATAAATAAGAAACTAATATCAGACATGAAAATATCAATGGCGTTAAATATCATACAAATAAGAAAGGCTATTATAAAAAATTACAATTCTTTTTTTATTAATCAATTTTATTTTTAAAATACATGGCAATATAATGCATTACAATTCTTATTACACATATAGATCACAATTTTTCATATATCTGTTTGTATATAAAGTATATTCACATCAATTAATGTCTCCAATTCATGTCTTCATACATGTACTTAGATAATGATTTCCATCACCTTCCACCATCATTGCTAACCCACTGCCCTCTCCCTTCCCCTCACATCCCTCTGCCTATTTAGAGTTTATCTATTCCTCCATGCTCCCCCTCCCTACCCCACTATGAATCAGTCACCTTATATCACCTTGTATGGTTTTTTTTGGGATTGGCTAACTTCACTTAGCATTATCTTCTCCAATGCCATCCATTTACCTGCAGATGCCATGATTTTATTCTCTTTTATTGCTGAGTAATATTCTATTGTGTATATACATCACATTTTTTTATCCATTCATCTACTGAAGGGCATCTAGGTTAGGTTGGTTCCACAGTTTAGCTATTGTGAATTGTGCTGCTACAAACATTGATGTGGCTGTGTCCCTGTAGTATGCTGTTTTTAAGTCCTTTGAGTATAGACGGAGAAGGGGGATAGCTGGGTCAAATTGTGGTTCCATTCACAGTTTTCCAAGGAATCTCCATAATGCTTTCCATAGTGGCTGCACCAATTTGCAGTCCCAACAGCAATGTATGAGTGTGCCTTTACCCCCTCATCCTTGCCAATACTTATTGTTGTTTGTCTTCATAATAGCTGCCATTGTGACTGGAGTGAGATGATATCTTAGAGTAGTTTTGATTGCTAGAGATGATGAATGTCTTTTTATATATTTGTTGATTGATTGTATATCTTCTCCTGAGAAGTGTCTATGCAGGTCCTTGGCCAATTTATTGATTGTGTTATTTGTTTTGGGGGGGCTTAGCTTTTTGAGTTCTTTATATACCTTAGAGTTTAGTGCTCTGTCTGGTGTGTGAGGAGTAAAAATTTGCTCCCAAGATGTAGGCTCTCTATTCACCTCACAGATTGCTTCTTTTGGTGAGAAGAAACATTTTAGTTTGAGTCAATCCCATTCATTGATTCTTGGTGTTAATTCTTGGGATATAGGAGTCTTATTAAGGAAGTTGGGGCCTAATCCCACATGATGAAGATTAGGGCCTACTTTTTCTTCTATACTACAGAGGAATGGTAACAAAAACAGCATGGCACTGGCACCAAAACAGACTGGTAGACCAATGGTACAGAATAGAAGACACAGAGACTAACCCACAAAATCACAATTATCTTATTTTAGACAAAGGTGCCAAAAACATTCACTGGAGAAAAGATAGCCTATGCAACAAATGGTGCTAGGAAAACTGGAAATCCATCTGCAACAAAATGAATTTAAACCCCTACCTCTCACCATGCACAAAACTGAACTCAAAGTGGATCAAGGATCTAGGAATTAAACCAGAGACTCTGTGTCTAATAGATGAAAAATTAGAATCCTTAAAAAAATTGTAGATTATTTACATAAAATTCAAGACAGTACAATTTACACAACCTTAAAATAAACAAAATAAAATAGTTTAATAGCTTATAAATAATCAATAAATTGAACACACAAAATATTTTTTAAATCTTACTAAATAAAATTTAGGCTGACAAAATTTTATTAAGACAATCTCCTGAACATTTAAGGAAAAAAATCAAAGGTAATTGTAATAAATGCTTCCATGTGTTTTTTTAAGGGAAAACTATAACTTTATGAATCTAGCTTAATTTTTGACAATGAAAGGACAAGAAAGACAAGAAAATGTAGAATTAAAAATTGTATCCAAGAATATTAACAAACTACGTTATGACTATTTGAAAAGCATTGTAATTTATTCAAGGTTGATTTTCTTCCAGAAATACACTATAATTTTCACACTTGGATATCAATCAATGTAATTCATTAGATTAGCAGAATGAGTAAATCTACACAATTATATCAATAAAGCCAGGAAAGAATAGCTGAAATACATTAGTTCTTGTTAAAACAGAAAATTAAAAATAGAAAAAAATGAAAGTGACAAATTTCATCTAACTACATTGAAAATCAAGCAGATGGTGAAATGTTGAAAGTTTGTTCTTTATGACCAAAAATAATGCAGAGCACTTACAAGCACTTTTATTATAATTCTGAAGGTATTGGAGGAATAAAAAGAAAAATTAATAAAAATGTAAATATTGGAGAAAAACTTTGATTATTTTTAGATATGACTTTTAATTAGAAAAATTGAATACATAGGTAATTAAATATGAACAATTTTTAAAATTATTAAAAATAAATATTTAAGGATAAATTTCATATCAATTGTTATCAGGTCTACCAAGAAAAATATAAAATGTTTCAATTAAATATTAACTAAGTATTTTTAATTAGTTAAGAGCAAACCCAAATAAATCTACAAATATATTCTGTCCATTGGGGTAGTATACAAATTGACAGATTCACTTGAAGAAATAGAGTCACAAGTTTAGGAGGAGTAGCAGGTCTGAAATATACTTAATTTATTATATTATATTTGAAATAAGTGTATATTTCTTCTGATTCAAATTTGTCTTCATTCCACATATGTGAGGTTAAATAAGAAACAATTAGATAAATTGAGAATTTTTCTTTGGAAAATTCACACTTCTATTCATAAAGCAGATAGAGGAACTGATTTTAGATGAAAATGTGAACATCTTATAAACACTCCATGTACAATGCTCCTTTATTTCCTGGACTGCACTTAAATCACTGGTTTACTGCTTAGTACCTTTTCTGTCAGAGTAAGAAATAGAAATAGAAAAATTTATCTGCGTTTTATTTGATGGGTGGTTATTTAGTAGTGATTGCACTTAAGGTACTAAATATCAAGTCATTTGGAGGAAGAAAGAGATGAAAAAAGGGTGTTTTACTTTTTTTGGTTAAAAAAAGAATAAAGGGAATATTTTTCCTATTCTGTTCCCAAAGTAAATAGCTCCTTCTGATTTATTTCAACTTTTCAAATAAAGTATTGCATTATCACATTGTAAGTACTAAGGTTTATCAGTACATGGCTCTGCAAATTGCTTTATTCTCAGAATCAAAGAAGATACTGATAAAAAGTTCCTGCTAGTCAACCTCATTTAGATTCAGGTTGTCTAAATTATAAACATTCCACCTTAAAAGCCTAAACTTTGTACTGCTCAATTGTATGACTTCTCTATCAATCTGTCAAATATATATTACTTTACGCATTTTTTCTTGATCTGTTTTTACACATCCTTCTCAAACATGGCTTAAAATTTAAAAACAAAATTATTTATTGGCTTTAAAATTGCAAAGTATATTGCTTAAACTTCAAATTGTTTGAAAAGGGCATTTAAAATTTAAGACAATATTATTAAACAGACCTTAATTGAACAATTATTTGTGCCATGGAGGAAGTGAATTACTAATGTCATATTTAAGGACAAAAATGTATTTGTTTTCTTCTAAAAGTAGATTATTTAAAATTCTATATTTCCATATTATTTAGCATACAATAAACATTGCATGGAAGAAGTTAAGGACTTCTAAACAACCATTGCAAAGGAAAAGAGTCAAATTTTATCCTGGGACATTATTTCCTCCTGATATAGATCTGGTTCCTTTCATAATCAGTTCTAGAAGTCAGTGTGGCAATTCCACGGGATTCAATGAAAAAGAACAAAAACATGAGGAGGAAGGGGAGAAGAGAAAGAAGAAGCGGCTACATCAGCATAGGAGAAGGAAGAAGAGAGGTTGAAGTCTGCTCAAAACGTATGCTAATTCTTGGCCAATATTTAAAAATTCATATTTTAAAGATCTATTAAATACTCACTGCCTTTGTTTCTGTTTTTTTTTCTCTTTGAACACTATATATAACATCTGAAGAATGTACAAGAATTCCCCAGGAGAAATAAGCAAATTATGTCACGTAAAAATAAAGAAAAAATCTGACTTAATCATAATTCACATGATTTGACCAAAAAATTTTAAATCCCTAAAAGTAACATTGGTTAAAATGTAAAAGGCATAATAAAACTTGCAACTTGCACTCTATAATGCTGTTTGTATGTTTTGTGAGCACACAGACATAAACTTCAATGATTTAAAGGTGAGCAAGTTAAAAAATGACAGTGTTGAAAAGAAAAACAAAAGAAATGAGATAATGGATTTAAAGATATATTCGATCATATTTAAGTAAAGGAGTATAATTCTGTAACACATCACACAAATCTAATCAGGAACAAATACTTATTTATCATTGAATATTTCCTCAAATTCAGTCCTTCTCAAACACCATATCTTATTTAAACATTTAGAACTTGTCACAATGGTGACCTTTTAGGCTCTTAATTTCAATAGGTCACCAATCAGGTCTCTGGTTCATATGACTAGCTAGAGTAGTTTCATAAAATGACAATTTTAATCTTTTTTAACATTAAAGGAATTAAGTATTACCTATTTAAGTAATATTTTGACAGTTAGACTTAAAACATACAATAAAGTGGAAGCAAGTTTTTCCAGCTTTTTAACACTTGCAAATGTTTCCCATTATCTAACTCCTACATACTTCTGATAATTACACTGGAGTGTAGGGAAAAGAGCATGTGCATTTGATTTAGGTGAACTAGGTTTGAACTTGCTCTCTTCAACTTACTGAGTTATGTGACCTCTATTTATAAATCCTGCCTAAATATGCATTCTATATTTTGCCATTATATGATGCATAGGAACTTACAGATTCTTGTTTTGAAAAGGTTATTTTCAGTGTTTGAAATGGCTTTCTTTTTTCCTTCAAAAGCTTTAAGACAGTTTGTATTTTCAAAACATCTTCCATTCTCGTTTCTACTCCCTAATTCTGTACAGAAAAATGTGCTCTTCTATTTGGTATCACTGCAACCTTTGTATTTCTCTTATGTGTTGGCTTTATGCTAACAAACCTTGAACATATTTATATTCTAATAATGCTCTAATAATATTTTTAATCTCTAAAACCTAGTAACTATTTTCCATCCATTAAATATTTTGGAGTATCAAATAAGTCCATGTCCACTTAATACTATAGGTATATAGATTTATTGAAGACCTACATCATGTCCATCACTGTACTTACTTCATATGCTAAATACCAGAGGCATAGGAAAGAATATATGTATATACATATATATGTATATATCACATATTTATTACATATATTTACAACACATACATATATACATGAATACATATATGTACTTTTTCATGATATACACATATTTTTCATTTGAAAAATAAATATTACTGTGTATGTATGTCAATATTAGTAAGTTAAACAATCAGAACTAGGTATAAGTGTAGACAGTCATCCATTCAAAGCATGATTTGTTGCCAAAGCATACCAGATGAAATATTTTTTTTCTGGTTGTATGATAACAAGAGGGTTCATGAGATCAACTTCCCTGTAACAAGGAAAGGAGTTGAAAGGTAGGTAGGAATTGGACTTTTTTTTAACAAAGATAAAGACTTTTAGCTTTATATAAATGCAATGGAAGGTATTATGCAATTTTGAACAGTGTATGTTGAAAATACATATTTATATAATTTTGTACATTATATAGCATAAACTATATTAATATTAATAAATAGGTAATATGTGTGATATAAACAATATGAAATGACATGAAAAGATATTGTTCTATCAGTACTGTTCTATTTGTATATTTTTATAAAAATCATCAACTACATTCTTCATTCATATTAGATTATAATTTAATATGTAAATTAATTACTAATTAGTACTTATTAAGTAGCAATTTTTTTAATTTGCATAAAATAAAAATTCATGATTATAGGTCTATATTCTAAGTACTAGTGAAAATATTATTTTCAATCTAATTCTATAATTGTTCATCAAAATTCAAGAGAGTAAAATGAAATGCAACAATAAAAAACTTCAGAATTATTAAGAATATACAGAGTAGCATTTACTTATTTTAAAATTATGTTTTGCTTTGTAAATACACTTTTTGTTAATACCAAATACATGTGGAGAAAAAATACTTTATTTTTCTTATCTAGATGAAATAAAAGATAAGATCACACTTCATACAAAATTCTAGAAACTATATTATTGAGACTTTCTATTGGCCTACCAATAGAAATAAGACATGATTTTCTTTATATTTTAATAATACCCTTTAATACCCTTTAAGTTTTAGAATATTTGATAATTGCATATATCACAATTTTATATGATTTAAAATATAGTTATGTAAGTCAGAAAGATTTGTTTTATTCCTAGAATGAAAGTCCAAGCATTATTAACAGAATAATTTCAAAAGAACTAAGCAATTCACTTCTCATTAACTTTACCAAAATCAATGTTTATTTAAATTATAGAGAATAAAATCTAAGTTGAATATCAAACTGTACACTTAATAAGCAAAAGATAGAATTTAACTGATTAGCCCTAGAATTTTAGGTGCCTTAATTCATTTTATCTCCATGGTAACTGTCTTATTAATGTTAGAAATGGTTGAAATGAAATAATACTCAAACTTACAGAAAGAAACTTCATCTGTTTTTGGCCAAACTAAATTTTCTATTTTTTTTCTTTCTTTCTTTTTTAAAAAATTTCAGATTGTGCTTTAAAAGCTATACCTTTTGAGTAGTCAACAAGATTTTTATAATTCAGCGCCACCTTAAACTATAATTATGTGAATCATAAATAACTGAATATGAAGGGTTTTTTTTTGTGTTTACAGTACTTTCCTGGAGTAGTGCCCTTAAAGAAATTCTTTACTTATAGTTTGATTACCTGGATCTTGCCATCTCTACCTGAGACCAGGTGTATGACCTGTGGCAACTCTAGTCTGGGGAACTCAGGGTTCTCATGATTATAAGAAGACTGGACACAAAAATCTCCATTCTATTCCCAGTTCTCAGATAATAGTTAAATCTTTTGTGAATTCAAACCTTTCATCATGTGCTTCAATTATGTATTATTTATCTTGTGTAACTTTGAATGATTTATATTAAGCAAGCATCTTACGAATTTGGATAATATTAAACTCAATTGTAAAAGAGAAAAAAGTGGGCTATCAATGTCTGCTTTGGTTGTCTTCTATCTTTAACAACTCTACTAACTCTGCTCTATAAACCAGCTCCCATGATACCCTATATGGCCCTAAGAAGCCAGAAATTTGTGCTGCCACATTTATTATATCTGCAGTGAAATTTTTTATTTAAAAAAAAAACTCTCCTCATTAAAACTATCTCATTCTTATATCTATGATGTAATTAGCATGATTAACAAGACTTCTAAAAATGAACTTCTCGTAGTCTTTCTTGCCTTTTTCCTATAAAAGTTGAGGTTTCCTTTAAAAGATACTGTCCTTACTCTTGTTGCTATTATGGTTTGGATCTGAAATGTTCCCCAAAGGCTCAAGTTGAAGTCTCAGTCCCCAATGCAGGGATATTCAGAGGTGAGACTTTTGGGAAATGCTTAGATCATGAGGGATCTGCTCTCATCAGTGCATTAATTCCACAGATGTATAAATAACTTGATGACATTTGGGGGAGGTAGTAGAAACTCTACAAGGTAGAGCTGATTGGAGAAATTAGGTCACTGGGGGACATGTCCTGGAAGGGTATTTCTTTTCTTTGGTCCCTTTTGCTCTCTCTCTCAACTTACGATCTGCCTTCAGGTGAGCAGGTTTCCTGTGCCATGCTTTTCCACTATGATAATATGCCTTGGTTCAGGCCTAAAGCAAGGGAACCAACTAACCTTGGACTGAAACTTCTGGAACTGTGATCCAGAATAAATTGTTCCTTCTTTAAGTTATTTATATTGGGTATTTTGGTCACATTGACAAGATGATGACCAGTACAGTTGGTCAAACTGAATAAATAACATGAATAATCAATAGTAATCAAATTGAGATTCGGCGAATGTAACAGTATACTAGTGTACCTTACACTAGTATTAATTACAATAGCTTGTAATTCCTGAACACGTAATAAACAACCCAATGTATTCTAGGTTCTCTCCTTTTATCCTCATAACCCCCTTATTAAATGAATAACATTGTCTCTATTTTAGGTGTGATGAAGGCCCGAGGAGATAAATTAACTTGCCCAGAGTTGACATATTTAATATGTACCTAAGGTGCAAACTACTGATGGCAACTGCACCATTGGAGTTGCATTATTAGTTATAGTAGCGCTGGGAGGAAACAAAAACTTGGGAGTAAATTATTTGCAATTCTAAGTGCTTTCAAATGTCTCTAAACTTCTTAAGCTGCATGAGGACCACAAATTGGTTTGTATATGTGAAAATTTCATAACCTAAACTTGGCAGTTTTGGATCAGCTATACTCAGTTTAATCTGAATATTGTCTCCACAAAATTCATAAATTATAAACTTTTTATTTCATATCTGTATCAAACACTTTCAAATCTTATGTTGACCAATGTCACCATTTCTTTTAATGAAAGGAAAGAATGTAGACCAAAGTTGCATGAGCTTCTATTATCATATACAAATTTTATGTCCTAAGAGCATACTAGATGTTAAAGTGTGGACTCACTTTCATCATGAATTTTATTTAACATTGTTTCCTGTTATGTATTTTATTTTTTGTCATGATGAGTGAAAGGTTCATATATTTTGAGAAACATGGAAAAAAGCATATATATATATATATATATATATATATATATATATATATCCTCCTTGATTATATATATATATTCTTATATTTTTTATCTCTTAGATTTTTATTTAAATCATTAAGAGAATTACCGGTTTGGGAGGTAAAAATTAGATCATTATGAATTAATTTTGCGTATTTATCGAATATCTTACCGTTATTATATTCTCAATATTTCATTTATTAAAATTATATATAATGGTCTTACATTGAAAGCCCAAGCAATGAAAAGAATCAACTCAGGATCTATCTGCTACAATCATTTACATGCTCCAATAGCAAGTAAATCTGTTTAGCTTCTTCAACAAGGAAGTTCTGCTATTTAATTAAAACAATTTGCAATATGTTCTTTTGTTTTTACTTCTGAGATAAAGGTGGCTATTTAATACTTAGGAATATTTCTATGTTCTTCTGACCTCCATTCAAAAATTTTTTATTGTAACTATTAAACTGTTTAAACTGGACAAAAATATTATTGTATAAAATAATATTGATCATTTCAAAGTGTTTTAAAAGCACATTCCAGCTTTGTTCATGTTATCAAGAGAAGATATTGTAAAACCTGCAGTATGCATACTTGTGCATCTTATTTGTAATGATATAAAAAGGACCTAAAAGAGATTCAAATTGTCTAACAGTGAAAATTTTTGTATGTAGAACAACTTACTTCATTGATTGAATCCCATCATCATAACCCTATAAAATTCTCATATATATTTATCTCTTAGATATTCAATTAAATTATTAAAATAATTATCAGATTTGAAGGTAAGAATTAGATCACTATTAATTACTTTTGCCTATTTATCAATTGTTTTTACTAGAGTATCTTACCTTTATTACATTCTGCTTATTTCTTTTATTAAAATGAATTTAATAATGTTTTGAATTCATATACATTAACTTAAATTAATTTACATTTCTCTTTTGTATGTCATGTACAAACACTTAATTTTTTACTGGTCTATATTATATCTGATATTTAAAGATGCTATAAACAATAGAGTGAAGAGCTTTATCTATATCTTATATACCTCAATGGAAGTAAGTCTATTCAGAAGTAAAGTCAACCTTTACTGTAAGAAACTAATAATTTTTTATCATAAGTTGCATATAGCTTTTTTCAAGTTTGTAATCTATACAAATAAACTACTGAATATCATATTAGAAATAGCAATAAAAACTGAAATTCAATACTATTAAATAACCTTCCTTTAATGTTTACTGATTGTATTAATCAGTGCTCCATCAATATAAAGAGATACCTGAGATAATTACTTACAAAAAGAAAAGATTAATTTTTGGCTCACAGTTTTAGAATTTTTATTCCAGGATCAGGAAGATTCATTGTTTGGACCTCTGGTGGGAATGCTGGATGGCAAGAGTATGGAGTATATGATGGATCAAACTGCATACTTCATGACCAGTAAACCAAACCAATAAGGAGAAGAGACTGGGACCCACAGTCCCCTGAAGACATACCTGCAAAAACCTATGATCTCTATTAGTACCCATCTCCTCAACTTTCTATTATTTTCTAATAGAGTCAGTTTGCGAACCAAGTCTTTAACACATACTTCTGAGAAACATTCAACATCCACAATATGGCACTGGTAAATCCTTTCATCTAATTTCATAGGAATAAGATTATTTGTTTTTAGTATGATACTGTATCATTCAACGAATATTGAATAAGAATGTCATTCTATTTGAGAAGATAAACAACAAAATACCACATTTCTTTCCTTTGTGAGTGTTAACAAAAAGCTAATTAGAATGTATAATAGTGATTACCACAGGCTTTGAAAGGTGGAACAAGAGGAATAATGGAAGGCTCAAAAAAGGTACCCAATCATTTAGGATAAGTTCTGGTATCCTACAGCACAGTGAGGGGACTATATTTCACAATAATTTGTGATATGTTTTATGAATAGAGAAAAGCAGCTTGAAATTTCCAAACACAAAACAATGAATAGGAGATGGAATATTAATTATCTTGATTACATAATTTATATATTTATTGACATACCACACTGTATTCCACAAATAAATACAGTTAGTATAAATTCTTCAGAAATGTAAAAAAAAGTGTAACAAGATGTAAATGTTAACCACTCTGATTTCATAATCACATACTATATCCATGTATGGAATAAATAACATTGTACCTCATAGTTTTGCATAATTAAAATAATAATTTGAAAAAATAAAAAATGAAAACCATAATACAATAATATTAACATAATATTTAGCTACAAAGTAACTAAATATTTCAATTTCTGAATGTATATTGGACTACCTTTCCATGGAGAATAAAAGTTGTAAAACATATAAAACAAACATCTACATGCATGAGGGAACCAAAAGCTCAAATATAAATTGAGGAGCAAATTCCTAAAGAAAAGAAAGATTCTTGTAGGCAAGTACCACATTCATATATACACACTTTTTTCCCTCAGATCATTTGGCAATTTGGTATTGAAACAACATGTCAAGTAGATAAGATCAAAATTTGTATATAATTTCCCTTTCAGCAATTTGCCTGTTAAAAACTGGGCATGAGAAAGTTAATAAAATGAAAGATGCTTACAAGTCGTATTAGTTTACTAGGGCTATCATAAAAATATATCACTGAATATGGCTTATGCCACAGAAAATTATTTTCTTACTCCTCCAAGATCATGGTGCTGGGTGGTTTCATTTCACCTGAGAACTTTCTCCTTGACTTACTGATGGCTGCCTTCTCTCTGTGCCCTCATGTGACCTTTCTTTTGGGAATTTTTTCCACTTCTTTTAAAGACACCAGTCACATTGATTTATGGCCCCATCTTTATGACCTCCTCTAGTATTAATTACCTCTTTAAAGATGTTATCTTTAATGATAGCCACATTTTAGTGTATTAGGGTTAGGGTTTCAGGATATAAATTTTGAGAGAACACAATTCAGACCTTAACAACTCTACAAAGCCAAAAAAACACATCAGCAATTTCACTGTATTGAATAAAAAGACTTCAGGTTTGATATCTAAAAAAGATGTATATATTAGGAGGAAGACTATGAACAGAGAATATGGACCATCAGAGGGAGAAATGGACTACCCTAATGTGAAAGCTATCTTCCATAAGTGTCAGCACTTATCTTCCTTCCATAAGTGTCAATACTTATCTGCTGGCCATAAGAACTAAATAAGTAATCAAGCAAATGACAATAAAATCTTACCCTCTTTGAAGAAAGAAGACATTATCAGGGTCTTCTTAAATTTACATATACAAAATATAATATTCAGTTTTAAAATATGTCATTCCAAGAAAGTGAAGAAAATGAAGATAATACGAAAAAAAAACTTGGGAATAGAAATTAGTAATCTAGAAATTGAAGTTATACTTACTGATATTAACTACATTATAATTAGTACATTCCAAAATCAGAATAAAAAAATTACCATATAACTGGAATCTATTTTTTAAAGGTGTCAAGAGAAACAATTTTAAATGAAAATATAGTAAACAAAATTAAGATTTCAAATAATGACTTAAATTTAAGATATGTAAGATACAATAAGTGAATTTGAAGTCATTAGGTATAATACATCCAAATAAAAAATGATGAAATGAAAGAAAACTTAAAGAAAACATAATGTGACATGTGCAGTAAACTCAGGAGCTCAAACATACATGGAGTTGAACTCTCAAGGGAAAGAAGAGAAAGGAGAAAAATATATAAATATAATATAAAATATAATATTTGAAATATAACATGAAATAATAAATAAAAATATAATAAAAATATAAATATAATATAAAATATAAAATTTGAAAAAATACTCTTGGAACATTTTCAAAACTGACAGAGATATCAAGCCACAGATCCAGAAGATTTCCACTTCCCCAGTAAAAACTATATAAATGATCCTTTACATAGGTTCTTCATACTGAAATTATTGAAAATCACCCAGACAAATTTATTAACATATTAAGAAAAGAGAAAGACATTAACTTGAAAAGGTGTCAAAAAACTAATTCACTTTTCAAAATGAATGGTATAATTCTAACAACAGATTATCACAACAGATTATCACTTTTAAGAGTTGACAGAAAAAAATTTCTAACTTCCAAGGAATTCATAGAACTAGAAAGGAAAAAATATGTAAATAAATGTAAATAAAAATAATTTAACACGGCAATAACTATGTATTTTGAGTTTTAAATATAAAGGTAGAATTAAAGTATATACAAAAATTAATAAAAACCTAAAAGAGGATTAAGAGTACTTAAAGCATGCTAAGGCCCTTACATTTTTTTGGGTAGAGATAAAAATAATAATTTAAATTATACTCTAGTAAAAAGGGAATGGATGCAGTAAGATATATTATTTAAAGAAGATGAAAAATAAAATATAAATAGAGGGAAGTGAAAAAGATAAAAGACATTTGACTGATTTAAGTGAAAACAATAAAGGAAGAAAAATATAAAATTGTATCTCTAAAACAAAATACATGAGCAATAACACTAAATACATGAAATGCTAAAGAATAGAATTTTCTTTTCAAAAATAAAATAATGGTATAGTGATTTCAAAAAGACTCATGTTTAATATTAAAACAGAGAAATTTTAAAATTCATCAGATAGGAAAATTATTTCATACAAAATGTAAAAATAATATAGCCAATTTTGCAACTCCAACATCATATATGTAGTTTCAGGAAAAAATCATGGGTAAGGACACAGAATATTTGATAGTAATAAAAAGGTGAATTAAACTTTTATATATATAAATCTTAAAGTTTTGTGCAAATAATAATATGGCTTAAAATATACAAGCCAAAAACTGACAGAAAGAAAAGGAGAGACAAATTCACAACATATTTGGAACTTCAAATAACTTCTCTTAGAAATTGATAGACCAGAGGAGGACTCAACATGGAGGCAGGTGGGGAGGCAGCACTTTCATTACCTCCTCAGCCATGTGGACAGAGAGACACATCAGAACGTTTGGATTCTGCCTGCTAAGAAACTCCCAGCAAAATTCTGCTGAATTGGGATCTAGGCAGGGAGTTTGGGATTATTGGAGATGACAGCTTGCTCTGGTATGGTGAAACTCAGCCACGCTGCGCATGGAGGTGAGGGTCGCCACTGTCTGGTGACCAGCTGCAGATGAAGGCATTTCTGCACTGCCAGAGACCATGTGGCGGTATAGAGAAAGGAAGAGTTGGACCCCTTGAAGAGGTTGCTAACCAAGCCTTCATAAAACAGCTGACCAAGAACTGAAACCCAGACCAGAACAGACCACAGACAGGCCAGACCACCCCTCCTATCAGACACTGCCACAAGGAGTCTGGGGCCTGCCATAGCAGAGAGCTGACGTCACCACATTTTGGTGGACATGATCCCTTCCCAGCAAAATCGGCTTCAACAGGTGTGTGACTCCCATCCCCACCAGATACATACAGCTGGGAAACGTCAAAAATCTCTCCCCAGAGCACCATGGGTGTGACTGTAGGGGCCGAGGGAAGCAGAAGGGACTCCTGACCTCCAACTCCCCCTACCACCAGTAGGGACAGCCAAGGACTTAGCCGCCGCCAGCTCCGGGGGTGGGGGGGGGGATGGCCACAGAAAGAGTCCAGGCAAAATAAGATGATGGTTCCCAGATCACCCGCTCCACAACATTGGGGTCTGGGTGAATGGCAAACAGAGAGAGTGCTCAGTTGTTTGGGAGAACAGGGCACTCAGGGGGCTGCAAGTATAACTAGATCCATGGAGAACACCTCCAGCAGGGCCTGGCTGGCTGGCAGGAGAGGGGGGGAGGGGCCCGAGAAGAGAAACGGCCCTGGGCTAACAGAATTGGAGAGATGCCCAGTAGAGGAAGAGGAGCCGCCTTACAGGGATTGCTTCCAGCATATAGAGGGCAGAAGCTTGAATCAAAGGGCACAGGTCCACCTACTAGAAGAGAAGAAAATAGAACTCTAAGACTGCATTTATTTTTTTTCTTTTCCCTTTTCAATTTTTAATGTTCTCTCCATTCTCCTTTATTCTACCTATTTTTCTCTCCCTCTTTCTCTTTAAGGAATTCTTTCTTCCCCTTGCCCCTAACTTTCATCACAAGCATTATGACTTTCATTACATGTAATTGTCTAAATGTAAATAGGTGAATGTTCCAAGGCTGTCTATAGGGCTCAAAGACCCTAGATACTACCAAATACCCTGATCTATTCGCCTGTTAATATCCCCTTCAGTAGAGCAATATTCCAAAGTAGCCAAGACATACTAACCTTCATACCATCATAGCACTCAACCTAAACATAAAGTCTGAAGTCCAAACAACGGATCACTATATGCCTACAGAATCCGTAAGTCTTTTATGAAATGAATGAATCATCTTTAAATTACAATAAAGCCAAACATCTCTAGACATAGTCTCCCACCACAAAGGGGAGACCACAGAGATATACAAAACCTAAACAAATTTATAGGAGAAAACAGAAACACAGCAGTTAAACAGAGTTGGAAAGTAACGTGAACACCATGAAAAAACAAGGGAAAAAAGGTTACAAACAATGCAGGACAATGTAAATTTACAGGAGAACCTAGAGGCATCAGAAAAATGGACAGAGAAAGAACTCAAGGCATACCTGACTCAGATGGAATGGAATCTTAAAGAAGTCATTAGACAGCAAGTCCAAACAATGAAAGAATACTTTAAAAATGAATTATATAACCAGATTCAAGAAGCAAAAATGCAACTCTACCAGGAGATAGAGATTTTTTTTTTTTATTGGATGTTCACAACATTACAAAGCTCATGACAAATCATATTTCATAGATTAGAATCGATTGGGTTATGAACTCCCATTTTTACCCCAAATACAGATTGCAGAATCACATCGGCTACACATCACATTTTTACATACTGCCATATTAGTGACTGTTGTATTCTGCTACCTTTATTATCCTCTAATATCCCCCCTCCCCTTCCCTCCCATCTTCTCTCTCTACCCCATCTATTGAAATTCATTTCCCTCCATGTTTGTTATCCCATTCCCCTCGTAAACTCTTATATATAATTTTGTATAACAATGAGGGTCTCCCTCCATTTCCATGTGATTTCCCCTTTTTTTTCTCCCTTTCCCTCCCGTCTCATGTCTCTGTTTAATGCTATTCTTTTCTTCCTGCTCAGCCTCACTGTTCTGCTCTTAGTTGCTCTCATTATATCAAAGAAGACATTTGGTATTTGTTTTTTAGGGATTGGCTAGCTTCACTAAGCATAATCTGCTCTAGTGCCATCCATTTCCCTGCAAATTCCGTGATTTTGTCATTTTTTAGTGCTGCGTAATACTCCATGGTATATAAATGCCACATTTTTTTTATCCATTCATCTATTGAAGGGCATCTGGGTTGATTCCACAGTCTAGCAATTGTGAATTGTGCTGCTATGAACATCGATGTGGCAGTATCCCTGTAGTGTGTTTCCTCAGGAAATAGTCCGAGTAGGGCAATAGCTGGGTCAAATGGTGGTTCCATTCACAGCTTTCCCTGGAATCTCCATACTGCTTTCCAAATTGGCCGCACCCGTTTGCAGTCCCACCAGCAGTGTACAAGAGTACCCTTTTCCCCACATTCTCGCCAGCACTCATTGTTGTTTGACTTCATCATGGCTGCCAATCTTACTGGGGTGAGGTGGTATCTTAGGGTGGTTTTGATTTGCATTTCCTTGACTGCTAGAGATGTTGAGCATTTTTTCATGTACTTGTTGATTGTTTGTATGTCCTCCTCTGTGAAGTGTTTGTTCATGTCCTTGGCCCATTTGTTGATTGGGTTGTTTGTTTTCTTATTGTCTAATTTTTTGAGTTCTTTGTATACTCTGGATATTAGGGCTCTATCTGAAGTGTGAGGAGTAAAAATTTGTTCCCAGGATGTAGGCTCCCTATTTACCTCTCTTATTGTTTCTCTTGCTGAGAAAAAACTTTTCAGTTTAAGAAAGTCCCATTTGTTGATTCTAGTTGTTAACTCTTGTGCTATGGGTGTCCTATTAAGGAATTTTGAGCCCGTCCCCACAATCTGTAGATCGGAGCCAACTTTTTCTTCTATCAGACGGAGAGTCTCTGATTTGATATCTAGCTCCTTTATCCACTTTGAGTTGACTTTTGTGCGTGGCGAGAGGAGGGGATTTAGTTTCATTTTGTTGCATATGGATTTCCAGTTTTCCCAACACCATTTGTTGAAGATGCTATCCTTTCTCCATTGCATGTTTTTAGCTCCTTTATCAAATATAAGATAGTTGTAGCTTTGTGGATTAGTCTCTGTGTCCTCTATTCTGTACCATTGGTCCACCCGCCTGTTCTGGTACCAGTACCATGCTGTTTTTATTACTATTGCTCTGTAATATAGTTTGAAGTCTGGTATCGCTATACCACCTGATTCACACTTCCTGCTTAGAATTGTTTTTGCTATTCTGGGTATTTTGTTTTTCCATATGAATTTCATGATTGCTTTATCTATTTCTACAAGAAATGCCATTGGGATTTTTATTGGCATTGCATTGAACCTATAGAGAACTTTTGGTAATATCGCCATTTTGATGATGTTAGTTCTGCCTAACCATGAACAGGGTATATTTTTCCATCTTCTAAGATCCTCTTCTATTTCTTTCTTTAGGGTTCTGTAGTTTTCATTGTATAGGTCCTTCACCTCTTTTGTTAGGTTGATTCCCAAGTACTTTATTTTTTTTGAGGATATTGTGAATGGAGTGTTTTTCCTCATTTCCGTTTCAGAAGTTTTGTTGCTGATATACAGAAATGCCTTTGATTTGATTTATGCGTGTTGATTTTATATCCTGCCACTTTGCTGAATTCATTTATTATTTCTAGTAGTTTTTTTGTAGACCCTTTTGGGTCTTCTAGGTATAGAATCATGTCATCTGCAAATAGTGATAATTTAAGTTCTTCTTTTCCAATTTTTATGCCTTTAATTTCTTTCGTTTGTCTAATTGCTCTGGCCAGTGTTTCGAGAACTATGTTGAATAGAAGTGGTGATAGGGGGCATCCCTGTCTTGTTCCAGATTTTAGAGGGAATGCCTTCAATTTTTCTCCATTCAGAATGATGCTAGCCTGAGGTTTGGCATAGATAGCTTTTACAATGTCAAGGTAAGTTCCTGTTATCCCTATTTTTTCTAACGTTTTGAACATAAAAGGATGCTGTACTTTGTCAAATGCTTTTTCTGCATCTATTGAGATGATCATATGGTTCTTCTCTTTAAGCCTATTGATGTGGTGAATAACATTTATTGATTTCCGTATATTGAACCATCCTTGCATCCCAGGGATGAATCCTACTTGATCATGGTGCACAATTTTTTTGATATGCCTTTGTATCCGATTCGCCAGAATTTTATTGAGGATTTTTGCATCTAGGTTCATTAGAGATATTGGTCTGTAATTTTCTTTCTTTGAGGCGTCTTTGTCTGGTTTCGGTATCAGGGTGATGTTGGCCTCGTAGAATGAATTTGGAAGAGCTCCCTCTTTTTCTATTTCCTGAAATAACTTGAAAAGTACTGGTATTAATTCTTCTTTAAAGGTTTTGTAGAACTCCGCTGTATACCCATCCGGTCCTGGGCTTTTCTTGGTTGGAAGTTTTTTAATTGCTTCTTCTATTTCATATATTGATATTGGTCTGTTTAGGTTGTAAGTTTCCTCCTGGCTCAGTCTGGGCAAATCATATGACTTAAGGAATTTATCGATGTCTTCACTTTCTTCTATTTTATTGGAACATAGGTTTTCAAAATAATTTCTAATTGTTTTCTGTATTTCTGAAGCGTCTGTTGTAATATTGCCTTTTTCATCCCGTATGTTAGTGATTTGAGTTCTCTCTCTTCTTCTCTTCGTTAGTATCGCTAGGGGTCTGTCGATCTTGTTTATTTTTTCAAAAAACCAACTTTTTGTTTTGTTAATTTTTTCAATAGTTTCTTTTGTTTCAATTTCATTGATTTCTGCTCTGATTTTAATTAGTTCTTGCCTTCTGCTACATTTGCTATTGTTTTGCTCTTCCTTTTCTAGGGCTTTGAGATGAAGTGTGAGCTCATTTATTTGTTGGTTTTTCCTTTTTTTGAGGAATGACCTCCAGGTGATGAATTTCCCTCTTAAAACTGCTTTCATTGTGTCCCATAGATTCCGATATGTTGTGTTTGTATTTTCATTTATCTCTAAGAATTTTTTGATTTCCTCCTTTATGTCTTCTATAACCCATTGATCATTTAGTAACGTATTGTTCATTGTCCATGTGATGCAGGATTTTTCCTTCCTTCTTTTATCATTGATTTCCAGTTTCATTCCATTATGATCTGATAAAGTGCATGGTATTATCTCAACCCCTTTATATTTACTGAGGGTTGCCCTATGGCATAATATATGATCTATTTTTGAGAAGGTTCCATGTGCTGCTGAGAAAAAAGTATATCCACTTGATGATGGTTGATATATTCTATATATGTCAGTTAAGTCTAGGTTATTGATTGTGATATTGAGGTCAATAGTTTCTTTATTCAACTTTTGTTTGGAGGATCTGTCCAATGGTGAGAGAGGTGTGTTGAAGTCACCCATGATTATTGTGTTGTGGTCTATTTGATTCTTGAACTTGAGGAGAGTTTGTTTTATGAACGTCGCAGCACCATTATTTGGTGCATAAATATTGATAATTGTTATGTCTTGTTGGTGAATGGTTCCTTTTAACAGTATATAATGTCCTTCCTTATCCCTTTTGATTAACTTAGTCTTGAAATCGATTTTATTTGATATGAGAATGGCCACACCTGCTTGCTTACGAGGACCGTGTGCTTGGTATATTTTTTACAAACCTTTTACCTTGAGCCTGTGTATGTCTTTTCCAGTCAGATGTGTCTCCTGGAGGCAGCATATCGTTGGATTTGTTTTTTTAATCCATGTTACCAGCCTATGTCGCTTTATTGGCGAGTTTAAGCCATTAACGTTTAGAGTTACTATTGATATATGGTTTGTACTTCCTGCCATGTTTGATTATTTATCTCTTTTTTTTTTCCCCTAATTTAGTTTGTTTCTCCATGATTAGCTTTCCTCCCATCCTCTGTCTTTACTGAGGCACTTCCCGCTGATGGTTTTGGTTATTGTTTTCCATTTCTTCCTCGTGTAGAGTTTTGCTCAAGACGCTTTGCAATGCTCGTTTTCTGGCTACAAATTCTTTTAGCTTTTGTTTATCATGGAAGATTTTTATTTTGTTGTCGTATCTGAAGCTTAATTTTGCTGGATACAGGATTCTTGGTTGGCATCCATTGTCTTTCAGTGTTTGAAATACATTGTTCCAGGATCTTCTCGCTTTCAGTGTCTGTGATGAAAAATCCTTTGTCAACCTTATTGGTTTACCCCTAAATGTAATCTGCCTCTTTTCTCTTGTAGCTTTTAATATTTTCTCTTTGTTCTGTATATTGGATAGCTTCATAACAATGTGTCTTGGCGTTGGTCTATTGTGATTTTGTGTGCTCGGTGTCCTGTATGCATCTACAATTTGTATATCTGTTTCCTTTTTTATTTCTGGAAAGTTTTCTGTAATTATTTCCTTCAGTACGTTACCCATTCCCTTGGCATGAATCTCTGTGCCCTCCTCTATCCCGATGACTCGTAAGTTTGGTTTTTTTATGTTATCCCAAATCTCTTGGATGTTTTTCTCGTGATTTTTTACCAGCCTATCTGAGTTGGCTAGACTCTTTTCAAGGTGGTATATTTTGTCTTCATTATCTGACGTTCTGGCTTCTACTTGCTCCACTCTGTTAGTGATACTCTCGATTGAGTTTTTTATTTGGTTTATCGTTTCCTTCATTTCTAGAATTATTGTTTGATTTTTTTTTATAATCTGTATCTCCTGATAAAGATGCTTAACTTCTTCTTTTATCTGTTTTTGTAATTCATTTTCAATGTGATCTTTAAGGTTCCTTTCCATCTGTCTAAGATGTTCCTTGAGTTCTTTATATGGCCATTTTTCTGATGACTCCAGGTCCTCCTGAATATTTAGGCTGTCTTTGATTGTTTGTACTCCTTTTCTTCCTTGCTTTTTTATGCTCATGATACTTCTTGTTCTGTTTGACTGTTGAGTTACTGTTTACTCTTATAAGTTTATTTGATGCTTGGGGGGAGAGGTATTAGAAGGGAAGGGAAGAAGTCACTAAAGAGAGTAAGTGTAGGCAGGTGGAGTTCAAGAGAGGGGGAATAAGAAAGTTGAAAAGAAATGAAAAGACAAAAGAAAAAAAAGTGAGAAGAGAGAGAGAAAAAACGAAAAAATAAAAATTTAAAACAAACAAAAAAATTATAATGGTAATAAAAAATGTTAATTGAAGTTTAAAAAAATAATAGTAATATTAATAGAATAAGAAAAATTAACAAAAAAAATTGAAACCATTAGTAAGAAAGTTAAAGAACACAACAACGTCAACTACAAAAAGTGAGAATAAAAAAAAAAATACTAGTAATAATCATTAAAAAAAATACTAATAATAAAGGCAGTCATAAAGCTCGATTGACTTCTCTTCCAATGGGTGGAGCTATGCCCACTGGGCCAGGCTTCTCCTCTTGATAGGTGGGAGCCAATCACTGTGCCTCAGCTCTTCTTCCCAGACTGTGCGGGTCTCCAGTCCTGGATGCCTGGGTCCTTCTCTTGTGGTTCCTCAATCCAGGCCCCACTCGCCTGTGATGCTTACCACATTACTGTCTACTGGGTCTGCTGCTCCTGGGAGCCCTGTTTTCATGGATGTCTGGGCACACCCTTTCTGTTTGCCTCCCTCAGGCCCTAAGTTTGTAGGGTTTGGGGCTGAGGACCCCCAGCGAATTTGTTTGCCCTCAGGTAGCAACTCCCCTGGTAGGTGGTGCAAGGGACCTCTGTTGTCAGCCCTGTTGGGGGCGATAGCTGGGATTTCTGTGCCGCTAAACCCACGTCACTCCTGATTCCCTGGGTCTGGCTATGTTGCTCTGTTTTTTTTTTTTTTTTTTTTTTTTTTTTTTTTTTTACCTCTGTGAGATCAGGTGGGCCGACTAGTTATTTCAGCTGGGTCGTTAGTGCTGAGTCACGTGAAGCAGGCGATCTGGGGCTTAAACGCAGCAGATACGTGCTCAGTGTGTGTTTTCTGAGGGGCCCAAAGTGTACGCCCTAGCTCCACGTCAGCTCAGCATTGCCTAGTGATCCTGAGCAAATAGGCTTTAGATAGCAGCGCCGCCGCGGCCTCCGCTGTTCCTCGGCCCGGTGCCTAGCTCCCGGGGCCCAAGTGGCTGCTGCCGCGGCTCTCCAACCGCCTCCTCCGGAGCACGGGTCCTCTCGCAGGGGGATGCCGAACGACCCAGCCTTCGGAGGACAGGGCTCGGCACGCAGCCCAGTTCTAGTCTCTAGATGCGGCAGCTAGACCGTGTAGACAGGGACCTCAAGACAGCATGCCGAAAGCAAATGGCGGCTCCCGCGGAGTGGATTTTCAGCCCCGAAACCCCAGCCCAGCCAACAATTTCAGTCCACTAATTCTCCCTGTATAGACAATATTAAAAAAAAAAAAAAAAAAAAAGAAGGGCGGGGGTGTACTGAGCTTTCTTAGCCTCAGGTACTTAGGATCCACTGCTGATTACCCATTCAGCTTCTCTGCGGGGAGCGAAGTGGAAGAGGAAGCAGATGAGCGCAAAGCGCCCGTGGCTCTGAGCAAAAAAGCGTCCGGGAGCCAAGCGTCTCTTTTTGAATCTCTGTTTTTACTGCTGTTTGGCCGGGTGTTCCACTACAGACTAATGGTGAAAGGAGCTCTAACAAGCTGTGCAAAGACTCTATCAAAGCCTCTACTTTGAGCTCCAAGCTCAGCACTTCAGCCACCCCCGTACGCAGCCCAGTTCGCTATTTCATAGAGGCTTGGTTAGATTCCCTTCACGTCGCCTCCTGGGCTGGGCGGGCAGGGGGCTGTTTTATGTGCGGGCGGGGGACCCTTCTCGCCCGCCAGGTCCCGCCGCCGGGGGCCGTTTGCAGAACCGGGCGGGCGGCGCCGGCCGCCGTTTGGCGGCGGCTTGCAGCGGGACTGGTCCTCTGCACCGTGTGGCCAAGATTCACTCGTCTGGGACAAACTGTCACCTCTGATAAACTTACTAATTTCCGGCAGGTCTCTTTTCAGCGGAATTTTGCTCGAAGTTCATCAGTAGGTAGAATCTGGGTGTATTAATGGATCTTTTGATCCCGTTACTTTGGAGATACTGAACGTGCTGCTTCTTCGCCGGCCGCCATCTTAGGTCTCCGAGATAGAGATTTTTTAAAAAATTAAACAGTAATCCTAGAAATGCAGGAAAATATAAACCAAAATCAAAAACTCAAATGAGAATATTACAAGTATACTAGATCAAATAGAAGTCAGAACATCAGATAATGAACACAAAGTATATCAACTCAAAAAGAGTATAGTCAACGCAGAAAGGCTGGTAAGAAACCACGAGAAAAACATCCAAGAGATATGGGATGTCATAAAAAACCAAACTTAAGAGTCATTAGGATAAGGAAGGTACAGAGGTCCAAACCAAAGGAATGAGCAATTTGTTGAATGAAATAATTTTAGAAAACTTTCCAGACATGAAAGAAGGAACGGATTGCCAAATCCTGGAAGCCTACAGGACCCCAAACATAAAAAATCATAATAGACCAACTCCAAGACACATTATTATGAAGATATCCAAATACAGAACAAGGAGAGAATATTAAAAGCTACATGAGAAAGGAGGAAGATTACATTCAGGGGTAAACGAATTAGGTTAACAGCTGATTTTTCATCACAGACGATGAAAGCAAGAAGATGCTGGAACAACGTATTTCAAACGCTGAAAAATAATGGATTCCAACCAAGAATAATGTATCCAGCAAAATTAAGCTTCAGGTTCGAAAAAGAAATTAAAATATTTCATGATAAACAAAAGTTAAAAGAATTCGCAGCCAGAAATCCAGCATTGCAAAGCATTTTGAGCAAAACACTACAAGAAGAGGAAACGAAAAACAGCACCCAAAACCAACAGTGGGATGTAACTCAGTAAAGGGAGGAAAAAATAATCAAAGAGAAAAAAACAAGCCAAATTAAAAGAAACAAACAAACAAACAAACATGACTGGAAGTACAAACCATATATCAAAAGTAACCCTACACGTTAATGGCTTAAACTCACCAATTAAGCGACATATGCTAGTAACTTGGATTAAAAAACAGATCCAACAATATGCTGCCTTCAGGAGACTCATATGAGAGGAAAAGACATATACAGGCTGAAGGTGAAAGGTTGGGAAAAATCATACCAATCACATGGTCCTTGGAAGCAAGCAGGAGAGGCCATACTCATATCAAATGAACTCAACTTCAAACCAAACTTAGGACACTCTATACTGTTAAAATGAACCGTTCACCAACAAGACATAACAATTATCAATATATATAAACCAAATGATGGTGTCACAATGTTCATGAAACAAACTGTCCTCAAGTTCAAGAATCAAATAGACAACAACACAATAATTATGGGTGACTTCAACACACCTCTCTCACCATTGGACAGATCCCTCAAACAAAAGTTGAATAAAGAAACTATAGATCTCAATAACACTATCAATAACCTAGACTTAACCAACATATATAGAATATATCAACCATCATCAAGTGGATATATGTTTTTCTCAGCAGCAAATGGTTCCTTCTCAAAGATAGACCGTATATTATGCCATAGAGCAACCCTTAGTAAATATAAAGGTGTGGAGATAATACCATGCATCTTATAGGATCATAATGGAATGAAACTGGAAATCAATGATAAAAGAAGAAAGGAAAAATCCTGCATCACCTGGAAAATGAACAATATGTTACTGAATGATGAATGGATTACAGAAGACATAAAGGAGGAAATCAAAAAATTCTTAGAGATAAATGAAAATACAGACACAACATATCGGAATCTATGGGACACATTAAAAGCAGTTTTAAGAGGGAAATTCATTGCCTGGAGTTCATTCCTCAAAAAAAAAAAAAAAAAAAAAAAACCAACAAATAAATGAGCTCACACTTCATCTCAAAACCCTAGAAAAGGAAGAGCAAAACAACAGCAAATGTAGAAGAAGGCAAGAAATAATTAAAATCAGAGTGGAAATCAATGAAATTGAAACAAAAGAAACTATTGAAAAAATTGACAAAACTAAAAGTTGGTTCTTCGAAAAAATAAATAAGATCAACAGACCCTTAGCCATGCTAATGAAGAGAAGAAGAGAAAGAACTCAAATTAGTAACATTCAGGATGAAAAATGCAATATCACAACAGAAGCTACAAAATACAGAAGATAATTAGAAATTATTTTGAAACCCTATATTCCAATAAAATAGAAGATAGTGAAGATATCGATAAATTTCTTAAGTCATATGATTTGCCCAGATTGAGTCAGGAAGATACACACAATTTAAACAGACCAATAACAAAGGAGGAAATAGAAGAAGCCATCAAAAGACTACCAACCAAGAAAAGCCCTGGACATAATGGGTATACAGCGGAGTTTTACAAAACCTTGAAAGAAGTATTAATACCAATTCTTTTCAAGTTATTTCAGGAAATAGAAAAAGAGGGAGCTCTTCCAAATTCATTCTATGAGGCCAACATCACCCTGATCCCAAAACCAGAAAGACACTTCAAAGAAAGAAAACTATAGACCAATATCTCTCATGAACCTAGATGCAAAAATCCTCAGTAAAATTCTGGCAAATCGGATACAAAACATATAAAAAAAAATTGTGCACCATGATCAAGTAGGATTCATCCCTGGGATACTAGGCTACAATATACAGAAATTAATATATGTTATTCACCACATCAATATACAGAAATTAATAAATGTTATTCACCACATCAATAGACTTAAAGATAAGAAACATATGATCATCTTGATAGATGCAGAAAAAGCATTCCACAAAGTACAGCATCCCGTTATGTTCAAAACATTAGAAAAAGTAGGGATAACAGGAACTTTCCTCAACATTGCAAAAGCTATCTATGCTAGGCCTCATGCTACCATCATTCTAAATGGCGAAAAATTGAAGGCATTTCCTCTAAAATCTGGAACAAGACAGTTCTCGAAATACTGGCCAGAGCAATTAGACAGATGAAAGAAATTAAAGGCAAAAATATAGGAAAAGAAGAACTTAAATTATCACTATTTGCAGGTGACATGATTCTATACCTAGCAGACCCAAAAGGGTCTACAAAGAAACTACTAGAGCTAATAAATGAATTCAGCAAAGTCTCAGGATATAAAATCAACATGCATAAATCAAAGGCATTCCTGTATATTAGTGACAAATCTTCTGAAATGCAAATGAGGACAACCACCCCCATTCACAATATCCTCAAAAAAATAAAATACTTGGGAATCAACCTAACAAAAGAGGTGAAAAATTTATACAATGAAAACTACAGAACCCTAAAGAAAGAAAAAAAGAAGATCTTAGAATATGGAAAAATATACCCTGTTCATGGATAGGCAGAACTAACATCATCAAAATGGCGACATTACCAAAAGTTCTCTATAGGTGTAATGCAATGCCAATCAAAGTCCCAATGGCATTTCTTGTAGAAATAGATAAAGCAATCATGAAATTCATCTGGAAAAATAAAAGACCCAGAATAGCAAAAGCAATTCTAAGCAGGAAGAGTGAATCAGGCAGTATAGTGGTACCAGACTTCAAACTATACTACAGAGCAATAGTAACAAAAACAGCATGGTACTGGTACCAAAACAGGAGGGTGGACCAATGGTACAGAATAGAGAACACAGAGACCAATCCACAAAATTACAACCATCTTATATTTGACAAAGTGGCTAAAAGCATGCAATGGAGGAAGGATAACATCTTCAACAAATGGTGCTGGGAAAACAGGAAATCCATATGCAACAAAATGAATTTGAATCCCTTTCTCTTGTCATGCACAAAAGTTAACTCAAAATGGATCAAGGAACTAGATATCAAAACAGAGACTATGAGTCTGATAGAAGAAAAAGTTGGCTCCAATCTACATACTGTGGGGTCGGGCTCAAAATTCCTCAATACGATACCCATAGCACAAGAGTTAAAAACAAGTATCAACAAATGGGACTTACTCAAACTAAAAAGTTTTTTTCTCAGCAAGAGAAACAATAAGAGAGGTAAATAGGGAGCCTACATCCTGGGAACAAATTTTTACTCCTCACACTTCAGATAGAGCCCTAATATCCAGAGTATACAAAGAACTCAAAAAATTAAACAATAAGATAACAAATAACCCAATTAACAAATGGGCCAAGGACCTGAACAGACACTTCTCAGAGGAGGACATACAATCAATCAACAAGTACATGAAAAAATGCTCACCATCTCTAGCAGTCAGAGAAATGCAAATCAAAACCACCCTAATATACCATCTCACTCCAGTAAGATTGGCAGCCATTATGAAGTCAAACAACAACAAGTGCTGGCGAGGATGTGGGGAAAAGGGTACACTTGTACATTGCTGTTGGGACTACAAATTGGTGTGGAAAGCAGTATGGAGTTTCCTTGGAAAGCTGGGAATGGAACCACCATTTGACCCAGCTATTCCCCTTCTCAGACTATTCCCTAAAGACCTTAAAAGAGCATACTATAGGGATACTGCTACATCGATGTTCATAGCAGCACAATTCACAATAGCTAGACTGTGGAACCAACCTAGATGCCCTTCAATAGATAAATGGATAAAAAAATGTGGCATTTATACACAATGTGGTATTACTCAGCACTAAATAATGACAAAATCATGGAATTTGCAGGGAAATGGATGGCACTAGAGCAGATTATTCTGCGTGAAGCTAGCCAATCCCTAAAAAACAAATGCCAAATGTCTTCTTTGATATAAGGAGAGCAACTAAGAACAGAGCAGGAAGGAGGAGCATGAGAAGAAGATTAACATTAAACAGAGACAAGAGGTAGGAGGGAAAGGAGAGAGAAGGGAAATTGCATGGAATTGGAAGGAGACCCTCATTGTTATACAAAATTACATATAAGAGGAAGTGAGGGGAAAGGGAATAAAAACAAGGAAGAGAAATGAATTACAGTAGATGGGGTATAGAGACAAGATGGGGGAGAGGGGGGATTGTAGAGGATAGGAAAGGCAGCAGAATACAACAGACACTAGTATGGCAGTATGTAAAAACGTGGATGTATAATCGATGTGATTCTGAAATCTGTATAGGGGGTAAAAATGGGAGTTCATAACCCACTTTAATCAAATGTATGAAATATGATATGTCAAGAGCTATGTAATATTTTGAACAACTAATAATAAAAAAAAATAAATTAAAAAAAAGAAATTGATAGACCATGCAGACAAAGATACTAAAAATTTAAGGGAAGAGAGGAAACTAAGTGAACAAGTTGAAACATAAACTTGAACATGATGATATATGTCACTCCATTTGTAACAAATCCACAGTGAAAATTATTTCCAAGTGCACTTCAAAAATTTACCAAAGTGGATCATTATGAGCAATTATACTCCAAGAAATTGGACAACCTAAAAGAAGTATATATATTCCTGTATACATACAACTTACTAATATTTAATTATAAAGAAACATCTGAACAGACTGAAAACAAGTAAGAAGATCAAATCAGTAATAACAAGTCTCTCATCCAAGAAACCAGAACCAGATGATTTTCATACTATACCAAACATTTCAACAATGACTAATATTAATTCCTCTGGAATGATTTAAAAAAAAATTGAAGAAGAGGTAATTCCTTCAAATTTGTCCTACAAAGCCAGCATGACCCTGTTAACAAAACTAGACAGGAACAGAGCAATAACAAAAATTCTCCTTCAAGTAAAACTTATACCAACTGTCACTCTTTAAAGAAGAAATTTGTCCTCCAAATAATAAAGCCAACATTTCTTCACTGGGTTCAATTAGAGTAAGGATTGGTTTTATGACCTTTTCTGTACTCTACCTATATCAGTGTGGGAGACAATTCTGAGCCAGGAGTGTCACTCAAATCTGTGGTATTCATGATAAGAAGAGAGTGAATCTCAGGTTTGTATCTCCCTACAGGTGCTTATGTATGTATAATTGTAGGAGTGAAGACGCTTTTAAAAGATAAGTAACATTTGTCACAGACAGGCAGGCACTCCTTTAACCAAATGCTCAAACATAGTCTCAAAAATAATGAGTCAAACAAGCATTATGTACTTGAAGTTATGTTGCAATTGCCAATAAATAACATCACCCTCTGATAAAATTTTCAACCGGAATCATCTAATCGTGAGCAAATGATCAAAAAATAAAGACTATGTGACACCCTGAAAGAAAACTGACCTTGAATCTTAAACAATGTCAAAGTGATAAAAAACAAAAACATCAGAAGGAATTAAAGAAACATGATAACAAAATGCAATCCATGAGTGGTCACTGGGTACTGAACAAAAATATAAGAACCATAAATAGTCACAAATGGCATATTGAGGAAAACTGGAGAAATTTGAACAAGTTGAATAATAAGTGTTAGTAATATATTAATATAAAATCTCTTCACTGTGATAAGGTATTATAGTTTTACTTTTAAAATGCTAAAATATTTAGTGTGAATGTAATAATTAACTTGTTTTCTTACATTTCAGTAAACAATAGTAACACTGTGTGTATTTGTGTGTGTGTGTGTGTGTGTGTGTGTGTGTGTGTGTGTGTGTGTGTTGGAGGGAGAGTATCACTAATGTCTGAACATTGTCTCTTGAATTCTAATCTGGCGTTCCTTTACACCTCTTGTCATTATCATGTTAGCACACCTGGTTCATCCCTGAGTCTCTCCCATCTGTGGTCAGAAGTATTAACTTAGTATCAGATAGTTTTCCAGAAATCTTGTCGTGATTAATGAGACACTTCAGGTTACCTATGATGAGTTCAAAGCTGGATGCAAGGAGGAACACTTTGTTTCAAGTAAAAAAAGTTTTCTGAGCACAGAAAACTTTGCTGGATAATACTTAGGCTGAGAAGAAATCATAGGAATCTCACGAGGAACCACAGCAATGCAATCATCACTAGCATGAGGAAATTCATGCAACACCTGGTCAAGAACTGGCCACCATCTTCCAAGAGACAAGAACATTTTCTTTTCTCCTTTTACTCTTATTTTTTGTTAATCAAATATTGGCATGTGCTCTTCTAGGTGTTCTTAGAGTTTTACACATATCTATTTTATGTAATTCTTCTAACATTATGAGGTAGGCAATTATTATCCTTATTTTACAGAAGAGAAATGTGGGAACAAAGAATTTACTTGTTTTGCAAAAGAGCACAAGGGTAATATGTGACAGAACAGGAGTTGGGCACAGACAGTGAGACATTAGGGGTTCAGGTTATGGACAGGGTAACTCTGAAAATTTCTAATAGCTCTCCACTGTTTACCATAACATTTCATCTTTCTTAACATAAATACTCTAAATCTACTACATATACTTTACCTACGACCTGAGTTTCACCTCTAATCATTTCTCTCTCCATATTCTATGTCATAATTACTTCTCATTTTCTTTCTCCAATGTATGTAATTTTATTGATTGCAATGCCTTTAGTCAATTATTTACTTTTATCATACTGAATACTGCTTTTCCTTTGAATTTTAACTGTCCCAGCTTTTTTTTCTTTCACTGGTTTTAAATTCTTCTGGTTTGTGCATGTCTAACCTGTTTCTGACACATTTATCTGGACCATGTCATTTTCTTGTTCCATTGGCATGAATTATCCTCATTGTTCACACCTACAACTTTGATTTTACCCTATTTTTCTTAGTGCTCTTTAAGTTTTATTTTTCTTTCCTGAGCACAGTCTCCTCAGATTTTACTCTTCCTATTAACCCAAGACAGGCAAAATTAGTTTTTTTTTTAATTAGAAGCAAGGAAATAAAGTGATGGATACTAATGAAATGACATCCTCATTGGTCAATAGGAATAAAAATAGTGTAGTGAAGAAGTATCTATATGCCCAGTTGTTGATTTATTCATCATCACTCTTACAAATAATGAAATAATCCCAGAAATCATGCTTACTTCCTATTATAGATTTGTACTTTCTCATCATTAATCTTATTGTTGATTTTGAAAGTAACGTGACACTAAAAGCTTTAAATTTTGCTGAGTGTAAGCTGCTTTTAAAATTGGGTTTAAGTCCAATAATACATAATTGAGTGCATTACAGGTATCTACTATGTGGTTATACATTCCATGAACTAATTTCGCATTACTCAAAGTAAATATTAAATATCTAGGCATTCTTCATTAGAGGGAAAACTGTATGAGAGTAAATATCTATTTACAATCAGAATTATATAAGTTCAACCTAAAATTAGTTTACAAATGGATATTAATAGTGTATGATTAATATTAGTGTAACAATAATATCACACTAAATATAATATTCTGTTTTTCAGGTTTATTTTTATGAAATTTGTATTTAAATTAAATATTTATCTTTATGTCATTAACCTGAACTTTTTTTCTTATTCAGAAAGATCCTTGTTTAGTTGTTAATATTTTTTATTATTAAATTGGCCTCCAACAACAAAAATATTTAAAATGTATTATTTTACTTAACAAAATTATTTGAAAATTTCTACTTCATTTTGATGATCTTAGTATGTAAAATATTATAATTTTTAAAAAAATCAGATTCGGGTAAAGTTTGATCTTTAATATGTTTGTAAAGAAGAAACACCTTCAAAACTGTGTGTTTTGTCATGTAATGGAGTCATATGCCTTGGTGACAATTGGTATCAAGAAGTGAAGTAATGTATATTATTCAACAATTTTTGGAAACATATATTATACATAGTATACTCTCTGGTGATTTTTCTTGTATACAGATTTCATGTTGCATATCTGTTCACACATATTATAAACTTGGCAAATATATGTCAAATATTCTAATTTAATATTGATTTCTAAGAAAAATAAGAAAACTAGAGTAAATTGAAGAGGTGAAGCAACTATATAAATAATTTTAAACTCCTCTAAAATGGAGTACAAATTTTAAATATTCCAAACAATAATTTCTTTTAAAATTACTCAATTTGAGGGGAAAATAGGCTAATATAACATCTGTTTACAGCATATTTTTACTTAATTAAATGTAAACATACTTTTTAAGAAGATATATATGAAGAGTCATGTGTTTTATACAGTTAATCCTAATAGTTGCAAATGATGTTTACCATAAGTTCCAGTCAGACAGAAAACTGTGACCAGCCTGATAGATTCTATTTGGCAGAATCCTGGTCATACCCACCGTATAAGCATTTAACAGTAAAAGCTCAATCTTGCAGAGTTGAAATGTTTAACATATTAGTTTGCTCTGAAATTAGGACAAAAACCTTATCAATCAAGTGTTTTAATGCATTTTGGTTATACTGAAACAGAAGATGAAAAAACGTTCCTAACAATAGCTCTCTGATCATTCACCTTCAGTTTGCTTAAGAGAAGAACATAGGAAAAAAAAAAAAGATTCTAGAATCTCTGATGTGTTCACCTAGTAAATTATGACTACCTATTTCTCCTCTCCTTTCCAGATATGTGTAAGCCCCACTTCAAATGAAGCTGGTTGAAAGGAGATATCTTCACATAAAGAAAACAGGTATCCTACTTCTTGGTTAGATTGTTGTTAAATAAGCAACAGAAAATTGATTTCTCACTTCTCTGCAGTGGAGAGGGAGTTAGTGACAGAATTCATTGGAAAAGTCATCATCTATTCTCTGAAATTCTGTGTCATACATAAACAAAATGATTGCGTCATACATAAACAAAATGATTGCAAAATATTGAGAGTAGTGACCAGCTGAAACTTCCTGTGATGGTAAGAATGAAGAAACATGTAACAGAAATTAAAAGAAACACCAAGACAAGATGCAGAGTCAGGAAAGATGGCAGAATGGCAGAGAGGCCAAACTGCCAAGCTTTATTTATATCAATAGGTTACTTTAGGTCATTAGTGCCATAACTACATTATTGTTTAGTATTCTTTATTTCCCAGGAGCTGAATATCTGAAATCAAGGTCCAGGCTGATAAGACTCTAGCACAGAGCCTCTTCACAGATACTGCACCTGTATTAGTTACCTTCCTAGCTTCTAGGAGAAACTGACAAGCATTCCAAGCATGGAAAACAAAGTACCAGTTACCTGCTGGGAGTTTGATCACCAGCAGAATGCTTCCCTCTAGATTTCCATGGTCAGAATCCCTACAGAAAAACTCTGAACCACATGTAATTGTCATGTTAAGAAAGCCTGAGTCTGGTAACACATGTGTACATCCTGAAAAGTAGCCTGAATATGACCACCATAGGAGACCCACAGTAAACAAAGTAGCGCCTAGAAACAGTAACTACATGGTAAGAGGTCACAGGAAGTCTCACTTTGGTAGGGGGCAGGAGCAGAGGGAAGGAGGTGGTTCAAAGAGGTCAACCAGGAAGTGCACCACAGATCAGAAAATTAGACATTTCAGAAAGTCCTGCTAGGCCAATGAATGACTTCCACACAACCAGAAAATGGTCATCTAAGGACAGGCATCTATGCCCATGGATAAAATACAAAGAGATCTAACTAGTTAAAAGAAAAATTTCCCATTTTCCTCTAATCTATACTTCCTATAGATGGAAAATGTAGCAACAGGGAGGTAAAGAGAGAACAGAATAATAATAATTAAAAGAAGAATGTATAAGAAGATACAAACAGGATTTCATTCCTCTTGAAGTTTCTTCAAATACTTAAACATTGGATCAGAATATTTTGGAAAGCATGAATACATAAAGGTGTTTTCTATATGTATGCACACTGAATTCAGAACACTCTAAAAGGTCATACTAGACATGTATCTAAAGAAATCAGAGATATTTTCAAGCATGAACAAATATTTCTGCAAGGAGACTTTCATAAAATAGATTCAGTTGTACCCACCCTCCAACACATACACACATACACACATGCAACTTTTTGTGACTTGGGACAAATTTGGAGAAATAATCTGGGGATGATAATACTTCAAAGATTAATGCCATACTAAAAACAACTGAATTTAACTCAAATTATCTTTTCAATTGCACACATTGGATATTTTAGCCTCTGTATATTAATATACTAGAAACATACATCTGTAAAAATGTCAAATGTTAAAGTTATTTTGTCTGTTGTAAGATATTTTAATTCTTTATGGCTTATAGAATTTATCCCATTATGCTAATAATCACAAAAATACAATTATCCCAAATCATAGCATTTGAGTCCTTTGTATAGATGTATAATTAATGAATTGAAACCAATTTTTAAAGTAGGAGAGTTTCGTGTGTTATAAAGGGTCACATTATGATAAGATTACTTGAGGAAGATGTACAAACATTCATGCACAAACAATCTTGTATGAATGTTTCCATATATATGTATTTAATAATATGTATTAAGTATATTAGTACCCATTAGTTAAAAGCCTGAATATCATCCCCTGCTCCGTGTATGATTTATGTGTGTGAGTATACATAGTTTTTCATTATTTACAAACATACTGACATATACAAGAGGTTAAAGGACTTCAGCAAGCCATTATTTCACTGCCTCTAAAACTCATTTTATTTAAAATCACATTATGATTAAATTCATGGATATGCAAGATCTTTTCTCCCATGCAGGAAAGTGGGATAGAAATTGAATTTCTTATCATGCTGAATCTTGTCATTTTACAGAGTGTGATTTCTTTCCAGGTGCAGAGCATCCATCATTCTTCTTTCCTTTAGATAGGATATGTACAATACAGTGACATCCTGTTAAAGTCAGAAGCACAATATGGCAAAATGGCTGAAATGCCCATTTAATCTGACATATTTTAATGCAGTAAATAAATTGGTGTGGTGAATGAATAAACTGTTGTAGTGCGCAATCACTTGGCACAGTAGTCTATATTAAAAGCAACATCACTTTAAACTAACTCTTCACCATCTGTTGTATACTCTAATTTAAAAAGATCGCAATTTACAATTGCAAAAGTAGGTAAGAGACAAATGATTGAATTGCATATTTATGTGCTATATTCAGCCAAACATGCATCTGTTCTGTTTATCTCTGGAATATCAGATGCTAATTGGGAAGCATTCTTCTGTCTTCATATATGAGAATGGAATTAGGAAAAACATTAAGAATTATTCTTAAGGTGATTAACGCTTATAAAAACTGTGAGTCCAAAACAATTGGACTGTAATTACTAAAACATTAAATAATTAGTATTTATAAAACTGTAATGTTTTATATAAAATGCTAAATCATGAAGTGGTTGTCAAATATACTCTTCAAGAAAGATCATTGTTTTGACACAAATGAAGTTTCTAATATTGATCTAATTTTTTCCTACTTAAAAGGCAATTGCCTATGGTTCAATTTAATAAACATGAGTAAATTGAAATAGCCTCAAGTTTTGTAAATATCCAAAGCCTTGAACATTAGATAATGGGACAAATGAAGTATTTACATAATTCACTTCAGATAGTTTAATATCATTTATATTTTTACATGTTGTACTGAAAAAAATGCTGTAAAAATTGTAGAATTCCACTGTGCATTCATATACACTATATAATTTTCTACTTACAATCTTACAACTACTTTTAAAGAAAAAATTAATCATGATACTTGTTAAAGATAGTGTAGGGGCAAAGGAAAAATTTTCCCTCTACCCTCTGAAGTTTTGTTGGTATAAACTGACATAGATTAAGGAGGAGAAAGGCAGTTAGATTTATTATTTGCACAAAGGAAATCACATAGAGTAATTACCAACTGGCCCCAAATGATTCAAAAGCCTATATACCCTATTTATATAGGAAAACAGGAGAAAGGAGAATATAGGCAATTTTGATAGGCTGTAAATAATTTTTTAGAGGAACTCAAGAGAACTACAGAATATACCATAGACTGGGACAAAGGCTATTTGGCCTGAAAAACAAACAATGATTTGTAACTGATTCTCTTGGAAGATTGAGAAGGACCAGAATGAAAACAGTGGTGTTCAACAGGAGCCTGTCAAAGTGTGTTGGCAAATTTCATTCTCTCCTCTTGGGATATAAGTTTAGTTAATAGAAACTGACATCAAGAAGGGACCAGATAGCTTCTTTGGTGGTCCAGACTTTAAGAAGTTAGGGAAACTTTGCAGAATGCTTCTCCTTGTACTAGAAAGAGAAGTCACAAGGGAAGGTCAGTGGGATGTTGATTTTAAGACTATTTTTAAGGCCTTTAAATATTCTTTTTAAATTGCATAGCATGCAAAAAAAATTCCATAGTTTTGAGTATCATTGTTTCAGCCACAACAATGACAGGAAAGGCTTTATTGAAGAAGGAGGCTACCGATTTGGGTGTAGGGATCATTGCAAAAGGAGCTTTTAGTGGGGACAGAATCTAAGCTGCAGCCTTAATACTATAAGGAATAAAAAAGGAATTTATAACCAAAAGCAAAGGAGTAGTCAGTAGGTGGAAAATTATGAGGAGGAAATATCAGTGATAACAGGAGAGTCTGGCTAAACTAACTTGACAGGATCCTTAATAACGACTTGCCAAGAGGAACAAATATAAGATTGGAGATGGTGGAGGATGAGGTTTATAGACATTATGGATGGACGCTTCTGGCTAAACTAAATTAGAATGAGTCTTTATTTTTATTATAGTAAAATATAAATAAATAAAATCTACCACTTAACCATTAGTAAGTGAACAGGTCAATTGAATGATCCAGTTGCATTTTTGTGTAAAAGTGTCCACTATCCATCTCCAGACTTTTTCATTATCCAAAACTTAAAATCTCTACCCATGAAATGATCACTTCCATTGCTTAGTAGGATTTTTTTATAAAAATCCAGCAATGAAGATATGAAACATAGAAACCCAAAAGTTAAAGCCTAGTTGAAAACGTTAAGAGCCTGAGTAGCATTTGACCAAGTAAAGAATCTCTGTCAATAACTCTCTTGTACATAAACTGAGGTCCATGAATATTGCATTTTTTCTCAAGTGTTATTGTTTTTCAGTTGTTATCCCTCTCCCTTATTCTCATTTCCATTTCTTTCCTCTTTTCGCCATATGTGAGCACTTGCAACAGGGAAGTCAGAACTCAAACTGACCTTATTCAAACAGAGGTGGGAAGATTGTTAAACAGAGGGTGAAAGGGAAATCATATGCCCTCTGGGTTTGTTATTTGTATTCATGAAAAGAAAAATCAACTTTGTCTTTAGAACAGAAGATGAGACTATAGTCTGGAACAAGCAACTCTTAAGAATCCTACCTAGACTAGGAGAAAGGCACCTGCAATGGTTTGTATAAGAAGTATCCCCCAAATGCTCATGTGCTAAAATCTTGGTTTCCAATGCAATAATATTGAGAGCTGGTGCTTTTGGGAAGTTATTGAATCATGAGGGCTCAGATATCAGCAAAATCGGTTAATCCACTGATGATTTCATAATAAAAAGGATTATTGGGCCATGGTAGAAACTGTAGGAGGTGAGCCTAGTTTGAAGAAGTAGGTCACTAGAGATTTTTCTGAAAGGATACTCTCTCTCTCTCTCTCTCTCTCTCTAGAAATCAAAATCCCTCTTCCTCCAGGTGGTTCATAAAAACTAGAACTCCTTTTCCTAAAGAAAGCCATAGAACTGAGAAAGGTTACTATTTCCCTTTTTCCTTAAACTCCCTAATTTCAGAGTATCCCACCATATACTTGGGGGGAGAATGCTATATGGACCAAGAAGAATTTGGACAGACAGACCTTGCCACTTTTTCCTCCCTCAATCTATTACCATTGCATCAAACTCTTCTTTCAAATCACATTTCTACATAGCTGACTATCCCCATTAAAACTAACCATAAAAATAGATAATTTCTCTGGGTCTTTGAGTCTCCATTTCTAAAGGTTCCTGTGTCACCTAAAGCTTTTATTAAATTCATTTTGCTTTTCTCTTGTTAATTTGTCTTTCATTATAACAGTGTGGGGGTCATGATCTTCATGATGAGTATGGAAAGGTATCATGTCTTACACTAGCAAGGGAAAAGAATCAAGGGAAAGGGAATCACCCAACTCCAGCCTCTTCTGGCATTCCTGTCTCCCTTCAGGGAAAGCAATTCTGACAAGTCTGTGTAAAAGATCACAGCGCAGGTCCACAGACTGAAATGTAAACTGAGGTTATAAATGCCCCCAGCCATATACCACATCATACCACTGTACTAACAGTTTTTGTAATAACTATTTGATTTGGCTGAAACTCATGTCCACACAACAACGTGCATATGAATGCTTTCAACAGCTTTATTCATAATTACTCAAAACTGGAAACAGCCAAGATGTCCTTCAATAGGTGAATGGTTAAACAAACTGTGATACATACAAATAGAATATAATTCAGAAAAAAACAATAATCTATCAAGTTTTAAAAATTTTGAGGAATGTTAAATACATCTTGCTAAGTGAAAGAAACTAGACTAAAAAAAAGACTATAAAAATGTATAAATTCAACTATATGACATTATAAAAAGGCAATGATGATAGTAAAAAAGAGGAATGGTTTCATGCATTCTCCAGGTGGGGGGAAAGAATGAAACATGAACACAGTGAAATTTTAGGGTGGTGAAGCTACCCTTATGAAACTATAATGGTAGGTACATGGCACTACACATTGATCAAAATTCACAGAGTGCTCCCTAATGTAAACTATGGACTATATTTATTAATAACATATTCATACTTGTTCTTCAGTTACGATAAGTATACTATGGGGTGATGCCTAGTGTCTCGTTTGGGGAGTGCTTCTTTCTGCCAAGGAGGGTATAAGCCACCTGAGAAATTAAAGTCTAGAATAATTAGCGAAGAACAAAAGACAAAGAGTCAGAATTTTTTTTTCAAAAATGGAGCCCCTTGGACTGGGGATGTGGTTCAAGCGGTAGCGCCTGACATGCCTGCGGCCCGGGTTCCATCCTCAGCACCACATACAAACAAAGATGTTGTGTCCGCCGAAAACTAAAAAATAAATATTAAAAAATTCTCTCTCTCTCTCTCTCTCTCTCTCTCTCTCTCTCTCTCTTTATTAAAAAAATGGAGCCCCTAATAGATAGGCTTAGTCCACAGAGAAGCTGAAACTAGTGGTTTATTTAAGGGGATACATCAAAGTCAAGGATGAGGTTTCAAAGGAGAAGTCTCACTTCATGATACCTTGCAGTCAGCAGGTTGATTGGCATCTTGGCCAGTCATACCCATCTCAGGTGCTGTGTGGAACATGGCAGAGCAGAATAGGAATTCACAACATCTCTGGGTAGTCTTACAAAGAGGAATTGTCCCCTGGAAGTTCCCAGACACCAAATGTTCCTTCCTATTCACTAGGCTATGATGCACGGTGGCTCACATGCAGCCCATGGATGGCTCACAACTGTATACTACACTAGTGCAAGCAATTAGTGTTTACACTGCACAGGCTGGAGGTTAGTGTAAGGAATCCCATGGACTCCTTTCTCAGTCAGTGCATAAATCTAAAACTATACCAAAATATAAAACATGCATGCACATTTGAACATAACCATTCTGCCTCCAGAAAATATTACAATTTATCTTGAGCATGCATGACAGCTGGTTAGGAACATGTCTTGATAATCATTTTGACTATAATATGTAAGGCCTAAAGAGTCTGGCTTTGTTCAAGATAGTAGTGAATAAAAGAGATGGCTGAAATGTTTGCTCCTAAAAGTGAAGAGAATTTGGAATATAACAGAAAAATCACAGATGAGTTTGAAAGATAAAACTGTGAGTCGGAAAAATGGAAGTACAGGATAAACAGGGCCAGGAGGGAAGATGCACAGTGAGAGACACTGGTAAAGGTATGAGTAGATGAAAGAATCATAAAAACGGAGATGGTCAAATTATTCACTCCGTGATGCTGTAAAAGAACATCCCTCCATTCTGTCAAAGTTTTAGCAAATTGAAACAGAAAAATGGAGCCAATATCTGAGCTATGCTTGAGAGTTATTTATCTATATTAGGCTATAATTTATTTTATTCTGTTTTAACAAATCAATTCCAATCTATTTACTGTACCAACACTACAGAGAAATTGTTTTTCTCTGAAATAGTTATATGTATATTGAAGTATCTACTATGATAATTAAAGATTTTAGATATTATAAGTTTAATATTTTATAAATAATAGCTTGTGTTTTCTTAATGTAAAATGGCTTGCATTTGCAGACACTGAACACAGCTTACTTTTTTTTTCACAGTATGCTTGTCATTCTTGTCCAACTTACTAACAATATTACTATGTATCATTATGGATGTAAATCTACATTCTGGAAATGAGAAGTGCTAACCTTTTCCAGAACTTAATGAAAGATGCTGAAGTTATTCCCAAGATAACTGACTTAAAATGAACAAATATAGGTGGTTTATTTTCTATTCAAGTAAGCTAGAACACTTTGCTCCACGTGTCAGCTACCAGCATTACACATGGTTAATGAACCTAGTGAGTGCCACGTTGGAAATTTGCATTAGAAACATTGTTTATTTACAAAACTCTTCAAGATAATTTTTCCCAAAAAGGATTTAAGTTTTTCTATTTTCATCTGTAACTTGCATTGCATTTTTTTTATTATTTCATACTCACTTGCATATAAAAACAAATAGGAAATGAAACTGAAGGCTTTAGGATTAATTTTTTTCTTTTATTTTATATGGATTTTTTTCAATTCAAAGTAAAGCCTACTAAAACATTTCAGGTTCTATAACATCTGCCTGGTGAAGTAAAAATTGCCAATTAGAAGATAAATCTTTCATAAGGGAACAATTGTAATAAATCTTATAATCTCTACAACTAGAGATATGAAAAATTGGGCTCTATATGTGTAATGAGAATTAAAATGCATTCTGCTGTCCTATATAAATAAAAAAATAAATTTAAAAAAGACAAAAAAATCTTATAATTTCCAATAGGATTTGCTATACTTATCTCCAAAAAGTGAAAAAGTTTCATATTCAATTGAAATAGTTGTTTTTAGGACACAAGGAAGCCTTGTTTGCTGATTATGCTTGAATTATCAAAATTATACATATAAAGTTAAAATTATATGTTTATCATGCAATAATAATTATATACACATAGATATATACACATATTACATATGTGCTTATAATCTTCTTTTAATTTAGAAATATATGCTATACAGTTAAGAGTTTTGTTACCACCAAGCAGCCATAGTGTGGCCTCTGTCTTTTGGGTATTTTGTGTGGGGAGAGAACTTACTTTTTCCTTCTATTCATCTCAGGTTCATTGGTTGGGTTCCTGTATCAAAAGACATATTAATAACAGAAAAGCACAAAAAATTATTTGAGTTTTATGTGACACAGACATCATTATTAGAGAATGAAGAGTCAAAGAAATAGTTAAGGCCAATTTTATTTTTTATGGTGGATTTAATGAATAATGGAAGATCATGGAGAAATGAGACAGGCAAAGAAAAGTGAGTAAGCATGACAAAGCTGAATACTTCTGATGTATTCAGATGTCTTGCCATGACCTTTCTCCTCAGAGATAAGAATGCTCGTTTCCACTGATATAGAGAGGACACCTCTCACCTGAGGTACTAATCACCTTCTTCAGAGGAAGATCAAAAAATTCTTTTTGCACTTGTCATTTCTCAAACTACTTCTGAGTATAACATTCAATATATCAAAGTGTCATATTTATTTGGGTAGAGTATCCTAAACCTTGTAAATGTGTAAAGTGTAAATTATCTGCTCATTCTTTTCTAAAAACAATTGCAATTTCTTTTGTGACTTTACCTAAGTGATTTGGGGAAACAGAAGCAAAGGTCAAAGCATCTCCACAAGAGGAGAGAGGAAACAGGATGGTGCACATGTGACTGGAGGGAACCCGAAATAAAACCGGGTTTTATTTTCTAAAATAAATATTATTATTTTCTAAATTAAATTGAGAGTTTTACATGTTTCACATTTGAACTTCAAGGTATTTTTAAATTTTCCTTGCAATGACATTTGATAAGAAAATGAAGAGAAGGAGATGGTGCATGGGAAGGGTCACTTGGAGAGAGGTTGTATTATTTGAGGCCAGGGGAGTAACTAAAAAAATGCACAAAAAGCAATATTAAAAGAAATGATATGCATCAACTCCTTAACTGAATTTGACTTTGTTTTTATTTTTTACATGCTAACACAATGCCTATCTCTATATTAATCTTTTTAATTTTTCAATTGCTATATGGCTCAGAGTCCCATTTGTTCCAGAGCAGCCTCTGTATGCAAGTGGTCCTGTGTTTATGAAAAGCTTGTTTAATTTCCTTAGCCTTTCTTCCAAATAATTACAATTTACACTGGGGGAACTTGTACTCAATTATGATGGAAAATAAGAACTTGTGAAACAAAATGAACCCAAACTCAGATGTCATAGAGAGTATAACAATAGGCCCATAACAAAGGCTTCAACCTTTGCAAGTTAGATAACTTGATTTAAGAGAAAAAGAATAAGCAATCACAGGCAGATTGACAGGTATTAATCTTTAAAGAATACTGTCTACTGTGCAAATTCTTATAGACCAGGAAAGATTAGGTTACACACAGGTCACATTAATCCTTTAAATTTCTTAAGACAGACAGAATATATTTTCTTTTGTATTTTGAATATTGGAATTAAATTAAAAATAATGGGCCTGGAAATATAAATAATAAATAGTGTATTATGCATTAAGATAACTACTTAAAACAAATTAAGCATCAATTGACTAAAGAAGCAAGTAAGAGGGCAGAAAAGTATCTAGAAACAATGTGAAGCAGCCTCTGAAAAGGTTGTATTTTGTGTTTTGTTTAATTCCCTTCTCTTGAGTGTGGAGTAAACTAGTGATTCACTTCTAACAAATAAAATTCGGCAAAAATGAGAGGACATGACTAATGAGATTAGATTATAAAGACTGTGACTTTTGATCTGTCCTCTCACTGTCTCTTTGCTTGCTTTGACGAGAGGACAGTTACTATGTTGTGAATACTCTAGAAAGAGGCAAACAATCCTCGATTCTTGCCAACATCCAGTGAAGACCACAGACCTTCAGAGAGCCACATGGTAGATCCTGGAAGTGTATCTTCTCTCAGTCAAGCCTTGAGGACTGCAAATCCTGCCTTCAGCCTAGTAACAGAGGACACAGATAAGCTACTTCTGCATTCCTAACAACAGGAATAGGAGTTAACACATTGGCTGTTTTAAGATGCTAAATTTTTTGTAGCAAAATGTAACAGACACAATAGGAAAAAAAAAACAGTTGAATTCAGATATGCCCTTTGAATATTTATTCAAAAATAAGAACGATTAAAGAATAATTTTACCCATTTTATTTTTTTTTAATGTAGCCTGCTGTAGCTGTACTCAAAGATCTGGCTGTCTCCTTGGCTTCCTCTTTATATCATCCATGATTTAAGCTAATGGTATTATTTAAATAAAAGGCGTAATCCAAAAGCTCCTGTGTTGACAATGCAGGAAAGTTTAGAGGTGAAATGATTTGGTTATGAGAGCTTTAATCTAATTAGTCCCTGAATCCACTGATATGGGATAACTGAGTGGTAACTGTAGGCAGGTGGGGAGTGGCTGGAGGAGGTGGGCCACTGGAGGCAAGCCTTTGGGATTTATATTTTGCCCTTGGTGATCCAAGTTGTAAGACTCTCTGCTTCCTATTGTCGTTCCCCAAACTGCATTCCACTTCCACACCCTTCTGCCATGGCATTCTGTCTCACCTTGTGCCCAGAGCAATGAAAGCCAAAATCTAGGGACTGAGATCTCTGAAACTAATGAGGGCCAAATAAATGTTTTGTTTTTTTTTTCTTCTAAAATTTTACTTGTCAGGTCTTTGAATCACAGCAATAAAAAATCTGACTAAAACAACTAGAAAAAGAGAAAAATATAGAGATATAGATTTTGATAGAGTTTTATCTCTATATCCCCACCCAACACACACACACACACACACACACACACACATTGTGCTAGATTGACTGAAAGTTAGGGATTTGGTTTGTGTTCCTCATAGTCACTAAAGAATCAAGGCCATTAACAAGGCACCCAGACACCTCACAGGCTGTCAGTGTGCCAGAGAAAAAGCAGAGCTCCAGGAGTCTTCTACAAGGAATGAAATATTCTGACCCAGAAGTAGAACATATCTGAAAATAACTCATTGATTTGAAGTAGCAGTAGTGATTTCACTCAACCAAAATAGAGACAGGATTTACAGTTTTGTCTTAAAACAGAAGCAGATTAGAACTGAAAGTATTCAGTAACACTGTTATTGGCTTTCACATTGTGGAAAGTTTCTTGATATTTACTCATCCAAAATCTTTGTTTTTAATTTTTCAATTTTAATCTGCATGGAGGAAATTTGCCAGACCAATTTTTTAATACTATTAAACACTGATTGACATTAATAGAAAAACTATGGCAAATGGAGTTGAACTATTATTCTTCACAAAACTTCAGACAGTGTTTTATACCAGTAAGAGTGATTAATCGTTAAAGAAAATAGCTTACTTACCAGGTCTTCTAGTATACAACATTTTTCACCTTTTCTTTATTTTTTCTTTAGTGGTTATCAAATAAAATGTGTGGAAGGATATTATCCAGGTAATCTGTATCTTATACTCTATCTCACTGAAACTATGTAGATTTCCTTAGTACTTATCACTGATTTTTTAATGGCAATTCTTTAGTTTATCATACTGTAGTGTACTTGAAAAGACATATATGTATTTTTGTAGTTAGTTAATTAATTAACTTAACAAACATGTATTGAGTTTTTTATAGTTAGTAGCATTTGTTTAGGGATAAAAGACATAGCACTGAAAAACTTCTAAAGTTCCTTACCCTCACAGTGCACTTGATCCTGAGGGAGGCAGGTGGTAAACTGATGGAAAAATAAAGCATGTGTGTTGTAAGGTGGTGATGAATCCTGTAAACTAAAAATAAATACAGAAGAGTGTTGGTAGTGATGAAGGTATTATTTCAAATATATGCTCAAGAAGATTTCAATTATATGCCCACCTTTAACCAAATACCTTAAAAAATGAAAAAAAATGGGTATAAGAATAAAAAGCATTTCAAGCTGAGAGAATAGGTATTGCAAAGTCCCTGTGGTAAGAAAATGTTCAAGGCATTATTGGCAATGTAAAGAAGTTTGGATAAGAAATGAAGTCACCCCTAGAGACCAAATCTCCTGCCTGACCTCTTATTTTACCTCATTTGACCCTTGTCCTCCACAACAATCAAATGAAGTATATTTTATTAATTAGGATGAGTTTCATGATCAGCACATGGCTTATTTCACTTAGCATGATAGTCTTCAGTTCCATTCATTTTGTCTGTCATGTGTCATTTGGCCAGAAACTCCATCTGAGAGAGAGTGTTCATAATTCTGTGATCACCCATCTCCTATATATACTATCTCTAAATCAGCTTTCTAGGAAGATGGCCCTTTTAGGATAATGCAACTTCCAGTCAGCTAGCTCATGTAATAATTTTTTCTCTTTCACCACCCTGCCTCTTGACCAAATTTAAGGCTTCTATCACACGATGGGCAGACTGAAATTGCATGGTAACAGAAAGGTTGAGAATAGATGTAATTAGAGAGATAGTATCCTGTTTACACAGTAAATCAAATCTTATAGCATTACCTTTACATTACCTCACATAGAAACTCTTTAAATGATCTTGAGCAATTTGACATGTTTACATTTATTAAAATTGGAAGTAATCATACGGCCATGGCATGAGAATAGATAATAAGGATAAGATGTTAACTTGAAGACATGGGTGGAAGCAATGGAAGTGGTGTGAGGTTGAAAGATGGGTTGTGGAATGTGAGAAACAAGAAGGGTCATGAAAGATTTCAACATTTTTCCCTAACGTGCTGCAAGGAATTGTAATTACGGAAGGGAAGGGACTACAAGAATAGGTGTGAAAAAGAAGGAGAGTTTGAATTTAAAGTTAAGAGTCTAATAAGATATATGCATGCAGATATTTAAAGCAGTTGAATAAATTACACAGGAACAACTAAGAAGCACAGTCAGAGACACATTGGAAGTCATCAATGTGTAAGTGTGTTTTAAGACACGAGAGTACTATCATGAAAGAGTAAATGGGACTGGCTTATTTCACTTAGCATGATAGTTTCCATTTCTATCCATTTGCCAGCAAATGCTAAGTGAAGTAAGCCAGTCTACAAAAACCAACAGCCAAATGTTCTCTCTGATATGTAGGTGCTAACACACATGAAAGTGGAAGGTAGGGGGAGAATAGAAGTTCATTGAAATACAAAGGGGAATGAAACGAAAGGACATGTGATGGGATTAGGAAAGACAATAGAATTAATCAGAGATAACTTCCCTGTGTTCATAGGAAACTCCACTCCAGTGAAATTCCACATCATGTACAACCCCAAAGATGGGATCCTAATTAGAATAAGTTATATTCTATGTATATCAAAATATACTCTATGTATATCTAACACTAACAAATAAAAAAAAAGTTTTAGAAAAGAGTAAATGGGCTATAGTTATAGTTAGAAAACAATGTTAAATTCTAGGAAAATTAAAAATTAAAACAATTATGTAGAATTAGCAAAAGGCCCTAAGGAAGAATGTTCAATGAACTAAGAATAAAATAAGAGCAGTGGAATGTCTCTTGATCATTTGAAAAAAAAATATTCAAGTAATCAATTTTGTTAATTGCTGATGACCAAGTAAAATGAAGACAGAAAATGGGCAATTACATTTAAAAATGTTAAGATCATTGATAACCTTGACAAGAATAGTTTTGAGGAAGGGTAACCAGTCCAATCCATGTAGTTGATGAAAAAAACTAAAGAAAGGAATTGGAACCGGAGGTGTAATGTAATACATATGAAGTATTGATTCTAAAAAAAAGATTTAAGGTGAGAAAAATGATGTATTTGTAGGTTGACTGGACAAACTCTTCAATAGGTGAAAAAGAATAGTCTATTGCAAAAATGATTATAGTATATGAAGCAGTAATAAGAAAGAAGAAGGAAAATATTGTGAGATATGCAATTGGAGAATAGAGTGGTATTGTGAACTTGGAGTTGTAAGGTCAACAGTTGAAAGATCAAGAGAAATTTGAAGTCTAAATACAGATGAGAAGGCATAAAAAATTAATGTGTATTGGTAGACTAAAAAAATACAGAATTGTTGCTGATCTTCATTTAAGACAACTTGAAATAATTGTTAATAAATTTTAGGTGAGGGATATAAGCATGTTTGTGAGCATGCTTTTGCTTAGTTTTGATTTTTGTTTTGCTTATCTCAATTCAGGCACATTATACATTAAGGATTTACATGCAGGTGTCAAATAGGAAGAAGTCATGAATTAAGTAGGTTAAGGTTTTACCAGCAAATGTGTGATAAAATTAGAACATGGCAACAGAGTTGAGAATATATTAAAGGCAGTGATTTAATCACAGACTGTGAGATTTCAGTTGGGTAAACAATAGTAAAGAGTTTCTTTAATAAATGCATTTTTTTTTTTTTAGTTTAAGGCAGTGAAATAAACACCAGAGGCAGGATTATAATAGGAGTAAATTGTAGAGTGAGAAAAGTACTGTTAGAGAATAGGATGCTTGCAGTGAAGATGGTAAAGTGACACATGTATCACATGTGTATTGTATACCTAGCAAATGGCTGAGAGAGAACAGAGGACAAGACATATCATGATGAATGTTATTTACAAATGGGGTAATGAGGGTAATGAGATAATCCTGATATATGATTTCTTTCCTTATCTGAAGATTTTGTTTAATAATACCATTATGACATCTTGACCATTGAGTAGATTGTAAAGTCTGGGACATGGACCTGAGTGACATGGTACATCTACTAAGTCTCTCTCTATGAAACTTTTCTCAATGGTAAAACTGAGTTAAGATAATACCTAACCCAGATGTTTAGAGTGAGAAGTGGAATAGATAATGCCATTGTTCGGTAGTTATAAACCTCCTAGTAAATATTAATTATTTTAACATCCATGTGATTTTTAGGTTCAGATTATATAGCATATACTCTGTGAAAATAAGATATCTCTACAATGATATGAAGACTATGGGTGACATTTTAAATTCTGAAATTCAAGGTCTTTCTAATAATAATAATTTAGGATTTTTTTGAAAAAAAAATTCTTCCCTATGCTGTAGGAAATTCTAGGAAAAACTTCAGTAGCAAAAATAAGAAAAGTTGGGTTTAGGGGTAAAAAATGTTAGCTACAAAGCAAAGAATAAAAGGAGTCTTTGGTGGGGAGGGATATAAGACAAAATGTCAATCAATTTCTGAGAACTTCTTTGCTGTGCTTGTGATAAGAAATAACAAACCAGCGCCACTAAATAATTTCTACATGGATTTCTATGCTACTTAATATAATCATATATTAAAATTTGATAGTGGATAATTTATATAATTATTTCTCTAGAGAAAGCTTAATGTTTCTAAAATAAATATTCTTCTGTCTTTGTAAAAATCAAAGTCTTCTCAATTATATTAAAGGTTAGCACTAGAGTTAACATGTTTCAGGACCCTAAATATCATAGTAGCAAGCAAGGTCTCCCAGTTCCAAAAATATATTGGTGCATTTGAATTTTGGTAAACAATAATTTACATTTTTATATAGTAAATTTAAATATGTATTAAGTTGATATATAAATTAACAGCATGTAAGAAATTTTCTTCAATATTTGCCTATGGGTCCCAGAACTTAAGCCCATGATTGACACGGAAAACATGTAGAGTTTACTATTGCCCTTTCTATTAATTGAAAAGTTTGAATTGTCACTTAAAAGATATTCTATCTTCCCAAAGGGAAAAAATTGTAATAATGAGAACTTTCCTCATAGGGAATCCCAATCCTCCAGCATATTTTATATTTAATGAAAAGGAAGAATCTGATTAATTTTAATTATTGTGAGCAGCAAAGTTATGGATGATTCCTAAGGCAAATGGTGTTCTAATCAAACTGGAATCATCATATTAAATATAATACCCAAGAAACCAGGGAGCTTTCAACACAGTTTGAGATGCACTAAGTAGCTTTTGACAGTAACTCCAGGTATGATTTTATAAAGCATACAAATAAATCAAGTCCTAAACTCTTTCCATGGAAAAACATATCCTTTGAGCTTATTAGCATAGGTAAATATCAAAGGAATTGATTCTTTTAAACATCTAAGGAAAATGGGAGCATAGACATCTCAAAAGGTTTTCTTCTATTACCACTGATACATGTGTATGTATGTGTGTGTGTACATATATATAGTTCATTAGCTAGTATATATATATGTACACACACATATTTGTGTGCATGTAATTTGGGAACATTTTTCATTTCTGTTCATAGATGAGGTGACACTATTATTTCCATTTCTTAGAGAATAAAACACACTTCTACCTTCACCTACATTGTATATTTGCTTGCTAAAGACAAATTTCAAAGTTTTAATCAACACATTTAGCTAGAATGAACAAATGGATGTCATTTTCACAATAATAATGTTGTTATTCATATCACCATCTTTCTAATATAGAAGCACTATACCCCTAAAACCAGTAGCTGTGGATCCTTAGTGTTAGAAGAAAAGACACAAGGGTAAGGGGTAAAAACAAGGGTAAAGGGTGCCCCAAACAAATAAAGATCCTACATTATTAGAATCCATGGCTAGCACAACAGAAGAAATTACAGAGAATTATATACATCTATATATAATTAAAATGTTCTGTGAATTAAAGAATGATATGCGAGAATAAATACATGCAGCAAAGATCACTTTAATAAAGATTTACATGAGCAAATACAGGGAGCAAAAGATGACATTAATAAGGAGATGAAGGTTCTGGGAAAAAAAAAAACAGAAACACTTGAAATGAAAGAAACAATAAAACAAATTAAAAACTCAATAGAAAGCATCACCAACATATTAGACCACTTGGAAGACAGGATCTCAGACAAGGGTCCTGTGCAGCAAAATTAAGCTTTAGATTTGATGATGAAATAAAAACGTTTCATGATAAACAAAAGTTAAAAGAATTTGTAGCTAGAAAGTCTGCACTACAGAACATCCTCAGCAAAATATTTCATGAGAAGGAAATTAAAAATCAACAGTAAAAATCAGCAAAGGGAGGTAGTCCACTAAAGGAAAAACTAATCAAAGGAGAAATCATGTCAGTTAAATAACAAAAATAAACAAAAATGGCTGGGTATACAAATCAAATCTCAATAATAACCCTGAATGTTAATGACCTAAACTCACCAGTCAAAAGACATACAGAGTGGCAGATTGGATTAATTAAAAGAAAAGGAAAATATCCTGCCTCCAAGAGACTCATCACTTATAGGAAATGACATCTACAGATTGAAGGTGAAATGTTGGGAAAAAAACTACCACTCACATGAACTGCAGAAACAAGCAGGGGTTTCCATCCTCATATCAAATAAAATAGATGACTCCAAGCCAAAGTTAATCAAAAGGGATAAAGTAGGACATTTCATACTGCTAAAGGGAAACATATATCAAGAAGACATAAAAATTATAAATATGTATGCTCCAAACAATGAAGCATCTATGTTCATCAAACAAACGCTTCTCAAGTTCAAGAGTCAAATAGAATACAACGCAAAAGTTCTGTGTGAATTTAACACCTCTCTTTCACCACTGGATAGATCTTTCAAACAAAAGCTGAACAAAAGCTGAACATCAACAACAACAACTATATATATATATATATATATCATAGACTTAACTGATATATATAAAATATTTCATCCATCAATGAGTGAATATACTTTCTTCTCAGTAGAACATGGATTTTTCTCTGAAATAGACCATATATTATGCCACAAAGCAAATGTTAGCAAATACAAAAAAGTAGAGATAATACCCTGTATTCTATCAGATCATAAAGGAATAAAATTAGAAATCAATGATAAAATAAGAAATAAAACACCTGGAGACTAAATAATAGACTACTGAATGAACAATGGGTCGCAAAAACATCAAAGAAGAGATTAAAAATTCATAGAGGTAAATGAGAACATAGATACAACATATGGAAATCTCTGGTAAACTATGAAGAAAATGCAAAGAGGAAAGTTCACTGCATGGAATTCTTTCCTTAAAAAAAATCAACAAGTAAAGGACTTAACATTACATCTCAAAGTCCTAGAAAAAGAAGAACAAATCAACACTAAAAGGAGTAGAAGACAGGAAATCATAAAAATCAGAGCTGAAATCAATAAAATTGAAACAAAAGAAACAATTGAAAAATTTTACAAAACAAAAAGCTGGTTCTTTGAATACATAAATAAAATCAAGAAACCTTTAGCCATGCTAACAAAGAGAAGGAGAGAGAAACTTCAAATTACTAAAACCCATAAAAAAGAAGTCTCACGACAGATACAACAGAAATACAGAAGATAATTAGAAATTATTTTGAAAATTTGTACTGCAATAAAATAGGAAATATCAAAGGCATTGACAAATTTTTAGAGGCACATGATTTGCCTAAACTGAACCAGGGTGATATACATGATTTAAACAAAACAATTTCAAGCAATGAAATAGAAGAAACCATTAGAAACCTACCAACTAAGAAAATTCGGGACCAGACGGATACACAGCCAAGTTCTCCAGGACCTTTAAAGAAGAACTAATGCCAATTCTCCTCAAATTATCTCATAAAGTAGAAAAAGAGGGAACACTTATAAACTTATTCTATGAGGCCAATATCACAATGATTCCAAAACCAGGCAAAGACACATCAAAGAAAGAAAACTTCAGACCAATATCTCTAATGAACATAGATGCAAACATTCTCAATAAAATTCTGGCAAATTGAATACATAAACTTATCAAAAATACAGAGCACCACGATCAAATGGGGTTTATTCCAGGGATGCAAGCTTGGTTGAACATATGGATATCAGTAAATGTAATTCATCACAACAACAGACTTAAAGATCAGAATCACATGATCATCTCAATTAATGCAGAAAAAGCAGTGGACAAAATACAGCACCCCTTCATGTTCAAAACACTAAAAAAACTAGGGATAACAGATCTCAACATTGTAAAAGCTATGTATGCTAAGCCCTATGCCAACATATTTCTAAATGGAGAAAAATTAAAATCATTTTCTCTAAAAACTATAACAGGACAGGGATGCCCTCTTTCACTACTTCTATTTAACATAGGTCTTGAAAGAATAGCCAGAGCAATTAGACAGACAAAATAAATTAAAGGGATATGGATAAGAAAAGAAGAACTCAAATTAGCACTATTTGCTGACCATATGATTCTATACATATAAGACCAAAAAAATTCCACCAGAAAACTTCTAGAACTAGTGAATTAATTTGGCAAGGTAGCAGAATATAAAATCAACACCCATAAATCAAAGGCATTTCTGTATATCAGTGACAAATCCTCTGAAAGGGAAAAGAGGAAAACTACCCCATTTACAATAGCCTAAAAAAATAAAATAAAATAATTGTTAATCAATTTACAAAAGAGGATGAAATACTTGTACAGTGAAAACTACAGAACACTAAAGTAAGACCTTAGAAGATGAAAATATCTCCCTTGTTATTGGATAGGCAGAATTAATATTGTCAAAATGACCATACTATCAAAAGCACTATATGCAATTTCAATAAAAATCCCAATGACATTCCTCATAAAAATAGAAAAGACAGTCATGAAATTCATCTTAAAAAATAAGACAACAAGAATAGCTAAAGCAATTCTTAGCAGGAAGAGTGAAGCAGGTGGCAATACTATACTAGAACTTAAACTGCACTATAGAGCAATAGTAACAAAACAGCATGGTATTGGCACAAAAATAGACTGGTAGACCAATGGTACAGAATAGAGGACACAGAGACTAACCTACATAATTACAGTTATCTCATATGAGCCAAAAGCTCTCTCTCTCTCTCTCTCTCTCTCTCTCTCTCTATATATATATATATATATATATATATATGTGTGTGTGTGTGTGTGTGTGTGTGTGTGTGTGTGTGTGTGAAAAAAGGTATATTCTTCAACAAATGGTGCCGGGAAAACTGGAAATCTATATGCAACAAAATGAAATTAAACCCCTATCTCTCACCATGCACAAAACTCAACTCAAAGTAGATAAAGGACCTAGGAATTAAATAAGATGCTCTGCACCTAATAGAAGAAAAAGTAGGCCCCAATCTTCACTGTGTCAGGTTAGGCCCAACTTCCTTAATAAGACTATTATAGTGCAAAAATTAAAATCAAAAATCAATAAATGAGATGGATTCAAACTAAAAGCTTCTTTTCACCAAAAACAAAACAAAACAAAAAAAAAAACAATAAGTGAAGTTAATAGAGAGCCTACGGAATGGAAGCAAATTTTTATCACATACACATCATATGGAGCACTAATCTCTAGGATATGTAAAGAACTCAAAAATCTTAACATCAAAAAATAATCCAATCAATAAATGGTCCAAGGAACTGAACAGACACTTCTCAGAAGATGATATAAAACCAATCAACAATTACATGAAAAAAATGTTCAACATCTCCAGCAATTATAGAAATACAAATCAAAACTACTCTAAGATCACATCTCACTCCAGTCAGAATGGCAGTATTAAGAATAGAAACAACAATAAGTATTGGCAAGGATGTGTGGAAAAGGACACACTCTTACATTGCTGGTGAGACTGCAAATTGGTGCAATCAATATGGAAAGCAGTATGAAGATTCCTTCGGAAACTTGGACTGGAGCCACCATTTTACCCAGTTATTCCATTCCTCCATCTATACCCAAAGGACTTTAAAACAGCATACTACAGGGACACAACCACATCATTGTTTATAGCAGCACAATTCTCAATAGCTAAATTGTGAATCCAACCTAGATACCCTCCAGTAGATGAATAGGTAAATAAAATGTGGTATATATACACAATGGAATAATATTTAGCAATAAAAGAGAATAAAATCATGACATTTTCATGTAAATGGATGGAGTTGGAGAATATAATGCTAAGTGAAGTTAGCCAATCCCCAAAAATCAAATGCTGGATATCTTCTCTGATATAAGGATGTTGATTCATAATGGGGATGGGTGGATAGCATGGGAAGAATAGATGAACTTTAGATAGGGCAAAGGGATGTATGGGAAATTGGGGGTATGGTGGTAGGATGAGATGGACATCATTACCCTAAGTACATGTATAAAAACATGAATGGTATGACTCTACTTTGTGTTCAACCAGAGACATGAAAAATTGTGCTCTATTTGTGTAATATGAATTGAATTGCATTCTGGTATCATATATAAAAATAGAATAAATAAATTTTAAGTAAATTTAAAAAATAAAATCCAACCAAAACACTATTACAACTTTACCCCACCCCTGGGATCACACCCTAAGCTTAAAGCAATGTTAGGACACAACTACAGAAATTTGAAGCAATATCTCAACTTAAATACAGATCAACTACTGAGTAGATTGACTAAATTAGCTCAACCCCAAAATATTAATTGCTTGGGAGATGAGTCATTGGACATATTGTTTACCGAAGTATATTTTTCTATAGATCATGTCTTAAAAAATAATGAAGAGATGCCACAATATAATAAAAAAAATAGCAACCCATTTGAGAGGAGACAGAATTCCAAAATATCAATTTGGAATAGATTTTATATATATATATATATATATATATATATATATATATACACACACACATATATATATATATATATATATATATATATATATATATATATATGTATATATATATACACACACACAAAGCCTTTCTGAGGTACAGTTCAAAAGACCAGAAACTTGGAATGCAGAGGGAATTTCAAACAGATCCTTAGTCAAGTTAGTCTCAACCTAAACACAAGTTGTTCTTGAAGAAATATGAAGCTTTGCTGTAGCACAAAACCCCAACCAAGCACATTCCTAAATAGATTGACTAAAGTGAAACACTACATGGCCTAGTACACACACAGGCATGTCAATTTCATGGCATAAAATCTATTTGCCTCAGTCTCTATTGTGCAACATAAGATGGTCTTTCATAAAAATGAGTGAAGCCAACAAAAGGCTAAAAAAAACATGTTCCCAGGGGACCCAGCAAACTTCAAAAGTTGCCTCAGCCATGATAGAAATACAGAGCATTTAAAATAGAAGTGATTAATATGTGTACAATAAAAAGGATAGAAAACATGAATATCAGATATTAAGCTCAGTAGAGAAAGGTAAGCTATGAGAAAGATTCAAGCAAATATGCTAGAGATAAAAAAAAAAATAGTAACAAAAAGGAGAAGCATCTTGAATAGGCTCATGAGTGGGCTCCATGCTACCAAGGAAAAAACCAATGGACTTGGGGGTGGGTCTATAGAAACTTCCCAAATTGAGACACAAAGAGAACAATAGTGGATAACAAAACAAGCATAAACAAAACCAAATGGCAGAGATCTCCCAGGATTTGTATGACAAAATCAAAACCTCTAACAAAAAGGAAGAACACATGGCCAAAAATGTATTTCACAAAAAGATTGTTAAGAGTTTGTCTTTTGTAATCAAATATGAAGTACATGAGAGTACATACTCCATTTGCCCAAAATTACAACCCTGGGTTGGTAATCTGGATAAATCCTAATGGGCTCTGCCCACAAGCTAGGGCCCATATATTTTGTCTCTGAATCCATACTAGCACAAGGTGGAAAAATGAAGCAAGAGTCTATCAGATATCTATTCTAGACAGCATGGTAGTTTCTCAATAAATATTTGCTGAATAAATGAATATATATATATATATATATATATATATATATATATATATTGTATGTGTCTGTGTGTATGGACAGATATAGTATAATTTTCATGAACACATATTCTGCAGCTTACTTGATGCTTAAAAGTCAGTGAGTACTGAGTAATTTTCAAATATTCTGAGAAATATGCAAGTTGGAAGTTAATTTTAAATGAGGAGTAAAATCATCAGGAGCAATGACACAATTAGAGGTCATTTTTAACATTCAGATCCATATTCATTAAAATAATTAAAAATGCAAATTATAATTTAATATTTATGAGCCTAATTGATTATAAGTTATTTGAAAATTGACATTAAAATTCCCTAGCTATGAACCTGGAGAGCAAATCAAATGGTTAACTGAGTGAGATACTCTAGTAATGTATCAACAGGACAACAATTTGAACACCAATTTGTATAGCAAAATACCTCCACAAAAAATAAGGAACCCAGTGTCTGTCTTAATATAATAAGAAAGGACTCATTTGAGAAGGCAGAAAGGAAAGAGCTGCTCATATCATCCCTCTCTCAGTTCAAGCCATTTCCGTTGGGAAAGAGATGTTTCCTGAGTTAGTGAGGGAATGTCAAATAAGTACAAACTTCAGACTTGAAATCCATTATCAGTTCAGCTATGGTGAAGTCCAGTATTGGGCACAGCCCTACAACCCCTGTCCCCAGACCAATGCCCAAAGACTGAGCCTCTGCATTCACAATATCCAAAGAATTGCTTCCTCCACCTCTATACACACCTCAGACAGCACAACATAGGATAATAATGCAGGAGACCAGACTCAGTACAGGAGTTACCCTAGGGTAATACAGGAAAATGAGTGTAAAACTTTGGCTTGGAACCTGGTCTGTCATGAAAAACCCAGCACCAGGAAGAACCCAAGACACTTAACCTTAGGCCAGCACTCACAAATGCTATACTTTTTCTAGCACCAGGCAGAGACTTAAAGCCACGTAGAATAGACGTAGAATACACACATATTTCAACATGCATCACCAATATTTATTATGTGAATCCAGGATACACCCTCAAGACTGAACAGGCTCTTCTAGCTGTGAAGCTTAGTTACAATTGATCTTCGAGTCAGCCTGTGACTATGAAATGCCTAACGATGGTCCTAGAGCCTCAAGCAATATAGCATGAAGCAAGACTCTATTCACTACTCTATTTACTAGGGGTAGAACAGAGCAGTTATGGACAGGTCTTTGACTTGGAAATCAAAGTAAGACCAGTAAAACTAATTCTGGATAAATCCTAATGGGCTCTTCCCACAAGCTAGGGCCCATATATTTTGTCTCTGAATCCATACTAGCACGAGTCTATCAGATATCTATTCTAGACAGCATCATCCATGACAGAGTGCAACAATCTCAGAACAGAATTCCAACATAGCATCAATGAGCCCATAGCAACAAGGGCCTTCATCCTGTCCTTATGCTGTGCTGACCATGACAGACTGTGGGTTCCAGGTGTGACCCAATTTTGCAACATTGATGGCCACAAGACTAATCTCTCTAATCTTCACAAAGTCCAAGGTAAAACCACAGAAAGAATCATTATTTACCTAGGGGAAGAAAAAGGAGGTAGACAACAAATTATCATATTAAAACCTGGGTCTATTTCCTCCACAGTTAGATCCTGTAAAGAGCAAAATCACATGGGTCCTGATCACAGGCCACTGATTGTGGAAGAGGTGACTAGGCCTATTTCAGCCCCAGGTGTAGGCTTTTAGGGATGGACTATCCTTTTTATAAACTCCATTTTTTTTATTTTTAACAACACAATAAATACAGAATTGAAATAATGTTGAGCTTGGAGTGCCCTCAAGTGCTGAAATAGTGCCAATCTACCAACAGTGAACATATGGCAAACTTGTATGTAGGGGATCATCAGGTGCTGAAATAGTGGAAGTATCACAAATTCAGGGAAAGCTACAGCCTGTTTAAAATTTCTGGAAATATAGGCACAACAAGAGTAAGATTATGAGGATAGGAATAAATACTTACTCCTTCAATGCAATGTGCAACAACAAACATTAAGAACTTTTGGGGAAACATGACTTCACCTAATGGACAAAAAAAGTTGTACATCAGACATATACCAACAGACATATGAAAATTCTTGAACAGGGAACTAAAAATAACTATCTTAAGGAAACCCAAAACAACTTCAAGAAAATCAAGAGAAATGCTTCAGATTTCTAGCATAAAAAATACAAGAAATAAATTGAAGTAATTTTAAAAAATCAAAGGAATCCTTGAGCTGAAAAGTTTACTAATAAAAATTAACAATGTGATAAAAGGTGCTAATAGCAGAATAGATCAAACAGAAGAAAGAATTAACAAGCTTGAAGACAGCATATATGTAAACACACAGAGGAGAAAAATGAAGAACGAAGAGGAATTATAAAATCTTACAGAAATTTTGGAATAGCAATAAAAGAGCAAGTAATCAAGTTATTTGTTTCAAGAAGAGTTTGAAAATGTCAAAGGGAGAGTAAATTCCTTCAAAAAAGATAATACTGAAAACTTCCTGAACCTGGAGAAAGATGCAAATATCTGGGACAAGAAAGTCAAGTAGTCATATTAAATTCAATGAACTCTATTCTAAGACATATTGTGAACAATCTCTCAAAACTTAAACACAATAAAAGAACTCTCAAAGCAGCAAGCAAAAAAGAAGAAGAAGCAAATAACGTTTAGGAGTGTTTTAATTTGCCTCACATCAGATTTCTAAGCAGAAAACTTTCCAGTCAACAAGGAATGAGGTGATTTTGGGTAGCATGCAAATTGGGGGTAACTGCCGATCAAGAATATTGTACATTTCTAGACAAACAAAAGCTGAGACAATGTCGCAGTATCCATCTGTTCTGTAATCAATAGTAAAAGTTTTACGAACTGAAAAGATACTAATGATTGAAAACAAAGCACTGGAAGATATAAAACTTACTTGTAAGAGTAATTATAAAGAAAAATTCAGAATGTTCTAATGTTGTAAACATAGTGCACAAACCACTCATACCTTTGGATTGAAGAATAAAATACCAAATAACAAAACGTGATAGCTATATTAATATGGTAAGAGATAGACAATATAGAAAGATGTGACACACTTAAAATTCAAAATGGCCAGGTGCAGTGGGAGTGCACATCTGTGGTCCCAGCAGCTACTTAGGCTAAGAAAGGAGGATCACAATTTTGAGGGTGGCCTGGGCAACTCAGTGAGACTCTGTCTCAATATAAAAGACAAATAGTGTTGGGGATGTAGCTCAGTTGTAGAGCATCCCTGGGATAAATCTCCAGTACCATGGATAAATAAGTAAGTAAATAAATAAATAAACAAACAAATAAATGGAGTACTACCATAGTGGGTTTTTTTGGGGGGGTACTTTTAATCTTTTGTCACACGAGAGATTGAACCCAGGATTGCTCTACCATTGAGCAACATATCCAGCCCTTTATATATTTATTTATTTACTTACTTATTTTCGGGATGTGGACTCTATTGCCACTCTATTGGCCTTGAACATGTGACCTTCCAGGCTTAGCCTCCCAAATCACTTAATTACAGGTATGTGCCACCACACCTAGCATATCAGTATACTTTTGCTCTTTGGTTTTGTTTTAATTTCTTTTCCTCTGTTTAATATAAATGTCAAATTATCATGTAACACAATCAATAATCAACATATGTTGTAAGTCTTAAGAAAACCACAAATCAAAAATGTATAATACACTCACAAAAATAATGCTAATCAAAATACGCGAGTAGAGCAAGTCACTTAACCACAAAGGATGACTATATGAGAAGGAAAAATAAAGAGACTATGATAAAATACAATAAAACTAGAAAGCAAGTGACAACATTGCATGAGTAAGATTCTACCTAATGAAAATTACCTTTCATAGAAATGGACTGAATTATCCGGTTAAAAACATACAGTAAGTGAATAGATTTAAAAAAAAAACAACACCCAACTGTATGCTTCTTAGAAGAAACTCACTTCACCTCTGTAGACTGAAAGTGGAGGTATAGACATATTCTATCCAAGTAGAATATGAAAGAAAGCAACAATACCATACAAAATAGACTAAATAAAAAAAATAACAACAAAGAGAGAATGTCATTTTATAATAATGAAGGGATCAATTCAGCAAGAGTAAATAACATTTGCAAATACATATGCATCCATATATATTGAATATATATAGAAAATATTAATAGTCTAAGAGGAGAAAGGAACTCTAATATGTGAATAAAGGACCCCAATATATCATTAAGGGACTTAATGATATATTGGGGTCCTTTATTCACACTCCAATTTTAGGAGTATTTTTGGAAGAACAGTGTTTTCTTCTTACGTTTTGAAGAAGTCCAATAATTTATAATTTTAATTCATTTTGTTTTAGTTTAATAATGAAGAATCTTTTGCATAACTAAAGGCAGCCATTATTTTTGTTTGCTATTTTGTTAACTTTTTTTTTTTTTTGCTTATTTCAGATTCAATGTATTCTCCCTTTTCTTGTTTATTTGGGGAAAAACTGAAGATGAATGCGTCTTACTCTCTTTCCTAATAAAGGCTCTGAGTACTGCTTTAACTGCTTCTCACAAATTTTGATATACTATTTTTCCATATCATCTAAATAATTATTTCATTTATCATTACGTTAAAAAACCTGAGCCTTATTGAAAATATTTTATTTGGTCTGTAAATATAAATTTTTCCAATGATTAGTAAAACTCAGAATCTTATAAATTAGCTGAGACTCTTTTGTAGCCTATTTTATGTTTTAACTTGGAGAATGTCTCATTGCTGTGGAGAAGACTGTGTTTTCTGCAGCTGTTGGATAGAATGTCTGCAAGGTCCATTTGGTCTAGGGTGCAATTTAACCTGGCTATTTCTTCGTTGATTTTCTTTGTGGATTATGTGTCCTTTGCTGAAACTGGTGTATATAGTTTCATAGGGCTGCTGTATCAGGATTGTACAAGTTGTTTGGTGTTATTGTTCTTAGTGCTTGAAAGTTAAGGTCAAGGTGTCAACAGGATTTTTTCGTTTTGAGATATGCTGGGATTGTTTCCTTCAGTGCCATTTAAATCTCTCTGTCTTTTAGTTTCTTGTTTGTTTACCTGAATCACTAGTTTTACTTTATCTTGTAGATGCATTACCCTGATTTCTTCCTTCATTTTAATATGATGTTTTTCCATTTCTGTGTTTTTTCACAGGCATCGTTTTATCAAATATATAGGATAAGTCCCTACTCCAACATGATCTCATCTTAACTAGCTGCACCTGCAAAAAACATATTTCCAAATTAGGTTACATATGAGGCATTAGTGTGAGGAGTTCAACATATATTTCTGGGGGGACATAATTCAACCCATAAAGATACATAGAAGGGGCTGGGGCTGGGGCTTAGTGGTAGCGCACCTGCCTGGCATATGTTTGGTGCTGGGTTTGATCTTCAGCACCATATAAAAATGAATAAATAAGATAAAGATATTGTGTCCAACTACAACTAAAAATATTTTTAAAAAGATACACACAAAAACACATGTATAGTAGTATTGTTTGCATATTTACTTAGAGCTATTATGTACATAGTTAATAAGTACAGGAAATAGAGTTGAACATCCATCAGAAATCATGAAGAAAGTGCAAAGTTAAACTAAATATTACATATAATATCAATTTTTAAAAAAGTTAAACTAAAGTATATATAATATCAATTTTAAAAAATTAAACTTGTTTTTTTGACTTGTGATGCAATCTATTCTGAACAAATTTCTATTTAAGTAGAATGCACTGTTGAGTAGAAATGTTATTTCAAAGCTGTTATATGTTATATTCTATTCAAAAAGAAGGCTCAATGGATTTACTAGACAGGGCCTTTTGGCCTAGAATTCATTCTAACTTTGCTGTTTCTTTATTGGTTTTCTACCTACATGTCCCACCCACTGCTGAAATGGAAGTGTTAAAGCCCTTCCTGTTATTATTACATTGAGGTATATTTTTCCTTTTAATTTTGTTAATATTTACTTTATATATTCAGGTCCTCTGTTATTGGGCACATGTATATTTACAACTGTTATTTCTTCTTATTTTGTTGTTTTTGTTGTTAATTTAGTCTTTCCTATTGGATGTGCAGTGTTACAATCTCAGTATCTCCCCATCCTTTCTAAAGAATAGATTTTTATGTAAAATATTCTTGTTTGGCAGGTATTCTTTTTTCAAGACATAAAATAACAAAGAAATTTAAGAATTTTACTGAAGCAAGTTAAATTGAATAAAAAATATAGAGTTGGACACACTGGTAAGAACCTATAGTCACAGCAACTTCTGAGGATGACGCAGGAGGATACCAAGTTTCCAGGCTTAGCAAATTAGTAAGGCCCTACATTACTTAGAGAGACTCTGTATCAAAATAAAAAAAATAAATAAACAGATCTGGAGATGTGACTCAGTGGTAAAGCATTCCTAGGTTCAATTCCCAATACTTCCTCAAAAATAAAGTTCCCCCAAAACAAAATAAAATAATATCTATAATATATAGCAAAGGATCTACTAAGTGAAAATTGTATAGCAACCGATGCCCACATTACATCAAAATAGCAGAAAAATCTCAAATAAAGAGTCTGTCATTGCACTTCAAGAAACTAACAATGCAAGAACAAACTGAACTGAAAATTAGTAGAAGAAAAAAGACAATATACATCAAAGAAGAAATAAATTAAAGACTAAAAGTGAACTAGTGGATGAATTCAGCAAGTTTTAGGGATACAAAATCAACAAACAAAAATCACTTAATATGCAATACACCAATAATGTCAGAAAGTTATGTCAGAATCTTTCCTCTGTCTTTCCTATTTCTTGTCCTTCTCTCTTCTCTTAATTCCCCTTTGTCTAATCTATGAAACTAATCACCAATAGTGATTTATTTTAAAAAGAAATCAATAAAGCAATCCCATTTAAGATATCTACAAAAAAGGAAATATGTACAAATAAGTTTAACTAAAGAGGAAATAAATGGCTACAATGAGACATTAATGTCATTTACACAAATTGAGAACAGAAATAAATGGAAAACATCTCATGTTCAGGAATTGGAAGAATCAAAATTCTTTTTTTAATATTTTTAGTTGTTGTTGGACCTTTATTTTATTTACTTATTTATATGTGGTGCTGAGAATCAAACCCAGTGTCTCACATGTGCTAGGCAAACACTCTACCACTGAGCTACAACTCAGCCCCTCAAAATTCTTATTCTATTTATACTGCCAAACTAATCTGTGAATTCACTGCCATCCGTTCTAAAATAACAGAAATAGAAAAACAAATATCATATTCTTTTGAACCACACACACACACAAAAACATATGCATACAAACACATACACATACACACATACATACACACACACATACACACTCACACACACACACACAACCCCAAACCTGAATAAACAATTGAGCAAAAAAGAACAAAGCAGGAGGCATTACACTCTCTTACTTCAAAATATATCACAAAGCTAATACAATCAGAACATTGTGGTATGGGTATAAAAACAGACACATAGATCAGTGGAATGAAATAGAAAGTCTAGAAAAATATCCATGCATCAACAGCCAATGAATTTTCAATAAAGGTACCAAGAACTCACAGTGGAGAAAGGAGATCTCTTTAATAAATGGTACTGGAAAAATTGTATATGCACATGCAGAAGAATTAAACTAGATTCCTGCCTATTACCAGTTAAAATTTCAACTCAAAATAAATTAAAGACTGAAACATAAGACTTAAAGTTATTAAACTACCAGAAGAAACAATAAAATTGCTTCAAGACATTTGGATGGGCAAAATTGTTTTTTTTTTTTTTTTTTTGGTAAGGCCCCCAAACCCCAAAACACACAAGCAAAACAAAAGTAAACAAATGGGATTAGATCAAACTAAAAAGCCTCTGCACAGCAAAAGAAAAAATAAGCAGACATAAACTACAGATTTGGAGAGAATATTTGCAAAATATAAATCTGACAAAGGGTTAATATTCAGAATATGAAAGTGAGTTTAATAGCAAAAAAACCAAATAAACTGATAAAAAATGGGCACAGACTTAATAGACATTTCTCAAAAGAAGAGAGACAAAAGATAGATATATGAAAAAATGTTCAACATTATCAATCATTAGGGAAATGAGAATCAAAATTACAGTGTGATACCACCTTACTCTTGTAAGGATCTACTATTAGGAAAAAAATAAATTAAAAAAATAAATAAATACATACATTTATTTTTAAATTTATTTTATATATATAAATTTAATATATATATATATATATATATATATATATATATATATATATATCACTCATACTACCACCAAACATTTATTTTATATATATATATATATATATATATATATATATATATATATATATATGAGACAAATGTTTGGTGAGAGTTTGAAATAAAGGAAACACACACTCTTCATGGGAATGTAAGTTAGCCTATGAAGTGGGGCATCCATTCAAAGGCAATAAAGTCTATATTTTGAAGACACACATTTAAGGTAGCACCATCCATAATAGTTATGAAATGGAAAAAACCTAAGCGTCCATCAACAATTAGATGACATATATAAACCATGGAATACTATTCACCCATAAAATTAATGAAAACACTATCATTTACAGCAACATGGGTGGATCTGGAGGTCATTGACTTGCATTTCTGAAATAAGTCAGGTACAGAAACATGAGTACTGCATGAACTCCCTCATGTATGTCACCTAAAATTTTGATCTCATATTTTTATTGTTGTTCTTATGTCTGATGTCATTTTACATATTTATTTATTCATTTTAGTTTACATGACAGTAGATTATAATTTGGCATATTTATATGAATGTAGATTATATCTTATTCTGTTTAGGATCTCAGTCTTGTGGTTGTGCCTGATGTAGAGATTAACGTGGTGTACTCATATATGTATACAGGAAAGTTATGTCAGAATCTTTCCTCTGTCTTTCCTATTTCTTGTCCTTCTCTCTTCTCTTAATTCCCCTTTGACTAATCTATGAAACTTCTATTCTTCCCCTCTCCCATATCATAGAGAACATTCAACTTTTTGTTTTCTGGAATTGTCTTATTTTGCTTAGCATAATAATCTCCGGATCTATCCATTTCATAGCAAATATCAAATACTTATTCTTTTTTATGCCTGATTAATATTCCACTGTGTGTGTATGTGTGTGTTTGTGTGTGTGTGTGTGTGTGTGTATACACTTTCCTGAAAAAAAAAAATATATATATATATATAATCTTCTTTATCCATTTGTCTGTTGTAGAGCACTTACTTTGGTTCACATTACCTTAGCTATTGTGAATTGAGCCGCTATAAACATTGATGTTGCTGTGCCACTGTAGTACACTGTTTCTTTTTATGAGAAAGAGAGAAAGAGAGAGATAATTTTTTTAATATTTATTTTTTAGTTTTCGGTGGACACAACATCTTTATTTTAATTTTATGTGGTGCTGAGGATAGAACCCAGTGCTCTGTGCATGCCAGGCGAGTGTGCTTCAGCTTGAACCACATCCCCAGCCCATAGTACACTGTTTTTAAGTCTTTTGGATATCCAACAAGGAGTGGGATAAGAGGGTCAAATGGTGGTTCCATTCCAAGATCTCTGAGGAATCACCATACTGTTTTCCAGAGTGGTCGCACCAATTTGCAGTCCCAACAACAATGTGTGAGTGAAACTTTTGTTCTTATCCTCACCAATGTTTATTGTCACTTGTATTCTTGATTGTTTCCATTCTGAGTGGAGTGAGATGAAATCTCAGTGTAGTTTAATTTGTATTTTTCTAAGTGTTAGAGATATGGGACATTTTGTTATAGGTTTGGTTACTATTCCTATTTCTTCTGTGAAGTGTCTGAACCAAGTGATTATCACAATAGTGGCAGAAAAAGCATTTGACAAAATACAATATCCATTCATGTATAAAACAATAGAAAAACTAGGAATAGCAATAAGACACCTCAACATTATAAAATCTATATATGCTAAACCCAAGGCCAACATCATTCTAAATGGATAAAAACTAAAAGCATTTCCTTTAACATCTGGAAAAAGACAGGGATGCCCTGTTTTACCACATCTATTGAACATAGTCCTTGAAACTCCAGCCAGAGCAATTAGGCCAAATGAATAAATAAATGGATACAAATAGGAAAAGAAAAACCTAAAGTATACCTATTTGTTAATGACATCATCCTATATTTAGAAGACCCCATAAAACTCCACCAGAAATCTTTTAGAACTCATAAATGGATTCAGAAAAGTAACAGGATATAAAATTAACATCCATAAAACAATTTGAGTTTCTATACACCAATGGTAAATAAGCCAAAGGTAATTTAGAAACACTCCCATTCACAACTGCCTAAAAATATATATATTAGGACATCAGTCTAACAAAAGAAGTGAAAGACAATGAAAACTAAAGAACACTAAAGAAATAATTTTAAGAAGACCTTAGAAGATGAACTGACTTTCCATGTTCTTGAATAGGCAGAATTATTATAAACAAAATGACCATACTTCTAAAAATACTGTACAGATTTAATGTAATTTCTATTAAAATTCCAATGAAGTTCTTCACAGAAATAGAAAAAAAATCATGAAATTTATTTGGAAAATAAAAGGCACTGAATAGTCAAAGTGATTCTTATGCGAAGAGTGAAGCAGGAGACATCACAATACCTGAACTTAAATCACTACAGAGCTATAGTAATAAAAAACAGCATGGTATTAGTACCAAATCCAGACATGAAGATCAATGGAACAGAATAGAAGACACTGAGACAAACCTACCTAAATATAGTTATCTCAAGTGTACAAAGACACTATAAACATGCATTGGAGAAAAGATAGCTGTTTTAACAAATGGTGCTGGGAAAACTGGAAGTCCATATGCAGAAGAATGAAAGTGAACCCTTAGATAGTACCTTGCAAAAAACTCAACTCAAAGTGGATCAAATACCTAGATATTATACCAGAAACCCTACATCTAGTAGAAGAAAATATAAGCTGAATACTCTGTCATGTCAGTTTAGGAACCAACTTACTCAACAAGATCCCTAAAGCCCAAGAAGTAAAAGCAAGAATCAATAAATGGGATGGTATCAAACTAAAAATCTTCTTCACAGTAAAGGAAACAAGAGCACAAAGACAGAGCTTACAGAATTGGAGAAAATCTTTGCCATCTTTACCTCAGATGGAGCATTAAACTCTAGGATACATAAAGAACTCAATTGCAACAAAACAAGTAACCCAATTAATAAATGGACACAATTTTAATCAGAGTAGAATGATGGTTTGCAGAGTCTGGGAAGAGTAGAGGGTTGGGGAAACTTGGGAAAATGTTTCTGTACGTAAACTAAGTTACAGTTAGTAGAAATAAATTCTACGGTTCTATGGTGACTATAGATAACAATAATGTACTCAACATTTGAAAAAAAAGGTGAGGGCATTTTTTTAATATTTTCACCATAAACCAATGATCAAAGTTTTAGGAAATAAGTATGAAAATTATACCAGCTATACATGTATCAAAACAACACAGGATCTCCCATAAATATGTATAATTTTACATGTCAATATAAAAATTGTAACACAAGAAGTACATTTCTAAATATGTCTACATCAAGCAAATTTTAATTAAAATGCTAATAGCAATATTATATTTTAGAAAACATATATGCTATTATGTGTTATAGCTAAAGAACACTAAAAGACATTACTACCTTAATTCCCAGAAGAAATATTCATGATCCAGCCCTTTTAATGAATTTTTTTGTCATTTCATTTCAAGAAATCAGTATTTTGTATAGTTAATCAGTTTTATGTAAGTTTGGCTAATGTCACCGAATCTTTATGAATCTATATAATTCTAATTATATTGAGAACTCCTATTTTAATATCAGGGAGCACTGAGAAACTTCTCAAGGAGGACTAACTTCTAATAAATAATTGTATATGCATGTCAGCAAATGAATAGGAATCATGAAGGATTTCTGAACAATTCATAACAGTAACAACAAATGACATTATTTTAAGTAGAATAAAATTCAAATATTTATATTAGATTTATATTTTAATAAGAATTTTCTTGAAAAGAAAGTTATAGTAACTATATATAAATCTTTTGTGTATATTTCTTCTTTTAAATACATTTACCAAGATATGCAAAGGTCTTAGAAAAAAATACACTTATAATTTTCCTCCTGAATCATAAATTTTATCATTATCTAAGAGAAAGATTGATTTAAACACACTTGAATAAATAATTGTATTCCTTAATTATAACCACCTGAAACAAAGGAATAGAGCTAAAAATGAATTGACCAAAGCTGTGGGGGATATTGCTACCCTTTGTTAATTCCTATGATCTAAGAAAACATCACATTCAGTTGTTTTGCAAAATGTGCCTCTTAGAATAATGCTAAAGGTGACACAGGGTTGACTTAATACTGGATACAGGAATTGATCAGGTTAAAATGTTTCACATAGTATTCAGATTCAATTTATGTAATTCTTAGTCATTGAGGTCTGTACTTATCTCTATGAAAAGACCTATCAAAATTATGATTTTAAAGGCAGAAATCTAAATTATCAACCAGTTACCTTACCAGATTAAAAGAGAAAGAGTAAATGGTCAAAAAATCAGATTGACTCTTTCATCAGTCAAAATGTACATGACTAGGCATAAATGGTACAATAATCAGACAGAGATTTGTGGTGTCTCCCTGGGTCTGGATCCCTGGATGCTCATGCAGTCTGTGCACTGGGTATGCACTTTGAGTGGGCTTGTTTGGTATGTAAACTGTTGAGATGTCAATGTAAATTTGTTACTGTAGCATATTCTAGTCTCTTAGGAAAACCAGGAGCATTTCAGGGACAAATTGTCTGTCACCTACTCTTAAATGGGTGTGGAAAGAAGTTCCTGATACAAGCAAACCTTTCCAGACAACCAAGATTTTATAGTACACCAGTATCTGCCAAGCATTCTCATTTGTACTGTTTGAAAAAGTTTCTCTAGCTTCCCTTGCAAAAATCTTTCTCTTCTTATGTCTCTAAAATATATCCTCATTTTTGAGATCTACTTATTTTTGAAACTGTTTTAATAATGCCATCTGTCTTCCTTTTCCATTGAAAAATTAAATCTATATTCAATTATACAAGATATTTTTCATTGTTTAATGATGTCATTACCTATTTCCTATTACTTATTGACTTTGAAATGAATATAGATCTTTTTATCTTAGCTCTATAGCAATCTCATCATTCTCAAATGAATTTCAGAAAGATGGTGGTTACTCGTTTTCCTTCATTCATAAACGAATACTTTTACAAATCACATCTTATTAAAGAATAAAATTCACTTTCACTTTTCATTATTCAAAGTTTTCTTTCTCTCTTCTTCCATCTGCTGCTGACTTTTTCATGTCCTGATGCTATTTCTAAAAGTTCAGAACGGAGGCGATTTTTCCCTTCTCTATTTCTATAGTATAAACTAAAAATTATAGTGTAGAAATCTAGTGTATTATGTCTCCTAGAGCCATGTTATCTAAGTTATAATATCATGTTATTTCTTTCAATGGAGTTCTCCATAAATTGAATACATAATTATGTGATTTACATATCTCACTCCATATCCAGATATATTTTATTAAAAATGTGTGTGTTTATGAATATAATAAATATAAAGAAAAACATAGAGATAAAAATATATACATGTATATTAAAATATCTCTATTCTTATCTCTTCTTTCTGCCCTAAGATTAAACACAATAAAGAACCTAGCAAAATTTTTTCATTAGTTGATATATTTGATTTTTATTTTAAAAATATACTGGGAGAATTTCTTATTAATTTAAGGTACCATTGCTCTCTCTACCATATATCTCTACCATCTGTTCAAGTGATATTTTATTGTCTCTTTTGCCATTTGGTATAATGAAATATTTATTTAAGGTGGTATGTGAAGTATTTCAAAATTGCTCTTATCAGCTTCTTTGAATCCACTCATGCCTATTCTTCTTGCAATTATTACAGTAGATTTCTAAAAGTATAAATTATTCATTTGCATCTGCCTTGCTCAAAATGTTCTGGAAGTTTCCCTTCATTATTGAAATGAAATCCTATATCCTTGTAATTATTTTAGAAGGTCCCATATGATATTATTCTTACTAGATGACTTGCTTTAGATTCTTTCCATTAGTTTCCTTCTTACAAAGGTTTTCTCAAGCATCCCATGTCTTTCTTTTTTAAAAATTTTCATTTATTTATGACAGCAGAATGCATTGTAATTCTTATTACATATATAGAGCACTGTTTTTCACATCTCTGGTTGTACACATTATATTCACACCTATTCATGTCTTCATACCTGTACGTTGGATAATAATGATCATCACATTCCACCATCATTAATTACCCCATGCCCCTTCCCTTCCCCTCCAACCCCTCTGCCCTATCTACAGTTCATCTATTCCTGGCATGCTCCCTCTCCCTATCCCATTATGAATCAGCCTCCTTATATCAAAGAAAACAATCAGCATTTGTTTTTTGGGGGATTTGCTAAATTCACTTAGCATTATCTTTCTAACTCCATCCATTTACCTGCAAATAACATGATTTTATCCTCTTTTATTGCTGAATAATAATCCATTGTGTATACTCGCCACATTTTTTATATCCATTCATCTGTTGAAGGCATTTAGGTTAGTTCTACAGTTTAGCTATTGTGAATTGTGCTGCTATAAACATTGATGTGGCTGTGTCTCTGTAGTATGTTGTTTTTAAGTCCTCTGAGTATAGACCAAGGAGAGAGATAGCTGGGTCAAATGGTGATTCCATTCCCAATTTTACAAGAATCTCCATACTGCTTTCCATAGTGGCTGCACCAGTTTGCAATCCCAACAGCAGTGTATGAGTGTACCATTTCCCCCACATCCTCACCAATGCTTATTGTTGTTTGTATGCATAAAAGCTGCCATTCTGACTGAAGTGGGATGAAATCTTAGGGTGGTTTTGATTTGCATTTCTCTAATTGCTTATGATAATGAACTTTATTTATGTATTTGTTGATTGTACATAATCTCTGAGAAGTGTCTGTTCAGGTCCTTGGTCCATTTATTGATTTGGTCTTTTTTTGGTGTCTAGCTTTTTGAATTCTTTATATACTCTAGTGATTAGTGCTCTATCTGATGTGTGAGGGGTAAAGATTTGCTCCCAAGACATAGGCTCTCTATTCACCCCACAGGTTTTTTCTTTTGCTGAGAAGAAACTTTTTGATTTGAGGCCGTCCCATTTATAGTTTCGTGATTCTAATTCTTGTGCCACAGGAGTCTTATTAAGGAAGTTGGGACCTAATACCACATGATGGAGATTAGGGTCTACTTTTTCTTCTATTAGACACAGGGTCTCTGGTTTTATTCTTAAGTCCTTGATCCATTTTGAGTTGAGTTTTGTGCATGGTGAGAGATAGGGGTTTAATCTCATTTTGTTGCATATGGATTTCCAGTTTTCCCAGCACCATTTGTTGAAAAGGCTATCTTTTCTCCAATGCATGTTATTGGCACCTTTGTCTAATATAAGATAATTGTAGTTTTGTGGGTTAGGTTCTATGTCCTCTATTCTGTACCATTGGTCTACCAGTCTGTTTTGGAAGCACCCCATCTCTTATATAGATCATTTTTTCATGCTTTTTGTGTCTTTACTCATGTGACAAAATTGAATAATATCTATTTCAGAGGAAGTTCTTCTTTACTACCTTTCCTAGTCTATTTGAGCACCATACCACAGAAAAAAAGACATAAACAACAAAAGTATATCTTTTTTTCTTAGTTTTTTTATTCTAATTTGTTATACATGGCAGCAGAATTGTAATGTGCATTACAATTTATATTACACCCATAGAGCACAATTTTTTCATATCTCTGGTTGTATACAAAGTATATTACTACCATTCATGTCTTCATTCATGTACTTAGGGTAATGATGTCCATCTATTCAACCATCTTTTCTATCCCCATCCCCCCTTCCTTCCCTTCCTACCCCTCTGCCCTATCTAGAGTTTTTCTAATCCTCCCATGTTCCCCCTCGCAACCCCACTATAAATCAGCTTCCTTATGTCAGAGAAAACATTTGGCATTTGGTTTTTTGGGATTGGCTAATTTCACTTAGCATTATATTCTCCAACTCTATCCATTTACCTGCAAATGATGATTTTATTCTCTTTTTTGAGTAATATTCCATTGTGGAATATTACTTCTAGACTTGTAGGTGACCAATTTCTCGCTATTGGCTCACATGGTCTCTCCCAAAAATGTGCATCCTGAAACAGCTAGTAAGATTCCTGGTGCCTCTTATCAGATTCTGTCTTTATCCTTATGATCTTTTTTAACCCAAATTACTTCCTTAAGCACCATGTTTGCAAATACAGCTGCAGCTGGGTTAGGTCTTCAACATTTAAGTTTTGGGGAACACAAATATTATGGTTTGGACATGTGATATCTCCTGAAAATTTTAATCATTGGATTAATCTATTTAGTTGATTAATAATTTGAAAGGATTACTAGGTGGTAACAATAGACCTGTGTTATCACTGGTCATTTTGCTTTAGGGATTATATTTGGTTCCTGGCTCCTTGCTTGCTCTTTCTGGTTCCCAACTTCAATGAACCAAGCAATATTCTTCCATGAAAACCTTTCTGCTGGCATTTTCTGCCTGAACTCAGTTCCTAAGACTTGGAATTGGCCAACTGTGAACAGAATCTTTGAAATCATGAACCCAAATAAACACTTGTGCTCTAAGTTTTCTTGTCAGACATTTTTCATCTATGGAAAGTCAAGTGGAAAACTGAATAACACAATAAAATTCAGTCCATATCATCACTGAAGTAGTATTCTTCATCTAAAATTATATGCCCCTTTGTCTGCTGTGAGTGCTCCTATTGAATTCATAACTACTATTTGCAATGGTGCCACATATGTATTTACTTTGGTATGGAAACTCAATGAGGATGGGCTTTGTGGAATTTAAAATTTCATTTTCCTAGGATCTAGTATTTAACAAGGATTTTTTTTTAATTTTAGAGCAAATGAATATTTCAAGAAGAAATGAATGTATTACTAAATCATGATACAAAGAAACATCAGAACAGAGGGAAGAGACAACAAAATATGCTGGTCTTTTTTGAACTTGGACACTTTTTAATCTTGTTTCTTTTTTCTAATTAAAAAATTTAATAATATCTAAATATATGTTGAATTTCCCAAATGGAATGAAGGATTGTAGTCATATAGATTAAATCTAACAAAGACATTTTAGTTTTAAAATAATTAATACTTAATGTATTATGGATATTCTACTCATACGTAATTTCCACACGAGATCTTATGTGAATAAGTGAGTTGCAGAAATCTAGCCAACACCTATTTCAGACAATTTGTATTGTTCAAATTTTATTAGGAATGTTCTTCAATTCTTTAAGCAACGTTTTTACATAATTTTATTTCAAGGAATCAACATTCTTATCTCCCTTGGTGACTATAATAAGCAAACACATTCTTGTATAATTATAAAGAGCACTTATAATGCAAATACCCTGTGGCTAGAGTTAAAAGAGTGAATTTACCTTAAGAGGGAAATAGTTTATAAAACAACTTTTTTTGGAGAGACCAGAATAATAGTAATTTTAAAGAGTGTACATTTAGTAAAAGATTTTTGCTCATTTGTCATTTATTTTGTATTAGAACTAGTATTACATTTATTCTCATTGCTATATGTCACCTATACGTTCAAAGAGTGATGATATATTCTACTCACTTTCCCTTCACCTTGCATAAAGTCAATTAACCAATGTAAAATATACATATGTAAATTTTTTCTACCATCATAAAATTCACTTACAAAAGGAAGAAATTGTTAGGGAAAAGTCATTAGGATAGCATAATTACTCCTGATATGATTATGGCTCTCTTAAACCTGTGACAGTTTCATCACTTAGGCCATTGATTGCAAGAAACCGCTTCTAGTATAAAACAAAGCTACATTTTCAATGGATATTGGAAATGATTTCAAGGAAAGCCACTCCTCTAAGCATCACATCTAACCTTCAATACCTCATTATTGACCAGATGCTGGCTCATTCGTTCAAATTATTTAATTGAACCATTCAAGTCAAGGCATTAAGTAGACAAATTAATTTAGTGATTGTCAATAGGCTGAGAATCCCTGTGGATCACTTGAAACTTTCTGAATATTTTGCAATAGTGTTCAGTTGACCCATTTTACAAACTCATTATTTGAGTAAATATTTCCTTACTTTGCTTTAAGTTTTGCTTCCAAGCACCATTTGTATGTTGTTAGTTTAAATTTTCATGACTTTAATGTTGAGCAGTTTTTGCTTTTGTGATCAGTTCTGGAAGAATTCATCTTGTGAAATTTCTTGGATTTATTATTTAGTAGTGTGGATGCAGTTATGCCTTATTAGTCAACGCTTTTTAAAATACTCAATTCAATATTTTTTTATTATTTTTTTAATTTTTTTAAATTTTTATTGTTGGTTGTTCAAAACATTACATAGTTCTTGACAAATCATATTTCACACTTTGATTCAAGTGGGTTATGAAGTCCCATTTTTACCCTGTATACAGATTGCAGCATCACATTGGTTACACATCCACTGTTTTACATATTACTATACTAGTGTCTGTTGTATTCTGCTGCCTTTCCTATCCTCTACTATGCCCCATCCCCTCCCCTCCCCTCCCATCGTCTCTCTCTACCCCATCTACTGTAATTCATTTCTCCCCCTTGTTTTTTCCCCCCTTTACCCTCACTTCCTCTTGTATGTAATTTTGTATAACCATGAGGGTCTCCTTCCATTTCTATGCAATTTCCCTTCTCTTTCCTTTTCCCTCCCACCTCTCACCCCTGTTTAATGTTAATCTTCTTTTCATGCTCTTCCTCCCAACTCTGTTCTTAGTTACTCTCCTTATATCAAAGAAAACATTTGGCATTTGTTTTTTAGGGATTGGCTAGCTTCACTTAGCATAATCTGTTCTAATGCCATCCATTTCCCTGCAAATTCTATGATTTTGTCATTTTTTAATGCAGAGTAATACTCCATTGTGTATAACTGCCACATTTTTTTTTATCCATTTGTCTATTGAAGGGCATCTAGGTTGGTTCCACAGTCTTGCTATTGTGAATTGTGCTGCTATGAACATCAATGTAGCAGTGTCCCTGTAGCATGCTCTTTTTAGGTCTTTAGGGAATAGACCAAGAAGGGGAATAGCTGGGTCAAATGGTGGTTCCATTCCCAGCTTTCCAAGAAATCTCCATACTGCTTTCCAAATTGGCGTCCTGTAGGCTTCTAGGATTTGGGATTCTGTCTCATTCTTCAAGTCTGGGAAGTTTTCTCGTATTATTTCATTGAATAGATTGCTCATTCCTTTGGTTTGGACCTCTATACCTTCCTGTATCCCAATGACTCTTAAGTTTGGTCTCTTTATGTTATCCCATATTTCTTGGATGTTATTCTCATGGTTTCTTAACAGTCTTTCTGAGCTGTCTTTGTTCTTTTCAAGTTGAAATTCTTTGTCTTCATTGTCTGATGTTCTATCTTCTAAGTGTTCTACTCTGCTGGTAGTATTCTCAATTGAGTTTTTAAGTTGGTTTATTGCTTCCTGCATTTCTAGGATTTCTGTTTGTTTTTTTATAACTTCTATCTCCCTGTATAGTTGATCTTTTGCTTCCTGGATTTGTTTATGTAATTCATTGTTGAAGTGATCTTTCATTGTCTGATTTTGTTGTCTAATGTCTTCCTTGAGACTCCAGATCATCTGAAGCATGTATACCCTGAATTCTTTATCTGTCATTCCATCTGCTGCAGATATTACCTCCTCTAACGTTGAGTTGACCTGCATTGCTTGTGGTACTTTCTTTCCTTGTCTCTTCATACTGTTCGTGTTTCTTTCTGCTTGGTGAAACTGTTTTGTTATTGAATTTTCCCCCTATATATTTGTATTGCTCTTGTATAGTTGCAAAGTCTCCAGCACAGGTGCGGGCGGCGGCTCTGCTCCTCCTCCAATTGGGGCAATGTGCCCACGACACAGGCAGGCGGCTGGGCCTGTTCTGCTGGTCGGTAGCAGGTCTGCCTACCTTGCAGGCGCGGGCGGTGGCTCTGCCCCTCCGCGGGTCACTGGGCCTGTTCTGTCTGTCAGTTGCAGGTCTGGCCTGTTCTGTTGGTGGTCGCAGTTCCGCCTACATTGCAGGTGAGGGGGGGCAGCTCTGCCCCTCCGCAGGCTGCTGGGCCTGTTCTGCTGGTGGGTCGCAGGACCGCCTACCTTGCAGGCGTGTGGGGCAGCTCTGCCACTCTGCAGGTTGCTGGGCCTGTTCTGCCGGTGGGTCACAGGTCCGCCTACCTTCAGGCGTGGGGGGCGGCTCTGCCACTCTGCAGGCCACTGGGGCTGTTCTGTCGGTGGTAACAGTTCCGCCTACCTTGCAGGCGCAGGGGAAGAGGGCGGCTCTGCCCCTCAGCAGGCCACTGGGCCTGTTCTGCTGGTGGGTCGCAGGACCGCCTACCTTGCAGGCGCGTGGGGCGGCTCTGCCCCTCCGCGGGTTGCTGGGCCTGACCTGCTGGTGGGTCGCAGGTCCGTGTACCTTGCAGGCGCGGGGGAGGGGGCGGCTCTGCCCCTCATCAGGACGCTGGGCCTGTTCTGCTGGTGGGTCGCAGGTCTGCCTACCTTGCAGGCTCGGTTGGCGGCTCTCCTCAATTCCATCTTGATATCAAAATTTGAGGGAATACATAGGACAGTGAAATCATCTTCATGTGTAAAATTTGAATAAATATTCTTGTTCTGCCTCTAATTGAAAGATTGGCAAGATGTTTTCTAAGTCTCCAGTTATAAAAGGCATAATATTCTCAACTGAAATAGATTTGTGATCTAAGCCACATTGGAAGTAGAAGACATAGTTTATACTCTCAGTGCTTCTGTTTATATAATTTTCAAGGAAATACTCTCAACTTTTCTTCAAAACTTCTTGACTTTGTTTCTAAACAAATAAAAGTTTTAAACAACTATTTTTCATTGAGAAGAAAATGTTTGAAAGCATTAAGTTGAAGGTAAATAATTAATCATAGTTTTCTCATATTGTATTTTAATTTGACTTTTTACTCTCAAAATCATAAGTGATATGATCTGTAGGTCTGAATATTTAATAATTTCCTAAGAATATTTCTTCAAGCATTTAAATAATGTATATATAAACTATATTAGAGAAAGTTCTTTGAATTTTGGTGAAATGATCTATACGAAATTAATTGCCTAAATTAAAAACTGTAAAATTAAAAAATCTATATATTTAAGCTACCATAATAAAAAAGAGAATTAGAGCAAATAAGTGGAATCAAGAATGGTCTAATTTTAAGGATGTTTAACTCAGTGAGTTGTAAATTATATTTATTTAAAAAATAGATATCATATGTCTAGTTTTACATAAAATGTCAGTAAATGCAACTAAAAGTAGTGATGGAAAGTAGGTGATTTCTTGCAGAGTTGGAGCAGGGAGATTCAAAGGGAACAGAGATCACAAGGGAGCATGAGGAAATTTGACAGGGTAAAGTACTTGTTTAAAATGCATATCATGGTTGGAGTTTTGCAAGTGTTTATATATGTACACATTAAACTTTATAAAATGCATACACATTTTATTCAACATATCTCAATAAAGCTGGAAAAATATAGCAAACCAGTGTACTAAAGAATCCAATTCTATATCTATAATTTATAACTCAATATTTAATGAAAAAAATCATAGTACATATTACTCTAGCTACAAAAGACTTATAAATCCATTTAACCAAATTGATCTAATTGAAATACTAAGAACATGGCACTTGCAAATGTACATGCCTGGGAATTGTAGTTCAGTTGTAGAGTTCATGCCTACTGTGCACAAGACCCTAGGTTAGCTTCCCAGCCAAAATAAATAAATAAATAAATACATTTTAAAAAATTACTGATAATGGGTGTATACATCTCTATTCCTTGCCACTTGAGAGGCTGAGTCTAGCATTTTGAGGTTAGGTTGGGCAAGAGAGTAAGTGTCCCTCTCAAAAAGCAAAAAAAATAAAATAAATAAATAAAAATAAAAAAATAAATGCTACAGAATGCATCTTTAACTGCACAAAAGGTTTATAAAAAATGATCATATATTGACCCAGATGATTGCAATGGGAATTCTTTCAATTTTTTTTTCTCATTAAACTTTTGTTTTAATGGATCTCAAATTCTGTGGCAGATTTTTGGTCAAGTTGTTTTCATTAAAAAGTACTGATTTTAAAAACTAATAACCTAAAACTGCCACACACACACAAAAAAATAAATGGTTTGCAAAATATTCTCCTTTACTTCTGAGGGTTTTATGATTCATTATTATCATTAACCAGTTTTTTACTATTAAAATTAAGTGGCCAATTGAGATAAACTGTTCTGAGACTGTTCTTCTATCAGATTGTGGTGGTTAGTGTTAGGAATGATATTTATATAGCCTTCTGAGCTTTCTGGGAAGACTTGGTGACCTTGACAGCTCTACCAGCCTTCTTTTCCACTGCTTTGATGACACCCACAGAATTCTCTGTATGTGTCATATCATGAACAACAAAATTACCCAGAGGACGACAGTCCAAGAAGCTCTCAACACACATGGGCTTTCCTGCAAACATAGCAACAATGGCAGCATCACCTGATTTCAAGACTTTAGGACCATTTTCCATCTTCTTACCAGAATGGTAATCTATCTTTTCTTTCAGCTCAGCAAACTTGCAAGCAATGTGAGCTGTGTGACAATCCAGTACAGGGGCATAGCCAGCACTGATTTGGCCTGGATGGTTCAGTATAATCACTTGATCAGTGAAACCAGTTGCTTCCATTGGTGGGTCATTTTTGCTGTCGCCAGCAACGTTGCCTCAATGAACATCTTTGACAGACAGGTTCTTGACATTGAAGCTGACACTGTCTCAGGGAAGAGCTTCACTCAGAGCTTCATGCTACATTTTTTTTAAAAGGGAGAGAGAGAGAGAGAGAGAATTTTAATATTTATTTTTTAGTTCTCGGCGGACACAACATCTTTGTATGTGGTGCTGAGGATCGAACCCGGGCCGCACGCATGCCAGGCGAGCGCGCTACCGCTTGAGCCACATCCAAGCCCTCATGCTACATTTTAACAGACTTAACTTCAATTGTGATATTGACTGGAACAAAAGTGACCCCCATGACAGGCTTGGTAACACCAGTCTCCACTTGGCCCAAAGGGACAGTACCAGAATCACCAATCTTGTAGACATCCTGAAGGAGTAAACGCAAAGGCTTGTCAGTAGGACAAGTTGGTGGCAGGATGCAATCTAAAGCAGTGTGGTTCCACTGGCACTGCCATCTTTGCATGTGACTTTCCCTCCCTCAAACCAAAGCTTATTAGCATTTGGCTCCATCATGTCACCATTCTAACCAGAAATCGGCACATATGTACTATGTCAGGGCTATAGCCAATTTTGTTAACCTAGGTGCTGACTTCCTTAATGATTTCCTCACATCTTTTCTGACTATAGAGTGGCTCAGTGAAAACCATTTTAATTAACACCAACAGTAAGTTGTTTCCCACCCAATATGTAAACCAGAAGGGCATACTCATGCTTCTTCTCTTCTTGGAGATACCAGCTTCAAATTTACCAACACCAGTAGCAAACATTAGAACAGCACAGCCTGAGATGTGCTCTGTAATCATGTTTTGGATAAAATCTCTTTGTCCTGGGGTATCAATGATAGTCACATAATTGCTGGTTTCAAATTTCCACAGGAAGATGTCAATGGAGACACCACATTTACACTCAGCTTTCAGTTTATCCAAGACTCAGGCGTACATGAAGGAGCCTTTTCCCATCTCAGCAGTTTCCTTCTTAAAGTTTTCAGTGGTTCTTTTGTCAGTCCACCATATTTGTAGATCAAATGGCCAGTAGTGGAGAATTTACCCTCATCTATGTGTCCGATGTGAGTCTTTTCCTTTTCCATTTTGGATATTATTTAGCAGTGGTTTTCAAGATACTTGTGTTCTGCTGGCAAACCCACTACAAAAAACTCTTTCAAATATTTAAGATGTATGTTACATCAATTTTCATAAATTCTTCTGTAGCATAGAATGAATATATTCCAACTACAGTCATGTGTAATAATGGGTTCATATTATAAGAAATGCATTATTAGGTGATTTCATTGTAATGTATGAACACTGTACAGTATGCTTACACAATCCTAGATTTTACAGGTCAATGACTTGAACATGGCCTATTGATGTAATCAAGAGTTTTGATAAACATGAGGTACACAAGGCTGGTGACACTTTAACGTGACATACTCTTTTACAGTAGATGTTCTGTAAGTAAAATAATACTCTAAAATAAAAGTATAGAAAATATATAAACAAGTTGCATCAGTTTATCATTATCAAGTGTTATATATTTTTCATTTGTGTGTGCTATACTTATATGTGACTGGAAGTACAGTAGGTATTTTTATAACAGCATTACTAAAAGCACATTATTAATGCATTGTCCTATGACATGAAAATGGCAATGACATTACCAGGTTGTAGGAATTTCTCAGTTCCATTATAATATTATGGGATTATTGTCATATATACTGTCCATCAGTGAATGAAACATCATAGGGTGCATGACCATGCTTTCAGAAGCAAGTCTAACCTTAATTTAAAATCTAAAAATATTACTATAGAGGATTATTATAGATCAATTTTTAATGATCATCATTGCAAACATCTTACTAAAAGTAGCATTATCAAAACAAACTGGAGAAATCAATAGGTATTTGATCAGGTATCATTTGCAAAGTGAATTATGTTAAAAATAATATCCATTTTATTCACCACATTAACAATGAAAAAAGATGAAAATTTTTGTTTTCATCTTGATAGAAAAATATTTGAAATTTTTGGGGTACTCATTTGAAGTTAAGAAAATAACTAGTAAACAAAAAGGAAATATTCTTAATATGATTTGAAAAATACAGCCAAACCCAAAAACATATACTGCAAGGATTTATCGACAGCTTTTCTCTTGGAATTAGGAGTAAAAATATTTTCATATAAACAATTTCATACAATATTGAACAGGAGGCCTCCAACTATGGAATAAGGATTTAAAAATCGTTGTGAGTCTAAAATTTAGAAAAGAAAGAAAATATCATATTTTAGAGGTGAAATAATCTTGTATATAGTATTTACATATTCAGAGAAATATCAACTGAACATTATAAAGTATTAGGTTTTTATATCTATACATTACAAATATAAAATATTATTAAGAGTTGTTAGCAGAATTATATATAGACATCATGTGCTGATAAGCTAATTGTAATCTGAAATTTTCATGTCAAAATGCATTAAAGCCACCTAACCTATCAATATGTTATAGCTTAGCAATATAGTGCACCTTATGGTACGGGATTTTTACCCTTGTGATCACATGACTAACTGGAAGCTACTGCTTACTGCCACTGCCCAGCATGGTGAGATAGTGTATGTCACATGTTGCTAGCCAGGATCATAATTTAAATTTCAAAGTACAGTTTTCCTTTTGTCTCCCTGCCCCTTTGTGCTAGGTATTTTGGCCAGGGGTACTTTATCATTGAGATATATTCCCAGTCCTTTCATAATTTTTATTTCGAGACAGGTATTGCTAAGTTGCTGAACCTGTCCTAGAATTTGCAATTCTCCTGTCTTGCTGGGATTACAGGCATATGCCACCACACTGGCTTTGAATGTTTATCATTTCTTTTTTTTTCTTTTTTTTATTGATTATTTAAAGCATTACATAGCTCATGATATATCATCTTTCATACATTTGACTCAAATTGTGTTTTGAACTCCCATTTTCACCCCAAATACAGATTGCAGAATCACACCTGTTACATATTCACATTTTTACATAATGCCATATTAGTGACTGTTGTATTCTGCTACCTTTCCTATCCCCTACTATCCCCCCTCCGCTCCCCTCCCCTCCCATCTTCCCTCTCTACCTCCCCTGCTGTTGTTCAATTCTCTCCCTTTTTTTCCCCTCCCCCTTGCCCCTCATAACCTCTTATAATTCTATGTATCATTGAAGGTCTCCTACTATTTCCATGTGCTTTCCCTTCTCTCTCCGTTTCTCTCCCCCCATTCGTCTTTGTTTACTGTAGTCTTTTCCTCATGTTCTTCCTTCCTGTTCTGTTCTTAGTTGTTCTCTTTATATCAAAGCAGACATTTGGCATTTGTTTTTTAGGGCTTGGCTAGCTTTGCTTAGCATAATCTGCTCTAATGCCATCCATTTCCCTGCAAATTCTATGATTTTGTCATTTCTTAGTGCTGCATAATACTCCATTGTGTATAGATGCCACATTTTTTTTATCCATTCATCTATTGAGGGGCATCTAGATTGGTTCCACAGTCTAGCTATTGTGAATTGTGCCGCTATAATCATTGATGCAGCCGTATCCCTATAGAGCGCTTTTTTAAGGTCCTCAGGGAATAGTCCGAGAAGTGCGATAGCTGGGTCAAATGGTGGATCCATTCCCAGCTTTCCCAGGAATCTCCATACTGCTTTCCAAATTGGCCTCACCATTTTGCAGCCCCACCAGCAGTGTACAAGTGTACCCTTTTCCCCACATCCCTGCCAACACTTATTGTTGTTTGACTTCATAATGGCTGCCAATCTTACTGGAGTGAGATGGTATCTTAGGGTGGTTTTGATTTGCATTTCTCTGATTGCTAGAGATGGTGAGCATTTTTTCATGTACTTGTTGATTGATTGTATGTCCTCCTCTGAGAAGTGTCTGTTCAGGTCCTTGGCCCATTTGTTAATTGGGTTATTTGTTATCTTATTGTTTAATTTTTTTGAGTTCTTTGTACATTCTGGATATTAGGGCTCTATCGGAGGTGTGGGGGGTAAAAATTTGTTCCCAGGATGTAGGCTCTCTATTTATCTCTTTTATTGTTTCTCTTGCTGAGAAAAAACTTTTTAGTTTAAGTAAGTCCCATTTGTTTATTCTTGTTGTTAACTCTTGGGCTATGGGTGTCCTATTAAGGAATTTGGAGCCCGACCCCACAATATGTAGATCGTAGCCAACTTTTTCTTCTATCAGACGCAGTGTCTCTGATTTGATATCTAGCTCCTTGATCCATTTGGAGTTAATTTTTGTGGATGGCGAGAGAAAGGGATTCAATTTCATTTTGTTGCATATGGATTTCCAATTTTCCCAGCACCATTTGTTGAAGATGCTATCCTTCCTCCATTGCATGCTTTTAGCCCCTTTATCAAATATAAGATAGTTGTAACTTTGTGGATTAGTCTCTGTGTCCTGTATTCTATACCACTGGTCCACCCGCCTGTTTTGGTACCAGTACCATGCTGTTTTTGTTACTATTGCTTTGTAGTACAGATTGACCTCTGGTATCGCTATACCTCCAGATTCACACTTCCTGCTTAGAATTGCTTTTGCTATTCTGGGTCTTTTGTTTTTCCATATGAATTTCATGATTGCTTTGTCTATTTCTACAAGAAATGCCATTGGGATTTTGATTGGCATCGCATTAAACCTATAGAGAACTTTGGGTAATATCGCCATTTTGATGATGTTAGTTCTGCCTATCCATGAACAGGGTACATTTTTCCATCTTCTGAGATCTTCTTCTATCTCTCTCTTTAGGGTTCTGTAGTTTTCATTGTATAAATCTTTCACCTCTTTTGTTAGGTTGATTCCCAAGTATCTTATTTTCTTTGAGGATATTGTGAATGGAGTGGTTTTCCTTGTTTCCATTTCAGAGGTTTTGTTGCTGATATACAGGAATGCCTTTGATTTATGCATGTTGATTTTATAACCTGCCACTTTGCTGAATTCATTTATTAACTCTAGCAGCTTCTTTGTAGACTCTTTTGGGTCTGTTAAGTATATTATCATGTCATCCGCAAATAGCGATAGTTTAATTTCTTCTTTCCTATTTTTATGCCTTTAATTTCTTTTGTCTGCCTAATTGCTCTGGCTAGTACTTCGAGAACTAAATTGAATAGAAGTGGTGATAGAGGGCATCCCTGTCTTGTTCCAGATTTTAGAGGAAATGCCTTCAGTTTTTCTCCGTTTAGGATGATGCTAGCCTGAGGTTTACCATATATAGCTTTCACAATGTTGAGGTAAGTTCCTGTTATCCCTAGTTTTTCTAGTGTTTTGAACATAAAGGGATGCTGTACTTTGTCAAATGCTTTTTCTGCATCCATCGAGATGATCATGTGGTTCTTGTCTTTAAGTCTATTGATGTGGTGAATAGCATTTATTGATTTCCGTATATTGAACCATCCTTGCATCCCAGGAATGAATCCTACTTGATCATGGTGCACAAGTTTTCTGATATGTTTTTGTATTCGATTCGCCAGAATTTTATTGAGAATTTTTGCATCCAAGTTCATTAGAGATATTGGTCTGTAGTTTTCTTTCTTTGAAGTATCTTTGTCTGGTTTTGGGATCAAAGTGATGTTGTCCTCATAGAATGTATTTGGAAGAGCTCCTTCTTTTTCTATTTCTTGAAATAGCTTGAAAAGTATTGGTATTAATTCTTCTTTGAAGGTTTTGTAGAACTCCGCTGTATACCCATCCGGTCCAGGGCTTTTCTTGGTTGGTAGTCTTTTGATGGCTTCTTCTATTTCTTCTTTTGTTATTGGTCTGTTTAATTGTGTGTGTCTTCCTGTCTCAATCTGGGCAAATCATATGCCTTAAGAAATTTATCGATATCTTCATTATCTTCTATTTTATTGGAATATAGGGTTTCAAAATACTTTCTAATTATCTTCTGTATTTCTGTAGTGTCTGTTGTGATATTGCCTTTTTCATCCCGTATGTTAGTAATTTGAGTTCTCTCTCTTCTTCTTTTCATTAGCATGGCTAAGGGCTTGTCTATCTTATTTATTTTTTCAAAGAACCAACTTTTAGTTTTATCAATTTTTTCAATGGTTTCTTTTGTTTCAATTTCGTTGATTTCTGCTCTAATTTTAATTATTTCTTGTCTTCTACTACATTTGCTGTTGTTTTGCTCTTCCTTTTCTAGGTTTTTGAGGTGTTGCATGAGTTCATTTATTTGTTGGTTTTTTCTTTTTTTGAGGTAAGAACTCCAAGAAATGAATTTCCCTCTTAAAACTGCTTTCATTGTGTCCCATAGATTCCGGTATGTTTTGTCTGTGTTATCATTTGATTCTAAGAATTTTTTCATCTCCTCCTTTATGTCTTCTATAACCCATTGATCATTCAATAACATATTGTTCATTTTCCATGTGATGTAGGATTTTTCCTTCCTTCTTTTATCATTGATTTCCAATTTCATTCCATTATGATCAGATATGGTGCATGGTATTATCTCCACCCCTTTATATTTACTAAGAGTTGCCTTATGGCATAATATATGGTCTATCTTTGAGTAGGATCCATGTGCTGCTGAGAAGAATATGTATCCACTTGATGATGGTTGATATATTCTATATATGTCGGTTAAGTCTAGGTTATTGATTGTGCTGTTGAGTTCTATAGTTTCTTTATTCAGCTTTTGTCTAGAGGATCTGTCTAATGGTGAGAGCGGTGTGTTGAAGTCACCCATAATTATTGTGTTCTGGTCTATTTGACTCTTGAACTTGAGGAGAGTTTGTTTTATGAACGTTGCAGCTCCATTGTTTGGTGCATACAAATTGATGATTGTTATGTCTTGTTGGTGGATGGTTCCTTTTAACAGTATATAGTGACCAAAAATTCTAAGTAAAAGCATTTTTAAATAATTAACCATCTTTATTTCTCTTGAATGAGAAAATTCCATAATTTAAAGATGACATCAAATGTACTGATCATCACTGTATTCTTCAATGGAAACCACAGTGAAGAACAACATAGAGCAGAGTAACTAGATGCCACTTTCATCAAAGAAAGTCCTCAGTAGTAAAATGAGGCATACACACAAAGCACAAAGAATGCCCAAGAGTGATGTAATCTCCAGGTAAAACACTTGTATGTTTGTTGACATTACCAGGTGTAGTAGTTAACTTTTTTCATGAAGAACAAATTTAATCTGAAACACAAGTAACAGACAAACTAAGGCTATTCATGCTTGTGTATTTCTTATTTTCTCAAACATGAATGAAGTAAGTCTATAAACACAAGCAAAGTAACTCACAGTATTTATTGCCAAGATGAAATTCAAGTTTTCAAGTAAAACTTGAAATTTTAGAATGTGTATTTGCTACAAGCATCATGACAGTGTTCCAACATTTATAGACTCTTTTTATGAAGTTGGATTCAATATCAAATATTGTGCTTAATTATATGCATTTATGTGTACACTGTGATGCTCTTACAAATGTGTAATGATTAAATCAAATATTAACATTCATCTCATATACTTATTTTTTGTGTTGATAATATTTGAAATTTACTCTTTTATCAATTTCAAATATACTTATTATTATTAACAAGTATTACCACACTGTACAATATAGTTTGTACATTGTTTAATGCAATTTTCAATATTAGAAATATCTACATAATTTTTGAATCAATATTTCCAAATAGGCAATGCATGCATGGTGTTACAGCATTATGCTTAGTCATTCAATATTCAAGGCAGACTAAAGAAATTCAACTTAATAAAGTATGAACAGTTTATTGGTATGGTTTCAAATCCCAGGTTGCAATTTATATTTAATAAACTACTACTTGTCAGGTTTGATGTAGTGACAAAGAATAGTCATCATTATCTGAAAACATATTAAAATATCCCTCTATTTTCCAACTACATAACTCCATGAAGTTGAATTTTCTGCATATACTTCAGCCGGGGCTATATATTCAATAAATTGAGTAGAAAGGAAGATATAATAACCAACAATCTTTTATTAAGACAGACAGTAAGATAATTACATAACTGTAAAAGCAGCAATACTTTTTAAACTTCAATTTGAAAATATATAATTTTTAAAATAAATGTTGATATTTTGAGTAATCTCATTGTACTTAACATTAAATTAGTATTTAATGAATTAATATATGTGCATAAAACTTAACATATTTGTTATGATTTGTAGCATTGTAAATATGCATTCGTGTAAAATACATGTGCAAAATACCTACAAACACAAATATAAATTTATCTGGGATCTTCAAGAATTTTAAGAGTGTTAGGTGGCCCTGAAACCAAAGTATTTGAGAACTGTTAGTATAAGAAACTGTGGAATTTTTTTGCTATGAGTTTTCATTAACCATAATTCTTAAGAGTGGCAAATACAAGAGTAAATGATGATAATCACTTAAAAATTTCTTTGGCAATGAAAGTTTATAACACTTCTTATCATATATATTTTTATATATCATAATATTATACTTTATGTGCCTTTAGAAAATCATATATTTTTAGCTCCTTTTTGCTCTTTACATGTAAGATTCTTTTTCTTTAGAAAAAAAATATGTGATAACAAAGTTTCATGGTATTTAAAAGCACAATTTAAAGCTGCTATAAACTCATCAATTATTTGTGTATAAAATTGGTTAAAGTGTCAGGCTCTCATGAAATATTTAAGACTGTGTAGATTCCATTCTTCTATAAAAAAGGCATGTAGTCCTGTTTGGGTAGGTGTAAACCAATGAGAATATTATTAACCATTTCACAGAATATTGGTTTTACAATAAACAAAACTATATAATGTAGTTTTCTCTTTTAAAGTCTTTAATTAAATGATACAACATTTAGTTTCAATGCAATGTCAAAGTAAAGTCCTTTGGATTCTTAATACAATGGTAATTTGATAAATTTTTAAGTCATTAACTCAATGAAATCTTGTCAAAGATGGTATAAAATTGACATTTTACTTACTAATGACATTACTGAGAATAAAATTATTAATCATTTAATAAAATTAATAATATTTATTTTCTCCAAAGATATTAATATTTTAACATATTCAAATCTAACCATTCATCATCCAATAAAGGCAATTAATACTAGCCTCAGGAAGAGTATCTCCTTTATAAATGTGGTTTCAAAAAAAACACAATTCTATCATCTCAATATTTAAGTACATAAAGCAAGCCAACTTGGAATAGCACCTTAATTTTTTTGTACAATTGTAGTAAGATGCCTAACAAAAACTCAAACATTATCTATTTACTTGCACAAATTTTGGAATAGAACATAAGCATCCCATTTTATTGTACGTTTTTTTAAATTTTTAGGTGGAGGTTTGTGGCAATCCTCTGTCAAGCATGTCTGTCTTCTATATAATGTAATTTTCTACTTTTGCAACATTTTGTGCTCACTTTTTGTCTCAGTGTTCCACTCTGATAACTCTTGTATCATTCAAACTTTTTACTTATTATTATATCTGTTATGGTGATCTATGTTCACTGATCTTGGATGTAACTACTATAAATTTTGGGGGCACCATAAACTATGTGAAGAAAATGAACTTATTCAATTTGTTATGTTTTCTAATTTCTCCACTTATTGCCAATCCCCGCCTATCCTATCCTTCTCCTTGATCCTTTCTGTTCCTGGAGCTACAACAACATTGAAATTAGGTCAATTAATAACTATTAATTATTAGGTCAATTGATAATGACAAAGGGCAGGCATGGTGGCATATGTCTATTGTCCCAGTGACCCAGAAGTCACAAGTGGAAGAATCATTAAGGTTGAGGTCAGTCTTAGCAACTTAGCAAAACCCTGTCTCAAAATAAAAAAATAAAAAATAAAAAGAACAAGGGTTGTGGCTCAGTGATAAAGTATCATGGGCTCAATCCCTAGTACCAAGCACACACACAAGAAAATGCGATGTCGTTATAAGGTTATTAGGCCATGAAGACACCTCCCTTGTGAATGGGATCCAAGCCATTATAAAAGAGTCTTCATGCAGAACACTTGCCATTTTGCTTCCACCATATGAGCACACAACATTCTCTAGTAACAAAGTGCCATATTGGATGCAGAGAGAATAGCCACCACCAGACAGCTAACCTGTCACACCTTGATCTTGGCCTTCTTAGAACCATGAGAAATAAATTTATGTTCTCTATAAATTACCTAGTCTTGGTATTATTTTCTTATAGCAACACAAAACATTATAAAATATGCACATTAAATAAAGTCTAGCACCAATCCCAGCCTTGTGAGGGTATCTGCTAGAATTTGAACTTCCAGATATCTATCTCACTGACCCATTTGAAATGAAAAACATAACAGCTGCCTTGTCAACCTGCAGAACTGTAAGAAGTGATAAGCGTTTATTATTTTGAGCTACTAAGTTTTGAGGTCATTCATTATATAGCAGTAGGTAACTAAGCAAACCATGATTTATACCTCTAGCTTAAAAAGTGCAATGGACAACTTTAGAAGGCCATTGATATATCTATCTTTGACTGTTATATTCTACCTCTTACAGCCCATTCTGACCTCTAGGTAATTTTAATCAGGGATTAGAAATCTATACCCCATAACACTGCTATCAGTTGAATTGTGTCCCCCTAAAACTGTGTTTAAGCCCTACCCCCTTGTGACCACCAATTCTGCTTGTGAATGTGGCCTTATTTGGGAACAGAATATCAAATTGACTCTATACTGGATTAGAATGGGCTCTAATAAAATATGAGTAGATATTTTTAAAAGATGAGAAGAATTAGAATAGAGATAGACACTATAGAATGCCATGGAATGATGAAAGTAAATACTGGAATGATAAATAAACATGAAAAGAAATACCAAGAAGGGGCTGGGGATGTGGCTCAAGTGGTAGCGCGCTCGCCTGGCATGCGTGCGGCCCGGGTTCGATCCTCAGCACCACATACCAACAAAGATGTTGTGTCCGCCGAGAACTAAAAAATAAATATTAAAAATTCTCTCTCTCTCTCTCTCTCTCTCTCTCTCTCTCTCTCTCTCTCCTCTCTCACTCTCTATTTAAAAAAAAAAAAAAAGAAATACCAAGAAGCTGGTGGCCACTAGAATCTCCTCTATAGAGCCCAGAAGGATCCAACCCTGAAAACATTTTGATTTTTGTTTTAAATAACTTTTTCACTGCTATAACTAACAGACAAACCAGAACAATTTTAGAGACAAGTTTAGTTGAGGGCTCACATTTTAGAGGTCCAAATGCAGTTGGCTCCATTCTCCAGGGCTCTGGGTGAAATAGAACATCATTACAGTAGAGAATGGCAGAAGAAGGAAGCTCACATGATGATCAGAAGCAGAAAGAGACATTCTATACACTTTATATCTATGCAGAGAGAATAGCCACCACCAGACAGCTAAACTGTCACACCTTGATCTTGGCCTTCTTAGAACCATGAGAAATAAATTTATGTTCTTTATAAATTACCTAGTCTCGGCATTATTTTCTTATAGCAACACAAAACATTATAAAATATGCACATTAAATAAAGTGTGACAGGTTAGCTGTCTGGTGGTGGCTATTCTCTCTGCATAGATACATACACTCTATATACTCTATACATAGATATAAAATATATAACCCTAAAGCATGCCCCCAGTGACTCACCTCCTCTAGCCACACCCTACCTGCCCTCAGTTTCCACTGAAGTAATCTCATCAGGGGAATAATTCACTGATTGGGCAAAGGTCTCAAAACTCAATCATTTCTCCTCTAAACTCTCTAGCATTGTCTCACACATGAACTTTTGGGTTCACCACACATCTAAACCATAATAATTTTAAGCTTTTAGTCTCCAGAACTATGAAAGAATAATTTCCGTATTTTAAGACACTGAGTTTATGGATTTGTCTTGGTAACACTAGAAAACTAACACAGAGCTAAGTTGAACCCACCAATTGGTTTTTTAAAAAATAACATTTTATTGTAATGATAGTCACAGTCATTCTCCTATGTGTTGCCCATAGTCAATTTCATGCTAAAATGGTGGAGTTGAATAGTTGCCACAGGGAGTCTATGGCTGTGGCCCTTTAGAGAAAGAGTTCATTGACCTGGATTCAAAATGCACAGAGATCTTTTTTGTGTGTAGTTGGAACTAGCAGGTTGGTCAGTGAGTGCTCCCTGTAATATATAGGGTGCATTTCATACATGTGTGGGCTTATGTGTTTATGCATATATGTACATATTCATATATATAACTTACAAACATACATAGGTAGATTTAAAATTATTTCCAACGCTTATGTCTGAGAAAAAAATAACATGATATATTTTCATTTTATTTTCAGTAAACATTATAATGATAATTATACTGGTATTGGTATGTTTATCAATAAACGAATTCATGTAGCAGTTAAATGATTTGCTTAGATCCTACATAGATTCTAAGATAAATCAATAGTATTTCTCCACATTATGCACATTCAAATCATAGTCCTTTTCCCTAGGACACTTTGAAGTAGATTATTTGGATTTCTATATCTATATGTCTAAACATAATTGAAAAATCAAAAAGTTGAGATTGTAGAGATCCTTTTAAATCTCATTTTAAATTAGCAAAATTTGAGATAAGCTTGTGTTATTGCTCTTAGTTGATTCTGACGTAGAAGCTCCAAATAATTTGAGAAAATATTTTAACCCAATATCTGAGGCTTTGGTTAGAATTTGTAGAAAATATATGGGGTTAAGGATGTAGCTACAAAGTATTAAAGCAAAAAACATATGTTATAGAATATTAAAGTTCATCTTCATATGATTAGAATGGCTCCACACTAATAAACCATGGAAACCGCTATCAAAAAATCTTAAATATTACAGAAGCCTTTATTAACATAAATAAATTTATAATTTCATCCTGTTTTTTCCTTGTACCCATCAAACTTTAAAACATTTTTTTTAAATTAATGCTTTCTTCCCAATATAATGGCAGCTAAAATGTACCTCTGAAAGAACTAGTCTGTACAAAAATAGTTCTTTGACAATATAGTTTGCTTTGTGTCCTTTGATGGTAAATATTTTTCTATTAAAAATGCAGACCTGGGCTGGGGATGTGGGACAAGTGGTAGCGCACTCGCCTGGCATGTGTGGGGCCTGGGTTCGATCCTCAGCACCACATACAAACAAAGATGTTTTGTCTGCTGAAAACTAAAAAATAAATATTAAAACTCTCTCTCTCTCTCTCTCTCTCTCTCTCTCTCTCTCTCTCTTTAAAAAAATGCAGAACTGGGCTCTGTGTTGCATGATTATAATCCCACAGCCCTGATGACTTTGGCAGGAAGATCACAGGTTTGAAGCCAGCCAGCCTCAGCAATCTAGTAAGGTTCTAAGTAACTTGGAGAGACCCTATCTCTAAAAAAAAAAAAAAAAAAAAAAAAAAAAAAAAAAAAAAAAAAAAAAAAAGACTGGGCTGGGGATGTGGATTAGTGTTTAAGGGCCCCTGGGTTCAATTTCTATCACTAGTACCAAAAAGAAAAAAAATGCAGAAAACAAAGCTAGTTGTGGTGGCACACTCCTGTAATCCCAGCAACTCTAGAGGCTAAGGCAGAGATTTGCAAGTTCAAGGATGTACTTAGCAATTCAGTAAGCCATAAGAAACTTAAGAAGAACTTGTCTCAAAATTTTAAAAAAGTAAAATAAAATAAAAAGGTTTGTGGGTGTAGCTCTATGATAAAGCAGCCCTAGGTTAAATACCTAGTACCAAAAAAAAAAAATCATTGGCATAAAGAGGGGGAGAAAATTCTGTAAGAAGTTTTGACTATTTATTTTTAAATGATTATATTTTCCCAAATGCTACAATGATTACTACATCATTTTATGAATATCTGATAGCAATTCAGTTGTTTAAAGTTATCTATTATGAATAATGTTTAAAATAAATATTTCAAAGAAGTTTCCTATAACATATTCTATCAAAGAATTCACAGTTCCCTTAAGAAGTTAGAATCCTGAATGTAAATATTTTAATATAAAGGAAAGTTATAATTGTAAATTTAATTTTCATAGAAATAGAAAGTACTGCACTAATGAGATATAAAAGTGAACATCAAAAATACTGCAATACTGCCCAGCTTAAAGCCTGGAGAGTTTCCAGGTCAGAACACAAGGAGGGAGAATGGACACCAGTGGACTTCCTGAGTTGAGGAGAAGCAGCTGATAGTCTAAGGAAACCAGGAGGCTAGAATTTCTATACCCAGTCCTGGAGAGGAGAGGGGAAGAAGGAGAGGAGAAAGAAATCTGTAGATGAATATTTTCCTCTTAAATTTAGCTGGAAAAATACAACAAAAAAATGAAATATTAGCAATTTTAGCATAAAATGTATAAAATGCACACTTTAATCAGGTGGGATTCATTTTAGGTGCCTGAGCACTTGAAAACTAAAAAAAAAAAAAAAAGGAAGCTGCTGTATTAGAAATAAAGAAGAAAATTCATATGATCATATCAATTGATGAAAAATCATTTAAAAAATATAATAATAAAAACTATTGATAATAAAAAATCCTAGCAAGTCAGAAATAGAAGCAAATTACATAGTTACACACACACACATGCACTCACACACACACAACTTGATTAAGAATATCTACAAGAAACATACAAGCATCATACTTGATGAAAAATCGATGGTTTTCTTCCTAATAATAGAAATATAAATATAATAACAATTACAAATGTTACCATTCTGTGGATGAAAGCTACAACATAAAGGTAAGAAGTTTTAAAAAGTGTGATAAAGAAAGAAGAAATGAAGGCATACATTTTTTAAAGAAATAAAACTGTGTGCAGATGACAGTTACCTACAAGAAAAACATCAGGAATCTAAAGAAAAAAAAAAGAAAAAGAAAAACTGTTGGAACTAAGGAATTTATCAATGTCTCAGGATACAAGATCAACACCTAAAAGACAATTCATTTTCTGTACTACCAAAAAAAAAAAAAACACTTGGAAACAAGAATTGAAAGCACAATATCATTCACAAAGAAAATGCATTAGTTAAGCATAATTTTTCACACAACATTATCAAAACCCATGTAATGTTTACTCAGTTTCCCTGAATGAGGGTGGTGAATCGGATTAGAAATATTAAAGGTATGAGAAATTTAATAAATAAAGACAAAGACATGAAAATGAGTGTGTGTGGTGGGGGGCAGTGCAATGATCCAGCTCCAATGGAGATTGAATCTAACAAAAGGAAAGAAAACCCACACATTAATTTTCTAGGTATGGGCATTAAAGTGTTTCTGTGTGAAAACTTTTTTGAGGTAATAAGGATGAAGTTGAGAAAATCAACATGGTTGGGGCTTAGGAGGATCTGCCCATCTCTTCTACCTCGAAGCTGGGATTTTGAGATCAAGGCTCTTGGACTAGTGAATTCTATGACAAGCATGGAACTTTTCTACCAACAGGAGTCATGCTACAAAGGGCATTGCCCTGGCACCCTTGTACCACAGCGTTCCCAAAAGCAGGTCTCTTCAGGTTTCACATAGTTCAAAGCAATGATTTACTGACTGGTCATGATAAAACATTTAGGATTGGGATACCAAATATTATAAATTGCTGATAAAGAAACTGAAGAAGATAAAAGAAATGGAGAGATGCACTGCATATGTGGCTACTGAATATTTCAATTCTCACCTAATGAATCTAGATGTCTTTAATTCAATTCCTACCCAAAGCCCAGAAATGATTTTGTAGAAAAAGACAAATTTATTTTAAAAATTGTACAAATTTTGCATTTGTTTCTGAGATGATTTTAGGAATACTAAAATTAGTTACTCCTTGGCATTGGTGGTCCATGAAATAATCCCACTACTTGGAAGACTAAAGCAAGATATCTCAAAGTCAAGGCCAGCCGGATTGGGCAATTTTGGAAAAGAAAGAAAGAACCAAAGAAGGAAAGGAAGGAAGGAAGGACAGAAAGAAGGAGCTTCACTAGCGGTGAGAGAGTCCCTAGCTTTAATATCCAGTACTAGTACTGGGGAAAAAGAAAAGTCAGTTGCTTGCAATAAGTAAATTGTAATTCAAAAACTTTCTAGGGAAAAATAATTCCATCTGAGGCCATGATAAGTATTACTTTTATATTCTATGATTTTACCTACAGTGAAATTGTTGTGATATATGATATACATGCACCCACACACAAGCTATCAATATATACAAACAAATAGATGGGTAATGTATATAATATAAAAGATAGATAGATGATATATATATATATATATATATATATATATATATATGATGGATAATATAAATGTATGTGTGTATATATATATGTGTGTGTGTGTGTATATATAGATAGAGAAAGAGGAGGGGGTATATATGTCTTAAAATATTCCAAAAATTGGAACATAAGCACATTATCAATTTGTTCTTTATATATAAATACAATTTATTTTTGTATTTCCCTTGTAAATTGAAATCATGATTAAATAACTTGATTCCATCAGTTTCTTTGTGGATTTCATAGAATTTCTTGGCTGAGTTATATAATTTATGAGTATTTTGTTTTTTCCTTTTCAATTTGTATTTGTATTTCTCTTTATGTATCTGGGGGTTTTTTTGGGGGGGTATAACAGGGATTGAACTTAGGGGCATTCGACCACTGGGCCACATCCCCAGCCCTATTTTGTATTTTATTTAGAGACAGGGTCTCATTGAGTTGCTGTAATCTCACCTGGGATTACAGGTGCGCCCTGCTGTATCTGGATTTTTTGCTTAGTTTATTTTAATTTTTATTGATCTGGCTAGGCCTTCTACTATATGGTAAATAGGAGTTGTGAGAATATGCTGTTTTCTTTACTGTTCACATTAGGGAAGCAATTTTTCAGTTTTCTGCTTCTACATATGATGCTGCTATAAGTTTTTGTCCTTTTTCTTTTCTTTCATTTTTTAAACCATAATATTCCCAGGGTGTTCCTTGTATGAAAAAATCGGTTTCCTTCCTTCGTTATATGGCCATATTTTTTAGCTGGGGGATTGGTATCCGTGCAAAAGTGGTGACATAGGGTAGAATTTGGGCAACTTAACCATATACTATGCCCATATGTGTTGGAAATGATGAAGGCCAATATTAGATAGGCAAGTTCTATTTTAGGATGTATTGCTATGGATCAGGCTAATCTTAAGGACTGGTAGGTCTTCAACTGCACATTTAATGCTGTGCAGTTGCAGCCTTGTGATCACTTCCTATCCTACGATGTAAAATTCTATTTCCAATAGATTCCCTTAGCATTCTAAGAATTGGTTTTTGGAACTTTGTGTCGCTGTTTGCTGCTGGTGACACAGCCTTGCTCTAGAACCCTGTATGTTGGTGTTGCAATGCTTATAGGGAGGCTTCCACAGAGGCTTTTGTTGAACATACTGCCTCTAGAACTAAAGAATGTTTGGCAAATTGTTTTATCTTATGAGCAAGAAGGGTAAAGGACTCTTTTCCTTTATTTTGTGGGGGATTAGCATGTTCTCTCTAGGTTATTTTAAACTTAATAACTTTAAATTATTAGAAAGTGACTGAATCTTTGTAGGGTTTCTTTCTGACCCTCACTAACTTGTGTTTGACCAGAATCTAGATTAATTGACAGACTTTTAGTTGATTATTATGATGCCTTCAATATAACAGACCAAGTAATGTTTTGTAAAATGTTCTCATATTCTAAATTCCTGTTGACTACATATATTACAAAGCAGGAGAATTAGCATAACACTGATTCAAGACTATAATTGCATGCACTTGTTTACCCAATCTGAATATGAACAACTTCTGATCTTTCTTCCTGCCATTTAAAGAAATGAACAGATTCTATATCTTTTGCTACACACAACATAATGAAGTCTGTTTTTATCTGCTCTAATGAAAGTAGCACATCTGGCATAGAAACTGCAACTAGGATTACTGTTTGATTACATTTATAGTAATTGATCATCATTTGCTGTAAACTAGCCATTATTTTCCTAAGGAAAGCTGATGAATGAAATTAGAATATAATAGGAACATTTCTCTCCAGCCTTTAACTCTGACAGTGATACTTATCTCTTCCCTAGCCCTAGGACATGACAGCATTTTATTTTTTTAAAATTTACTCTCATGATGAGAGAGTGAGGGTACATTACAGGTTGAAGAACCTATTTGAATATACCGCTCAATAAGAAATATAATCTTTTCGTTTATACATTTGGAAAGTAAAGAAATACCCCTGGGAAGGTCTGTGGACCTTACAGGCACATTTGTTACTTTATCGCTTATACATCTCCTTTAAAATCCTTGATCTCCCCAGGTTTATGTTCCCTTGGTATCAATATCAACTGAAATCTAGTATATAGTAATTCTAGAAATGTCTAAGTATTTTCCTTTCCCTCACAAATAGTTACCAAAATAAATGGCTATAAGTCCTCTTGGAGAAGGCCTGGGAAGTCCCCAGTGTGTACATCCACATTAATGTTCCAGTCTTTGTACACAAGAGCAAATTTCTAGACAAAACAGCTCCTTTTTGGCTGAGGGCAGCTATCATAAGAAAGGAGTGTTGGGAATTATCAGCCAACTCTCATCAGGTAAATGGGATCTTGGTTGGTGGTAAGGGTCATCCATTATGGATATATTTTTAATGATGAGTTGTGCAAATCTAAAAAAAATATCTAATAATATAAAGTTTTGACAATCTTTGGAGAACCCAGAACCAGCAAACATTGTTAGAATTATTTAAAACAATTATGTCCTCTTCAGAAGTTTAATATGGCAAAATGTATTAAAATTGATAAGAAATATAACCTGACCCAGACATTCCTGATTATGTTACACAAATGTGGTCAAACCCATGTGCACGCATACACACATGCTCATTTCAGCTTCCCACAAAAAAGTTTCATACTATGTACATATCAATAAACGGGAGCTGATTAAATTCATTTTGTGACACTACTAAAAGACTCTACTCTAAACACATACAACACACTAAGAAGAAAACATTTCTAAACTCTATAAAGTAAAAAAGTCAACATACAGAATATTTAAATAATATGCTTTGATTGGTGTTGCAGTGTGATTTCATATGGCATATGGGGATAAACACATCTGTATTTATATTTGTTTATGCACAGAGTATTCCTGTAAGAGCACATAGGAAATGGAAGTCTGTTGACCTTGCTGACTTCCTGAAGATAAAATAAATGTTCACTGGCCTCTTATATATATTATTTGCATGCTTGAGTTTCTGTTTGTTGTTTTTTATATAAGCATGATTTTTAAACAGCAGCTGCATGCATATGAATTTATTCATCTACAAACTGTTTATGTCTCAATAAGACAACAATAAAATAAATTATCTACAAAGTTTTAATGTAAACCAAGTTGCCACAATATACATACATAGAAGATTGAATGTTTTATGTAGTATAAACTATAATTATTGGATTCAAAAGCGACAAATTCATATTTAGAAAATACAGTGAATAAACTCATATTACTTACATACCTCCAAGCAGAGGGTAATTTTTCAACCAATTTTGGCAGAAAAATAGTAAGAATACTCCTTTCAGGAGAAACTGATCATTAATAATCATGGTCACCCTCAAATACCTGAATATCGGAATAATGTACTTTCAAATCTATTGTCCTGGGCTGGTATGTCCAAAGTCAATGGTTTGAGTTCCCGTTGCCTATACCCAGCACTAACCTTAGTCTTCTACTCTCCCAAAGCTGCTCTACTATACTTCCAGAGTTTCTTCTTATTATTTTTAAAATTACATCTAATTCTGAACCAATAAAAGTATCTAGGAAGAATAAAGTGAATAATTTCATATAAGAAATAAATTTATGTTGGTGTCCTCCAAGAAACTAACACAGTTGAACTACTTTTCAATATTTAGTATTAACTAGGAATTCTTACTTCTTCAAATCACCTTGGAAAATACTTTAAAGACAAATCAAAGTCATGAACTTCAAAGTCATGTATCAGCAAGGTTCTCTTTGTCTCTTAATCCTTAAAACAGGTCTTTTAAAATTCCTACAGAAGGGCAGTGCCCTCTTAAGAATTGCACATTTTCTGTGGCTAGCATTTACGTGGTCACTGCTTCTTCTGAGCTCCAGATTTTCTAAATTAATTAAATTTAGGAATCATATTGTATTTCACTTGTGTTGAACTGAATATGCTTTAGTGAAATTCAGGCCTTTTGTTTAATCTCTTCACCTCTCCTCCCCAAAACTCCATTCACAGAGTTTTTTTCATTAAAGACTTTAGAAAAAGATGAGAACATTAAAGTGTATATTCTTATTCCAATCATTTTTTTTTTGTACTGGGGATTGAACTCAGGAGCACTCAACCACTGAGCCACATCCCCAGCCATATTTTGTATTTTATTTAGAGACAGGGTCTCACTGAATTGCTTAGCACCTTGCTTTTGCTAAGGCTGGCTTTGAACTTGTGATCCTTCTGCCTCAGACTCCCAAATATCTGGGATTACAGGCATGCACCACTGTGCCTGGCCCCAATCAGGTTTTTGTTCATTTTAGAACTGTGAAATTTGAGTTGGTACCAATCGCACTCCCCATTTTCCCCACCACTTTTGAGGCTATTGCTATACTTGCATATATAGATTTCTCTGGTATGGTTGATTTTTTTCTTATTTATTTTTATATTGATTCAGTGCTCACACTTTATGTAAAGTGTCCAGCACTTTTTAAAAAATTTTAGTTAAGTACAGAGAACTAATGGATCTAATAATAGTGTCTTTCCAAAACCCAAAGAAACATCACAATAAATAAAGGCCTCTTTTTCCTTTCTCATAAAAATATAAATACTGAACTTTGCTAAAAATGGATTGGATATAAAAGACCACTATTCAGGTATTTCCTGCTACCTTGAAAAAATTTATCACAAATATCTTCTTTGCTGATCTAGTTATAAACCAATGGTAGGCAGTAAATTTACTCTAACTTTAATATGCAGCCCAAGTTTTTCTCTAAGGAAAAGAGCATTTATTAGAATACTCTGACTTTAAAACCATAGGAAAATCACAGAAAGAGGTCAAGGATAAAAAAGACCTGAAAGATGAACTTTGAGAAGAAATCACTTATGACCACTGATTAAACACCTACAGATGAATTTATTTCTAAGCTGAACTGCATTTCATGTCACTCTATAGCATTCTGGTTGTAATTTGAGGGGATATTTAGGTAAATACGATGTTATTGGCTCTGTTACCACACTCATGCATTGTTATTATTGGAAATTTTCAAAACATGATAGACACATGTAATGTTGAACCTATAAGTAAACTAAAAGTATGTGAATACCTTAATCCCTTTGTTATAAAAATTAATAATTCAGCAAACAACAAAACATATTCATCAGAACCACACAAGGAAATCCTCAAGTTAGAACTACAATCCAGATCTCCTGATACTAAACCCTGAGCTCATTGTAAAACTTTTGGAGGTTTCTTTTTTTTTTTTTTTTTTTGGTTGAAATGTAAAATCTTATATGATTCACTTACTTGTACTTAAAATCTATACTTAAAACTGTATACGTATACAAGCAAAAGTTCCGTATACAAGTTGTATATGGAAGACGCTTAAATATTCTAAATTAAAATGCATTTTAAAAGAATTTCTTTGTACAACAGTCTTGGCAAATTGAGAAACTGCTATTATTTGTTTAGTTGTTAAGGATATATCTATATCTATATCTATATATATATTTATCTATATATATATATATATATATATATATATATATATATATATATATATACTTAAGTGTATTTTAGTATGCCCAAATAAAATAATACTTCTGGGTTCTTTTTGTCTTCCTTTAGCAGAAGTTCAACTTATTGTATTCCATAGAGCAAACATAAAAAAATCAATCTATATTTGAAAACTCTTATCTTTGTTACCAGACATTTACCAAGAAACTATGCCAAACTAGTGTCTTTTTAAAACCAAAAAGTAATATATAAATAGATATATTTAAATTTTTTAAAGCCAAAGTTCTGAACTTTTGAAAGCTTATTTTTTTGCCAAATTAAAATTAACATAGTAATATTTTCCAAATGTGCATCTAACACATTTTCAAAAATTTCTAGTGCATATAATTGAAAATATTAACATTATTATATACGAAATAATTTATTGAAAAAACTATATCATGCACTCTCCTAAATCATTATAGCTAGACATATATTCAGAATATCCCAATATACCTAATGATTGCAGAGAAGAGAAATAGTAGATTTTAAATTGTCAAACATTAATTCTTCACTTTTCATTATATTAATAAGTTAAAATGTAGACATGAAAAGAGAACTTCACATCATTTCATTCAAATTTAATAAAATTACAATATGAAAAGCAATTACCTCAAACACCTACATACTGAATTGGCTTAGCATAAAAGATTAGTTTCTGTTCTCAGTTTGGACTTATTCTGCTGTGACTGATTCCTACATCCATTTCAAGTCAATGACCTTCTTATACAAATTGTTGAAGGATTTAGGAAAGTAAAATATTGCATGCTGTTATTTATGATTGTAAGCCCAATTTGAGAACCAACATTCATTTTCATTGTTTTAAAATAATTCTTTTAATCATCTTGTATTTATTAATTGAGTGTCTATGTTATGAAGTCCTGCATTTTGTTAGTTGTTTTCTGTTGTTTTTTAATCTTGCTTTGTAATAGTTTTAATATTGAATGCATGAAGAAAATTGCAAAATTTATTGGGTGAGCATTTGCATCTTATTTTCATGGGGAAATTTTTGTTTTCATCACAAATGTTCAAAATCTTTAGTCACCTCAGATCCTAAGTGTTGTAACTTGGATCCTGGATATTCCCCAAAGGCCCAAGTATTAAAGGATCTGTCCCCAATCTGTGCTGCTGGTAGAAGATGGTAAAAGCTTTGGGGGAAAATAATGGAAGGAAGTTAGATCTCTGGGAGTGAGACCTCAAAGGAGATTATAGCACAGATTTTAGTTTTTCTCTCTCTTTTCCATCTAAGCCACATAGAGATGAGCTGTTTCCTCCACCATGCACTCCTGCCTGACCACAGGAGCAAAGGCAGAGAAACCAAGCAGTCATGAACAGAAGTTTCTGAACTGTACACAAATGTGGACTTTGCAATTTTGAAAGTTTATTATCTCCAGTAATTTGTTACAGTGACACCAAGCTGACTAAAATACCAGGTAAAAATTGTCCTTCCTAACAAACAGAATAATAATGTGTTACAGAAAATATAAAAAGGAACAATGAGATTTAATGTAATGAAAAATAATAAAATCCATGGTAGATAGGAAAGTAAAAAAAAAGTTAATTTACTATAATAAGATAGTATACATAGAACTATATGTGATTAAACACCATGAAACCAAATGTGAAAAGGATAAAAACATTGTAAGTTATGAGAAAGAAATAGAAAATGGAAGCAATGTCAGGATTTCAACAATGATTTTAGATTACTTAAAAATAGAGAAAATTAACTTCTCTAAAACTTTAAAGGAGAAAATATGATGTCCATAAATATTCCATTATAATTTGCAAAATTTGAAGTTTACACCATGTTTGTATATTTTCTTTTCACTAAGTCTTTGTAACCAGTTCTGTATAGGATGCATGAGATTTTTGTTAAATTGTAGAATAGAGAAAAATATCTATATCTACACTCATATTAAAACCTTGTTACTTTGTTTTCAACAAAAAGAAAAATCTATACACATATAAAAACAAAGAGAATAAAGAAAAAAAAGAATTCAAAGGTGAATAAAAATTGTCAACCGGGTGAATAAATAAATAAAAGGACTTAGCATACATAATAAAACAAAACTCCAAGGACCTACACAGCAGAATATTAGTGACAGAAAAGACGATGAAGCAGAGGAGAGGAGAGAAAGGAGAGAGTGCTACATGAGTGGCTTAAATAAGTCCTGAGGTCCTGATGTAGCCTCTCCCATCCCAGACAAGTTTGTAAGTACTTCCTCCACAAGATAGGTATATTTTCTAAAAGTAAATTGGAATAAAGAAACCAAAGTTCTAGGGATGTAAGATGGATGGTGCATATCTTGGGAAAGGTTCAACACTGGAATAGGTGGACAAATGAGTCTTCATTTTCTGACCGTCCAGCAGGGATAGGCTTCAAGAATATGGAAACCCATTAAGTGTACGTCCTCCTAGAAGGAGATGGGAGGATTTTTCCTTAGAGGAAGTGGGGAGTCCAAAGAAAACACAGAAAATAAGCAAACAAAAAACCACCACCAACAACAAAACTATGGGTTCCAATATTTTCATCCCATTATAATGACTTATTTCTCAATTGGTCAAAATACAGTGAAGCATACCAGATGATTGGCTTGCCTCAGGTGTTGAAACAAATGTTATATGAGAGGATGGTACAGATTTCCAGGAATTTGAGGAACATATCCAACACAATATTACAGAAATCAAAACCAAAATCAAAGAAAGGGAAGAGAAATTGCACAGCACTTGACACACTGCAGGAAAAGTAAAAATAAGGGTTTATCATATATCCTTGGAGAGAGAAGAAAGGAATTATTTTGGTGAAAAATGATTCAATGCTATTAAAATATTGTAAGTAAGGACTTTTTGGAAATTAAAATTATGATCACAAGAATAAGAGCATGCTAAGAGCCACAGACAAGTAATATGATGCATGGCACTTTTGGTTGTAAGGTGACCACAGCTAGCCATTGAGATGATATGATTATATTAAGATTTGCATCCATATGGATATTGGACTCCTGCTGTTCACCTCGGCATGCTACGGGACTCCTGGAGAGTTCCCATTGGTCGGGGAAGTACAGTAGGAGGGAATTCCGGGGGAGGAACTTGTTCCCGGTTCCGGGGGAAAAACTACCGCATGTGTGGACCGGCTTTCTTCCCAGACGTGTACGGGATATTGGCGGCATTTTCAAAAATAAAGTTTGTTCCTGCTTGAGTGGCTCGTGATTTTGTGCCCAGCCAGACAGCGGCAATTGGTGGCCCATGCGGGGGACGCCCGAAGCTTGGAGGTGAGTAAAATTGCTCGCCCCTGAGGGAAGGCGACAGAATGGGTGACCATTTCAAAAAACAATGTGTTCTTGTTTTGATTTATTTTTTGTTTCAAGCTCCCTAGCCCTAGAATTTTCTCAGGCAACCTGGAAAAAATGGTTGGCTCAAGGTTTGGAGTTGTTTGGCCCTGAGAAAGAGAAAATTGATACAACTATTCTCTGTACCGTTTTTGTTTCATTCTGTTTCGGCTTTGTTTTAAGCTATCTTTTTGGGTCGCTCGTTACCTTTATAGTAGATTAGAAACTAGTAAAAAACAATCTGAAAGACTGTTAAGTAAATTGTTAGAGGTCCAGACTATGGTAGCAAACATGTTAGGTCAAGCAAAAGAGAAGGTCTCTCGAGCTAGTCAGACAGAGGAAAATTTGAAGAAAGAAAGCTTAGAGGAAAAACAGCCATCAGGCGGGGAATTACAACAGGAGGCTGCTACTAACTCCGTTCTATCACCAGAGGGCGTAATTCAACCAACAGCTCCATCTACAGCTGAGCGGCCCTCAACTCCCGTAGTTGATGGACGGAATCCTGAGGCAGGACCCCAAAGATTAGCATGCCCTGTACTTGAGCAGGCAGGAGGGCAACGAATCCACTGTGCTTCAGATTTCAAAACAGTGAAGCAATTAAAGGTGGCTGTAACAACCTATGGGCCCCAAGCACCCTTCACTGTGAGCATGGTCGAATCCATTACCCACTTAGACATGACGCCAGCAGATTGGGCTAACATGTGTCGATCTGTGCTAAATGGAGGACAATATTTGTTATGGAAGGTTGCCAATGGGGAATTCTGCATGGAGACAGCTAGGCGAAATGCAGCAGCTGGTTACCCTCAAAGAAATCTAGATATGTTATTAGGAAAGGGACCTTATGAGGGTCAAGGACAACAAATTGAATATGATCCTGGCGTATATGCACAAATTGCTGTAGATGCAGTTAGGGCATGGAAAACTTTACAGGGGCATGGAGATTTACAAGGTCAATTATCTAAGGTAATAAAAGGAACTAATGAACATTATGCTGAATTTGTAGATAGGCTTATTCAGACAGCTTCTAGAATTTTTGGAGATACAGAACAGGCAATGCCATTTATAAAACAACTGGCTTATGACCAAGCAAATCATTGCTGCAGAGAGGTCATTAGACCATGGAGACATGAAGATTTAAACACATATATTAAATTATGTAGAGACATTAATGAACAAGGGCAAGTCTTAGCAGCAGTACAACAGGCTTTAGATGCCAGGCCAAAAACATGCTATAATTTCAATCAAAAAGGACATTTTAAAAGGAGTTGCCCCATAGGAGGAGGGTTTAACAAAGCTGGGTATCAAAGGAATAGAATACTGGGTATTTGCCCACGATGCCATAGAGGGAGACATTGGGCTAATGAATGCCGTTCTCAAACCACCATAGAGGGTATTCCGTTATCAAAAAATGGACAAGGACCAAGTGTTTACCCACGATATCGTGGAGAAAGGCATCAGGCTCCATTGCCAAAAAACGGACTGGAGGGCCCAATGCCCTGGGGCCCAAAACCACAAATATACGGGGCAATGGAGGAACCCAGCAGCAACATCAAGGTAGTGCCCAGGACGCATTAACCATTATAGCCCTCATCAGAGAAACTAGAGAGAGTGCAGGGTTGGACATCTGCACCTCTGCCAGAGCAGTACTAACTCCAGAGATGGGAGTTCAAATCATTCCCACAGGAGTAAAAGGACCTCTTCCCCAGGGAACAGTAGGCTTATTATTGGGATGCAGTTCTTCTACACTAAAAGGACTTATGATAAGTCCTGGGGTAATTGATCCCGATTATGAGGGTGAAATAAAAATTATAGCTAGTTCTCCAAGAGTTATATCAGTAATTTCACCAGGAGATAGAATAGCACATTTGTTAATAATACCCAGCCTGCATGATGAATTTTCCAGTCGTACTGTAGAAAGAGGTTCCAAGGGATTAGGCTCCACAGGTGTAGATTGGGCTATGCTGTCTTTAAATTTAGATTCTCGCCCCATGCTAAAATTAAATATTCAAGGACATGACTTTAATGGGCTACTGGACACAGGTGCTGACCTTAGCATCATATCTCGTCAAGAATGGCCAAGACATTGGCCATTACAACAAGCCACTCAAACCCTTCGAGGCCTAGGAGTGGCAACTAATCCCCATAGAAGTGCAATGGTATTAGATTGGAAGGATCCTGAAGAATGTGAAGGAACTATACAACCCTATGTATTGGACCATCTTCCTATAAATTTATGGGGACGAGATTTCCTAGATCAATTAGGCTTGACATTAACAAATAACATCAATCCTAACACGCCCACTACTAGGGCTAGACAAGGCTTTAGGAAAGAAAAAAGATTAAGAGAACAAGAACAAGGTATGACAGTACCAATTCAAATAGATCAAGAAATAAATAGACATGAATTGGGTTTTCAGAGAGGGCCACTGAGACAATCAAAATTACTTGGAAATCAGAAAGACCAGTGTGGGTTCCTCAGTGGCCCCTGACTAAAGAAAAGATACAAGTAGCCCATGACCTGGTCAAACAACAATTAGTGGAAGGACATATACAACCTTCCATATCTCCCCATAATACTCCCATTTTTGTCATTAAAAAGAAATCTGGTAAATGGAGATTATTGCAAGATTTAAGAGCCATTAATAATGAGATGGTTATTATGGGACCTGCTCAATCAGGGATTCCCCAATTGTCTGCTTTACCAAAAACCTGGTATGTTTTAGCTATAGATATTAAAGATTGTTTTTTTTTCAATTCCAATTCATCCCAAGGATAGTCCACATTTTGCATTTACTATCCCTGCACTAAATCATGAAGGTCCTGATCAGAGATATGAATGGAAAGTACTCCCTCACGGGATGGCTAATGGTCCAACTATGTGTCAAATTTATGTTAACAAAGCAATCTAGCCACTTAGAAATCAAAATCCTGAACTACAAATATTTCACTATATGGATGATGTGTTATTGGCACATAAAGATAAAAACACATTGCTAGAATGTTATGCCACACTTACAAACTTATTGAAAAATTATAATCTAGAGATAGCAATAGATAAAGTACAATTAAATTTTCCAATTAATTATTTAGGAGTTTTATTATCCTCAACCATGGTCCATCCACCAAAAATTCAAATACGAGTAGATCAACTCAAATCACTTAACGACTTTCAAAAGTTATAGGGAGACATAAATTGGATAAGGCCTTATCTAGGCAAACCAACAGGAGAGTTGGGACCTTTATTTGATATTCTAAAAGGTCCATCAGATCCAAATTCACCCTGCATGTTAACGCCTGAAGCAAGAAAAGCATTAAAAATCATTGAAACATATATGGAAAATATGCATTTGGATAGAATTGATATAAGTTTGCCTTTATTATTTATTGTACTACCAACAAAAAATATTCCTACAGGAGTATTTTGGCAAGAAGGTCCATTATTGTGGATATATTTATCTTATTCTCCTAACACTATTCTTACTAGATATCCTGAGGCTGTAGGACAATTAATACTCAAAGGAATAAAAGCAGCAAAGGGAGTGTTTGGGATTTCTCCCAATAAAATTATTACTCCATATACTATGGATCAAATTGATGAGTTAGCTAATGGGTTAAATACTTGGGCAATAATCATGTGTAAATCTAATGTTTCATTTTATAATCACTTACCATCTAATCCTTTGTTGTTCTTTTGGTCTAAGCATACTGTAGTTTTTCCAAAAATGACAAGAAAACCCCTATCATGAATGCTCCAAATATATTTACTGATGGGTCAAATAATGGCACAGCAGCAGTAGTTACCCCTAATCAAACTTTTACATTTTTAGTACCCAAACAATCAGCTCAAAATGTAGAGCTTAATGCAGTATTACAAGCTTTTATGATGTTTAAAGATTCTGTATTTAATTTATTTTCTGATAGTCAATATGTAGTTAATGCTATGGTATCCCTTGAAGATGCTGGTAGGATTTCCCCTTCTTCTACTGTTTTCTCTTTGTTTTCTGCTATACAAAGTCTAATCTGGGACAGAAAAGATCCATTCTTTATAGGACATATCAGGGCACATACAGGATTGCCTGGAGCCCTTAGTTTGGGCAATGAACTAGCAGATAAATCTACACATGACATACATATTTTCTACACAATAGAAGATGCTATAAATTTTCATAAAAGGTTCCGTGTCAATGCTAATACTTTACAAAAGCATTTTAAAATAACTAAAGAACAAGCCAGACATATAATAAAACAATGTCAAAATTGTGTGACCTTTTTTCCACAAGTTAATCTTGGAGTCAATCCTAGAGGACTGATACCTAACCATATTTGGCAGATGGATGTCACACACTTGCCAGAATTTGGAAAATTAAAATATTTACATGTAATGTTTTGAACAACCAACAATAAAATAATTAAAAAAAAAAATATTTACATGTTACAGTTGATACTTCTTCCAGATTTTTGATGGGCCCTCTTCATGCAGGAGAAAAAACTAAAGATGTTATAGCTCATTGCTTACAAAATTTTGCCACTGTGGGCATTCCAAAACAGTTAAAAACGGATAATGGTCCTGGTTATGCTTCTACCTCTTTTAAACAATTTTGCTCATCATTTGGCATTACTCATGTAACAGGAATTCCATACAATCCACAAGGACAAGGCATAGTTGAAAGAGCTCATCAAACTATTAAAATGTACTTATTAAAACAAAAGGAGGGAATTGGAAAGGGGTATATATCCCCCAAAGATACACTTAAAATAACCCTTTTTACTCTAAACTTTTAAAATTTGGATTCATCAGGGCTTAGTGCTGCGGAAAGACATTTGTATCCAAAAAATGTACATAAGCCTAACGTACTCTGGAAGGATATTCTAACAGGACAATGGAAAGGTTCTGACCCAGTGATAGTCTGGAGTCGGAGCTCTGTGTTTTTCCACAGGAGGAACAGCAGCCGATTTGGATTCCAGAGAGGTTAACCAAAACAATTTCTACAGACCAAAAGGAAGATGATTTGACTCAAATCAATAACAGCTGATATCCAGAACTCCAGCTTGGCTATTCTTACATCTGCGACAGTGATTAACCAGGATGCTTTCTTCAATATCTATTTTATTATTGCTTTTTCCCACATCGTAAAGTTCTATTTTATTTTTGAGCTCATACAAACCTAGGTTAATGTTTTTCTGATCAGTTTTATTTTTTGACTATGGATATTTTAAACATTGCAATGGAGATTTCACCTAGGTAAAGCTACAATGCCTTTACTATTGTCTTATATGTTGTATGTTACGTGTGCACATTTCTGTTTTGTGTTGTTTGTCTGTATGTGTGTATGTCCATATACCATATATGAGGAGCGCTCATGAATATATGGATCCAAATTTTTTTTATTATTCAAGTGATTTTAATAGTTTAATTTTTATTGGGTAAACAGCTGTTAAAGATTGTTTTAATATGTGTACAAATAAGCAGGTTAACAGATCTGTTTGTTTACTTTCACCTTCCCTTTTCATTATATTTAATAATTCTGTTCAGGATAATGTAAATTCTTCTAAAAATTGTTTTCTTAATACCTGTTGAAATGTTACATATTTTTTTTAACATCATTGTCAAAATCCCTATTTTCATCCCAGTGCCGGTGAAGACAAAGATGAAACCAAACTACAACTTCTTCAATAATTATCACAACAAACTGTATAAACTGATGCATCAATGAATAATAACTCAACAAGTAATGCTCAATCACTGAGTCGATTTATTTTGGGAGGAAATGGACATATTGATAGATTCCTCCACTTTGAACTGCTTACAAAACTCGCCTGGACTATGTATCACTTGTATGCATTGTGCTCTATTTGTTGATACAGCGAATTATGGTAGTGCTGATGTGTCACCAGTGTTACAATTTTTCCTAAGGAGCCGTCAATTGACTTGATGTCATGGCATTTCTGTATCCTCCTCCCTTCTACTAGTGATGGTCTAATTTTGGGGGCCCACTGAGGTGAGGCAAAGAACCTCACCCCCCCACCAGCACCAAGGCCAAATTTGGGGGCCAACAGAGGTGAGGCAAAGAACCTCACCCCCCACTGGTGCATAGGCCTATCCACAGGTATGGCTACATACTGGACCAGTAGTAAGTGACGGGTATGATTCAATTGCAGTGGTATCAACCTAAGACAGGAGGCTGACGCCTAGAGGTCAGTTTTCAGATGATGGGTAAGAACCATATGTTGAATTGGACAAACCTAACAGGCACGGTCCCAAGCCACATTGCCTGTTGCTTAATTAAACAGAAGGGGGCAGATGCTAAGAGCCACAGCCAAGTAATATGATGCATGGCACTTTTGGTTGTAAGGTGACCCCAGCTAGCCATTGAGATGATATGATTATGTTAAGATTTGCATTCATATGGATATTGGACTCCTGCTGTTCACCTCAGCCAGCTATGGGACTCCTGGAGAGTTCCCATTGGTTGGGGAAGTACAGTAGGAGGGAATTCCGGGGGAGGAACTTGTTCCCGCTTCCGGGGGGGGGGGGGGGGAAACGACCGCATGTGTGGACTGGCTTTCTTCCCAGACATGTATGGGGTATTGGCGGCATTTTCAAAAATAAAGTTTGTTCCTGCTTGAGTGGCTCGTGATTTTGTGCCCAGCCAGACTGCGGCAAGAGCATCCAACACAAGTGTTGGAAAATCAAATTGAATGAAAAGATTCACTCCAGGTGTTCCAAATCTAAATAACAAGAGTTTAAGAGGTTCAAGGGAAAATGGAGGTTAAAAATGATTAAATAATCAATAAAATAAATTTATCCAGGATAAAGTGTTGCATTATTATTTGGGAAGAGTTTACTGAGTGTCAAGCTCTATAAAGGACTGGAAGAATGGAGGAAGTTAAAAGAAGCAACACATCCCATTGGAAAATTCAAAACCTGTTAGAGGTTAGAGACCCAGGGTATGATAAGTTACTTACAAAAGAGTTTGAATTAGAAAGGATCTCTATTTACTTCTCATTGTACTGCAGATGGGAAGGCAATGTTTTCAAATTCTGAGCAAAATATGTTATCTAAAATTTTATGTCCAGATTTCTTAACCTCTTCTCCACAAAATCCTAAACAATAAGGTATAAAAATAAAGTTGTTATTTGTAAACATAGAAAAAATAATTGGGGGGTGGGCAGCAGGGATGGAACTCAGGGGCTCTTGACCACCGAGTCACATCCCCAGCCCTATTTTGTATTTTATTTAGAGACAGGGTCTCACTGAGTTGCTTAGCACCTTGCTTTTGCTGAAGCTGGCTTTGAACACAGGATCCTCCTGTCTCAGCCTCCCAAGCTGCTAGGAGAAATTCTTCAAAGGAGATTTGAAAACTAGAGAATGTTGACACATTAAAATTGTACTTGAAAACTAGAGAATGTTGACACATTAAAATTATAGTGTCAAACACACAAGGAATTAGCAAGGAATCTGGGGAACAGTTCAACAAAGGATTGAGACAAACTTTCTGAAGAAGACAGCTGTTTATCACTCCTAGACAGAAAAGAGCAAGCACAGCTTGCACAAGGAAGAGGAGACCAAAGGAGGGCTTTATGAGGAAGGACTGAGATGAAGGAATAACCTAACACCTGACATGTAATAGCTTACAGACATCATTATTTACAAAGGGTTTTAATTTTATTAGAAGGAATCAGACATAGTGAAAAAGAAAACAAGACAGATACAAATTGTGTTAGTTAGTATCATTAACTCCAAGAAAATAAAATGTTACTGAATAGAGGAGAAGTTATCATGGATTTTTACTGGAGTATGAAGAACACATAAATAGGTAGAATGAATACTGAAGGTTGATTTAATTTGCATGTTGTGCACATACACAAATGCATACATATATATAAATAAAAACATGCTTTGACTTGTGAGTTTTATATGAGAAAATATTAAAACTAATATTATATACACACTATATTTTTATTTCAATAATTTTACTATTAACATGCTCATTTTTACATATTTTATAACTAGGTCATTAAAAATTTTAAATAATTTTAAAAGTAATAAACTCCTATGCTATTAAATTATAACATTACCTAAGATTTGTAAATTTGAGTTTCACATATTTAAAGATTATTTCACAGTGATGTGTTGAATAATAAATTAACATCAATTTCAAAAATGTCTTATAGGTATGCTATAGCTATTATGCACAGATTATTTAATACTAAATTTAGTTACATGGGTTAAAGCATAGGTGGTATATTATTATTTGGTATAGATGGTCCTCAATTGCAGTCATAAAATGCAATTTGTAGTGATTTATATAATAGGAGTTTTTTCTTAATATGGTAAAAAATTTTGGATTTATGCATTTGCTATAGTTGATTTAATTGTGTGTCTAGGTCACTCCTGAAGATCTCAGGCTTTGCCTATCTTTCTACTCCAAGTGCTATCTTGTTTCCTACTTCATGATCAAGATGTTATCCAGTGTAGTAAAGTGACTTATATGGATTTTTACCCTTGCTAATTGTGTGTCTCTTGGAAGATAGAATTTATGAACATCAGAAGTCCCTCTTCAAGAAGACTGGCCAAAATCAGTTGAATCTTTGTTGACTGCCAGGGAACCAAAAGAGGACCTCTGACTTCATTATTATCGAATTTTCATGCTAAATGTTATGCTCACCAACCGCCATGACCAGAAACACTAGGCTATGTAAGGAGGAGTGTTTCCTAGAAGTTTACAAATATTCCAGGGACATACAAAAATATTCTTTTCCCTTGTAATCCTATCCTCTCTTTTCACTTCTATGACTCTACATCTACACCCTTTGAATCCTTGATAAGTTGATCTGTGAGCTACCTTCTGCTTCTCCATTCTTTAACCATTCAATGAAGCTTGGACCATTGATGTCCACATTCAGTTTTGTTATTGGCTTCACAAACCCAAATGGAAAAAGACTTCTTTTTTCAGGTCACCCTCTTACTAAAGGAGGGATCATCATATTGGTTGGTAACTAGAAGTTTCTTGCTGCAGCTACAGACACTGCATCTGAGCTCAGTGCAGGAAGTAGTGAGCAAAGGAGCCAACAGCAACAGCATCCAGGGCATCTTGCTTAACCAGGAAGGGGAAAGCTTTATCAAAGCCCACACTAGTATATTATGTCCTTGGTTTTATGTATTTGTTTCAATATTCTCAGAGATATTTTTTTTTTAAAGAGAGAGCGAGAGATAGAGCGGTAGAGAGAGAGAGAATTTTTAATATTTATTTTTTAGTTTTCAGCAGACACAACATCTTTGGGTTTTTTTTTTTTTTTTTTTTGTATGTGGTGCTGAGGATCGAACCTGGGCCGCACGCACGCCAGGCGATCGTGCTACCGCTTGAGCCACATCCCCAGCCCATCTCAGAGATATTTTTAATGTTTGTTCTATTGATGTTATCAATCTTTGAAATCTATAAATATATTAAGTTCAGATTTGATAAGTGTGTAGATTACTTGCACATTCCCTCAATTTCTCCTGTTTCAGGGCAGTGCATTTGTAATTTTCCTAACTTCAATGAGTGACAATATGCTAGTGGGAAGCTTTATTAATAAAAGATGGAAAAGGTAAAGAAAAGTACTATCTGTTTTGTGCAAGACCATTGACTTAGATTCTCATTTAAGTACCCCAATGGGATAAAAACCCAGGTTTGCTGAATTCTAACGTGTTTTCCATTTCACATCATTGTAGATATTTTTGTTTGGTTATTTGTTCACTTTAATGGAAGGGGAGAGGGAATCCAAACCCTCACAATTATGATTTTTTTCACAAGTAAAAATACATATAAAAGTTTAAAATAAAAATCATTTGAAGATTGTTTAGGAGCTTAGATTACTGTATTCTCACTGTCAGCCAAGGGCAATAATATCATCAGAAGTTCTATAGGAAGTCTAAGGACAATTTACAGTTCCAAAGGTATTCTTTGCATAGTATGCCAACCATCTCACTCTAAGATGCAGTGGTCAAGGTTTTCATAAGCCTCACTTTCATATGTGCAAACATCAGACTGTCTCTTGATTTGTACCTGAACTTCATGCTTATCTCACATTTCTACTTCAACCCACTGCCAAAATCTTAGTCACTGTCAAGAAAACTAAAGCACATGCAAGAGTTCTTTTTGCATTGCATTAGATTTAAAATTCCCAACCCACTTTTCCACCATTAATTAATTCTGAGTGCCTATAGTATACAGTTGTATGATATCAGGGAAGGAATTGTTCAATAGTTCAACTTTGATCTGTCTTCTTTTCTCTGAAAAATATAATATAATATTATTGTCTTTGGTTTCAGAATTTTCTTCCCCTGGTATCTGCTGGGAGAACAAATATCCTGCTGACTTATGATCTCAAAATCCATTAAGTCATGCACAACTCTTATTACTCTGGGCCAGTTCTACCACCTTTAGACTGTGGTCTCTCTTTTTTTATACAACTGCCCTGTCTAACAGAATAGGACATGTAATGCCCCAAATGAATCCTTAAATCTTATGAGAAACTCCAATTCATTTTATTTAGGAATTCTTTATTTGTGATTATTTTTTTCTTTTCTGATAGGCTTTTTATTTCAGAATATCAAATGGCCTTGAATCCTTTTTTATTTTTAAAATGAAAAATAACAAATTCAAGTTTTGTACTTCTTCTTAAAGTTGATCTCCAGAGTGCTGAAGTTGAATTGTCTGCAGCTATATAAAATTAATATAATGAATTTCCCTGCTACTTAGGGCAAAGGACTTTGAGAGCTGCACCATGTTTGTCTAAGGAAATGAGATTTACAAATCTCTGTCCCCAAACTATCTATTTTTGTGATGTCACAACGTTCACAACACCCGCTGTAAGGAACATTCTATATGTTATCCATAAACATGATTATGTTAGCGTTGTGAAGCTCTATTTACTCCAAGGAATCTCTTTAAGATTTTATAAACGTACACTGTACTATGCAAAAAGTCAACCTCCGAGGAAAAGATAAGATTTCTCTATTTGGTTATAACAAAGACTCGGGACATGTATTCTTTAAAAATAAATGTAATCATGAGATATATCAGCTGCATCTGTAATGAACACCTGAGACCTGTAACTCTAAAGTTATGAAAGTTATTGGTCTTTTCTTGTAAGAATGTGAAAAATACGACTTTCTTTGGTAAATTATCTTGCACTGATTTGGTAATTTTAGGGCACTTTTACTGCACTAGAAGATGTTTTTTAAAAATTCTATATTGTTTTCTCCTTTATTCTAGATTAATTTTCTTTAATTCATAGATGATTGGTAAAACACCACTTTAATTCCATTATACCTATGCTCATCTCCTTTACTCATTTAAAGACCAGGTTCAATTTAGACAAATAAAATAGGTTCAAAATAAAATATGATTATGCTCATGAATAAAAATAATAATGTTTCTGTTTGCACAGTAGCAATATTCTACCTTGCAAGAGGGAATGTTGTTTTAAAACCCAGTGATTTTGTTATTGGATTCCTGGGCCAAAGTCCTGATTCTGGGGATCCAACACATCAGATCCATTCACGTTTCCACCAAAATCAAAAAGAAAAGGTAAACATGAAAACATGAAGGGAACTTTAGCCAATGTAGCTATCACAGGAAGTTAAGGGACCCATGTCCATAGTCCTGTCGTATAGGGGCTGAAAGGGGCACGATGACAAGGGCTGGTGATATTCCCAGGTGGAGGTTGTTCACAGCTGCAAGATCAAGTGTATCTCAGGATTGGTCACATGGATTCCTGTCCAAGTTAACAAAGTTGTTGTTGCCTAGGAGTCTGCTTTGACACATTACAAGATGTTTACCAGTTAGATCTTGTTCCTGAAATCCAAGGTGACTCAAAGCAGATGGATCAAAAACAGAGAGATGCTAAGTCTTTATCCTGCTTTCAGTCACCCATTGGACATTTGCCAGCAGAGGTGAAGAGTCTAAGTCCTTGTTGTACTTTCTGTTTTCCTCTTTGCTTTTTATTTACTCATCACTTAAATTTTTCTGTAAACTTAAAAAAAATCTTAGTGTTACATGGTATTCATCCACTAATGTATAAATATGTCCTTCATTTTCAAGGATGTATAGTATCCCACCCTAGGCAAATAATTACATTTATAAATTCTCCTCTTGATGGATATTGCAGATATTTCTAGTATTTTGCCATTATAAATGAATCTTCTATAAAACTGTTACTGTTACTTCCTGAAATTCATATATGAAGGTTTCTTTAGGAATGGAATACTAATCCTAGATTGATGCTGTCCAACAGAACTTTCTGTGGTGATATGAATGTTCTATAACTTTGAATTGTGTAATGAGTAGCCACTATTGGACACCATGAGCCATAGGTGCTATTGAGTACTTGAAATGTATTTAATGGAGACTTTGAATTTAGGACCTAGATTTTTAATTCTCTGTATTGTAACTGAGGGAAATTTAATTATCCTTATATGGCTTGTGGTTGAAATATCCCTTGTACATCTAGATCAAAGATTATTTTATTGATACAAAATGCTGATCTACTTTTCTTCCTCCCTGTGAAGGCTTAGGAATCCTGTTCTCATTTACAAGTCCACAGTTTTCGGGAACTAAAACATGGTCAGATGGTGCTCATAAGAAATAAATAGTTTTACCAGAAGGCTAGTTTATATTTAAGGATAGTTACCATTTCCTAAAATATTTGGGTAGAGTCTTTATAAATTCAAGGGAAATATCCTGGTTCACTCAGAAGTTTGTACATGTGTGCAGATACTCTTTTCTTGATGACCTGACTACACCAGGTAAGGAATCAGTATCAGGAGCAATGACTTAAACAGCTGAAGAACAAACAGCTGCTTATCAGTGCCAGACCTGGAATTCAAACCTAGGTTACCTTGTTCTGAAATTTGTGTCTTATAAAGTTTACTAAATTTCATACCTAGGTCTTTTCATATCACTTGTCCTAGTTTCAATTTGACATTTGTGCCTCATTCCTGGTGAGCACTCAGGAAAGATTTATTAAATAGGTGAATCAACTCCTATACAGGCAAGTGGAGCAAGTACAGTCTCTGTGCAGGTAGCTACTGTGCTAAGTTGTATTTAAGGGAGGCAGGCATGGGCATATAAGAGAAATGGGTTGCCAAATACAAAAGATATATGAAAATCTCAGAACATAGGCAGGCAGTGTAGTGACATAACAAAATATGCCATTTGAGCTATGAATATGGAGTTTAGGATAAATTTCACTTCCTAGGAGATCAGTAAAGCCAAATGAAAATTTCCAGCAACTTAAACTAGCTGAAGGTGTATGAAAACATATACTTGGACTTAATGGAAACTATTAAGGACTCACTTGTGAAATGAGTTCAAGCCACTGCCAGATAAATAAGAATCTGTACTTGTTCTTGAGTTCTAGTACTGCTACTTGTATCCACCTGCCAAGAAAATATTTATTCTGAAAACCCAAGAGGCTAGGGAATTGGATCTAGACATCAATAATTTGTTAATGCATCATTTCAGTCTGGCATCACTGATGAATTGTTAATCAAATTCAGTACTTGTAGAATGGAAAGTTCTGATGATTTTAGTTTGCAAGCACTTCCCTCAAACATTATTGAGCAATGTCCTAGATTATATTTTAAAAGTCTCTTTCTACTATTGTATGTCTTATTAGATTAGTAAAATGCAAATTACCTCATCATAATTTAAGTACAATTTATTTTTTTTAAATGACTGCTTGGCCTGAATTTTCATTCATTATGTAACTCATTCAATATTTAAATTTCTCATTACTCATTCAGTAAGCAGTAATTTTGTTAGGTTTTTAGAATAAAATAATAAAAAATGTAAGCACTGTTGCTATGTTCATAATGTATGTGAATGAAATAAGATGTTGTAGTAAAATGTGAAAATCCCCATGATGGAAATAAACACCATGCTATGAGAACATGCAACAAGAACACACTGCTCACTCATGAGCAAGTCTAAAAAACAAAACAAAATAAAAACTTAATAACATTTAAGCTACAAGATCAAAGATGAGTGAGAACTTTGTTAAATAAACTAGCAGACTACTGGGGAAGGTCAAGCCCAGCGGCCCAGAGAGAATGTATATGTCAGGAAAATAGAAATCAAGACCTGGAAACGAGAGCAATCTTGATGATTTAAAGAATCTAAGTGAAGTGCATTAAAAATAAAATGTTAGTGACAAAGAAGAAGGCAAGTCAGGGAGAAGGGGAGAGCGGAGAGAGTGCAAGAAAGATCAAAGCATTCTGTAATCCCACACCGGACACATTGAATATTATCCAAATGTCAGAGGATGCTGCTAAAGATGTTGAAGTAAGTGGGTGATTCCATTACTTTTACATCTTATATAATTTATTCAGATTTCATTGTTGGAAATAAAAGGGATAAATAGAATGTATACATATATTTAGTATTTAAAAAAGGAAGGAAATAATGTTATAATTATATCGATGAACCCTGATGAAATCATCCTATGTAAATAAGACAGCAAAAAACAAAAAAGAAAGAAAAATACTGTATGTTTCCATTTATATGAGATATCAAAAGTACACAAATTCATTAATACAGAAAGTACTACTTTGTACTTACTTAGTCCAGAGACTCAAGTAAGGGGAAAATGAAGAATTATTGAATAGGTACATGGTTTCAGTTTTGTAAAATTCTAGAAATTTATTGTACCACAATGTGGCTATACTCAACATTATTGTACTGAATATTTAAAAATCATCACATTTGCAAAATTTATGTTTATGTGCTTTTATTACATTTTTTTAAAGAGAGCAATGCCACAGTCAGATACAACAATGATAAGACTTACAGTAATTCAGCTTATTATGTACAACCACTGAAACAAAAAGTTTTGCTGCAATTATGTACAATGAATCAAAATGCATTCTGCTGTCATATATACCTAATTAACATAAATAAATTATCTTTAAAAAATACAGCTGAGAAACCTGGTGATAGATCCTTCAGGAGAAGCACTGTATATGAAGAAAGAATTTTTCACTGCATGTTTTAGGTGACAGAATGAATTTGCCCATGCCATTCATTGCTCTAGCAGAAATAAGATAGACAACTAATCTGGGGAAGAATGATTTTACTTCTGATATGTTGAATTTAAAATGTCCATCACTAGTAAAACATGTGTCTGGCCTTTAAGAAAAAAGATTATCTAGAAAAATAGTTTTGGGGTCACCAGCTTTCAAGAGTTACGAATAGTGCTTCTAAGGATTATTTTAGGTAAAGATTGGAAATATAATTCTTTTATCTGGAAAGACCTGATGGATTTGTTGTAAGTCTTTTCATTCACATTAAAACTTACATCCTTCTATTTCCAACTAAAATAATTGATTGAGCTGGATGAGTTGGTACATGCCTATAATCCAGTGACTCCAGAGGCTAAGGCAGGAGTATGGAAAAATTCAAGTCCAACATTGACAACTTAGTGAAGCTGTGTATCACAATTTAAAAAAATGTATCAGGATGTAGCTCAGTAGTAAAGCAATCTGGGTTCAAATCACAGTACCAAAATTAATTTTAATTAATTAGTTAGAAATTAAATAAAAGCAAAAATAAATAAATAAATATTGAAATAAAATAGCTGATTGATAGAGATTTGAAGTATGACTTTTGGTGATATTCTTCAGCAACATTTTGTTGAATAAGAAAAGAGCCTGGGGACTACTGCAGGAGCCAAGTTCTAGCCCAGACCACCCACACCAGCTTACGCGGGATCCATGCTCTCAGTAAGCCTGGTTCACCCCTCCCCTAGTGTGGCAGACACTGGCAGAGCCTTGCCTTTGGCTCAGGACCATTGCTTCCTACCAGCAGACTACTGGGGAAGGTCAAGCCCAGTGGCCCAGATCCACCCACTCCAACTTAAGCAGGACCCAGACCCAGGATGCAGTAACATTTATTGAGGGACACCAACAAGTTCTGGAAGCCCAACATCAAGGTGAGGTACAGACAATCTGAGTGGGTACTATAAGAATATAGGGAAGAAACTGTGATGTCTCAGATCCACACTGCAAGAAAGGAAGACACATAGACAACATGAAAAAACAAGGGAGGAAAGTGCCCCCAACAAGCCAAGACACTATAATAACAGAACCCATGGACAGAGAAGTTGATGAAATATCAGAGAAGGAGTTTAGAATGTTCATAATTAAAATGACCTGTGAATTAAAGAATGACCTAATGAGCAAATACAAGAAAAATTGATCACCCCAACAATGAGATAAGAGAGCAAATACAGGTAGCAAAAGATCACTTCAAGAGAGAGATAGAGACTCTGAAAAAAAAGGCAGAAATCCTTGAAATGAAGGATACAATAAAAAAAAAACTCAATAGAAAGCACAACCAAAAGACTAGAACACTTGGAAGAAAGAACATCAGATAATGAAGATAAAGTATACATTCTAGAAAATAAAGTTGATCACACAGTGAATAAAGTTAGAAACCATGAACAGAATTTCTATCCAAGAATTATGGGACAGCGTAAAAAGACCAAATCTAAGAGTTATTGGAATAGAGGAAGGCACAGAGTTTCAAACAAAAGGAATGCACAATTTCTTCAATGAGATAATATCAGAAAATTTCCCAAGCATGAAGAAGGAATTGGAAAACCAAATACAAGAGGATACAGGATACCAAATAGAAAAATTACAACAGATCTACACCAAGGCACATTATAAGGATAGAATCTTAAAAGCCATAAGAAAGAAGAATCAGATCACGTATAAAGAGAGACTATTTCATATATCAGCAGATTTTTCAACCCAGATCCTCAAAGCCAAGAGATTATGGAATAAGATATAGCAATGTCTAAAAGAAAATGGATGCCAACCAAGAATCTTATATCTAGCAAAACAAAGCTTTAGATTTAATGACAAAATAAAAGCCTTCCATGATAAACATAAGTTAAAAAATTTACAGCTAGAAAGCCTGCACTACAGAACATCCTCAGCAAAATATTACAAGAAGAGAAATGAAAAACAATGATGAAAGTCAGCAGAGGGAGGGATTGTAATCCCATTGCTAAAAGAAAATCTAATCTGAGGAGAAACCAAATCACATTAAATACCAAAAATAACCACAAATGACTGGTAATACAAATAATTTCTCAATAATAACCCTGAATGTTAATGGCCTAAACTCACCAGTCAAAATACATAGTCTATCACATTGTATTAAAAAAATACCCAAAAAAATCTTGCCTCCAAGAGACTCATCTCATAGAAAAAGACATTCACAGACTAAAGATGAAGGGTTAGAAAAATCATACCACTCACATGGAATGCGGAAACAAGCAGGGGTTTCCATCCTCATATCAAATAAAGTAGACTTCAAACTAAAGTCAATCAAAAAGGATAAAGGACACTACATACTGCTCAAGAGAACCATACACCAACAAGACATAACAATTATAAGTATATATGTCCCAAACAATGGAGCAGCTATGTTCATCACACAAACTCTTCTCAAGTTTAAGAGTCAACTAGACCACAACACAATAATTTTGGGTGACTTTAACACACCTCTCTAACCACTGGATAGATCTTCCAAACAAAGCTGAACAAACAAACTATAGAACTCAATAATAAAATCAATAACTTAGACTTAACTGACATATATAGAATACTCCATCCTTCAATGAGAGAATATACTTTCTTCTCAGCAGCACATGGATTCTTCTCTAAAATAGACCATATACTATGCCACAAAGCAACTCTTAGCAAACATAAAAAAAGTAGAGATACTACCCTGCATTGTATCAGATCATAATGGAATGAAATTAGAAATAAATGAAAAAATAAGAAATAAAACCATTCCAATAGCTGGAAACTAAATAATTTGCTACTGAATGAACAATGGGTTACAAAGACATCAAGGAGAAGATTAAAAAATTTTTAGAGTTGAGTGAGAACACAAATACAACATATTAAAATCTCTAGGACACTATGAAAGCATTTCTAAGAGGAAAGTTCATTGCATGGAGTTCATTCCTTAAAAGAAGAAAAAGTCAACAAAGAAATTACTTAACACTACATCTCAAACCCCCCCAAAAAAAGAATAAACCAACACCAAAGGCAGCAAAAGACCTGAAATAATTAAAACAGAGCTGAAATTGTGAATTTAAAACAACAAATAAATTGAAAATTTGACAGAACAAAAATTTGGTTCTTTGAAAAATCAAATAAAATTGACAGACCTTTAGCCAAGCTGATGAAGAGAAGGAGAGAAAGAACTGAATTCATTAACATATGTGATGAAAAAGGAAATATCACAATTTAGACATTACAGGCTACAGAAATACAGAAGATAATTAGAAATTATTTTTGAAAACCTATACTTCAATAAAATAGAAAATATTGAAGGCATCAATGTGGTGAGCCGTTTCTGCGGACTGTGGTCGCCATTACAAGATGGCGCTGGCTCCGCTGTGGTCTGTAACAAACAACTCCTTATTTGGGAGAGTTGGCGCATGGTTTTTTAACACCCTATGAGAAAGCTCCACGTGGCAGCTTCGCATTGGGGCTTGAGATGCTTTATTAAGGCTGGGAGAGGCATCCGAGAGGAAGAAGAAGAAATATCAAGGACCTGAATAAACGGCTGAAAGAAGATTCCTGTTGTTGCGTCTTCCTTGCGGGCAAGGGGGTCGCGACAAGTGGTGCCGAAACCCGGGAACCAGAACTTTCAGTCGTCAGGGGTGGTGCACCGGATAGTCCCAGGTAAGTGGGACCCGCGACCAAAGCGGGGATAGTCCCAGTAAGTGGGATCCGCGACCAAAGCGGGGTCAGCTCCTCTACAAAGAAAGAGAGAGCCTCATATTTTATTGCAGCTGCAATGTGTACTTTCACTTTTGTTTTCTGTGTTTCTTTTGTCGTCTGTGTCTTTTGTTTTCTGTGTTTCTTTTGTTGTTGTGTCATGGGTGCCGCATCTTCAAGTCCGCTTCTTCTGGCCCTAGATGGCCTGTTACGTTCCAAGGGCCTGGAAGTGAAGCATCGTACTTTACAGAGATTTTTACAGAAGATAGATATTGCTGCACCGTGGTTTGCATTTTCGGGCAGCCTTACCATACTTAGTTGGGATAAATTAGGCAAAGATCTTGACTTTGCTTCTGAGCAGGGCATATTAGAGGGCGGGGTGATACCCCTTTGGAGAATAGTCCGTAGTTGCCTCACAGAGGACAGATGTCATGACGCACTTACTAAAGGACAGGAAGTTCTAGAACAATTACATGAGGAGAAATCAGAGACGGCAGGAAGTGAGGTATCTCGGGAGGATGGAAGTGTGCGGAGCGTGAAACAGGGGAAGAGGCGATTGTATCCAGATCTCAGTGCGCTGCGCACACCTCCATGTGAAAGTGGGTCAGAGGAAGAGGAGAATGAGGAGGAGGAGCTTGGGAGGCTGTCTCGCCAGCTAGGGAGTTTAGCTGTAGGAGAAGGGAGCAAAGATAAGCAGGGGTTCAAGAAATGTGATCCTCCGGATCCACCGCCGTATGGTGGGGGTGTTTCGGGGAGAGCTTTCCATTCTCAAACATGGAAGGCTGTTCACGCTGAGATGGGTCTTGCTTATCCAGTTTTTCAGGACGATAATAGGGGAAGATTCCATGAGCCTTTAGATTTTAAAATTGTGAAGACCCTGGCGGAGTCTGTGCGCACTTATGGGGTGGATGCCGCCTTCACACTAACTCAGGTGGAGAGTCTGTCTAGATACTGTATGACTCCCTCTGATTGGGCTAGCCTTGTTCGGGCTTGTGTTTCCCCAGGTAAATATTTGGACTGGAGAACATTTGTGTTAGAGGGCGCAATAGAACAGGCCGCCCAAAACCATGCGGCGGGACATCCTCATTGGGATAAGGACATGCTTTTGGGGCAAGGTAGATTTGCTAATCAACAGACAGGATTCCCTCTTGAGGTATATGATCAAATTAATAACATTTGCATTCGGGCATGGAAGTCACTTCCAAACAGAGGAGAGGTATCTGGTAATTTGACCAAGATTATACAAGGCCCTACAGAACCCTTTTCAGATTTTGTAGCAAGGATGGTGGACGCCGCTGGAAAGACTTTTGGGGATCCTGATAGAGCCATGCCCCTTGTTAAGCAATTGGTCTTTGAGCAATGCACCAAGGAATGTAAAGCAGCAATCGCTCCTTATAAGAACAAAGGCATAGAAGCATGGATGAAGGTGTGTAGAGAGATTGGAGGACCTTTAACTAATGCAGGTCTTGCAGCTGCTGTCCTTCGGATTGCAAAAGGGGGCGGTCCTGCCGCCGGAACGTGCTTCCATTGTGGTCAACCCGGTCATGTCAGACGTGAATGTCCCAAAAAAGACAATTTTACTGGACCTCCTCACGGTGGCCCTTCCAATGGCTTTCGTCTACCGGGGTTGTGTCCAAGATGCAAAAAGGGGAAGCATTGGGCAAAAGAGTGTAGATCAGTGAGGGACATTCATGGACAACCTATTTCAGCTGGGCCAAAAAATGGCCGACGGGGCCCTCGACCCCAGGGCCCACAAATATATGGGGCAGTGGAGAATGTTACACCCGAACCCGAGACATGGCCATCTCTACGCCATCCCATGAAACGCGGAGAGCCACTACAGGTGCCGCGGGATTGGACCTCTGTTCCACCTCCAGACTCGTATTAACACCTAAGATGGGAGTCCAATTGGTGGAAACTGAGTTCAAAGGGCCTTTACCACCTGGCACTGTAGGTTTGCTAATTGGACGTGCATCCTCTATTTTACAAGGTCTTCGTGTTTTCCCCGGAGTCATAAGTCCTGATACTGTAGGGATAGTAAAGGTTATGGTGGAAGCTCCAGGGGGCATTGTGTCCATCTCCCCAGGAGATCGGATTGCTCAATTACTAATTTTGCCTAGTTTGCATAATCACTTCCCTGCTGACTCTTAGGGGTGATCCAGATCTTACTTCCCCTCGTAGCCTCACTAAAGAGGCTAGAGCGGCCCTTATGACAGTAGAAGAAGCTATACAACATGCTACTTTATGCAGGCTCCAAAGTGATAAACCTTTCCAATTATGTGTGCTTGCCACTATGCGGCAGCCTACTGTTGAGCGTGCTCATCGCACCTTAAAGGAAACTTTACAAAAACATAAGGGGGGAATAGGAGCTGAACATACTCCTAAAGAACGCCTGTCCTTAGCTCTCTTTACCATTAATTTTTTGAATTTGGATATTCACGGTCGCTCTGCGGCCGATAGACATGTGTCCCCTCAGCCCTCTGTGATTGGCTATGTTAAGTGGAAAGATGTTCTTACGGGCCAATGGAACGGCCCCGACCCCGTGCTGACATGGGCACGAGGATCTGTATGTGTTTTTCCCCAGGATCGCACGGAACCATTGTGGGTCCCTGAACGCCTGACAAGAAGAGTCTTGATGCCAGCTACTCAGCAACAAGAAATACCACAGCAATCCCGTGATGAGGATCTTCATTCTGCTGAGCGCTCTGGCTCTGGTGCTGGTGCCGATGACATGGACGACACCAATGCAGTGGTGGGCAGCGGCACGGGCTTGGCCAATGCCGATGCCGGTTCATGATTTAATGATTCCAGGAATGCCTCCCGTATCATTGGCGAATATTTGGCCGGAAATTGGTCCAGATAAAGCTATGATCATACAAGCTCTTGCAGCTTTAGAAAATGGCATCTCACCTCAAGTCTGGCTTGCGCAGATTAAACAGTAAATCTTTGACATGGTCGTTGCACCCCAAGTTTTATGAACATTGCACTGGGATCGACATGTCTTTCTTTGTTATTCTCTTAGTGTTGGAAAGCCCTTGCACTCTGCCGGCTTTACTGCCATTGCACGCAGATGGGTTTCCACACTAGTGCTTTTCTATCGCCTTAAGACCCATGCCTTTCTTTTAGGGTGTTGCCAACTTGTTTGTCGTCGTATTTCTATACAACCACAGTTCAGCCTCAGCCATCCCCCTTCGTCCACCATCATCACGATACAGGATGCGAGGCAAGGCACTGCACTTGAGTGATCCTTGAAGTGGACCTCAAGGAGAGCATGTCCTATTGCATGCGGGTTAGACGCGTCCACGCCCCGTCCCACGAAAAAAGGCGTCGGCTGATATGGCCTCAGATCTGGGGAAGGGCCCTCCTTGGGGCTGAGCCATACTATGCAGCCACTTCTGCACAGTGGGATAGGACCTCTACTCTCGCCTGTATTGTTTTTGGAAAACAAAAGGGGGAACTGTGGTGAGCCGTTTCTGCGGACTGTGGTCGCCATTACAAGATGGCGCTGGCTCCGCTGTGGTCTGTAACAAACAACTCCTTATTTGGGAGAGTTGTCGCATGGTTTTTTAACACCCTATGAGAAAGCTCCACGTGGCAGCTTCGCATTGGGGCTTGAGATGCTTTATTAAGGCTGGGAGAGGCATCTGAGAGGAAGAAGAAGAAATATCAAGGACCTGAATAAACGGCTGAAAGAAGATTCCTGTTGTTGCGTCTTCCTTGCGGGCAAGGGGGTCGCGACACATCAACAAATTTCTACAGTCATATAATTTGCCCAAATTGAATTAGGATGATATACACAATTTAAACAGATCAATCTGAAGTGATGAGATAGCCATCAAAAGTCTGCCAACCAAGAAAAGCCCAGGACTGGACGGATACAGAGCCAAGTTCTACAAGACATTTAAAGTAGACCAACACCAAGACACATTGTTATGAAAATATCCAATATACAGAACAAAGAGAAAATATTAAAAGCTACAAGAGAAAGGAGGCAGATTACATTCAGGGGTAAACCAATAAGATTAACAACGGATTTTTCATAACAGACGCTGAAAGCAAGAAGGTCATGGAACAATGTATTTCAAACACTGAAAGACAATGCATGCCAACCAAGAATTCTGTATCCAGCAAAATTAAGCTTCAGGTATGACAATGAAATAAAAATCTTTCATGATAAACAAAAGTTAAAAGAATTTGCAGCCAGAAAACCAGCATTGCAAAGCATCTTGAGCAAAACACTACACGAGGAAGAAATGAAAAACAATAACCAAAACCATCAGTGGGAAGTGCCTCTGTAAAGACAGAGGGCGGGGGGAAAGATAATCATGGAGAAACAAACTAAATTTTTTTATAAAAAAAGGATAAATAATCAAACATGGCTGGAAGTACAAACCATATATCAATAGTAACTCTAAATGTTAATGGCTTAAACTCTCCAATAAAGCGACATAGGCTGGTATCATGGATTAAAAAAAACAAATCCAACAATATGCTGCCTCCAGGAGACACATCTGATTGGAAAAGACATACACAGGCTGAAGGTGAAAGGATGGGAAAAAATATACCACGCACACGGTCCTCGTAAGCAAGCAGGGGTGGCCATCCTCATATCGAATAAAATTGACTTCAAGACTAAGTTAATCAAAAGGGATAAGGAAGGACATTATATACTGTTAAAAGGAACCATTCACCAACAAGACATAACAATTATCAATATTTATGCACCAAATAATGGTGCTGCAACATTCATAAAACAAATTCTCCTCAAGTTCAAGAATCAAACAGACCACAACACAATAATTATGGGTGACTTCAACACACCTCTCTCACCATTGGGCAGATCCTCCAAACAAAAGTTGAATAAAGAAACTATAGAACTCAATACCACAATCAATAACCTAGACTTAACTGACATATATAGAATATATCAACCATCATCAAATGGATATACTTTTTTATCAGCAGCACATGGATCCTTCTCAAAAATAGACCATATATTATGCCATAGAGCAACCCTCAGTAAATATAAAGGGGTGGAGATAATACCATGCATTTTATCTGATCATAATGGAATGAAACTGGAAATCAATGATAAAAGAAGGAAGGAAAAATCCTACATCACATGGAAAATGTACAATATGTTACTGAATGATCAATGGGTTACAGAAGACATAAAGGAGGAAATAAAAAAATTCTTAGAGATAAATGAAAATACAGACACAACATATCGGAATCAATGGGACACAATGAAAGCAGTTTTAAGAGGGAAATTCATCGCCTGGAGGTCATTCCTCAAAAAAAGAAAAAAAAAAACAACAAATAAATGAGCTCACACTTCATCTCAAAGCCCTAGAAAAGGAAGAGCAAAACAACAGCAAATGTAGCAGAAGGCAAGAAATAATTAAAATCAGAGCGGAAATCAATGAAATTGAAACAAAAGAAACTATTGAAAAAATTAACAAAACTAAAAGTTGGTTCTTCGAAAAAATAAATAAGATCAACAGACATTTAGCCATGCTAACGAGGAGAAGAAGAGAGAGAACTCAAATTACTAACATACGGGATGAAAAAGGCAATATCAAAACAGATGCTACAGAAATACAGAAGACAATTAGAAATTATTTTGAAAACCTATATTCCAATAAAATAGAAGATAGTGAAGACATTGATAAATTTCTTAAGTCATATGAGTTGCCCAGACTTAGTCAGGAGGATACACACAATTTGAACAGACCAATATCAATGGATGAAATTGAAGAAGCAATCAAAAGACTACCAACCAAGAAAAGCCCAGGACCGGATGGGTATACAGCAGAGTTTTACAAAACCTTTAAAGAAGAATTAATACCAATACTTTTCAAGTTATTTCAGGAAATAGAAAAAGAGGGAGCTCTTCCAAATTCATTCTATGAGGCCAACATCACCCTGATTCCGAAACCAGACAAAGACACCTCAAAGAAAGAAAAGTAGAGACCAATATCTCTGATGAACCTAGATGCAAAAATACTCAATAAAATTCTGGCGAATCAGTTACAAAAACACATAAAAAAATTGTGCACCATGATCATGTAGGATTCATCCCTGGGATGCAAGGATGGTTAAATATACAGAAACCAATAAATGTTATTCACCACATCAATAGACTTAAAGATAAGAACCATATGATCATCTCGATAGACGCAGAGAAAGCATTCGACAAAGTACAGCATCCCTTTATGTTCAAAACATTAGAAAAACTAGGGATAACAGGAACTTACCTCAACATTGTAAAAGCTATCTATGCTAAGCCTCAGGCTAGCATCATTCTGAATGGAGAAAAATTGAAGGCATTCCCTCTAAAATCTGGAACAAGACAGGGATGCCATCTATCACCACTTCTATTCAATATAGTTCTCGAAACACTGGCCAGAACAATTAGACAGACGAAAGAAATTTTTTTTTAAAGAGAGAGTGAAAGAGGAGAGAGAATGAGAGAGAGAGAGAGAGAATTTTTAATATTTATTTTTTAGTTCTCGGCGGACACAACATCTTTGTTGGTATGTGGTGCTGAGGATCGAACCCGGGCCGCACGCATGCCAGGCGAGCGCACTACCGCTTGAGCCACATCCCCAGCCCAACAAAAGAAATTAAAGGCATAAAAATGGGAAAAGAAGAACTTAAATTATCACTATTTGTGGATGACATTATTCTATAACAGAAGACCCAAAAGGGTCTACAAAAAAACTACTAGAACTAATAAATGAATTCAGCAAAGTGGCAGGATATAAAATCAACACGCATAAATCAAAGGCATTTCTGTATATCAGCTACAAAACTTCTGAAATGGAAATGAGGAAATACACTCCATTCACAATATCCTCAAAAAAATAAAATACTTGGGAATCAACCTAACAAAGAGGTGAAAGACTTATACAATGAAAACTACAGAACCCTAAAGAGAGAAGTAGAAGAAGAACTTAGAAAATGGAAAAATATACCCTGTTCATGGATAGGCAGAACTAACATCATCAAAACGGCGATATTACCAAAAGTTCTCTATAGGTTTAATGCAATGCCAATCAAAATCCCAATGGCATTTCTTGTAGAAATAGATAAAGCAATCATGAAATTCATATGGAAAAATAAAAGACCCAGAATAGCAAAAGCAATTCTAAGCAGGAAGTGTGAATCAGGAGGTATAGTGATACCAGATTTCAAACTATATTACAGAGCAATAGTGACAAAAACAGCATGGTACTGGTACCAAAACAGGCGGGTGGACCAGTGGTATAGAATACAGGACACAGAGACTAATCCACAAAGTTACAACTATCTTATATTTGATAAAGAGGCTAAAAGGATGCAATGGAGGAAGGATAGCATCTTCAACAAATGGTGTTGGGAAAACTGGAAATCCATATGCAACAAAATGAAACTGAATCCCTTTCTCTCGCCATGCACAAAAGTTAACTCAAAATGGATCAAGGAGCTTGATATCAAATCAGAGACTCTGTGTCTGATAGAAGAAAAAGTTGGCTCCCATCTACATATTGTGGGGTCAGGCTCCAAATTCCTTAATAGGACACCCATAGCCCTAATATCCAGAGTATACCAAGAACTCAAAAAATTAGACAATAAGATAACAAATAACCCAATCAACAAATTGGCCAAGAACCTGAACAGACACTTCTCAGAGGAGGATATACAATCAATCAACAAGTACATGAAAAAATGTTCACCATCTCTAGCAGTCAGAGAAATGCAAATCAAAACCACCCTAAGATACCATCTCACTCCAGTAAGATTGTCAGCCGCTATGAAATCAAACAACAACAAGTGCTGGCGAGGATGTGGAGAAAAATATACACTTGTACATTGCTGGTTCCCAATTGGTGTGGCCAATTTGGAAAGAAGTATGGAGATTCCTGGGAAAGCTGGGAATGGAACCACCATTTGACCCAGCTATTTCCCTTCTCGGACTGTTCCCTGAAGACCCTAAAAGAGCATACTACAGGGATACTGCCACAACGATGTTCATAGCAGCACAATTCACAATAGCTAGACTGTGGAACCAACCTAGATGCCCTTCAATAGGTGAATGGATAAAAAAAATGTGGCATTTATACATCATAGAGTATTATGCAGCACTAAAAAATGACAAAATCATGGGATTTGCAGGGAAATGGATGGCACTAGAGTAGATTATGCTTAGTGAAGCTAGCCAATCCCTAAAAAACAAATACCAAATGTCTTATTTGATATAATGAGAGCAACTATGAACAGAGCAAGGAGGAAGAGCAGGAAGAAAAGATTAACATTAAACAGAGACATGAGATGGGAGGGAAAGGGAGAGAAAAGGGAAATTGCATGGAAATGAAGGGAGACCCTCATTGCTATACAAAATTACATATTAGAGGTTGTGAGTGGAATGAGAAAATAAACTAGGAGAGAAATGAATTACAGTAGATGGGGTAGAGAGAGAAGATGTGAGGGAAGGGGAGGGGGGACAGTAGGGGATAGGAAAGGTAGCAGAATACAACAGTTACTAATAGGGCATTTTGTAAAATTGTGGATGTGTAACCAACGTGATTCTGCAATCTGCATTTGGGGTAAAAATTGAGAGTTCATAACCCACTTCAATCTAATGTATGAAATATGACATGTCAAGAGCTTTGTAATGTTGTGAACAACCAATAAATAAATAAATAAATAAATAAATAAATTAAGAAAAATGTAAGTTTAAAAAAATCATTTGTGAAAATAATATAAACTCCTTGAACTATTTAAAACAGAAATAACATATAACATGGTTAAATTAATTAAATTCAAGGAGTTAAAATGAGTAAGTAAAAGAAATTACTGCATGCCCATTATTATGTAGCAGTATTGCCAATAGTCAAAGAAAAAAAAATGACTTAATTGAAGGGTGTCTCAGGAGATTTATTTCAGGTGCAGGGCATCCACCTACTCTCCAGATAATCTCCACACAACATTTCAGAGTGCTTCTCCCTTTCCAGTGTACAGATACGGTCTCAATACACTGTACAGTCACTATTGCCTGGCTTTCAGGGTGACTTGCATTCTCCCAATAGTTTTTTTTATTATCTAGGTGGAAGCAGAACCTCAGTCTCCTGAGCACTGTGAAGAAAGCCTAGAAATGAATCTGAAAGAATGAGAAGCTCCAGAAATTAAAACTCACTCGATCAGATAGTGTAAGTCATACCTTTTGTACTTATCATATGTTGGATTAAACAATTATCATCCAAGAGCACCTGATTGGAAACTGCTGCTCTCCTAGTCTGAATCCACTGAGCCTACTATCTAATAACAATAGATTGCATCAACTCCAGGAATGAATGAGGCCAGAGTGAGTCAAGATAGGCATGTTCTTGTGTGCATTTACTTCATTTTTTAAAGGTGATTATAATTGAGTACAGACCGCAGCTTTTTAAAAAGGCAAGTTTATTCAAAAGTTATGGAGTCTAGCCTGGCAATAGGATGTTTACATTAAGCCTTTTATATAGGATAATATCAATGTATGAATTAAATGCATACATATTTTTAATTACTGAAAACTATATAATGGGCAATATTTTTTTTTATTAATTTCTCTTGATCTAATTTCTAAAAATACAGTTAGAGCTCTCAACTGGGAAGCACTCCCCTAATCTCCAACTACAAATAATATGTTAGGCACAGGTGTAGATTTAACTATTTTATATATAAAATAAAAAAAAGACATAGTTGAAATTTATTTTAATCACAAAACTGAATATATCTAGAGTATTCTTATTATGAGACAAATATAAAATTACTAATAAAGAATATATATATGTATTTAGAACTCCATCCTCACAAATCCCTCAATTTTAATGCTATAGCACAACTTAATTCATAATGATAACATTTCATTTTGAGAATATGGCTTCCCTGTTCTTGGGGAGTCAAAGTGCCTGGACCCCTGCATTCCATACAAGAGATATGAGAATACACTTTCTAATAAATGCTTTTCCACAAAACCAAACAGCAGTAGTGGCACTGCCCTCAGAAAGAGAAGGAAGACCAAAAGACAAGGTCTAAAAGATAATGATTTTTTTTTCTATTTGATGCTACACACAGACTCATTCCCATTTCAGATGTCAGATAGCATAACAGAGAGTTCCAAGAGTTGGATGTCTCATTTTGGTATATCTTTTCACAGCCTTGACTCTAAAACTTAAATATATTAAAGACAAACATCTTATTTTGTAACAGCCTTTGACCTAATGCCTACCTAGGCTACCTCAGTTTGTATGAGGTATTGTGACAGTTTTTGCATCAATCTGATGTATACATGTCTGCATAGGCTAATAGCACCTCAATAATGGTCCAGACTTAACTTAGGGGAAAAAAATAAAAAAGAAGAACTAATACCAATACTCTCTAATTTATTTCAGGAAATAGAAAAAGAGGCAGCACTTCCAAACTTATTCTATGAGACCAATATCACTTTGATTCCAAAACCAGGCAAAGACAAATAAAAAAAATCTTCAGACCAATATCTCTAATGAACATAGATGCGAAAATTCTCAATAAAATTCTGACAAATCAAATACAAAACATATCAAAAAGGTCATGAACCATGATCAAGTAGGATGCATTCCAGGGTTGCAAGGTTGGTTCAACATACAGAAATCAATAAATGTAATTCATCACCTCAATAGACTAAAGATAAAAATGATATGATCATCTCATTAGATGAAGAAAAAGCATTGGACAAAATACAGCACCATTTTTTACTCTCTAGCTTCACATATGAGAGAAAACATATGATCTTTGGCTTTCTGATTTTGGCTTATTTTGCTTAACATCATACTCTCAAGTTCAATACATTTTCTGAAAATGACACTATTTCATTCTTCTTTATAGCTGAATAAAACTCTATTCAATATGTATGTATACCCCATTTTCTTTATCCATTCATCTGTGTACAGGCACCTAGGCTGGTTCCATAATTTGGCTAATATGAACTGTTCTGCTATAAACATGGGTATGCATGTATCACTATAGTATGCTACCATTAGTTTTTTAGGATAAATACTGAGGAGTGGTACAGCTGGATCATAAGTAAGTTCCATTCCTAGTGTTTTGAGGACTGTCTATGCTGATTTCCATAGTAGATGTATGAATTTACAATCTCATCAGCGGTGGGTGCATAAGTGCTCCTTTTTTTTCCTACATTGCCTCCAGCATTAATAATTATTTGTATCTTTGATGGCTACCATTGTAACTGGGGTAAGACGAAATCTCAGTGTGTTTTGATTTGCATTTCCTTGGTTTCTGAAGATGTTGAACAATTTTTTTCAAATATTTATTGGTCATTTGTGGTTTTTTAAAGTATCTATTTAATTCATTTGCCTGTTTGTTTATTGAGCTATTGTTTTTTTCTTTTTGGGGTTAAGTTTTTTGACTTTTTTATATATTGTGAATATTAATCCTTGATCAGAAGAGTATTTGGCAAAGCTTTTCTCCAAGTCTTTAGATTATTGCTTCAAGCTCTTATTTCCTATTTTGTTCTGATTTTTAATTTGACTCCATCCTATTTTTAATTCTTATTTATTATTTCATGAGCTTCAAAAGACCTGCGAGGAAGTCTGTCTGTGCCTATGTATTGGAGACTTGACTCTATGTTTTCTTCTAGCAGTTGCAAAATTTTTTGTCTAATTCCTAGGTCTTCGATCCACTTTGAGTTGATTTTTGTGCACACATTTAGCAAGAGGAAAACACTACCATGGTAGCAATATATCTGAATAACATAAAGCTCTTTAATCCAGTAGGAATTTCAAAAACAGTATATAAGTAAATCAACTGTGATGAGTTATATGAGAAGCTGCTCCTCTTTGGTTTCCATCGATCAACTCAGGATCCTATAGCTAGGACATAAGGTAGTGAAAGTAAGAAATTTGGACTGTTATTCTACATAGGTGAATCAGGGAAGGATCCTAATTCTTCACATGTTCTTTGAACCATCACATTCACTTTCCTGGTACTTTTTCCCTCTTGGTGGATTTTTAAATTTAAGAATCTGGACTATTTTAATTTCAGTAATTTGCCATCAAAGTATTCTTAGCTTTCTAATGATTTTGCACATGCTGTTTATACATTAAGCATATTCATTTGTACATACAAATAGTCCTTGACTTATGAGCTCAGCTTATGATTTGTAGACATTATGATGCTGAGAAAGAGTATGCAGAGAGGAGAAATAATACTTTGAATTTCATATTTTGACTTTTTCCTGGGCTAACAATAAGCAATCTGATAGCTTCTTGAGATATGGGGCAGTGGCACTGTGTTGCAGCCCCAGACTGCCATGAAATCATAAGGATAAATGCCTGATGCTCTCCAGGACTGTGTTGTCAGCATTTGGATACAGATATTCAATAAATTACATCAGTTTTCAGAACTTTATTTTACAACAGGCTTTGTGTTTTATTTTTCTAACATGTAGTTTAATGTAAGTGTTCTGAGCACATGTAAAGTAGGCTGGATCAAGCTGTAATGATTAGTAATTAGGTGTATTAAAGGCAATTCAGCCTAATATTATCAACTTAGGATAAAATTAAGACATAAATACATTGTAAATTGTGGGGACATGTGTAATAATATCAATAACTTTCTCATTTATCATTCACATCAATAATCTATTAAATGTACTTTCACAACACTGAACTACTAGAGTTGAGATGATTACAAAGTATCTATTTTAATAAGAGAAATTCCAAAAATTGGAAATTATCTACAGTTTTTTTTCTTTCAACATAAAGAATCAGCAAAAAGGCATGAAATTCCAAATTCAGAAAATTAAATGAAAAGACAAGACAATTTTGGTATTATGGAATAGGTTAAGATGAGTGAGAATTGCAACGGATACATTTCTATTACTTAAATAAATAGCATTGTGATAAGAAAATTTTAATAAGATGTTAATGACAAGGTAAATTGCCACTGAAGATGAATAATATGAAAATAAGAAGTAATGAGCTAAAATTATAAATAACTCCTTCTAGAAGCTTGACTTTAAAGGGAATTAATTAGCCAGAACTTTAACTTCATAGCAAGTTGTGGGGTATGATGTGAGAATAATTAGATGCTGACTAAAAGAAATAAGTAGAAAGAAAAAAAATTGAAATGTAGTAAGATATGTAGATGCATGTAGCCCATATTATATAATGCAGGAATTTATTTTTAATAGCAAATATTGAAAAAGACTGCATTTAATAGATTTTTATACATTTCATTGATATCCTCCTTTTGGGTAAAGGTGGAATTTGGAGTTGGATGAGAATGGAGAATTTTAGAAAAAATATACTGGAGACACTGGAAAAGGATTGGTTTAAGAAAATGCAACATTGGACCATTGGAATTGAGATTACAGACAGACGATTTCAACAGAAATCTTTATCTTTTCTCTAGCAAGGCTCAACAACTATTTCAGTTAACTATGGCAATGTAACAAATTACCCAAATTTTAGAGGCTTAAAGGAACAAACTATTATTATAGGTCCAGAATCTGAAAATGGTTTAGCTCATGATCTTGCTCATAAGTTTTCATGTAGTTCCAGTCAAGTTATACTTTGTGAAGCTTTGTAGAGAGCTAGAGGGATTGGGCTGGGGATGTGGCTCAAGTGGTAGCGTGCTCGCCTGGCATGCAGGGCCCTGGGTTCTTTCCTCAGTACCACATAAAAATAATGTAAAGATGTTGTGTCCACTGAAAATTAAAAAAATATATATTTAAAATTTTTTCTCTCTTTCAAGAGAGAGAGAGAGAGAGAGAGAGAGAGAGAGAGAGAGAGAGAGAGAGAGGAGAGAAGAGAGAGAGATCCCCTCCACCTCTTATTCCAGAATGTTGCAGGAGAACATTTCCACATTTTATTCACAACATGACTTCCCCCATAGTGGTGATCTGAGAGAAAGAGAAAAGCAGGTGATCTGAGAGAAAGAGAAACAGAAAGCAACAGAAGTTATGGGAATTTCCAATGCCTTCTATGAACCAAATCTTTAGAAGCTGCATACCATCACTTTTGCATCTATTTTTTTTTTCTTTTTTAAATAACAATTCTAGTACAGTGGGGAAGGAGATTGTCTACCAACAGCCATGCATTATTGGAGCCAGCTTCAGACTGGCTACTGCAATAACTTTGAAATAGAGAAACAGAAAGAGCCAAGTTCACACTGCTGAGTGATTTTGCCAAGTGGGTGAAATGGAAGAATAGTCTAAAAGTGAATTGAGGGTATTAACAAGATATTGAATTAACCCTTGGCTAATTTGAGGTATAAATGAAATTTGTAGTATAAAATTTGAGGTATAAATGAAATAAAGACAATAATTTGTTAGGCAAAAATAAAGTTCAATAATTTGAATAATAGAATTAAAATGATGGAGTTGGATAACTAGAAAATAGGAGTCTGCATTTATTATTTCAAATTCCAAAATGAGGAGGAAGGTGGACTGGTAGATGAAATGATGTGGGAACAAGATATTTGAAGATAATTAGAAAAATAATTATTAATTCAGAAAAGCAGTTACCTTGGTGTGAGAAAAACATAATGTCAGTTAAGTTCTAATGTCTTTATTGTATAGGAAACGAATGAGAGTTCAACACAAAGATGGAGAAAAAATAGTTGTAGTTAGTGGAAAAAAATCTCAAAATAATATCTCTTAACTGCTCTTTATTCATGAGCAAGTGAAATACCAACAGGGGAGAGGAACTGTAAGTCCCAATTTCATTGTATATTAGATGTAGGACTTGGACAGACTTCAGAGGAAGTAATTTCCTCATCAAAAAGTTATTTTTCCATTCCCAGCTTTCCAAGAAATCTCCATACTGCTTTCCAAATTGGCTGCACCATTTTGCAGTCCCACCAACAATGAACAAGTGTACCCATTTCCCCGCATCCTCGCCAGCACTTGTTGTTGTTGGACTTCTTAATGGCTGCCAATCTTACTGGAGTGAGATGGTATCTTAGGGTGGTTTTGATTTGCATTTCTCTGACTGCTAGCGATGTTGAGCATTTTTTCATGTACTTGTTGATTGATTGTATGTCCTCCTCTGAGAAGTGTCTGTTCAGGTCCTTGGCCCATTTGTTAATTGGGTTATTTGTTATCTTATTATCTAATTTTTTGAGTTCTTTGTATACTCTGGATATTAGGGCTCTATCTGAATTGTGTGGGGTAAAGATTTGTTCCCAGGATGTAGGCTCCCTGTTTATCTCTCTTATTGTTTCTTTTGTTGAGAGAAAACTTTTTAGTTTGAGTAAGTCCCATTTGTTGATTCTGGTTGTTAACTCTTGCGCTAAGGGTGTCCTATTGAGGAATTTGGAGCCTGACCCCACAGTATGTAGATCATAGCCGACTTTCTCTTCTATCAGACGCCGTGTCTCTGATTTAATAAAGGATGCGGGGAAATGGGTACACTTGTTCATTGTTGGTGGGACTGCAAAATGGTGCAGCCAATTTGGAAAGCAGTATGGAGATTTCTTGGAAAGCTGGGAATGGAACCACCATTTGACCCAGCTATTCCCCTTCTCTGTCTATTCCCTAAAGACCTAACAAGAGCATGCTACAGGGACACTGCTACATCGATGTTCATAGCAGCACAATTCATGATAGCAAGATTATGGAACCAACCTAGAAGCCCTTCAATAGATGAATGGATTAAAAAATGTGGCATTTATACACAATGGAGTATTACTCTGCAATAAGAAATGACAAAATCATAGAATTTGGAGGGAAATGGATGGCATTAGAGCAGATTATGCTAAGTGAAGCTAGCCAATCCTTAAAAAACAAATGCCAAATGTCTTCTTTGATATAAGGGGAGTAACCAAGGACAGGGTAGAGAGGAAGAGCTGGAGAAGAAGATTAACATTAAACAGGGATGATAGGCGGGAGGGAAAGGGAGAGAGAAGGGAAATTGCATGGAATTGGAAGGTGAGCCTCAGGGTTATACACAATTACATATAAGAGGAAAGGAGGAGTAGGAGAAAAATTATATAAGTGGAAGAAACGATTTATAGTAGAGGGGATGGAGAGAGAGAAGGGGAGGGGAGGGGAGGGGAGGGGAGGGGGGACAGTGGAGAATGGGATAGACAGCAGAATACATCAGACACTAGAATGGCAATATGTAAATCAATGGAAATGTAACTGATGTGATACAGCAATCTGTATACGGGGTAAAAATGGGAGTTCATAACCCACTTGAATCAATCTGTGAAATATGGTATATAAAGAACTATGTAATGTTTTGAACAACCACCAATAAAATAATTTTTAAAAAAAAGTTATTTTTATACTAAGAACAAAAATGAGGAGCCTGAGGATTTGGGAGAATTTTTTAAACAGTAGAATAAGGTTTCCAGAGTGTGTCTCATAGGATTAGAACAAAATGGGAGAAAGGGTAGAGAAGAGGAGAAACATAGAATATGGTGATGATTTTTACTTTTAGTTCTCACATTGAGAATGTCCAAAGATTACACTGATATAAGGTAAAGTGAAATTAACTTTAAAATTTAACAATATAACGAATTCCAGTATCCCGCCAGTCCTCTGGTGTCTGAGTATATGCAGGATATGACATTCTCTGTGAGATTCAGGGTTCAGCTACAGCCCTGGATCAAGTGTTCCTCTAAATAAGTTTAACTTGGTAGTGAAAGCAAATGCCCTCCTCTTGGGAGATTTTATACAAAGACGTCACACAGTTTTGGTGGTAAAGTGACCAGAATTTCTATAAACATGTTTGAGCCTCTGATGTGTCCTGATACTCTGTGAAATAGATGAAAAGCTTAGTTGAACAATCATGGGGTTGGGAAGGGAACTCATATAACTAGCAGTACTAAAGCCTGGTTATTCAATTATAAAATTATATTTATTGGCATAGGCAGATTTTAACAACTGAAGAAGTTTTCTTTACTTTCTGAATTCCACCAAGTTTTAACTTTTTATTATTTTATACATTATTAAACTTTTTGATAGTGATGGTAGTAGTGAGTAAATGAAGGCAAAAAATCACTAATTTTATGTCTTTTTTTAAAAGAATAATTCCGGTACTCCATCTTTATTACAATACCCATTCTATAGCAAAGCATTTGTTATGTTGACATGTGTGGAAACAAATGTTTTTTGAGAGCAGAAAATATAACACCTAGCTCATTATAGATCTAAGCTGTTGTGCAATGGTTATACTATTTTTTTGTTTGCTTTTTTTTTTTTGGTAAAGTTCATGAAATAAAAAGAAATCTAGCTAAACCATGTACTGTTACAATAGTCACCTTAAAAGCTAAAGATAAAAATGTAACTATTCGCATTGTAGACTTTGCTGAGTCAGTATTAATCTGTTGTATTTATATTTTTCTGTGTATGTGTTTTCTATCAATTTAGTTTCATTATGCTTTGAAGATTAGATTCTACCAAAGGCAACAGAAAACTATTCCCACTTAATGAGGAAAAAAGCTATTTGAATTCTGATTCTGGCTTTCAAAATCACCCAATTTCTTTTAGTTAGATATGAAACAGATCTGAAGATCTTATTAGCATCATTTTCATATTATCAGTAATTATTTACATTAGTACAATAACTAAGTACAGGTGAACCTGTATGCACACATTAACAATTCCCTAGGCTTATCTCTCTTCTATTAATTTTCTTAATTTCATGGAATTTTCTACTGTTGCAAACATAATGGTGATATAAATTAAATGAAAGTGAGTTGCAGATTGTTTGGGGACTTGGATTTTTCAATTCTTAATGGTCACAAAGTCAAACACATGCTTATGAATTTCTCTTAACAAGCTTTGCTCAAGATCTCAGTACTTTTATCCTCCCCACCACCCTCAATCCCCAGCTTCGAATTTCAATAGCAAAATAAAACCTACAAAATGAAAAAGAAAATCAATCATCTTTTATTTAGGAACAAATTAAATTCCCCTTCTGAAGTAATGATTTCTACCTTAAAGCAGTGATAACTATCTTGTTGCTCTGTCAAGGTTTCTCACCTCCTTATCTTATAGCAGTTAACCTTAATAATCCCCTCGCTTTCAAACTCTTCCTGACTTACAGCTCTTTAAGCACTTCTGTTAAGCTTGATCCTTTACTTACACTTGGCCTCTAATGGAGTCAGTGTCACTTTGAGGCTTCTAAATGGATTCTGCTGAAATCAAGTTCTTCAGACACTCTGGAAATAATGTGTGCTTTTTCCCCCCCCCTTCTAGTAACTGATTTATCTGTGTTAGATGGATTCTCACCATGTTTGTGTGGCTTCCACTAATCAAAGAAAAAGGATACCAAATTCTAATTATCTCTCAAAAAAGTAATAATATTGCGTAAGTATCTGACTCTTATCACAGCATACACATCTTTTTAAAGAGAATAATTTTCTAATTGTCATAAATGATGAGAAAAACTTTGTCATATTAACGTCATACTTAAATTTTGTAATTATCACTGGTTTATGTATGTGTTTATTTGTAGCCTATTTATACTACTTATAAATGTCTATATGTGTTTTCGTGTGCATATATTTATATATACATATATATTTCCAAATGACCCTTAATCATTGTACTTTCAAAATGAGATACCTTCCTTTTCTTATTCCTAAGATAGTTTCTGAGCAGAGTCTTAGCTAACTAAATCAAATCAAAAGAAGTATTACAGGGGCTGGGGTCCTGGTTCATTGATAGTGCGCCTCCCTAACATGTGTAATGCGCTGGGTTCGATTCTCAACACCACGTACAAATAAATAAAATAAAAGTCCATCAACAACTAATATATGTATATATATATATATATATATATATATATATATATATATATTATTTGTAAAGAAGTATTACAACTCTTGGTTGTAATGAACTAAGAGTGGAGGGTTTCTTTTTTTGGGTTGGTTTTGTTCTATTTTGCTTTGTTCTGACTAAGATGAATCTAGCTGTTAAATAAAGCCATCTCCAATTTCTCCAATTTTACAATGTAAAAAGAAAACTGATAGTGCCTACTATTATATAATGAATACAATATATGCTGAACACGATATTTTTAGTATTTTAACTAATATATTTTGCATAATAATCTTATGTGGTAGGTGGTACTTGTCTTTTATAAGAAAAGAGGAAATTAGCTCTCTGGAAAATCAAATAATTTACTCAGTACCACCATGACTAATAAATAAATGGTAAGGAAGGAATTCGATCTTAGATGTGCTACAGGTTTTATTTGTATTTCAAACATAAGTTAAAGAAATACAAAGAAAAACACAAAAGTCTAAACACAGAGAAAATCTCAGAAGCTGGAAAATGCTTTCTACCATCAAACTCAAAAAGAAGGTCCATATTGTTTGTAAACAGTGAATTGGTGAAAGAGAGAAAATGGATTTTCAGTAACTTTGGATAAATGTTTACTTTGCAATACATTTAACTTTATTTGATATTAGAAAAAGATGTTTTTTTCAGTGCATGTATGGCTTTTAACTTCTGGCATATCACATATTTTTCTTAAGAAGTACTAATTCTTGGGGCTGGGATTGTGGCTCAGTGGTAGAGCACTCACGTAGCACAGGCGGAACCCAGGTTTGAGCCTCAGCACCACATAAAAAAAATAAAGGCATTGTGTTGTGTCCATCTACACCTAAAAAATAAATAAATATTTCAGAAAAAAAGTACTAATTCTTACCACATATTTATGAAAGTCCTAAGGAAAGAACTTCAAACTCTTGCCTAGAATGTGAAGATACTTAAGAGAAATCACTTGTAAGGGTACTTACATAGGTACTTAAAAGGAGCCTACTCTACCCTGTCTGAATTCATAAAATGACTTAAAAAGGATTGTTAATTTTGATGATATCTATTTTGATAGCATAAACTAAGAGAATGATGAGGGTATAAAATGGATTCCAAGTCAAGGTTAGGAAATAAAATAATCAATCAAATGTTTCCCAGAAAGGCAAAGAATGAAAAGATAAAACTAAAAAATTGAAAGGTTACTAAGAATTCACCTTTCCATTTACTTTCTAAAACCTCACACCGAGGTTGGATTATAGGACTTTTCCATACTTTACAACAGAGCACAGAGTAGTTTGTAAGATGTATCTGCAGTGAATAGAAAGAGAAAAAGTATTACTTTGTTTTATATTGTATTGTGTCTAATCAAGATAATAACATTTTTAAAAATAATATTTATAAGTCTGTTTGAGATAGGCAATTGTATCATAATTTTTATATCTGCTCTATGATAACATAGCAAACAGGTCAACCAACCTTAGCATTTGAACTATGAATGAAAATTAGGTTAACTTTTGTCTCTTTTGTCTTTTTGCAAGAACTCAAAAAGGAATCTGCTATTAAAATTCAGCAGTCACCTGACTCGTGGCTAATAGTGGAAATTTGGAATTATATTAAGTATTCTGCATGACAACACACTCATTATTTTCTGAATAATTTAGCTAAAGGGGCAAATAAGTTGTAATATATCATTGATGTCATTGTAATTGATCTAATTTCAACATTATATAACAGCTATCTTTACTCATCTTGTTTGAACTTCACTGGGAATGATGAAAATAGAAATTTGATCATATTTTGTATATTTTTCAGCAAAAACATTAAATGTTTTCAAAGTTAATTGATATTGATACCTAAGATGCTTCCTCCAATGATTTGTAAAATTAAATAATGTTTTCTGAATTATGTCATGGTGTAGCATGACATTTAAAAGAACAAATACTGTAGTCAATTTGCCTGGTTTAGATCTCAGCATTCTGATTAATCTATTGAAAGAATTTGCTCAATTTACATAGTCTCCCTATTTTTTCATTCAAATATGTCAATGTGTACCTACGTCATATTTTTATAGAATTAAATACTGAAATATATATAAAGATTTTTAAATGAAGCAAGTATTCTAAAAGTTTGAAACTGTACTATGATTCTCTATATTTAAATTAATTCTGACCACACATTTTTTTTTCCAGTACTGGGGATTTAAATCAGGAATGTTCTAATATTGAGATATATGCCCAAACCTTTTACTTTTATTTTGAGACTTGGTCTTGCTACATTGCTAAGGCAGCCTCAAACTTGCAATTCTCCTGCCTCAGCCATCCAGATTGCTGAGAATACTGGCATACACCACAGGAACTGGCTGTGGTCGCACATTTAACTTTATACTCTAAACATTTATAGACATTCAATTATATACTGTAGCTATTTCTGTATATCTGACTATACACTGGCAATGCCCATTATTTTCCATATTTACTATGTGATAGGAGAAAGATTAAGTAGACTATTTCTAATTTGACTTTACTAATGGTCAGAAGATGAATATAAACGAAGAACATATCCAGCATTTTTATGCCTATGATCAATTTAGACTGAAATGTTAATTCTATTACTAAATTATTAAATTTCATTATTAAAACACACATAAAACACCCCAATTGAATTCATAATTTTAACACATTCATTTATGATCTTTCCTATTGCTCTAGATTGGCTCTTGAGTGTCCCCCAGAGGCCCATGTGTTCAAGGCTTATTCCTCACAGTGGATGGAGGTGGTAGAAATTTAAGAGCTGGTAACTAGTAGTAGGCTTTAGGCCACTGGGGAGGTGCTTTTGAAGGGGATTGGAAGACCCTGGTCTCCTTCCCTCTGTCTTTCACATTAGAGCCAGGAGGTGGGTAGTTTTCTTTGTCCCATGCTCCCTGGCATGTTGTGCTTCTCCCCTACCACCTCAAAAGGAATAAAAGCATTGAGTCCACCAAATCATGGCCTACAAACTCCAGAACTGGAGGTCAAAATAAATCTCTTTTTATCAGTTATTTGTACTGTTTTTTGTTGTTGTTGTTGTTATAGTGATGGAAAACTAACACACCATTTTTAACTTGTTAATTATAACTGAATATGTTTTTTCCAAATTACATGGAAACATAACCTTCTTGCAAAAGGGAGAAAGTGAAATAAAAGGAAGAATTGAGACAGTTATCACAAAGTATACCTTTTTTCTTGAACAAATAGATATTGGGTGAGTCTTCAAATTTAAAATTGGTCAATATAGGTTGACAATCTAAGGAAGGATGAGATGGTAAAGTGAGACTATGAGATAAGTGAACAATAAGGAATAAATAATGGCAGATAGAGATCAGAGAAAGACATAGGGAATTTCTTTTTAAAAAGAGAGAGAGAGAGAGAGAGAGAGAGAGAGAGAGAGAGAGAGAGAGAATTTTTTTGATATTTATTATTTAGTTTTCAACAGACACAACATCTTTGTTTGTATTTGGTGCTGAGGATTGAACCCGGGCCTCACGCATGCTAGGCTAGCGCGCTACCGCTTGAGCCACGTCCCCAGCCCCATAGGGAATTTTTTAAATTTATTTTTATTTATTTTTTATTGGTTGTTCACAACATTACAAAGCTCATGACAAATTTTTTTTAAATTGTCAAAACAAATAAATGATTTCAAACACTAAGATAAAAAATAGATTCTCTCTCTCTCTCTCTCTCTCTCTGCTGTGTGTGTGTGTGTATATGTATATATAAAATTCCCCCCCGCTGGGGCTGGAGATGTAGCTCAGTGGTAGAGCACTTGTCCAGTATACATATAAAATAGTCTTAACCAAAGCAAAACAATAAATAATTTCTTCAGAATACATAAAGTCTATGGATTTAAATATCTCTATCTAAGAATGTATTTATATAAATAAATAAACCAATAAATCAGAATATTATTTAACAAATATATAGTTCATATAAATATATGTGTATTTATTGAGGTAGTGTTATGTAAATAAAGAAAAGTCTACATCATCTGATATGCAAAAGTACTTTAGAATAAGCATATAACATAACCCTTTAAAAAATATTGCCTACAATTACTGGGCTGCAATTTTTTGGAACAGAGAAAAAAAAATTTATTTTTTGTGGTGCTAAGCATTGAACCTATAATAGGAAAGCATTGTAATCACTCTAGTGATTGCAGTGCTATCACTAGATTGCATTGCTAGTCCAGAAATATTAAGATAAAAATGTGCGATATGATCTAAAGAGTGAAAAGACTGTCAAAAGGAAGAGGTGGAAATATCCAGATATATTATACAGTCTTAAAAAGTTAATAGAAATTAATCATGTAGTATACCCCAAGAAACAAATAAAGTTAAAAAAATTAAATGTTCTTTAGCACTAGGGAATATTTTTGTTTTATGATTTTTATTTTTTAGTATTGTTTCAATTTACATTCTGGGAGTGAGTATATTATATACTCTGGGAGTATGCTTTATTATTCTATCTGCATATATGTGTGTGCATGCATGTGTGTGTGTGTGTTTAATTTTATCTCAATAGTATAGTACTCAAAGAAGTGTCTGCTTAGATTATTTTTATTTTTCCTGGTTTATTTTAGTACTATATCAATAATTGTAACCAAATTGTGATGATTGGCTAAAGTCTTACTGGGCTTTTATAAACATTTGTTGAAAATTAAGGGCTTATATAATAATTACATATTTTTATACTTTTTAATATTTTATTAATTTTTTTAAAATTAAAATATTCCATATATCAGAATTCATATGTGAATGTGTCACAAAAATTTTATTATTCTCCTTTCAAAGAAAATAAAAGTACAAAGTCTTTTTAGTGCCTTTAGTAATTTATATTTACTACTTTGCTAACATACCAGTAGCTCACAACAATTTGTTTTTCACTTCCACATTCATAATAAAAAATTGACAGGGCATATATCAGAAATAGCTCTAGGTTCTAAGGCACTGTGGCAACAAACAGACAAAATACATTCTCACAGAATTATTACACCAATAAACCAAGAGCAATAAGAAAGAAAGAAAGAAAGAAAATCTCCAAAATTAACAAGACAGTATAGTATGATATGAGGTAAATAATGTTAATATTTTGCCATTTGAGCAAACATAACATTGGGATAGTCTCATTTTCTTCAGAGAATTTTAAAAAAAATGTATTTTTATGTGAAAATATCATAAAATTTAAAGTTTGGATACTAGTTTCAAAAAACCATGCATACAATACTTTATAGGCAAAGGCAAAGGGAGCATGTTTGTGAGCATCTTTACAACCTATGGGCATCTTTTCCAGGTTTGCAAACACTATTCCAATCCCTGTTTAAGAATGAAACTTTTATTTCTTGACGTTACTTAAATCTATAAATCTGTTCTCTATCTCTATTAATTGATATACTATTGTTTTCAAATGACTAATGTAAATATGACCTATATAATTTGTGAATATTGGCAACTCAATATGTCAAATAACTAGTTCATTCATGCCACTTTAGTACAATCCAGTAATTAAGAGAATACATTCTGGATCTAGATGGAATTTGAATAGCAGTTCTACCAATTCTAACTGTGTCAATTTGGGCAAGTCAGTGTACCTTTCTGGGCCTCATTTGCTCAGATGGAAAAATTGTACATCTGTCAGTATCCATTTGTTAGAAAGGAAACACATAGTAATTTGAAAAGGAGATGTTTGATATGTAGAATTATGAGCTATCATAAGACTGTATGGGATAAAGACAACTCTAAATATCTTAAGGCTGAAGAACTTACCCGTGGAATGAATAAACTTGGAAAGTGACAATTTTCCTTACATTTGTGGGGATTACATTACATTAATTGCAGAAGGTGGGACTGTAGACATATATATTGTGATGTTCATTATGTAGTCCAAGGCCAGAGTTGATTCACATTTTTTTTTGGCAAAGTATGGTAGGTAGAGAGATGTAGTAAGATTCAGCAAATAAGAATTCCTTGAGATACTGGTAGGCCAGGATTAGAAAGTTGACTATTAAACACATCTTGAAGTCTCACTGGGGTTCCTGTTAAAACTCAGTTTAGGATAACTCCACTGTGGCTCATACAAACTACTAGCATTTGTACATAAAAGGAGAGAAGGAAAAAGAGGAGAAATGTAGAGGTGGAAGGAAAGGGGAATGAAAGGGAAGAAAGATAAGGAAAAAGAAAGACTCAGAGAAGTAGAAGCAAATATGAAGAAGAGCAGGAAAACCTAGAGGTAGAGGGGGACACCAGAGACATCTTTCTTCCAGTTGTGTCCTTCCGGTGCCATCTGCTAGCGAAACTTAATACAGCCCTAATTACAAAAGAGAAATATTTAATGAGGTCAATGTGATTTTCACAGAGTAGACATGGTTGGATTTGAAGACAAGGAGTGATAAATAAATAAACAGTGCATTAGTTTTCAATATATCTTATAACAAGTCACCACAAAATAGGTGCCTTAAGAAACAATAAAAATCAACATTTCACAGTTCTGTGGCCAGAAATCCAAAATCAAGTTGTTGATAGGGCTGAACTCTCACTGCTGTCCCTAGGGAACAAACAGCCTTTGGTAGTTGCCAGCATTCCTATGACTGTTCTCTTCAATCTCTGCTTCTGTCTTGCGGTGTCTTTTCTCCTTTGATCTCTTATAAGAACATATTGGAGGTCAATATGCATAATTTGGTATAGCTTTGTCTCAAAATATTTAACTTAACTTGATCAGAGAAGTTAACTACTTACTAGTAGTTGTTAGGAAAGGAGTAAATACTTGTAAAATACTTAGAATAATGCTTAGTTCAAAGCAAATACAAAGTATTCTTTCCATCACCATCATTGTTCCATCCTGATTCTTCTCCACTCACCAATCTTAGCTTTTACTCATAAATAGAATAGTACATTTAGGTTTTATACCTTGGTTTTATATTTACCAGATAAGTGACTTGGGTAATAGCTGACTATTCCAAGTTTTCTGAGAGGCCACCAAAACTTTCTGAACCAGGTGTCATTTCTGTCTTACTGATCTAACAGAGTTGGGAAAGTAGTCTGTCAGGTCCCATCCAGCTGGGTTCAGCACAGGACAGCACGGAGAGGATGTAATACTTGTGGATGGACACCTTGTGGATTACTCTATTATCAGGCCATGGCAATATCAGTGGTGAATGCAGAGGCATATAGGGACAGCATAGCCTATGGCCACGTACATAGCTGCAATGTTAAAGGTTTCAAACATGATGAATGTACGTCTCTCTATTGGATTTGGGGTGCAAGGCAGTCTTGGTCAGCGGCATGAGGTCCTTCTTTGGGGATATGTACAGTTCTTTGTTAAAGTTATGGTGCTAGATTTTCTCCATGACATGCCATTGGTGAGGGATGATGTTCTGTTTTAGAGAATACTTAAGGGTCAGGATGCAGCACTTGCTTTGGGTCTCATCATCCATATAGGAGTTCTTCTGCTCTTTCCAATCATTATGTTCTTATGCTGGGTTGACCAAACATGGAAGAACATGGCCTGGGGTACAACATTTCCCACCAAAGCCAGCTTTGTAAGTGCTTGAGCCATTGTCAATGATGAGAATGGCAATTTCTTTTTTCTGTTGCAGTGAGAGAAGACCCCAGGTGTGTAGTAAGATTAGGAGAACTGGTTAGAGGCAGGAATGAAAGCATTACCATCATTAATTTCATTAAAGATATCACTAAGTGTGATTAAAAAGAGTACACATTAGAGATTTCTCTCTCTTTTATTACCCTTATTCTCTCCTTTTAATTAATTATCAATTCTTAGAGTCAATCAATTAGAAAGAAACACAGTTTCTTTAGTTGACTTTCTCTCCCAATTGACATTTTCTATCTTCTTTAATTTCATTTCCTTGTAACTGATCTCCCTAAATTTTGTATCTCTCTTTCCTAATCTCAAACCATAGCAAAAATATGTTCATTTAATATAAATCTGTTTGTTTTCTATAAGTTTAAAGTTATTTAATGATTTTTATGGTTCCTCAATTCTTAGTTCCAAATAATTTTTAGCCTTGTTTTCTTACTACATAAGTTGCTCCCATAGAGTACTACCTATGGTTTTCTCCCCAAATATCATAAATCCTCTACATTTGTTCACAGAATTTCCTCTTTCCTGGTATCTGGAGTTTAAATCCAGCTCAAATATCAACTCATCTATAAAACTGCTCTCCAAATCTGAGTGCTCAGATCAAGTGTAATGTTTGATTTTACTCCAGGGAACACCTGCTCAACAGGACTGTGCCACAAGAAACCTCAGTTCTCTTTCCTGTAAAGCATTTAGGAAGTCTTCTTCATTCTTCTGTAAAAATGCAATATGTTGCCAGGTAGCTTGATGACAAAAATTGTACAAGATTTTACAAATATTTATATGATTCATTTCATTTGGCCCCATTTGATTTTTAAACCCCTTACCACACAGAAGAACATATTTTTTCTGTATTTATCAGAAATAAAGTGCAATTCCATTACATGGAATTGTGTTACAGTATGTTCTAGCAGTTGCTAACACCATTTTTTCCAATTAATCTGTTATTAATGAAGTAATATTGGGTATCCACTATATGTCTTGCAATATAATAACAATTGAGGCACTAATATAATATTTTATAATTTTCCAATTTATCAGAATCAAGCTACTAGTATAAGTGTAGGATTCATTTAAGAATCTGCATATCATGTCATGGATCCAAATCTCATAAATTTTGGTCCCTTGCCTTTAGCTTTGGTTTCCATTTTAATTATCTAATGGTATCCCAGTAGATTTTAATTTATAATATTTATTAGCATTCTTTTTATTTAATTGTCTTTATTTTCATTGACTTAGGTTATATCTGTTTTTTTTTCTTTTAGTAAATTCAATGCTAGTATATCATATATTAGATTCTTGTATTATATCAGAAATTGTGCAAGGTATCTTCTCAAGGAACATTGCATTTAGTCGCCACCAAAAAACTATGAAAGTATATATATATTTCTTTTAATGGCAGATTATCAGAAAGTATAATTTTCAAATTCAGACCATGATTAAAATTTCAAAGGTAATATAAAAACAAGGAAATATGATTTGATCCTTTTTTTTTGGGGGGGGGGGGTTCTAGGGATTAAACCCATGGTATTTGTGCATGTGAGGCAAGCACTTTATGAACGGAGGTATATGGCCAGCCCAATTTACTCTTTTTAATATTACGATTATTCCACTCTATTTTTATGTTTGTTTTATTTAAATCCTCAAAAAATTCTCTAGAGATGCTATGCAATATAATTTTCTGCAGTACATGGAATATGCTTTTTTATCTAATTTGAAACCTGGGCTCAGATATAGCAATTATATTTTATGCCATTTCTATCTCATATCCTTTAACTTCTATAGTTTGGATGTTACTGGCCGAGCAGAGTTGAGCACATATTTTATGTGTGTGCATTCAAGATTATACTTGGAGTTATGGAAGGACATTAAAGAAAGAAGGGAGAATGTGTTAATTTTTAATTGGCATTGTTATTGGTAGAATTTCTAATGTACATGTAGTTTTAAGAAATAACGGATTTCATATACAGTTTACCCGATTTCCTTCATAGGTAACAATTTGAAAAACTGGAGTATAATGTTACAACCAGGATACTGTAATTTGTACAATTGCTTGTTATCTTTCTCATGGTCATGATATTGAATATTTGCATGTCTACATAACAAATGGAACTTTTTTGGTGGGGGGTACTGGGGATTGAACTCAGGGGCACTCAACCACTGAGCCACATTTTCCGACCTATATTTTATTTTATATTATTCAGAGACAGGATCTCACTGAGTTGCGTAGTGCCTCACTTTTTGCTGAGGCTGGCTTTGAACTTTTGACTCTACTGTCTTAGCCTCCCAAGCCACTGGAATTACAGGCATGCAACACCACACCCAGCACAAAGGGATATTATGTACCCCTTCTATAAAATCTCTCCACTCTTCCACAGCACTCCTACCTTACCATTTCTAACCTTCTATGACTGTTAATCTACATGTAATATACATGGTTATGCAAGTTGGCATTGACCAATTCCAGGTTCTTTCTAAAGTTTGTCTTGAAGGTAGACAGAGCTGGAATTAATAGGCTGGTCACTATGTACACTCAAGTGGAGCATTAGTCCATAGTTCATAATGGCTGATGCTAGGAAAGTTTTGGAACTAGTTATCCTGGTGGCAGCTGTACCATAGAGAATTGGTTATAAAAATGAATCAAAAAATCGGTAAAATTTTGGGTCTTTGTATGTGTAATATTGTTGATTATGTGTGTATAACACATAAGAAAGTATAATTTTTCCTTGTGTCACTAGGAATTCATTTATCTAAAAATCATTTTTTATAATCTTGGCACGCTTGTGGTTCCTTCCTGACATATATCAGTAGCAGTTGTGGCCATGAGTTGGGTAAGTAAATAAATGAGAACAAGCAAATCCATCAGACTCCAGCAGAGTGATTCCCCCACACCTCTAACTGCCATGGCAGAGGTACCAAGTACATCAGGGATGAGTTACTTTGTCAGAGCCTCAGCTGCTTTGGACTGCTCAGGTATATGGCCAAATTAACCGTAACTGTATGCAAGATCATGTCCTTCTGTTCTGGGGACCTTGAGACTACCAACATCTTCAAACAATTCATCTTATTGATTTGAAATGAATGTATCACAAAATATTTTATTTCTCTCTCTCTGATGGTACTTTGCATGGCGCCCTCATATGTGCTAGCCATATTTATGCTCCTTGGTCATTTCCTAATTTATGGATACATTGATTACACTGCTAGAAATGAAAGTGGCAAAAAGGTAAGCGTGGCAATGTGTGCTCTGTCAAGGAGCTTTCAGGACAACTCCCATCAGTCTCAGCAGCGGTCTAGTCGTTCAGCCTCAAGGGTACATCTTACCTCCTGCTACACTGCACAGTCACTAAGGGAAACCAGGGCTGAATATTGGATATCAGAAAACATACTTGCAGATGTACAGATATGCCCAGGAAGGTAGTTCTAAGAAAAGTCTTTTTGCTGATATAAATGGAGTTCAGAATCTTAATATAAGGGTGATTTTATTATGTGGTGATAATTCATCTTACTAAAAACAAATTTATATCAAGAATTTAGGCTATATGGGGGCTTCATACATAAACTGGCTTTTATCTATCTTGCGTTGATAATTTTGTTTTGCTCTGTTTTTCATTAGTTAAATCAGAAGTTATTTAATATCTAAAATGATCTGATACTCTACTTCTGCTTCTATAAACTTGTCATTAGTCAATGTTATATCATATAAATAAATTTATACTTAATAACTTAAAAGGTAGAAGAACACTAACAAAGCTGGCCAATATTGGCCAGGACAAATATTTTTCCAGGAAAAAATGTAAACATACTATATTAATGAACTTAACATTGCATAGTATGTTCATATAAACATAGATATATCCAAAGAAGTCACCTAAATTTAAATTTCAATCCCCAAACCAAATTTAATTGATCTTGATTTAAATTATAATGAAAGAATTATTTAAAAGAAAGAAGCAAGTCTTAGTTCAAGTTAGATTATTGAAATACAGAAGTTTAACCCAAATTATATTGGATAAATATTAGGCATGTTGACAAATCAGTTAAATGTATATGAAAAAAATAATACAAAATAATCAAGCATTACATAAATAATACCTAATCTATGACTTTCAACTCCCTGATATCTAGTCATATTCCTATTCTGATGTAGAAAGGAACACCTCATCACTGGGAGTGGTATTAGGTCATAATAATTAGACTCTGAGACACTATTTCATACTGTTAAAAAAGAGTATTTCTCTGAAGCTTTTCTATTTTGCTCCAAGGGGTACCAGATTCATGGATGTGAATGGTAACCTAGGATTGATTTTTTTTTTACTAAGTCTTTAGAGGGAGAATTATATCACCTCATCTCTGAGAAATGACATTTCTTACAACTCTGTAGGAAACAAAGAAAAAGCTTGTGAGAGACTGGCCGAGCTTAGTAGGGAAGATGATTGCCTAGCAGCAGAGCAGCAGGAAGGACATGGATGTGTTTGAGGTGTGCTTCACTGAACAAAAACTCCAACAAAAACCTGTTGAGTCCCTGTTCTGGGCAGTCACTGAGATGAGAGTGGTGAGGATAGCGACTGCATGTACCCTTGAGAAGGTCACACCAGACTTAAAGTCTTCTCCAGTACAAGTCTTCAGGATACAAGAATTGGTTTATCCTAATGAGATAAAGTTGTGTGCTATGTTACTGATGGTATTATACACCTGCATTAGAATAAGAGGTATTTATGTAGTAAAATGTATTATTCCAGCATTGTGAAAATAGACAATTTGTTAATACTGAAGACACTTCAATAAAACAGACTTTTCATTACTAAACATTACTAAGCTTTTTTAAAAAAAAAATTAATGCAAAAGAAATAGAGCCAATGAAGCAAATACTTTTTCTTCCTTCTTGAGTGGGTCTTAGGAGGAAATAAGGTAATTAATTAGATATAATCAGACATTGTCCCTAATTAATTCCTGATCCTCCTTCTGATAAAAGCTTAGGGAATGTAGACAAAGAAGGTGTTCTTGCTGTCATAGTTAGAAAATAGTGAGAAACGCCATAAAAAGCCAATATTACATTTCTTTGAAAATATTTCTTTTTGAAATGTTATCATGAATTCCAAGGAATTCATGACTTCTCTGACTTACTCAAGATAAAATTAAGTCTTTTTCTAATGTCTAAGAGGAAGTGACATTGTATTAATAAATTTTCTTATTTATTTTGAGCTTAGAAAATCTAATATTATAAGATTATTTTCCCAGAAAAAAAATACAAAAAAAAGTGTAGTAAGTTGCACTTGTTATTTGGAGGTACATGTGAATTCTTTCATTCTTAAAATATTTGGGTTTTAAGTCCTTATTTCAGTTCATGTGGCGAGCTTAAAGATGTTTAAAATTAAGTGATGTTAATGCCTCTGGGAGGAATATGGGGTTAATCTATCAAAAGAAACAAGACCTCCATTTGCCAGCTTGAAGTTTTCTGGGACACAAGCTGGACCAGCTTCTCTATCCTCATGCTGCAGATGGAGGACAAGGTTATTGGGTGGAAAGGCATCATTCCAGGGACAGGGACAGCTGCAATAATGGCAGCAAAGCCTGGAGCCTCTCTGGTTCCAGAGACTCTCCAATGTGAAGTTAGACATTGGTCTCCCCAATACTCTGAAAGCCATAAATTAGAGAAACAGAAATTTTTTTAATAAATGTCATTATTCCTATGTAAGCCCTTAAGTTCAATGACGATATTGACTAAATGTATAAAGTAAGGTGAATATCTATTCTAGGTGATAGTTTGAACTTAGAAAAAATGTTTTAAAAATACTTTGTCTTTAGCAAAATGACTCTGAAGTAAGTGGAATGGAATTTAACAAAAGTCTACTTAAAGTTCTTTTTTAAATCTATGCTCGGAAATAAAAAAGGATCTGACTTGAGTTGGTAAGTCTGCTTTCATTACATACTAATATTCCAATAGAAGTATTGTGTATTTGCAGAAAGAATTTTAGCGTAGTAGCCATGAAACACCAATTAGAGGTTTTGCTACACTACTAATTAGTTTTCTAATGTTTGCAAAGGAAATTTTCTTTTTCTAGGCTACAGTTTTTGATTTATGAAGGTAAAAGAGCTGGACTAAATATTATTTGTCTTCCCTTTTACATCTGGCATTGTATTATTCCACGTGTTACAGCATATGTTTAAGTGTATTACAGACAGACTGTGGTTCATCTCTATTGGTTGTTTTGGAGAAAGATATGGTTAAAAAAGATTAGTTTATAAATTGATTCAAAAGTTATCCTCATCCCAAGAGGTTTTTTACTTAAATTGAATATTATGAAGAAATCTTTTTTTTTCTTTCAAAAAATGTGCCCTAAAATGGTTATGTGTCACACTAGCTATAATTTCTTAGTCACCTAAATAAATAATTTTTAAATGAGCAAGATCAGTTGAGAAGGGTTTGACCCAAACTCTTAAAACTTTATTCAATCTATTAGAATCCTCTAATCGAGGATTCCAGAAAGCCATAATTGTTATCATGTGGGAGAGCACATATTATTTCTTAAAAGTTATCTGTGCTTAACAGATATTGAGAAAATATAGACATTCCTTACAAATATCTTTGCTTGAAAATAAAATATTTTCCAAATAATACATTTGTTCATGATCTGAAATTTTAGAAATTTCAAAGAGTCTTGTGCATATAAAGGGTATATATACAGATGAAACCTATTATCTTTCTCACAGCATTTTGCTTCTTTATTTCTCTCTGTTTTTGTGGGGTTTTGTTTGTTTTTTGGTGGTGCTGGGGATTGAACTTAGGGCCTTGTGCATGCAAGGCAAGGACTCTACCAGCTGAGCTATATCCCCAGCCCATACTTCTTTATTTCTTTATTCATTGATTTTATAATACTAATTGAGAATCAACTATGTACCTATCACTTGATTAATACCACTAGTCAAAAAGTACTTTGAAATATTGATAAGAATGAAACATGATCACAAATTGTCCCGCGGTATTGAAGATGATATTTCAGAGGTAGTGATGAACAAGCCTGGAAATTGAATTAGATTTTTAAGATGCATACGGGTAAAGCATGCCACATGGTGGTAAATACTTGTGACAAACCGTTGAGACATGGAAGAGAAAAGCATATGGGGAAGTTGGAAGTCCGTTGGCAAAGTACTCTGTAACACAAGTGCTTGGTGTGTGAAGGGGCAGAAAGTTGTGCTGAGAAAGATCCAGAGCATACAAGAAATGAATGTCATATAAAAAGTTTGGATTTCATGCTATACCAATGGGAATTAACTTTTAAGCAAGAAAAATGGCATAATCACAATTCAATTTTAATTTGGTTGCAGGTAAATTATGGATTGTAAGTGATTAGACTGTAGATACCTTGATGAGTAAAGCTATTGTCAGGGGAAATGATGATTTATTAAAAACGGGCAGTGATTGTATTATACAGGAGAAGGAAAGAAAATTAATATTTAGTATGGGGTATGGAAGAGAACTGATGATACAGTGAGGTAAAAGCAAGCTAGAAACTAGAAGAGCATTCACATTTAAGGTTTCCTTAGATAAAGACCATAGTAGGTACTGAATAGCACATTTGAAATATTGTACATAAGAATTTCATTATTCAACATTCACTCAGTTTTACTATCTCATGCCTTCTACATTTTTGAAACTGTGAAAGATATGGTGATACACTGCAAGTCCTTGTAATCATGGATTTGGCAACATTTATAGGAATATGGACAAAAATATATTCATTAAATTACTACATAATATAGTTTTTAGTTGCAAATATTATACACTAATTCTACCAATTTAATCTAAAAATATGTGTATCAAAAGAATATTGAATAGGGCTGGGGATATAGCTCAGTTGATAGAGTGCTTCTTGCATGCACAAGGCCATGGATTCAATCCCCAGCACCACAATAAATAAATAAATAAAAGAATATTGAATAGTCAAAATATTTACCTGTAGAGCTTCAAATCCATGTTTGAATTTGTAAGATCTGAAGGCAGAGTCCAACAATTTAAGTTGAATCTGCAATGAGCCCAGAGCTGCTACCTCTATGTGACATCCAGAGTGTTTTTTATCTCCCCATTTCTTTGTTTCATTGATACATGCTTTAATACCTGGGAAGAGTCCTCTTTCTGGGAAGAACCTAGGACATGATCTTCACACTACTCCACAAAGGGCCTGTGTTTCCTCCCCCCAAAAGAAGAGTAAAACACCACATCCCTGAATATCCCCAGTCTGTTTCCCCGAAACTAGTCAACTAAGTGAGCAATGAGACCAAACCTGGGCTGAAAAGTTCAAATATCTATTATCTTGAAGGAGACTGGTTTTCTCTTATGTGTGCTGGGAACTAGAGCAAACTAGTATTATCTGTAGAAAGCTACCTTCTTGAATGCATACCAGGACAATTGCTCCTGGGGATGCTGGTCAGACAAGCAAACTAAGCAAGCTGATGCTGACGATGTCACTGCTTCCACAGTCTAGGATACAAAACCACTCTATAAAGTGTGGAACTGAGAGCACTGTGGAAAGGGTATGTTTCATTCACCCAGGCAGCTGCCACTGAACACCATGAGGGACATCAGTGGTGTCTGTCAGTCTGCCACCACTGAACTCTTCTTGCAGTAGTCACTGATCTCTTGTAAGCTTTCCCCAATAAACCATTTGTCTCCCTTGCTGACACAGGAATTTACTTTGGCTTTCTCACAACCTATCTCACTGCCCTGGCACAACTAGGCTGACAAGACAACCTGGAAATGTGAGAAGCTGGCATCTGTAGTGGTAGACTCTGCTTCATAGCAAGGTTCATGAAGTAGGGAAGTGGGAATCACCCTGTAATTTAAAAAAATAAAGAGAAAGAAAGAAAGAAAACTATATAGGTTTAAGGTGTCTATAAGTATATGCAAAAAGCAGTAAGATGATAAGGAAACCTATAGGAATGTGTCTAATATAGTTTAATAGACCCAGATGTTATTCAGGGAAGAAATGCTGAAATACCTATATTAAGTAAGAGTGAAACACGAGTGAGACTAGAAGTTGAGGAAGGTGTGTGTGGAGCAGGGAGGGGATTGAGAGCATTAGCACTGGAAACAAGGATGCAATGCACAGTGTGTTCAAGAAATATTTACGGGGGCTGGGGTTGTGGCTCAGCGGTAGAGCACTTGCATCTCACATGTGAGACCCTGGGTTCGATCCTCAGCACCACATAAAAATAAGTAAACAAACAAAAAAAAAAGATATTTTGCCCATGTATAACTAAAAAAATATTTTTTAAAAAAGACATATTTATGTTTGTGTAATTGATTATCAGAGTACTAGGGGTAAATTAAGTCTTGTCAAAAGGCAGAACTTCATATCATAAAGGATCTTACAAAATAAATCTTGTATTACTATAGTGCAATAATATCAGTTTATTGTCATAGGTCAAATCAAGAGTGCTTTAGATTTCACTTTTTATACAGGCACATGCTTGTTTGTGTGTGTGTGTATGCGTGCGCGCTTATGTAATCCTATCATTCATATATATATATATATATATATATATTTGTGTGAGCACAACTGGTCAGAGCCATAAGTCCCCTTATTTGTACCCTGTTATGCCTACACCTACCTCTTTTCCATCCCAATACCATGTGAACCATTAATCTGTCCTCCATCTCTAAAATTTTGTTACTTTGAGAATGGAACCTCATAATATGTAACACTTTAAGACTAGAATCTTTCACTCAATATGTTCCCTTTATCAATCTAATTTGCCACCTATATTATTCCTTATAATTTGTTGATTAGTATGAATATACCAAAAGTAGTTATTCACCCTTTGAGGAACATTTGAATTATTTCCAGTCTTTGGTTATTATTATTTTAAAACATTTTAATCAGTGAATTAGAATTATATGTATTAGTGAAATGTATTGTTACATATTTGTACTTGACCTCATTACAAAAGAGACTCTAGTCCATGCCTCCATCCCTCAATTTCTCCCATTATCATCCAGGACGATCAAAAACACAACTGAAGTTGCTCCTGACTCCCTCTTTCTGAAAAATTTACATATTTTCTTTAAGTTCCCTCTTTCTGCAATAATTTGAATAAAATTGAATTTAACTGAAAGTGGGTTTCTAAGTATTTTGCCTCATGAACATGAGTATCAAAATATTTTCTGTTATCATCTTTATTAATGGACAATGCATATACTGTACCTAAAATGTTTTGTTGATGCAAAATACTCAAAATATTTAATTAATAAGTGAATAAAGGAAATTGGCAATTAAGAAACACTTGTCTTTGAGTAGAGCAATTTTAATAATGGATAAATCAAACTACAGTGGGCTGTGTCATGACCAGAGTATAAAAATAGAAAACAATAATGGGAATCACCAACTCCTAACTCCCAGTCTGTTAACCTATTTCCAAAACCTAGTTGCACAAGGTAATACAAAATGGAAAATTGCATAATTTCTTATTGAGCTATATTGTATAAGTAACAGAAAAATCCCTCAAACATTTCTTTTTTGAAGTTATCAATCTCTTTTTACTTCATTCATTCATTGTAATAAAAATTCATGATATTATTGCTGTTGGGCACCATATTATGTTGTCTTCCACCATTTCAAAATACATTATTATCAAATTACATTTTTTAATCAGAAAATCAAGTTTGATTGACATGTATATAAACTGAATGTATGACGAAGAGAAATACTTAAGCATTAGTGAATGATTTTATTTTTTTTTTTTTTGGAATCAGTTTTCTTGACTGCAGGGTTTAGAGGTGGCTCTCACCTAAGAATTCTTCCTCTGAACTGTGGGTATAGAAATTATTTTTTTTTATTGGTTGTTCAAAACATTAGAATGATCTTGACATATCTTATTTCTTACATTTGATTTAGTTTTCCAAATAATAATTCATGTTATATAACAGCTAAATAATTTGAAAAGAACAGTTAGTGCAAACATCAGAGACTCACCCAAACACAATTTAATTAAATAAATAATATTAATACACACAAATTAGCCAATCTTAATAGTTTTCTTACATTGAAAATTTTTCTTTTCTCCTCCTCTGATTCTCAGCTTGATCATCTGTAAAATAAGCGTACAATTAGACCTATCTCATAGTATAACAGAATTAAAAACAATAGTACACATTAAATATATTATAACTGCTAATGTTCCTGACAATCAGCAGACTCTCAGTACATGTTAACAGCCTTCCATTTCCTGCCTAGATAGTGGTCAAAACTGTGACCACCATTAGCTCATTAAGCCATGTTAAGATCATACATTAAATATTTAAGTTGAAAATATTGTTAATGCAATAGAATCTAGAGGTTTTCTACAAATATTTAGCTAGAACGTTATTTAAAACTAAATTCCATATTTAAATATCAATTTACTGTACTTAAAAAAATGCTATGGTTTTTCTGAGCTTTCTAGTTTTGTTTTCTCTTTTACAATTAGAAGTTAATTGATCTTTTTCCCTCTCCCCCCACCTCTCTCTCTCTCTCTCTCTCTCTCTCTCTCTCTCTCTCACACACACACACACACACACACACGCACACACACACACTCACATACACACACATACAAGATTAGAAAATATACTTTTGGTGTGGATAGCAGTAAAGGGAAATTTAGCATGCACTTGTGAACTCAGCAAATATTTTGTTAAAACATCAGTCATCAATAAATCTAATTTATAGATTTTGTTAAAAGTAATGACTTGCATGTTTTTATTGTCTTTCTATGATGAATATAACATTTTCAATTTGATTCAGGTATATATTTCACATTTTTCAATTAAAAATAACATTTTTAATGGCTTTTTATTTGTGCAAAGGCAACATAATAAAGTATTTTTATTCTTTAGCCTGAAGGCAGGTTATTCTGTTTGCTTAAATTGTTCAATCACTCTTTAGAACCATCCGGCAGTCTGCCTGTTTCTTCTGCCTAAAACAAGCAGTCAATTTTAATTAACTTGGTGCACAGAAGTCTTTGGCATTTGTGTAAACTGGGAACAAAGCCAATCCTCAAAACACCACTGATCAATTTGCCTAGAAAGAAGTAAAGAAATGGGAGATATTGGCTTGAAAGAGCTTCCTAAAATTGAACCGCTAGAAATTCAAAATTAAAGTTCACAATAATTTCAACTCAGGTAAACTATAATACCTTCTTCAAAAATTATTGATTTAATAAATTTGGAAGATTTTATATGTGAATTATTTTGAGTAGTTAAAAACCTAATTTTATTATTATTTACTTTGAAAACCTATATAAACAGTATCCCCTGAGTTTTAACACAATAGTTTTGGAGGAAAGTCAATGAGATTTGGCAGCCTTCTTGAACTGATTCTGTGAGGAATTGTTAAGAAGGTAGAATTATATATTGTTTCAAAGAATACCGATGCTTACCATTATGTTGCCTCTGAAATACAATTCTTCTGATATCTAAAATATTCAGCTTCTTCTGTTGTAAAGCAGGATGTCCATGGCTAATAAGCCATCTATACATAAATAAATGCAAATTATTTAATCTATCATCTCTAAATTTAAAACTGCACATAGACCTCCAAATATTTCTAGTGAGAGAGTCTTAAGAAAGATATGTATTCTAGATTTATTCACCACATGTTCCTTTACTATATTAGAATTTTCCTTCTTTTTAAGGTGGAAAATTTCATCTGTTGTAAATTGTCACAATAAGAATAAATCTTATGATTTTCTAGCAGGTGTCACACTACATACCAATTAAGAATAGAAAAGTCAAAATTTCAAGCTAAGCCATATTTTACAAAATAAAAAATAACTTTGATTTTATGATTGTATCCAATTCCCTTTTTTTGTGACTGAGTTATATTGAAAACAAAATGGTATTTTTAAAGATTATTTTCTTGCACATTTTACTTCCATTTTATGGTTTTAATATAAAATTGTCATCTTGCCCATTTTAAATGTAGATTTGAGTTGTATGAAATTTAATCATAAGGTTGAGGAACCATCACCATTATGACTTTGCTATCTCAATAGCTCATTTCATCTTGAAAAACTGAAAGTCTACCCATTATGTAGTAAATCTATATTTTCCTTCCACCTCAACCTTTGGTAACCACTACTTTACTGTCAAAGATTTTGATCACTCCACATACCTCATAATTAGAATCATAGAGTACTTGTTCTTTTATGATTTAGTTCACTTATCATAATGTTTTCAAGATTCACCCATGTAATAGCTCAGGTTAGAATTTCCTTGCTTTCAAAGACTGAATAATAACATATTTTGTGTGTATACCATGGTTTCCTTTTGCATTCATCTGTAGATGAGCAATTATGTTTCTTCCATAGTTTAGATATTTTAAATCATGCTTCTATGAATGCTTATACAAATATCCCTTCAAAGCACTGCTTGCAATTCTGTTTATAATATAATTTTACATGCGTTATGGTTTAGATGTGAGGTGCTCCCCAGTGTGAGAGACAATGCAAGAAAGTTTGGAAATGAAATGATCCAGTTATGAGAGCCTTAACCTAATTAGTGCATTATGCCCCTTGAATAGTTTAAAGGGGTAGTAATTCTAGGCTAGTTGGGTGTGGCTAGAAGAACTATATCACTGGGGATATGACTTTGAGATATGTATTTCATCTCTGCTGGGCAGAGAGAGCTCTTTCTTGCTGCTTCCTTATTGCCATGTGCTGAGCTGCTTTCTTCCTCCATGCCCCTCCACCATGGTGCTCTCTGCCTTACTTTGGGTGAACAGCAAGGGAGTCAGCCATGTATGAACTGAGGCTTCTGAAATCATGAGTGCCAAGTAAACTTTTCCTCCCCTAAAACTGTTCTTGTCATGTCTTTTGGTCACAGTGTGAAAAAGCTGACTAAACCAAAGAGAAATTGTTGGATCATATAATACTATTTTACCTTTTTGAAAAACCAGTATCCTATTTTGCATAATTATTATGCACTAATAAACTTCCACTCAGAGGGGGAAATTGAAGTCACCAACTATTATTGTAGACTTTCTACTTCTCCCTTCAATTCTATTTTTGCTACACATTGGCTATTCTTGAACATTTGGGGTTCCACACAAAATTTGGGACTGTTTTTTCTATTTCTGAGAAAAATATCTTTGAAATTTTGATGGAATGAATTGAATCTGTAGATCCCATTGGGTTGTATGGTTATTTTATTAATACTGAGTTTATTAATCGATGAAAACAGGAAATCTTTCAGTTAATTTATTTTTTAAATTTTTATTTAGTGTCATATAATATTATATATGCAAATCTTCATTATATTGGATAAATTTATTTCCAAATACCTTACTTTATTTTATGGTGTTATTGCTATCTTATAGAAGATTGTTTTCTTCATTTTTTTCTTGGGTATTTTTTACTTGTGTACAGAAATACTACTGCATTTTGTATGTTGATTATGTATTCTGAAACTGATGAGTTTATTAGTCTAGCAGTTTTATGTTTTTTTTTTTTGTGTGTGTGTGTGTGTGCACGCTATGTTGGGAATCTTTAGAGTTTTTTTTTTAAATATGTATAAGAATATGTTCTTAGCAAAGGTAGACATTGCTACTTTAAAAAAATACTCTTATAGATGTATATAATTTATTCATTTATTTATTAATTTCTTATACATTCTGCTTAATTTTATTTTTGTCTAGGACTTCAGTACTGTGCTAAAAAGAAGTGGTGAAACTGGGTATCATTTTATATTGTTCTTTACTTTAGGTTTAAAATATTCAACTTTTCATTTTTTTAAAGAGAGAGAAAAAAATATTTTTATTTTTTAGTTTTCGGTGGACACAACATCTTTATTTTATTTTTATGTGGTGCTGAGGATCAAACCCAGAGCCCTGCGCATACCAGGCGAGCGCACTACCTCTTGAGCCACATCCCCAGCCCTCAACTTTTCATTTTTGACTATGGTGATGGGTTTGTATAAAGGCCTTTATTGTATCATGGAACATTACTTCTATACCTAATATTTTGAAACTTTTATCATCGAAAGAAGTTGAAATTCATCAACTTTTTTCATATGTTAATATATATATATATGTATATATAAATTTTTCGTTCAGTTAAAGTGGTTTATAACATTTATTGATTTATATTTATTGAAAACCCTTGAAACCAAGTAATAAATTCTACTTGACTATGGTGATCGATACTTTAAAAAATTCTTTTATTTGTTTTAATTAGTTATACATGACAGTAGAATATATATTATATGTAGATATACATTCATAGATATATACACATATATACATACATATATATATGTTGATATATACATACATAGATATATCATTTATAGATATATTATACATGAATGGGATATAATTTCTCATTTTTCAGTGTGTACATGTTGCAGAATCGTATTGGTCATGCAGTCACATATATTTATATAGTAATAATGTCTGTTTCATTCTATTATCTTTCCTATCCCTACATCCCTTCCCCTCCTCTCCCATCACTTCACTCTACCTAATCTAAAGTAATACTATTCTTCCCTAGTGCCTCCTGCCTCCTTGTGAATTAGATTCCACATATTAGAAAAAACATCCGGCCTTTGGTTTTGTGGGATTAGCTTATTTCACTTAGCATAATAATCTCCAACTCCAAACAAATGCCATAATTTCACTCTTCTTTAAAGCTGAGTAATATTCCATTGAGTATATATACCACTTTTTCTTTATCTATTCATCTACTGAAGGACACCTACGTTGGTTCCCTAGTCTAGCTATTTTGAATTGAGCTGCTATAAACATTGACGTGGCTGCTTCCCTATAGTATGCTGATTTTAAGTCCTTTGGGTATAAACCAAGGAGTGGGATAGCTGGGTCAAATGGTGGTTCTATTCCCAATTTTCTGAGGAATCTCCATACTGCTTTCCACAGTGGTTGATACTTTTATATATGTTTTTGAGTTTTAAATTTTGACTTATTTCTTTGCAGATTTTGTTATGATTTAGGGTTAGGCGTCTCCTACAAGCCCATGTGTGAGTTTTGTCCCTAGAAAGGGGAGCTCTGTGTCTCTCTCTGCTTCCTGGTGTCATGTTCTAAGCCACTTTCCTCCACTTCTCTCTTTCATATCATGCTTTGCCTCACCTCCAGCCAAGAGTAACAGAGTTGGCCATCTGTGGACTGAGACCTCTGAAGCCTTCAAATAAACATTTCCTCCTCTAATTGTTCTTGTCAGGTCTTTTGGTCACAGCAGTGAAAAACTTGACTACAGCAGGATTTTTGCATTTATATTTATCACTAGACAAGAGTCCTTGTCTAGTCTTGGCATCAGTATATTGCTAGCTTTGTAAAATGAGATTAAAATTATTCTCTCCTTTTCAATTTTTTGAAGAGTTTGAGAAGGACTGGTATTTTTGTCTTTAAATGTTTGGTAGAATCCCGTTGTCAAGCCCTATTATCTTAGGTTTTATTGCTTTTATGGGATACATTGTTTTTTTCCTGATTAAACCCTCCTTACTCATTGGTCTTCTCAGGTATTCTATTTCTTCATGGTCTAATCTTCGTAAGTTTTATGTGCCTTGGAATTTCTTCCAGGTTATCAATTTATTGGCATACAATTGCCCATAGTATTTTTTATACTCCTTTGCATTTCTATGATATTAGTTTCAATATCCCCTCTTTCATTTTTAAAATTTTATGTATTTGAATCTTTTCTCTTAACTAGGTTAGCAAATGATTTGTTGATTTTGTTTCTCTTCAAAAAATAACTCACTTTTGTTTATTTTTGTATTGTTTTTGTAATTTTTTTCATTTATTTCTGCTCTGATCATTGTTTTATCTTTCTTCTCATATCTATGAATGTAGTTTTTTTTAATTTTTCTTGTATGTTGAGGTAAGTGTAACATTAGAGTGTTCATTTAAGGGCCTTTTGCTTTTTGATATGTTAATTACTATAATTTTACCTGCTGGAACTGTTTTTGTTACATTCCATATGTTTTGGTAAGTTTTTTCAACTTTCATTTATTAATAGTTATTTTTTGGTTTCCCTCTTAATTTCCTATTTAAGAGTTGGTTGTTCAGGAGGATACTGTTTAATTTCCATATATTTGTTATTTTTCCAATATTTATCCTATAATTGATTACTGTTTCATGTCATTGTGATTGCAAAGATGAAATAATTTTCATTTGTTTAAATTCATTAAGTGTTGTTTGGGGGCCTAACATACAATCTATCTTGGAGAACATTCTGTGTGTACTTGAAAAGAGTATGTAATCTGATGCTGTTAAATGTCATATATTTAATATATACATATATTAGGTTTATTTTGTTTAAATTGCATTTCAAGACCTAAATTTTCTTACAGATTGGCTGCCCAGATGAAGAGTCCATTTTCAAAAGTGGGGTATTAAATCTCCCCACTATTGCTGTTTTATGATCTAGCTCTTTCTTTAGATAATTCAATAAACAATTTATATGTTTATGCTCTAAGGTTTTGAGTACATTTTTATTTATAATTGTTATGTGTTCTTGATTTTTAACATAACATTTTTTTGTGTCTCTTGCAGTTTCTAACTTAAACTCAATTTTGTCTGATGTATGCATAGTTATTCAAGATTACTGATTCTTCTGCTTGATCAAATTGCAAAAAAAGTTTTTAATTCATTTTTCATTTCGTTTACTACATTAATTATTTCTAAGATTTTATTTGTTTTTTTATTGTTTCTATTTTGTGTTCAAACTCCTCATTTTCATTTCATTTCTTTGTTCATGAACAATTTTCTAGATTTCATTGAATATTCTATACATATTTTCTTGGAGATACTTATATTTTCTTAAAGGGATTTCTGTGAACTTTTGTGTTCCTAAGGCTCCATTTTTCTGAAGTCTTTTATTAAGGATTTATTGGTTTCCCTGATTCTTCATAATACTTTTGTATATTTTGGTACAAAAAGCAAGTGATTGATTAAGCAAATGATTAAATTTTCCATTCTTCACAGAGTTTTTTTTTTTTTTTTTTTTGGTTTATTTTAGGGCAGCCCTTACTAACATACCTTAGCTTGGGATATTCTGGATAATCCAGTTGGTAGCAACCATGGAAAGGTAGACATTGCTGATGGGTTTTTTAGTTGAACTGGACCACTGCCTATACTGTGAAGTTATTTGGCAGTGCTGGTTAGGCATTATGATTGCATCCCCAATCAGGCAGACCTGAAGCCTGCAATTCCTGGCTCTATAGTATTGCTGTTTGTAATCTGCCATCAGACAGGGTCACATGATTGGTTCTAAAACTGGGTGAGGTCACTTAAATAAGCATGATCAGTTGCTATAAACCATAAACATATGAAGTTACAGGCTTCCCTTCCAGCTTGAGGAAAACTTTGTAAGACCATGAAGGCTGGGTGAAGAAGCCTACTAGGGACAAAACTGAAAGATCTATTGACCATATTTCCTTCAGAGTGAATCTGTTGGTCTCTCTGGTCAGGTTCCCTTGCTGGCTGGAATGCAGAGTCACTGCCAAGATCTAGGCACTGATGAGATCTGTGTTATTGTTTTCTTGTTAACCTTAGCCTTTCCACATCCTGTTAACACCCCTACTGTTGAACCTGTGAGGTGACATGGACATAATCTTCCTGTAGAGTGTCTGAGAAGGCTGAAGAAACTGAATGTCTGTCTACCTCCTGCTTGCTTTTTCCACTGTGGAAACTATTGGCCCAGGAAAATTCTCTCTTTAGTGCTTTGGTAACTTTGGGGAGGAGTGATGCAGTCAAAGTGGAACTGTTCCTCTTAGTCTCATAATGCAGCCTTTCTCAGTTGTTTGGTTTAAGAGGGTGTCTCAGGCTCACTCCTGAGCTCCTGAATATTCATGAAGTTGTTGTGTCTATGGATAATTGTTAGTTGGACTTCAGTTGGGGAGACTGACACCAGGAAATCCTCACCCTTTTCTTCTTGTGCTAATGAAGGAAACAGATGACCTGATGCAGTCATCTCTCTAAGACTCTATCTTGCATCTAAAACTTGATCAGTGACTCATCAAGAAAAATCTACTTAATATTTTTTTTTCTAACTTGATCTTCATCCTTTTGAATTTTCTTCCAATCAAAAGTTAAAAAGTTTTAAAATTGAGGGCTATGTTAAGCTTTACATTTATAGAAAACAACTGTTTTCTAGTACTTTCCATTTAGTATCTTTGCTGCCAGTAAACCCTGTTACATTTCTCATAGTCTCTGTCATAATTTACCTTTTCTACATATTTTAAATATATTTCATATATCATTATTCATTAACTCATTCTTTAATGCATTTAACATTTATTTAGCAGCTGCTATGTGAAAGGGACTTTACTAAGATGTGGGAATGTAGAGAAGAATAAAACAGAGACCTCATTTTTACACACTCATGATTGATTTAAGAAGACAGGAAATAACAGAAATATAACTCCTGTGTTTCTCCAAACACCAAACTGAGCAGTCAAACCACAGTCATAAATACTAGCTGAAAAATACACTGTTTTCTTTCTACATAACAATTATAGACAGGACAGTACCTTATGAAAGTATTTTAGAGAATCTTTCAAGAGTTTCTTATGTGTACTCCCGAGTCCAGTTCTTCCAGTTTCATTAAGTGGCCATTTTTTTATTCTCTGCTTTAGGGATTTACCTTTGCTGTGGAGGAGCAGATACCTACATGCAGAGCACTGTGGGGCTGATGTTGGACATATCTGTGAGGCTGTGCTAGAGTTCTTAGGCCATTGCAATACTAACCTGAACTCAGTAGAACTTCTGAGTCAAGCAGTGCTACTTTCTGCTCTTTCACTTCTTCTAGGAAAGAGTGTGCAAAATTAGTGGCAATTATAGTGAAATTTGAAGTGCAACAAAACTAAGGCCACATTTTGATTCCCTTCTGGGGGTAAAATAATCTTGAATGTGTTTCCTTAATCTTTCTGAGCCTTACCTTGTCATCTATATAACAAGGATGCTTACTTCAATGTTGGCATACAGACTCAAGAAGACGTATTTTTGTTATGACCATTTGTATTACTACGTGCATCATGGGGTATCTCAGTAAATAACACTGATAAATCTAAAACCACTATTGTCACTTCAACATATACTTTTCCTTAAATACCTGTCCTTAAAATAGGGAAAAATCTTCTTTCCTATAGCCTGTTTGTTATTCATTATAGTCTTTATAATTCTGAAATGTTAAAGTGTTTAAAACAAAAGGGAAATCATTTGGATTATGTTTTGTCTTCTAGATGATTTGAAGCAACTCTGATCAAAGATCAGATTGGAAAAAGGTGAAAGGGAGTGACATTTCATCTGTGTGAGAATCATTTGCATCACTGCCTTTTCCTTTGAAAATATGATTAGATTGAATATATTTTATCCATCCCGTGAAGGCAAGGAATATTTCCACAGTGCTCTCCAACATTCCAAATACAATGCTATCACACTTCCTCTCTGTGACCCTAATGCTAAATTGTCTTTAATCTGGGCATTGACTATCAAGAACTGTGTTGGTTTTGAAACTTTACCATTTGCAAGCTAATAAAATCATCCCACCACATTTTCATGGATGTTGGTAGAAAATTTAAGATCCTGGATCAAAAATGAAGTCCAGTTGATTACTCATAGAAGTAACAATAACCAGAATATCAGCATTTTTCTTCTGTTCCCTAAATTGCATTTCTCTCAGCATGACACAAAAAAGATCATATGACACACCTGCACACTGTAGTCTGTTACATTATTAGAGAAGCACACCAAGATTAAGGGACCCCAGTAATTTATAATGTGAAATAAACTGGCTTGCCTTTTGATCCAGAGAAGAAATGTCTTTAGTACACTGTGCAGTGAATGCTCTTAGCTCTGGAGGGTGTTACTTTTCTCCAATGCAGTTTAGATGATATAGGACCAAGTGCCTTGCTCACAAGAGAGGAAACACTAGAGACTCCTAGAGATTGACCTAGTCCTAGAATATTGTCAAACTCTTTAACCTCTTCTATAGCTACAGTTATAACATATTTAAATATTAGTACATAAATAATAAGCAATCCATCAAAACTCATGTTTGGGGGGATTTGTGGGAAACTATAATTACAAGAGTTTCTCTGTTGAACCTGAGACAACTTTTATGGACATTGTTAACAGTTTTATATCTCATATCTCCCTTCTCCTGGAATTGAGGCAAATCATATTTTTGTCTCCTCTCTGAAAAAAAATATAATTTGTTTGTTTTATTTTATTTAATAGTATGATCAAACAAGCCATCTTATAATCATTCAGTACTATTTTCTATGCCTCATAGTTATTTCAATGTTGATTCACATTTATGGATGTGCTTTTGGTATCTTTGGCGAGAAGCTCTTTTATGAGAGCAAATTGAATTTATTTCTAATCCATAATGTACTGGTAAACAAGGGTCTAAAATTCAAATACCTGTTAATTTTCTTGTTTTAACCAAGCCAATTTTTTAGGAAATTGCACATAAAAAATAACTGGTGTGAATAGCACAAGTTGCTGGAGGGAATGGACACAGCATTCTCGCTGGGGGACAGAGTGCTTATAATTATAACTAGAACAGATTTTTTACAGTAGCATAATGACCATTGATAAAAAAATGGATTGAGGATGAGAGGAAGGAATTGCATTGTTCAAGGCTGGTATTTTCTCTTACATGCATAATGTCTCTAAATAACTGGAAACAGCTACTGAATAAAACCCTTGTCTTGCTTATTATAAACCATTCACACTTTGGCATTAGAGATATGAATAGACCCTCAAAGAAAGAATGAATTCCAATTCAACAATAGAAAGAGACCATTGGCCAAAGGAAAGAAAAAAAACTATATGAAGCTATGTTATTTCCACAATCAAACTGCCTAACAAATTGGAAGTGAAGAAAAATAGCTGCTGATGATTTGTTTGGAAATTTTTGTTTTTCAAGGTTAGGAGAAAGCAGTAAAAATAAAAATTAAATTAATTCTCTGGAGCGTCCAAAAAGTAGAGATATTTTTTCCAACATAGTGTAGAGACTAAATATACCTATTCCCGAATCACATCCATGTGTATATAAATCTGAAATTCAGATGACAGTGATAATCATTTAACATATTCAGTGTTATGTGCAAAATACAGTATAGTGAGATGAATCTAAATCCATTTCAAATATTACAGTATTTTGGAAAATATTTGAAAATAAAAATAAAATACATTTCAAGTTTAACCTCCACACCTTCAGGTAATCTCTTCGTATGTGTGTGTGTGTGTGTGTGTGTGTGTGTGTGTGTGTGTGTGTGTGTTTCAGAGGAAAGACAGCTAAATTATTTAAAAATATTGAACAATATTAATGTTTACTTTCTTCACATTAATGTGAATTAAAATCTTCCTCCTAAAACTATAAGTAGCAAAACATCATTTTAAGTATTCAAGGGCATTTCAGGGCTAGTTGGAAGCCCATAGAATCTGTTTACATGGCAAAAAAAAAGAAAATTTTGTATGTTTTATTTACAATATACTCTGCCTCTAAGGTTATACTTATTTAGAGATTATGACAGATTTCAACAAGCAAGAATCCACAAAAAATTCATAAGAAGAAAATTTCATTAAAGTCTTTCAAATATTGAAAGCACAAAGAAAAAATATTTTTTGATCTGTATATGCTGTGAGGCTTTCTGAATACAGCTGAGCAGTCAGTAACCTGATCAATTGGCTCTTTGTATCAATGTGGCAAAATCAGCAAATATAAGAGTATATTTTTCTTTTGCTTCCATAAATCAACTTCCTCCCTTTTCTGTCCTTCTCTTCCAAAGACACTAAATTCTACAGACTATATCATGCAGATTCTCTTATCTCATACTCAAGAGATCATAATTTTTTAATTCATTTTGGGTAATAACATTTTTATATTAATACAATACTAGCTAGAAATTAAGGAGACTCTGGAAAAAATCAAGACAATTTTATTGATTTATATGTTTAGTAAGTTTGTAATTTGGGCCTGAAAATGTAGAACATATGAATTAGTACCTACAAAGAAAATAGAATTTCAATAGTTCTATTTGAGTGGAACATGACATATTTGAAGAAAATGTAGAAATAGGTGAGCAATTACAGCTTTTTCGTGTTTCAAGAATATAACTTATTTATGTCTCTTAAATAATAGCAAAAAATGAAGATTATAAGTACACATGTATACATATATTTCTCTTGCATCCAAAGTTCCATTTTATAATAGAATTGAAAAAAATAATACTACCCACTGTGTAAAGGAAATGAGAAATGCAGAGGCCATTAAGGAGGACTGTGAATTTATACAGTGCATTAGCATCAAAGGATACAGCCTGGATATTTCTTTAAAATGCACTGTTTAATGGAAGTTGGATTTGCACTGCTGTCTGAGATAATGAATCCATGAGGCCATACTATACCTCATCTTACCAACAAATTTTGAGATGATATTTTCCTGTGTCAGTTTCTCACTGTCTATGCATTTTTCTTCAGTTTATTTAACGATGAAGAACTAGTTCACATTAAACACTCTGAGCCTAGGAAACACAATAGCACATAAATTCTCACATGACCAGGCCATAATAAAATCAGATCATTCCATTAATTAATGTAACTTCTGTTTGAGGGTGTAGGTGTCACAGGTTGTTGTTTGTCATCTATTATTACTGAGGATTAAAATAGAGACAGCAGAATTTAGTCTTTCATTTTCTACCCATTCTACCTTTGTATCTCCTAGCCACTTTTCTAGCCCCAAATCAGAAGATAGTGAATCAGCGTACTAGTGAAATATCTTTTAAAAATATATTACTGCAATGTAAGTTTTGAATATTTTCAAGTTATTATTATTATTATTATTATTATTATTATTATTTTATATTTGTTACCAGAGATTGAACCCAGGTGCCCTGAACCACTGTGGCTTTGGACTCACCATCTTCCTGTCTCAGCTTCCCGAGCCACTAGGATTTCAGGCATGCATCATCACACCCAGCTCTTTATATACAAACAGAGATACAAAAATTGTGATATATATGTGTATTAAGAATTGGAATGCAAAAAAAAAAAAAGAATAGCATTACCTTAGATTAGGTAGAGGGAAGTGAAAGGAGGGAAAGGTGGCAGGGGATGTGGGGATAAGAAAGATAGTAGAATGAAACAGACATTATTACTTTATGTATGTATGGGACTACATGACCAATGTGATTCTACAATATGTATACTCAGAAAAATGAGAAATTATATCCCATCTATGTAAGATATATCAAAGTATATAAGTGCATTCTACTGTCATTTATAACTAATTAAAACAAATAAAAAATTTAAAAAGTGATGATCCTATTAAATGTAAGATACTCCAGTACCCAGTTATTAGAATTTCAAATAAAAGATGATTTTAATATATTTTTAAATAAAATACCTTATTTATTAAAACAACTTTACCTCCAAATAAAAATAATTAGTTTATTGGATCATTTTCATAAATTTCATCTTGTCAACAGCTTAATTGAGGTATAATTAATATACAAAAGCTGCAAGTATTTAATTTGATGAGCTTTTATATGTGGAAACATCCATAATATTGTCACCACAATGAACATAATAGACACATCTATCACGTCATATTGCCTTGTGTCCCTTTTGTGTGTATGTTTAGTAAAAGCACTTAATATGAAATCTATTCTCAAAAATCTTTGAAGTACACAATACTATATTATTAACTGTGATCACAAACATGTACCGTACTTGTCTAAGACTTATTTATCTAGCATAAATGAAATTACCCATTAGTGATGATTAATCTTAGTTTTCTACTTGGCTGAATTGTGAGATGCTTAGAAAACTGGTAAAGCACACACATGGGTATATCTGTGAAGGTATTTCCAGAGATGATTAACATATGGGTCAGCATACCAAAGAAGAAGAACTGCCCTGAATGCAGGCAGCACTATACACTAGGCTGGGGGCGTAGATGGAACAAAAAATGTAAGAAGAGGGATATCTGAACATACATGCTCAATTCTTCTCAAGTGGGTGCACATTTCTTTATTACACCATCACTCATGAACATCAGACTACAGATTCCTTAGACTTTGAATGGGGACTTGTACCAACAACTCTCCCAAAAGCTTCCAGGCCATCAGCCTTGAACTGGGACATTCATTGATTCCTTTGCTCTCGGACTACAGTTACATGGCCTGAGCAGTTACTGGTTTTTCTGGCTTTTCACAACTGAAACAGCCATTGGGGGACTTTGCAGCCTCTGATCATACAAGTCTATTGGATACATTTCTTCTTAAAATTATATATACTTTTTATTTTTCTGTTCCTCTGGAGAGCCCTCACTAACACTCAATTGAGCACCTTCTTGTTTTTCACCTTCTCTATTCCCTAACATCCACTGTTGTATTCTTTACTTGAGTTTAACTGCTATAGATAAATCATATAAGTATGAAGGCCTTTTCTTTGACTGTTCTGTTTTACTTAGCAACATGTCCTACTGGTTCATCCATGCTATTGCAAATGAAAAACTTCCTTTTTTAAGGATGAATATACTAGCTATTCTTTATCCATTCATTCCATGGATGGACACCTGAATTGGTCCTCAGTCTAGTCATTGTGAATTATCCTGCAATGAACATGGGAGCTCAGATATTGCATTAAGATAAAGATTTCAGTTCTTTTGGGTATAAGCCCAGAAGTGGGATTGCTGGATCATATGGTATTTCTATTTTTACAATTTTTAGTGAATCTCATATTGTTTTCCATAGCTACTCTTCCATTTGACATTTTTATCTTTTTTCCCCCTTTTATTCTTAATCTCTTGATGAAATTATACTTTCCTATATGATAGGGGTGTGACTTTCAGTATTTTTAAATTTTACACAGACATATTTATTTTAATGAAATATGTTATTATTAAATTAAAATAAATTTGGCCTAAAGCTAACTTTGTACTTTAGGTTGCTACATAATTAATTGCAACCTTATTTAGTATGCAACAACACTTCCACCTAAAATAAGAGTATATTCTTAAAGCAGATAACTGAGTATCATCCAAACACAACAGCCAAGCTTCAGCCAATCACAGCTTGTTAGCTTATCAGATTGTATCCATATAACACAACTGTCTTTTCACACTATGCCCAATAAGACAAACTGCAAGCCATAAATAATTTAGCTGTTTCTGTATGTCACTTCCTTCTGTCTATAAATTAGGCCTTCTTATCCTGTTAAGCATACGTCTTTGAACACTTTCTGGCTCTAAATGCCATTTATAACTTTTTCTTTCTCAAGTAAATTCTGCTAAAATTAATTTGTGTGAAGATTTTCAATAATACTTATATAAGATATAATAGGGGAAGTTAGCCATTTTCAAAAGATTGTCCCTATATTTCTTGTTTTCAGCTGGTATTCTGTGTCATATGCATTATCCCGCTTAGCAAAATTAGCAATAGTTAAACCAGGTTTCATTACAAAAAGCCAATAAATATCCACTCATGTCTCTGTCAAGAGGAGGGGGAAAGTAAACATTTTGAAATACACCAGACAGTCCTCTATAGCAAAGGGTAATTCTCCAGGGAAAATGAGTTTCCCAGAGTTTTAGTTCATCTAGGGGAAGGTTATTTTTCATTTTTTAACCCCTGATATTCTGATCTCAGCTTACAGGAGAGAGGTTGAAAGGTAACAAACATAAATAAAAAACACAGCTTATACACTGAAAGGCATGAAAAACTAATGTTTAATCAAAATATTAAAGAACACTGCTCATTCATGAAACCTTATGAATATACTACTAACAGAGGTCCATAATAATAACACTGGATTACAAATAGAAGAGTTCATCATTTTGATGTACTATTTAATGCATAGTTACTCCATTTGCAAGGATTTATCAAGGACTTTTGCATGTATGTTAATCAAAGATATTGGTCTCTAATTTTCTTTCCTTTGTGCTCTTATCTGTTTTTGTAATCAGAGTTTCAATAACAACAACAACAACAACAACAACAACAATTGTCTACATGACAGAAGGCAAAGCCAAAATAAATAAATAAATAAACCAAAAATAACCCAAAGAGAACAGCTCCACCCTGGAAGTTCATCAATCTAATCCTTCTGGCGAATACTTCAGCAAATGGTACTTCCCATTGCATGACTGCATGCTTTCTTGTACTGGTGAGAGGGGAGATGAGAGGCATTTTAACCAGGTTTGATCTAGGCTCACTCCAACTTTAAGTCTAGCAAGCAACACAAAATGTGTTTAATAACTCCTATCCCTTGCTTCACCTAATGAGCATATAGCATAAGAAGACATGAAAAAAAGTGCATAGTGTCATAGGTTGTGAACATACATTACTATTCCTGTCCATGGTCTTGATCACCTCAGCAGAAGTAATTCCTTCATTTTTAATTAAGAAGTTTTTGTATTTAATTTACTAAAATAGATGGACAAAAATTATATGATTACATCAATATATGCAGAAAAAGTCTTTAATAAATTCAACATCTCATTCATGATTAAAATTATAAAGAAGCTAGGAATAGAAAGAATTTGCTTAAAGATCATAAAATCTATCTATCTATCTATCTATCTATCTATCCATCCATCTATCTATCTAGATAGATATGACAAATCCAAAGACAATATCAAACTGAATGGGGGAAACCTGAAGACATATTCTCTAAAATCAGGAGCAAAAAAAAAGATGCCCCTTCACCACTCTTATTCAATATAGCATTTGAAATTTTAACAAAGCAATTAGGCAAAGTAAAAATTTTAAAAAGACACATATAGAAAAGGAAAAAGTCGAATTATTAATATTTGTATGGTATATGATACTGTACTTCTAAGACCCTAAATATTGCATCACAAGACTTCTAGAACTGACAAATAAATGTATCGAATACCAATTCAACATACAAAAATCAACAACTTTCCTATATACCTGTAATAAAACTCTTAAATAAGAAATTGGGAAAATAATTCTGTTCAAAATAACTCCAGAAAAACAATACAATGAAATACCTAGGAATAAACCTAAGTAAGGAGATCAAAGTCCTCCTCAGGAAAATTACAGAATGATGTGAAGACAAATTGAAGAAAATCAGAAGTCAGAAAGATCCCCCACACACATGTTCATGAATAGGTGGAATAAATATTATTAAAATGGCCATTATCAAAAGGAGTATACGGAGTCAATACAATCTCCACCAAAATACTAAAAATATTTGTCATGAAGCTAGGGAAAACAATCCTAAATTTCATTTGGAAGAAGAAAAGACTTAGAATAGCCAAGGCAATCCTAAACAAAAAGAGCAATGCTGGAGGCATCATAGTACCTGATTTCAAATTATACTAAAGAGTCATAGTAACAAAAACAGCATGGTACTGACATAAAAAGCAGAAATTTAAACTGATGGAATAAAAGAGAGAAAGACCCACATAGCTACAGTAATCAGATTTTTTTTTTTTTACTAAAGTGCCAAAAAATATATTTTGGAGAAAAGACAGAATCTTCAATAAGTGATGATGGGAAAATTGGATATCTATATGTAAAGGAATGAAATTAGATATCTATCCCTCAAAATAAATTAAGGACCTATGTACAAGTCCAAAAACTACTTGAAGAAAAACTAAGGGAAATACTTCAACATATAGGCATGGTCAAAAACTTCCTGAATAGGACTCCTATAGTTCAGGAAATAATAGTAAGAATCAACAAATCGGATGACATCAAATTTAAAAAGCTTCTGCACAGCAAAGGAAACAATTAACAGTGTGAATATACTGCCTATGAAATGGGAGAAAATCTTTGCCAAAAAAAGTTATATTCAGAACATATGAAGAATTCAAAAACTGAACACAGGAAAAAGATACAATTCTTTCATAAAATGGTCAAATGAAATGAACAGACATTCTTCAAAGGAAGAAGTATAAATAGTTAAGAATTATATGTAAAACCATTCACATTTTTAGTCATCAAGGAAATACAAATCAAAACTACACTGAAATTCTTACTCACCCCAATCAGAATGGCAACCATCAAGAATATACTGTTGATGGGAGTATAAGTTGCTATAACTACTATGGAAATCAGTGTGGTTGTTCCTCAAAAAACAAACACACACACACGCACGCACACACACACACACACACACACACACTCCACTATGATTCAGTTGGACAAATCCTCAGTATTTATCTAAAAAAAACATTAGTATGGTTTTAGAGATATATGCACACTCGAATTCATTCCATCATAATTCATAATAGCTAATGTTATGAAATCAGCTTAGGAGTCCATCAACAGATGCATAGATAAAGAAAATGTGGCATATATGCACAAAGGTGATATATTTTAACTTAAAGAAGAAAAATATGCCATTTGGATAAAAATGGCTAGAACTGGAGATCATCATGTTAAGACAAATTAGAAGCCAGATTCCGAAAGACAAGCATCAAAAATGTTTTCTCTCATGTAAAGGTTTGAAGGAAAAAATGATTTAAAAATAAAAGGACATCATAAAAATAGAATGGAGACCATTAAGTACTGCTAGGAAAATTGGGGTGAGTTAGGACATTTTGGAATGAAATTTATCAAAAACAGAAGATCCAACTGAGAGATCTCCATTGATCCAAACTGGAAAGATTTGAACAACAAAAGAAGTATTAGTAGTTTTGGATTATAAGACATAATATAGTTTAAATATCACATATTTTCTAATATAAAAACCAAGCCAGTGTAATCAATGATTCAAAGTATAATTAAATGAGAGAAAGAAGACAAATGTGTCATACAGAATTGCAAATATTTTTTGTTGGTACTCTGGCCTCAAGCAAGCAAAGTGTAACTTCCCACTCCTAAATATGATTTGCCCACAGAGACTTCCTTTCAAATGGTGCTATACAAATAGGAAAGAAAAAGACTTTGCAGTGGAGCAGCCTAACAAATTTTAGTCCAACAAAGTGATGAAAGATCAGCATTGACGGTGATAAGTCAGGTTGAAAGTATGTCTACTTGCTATGATGTAATGAAAGTGATTCAATGTTCTTCTCTAAATTCATGAAGTCAGTCTAACCATGAGAATAAAGAGACAATTCCCAAATGTAAGAGTCTACAAAATTTGTGAGAAGTAGTTTACAGTACTCTCAAGGTCTCCAAAAGCAAGGGCAATCTAAAAACCCATCAGAGCTAAGAGTACTGTGAGGAGGCATGATAACTAAATGAAGTGTGGAATTCTGATTGGGATCCTGGGACAGGAAAAGGTTATTAGGTAAAACTAATGAAATGTGGATACAATAGGGTCTTCACTTAACAATAGAGTGTCAATATTAATTTATTAATTATCAACAATAAACTCTGCTAATGTAAGATGTTAACAATAGGAGGAACTCATGCTGTACTTGAGAACACCCTTTGTAACTGCTGTAAATTTAACACTGTCATAAAATAAAGTTTAAAAGTCAACCAGTGAATATTTTTAAATACCTTTGTGCAAAATATTTGTTTCATAATCTGAGGTGATTTATATTCTCTCATTATCTTTCTCCATTATTTAGAACTCTGAATAATGGGCTGCAACTTCTTTAATTGGCACAATAAAACCTCTCTGTTGTTTTTACTTTACATAATTCAAGTCTTTTTCAGATTGATAAAAATACATTCATTTTAAGTTCCAGTTGTTCTTTTGTCATATATTTAATTCACAAGAGTTTTAACACATTTCTTAATTAGTTTGACTAATGATAATTTTTGTTAGAACAAATCTTGCAAAAGTAACTAAGAAATCAAGATACTTGTCTATTTCATTTCCTTAAATGAAAATATTTCAAAAATAATACATAGAATAATAGCTATATGCAAAAAAGTACTGTTAAATTATAAAATGCTTTTACATAAGTCTATTTTTATTACATTTCTAATGATATGTAAAAAATTACAGTAACTTCTTATTTTGACATTATGTGGCTAGTCAATTTTTTTTAAAAACTTGAATGGCATGCTTGTGTTTCTTTAATGTTCCTGATGTGGAGTATTTCTTAATCTTTCCATTTAGACTGCAAGATTTCATGGTAGAGAGAAAAATACCTAAATTGTTTCTTCTCATTTTTATTTATTTAAACTTTAACCAGATATGACACTGTTCAGCTTTCCATTTAATAATACTGAATTTCTGATCATAAAGAAATCTTAGAAATACTCTAATAGAGGACATTGTTATAACAACTTAGGATCTTCCTTTGACCTTAAATGAATTTCCCTCTAATTACCACTCCCAGAGTTTTAATCATATTTGCAGTTTTTTTTAGGATATAACTCAAGTTGATTCTTATATAACACTTTTTTTTTGAAGCATCATTGGTCATTATTTTTATTGGTTGCACTCAATCAGGAAGAATGTTCTAGAATTTCCAGAATAGGCAGTATATCTTATTGTTAAGTATGGCCCTTCAGTTATGATTTTTTTTATTGGTTGTTCACAACATTACAAAGCTCTTGACATATCATATTTCATACATTAGAATCAAGTGGGTTATGAACTCCCATTTTTACCCCAAATACAGATTGCAGAATCACATCGGTTACACATCACATTTTTACATACTGCCATATTAGTGACTGTTGTATTCTGCTACCTTTCCTATCCCCTACTATCCCCCCTCCCCTCCCCTCCCATCTTCTCTCTCTACCCCATCTACTGTAATTCATTTCCCTCCATGTTTGTTATCCCATTCCCCCCATAACCTCTTATATGTAATTTTGTATAACAATGAGGGGCTCCCTCCATTTCCATGTGATTTACCTTTTTTTCTCCCTTTCCCTCCCACCTCATGACTCTGTTTAATGTTAATCTTTTCTTCCTGTTGTTCCCCCCTGTTCTGTTCTTAGTTGCTCTCATTATATCAAAGAAGACATTTGGTATTTGTTTTTTAGGGATTGGCTAGCTTCACTAAGCATAATCTGCTCTAGTGCCATCCATTTCCCTGCAAATTCTGTGATTTTGTCATTTTTTAGTGCTGCGTAATACTCCATGGTGTATAAATGCCACACTCTTATAGAAGAAGAAAATCTTATATAACACTTTTATAGTAGAAGAAAATCCTCTTTCTCTTGAGACTTCAATGCATCTCAAAGATACCTTTGCAGAATCAATCACTGTCACATATTAGTTGTCAAGAAATGTGTATTGATTTTTGAATCGTTCTTTAACTCATTTGATAATATTTATATGTATCACTAATAAATTATAATCTATTTAATGTTTAAGAATATATCTCTGATCCCCCAACTGTTTTGTGTGAAATACAAACATAAATGACTGAGTACATTTTAGTTAAAGAAAAAACTGAGTCTAAGAGTGTTTGTGATTTCCCCAGTGTATCAAACACACATATTTGATAGAGAATACTTTTTATATTATCTGTATGATCTTTTCAAAGATTGTTGAATCTCCCTAAAATTTTCTTGAGGAAAACATACTTACGTATGCAGTCAATCACTCTTTTAAGTTGTTTCAAGCAGATATGAAATTCTTTTATGCATTAGCAAGAATAGTTACCATATATAATTTAAATTCAGGAATGATTTTTAATTTCTTTAAAATGTGTTATATAAGCCAACTGAAACATATGATGATTTTACACTTTTGGGAAAATATTAGTAAAGCACAGAATGACTATTTTTGTAAGTGTGGTCCAAAATTGATCCCACAAACTAACATTCTTTTAAGGTCTCTAGTTCACTATAAAAAACTTGAGAATTCCTAGGATAGAATCAAACCCCTGTCTACTTATTCACTTCTCAGAAGGAAGAATATAGCCAATAAAGTGAACCACTTATTGTTATATTCTTATTCTTCTGTGACTATTATGTCTTAATTCATAACATCTGTTCATCTGTTAAAGAACTTCTTATATATAGAACTATTGGAAGTATACAATTTATTCTAACTATAGTTACCTTTTGTGAGATAAATACCAGAAAACCAGTGGTAAAATACAGTAGCCCTAAATTCAATCAAAATAATCCTAGTTTTTTTAAAGTTACCTCACCATCTTGGAGTAAATTCTTGGTGGAAAGACCACAGATTTAATTTGTCACTGAGAAAAGGCTCTTGGATTAAACAAAAAGTGTTTCTTTATTATCATAGTACATCAATTACCATAAGCATGATATGGTATTATTTCTCCTTAGACTCACAGCAGTAGCAGTAGTATAGAGGTGTCCAAATAGAGGCTTCACGTGCAGTTGATTTGCCACAGCTAAGAGTATTGGCCTTGGGAATTGACAACATTAATGAAATGCAGAAACAAATCTTCTCTTTGAGAAAAACATCACTTCATTCCTCAAGGTGGCTTGCTTCAAACAAAAGCCTGAGAAACAGCATCTCCCGGGTGTTCTGGCTCTTGCATTTTGGTGCACCCAAAAAGATGTTCAGGGACAAACAGACCCCATGGTAGACTGTTTTTCCTGAAAAGTCATCTCTTATATTTACTTAGTTTGGGTCAAGGCAATTTCTAAGTGAGCATATTTCATCCTTCGGCTACTCTGATTAAACTGACCAAGAGAGTTTGGGCTTACTCCATTGAATTTATCCCATAGACCACTTAACTTAGACTTCTTTCAATAGAAATTAAAGTGGTTAGAAATTAAAGCGAACTTGCAGTATCAGCATCCTTATGTTTCCAGGCTCTTAGTTTCATCCATTTGTGAATGACCAGAAGCTCTGTTTCAGAGAGCAGAAATGTAATCTAAGTGCAGTCTATTATCCACTAGGAACTAAATAAGAAAATGTCAACATGGCAGGCTGTCTTTGGTGTCATTGCCAATAATTTAAGAAGGAAATAGATGAAATAAAAACTATCTTTCATTCACCTAGAGTAATTTCCCTTATGATTGGCTCAAAATCAACTGATTTGGGGACCTCAATTATCCACAAAATCACTTTTTTTTTGCTATATCATCTAATCAACAGAAGTGATAGCCACTGTTTCCACATCGATCCTAAGGGAGGAGATTATACAAGTTGCATATGCCACAGGCTGTAGCCTTAACGTCTATGTTAAATACAGAGTGGAAGGCATATATTTATTATGAAATGCTTAGATGTGACAATTAAATTTTGTTAGCTTAATAATTTTGGATTTTGTAATACTGGGATATAAAGCTTTTATAAAATATATGAGTGCTCACCAAGGCTATTTAGTATATTGGATGTAGAGATATCTTATTGACAAACAACTGGTGGTAGAAATGACAATGCAATTATCAGTAAGATGTTGACCTAGGGTTTTTTATTTTTAACCTGAATTATAAAGACAAGGGAGAAAATACAGTGGTGAATCTTGAGCACATACATGTTGGTAATGCCTAGAAAAATGCACAGTCTCCAATTAGAGCTTTGAAAGAGTCTTAACTAGAAAGAGTAGAAGTTACAATGTGTAAGAGGGAAACTATCCCTGAGGAAAATGGTACAGATAAAATAATTTAATTGATTTCAAATTAATTAAATTACCAGGAGCTTAAATAGTTTGTATGCAAATGACAGCACAAGATAAAAGACCTTAATTTATTTTTTTAAATGTGGGTTTTCAGAAGAAGTAAACTATAAATTTAATAAATTAATGACCAATAACCTTGCTAATTATATTAGTCTATATTCTATTGTGAATATCACAATATCACAGAGTGGGTAAGTTGTAAAGAAAGGAATTCTATATTGATAGACTTGGAAAAGACTGAGTAGGTGCTTTCCAAAAGTGAAAAAAAATCTCTTTTCTTCACAACCACATAGTAGGTTACATTTGTCATTCTCTCTTACAGTGAGCTACAGTCAAACAATTGATTTCTGATAAACAGAATGTGGATGCCACTTGAAAATACAGACCATAAAATCTTCTAAAAATATTTCGTAATCCTATTCTCAATTTTCTATAAAAAAGAAGGAGATTACAAGGGCTGAGAGAAGAGCAGGGCCACGGAAAGCAAACTGTGTCCCTGCACGACTCTGAAAGTAAATAAATGTTATTGTGTGATGCCACTGTGATTTCCATTTGTTTCCTAGAGCCACTAGTCATTAGTATTACTTTTCTTATCTAACATAGAAACTGATATAAAAAGTGTTTCAGTGTTCCTCCAAAATATATGTAACTATATGTGTAATTATATATATATATATATATATATATATATATATATATATATATAATTTAGAATTTTTAAATCACTTAAGACTTTTAAAAAGTGCACTGAGTTAGAGAAGACATGGGACATATCTAGATTTATTGCTTAAAACACAAAACACCCACTTCTCATTTGCAAAATAGAATTATTTCCTATAAATAATACCTAATTAGACTTTATTACACTATCAGGAAGTTGAGGTTGAATAAATCATTAAAAATATCTGATAATGACAAGCCAAGAATGGTATCTTTACTGTAAATTGTACCACATTTTTAAAGAAGATTTAATACTAACTTAAGATTCTTTAAAAATAGAAGTGAGACAAATTCATGATAATTAAAAGAAAATTGCAAGCTAGTGTTCTAGATGTAAAAATTCACAGGAGAGTACTAAAACTCCAAAGTATGATTCATCTCATAAATGCAAGGGCATTTTTACACATAGAAATCATCCAATGCAATGCTACATTGATAAAACAACCACAAAAAGCCTGCACGTGATTATCTCAATAAATGCAGAAGAATCACTTGACAAAATTCAACAAAGTTTCATTATGAAAACTTTCAGCACATTTGTACTAGATGGGAAGTAGTTCAACAAGATAGACATTAATGAAAAAATAAAATCTAGCATCATACTCTCGGAGATGTAAAGTGTCCTTCCTAGGGTCTCAAATTAGATGAGAAAGCCAATTTTCACTGCTTCTCTTCAGGATTAAATATTGGAAGTTCTAGCTATAGCCATTAGGCAAGTAAAAGAATAGGTATGAAATTGGGGAGAAAAAGAATTAAAACTATCTATGTTCACACATTACATGATATTATAATTCTTAAGATCCTGAAAATGAAGTATTGGAGATAATCATGAATTCAACATTCTGCAATGTATGGGATTAATGCACACAAAAATAGATGAGGTGTATTTCTGTGCACTGACAATGACCAACCAAAAAGAAATTTAAGAAGTAAAATCCATTTATAATATCATCAAAAAGAATAAAAATATAGGAATAAATTGTTCATAGATTTTCTTTTTTGAGAGAGAGAGAGAGAGAGAGAGAGAATTTTTTAAAATATTTATTTTTCAGTTTTCGGTGGACACAACATCTTTGTTGGTATGTGGTGCTGAGGATCCAACCTGGGCCGCATGTATGCCAGGCAAGAGTGCTACCACTTGAACCATATCCCCAGCCCCTCTTCATAGATTTTCAAGGCTTCAACTCTGAAAATGAGAAAGTATTTGCAAAAGAAAGTATATAAGGCCAATGTAAATAACAAGCTATGCTATATACATGGATTAGAAGACTCAATATTTTAAAGATAAAAGTATTCTCCAAAGCAGATTGGACACAGCACATATGAAGATCCCTAAGGACTTCTTCAATAAAAATGGAAAAGTCAATTCTAAAATTTATGTGAAATTGCAGAGAAAAATAAATAGCAAAAACAAAACTTTGAAAAAAAAAACAAAGTTTAAGAACTCATACTTCCTTATTTCAATACTTAGCACTAAGCCATAGTAATCAAAGCAGTGTGATGTTGGTGTAAGGGTAGAAATACATATCAACAGAATAAAACTGGCAGTCCAAAAGTAAACCCTCACATCTCTGACCAAATTACTTTACAGTAGATCATTTAGTAAGGGTACTGTGTTCACTTCAAGGAATGGGACAACTGATGATCTATAAGCAGAAGAATTCAATTGTTTCCTTTTCTTAAACCTTGTAAAACAAAATTCAGAATGTATCAAATACTTCACCATAAAAACTGGAACTGGAAAACACTTAAACAAAATGGAGATAAATTTTTGTGACCTTGGATTTAGCAATTGATTCTTCAATATAAAATCATAATTACAAACAATAAAAAAATAATAAATAGGAGCTGATCAAAATTGAAAACAAAATGTGCTTTAAAGAGGACTATGAAGGGAATAAAAAGTCAAGGCCCAGAAGGGGAGAAAATATTTGTAACATACATATTTGGAACGGGCCTACTATCTAAGAATTATTAAGAGTAATTATAATTCAATCACAAAAAAACAAACAATCAAATTTAAAAACCATTAAAGGTCTTAAATATATATTTCTCCACAGAATAAACAGATGACCAATAAGAATATGCTAAGCTGTTCAACATTATTAATTATTAAAGAAATGCAAACTAAAACATCTTGAAGTAACCCTTCCTATTGAATAGGCTAGTTATAATAACAATTTAAAAGGAAGAAAGAAAGAAAGAAAGAAAATCATTTGGTGTAGTGGTGCACACCTGTAATCTCAGCGGCTCAGGAGACTAAGGCAGGAGGATGATGAGTTCAAAGCCAGCCTCAGCAAAAGCAAGGCACTAAGCAACTCAGTGAGACCCTGTCTCTAAATAAAATACAAAGCAGAGATGGGGTTGTGTGGCTTAGTGGCCCAGTGGCCAAGTGCCCAAGTCAACCCCCAGCACCAAAAAAAAAATATATCTATATATAGATATATATAGATATGTATATATAGATATATATACATATCTATATATAGATAGATAGATATATCTCCTGAAAACAGACGTTCACCCAAATATCCATCAAGTGATAAACACCAATTTTTAGTAAATCCATACAAAGGAATATTATTCTGCCATAAAAATAAATGAAGTACTGATATATACTAAAACATGGGTTAACCCTAAAACATTATGTCAAGTAAAAGAAGTTAGACAGAAATGCCACATATTTTATAATTCTTCTTGTGTGAAATATTCAGAATGGGCATATTTATAGAGACAAAAAGTTAAATTAAGGGTATTGACAAGTTCTAGGAGAGAGGGAAAGAGGGCACAACTGCATTAATGGTTATAAATTTCCCTTTTAGAGTGTGAGGAAAAATTTGTGAAATGGTATATTCTTGAAGTTCATCAATATAGCAAGTTTATTAAATGCCACCATATTGTATTTAAAATGTTGAATTTGGCATAGGTGAATTTTACTAGGATAAAAAAAGCTGATGAATTCAGAGAAATAATGCAGATTTGGGTGATATATTGTACAGATGTACTTCTGACATGATTGTGCTGCATTTTTTCCTGCCCTGTCAGGATTCAACAGCACTTGACAAATATAAAATAATTAAATTATAATCTGTGTTTCCTTCTTGTCATCTGTTATACATGAACATGTAATGCTCACATACTGTATTACTTTTAAAACAAGCTTTATTAAGTTTTACTGTACCCTATGGCAACTTGTGGACATTACTGCTACCCTTTTAATGGCATCTAATAAGAACATGCTCAGGAATTATTTTCAGTTTCCTACAAGGAGATATAATTAACCTTACATATTGAAGGCATCATAAACTTACTCGTAACAGGTCTTCTATCTTCAGTCATATATGAAAGTGTCTTATATGCTCACAAACCTAGTCAAATTCAATTCTACATCCTATTTTATGTGCAGGTATATATACTTTTTCTTCATAATGTTTTAGAAATATATGAAACAAAGAATTTTAAATGGGCCATATTTTTTGTGGCACAATATATTAAATGGGATGGTTATTTGCCTGGTTTTATGATTATCAGGATCAGTTTTTTAACTTACCCTTAAATCCAGTCCAAATTTGTTACAATAGAAAGGCCAATCATGACTCTCACGTGCTCTCCTGAAATAGGGCAAATGAAGTAAATGAATAACCTATAATTAAATGAAAAACTCTAAAGCAGTATTCATTCTGAGTCCAAAGAGAGTCTATTTTAATTATATTCAACCCACTGTGTAATTATACAGTGTCTATAAAGCTAGTTTCAACCTCTTAGCTCAATACTCATCAAAGAGAAAAATAAAGGTAAATGAATTTCATTTAGTAGAAAGGAGCCTGTGTTTCACTAGAAATCTGCTTTCCTTATACATATTCATATGTGTTAAGCCTTTCATATACTTTTTATGAAATGCTGATCACCAAAGTTCATGTATTTCATTGACATCTTTCCCTAACTCTTTCTCTTTTTTATAACATGGTTTTTACTTCTGGTGCAGGTTCCAACTTTTTATATAGTTCTGAGAGTTATGTGAGGTATATTTTCCATAACATATAAAAACCAAGAAACTGTTCCCAAGCTATCTGAATATCAGTAGATATAACCAGGAGAGAATATCAGAAAGTCTCCTCTTCTGTTCCACCTTGGAGGAGAAAAGCATCAGAACACCAAATCCAAATATATTATCAATATCTTCTGAGATATTGCCAACCCGTTCATCTTTCCAACAGCAAACAAAGTAATATTTTTCATTTCTTTCTTCAGATTACTAGAGCATTTCTGCAACTGGAAAATGTCTTCTCTATGAAACCACCATTCTGCAAATTATCTTCCCTGTAAATAAATGCATAAATGCACTTCATTTTGACAAATTTGATGATACTACTTTTGTGGAAAAATTTATTTAATTACTCCTCAAAGCTTACAAAAGTAATAAGTCATTTAATATGATATTTCACTTTGAAAATTTGTACCTGCCCATATTCTAGGGTTAATCTTGCTCCTTTTTTTCCATTGTCAGGTCACAAACCATGTGATGTAGATATCTAAGTGCTCCATGATTCTTAACAAATACTCTTATTCTTTTCCATTTGTAATTGAGGAAATTAAGTTCCTATGATTGGATGATTCTTCCCAACCTTGTGTGCCAGTAAACAGCTACTCCAGTATACTTCAGTTTTAACTTCCTTGGGAAGGTTACTCTTTGAAGGAAAAAAAGAAGACCTTTATTCTTCCACTCTATAGTACTTTGTAAATGTCTTAGTTTTCAATGTGATACTGTAATTAATTGATTACACATAAACTAATATTTCAGGTTGTATTCTTAAGTCTCTGGTCTTGTCTTCTGTGTATTCTTTTAAGTTATCTAGGGTTTCAAGTCTGTAGCATTTCATATGTCTTTGTTTTTAACATATGAGGGATACTGATATTGGTGATTCAGATGAGTAAAATGACAATTGTATTGACTATCTTCAATTTGATGGGCCTTGGAACAGGTGCTCTATAGACATTATTTCATTTAATTTTTTAGAATTTTAAAAATTTTCCTTCAAACATATAAGGATCAATTTAATTATTGCAATTTACATACAAGACATATTCAATAGCATTCCTAATAGTATTTAAGACCATATACCTACTAAAATTTTATTTGGGATTTTCTCTTTAATCTAGCAGAATGGAAAAAAAAATGATTAAAATAAACTTCCTGACTTTAATTCTGAAGTTGTTCATTTACCTTTTTTTCTGTTCTTCAGGAAATATATTATTTGTGCTTCAGGATATATGTTTTCTGTAATTCAGATTTCTCATCTTTAAAATAGATCAATATTTGTAAATACTTAATAAATTGTGTAAAAATTCAATTGACTAATGCTTGTAAAGAGTATTTAGAACAGCATTTGGAGTAGAGTAAGAACTTTATATAGTTATTGTTTTTATCATTTATCCAGAATTCTATGAACTGTTTTGTGTATCTTTAGTCCTCTTCTTTGCAATTTCAAAATTCTTATCAGTGCACCAATTATCTTCTCAACTAGATATGTGCCAACTCATTAAAAATGAACACAAGTATTTTATCATACCCTGACCTCAGTATGCAGATAGAGTGAAAGTCTAGAGCCAATTAAGCACATGATCATTATATTTGATGGTGGATTGAGAAGATATTTAGTATAGTTAAAAGAAAGAGCAGATATGAACAGTTCACACCAGAAATTGGAAAACTTTCTACAAAGAATCAACTAGTAAATATTTAGATATTTTAAGTCATACAGTCTTCATTGTACTGTCTAAATACTGCATTTGAATTACAAAAGCAACTATGGGTAATACATAGATGAATGAGCACCATTATGTTCCAAAAAATCTTTATTTATGGAAAAAGAAATCTGTATTTTACATAAATTTTGTGTCATAAAAATTTGATTGTTTCAACCATCTATAAATGCAAAGCCATTCTCTTCTCATGGGCTATGCAAAAGCAAATGTTAGACCAGATTTGATGTGTAGATTATAATTTGCTGACCTATGATTTGTACAAAAAATATTCAATTCACATATTTTTACATGTTGTTCTACTTCCAGGTAATTGTGTTAGTAATCATTCAAACATTCTTCTAAATGTCTTATTAACTGACAACAAGTATCTTTTGTTTTTGTATTTTATCTAGGGTTCTTATTCCCTGATGAAGTGGAGTAAAGTCTGATTCTGAAATATGTATGGAAAAAAAAAAGAGAGAGAAATAAGACCATAGAAATAACAGGACTACATGGAACACTGATGAACTCTTAAGAAAACTGCAAAACATTTTCTTAGCATATGTATATTAGTGAAAAAATAGAATAAGTGATAACTCGGAAATAGAAAAAAAAATAATTGAATTGAATTGAATCTAGTGAGCACGTAGCCAGTGCTTTCTTTATCTCTTCAAGTTGTTCTGGTCATTTACTACTCTTTAGATGAGTATGAAATATTAAATGCTGTATTAAACTTACGATTCAGTGAGCTTCTTGAGGTCCACTTTAGTTACTCCTCGCAAATTACTCCCTTTGAGAAATCAGGCATTTGAAAGGTGAAGGGAAAAAGTGCCCTTGGGACATAATGTGTTTCCTTTGGTGTTGTCCTGACAAAGGAAAAAAAAAAAAAAACCATGTAAAAAGTAAATATTTGACAAAAGCAGAAAAATCAGACAGGTTCAGTTTTTCATTTCATACCATACCTTACAGTTCAGTTCCTTTGAAATCAATGAGAATCTTTAATGCAGGGGAAATCTGCACAAGGCCAAGAGAAATGAAAGTCTGATCCACAAAGACCAGTATTCAATAAAAGATTAAATAAACTGCTGCTGTTTTGTTTTATTCTTAACTCTCGCCTGCCTCAGAAACCAAATGATTTGGAGAATGGACCATCATTTAATAATAGTAATATGACTAATTGTTGCATAGTATTACTTTGCTGTGGGTTTAATTCAACTTCTCTGTGAATTACAATATCCTGAAAGTTTTGAAAAGGAAAAAAAAAGAAAGAATTAGCAATTGTAACTGTTAAGTAAAGAACTTTCGTGATTGAACTTAGTAAAGAAGTTAAGAGTACGTGAAGTGCACTTTGTCTTTTTTAAAAATAGCTCCAGCCACAGAACAATTTAGTAGTTATAAGGAAATGTTCTTGGAAAAAGCATTGCTTAAGTTTTTGCACATCCTGATTTGCCCAATTTGCTTTCCAGTCACTGCATAGCAAACATTTTACTAACTCAGAATTTAGGGGAGAGAACAACTTCCATCTTTATGGAAAGCCTTATAAAATAAAAATCTTAAAATGGAAAAGCACATATAAAATTAATCTAAAGATAATTATAATTTAACAAGTATAACTTTTTATGGTTATATATGACAATTTCATCAAGTGAAGTGAAACTATGAAAAGAGTAATGATATTAAAATAATCACCACAATCTGAGAATATTGATTCTAAATCAAGCACAGAAGAAGAAAGTCTTCTACAAAAGCCTTGCCTATGACGGACCTGCCGTATTTTCTCTATGAAAGAAAAGGAAATGAGATCACCTGGGGGATCCAAGATGGCAGGCCAGAGGGAGGCAGCATTCTGTGGCACTCTGTGACCTGTGATTCAGTAGTGGGGATACTGCCTCACTGGGAGTGATAGAGGACCACCCACACCTGCTCCTGCACAGGAATCATGGCCACCAGGCCCTTGCAGGGTTCCAGGACTCAGTGTCAGAGCAGGATCCCTGACTACTCACCCATGCAGGGCTCCCAGGTGCCCGAGCAGGACTCCTGGCTGTCCACCTAAATGAATCCCAGATGCCAATCCTATGCAGGTTACCCAACTACCCATGCACAGGATCTCAGCTACCACTCCCATGTGGACACTCGTCTACCAATGAGGGGCTTCTCCAGTCACCTCCATCTTGGGACTCTGCAGCCACTGCCATAGTCCCCTATGCACAGTAGCCTGCCTGCACCTGGAGACATCGCGTAGGCTCTAAAGACACAACACTGTACATCACAGAGGTGCATCTCTGAATACATCTTCCAATGCCATCACTCAGTACCACCCAACCGTAGCGGACTCCCCATCCCTGAAGACTTGGGTCACCTTTGTCGCCATCTTAGCTGCAGCAACTGGAAGTTTGGAACACCAACTGGGCAGGTATCTAAAATCCCCAACTCCCCCCACTCCCCTGCAGCCACTAACCCTGCACAGTGACTGCCCAATACAAAACAGCTCTCCAAAACAGGTGTGCTGTCCCCAGAGCATGACTCATAAGACCTCCAGAGAAACATGTTCCTGATTAGGAAGTAGTAAGGGAGAGGCTGAGAGATATAGAGTTTAGAGACTGATTTAGAGACCAGGAACTGTGAGGTCTACAGGGAAGATAAGGATGTAAGACCAGGCTCCTAAATCACACAAGTGGGCTCCAAAGAAGATCCTTGGGGTGCAATGTTCAAACAGGGACCAATGGGTGCAATACCTTATGTCCAGGTGCCCTGAACCCAAGAAAAACCCTCCCACACTGCTAATTTTCCACAATCCTGAGGTTGGGCATGCCAACAAACAATAGAAAACCCAACCTATTAGAAGAGAAGGGAAGCAGGAAAGATAGTGATCACCAACACAAACAATTCTTGTTTCTTCATTTGGGTTTTTTTTCCCCCTCTATCTATTTCCCCGCCCTCACATTCCCAACATATGTAAAATCAAGTACTTTGCATGAATTACAATAACAAGGCCTGGGAAGTTTTATTACAGTTGTGTTTTATAACACAACTGTAAAAAAACCTTACTTTTTAAAATTATTTCTTAATATTTATGTGTGTTTGTTATATGTACTCTACTGTCTTCCCACTTACTTGCCTACCCAAAATCACTTCCTATCTCTTTTCCTCTTACTAATCATCTTCTTTAAATTCCTCTTTCACACTTCCTAAGATCAAATAACTCTATATCTTCACCTCTTACTCTCTCAACATCTTATCCTACACCTCACCCCCAGTTTTTTGTCCACCATCAGAAACCATAAACCTTTTTGCAAACATATTGTTTATATTGTAGGTAATAATTGAACTCAACATTTCTGTATATCCTCACAAAATTCTCAACATCTTACCAGCAACAATTGGATTTAATGTTGTATATTGTTTGCATTGGGATTTGTTAACATTGACTTCCCCTCAAAGGAGAGGTATTGGAACCCTGCAGTACATTATAACAAAAAGTGTAAAAACAGTAACATCTTGGATCCACAGTGCTAGAAGGGAAGACACACGAACACCATGAAAAAAAAATGGGAGGAAAGTTCCCCAAACAAACCAAGATTCTACATTATTAGAGTCCATGGCCAGAACAGCAGAAGAAATTACAGAGAAGAGTGCAGGATGTACATAATTAAAGTGTCCTGTTAATTAAAGGATGATATAAGAGACCAAAAATAGGCAACAAAAGATTATTTCAATAAAGAGCTACAAAAGAAAATAAAGAAAACAAAAGATTACTTCAATAAAGAGATAGAGATTCTGGAAACAAAAAACAGATATCCTTGAAATAAAATAAACAGTTAAAGTAGATTAAAAGTTCAATTGAAAACATCACCAACAGATGAGACCACTTGAAATGCAGGACCTCAGACAATGAAAATAAAATATATAATCTTTTTTTATTGTTTTATTTTTTAAATACATGATAGTGGAATGCATTACAATTCTTGTTACAAATATAGAACAATTTTTTTTATATCTGTGTATATAGTATGTTCACACCAATTCATGTCTTCATACATGTATTTTGGATATTGATATTGATATTCATCACATTCCTGCTCCCAACCTTCCCCTCCCATCCATCTGCCCTATCTAGAGTTCATCAATTCCTCCCATGCTCCCTCTCCCTACCCAACTATGAGTCAGTCACCTTTTATCAGAGAAAACATTCACCATTTGTTTTGGGGAGATTGGCAAACTTCACTTAGCATTATCTTCTCCAACTGCATCCATTTACCTGCAACTGCCATGGTTTTATTCTCTTTTATTGCCAAGTAATTTTCCATTGTGTGTATATGCCACATTTTTAATCCTTTCATATAAAAATAAAATATATAATCTTGAGAAGAATGTAGACAAAAAAGTGAAGAATTAAAGAAACCATGAGCAGAACATTCAAGAAATATGGGATAGCATAAAAAGACCAAATTTAAGAGTTATTGAGATTGAGGAATAAATAGAGTTCCAAGCAAAAGAATGAGCAATCGATTCAATGAAATAATATCAGAAAATATTCTAAATGTGAAGAATAAATTGTAAAACCTAATACAAGAGACTTACAAAATGCCAAATGTACAAAATAACAACAGATCCACACCAATGCACATTATAGTGAAAGTGCCTAGCATACAGAATAAGGAGAAAATCTTAAAATCCACAAGAGAAAGGAATCAGATTACCTATAGGGAGAAACCAATTAAGATATCTGCAGATTTCTCAACCCAGACCCTGAAAACAAGAAGATCTTGGAACAACATATACTAAGCCCAGAAAGGAACTAGATGTCAAAGAAGAATCTTAGATCCAGCAAAATTAAGCTTTACATTTGATGATAAAATAAAAATATTTCATGATAAACAAACGTTAAAAGAATTTACAACTAGAAAGCCTGCTCTACAGAACATTCTCAGCAAAATATTCCACGAGGGGGAAATGAAAGACAACAATGAAATAGTAAAAGGGGGTATTATACTAAAGGAAAAGCTAATCAAAGAAGAAATCAAGTCAGTTAAATACCAATAATAAACAAAAATGACTAAAAATACAAAGCATGCATTAATAATAACCCTGAAAGTTAATGGCCTAAACTCAGCAGTCAAAAGGCATAGAGTGGCAGATGGGATTTTTAAAAATAATGCAACAATATGCTGCCTCCAAGAGACTCATCTCATAGGAAAAGACATCCACAGACTGAAGGTGAAAGGTTGGGAAAAATAATACCACTCAAATGAACTGCAGAAATAAGCAGGTGTTTCCATCCTCATATCAAATAAAATAGACTTCAAGCTAAAGTTAATCAAAAGGGATAACGTAGCATATTTTGTAGTGCTCAAGGGAATTATACATCAACAAGACATAAAAATGATATATGCCCCCCCAAATGGAGCATCTATGTTTATCAAACAAACTCTTCTCAAGTTCAAGAATAAAATACACCACAACACAATAAGTCTGGGTGACATTAACATCCCTCTTTCATCACTGGACAGATTTCCAAACAAAAGCTGAACAAAGAAACTATAGAAATCAATAATATAATCAGTACTTTAGACTTAACTGACATATAAAGAACATTTCATTCACCAATGACTTAATACACTTTCTTCTCAGCACCACATGGATCCTTCTCTAATATAGCCAGTATATTATGCCACAAGACAACTTTTAGAAAATACAAAAAAGAAAAGATTCTACCCTGTATTCTATCAGATCATAATGGAATGAAATTAGAAATCAATAATGAAATTAAAAATAAAAGCTACTCCAACACCTGGAGACTAATTGTATGCTACTAAATGAGCAATGTGTTGCAAAAGACATCAAAGAGGAGATTGAAAAGTTCTTAGAGGTATATGAGAACACTGATACTGTATATTGAAATATTTAGGACACTGTTAAAACAGAACTAAGAGAAAATTGTATTGAATAGAGTTCATTCCTTAAAAGAAGAAAAAGTCAACAAATAAATGACCTAACATTACATCTCAAAGCCATAGAAAAAGAGGAACAAATCAACACTAAAAGCAGTGGAAGACAGGAAATAATTAAAATCAGTGCTGAAATCAAAGAAATTGAAACAAAAGAAACAATTGAAAAAGTTGTCAAAACAAAAAGTTGATTCTTTTAAAATAAGGTATAAAATTGATAAACCTTTCACAATGCTAACTAATAGAAGGAGAGAGAAAACTCAAATGACTAACATATGTGATGAAAAAGGAAATATTACAACAGATACTACAGAAATACAGAAGATAATTAAAAAGTATTTTGAAATTTGCACTCCTATAAAATATAAAATATCAAAAGTATTGACAAATTTCTAAAGTCATGATTTGCCCAAACTTAATCATTATGATGTACACAATTTAAATAGATTAATTTCAAGTAATGAAATAGAAGACACTATCAGAAGCCTACAAACCAAGAAAAGCTCAGGATGCAATGAATAAACAGGCAAGTTATCCAAGACCTTTAAAGAAAAACTAATACCAATATTTTTTAATTTATTTCAAGAAATATAAAGGGAGGGAACACTTCCAAACTCATCCTATGAGGCCAATATCACACTTTTTCCAAAACTAGGCAAGGACAGATCAAAGAAAAAAAACTTCAGACCAATACCTCTAATAAACATAGATGCAAGAATTCTCAATAACATTATGGAAAATCGAATTAAAAAAAATACCCAAGAATTGTGCACCACGACCAAGTGGATTCAACCCAGAGATGCAAGTTTGGTTCAACTAATGGAAATCAATAAATTAATTCATCACATCAATAGACATAAAGTTAAGAACCATATGATCATCTCAATAGATGCAGAAAAAGCACTCAACAAAATACAGCACCACTTCATGTTCAAAACACTAGAAAAAACTAGGGATAACAGGAACATATATCAACACTGTAATAGCTATCTATGCTAAGCCCCAGGCTAACATCATTCTAAATGGAGAAAAGTTGAAATTATTCCCTATAAAAATGAGAATAAGAAGGGATACCCTTTTTTACTACTTCTATTTAATATAGCTCTTGAAACACTAGCCAGAGCAATTAGACAGACAAAATAAATTAAAGGAATACACATAAGTGAAGAACTCAAATTAACACTATTTGCCAACAATATGATTTTATACCTAGAAGACCTAAAAAGTTCCACCAGAAAACTTCTATAACTAGTAAATACATTCAGCAAAGTCGCAGGATATAAAATCAACACCCATATATTAAAGGTATTTCTGTATATCAGTGCCAAAACCTCTGAAAAGAAAACAAGAAAAACTATCCTATTTAAAATAGCCTCAAAAAAATACTTGTGGGCTGGGGTTGTGGCTCAGCGGTAGAGCGCTGGCCTAGCCCATGTGAGGCCCTTGGTTCGATCCTCAGCACCACATTAAAATAAATAAATAAAAAGACAGGTATTGTGTCTGACTACAACTAAAAAATAAATATTAAAAATAATACTTGGGAATTAAGGAAAGAAATGAAAACCTCTACAATAAAAACTACAGAATGCTAAAGAAAGAAATTGAAGAAGACCTTAGAAGATGAAAACATCTCCTTTATTTTAGATAGGCAAAAATTAATATTGTCAAAATGACCATACTACCAAAAGCACTATACATATTTAATGTAATTCCAATCAAAATCCCAATGACATTCCTCATACAAATAGAAAAAGCAGTCATGAAATCCATATGGAAAAATAAGAGACCCAGAATATCTAAAGCAATCCTTATCGAGAAGAGTGAAGCAAGTGACATCACTATTACCAGACATTAAATTATACTACACAGTAATAGTAACAAAACAGTATGTATTGGCACCAAAATAGACTTGTAGAAGAATGGTGCAGAATAGCGGGACACAGAGACTAACCCACATAATTACAGTTATCTTATGTTAGACAAAGGTGCCAAAAACATGCATTGGAAAAAAGGTACATTCTTCAACAAATGGTGCTGGAAAAATTGGAAATTCATATTCAACAAAATGAAATTAAATCCCTATCTCTTACATGTCCAAAACTCAACTCAAAGTGGATCAAGGGCCTAGGAATTATACCAGAGGCTCTGCACCTAATAGAAGGAAAAAGTAGGCCCTAATCTTTATCATGTGGGCTTAGGCCCCACTTTCCGTAATAAGACTCCTATAGCCCAAGAATTAAAATCAAGAATCAATAAATCGGATAAATTCAAACTTAAAAGCTTCTTCTCTGCAAAAGAAGAATCAGCAAAGTTAATAGAGAGCCTACAGAATGAAAGCAAATTTTTACCAAATGCACAACAGATAGAGCATTAATCTCTAGGATATATAAAGAACTCCAAAACCTTAACACCAAAAAATAAACAAACCAAATAACTTAATCAATAAATGGTTCAAGGAACTGAACAAACACTTCTCAGAAGATGATATACAATCAATCAACAAATATATGAAAAAATGTTCAACATCTCTTGCAATTAGATAAATGAAAATCAAAACTACTTTAAGATCACATCTCACTCCAATCAGAATGGCAGCTATTAAGATTACAAACAACAATAAGTGTTGGCAATGATGTGGGGGAAAAGGCACACTCTTAATTGTTGGTGGGACTGCAAATTGGTGCAGCCAATATGGAAAGCAATATGGAGATTCCTTGGAAAATTTGGAATAGAACCACCATTTGACCCAGATATCCCACTCCTTGGTCTACACCCAAAGGCCTTAAAAACAACATACTACAGGGACAAAGCCATATCGATGTTTATTGCAGCACAATTCATAATAGATAATCTTGGAACCAACCTAGATGCCCTTCAGTAGATGAATGGATAAAGAAAATGTGGTATATATACAAAATGAAATATTACTCAGCAATAAAAGAGAATAAAATCATAGCATTTGCAGGTAAATGGATGGAGTTGAAAAATATAATGCTAAGTGAAGTAAGCCAATTCCAAGAAACCAAATGTCAAATGTTTTCTCTTACATAGGAAGGCTGATTCATAATGGGTTGGGGGGATGCATGGGAGGAAGAGAAGAACTCTAGATAGGGCAAAGGGTAGGTAGGGAAATGAGGGGGGCATGGGGTTAGGAAAGGCAGTGCAATGAGATAGACATCATCACTCTAAGTACATGTATGAATACACAAATGGTACGACTCTATGTTGTGTACAACCAGAGATATGAAAAATTGTGCTCTATATATGTAATATGAATTAAAATGCATTATGCTGTCATGTATAAAAATTAGAATAAATTTTTTAAATATTATACATAAACAAAGAATATATAAACCTTTATAAACACATGGGAATGTATTGTTTTGTGTTTGTCACCCTCTCCCATTGACATATTACCTGATGCTTTGTGGAAATAAGCTTACCTTTCATTTATTTGTTTGGTCTTTGTTTTCTGGTGCCAGGGACAGAATTCAAAGCCTTCTGTGTACTAGGCAAGCTCTCTACCATTGACATATATTCACAGACTGTAAGGTTACTCTTCAGCTAAATGTCATTTATGCAGTTCATTAGTATACACATACCTTTTTAGTCAGTGGCTAGATCTAAAACTACTGTAGAAGTCACTACAATTGTCGTGTACCCTTCTGAAAGTTCAGCCTAATGCCAATGCATTGAAAAGTTTAGGAAAAAGTTAATTCTTAAGAACATAGGTTTTAAGTAATTCAGTTATTATATTAGAGAAATATTATTGTCCTATCTTCCTTTTATATCTAAGGAGGTTTGCTTTTATCCTCTCTAAAGGGCATAGCTTTTTTCATTCTTCATTCTATCAATATTAACTGAACAACTGAATATTTATACAATCATGATAGTCTTAGGACTGCACCGTCTTCAGATAACCACTTCAAGAAGCTTACAATCTAATTTAGAAGATATAATTTGCTCTTGAAAATACCTTTTACACAGAAAAATTCAAACAACTTATGTAGATATGACCTTCAGTAAAATATTGGAATGTAATTTCCCATCCCTGGAGTATGTGCTACTTTTAATCACTGCTTTTAAAGGCATCAGCATAGAAAGAAAAATATATAAACTGAATAGTAGAGAAACCTGGTATATCATCATTAAAAGAGGGGACAGTAGAATCAGTAGAATACCATGTTTCCTGAAATCCCCCTTTGTATTCCCCCACACATCTCCATGTTAAGGGGATGATGCGGGGAAAGTTTGGGGTAGAAAGTCCAAACACATATTATCTTGAAGGACCCTGATTTTCTTTTACACACAGTGGGAACATGGCAAGTTATAGCTATCTGTAGAAAACTTTCTTGCATTTATGCTGGGACTTTGTTCCTTGTGATTTTGACCAGACACACAAACTAAGGAAAGTGATGCTGATGATGTCACTGCTTCTGCAGCCTAAGAAATAAAACCCCTTTCTCAGTAGGGATGGGCACTCTTATGGTTTATATATGAGGTGCCCCCAAAAAACTTGTGTGTTTGAGAAGCTTAAGCCAGTCAGTGAATTTATCCCCTGATAGTAATTAAGTGGTTGGTAACTGTAAGTGAGTAGGTATGGCTGGAGGAGATGGATCCCTGAAAGGTGTGCCTTTGGGATTTGTATTTTATCTTTGTTGAGTGGAGTAATCTCTTTGCTTCCTGGTATGATGCCTGAGCTGATTTCCTTGGCCACTGTTAGGGTCTGTAAACAAGTCTGGATGGTGCCTGGCATTTTGCCAGAGGGAGTGGTTTGTGAGGTGGCGCCAGCGAGCCATTAAGTGTGGAGATTCCTTATTGGTTGACTGCTGTATCTAGTTTATGTTAATTAAGATAAGCTGTGTGTAATGTATATATACCCTCTTGTCCTACAATAAACGGCTCCTACTCCTGCTGTATCAATGTACACAAGTTGTTCGTCACCCCCGGGTTAGTTTCCTGCGGCAGGCCACCTCTTCCACCATTGTCCTGCCTCACTTCAGGCTCAGAGCAATGGAGTCAGCGATCTGTGGAGTAAACCCCATATAAATTTTGCCTCCTCTAAATGTTCTTGTTGAATTTTTTTTTTCATCATAGTGGCAAAAAAGGATGACTAAGACAGGCACAGAAATGAGAGCACTGTGGAAAGAATACATGCCACTTGTCCAGCAAGCCACCACTGGATAAAACACTTTGAGGAACTGCTTGGCAAAGCACCATGAGGGATAGTGGTGCTACCTATCAGCCTGTTACCACTGAAATCTTCTGGGACCAGCCACTGACCTTTGGTAAGCTCTCCCCAATAAACCAGGTGTCTCCCATGCTGTCCCAGGGCACTTTCTTTGATTTTCTCACAACCTACCTCACTACTGCACAACTTGGCTGTGCCTGGCAAATCTAATATCTGCTACCTGATAAAGGGGAACAAAATCAGTGATAAATTATGCTGATGGCATGGACCCTTGATTTCTATACTATCTTTGAAACATTCTAGACAAATGAAAGTATTCTAAAATTTTAAAAATGCTTATTAAAATATGACTTACAACATAAATTTTAATATTGGAATACATCACAATAACAAAAAGGTCACATGTTTAATAAATATTTTTAAAAAGTTGTGTACCTTAGAATATTATAATCAGCAGATATATTATTGATTATTTAGAATTCTTTCAAAATATTTGTAAATAAAATGTTGGTGTTATTTCACCTTGTCATAAAAATAATAAAGACATAAAAGTAAATTTGCTAAAATGTATCGTACAACACATACATTTATTTACAGATTTATGTTTGACAACATTAAAAGAATATAAGAATAAATAATATACACTGCCTCAACTATCAAGATCATGATAGATTTGTTTTAGGTGCCTTCAAAAAAAGTATGGAATAAAAAGTTTGTTTTATACCTTGTAGTTCTACTTTTGCATGCTTTGGTATTTTAAAGTAAAGATTCACATTGAACTAAAGATTAAAATATAGATAGTTTTGATTGATGGCCCTAATCATGCAAAACCCCAGGTTATTAAGTGGGTCTGCAAAATTTAGAATACCTATAAATTACTTAAAATATTTCTTCAGAGACTCTAGTATGTACAATAATATGTTAGTTTAAACTATGTTCTTCTATAAAAGACTTGTTCTATTCAGAAATTGATTCCAGAGGTAGTCAGTGAGCATGTTTATCTCAATTAACACCTGTCTTTGATAATAACCAAAATAAAAATTGGAAAATAGTTTTCATTGGCAAAATTTGTGACTTGTAAAGTAGCACATTGGAAATTTAAGATGAGGTATCACTAGAAAGGCAATTTGTAAATCAATGGAAATGTAACTGATGTGACACAGCAATCTGTATACGGGGTAAAAATGGGAGTTCATAACCCACTTGAATCAATCTGTGAAATATGGTATATTAAGAACTATGTAATGTTTTGAACAACCAACAATAAAATAAAAAATAAAAAAAACCCTGAAGATGGAGAAAAAAAAAAAAGATGAGGTATCATTAGTGATATGTTCCATTTTTAAAATATGGATAGACAACAATGTTTAGAGATGTTTTTTGTCTTTCCATGAACCAGAGAAAATAAAGTAGTGATGATATCCACTAAAAAGATAATGAAAATATTTGTATTTAAAATTTTTAGTAGTCTGATAAAAGTAAAACAAAAATTCAGGGGCTGGGATGTAGCTCAGCAATAAAATATTTGCCTCACATGCTCAAAGTCAGGTTGATCCGCAGACCCCCAACTGACAGAAGAGATACTTCAAATTGCCAGGCAGAATGAACAACACCTGTAATCCCCCTCTGAGAGGCTGAGGCAGGAGGATGGCAAGTTTGAGAACAGCCTAGCAATTTAGAGACACACTCTAAAAAAAACCAAAATAACCCCACTAAACTGTAGCCAAGCACCCCAGGGTTAAACCCTAGTACCAAACAACAACAAAAGTGATTTACTTTCAACAGTACATTCTATTTTAATCATTAATTCAAAGTATTATCATTTTAATTAGTAAGCAATTTAAATTATAATGGTATATTTTATAGTCCTTTCCAAATTTGAAGTTTAATGAGTATTTGAAACTTACAGTATATATCCATTTGAAAGCTAAACTAAATTTTTGAAAAAGGTCCTGATTGAGATTAGTAAACTTTCAGATTTTCAAAAGTAATTTCACATAATCATATACTTCCAAACATAATCAAATGTTGTCCAAAAATGAATACACTATAAAAATTTTTTTTAATATTTTGGTTTTATATAGACTAAACTATTAGGGAGAAAGACAACCAGCATCTTTTTGCCAGGTTCTTTCTGCCCAGGAGAGTCCAAGTCACCCTAAAACTTAGAATCTCATATAAATAGTCAGTAACAAAACACAGACACTCAGAAATATATTTACAGAATGTCAATGTAAATTCTTGTATTCTCAATTCCTGCATTCTCAGAAACTTTCTACCCTGTAACTTCAAATTTGGCTGTCTTTAGTTCAATGATATTGTTTATGAAAAATAAATCAGACAGTGACATTTTTCTTTGATTATCAAATATTTGGAATCCATTCCTTTTAAGGAACTCTTGAATTGGATTAATAATGGCTAAAATTGTAAATCATGTCTCAAACAGAAAGCACTCAAAAGAATACAAGATTATAAAGTCATTGTCTTCTATTTTTTTAAAAGTTCTACAAAATGTTAATAATTTGTAGAATTTGCCCATATGTACTGAATGATTAACCACTGTATTCATGACTATACCAAAAGTGCTTCAATAATATGAATATAATATTTTTCAGTACCATATGTTGGTATAAAGCAATAATGAAAATATTAACCTTTTATTTTAAAATTATAGTAAATTCAGATATTTTACTTAACCAATCTAGAGTCCCATCCATTATGATTCATTTTATTTTTCATGTTTATGTGAAATTATTTTTAAAAGTAGCAAAAATACTAAAACTAAAGGAAATAAATTATACCATAATTTAATTATTAAGGTATAAATTGACACTTTTCTGTAAATTCAGAAAACTTTGGAGAAACAATCTCCTCAAACAATATTTTTTATATAATATGAACCATGTAAAGCTATGGAAAACTACTTGGTACTAGTTACTTCATATTTTTTACTATTGCCCTTTGGTATCACTGGAAAGGGCTTCTCTTTTATTTCTTCATTTGCTGGGTACTCCTAGAACAGTTTCTAGAATTAAAATGGTGTTTTCTAAATGATTTTCACCAGTTTTGTTTTTTTCATTTTGATGTTTGTGGTGCTCCTCATACCGTCATTTCAGAAGTTAAGTTTCCTTTTGCATTTTAAATTATATGGAAATTCAAGTGAACTAAAACAAGTCCTCAATAAGAAGAGAAAATGAAATAACATGAATTTCACATGAAGTAAATGACACTTTGGAGCTGAATGCACATCCATTAATGCTCCTAACAAAGACGTTTTGAAAGTACTTTTACAATCGCTCCTTATTTTGTGTGTGTGTGTCTTTAAACAAAGCACTTGGAGTTTCATGTTCTGTGATTTTATGCTAAATATAGTATTATAATTTTCAGCTATAATTTTATATACCAATGTAACATTAGGTCAGAAAGGTGTAATTTTTTGAAGCCATAATTTACACATTGAAATGTGCCTTAATAATTAAGAGTGCAGAGCTAGATTCAAATGGGAAGTCTAGATGAGCCATTGAATCAACCTGTGGCAATTAAAGGTTAGGTTTGTCATATTTCTGTTTGGTATTGTATATTCCACCCTCACCAATCACATAACACAAAATCTGAGATACCTTTTTAAATTTATCAATAATTTCTAAATCCAAGTAAATGCTTTTATTTTAATGAAATCGAATAGTCAAAACAAAAATACTGTTCGAATATTTACAATGAGACTTTTAAACTGGATAACTGGTTGCTTCGCTTCAGTATAAAATAATGGATATTAATGTATGGAATCCATTGTTGAGAAAACTTACTTTAAATAGTAGCCTATGAGCTAGTTTGATATACCAAGATTTTACTTTTAATAAAACATATTTTTTACTTTCTCTTTAAATCTGGATTCACTACTTTCTGCTGTACTTGTTATCTCTGGATTGCCTCTTGTATACCAAATTATCAGATTGACTCTGACCACACAATTACTTTTTGGAATCTAATATAAATGTACTAATTTTATATGAAAGCCGCTTGGTAGGTCTTTAGTGGAAAAGCCTATCAGATCTGACTCATATTTAGTTTGATATTTTAGTATCGAAAGACTACTATTACCCTCACTTCTCTTTAGAACAATAACTTTGACAATAAGTAGTAAAAACATTAATAATGAATTACAGAGAAATAAATGAACACAAGTCTCATGAAAACTGGATGGTGGAGGAATTTTAAAAAAATAACTCATTCTTAAGCTTTGCAAAGCTAACTGAAAATCTTAAATTAGAAAATATTCTGGTCAACAAAAGCAAAGCATTACATTTCAGAAACAAATCAAACTTTTTGAAATGCATTTGTTCATGTTCCAATTTGTAATGTTATAATTTAAAATATTAAAAAGATTGCCTTTTTCTGAAAATATATTAGAAACACATTAGTTCTGAGAGCTTTTTTTCTAACTATTTTTGACTATACAGATTTTAAGGTTAGAATTCAGTCAACACATATTTGTCTATCCTATAAATTGCTTAGGGTCTGTAGGTTCCACACTATAGCAATAACTAATGGATAATGCATATTTAAGAACTGTTTAAGCACAATTTCTAATTCACAAACCACCTATCACAAATAGATAATTATAACTTTGCCTAAAGAGAATGTTCTGCAACCTCTTAATTTTGTTGTTTAAGAGACAGGATCAGAAGGTGAATGTGGTGTATCCATGGTTGTGCTGTGGGGAGATAGAGCTCTTTCTAGAACACAAAACTTTCTCATGCAGACCTTTTTTTTTCTTTTTTCTTTCTGTCTTCTTTTTTTCTTTTCTTTTCTTTTTTTTTTTTGCACCATTTTGCCTGCATATTAATCTGTTTTTGGAGGTAAAATAAGAACCCATAGGCAGAAATACTTTTGATATTTCTTGCCCAACTCAGTGTTTCAAAATTCTGACACCCTACATGTTGAAGCAAATGAGTGTTCATTTTATATTCATATTATTATAAAGCTCATCTGTACCAGCAAGTCCATGGCTATTGCTTTGCTCCATTATATTATCTCCAAACCATATATTAGGATTTGTTTTCCCTGGAAAATCTGAATTGTCTATTAAGAAAACTGGAATTCAATGAATAATTGTATAGTTCTCTGTTTCCTTTCTTTCTCCAGAAATGATTTTAACATGTTTTCATTTCTATTTGGACAAATAAAAGATATTGGTATCTGCTTTTCTCAAATAGCTTTGTCCTGACTATCATAGGATCTTTGTTTCTACATAGGATTTCAAATGCAATTTCCATAGCATTTATACCAAAAAATGAAAAGGATGATTCAAATCATAGCCTAAGTGATATTTTAATGGACTATAGTAGAAGTTAAAATAATAGATATGATCACTTAAAAACCTGTGGGCATAAATTGAAAACATTGTTTTAAAAGTTCTATTGGTGGCAAATGTTTACAGTCATGCTTTTTTATTTATTTAAGATTCAAGTCATTGCTTAAAATGTATAAATTAGTACCTTTTACCTCTTTTTTTCTTATACTTATCCCTTATTCATATATATATTTTTGCAAATGTAATTTTTTCAGATTTGGGTGGTAATAAAGAAGTTATAAGTTACCTAGGTATTTATTTTTACTTCTCTGATATAAATTTTATTTTAAAAAGACAAAATCATGAGAACTTAAAAGTTACACATACAAAATCACAAAGAGCATTTTAATCTGTGGTTATTTTTAGGGCAATGAGACCAATGGAGTACATACCTCCATCCTTTTAACATTTATCGGTCACCTAAAAAGTAAAGTACTTTTGCTGAGTATAGTGGCACACACCTATAATCCCAGTAGTTTGGGAGGCTGAGGCATGGGAATCATGAGTTCAAAGCCAACCTTAACAATTTAGTAAGACCCTAAGTAGGGGGGCTGAGGATCTGGCAGAGTAATTAAACATCCCTGGGTTCGATCCCTGGTACCAAAAACACAAAACAAGTAAAGTACTTTATGAGTGGACTGAGAGTACATTAAAATGAAGTTAAAACTATCATTACCTTGTATTATGTATTAAGGGGAAAATAACATGCAAACAATTTCTTCAACTTTACTATGACTTGTTTTGAAGAACACATGAGTAGCATATGAAAATTTGTGTTATCTGAATGGTCTCATTGTACAAGTTAATAATAAATACTGAGAACTTAATAAGTGCCAGACTCTTACTCTTTGCCTATATTAATTGGCATAGTTTATTTCTGCAAAACAGTATGTAGTAGTAGTATTTTAATCCTTGATTTATCCTTGGGAGAATGAAGGCCAAAGCAATCAAACAGCTTTCCTGTATTCACAGAGTGTGGACTCTACCAGTCCCCATGATTTCCATGTGGCCTTTCAGGGCCTGTTACAACCACTATTATCTTTTAATCTTGCAAATTTAGAAAGTAGGCATTTATGAATATAAATATTTGGATAAATAAACAGAGTATCAGTATCAGTGATGGATTGACATCTGATTAACATCTACTATTTGGCTCAACTATAACTCAATTCCAGGTCCTTTCCCACAGATGCTGTAACAATATTTGGGTATGAGCAATTACACTCACTTTGGTTTATCATGACTCATCTGTTTTTTAATTACTGATCCTTCCTTGCAAAATGCTGCAGTTTATCATAGAAACCTACACAATATGATAGATATTGGTGCAATGCAAAACACATTCTTTATGTTTTACGGGTAGAAGGGATTGATTGACCAGTGCAACATTAGGAATTCTGGGAAAGTTGGTGATTAATTTTATAGCAAATGTCCTAGTTTTGTTAAGTGCTCACTTCTCAGATAAAATTATGGTAAAAGCATGAGTCCTCTTGCTTTTATGAGAAATTTCCAGATAGTTATAACTGAAAAAGATATGAGGACTGGCATGCAGTTATTATAGGATCTGTCTGCTTCATTGGGTGATGTTTGTTTATTTTAGCCATAATGTTAAAAATATTCTACCTGTAGAACGAACTCTTTGTTCAAAATGAGTTTCAAGAGGACACTTATTAATATATAAAAATGTTGAGAACAGAATTGCTTTGGTCAAGAGGTTTAAAGAGGTGTTATTTTTACTACTTTCAAATATTTTATTTTCAAACGCACATTGTACATCTTAAATTGATGATACCTTGTTGATTGTTATTTTATCATAAAATTATGAGTAAATTTGCTTATATAGGACTGATGTTATGAATATCTATTTTGTTGCTTGATATACATATATATTCAATTTGGTTTTCCTAAAATTTGGCAAAGTATGAATACTTCTTACTAAGTATGTGTAGTTGTTCCTTCAAACTACTCACATGATAATTCAGTAATTATTTACTTCTATATGTGAATAGATACATTACTTAAGCATAGGAAATGAATTCTAAACTCATATTTCTCTTCTGTCCTATATATAAGTTCTTTGGCAGGGAAAAAGAAGATAAGTGCAAGTTTTAAATATTTACCTATATGCCAATCATTGATAAGAAATTATATATCCTATATTTCTCATCTAATTTAATTTTAATGCAAACATTGGTTGTTTTATTATATGTCTGATGAGGAGAAGATTTGAAGCACTCAAATTGTCAGCACCATAAAATTAACAGTAGTAGAATTTGGGATTTAGACCATTCATGGGTTACTCTAGAAATTGCTTATTATTTATCCTATGAAGGAGTTACTTAACTCTATGAAATATTATTTTCTAGAAACAGAATAAACCATAGGATTATTCAAATTAGATGAATTAACATAGATTAATGTGCTATATCAGTATTATTGAGTCAATTTAGTATGCTTTTTTATATTCTTCATTATGTCCCATTGTGTTTTATCATTTTTACATTTGCCTTTAAAAATCTGTATAGCCAGTTTTTAAAATTAGTGTATTTTAAATTATTTTACAAGTAATGTAAAAGCTAAGTGTATAGGTAATTAAAGATGTTCAGTTATCAGTATCCAAAATCATAAAATGTGCTAAGTGTGATCTCTGTTATTTCCTGCATTAAAAATGATAACAATAGGGGCTGGGAATGTGGCTCAAGCGGTAGCGCGCTCGCCTGGCATGCATGCGGCCCGGGTTCGATCCTCAGCACCACATACCAACAAAGATGTTGTGTCCGCCGAGAACTAAGAAATAAATATTAAAAATTCTCTCTCTCTCTCTCTCTCTCTCTCTCTCTCTCTCTCTCTCTCTCTCTCTCTCTCTCCTCTCTAAAAAAAAATGATAACAATAATAATGACCACAAATATGTATATGAATTAAAAAAACACTTATTTTATTTATTTTTCATTTTATCTTGTTGAATGACAAAGGAAATGTGAGAATGACCTATTTCCCAATGACAACTGTTAAGTTTTGATTCTACAAAGTAGCTTTATAAAACATATATTTTTGGACACATTAACTAAGTAGCAGAAAATCTATGAAAGCATTTAAGGTTAGGAAAAAAATATCTCATTTAGTGAAACATGCTTACTGGTACCTTTTTCTTTCACTGCATTTAATGTTAGTTTCTAATTTTAAAATCACCATTACAAATAAATATACTGGAATATGATTCCATTTTACAAAACAGTGTTTTAGAGTTGCTTCTGGAAGGATTTTCTCTTCTATTAGAAAATGCTAGGCATACTTTTATATTATTCTATAGCAAGCTTTGCACTGTTGCAAAATTTAAGACAAATACCAGTGATCTTCCTGGTTTGTCAGAATTTATTTTGCTCAAGCAATTTCTGAAATTGCTTCTGTGGATTTATATTTCATTTTAATTGGAACAAAATGAACAGTGTCAGGTGAGATACTGATTGCTTTTTAAATATGCTGACAGGGAAATACATCTTAGTAGATAGATACTGGGTACTGTTTAAATAGACTTGTATCTTGAATAAAGCCTTTAAAAATATTCACTAAATATTAAACATCTATCAAGAATTCATTAAATTCATATTTATAACACCTCATTTTAATTAAAATCTTTCTAAATTTACTTGAGAGAACCAAAACTTAATTCATTTCTTTCAATATTTTTGTTTGTGTTTCATTTTTATGTAATTGCAACAAGATAGAGCTGTTCTCATTCAATTAATCTACTCCTACAAAAGCATACTACTTTCACAGGAAACTAAGAATAAACTTCTGAAATTTGTATTTCTGGAACTTCATTAAAAGCAATTTATTCTGTATTTTAATATATAGCTCAGTCACTTCAAATAATTTCTAAACATATTTCAAGGAAATATATTCTGGCACAAAGCTATCATCCCTTCATATTAGCTAAAAACCTAAGACTAATATGGTAACTGTATTTAATCTTCAAGCTTCACTTTTGAGAAAAATTATCATATTTATTCTGTAAAGTAACTTCCTGATCTATTTCTGCTGAAGGCTCCTTTGAGGAGAATGGCCCTGAGGTGGAAACTTTATTCGGTTATACCTTATACATCATTGTGTGATATGTAGAAAAATATCATTATAAAATCAAATTGCCAACACATACTTCAGATACCATGTTTTACATCTGATTTTATATAATTTAATTTTAAATATATGTAAAACATGAAAGAAAACAAAAATAAATAGAAATATATCCAACTTTCATGGATTAGAATTAATATGGTTAAAAGGGCCATAATATCTGAAGCAATCTACAGATGCAATGAAATCCCTATCACTATTACAATAATATTTATTACAGAAATTGAAAAAGTCTTAAAATTCATATGAAGACACAAAATACTCTTAGTTCACTTTTCTGCCATAACAAACGCCTGTGACTTGGTAATCTAAAAAACACCAATTTAATCCTTACAGTTCTGGAGGCTGGGAAGTCAATAATCAAGATGTCAGCAGATTCAATGTCTGGTGAAAGCTTCTCTCTGCTTCCAAGACGGCATTTGTTGAGGCATCCTCAAAGCACAGAGGAGTAAAGGGACAAGAGGGATGATAATTGTTTCTTCAAGGGGCAAAAGAGGTGTGAGAGCAAAAAAGAGGCCCAAGTTAATTCCCAAGAAGTGTTTAATAAATGTACTAACCCCATTCCTGGTGGCAGAGATGTCCTCCGGACTTAATTCATTCTTAAGGATCTCACTTGTTAATAATAACACATTGGATCTTAGGTTCAAACATGTGAATTCTTGAGAAGATATCCAGATGCATCATATTTCCTGTTGTCAAAATATACTACAAAGCAAGAATAATTAGTGTCATGGTGAATTGATTTTTAATAAGTGTGTCAATACACAATGGGTAAAGTATAGTCTCTTCAATGAAATGGTACTGAAAAACTGAATACTCATATGTGAGAGAATGGAATTGAATATCTGTAGTATTCCCCACACAAAATCAACATCAAGATAATTAAAGACTTAAAGGAAAACTTGAAACTAATAAACTCCTTGAATAAACTATAGAGAATAAGATTTTTTTTACATTGTTCCTGGAAATGATTCTTTGTATTTGACACAAAAACATAGGCAAATAAACAAAAATAGAAAAGTATGATAACAACAAACTAAAAAGATTCTTCACAGTAAACAATCAGCAAAATGAGAAGACAAATCATGGAAAGAATGAAAGTATTTACAAATCTTATAATGGGTTAACATCCAAAATGTACAAGGACCTCCTACAACAATCAATAGCAAAGGGAAAAAAGAGAAAGAAAGAAAGAAGGCCCTAAAAACAGAGAAACACACATGGAAAGAATCCCCAAATAAACTAATTAAAAAATGAACACATAACTTGAACAGAGATTTCCCTAAAGAAGACATAAATGGATCCCAGGTATAGGAAAGTGTCTTCTACCTTACTAAGGCACTAAGCAACTCAGTGATACCCTGACTCTATATAAAATACAAAATAGGAATGGGGATGTGACTCAGTGGTTGAGTGAGTTCAATCCCCCGGCCAAAAAAAAAGTGAAATAATTCAATCCCCAGCACCCTACAAAAATAAAAAAAAAATAAAAATCTCCACTGAAATTTCATCTCACTTCAGGCAGAATGTCAATTATCAAGAATACAAGTAAAAATAAATGTTGGCAAGGATGTAGGAAAAAGCACACACATACATTGCTGGTGGGACTGCAAATTGGTGAATTCATTATGAAAAACAGTATGGAGATTCCTCAGAAAACTTGGAATGGAACCACCATTTGCCTCAGTTTTCCCACTCCTTGCCATATACCCAAAGGATTTAAAATCAGCATACTATAGTGACACAGGTATATCAATGTTCATAACAGCTCAATTCACAAGAGCTAAACTATTAAAACAACCTAGGTGCCCTTCAACAGATGAATGAATAAAAAAATTCGGTCTTTATACACAATGGTGTATTGCTCAGCTATAAAGAAGAATGACTTCATGACATTTGCAAGTGAATGTCAGAATCTGGTGACTATCATGCTAAATGAAATAAGTCAGTCCCCAAAAGCCAAAGGTTGAATGTTATCTCATATATGTGGAAGCTAATTCACAATAAGGGAGAGGGTGGAGAGGGGAAGAATAGTTCAGTGGTTGAGACAATGAGGAATAGAGGGAAAGAGGGATAGGAAAAGAAAAAAAGAATGAAATGAATCTGACAATTTTCCTATGTGCATATATGAAAATATCACAATGGTGTGCATCATTGTGTATATCTACATCATATACATCATGTGTAACACCATCATGTACATCTACAAGAATGGGGTCCTAACTAGAATAACAAATATTCTATGCTTGTGTAATTATATCAAAATGGATTCTAATATCATATATACGTAAAAATAACCAATTAAAAATAAAACTGCCATATGAAGCAGTTATTACACACCTTGTATTTATCCAAAAGATCTAAAATCAGCATACTACAGAAAAACAGGTACATCAATATTTATAGTAGTGCAATTCACAATAATCAAGTTATGGAACCAGCCAAGGTGCCTGTCCAAAGATGAATGGTTTAAGAAAATGTACATATATACAATGGGTTTTACTCAGCCATAAAGAAGAATAAGATTATGGAAATTTGTAATAACTGATGGAAATGGAGAATATAATGATAAGTGAAATATTTCAGACTAAGAAAGTCAAGAGTCAATTATTTTTCTCATATGAAGAAGCTAGAGAAAAATGAGGGTAAGCAGGCTGGGAAGGGGATGGAAAAACAGATGAATTATGAAATAAAATTGGCAAAATATGAGTATATCAGTGAATTTAACCTTCATGCATATCTATAAAGACCCAATTAAAAAGTAATAACTAATTACAAGAAAGAGTAGTAGAGGAAGAGAAACAGATGGAGGGAAATTAACACAGAAAGAAAAAGTTCTGGGGACTAAAATATAGCAAACTATATTCCATGCATGCATAATTACATCAAAATGAAGCTCACAATTGCATATAAACATAATTCATTAATAAAAATATTTTAAAGTAAATAAATAAAAATGTAAACCACAGACCAAAAAAAATGGTTGGTTCTGATTAAGAAAAAAACAAAAACCTGCTGGTGAAGAAGTAGAGAACATGAAACTTTACATATTTTTGATGGGTATATAAATTGGTAGAGTGACTATGGAAAATGGCATGGAAGTTACTCAAAATATTAGAAACAGAATGATAATACAATCTATCAAATCTGCTTTCAGGGATATTTACAAAAGAATTGTGCAGTGTTATGAAGCATTATTCACAATAGTCAAGATATGAAAGAATCCAAAATCCTTTGAAAGATGAATGGATAAAAAATGTAGCATATTTATGAAAAGGAATACTATTCTTACTTATAATCAGTGAGATCCCATCATTTGCAAATATATAGATAAACATAGAAGACTTTATTAGGTTAAGTGAATTAAGCCTGTTGTGCAAGGAAAGGAAAAATAATGCATGATTTCATTTCTATGAAATACTTAAAATATTTAAACTCAGAACTTGAGAATAAAATGGTGGTTACTAGGTGCTAGGGAAGAGCAAATAGGAAATTTTGGCTCATTGGATACAAAATTTCTCTTATGGCAGATGAATATATCCTAGAGCTGATATATATCATAGTATACACAGTTAATAATAAAATATTGTATACTTTAAAATACAGTAAGAGGGTAGATATCATATGAAGTGTTTTTAACACACATATATACAAATATATAGAACAGAAGAAAATTTGGGGAGATGATAGATATATTAAGCACCTTTATTGTGAATATATGCATTTGTCTAAACTACACATATATTCCACTTAGTATTTTGATATTTCTGTATAAATCATAGTTCAATATATCAAAAATAAAGAGAGAAAGAAAAGTGGAATTGACAATTAAAGATGCTGAGGCTTGTCACTCCAGACACATTTGTCATGGTTCTCAGCAGCAATATAATGGGTTATTCGGGAGGATTGGCAAAGAGGTAACTACATCTAGTGATGGTGTGTTGGCTTATTTCTTTCTATATCTTATTATTTCTATATTTATTATTTATTATTTCTATATCTATTTCATCTTATCAGATAATTTTTTGATGCTTAAAGTTCTCAGCTGTTCTGTACTTGTAGGCTTGTCTTCATTGAATCAGGAAACAAAGACTGTCTTCATTAAAGTTCTACTAGAAGGATTAAATTTCCATTTCCAAAAACTTAGAGGTTTAAAACATTTTTTTGTCAAATTATCCTTTTTAATTTTTAACAAAATTATATATATACACACACACAGACACACACACACACACACACACAATGAAACACTGTGAAGTTCTCCACTTTATCAAGAAATTAATACTGGAATTATGTTATTCTGTAGGGAAAAGTGCCCACACAAATGCAGATGATCATATATAGATAATGAAATACTGATGGCCATGTCTGAGAGCAAACTGTTTCACTAATCTATTATTATGCTAAAACCTCATTAAAAACATGTTACTTCCAAACTCTCATGTATTGGAATTATGGTTTAAATGATACAGACCCTGTATTTACTTCATTTTATTTTGTTTTTGTAGTTCTGGGGATTAAACAAGGCAAGCATTCTAATACTGAGCTACATCCCTAGCTTGTTTGTTTGTTTGACACATAGTCTCCCTAAATTGCCCAGGCTGGCAATCCTCCTGCCTCAGCCTCCTAAGTAGCTGAGATTACAGGTGTGCCACCATACCTGTCTTATAGACCTATATTATTTCTCATCATGTGTAATATTTATCTTCTTTAATTCATCAATTATCAAACAAACTTTATTATTTATCTTATTTTTCTCCATAAGTAGATATCTCTTTATGGACAGTTTTTGTTGTTGTTGTTAATATGGACCATTGACTGCTTTAATGGCAACAGATACTGTTTCTTGGCCTAATTATATAGTTCCATAATGCTAATGCATGGCCAAATTCTATTTGAAGTTAATACAAGTGCCATTCATGAAGTAACTTAGGAAAGTTGCTGGGACAGATAACAAATGGATGCCAAGCAAATAGTTTCCCTTTGCATATACATTTACCAGGTTGAATCATCTTTCTTTTTCAGGTACCTGGTATCTTCAGGAATCTTCCTTTAAGTGAAGTATACCAGCCTCAGTATTGACCTCATTGAAAAACCATTGAGAGATAATTTGAGGTGCATATGTCATTCACTAACTGAAAGAAGACCTCATTTTCTGTAGATCGTGATTAAGATAAGTCTAATTATCTAGAAAGCATTTTACACTTTCTAATTGTGTTCACACCATTATTATTTTAGCCAAATGTGCTTGTTTGAAAATTGCATTGTTCTAAAACCTCTATCTCATCTTGAGTAAAATCATCCGCAAATTATGAAACATTTTAAATTGAATCATGCTTTATGAAAACAACACTGATAATATATTTAACAAATTACTAATCTACATAGCCCATGACACAATCAATGGTACTTACCATTACTATGAGTATAAGTTGAGTGCTTGAAAGATCTCCATTGCCAAGAGTGATTCTACTTATTCACAGTCGCTTCCACCTCCAGCATCATCATGCATTGTTAAGGAGGGAAAACTGTTCATTTGCCTCACCTATCCTCTTTCATCACTACATCTTCTCATATTAAACTTGGAATATACAGTACATATTATTGCAAAATATTTGTCAGTGATATCTCTTTTTAGGACAATAATATATTGACTTTTTTTCCTCCTTTCTGATTGCTTTCCAATGGGAGCTTACTTCTAACTCAATGAGGTCAGTTATTTACAAGAATTGCACATAAATATATTGTAAAAGCTGGTTATGAAGTACATTGGTGTTATTCTTTTTCATATTAAAATACCAGCTTTTTCCCATGAAAAGACTATCGTTTCTTTTTATGCCACTTCATCACAATCAGAATCAGAGGGGTGTATAAGATGGGTCATTCTCCATGAGGCAATCTGTTGTTCAAGTTGATCAGATATTCTTTTTTTTTTTTTTTTGAGAGAGAGAGAGAGAAAGGTAGAGAGAGAGAGAGAATTTTAATACTTATTTATGTATTTTTTTAGATTTTCGGCGGACACAACATCTTTGTTTGTATGCAGTGCTGAGGATGGAACCCCGGACCCCACACATGCCAGGCGAACATGCTACCGCTTGAGCCACATCCCCAGCCCCAATCAGATATTCTTGAATCAGCCTAAATTTGAATCTAAGGCTTAGCAGCACCTTCTGAGAGAGATTAGTGTCTAGGTAAAAGAAGGAAATGCAGTAGTAGATTAGCACAGTGTTTGGCACTAGGATTTGAGCACATGTGGTTCATGGAATCACAATATACAATTTATATTTGCTATTTATTTTATTTAGAGGAATAAGAAAAAAGAAAATAAAAGAGAAAATAGAACACAACAAAATAAAACTCAGGGTGAGGAGAGAAACTTCAATAAGAAATGAAAGACTTTTGAATTTTTAAAAATTTAAACTTGTTGTTAAGCTTTTGGATCTATCCAAGACTCATTAGAGGAAAGGAAACATAAATTGGAAACAAATATAATTTTGAATTTAATGAACTTTATGGTGTCAAGCTTTGATACAAAGCATAAAGGATTTCCCTAAATCTAATAAGATTTACATATTCCCTTAAACATATTGATATGCTTTCAATGATTTAAATATTCTAAATGCTTCTGAAAATGATTTATATAATTATAATTGTCTTAATAAGATGTGTATTTTGAACATGTTATTTTAAGATATTTCCTTTGTGTGACATACCTTAATAGGATGTCACAAGGGGCACTGAGATTGGACAAATGATATGTAACTGAGCCTAAAAACCCTGAAATTCTCCTTTCACAGGCAGCAGCACCCGAAAGTTTTGAAGTTGTCACTAGACCATAAAATGAAAACATGAATACAACCTACGCCATGTTATGAGTATGGCGTTTGTCACTTAGACTACAAGAAAGAAAAAGAGAGGCTTCTCTGAGCCTCACAGTCATTGGAAGAAAACAATGATGATAATTCTAAAGACCAAACTGACATAAACAGTGATATGCAGAAAACATATAAAATTAAGAAGCTACAAAGATGCATGGAAAGATGCAATAACTAAGTTGCTATCCTCTCTCTTTCTCTAGAGAAAGAGAGAGGATAGCAACTTAGTTATTGGACCAAAAAGAACTAAGGAAGTTTTAGAACATGGTCACAGATTCTGTGACATTTCTCCTATCTTAAGTGAGGTCTATAACTGCTTATAGAAATTGGGACAAGTGAAAACTCTTCACCCAAGAGTTTGGTCAAGCAAGGCAATAGGAACTCTTAATGTCATATAAGACTATGCAGCTTTTGTTTGAATTTATACTCTAATTTTTGGACCTTGAGTTATAATATAAGAACTCCCACCATCATAGGGCTTCCTGTTGGAAAGCTTAGGCCATATAAGTGAGGTACATAGGTGTTTTGATCAATAATCTTAGACAAGTCCAATATTTGAATCACCTTAACTCAAAGGCTTGATATGTAAGTGGTACGATATTAATTATTCCAGATTAGTTCATACAAACAGAAACTCACCCAGTGAACCCTGTCCAAATTCTTGACTCAGACCATAATGAGCTAAAATAAAATGCTTTTTATTATTATACAATATATTTTAGGAAATTTATCATATTGCAACAGACAAACATAAAAGAGACAATGTGGAACTATAATAGTTCCTAACTTAAACAAAAGGGAAGAGGTAAAAACCAGCAAATAGGATTTCTCTTCACTCAAGCTTGTAGAACAGGAAAAAGCAGAAGAACATATTGATGAAGTTCATTATTAAAATCAGTCTTGTGGCATCTGTGTATGTACACATAATCTAAATATTAAATCAGCACTAGGTCTTCAAGTTTATATTTCAAGAAGACTATGCAATACATCTTGAACCTCCAAGCACCTCTTCTAGAATGTGGAGTTCACAAAAAAAGAAAGAAAGAAAGAAAGAAAGAAAGAAAGAAAGAAAGAAAGAAAGAAAGAAAGAGAAATTCTCATCTCTAAATCCTAGGGAGATATTACAAAGGTATTTTCACTGAGGTGAATTTGATTGATCTGTATAACTTGTGATACAAGGATTCTAGAATATTTGTAAAAACCATTCACTAATTACCAATAGACCTAGAAACCTGAGTTATGATCTTGGCTACAAGTTCATGCAAGTTAAATGGTCTTCATAGTTACTTTTGTTCTCTTCATTGATTTGGCTTTTTTTTTTTAAGAGAGAGAGAGAGAGAGAGAGAGAGAGAGAGAGAGAGAGAGAGAGAGAATTTTTTAATATTTATATTTTAGTTTTTGGCGTACACAACATCTTTATTTGTACGTGGTGCTGAGGATCAAACCCAGGGCCACGCGCATGCCAGGTAAGAGCGCTACCGCTTGAGCCACATCCCCACCCCTCATAGTTACTTTTTAAGAACACATACTGATTAAGAATTCAGCATTATATAATGCTATTAAATATACAAACCATGAAAGTGATAATTTTACATAAACTATAAAGGAAACTGAGTATCTTTGTTAGGAAAAATCTATATGTCACACTGCAAAAAGTCTTTCAAATGACCCTGAATTAAATAATAAAAATAATTTGTTATTCCCTAAAGACCTAACAAGAGCATGCTACAGGGACACTGCTACATCGATGTTCATAACAGCACAATTCACGATAGCAAGATTGTGGAACCAACCTAGAAGCCCTTCAATAGATGAATGGATTAAAAAAATGTGGCATTTATACACAATGGAGTATTACTCTGCAATAAGAAATGACAAAATCATAGAATTTGGAGGGAAATGGATGGCATTAGAGCAGATTATGCTAAGCGAAGCTAGCCAATCCTTAAAAAACAAATGCCAAATGTCTTCTTTGATATAAGGGGAGTAACCAAGGACAGGGTAGAGACGAAGAGCTTGAGAAGAAGATTAACATTAAACAGGGATGATAGGCGGGAGGGAAAGGGAGAGATAAGGGAAATTGCATGGAATTGGAAGGTGAGCCTCAGGGTTATACACAATTACATATAAGAGGAAAGGAGGGGTAGGAGAAAAATTATACAAGTGGAAGAAACGATTTATAGTAGAGGGGGTGGAGAGAGAGAAGGGGTGGGGAGGGGAGGGGAGGGGGGATAGTGGAGAATGGGATAGACAGCAGAATACATCAGTCACTAGAAAGGCAATTTGTAAATCAATGGAAATGTAACTGATGTGACACAGCAATCTGTATATGGGGTAAAAATGGGAGTTCATAACCCACTTGAATCAATCTGCGAAATATGGTATATTAAGAACTATGTAATGTTTTGAACAACCAACAATAAAATAAAAAAAAATAGTTTGTAAAAATTTTTGTCTAGTAGTACCCATTGTTCAGTCTCTTCCCCAACATTTTCACAAAGGATAATTAAAACATATCTTACTGATGTAAGGACAGGCATAAATATAAGATACTGGTTTAGTCAATTTTTTGCTGCTGTGAGCAAAAGACCTGACAAGAAAAATTAGATAATAAAAGTTTTTTTGAGGGCTCCTGTTTTCAAAGATTTCAATCCATGACTAGCTGATTGTATTCTTTGGCAATCATGGTGAGGCAGAGCATCATGGAAGAAAAGTGTGTCATAGAAAGAAGCTCAGAACATGCCACCAGGAAGCATGGAGAGACTGTTTTCACCATAGACAAACATATACTCCAAAGTATATATGACACACTTCTTCTAACCACACCCTACCTGCATACAACTACAGCCAGTTAATCAATGCACTGATTAGATTAAGGTTCTCACATCACAATCATTCCACCTCTAAACCTTCTTGCATTGTCTCACACATGAAGTTTTTGGGACACTTTATATATAAATGATCACATACACCTAGGAAAAAACACAGGGTCAAAGCTCCATGATTTGGGATTTAGCAATAATATTTTTTGGAGATAACACTAAAACACAAACAATAAAACCAAAAATACACAAGCAGGAACACATTAAATTACAAAATTTCTGAAAAACAAAGGAAATAATCAAATAAATTAAAAGTCAACCCATTGAATGGGAGAATTATTTATAAACAAGGATCAAATATCTAAATATATAAGAAACTTAGACAACTCAATAACAGAAAAGCAGACTAAAATAAGTATTTGAATAAACTTCATTCTAAAGGCATTCAAATTTCCTACAGGTACATGAAAAAATATTCACCATGACTAATCATCAAGGAAAGGAAAATTTAAATCACAGTGAACTATCATTTTACATCTGTTAGGGTTAGTGTTACCAAGTAATCAAAAATAACAGGTATTGGATATGAAGACACAGAAACCCTCATACGTTGTTATTGGGAATATAATTTAATAGTGCCATTATGGAAAATAGCAGGCAGGTTCTTTAAAAAATTTAAAAAAGAACATATAATCCATCAATTCCTTTTCTGGGTCTGTATCTAAAGGACGTAAAATAACTATTTCAAAGAGAAATCTTACATTCATAGTCACTGCAGCACTCTTCACAATGAACAAGAATGGGAATTCCCAGAAGTGGTTGGCCAACAGATGAATGAATAAAACAAATAATGTATATATGTTTAGAACATAATATAATTGGCCTTAGAGAAAGGAATTCATCCATTTAAAACAACATGGATGAATATAAAGGACATTATTATAAGTGAAATAATATAGACACAGAAAGACAAATACTGCAGGATCTCACTTTTATATGATTAAGTGAAGTATATAAAAAAATCAAACTTAAGGGTACAAAAGTGGTTACCATGGGTTGAGGAGTTAAGGAAATGGAAAGTTGTCAGTCAAAAGATAAACTGTCAGTTGTAGGATGAGTAAGCTCTGGAGACCTAATTTACTGCACGATGACTATTCCAAGAACAGTGTATTGTGTACTTAAAATTTGCTGAGAGTGGATCTTAAGTATTCTCACCAAAAGAAAAAAGTAAGTGTGTGAGGTGATAGATATGTTTACTATGTGAATATAATGATTATTTCACAAACATATTTAGCATCTCAAAATACCACATTGTGCACCTTGAATAAATGCATTTTTATTTGTCAATTATACCTCAACAAAACTAAAAGTAATCCCTCTCTTATTGAAAATACTCTTATTTGTTTTCTTCCCTACCTTATTTTTTTACCTCCTTGGTTAAAAAGTTAACAGAAGTACTTTCTTTGTACCATGTCTAACGTTAACTATTACTAAAGTTGATTCAAATGAAAAGAGATAAAAATAAAGAACAAAGGAAAATAAATATTTCATGTCATAATATATGTAAATGACTTGAAATCATAAGAATACATATAATAATAAAAGTAGTCAATAATACTATGGGAAAAGAAAGGATACCCCAAAGTTCTTAGTGCATATCTATATTAAAACTTTGCAACATGAAATCAGTTGTAAAATGAGTGCTCTGTGGGGAACAAGAAACTTAAAGATACTATAGAATAGACTGAGAGAAATCAGTCACTGCTCACTGGCATTGTAGAAGTCTTGACTGGTAACTTCAGGTTAAGCAAAAGGAGTGAAAAGAATATTGGGGAGCAAAATTTTGCTAAGATCAGTGGAAGTTTTTTTCAGTCCCTCAGTATCTCACAGCAGATAATATTCTTAGGTGCTTACTTTAGCTAGGTATAGTTCTAAAAGTTTTACATGTATTATCCCTTTCAATTCTGCATACCCCACCAACACACACACCAAAAACAAAACAAACAAAACAAAAAACAACTATGAGATGCCTATCTAATAGGAAAGAATTTAACTTTTCCCAAAGAGAAGTCTGACCTTTGCTTTTAGCTTTCAGGAGGAATCTCTAGGTCCTAACATCCTGTGTGACAAGAATATCTTTGTTTACCTGGGAGATTTAAGTCAGATAAGAATGTCTAACAATATGATTTATAGGGATCATTTTGAGGCACATGGAATCAGGCTGATCTCTGGAGAGGCTGAAGATTGAGGTCAGCCACATGAGCAGTTAACAGCGGAGTCTCAATAAAGAATGGACACAATGTTTGTGTAAGCTACTCTGTTGGCAATATTCCACATATTTTGTCACATATTATTGATGGCAGGAATTAACACACTCGATGACTCCATGGAGGGAAGGCTATAATTGGAAACTGTTCGTTTAGGGATTCTAATTTATATCATTTAACTATAGTAAACCATAATCATAAAAACAAAAAACGTGGCTAGTTCTCTGAATCCCTCTAGTAGATTATTAAACCTGGGTGTAGTTATAAGAGTCCCTATTAACTTTGAAGTTAGTGTCAGAAGGGAGAACAATTTTGTGGGCTTTTCCTTGATTTCACATATATGACCACTGTACATAAATGAAAACCCGAAAGCCCAAAGAACTTTTTTCAAGCTTTACATGCACTGGAACAATCAACAAATATTATCAGCAACTATTTTGCAGATGAGAAAAATAAAACTTAAGAGAGTTAGGGAGCTTGCTCAAATTCACACTACTTGCAAATGGCATAATGATCAGCAGTGCTAATCAGCTTTTCATTGCTGAGATAAAATACCTTACATAAGAAATTTAAAAATTAAAGATTTATTTTGGCTCACAGCTTCAGAGATTTCAGGCCATGATCACCTGGCTCCTTTGCTTCTGGGTTATCAGTAAAGAAAAACATCCTGGCAAGGAACATGTGGTGGGGCAAAGAGGATCACCTCATGACAGATGAAGGGAATTAAGAGAGAGGGGAAGGGTCTGTCTGGAGTCCCCAGTATAACCTCCAAGGTCATGTCTCCAATGACATACTTACTCCTACGAGGCACAGTTCTTGTGATTTCCACCACCTCCTAGTAGTGCCACCAGGTGGGGGTCAAGCCCTGGACACATGAGCCTTTGGAGGACACTCTAGATACAAGCCATAAACAGCAGCCTACTGTTAATTCATTCTAGAGGCCATTGTCCTTCCACTATATAATATTGCCTAGTCCAGAATACACAGGGACTCTAGATTAAACCTGTGCAAATTTTAACACAATGGAAAAATGTACACCTATGCCGCAGTCTTGGCTGGGCACAGAATCACGAGCCACTCAAGCAGGAACAAAACTTTATTTTTGAAAAAGCCGCCAATACTCCCTAGGCGCCGGCAAGCTAAACCCTGGTTCTCCCACGCGCCATCTACCAGAACCCCGCGGCCCCGAACTGGGCCCCGAACTGGGGCTTTCCGAGGAATCTTCATACTGATTTCCAAATTGGCCGCACCAATTTGCAGTCCCACCATCCCATTTATTAATTCTTGATTTTATTTCTTGCACCTGAGGAATCTTGTTAAGGAGGCTGATGAAGATTTATTAGGGAACAAAATTGAGCAGAATCATGGGAAAATTTCTGAACTCCAATTAAATAACATGGGTCTAGAATCATGTGTGTAGAAGAAAATAACTGCATGCTTTTCTGATATTCAGAAATGCCTCCTATTATGCAGAGCCCTCAATTTATCTTTAACTTTCATTTAATTGATAAATGAGAACAATATAATAGATGTATTAATTTATAAACTCGTAGAGTATAATGATCATTGATGCAATCACTTGTCCCAAGCTGCTATGTAAAATCCATTCTGATAACACATAGGAAGATGTTCCCAACATCAGACACTTCCCAAAATAAGGCATTTCCAAACATGGCAGGCAACATCACCCATCTCTCACTAACACTGTCTTTTACATAGAATATGAATATGTGATGTCATGATTTTGGAATAAGGCTGAATCCTGGAATAAATTGCAAAGATTTACTAATTTCTGTGAAATGCACTTTTTAGAGAAAGCAAATTTGTTATTGTTTCTCATTGAAATGTCTTTTGATGTCCTAAATATAACTTCCAAATAAATATCCATTTGCTTATTTGCACATATTTATTGAACATGTTTAATATGTACATTAAACATCCAAAAATAATAGTATTCCATTCATTCATTCTTGGACCTTCTTTAAGGTTATTTAAGCATGCAGCCAGCTTTGGTGTGAGTTGTTGCCAAACAACTTGAAACTGGGACTTTCCCTTGGAATCCTTCAGGTCGGAAAATACTTTCCATGGGTCCTTGGAATCCCTTAACTCGTGACTCAGAATTGTGGTCCTGTGAGCACTGTGGAATCAGGCTGGAAAGTCTCCTGTGAAAATTTCCCCTTGCTTGGCTCCATACCTTTCCTGTGTTATTTCCTTTATCCCTTACCAGTCTCCACTTAGAGAAATTCTTACTAAACCCCTTGTAATAAAATAATCTTCATATAAAACCCAACCTATGAAAGGTGATAAAAGCTGGATGTTGTAAGCACTATACAATCAACACTGAACAAAACATATTATTATGTTTTAACCTCTGTCTTAGTGAGAATTACGCAAAACAACCAGATAAGTAGATTAATATATATCAGCATGAAATACGATGTGAAATAAAATTTTTAAAAAGACACCAATCGAGGACAATGGAGTAGAAGAGGTAGTTGAGATAAAAGTATCTGGAACACTCTTGGGAAGAGGAAATGTAAACAAATGTAAATGAAATGAAGAAGCAAATGAAACAGATTTCTGGTAAAAGAATATGCCAGGTAGAAAGAACTAAGGAAGCATCAAGTATTGCTAGACTAAGTGAGAGAGAATTAATGTGATTAAGAACAAACAAACAGGCTGGGTGCAGTGGTGCACACCTGTAATCCCAGTGGCTCTAGAAGCTGAGGCAGGAGGATTGCAAATTCAAAACCAGCCCTAGCAAAAGCAAGGCTTGCTAAGCAACTCAATGAGAACTTGTCTTTAAATAAAATACAAAATAGGGCTGGGGATGTGGTTCAGTGGTCAAGTGCCTCTGAGTTCAATACCCAGAACCCCAAACAAACAAAACAATCCAGGTTTGTAGAAGTAGTCTGAGGCAAAGTTATGTAAGCATGTATGGCAATAATTTAATTCTCTTGCACAAAATAATGTGGTATAAAACAAAAGGAATGTTTTACATTGTTTATTTGGAATTTTATGCCAAGAATATGTGGAAGAAGAGAGGAAATAGACTCTCACTCGAGCTCTGCACAGGCAACAGAAGCTGGGTTCCCCTGCGTGGAGTTGCCTGGCTGAGAAATACAGCAAAATATCACACAACACAAAAAAAGGGTTTTAAAGAGCAAGGACAGGAAGGCTGTTGGATCTTAAGAGTCCAGCTTCCACACTGGAAAGAGAGCATGAGACACCATTTGCTTTATTTATATGGGGGAACTTCAAATGCTTTCTACAGAATGTTCTTAACCAATTAAGGTAGGAAGTAGGCTGTCCCGTTCCCAATGGGTCATGTCCAACTCTGAAGCTAAAAGATCAGTCTTCTAAGCCCAGCGAAGACAGAGGTCATGTGCCTTGTGCAATCCATTAAGTGGAGGAGTCACAAAACAGCTTAGAATGCCAAATCAAAATCTCCTTGGCTTCTAGGCCAAGTGAAGATGGGGTGGCTCCCCACAACAGACTATTTTTGAGGAAATCAAATAATCTGAGTTAGAGAAGATGATGTGTCAGACTACTGGATTAGAAAAAGTAATAGAAGCAGTTTGAATTAAGATATATTTTAAAATTATATATAACAGAATGATTGAGGGTTTAGATATAGCAAGGAAGAGAAAGGGAAGATAGTAGCATTTTAGTCTTAAGAAAATGGGTAAAATATGGTGATTTTCTGGTGTAGTGATATAGTAGTAGGGTTTGCAAGGAAAGGAAATTAAAGGGATTCTCTTTGGCAGGGGTGTTTTGTAATCTTGGGTGGAGTATATAAAAGTTGATATGTTTGTTATACAACCAAACTAGTATGTCAGTTGGTTATTCCAGGTATAAGAAATAACTCGGGAATGCATATTTAATTTGGAAGCTACTGATTTATTGAAGTGCTTTTCATTTTCTTGGTATAACCTATGAAACCCAGAATTATATTGTGCAACAATTTAACAGTTATAGCCACCATTTATGTATTTGGTCTGTTTCTAGCAATCCTCAGATGAGGCTCTTTGATGCTTAGGTCTTAGTACATTGAATCACATACTTTCTCTCTTCTCTATATAGTCGGATACCTGGTCCTTGAGATTTTTTGACTCTGAGATTTTTCTTTTGGAATGCTTTCTTTCCCCTCTACTTCTTTTTCTCTTATTTCTTTTTAAAACAATATCCATTTTTGAAAACTGTTATAGTTCCTGCTCAAAACCAACTCAGGAAAAATTTTTTCATAAAAATTAAAAAGATCATACTTTCAAAATCAATGGTTGTAGTCACTAGCTTTTCTTTTCCTAGAGTAGTTTCTGGTTACATTTTGTCCCTAGGTTTGCATAATAAAAGAAAGGGAGGGCAATTTCATCAGCTGTCTAAGCTACACATCATCAAACCTCTGACTTCAGAAGAAAACAGAACCTTTTTGGAAGAAATTTAGGTTAAAAATAAGGATTAAAATCCCTGATAAACTCAGAAAATTGAATTTTCAATAATAAAATATTATAATTCATATTTAAATATTTTTGAAATTGAATATAATCTTTGAAATTATTTTTTAGAAAAATTCTCTAGGCATATATCAGAAAATTTGGGATGAAATTGAATATTAAAAAGGTCTTAATTGACAAATGGATAATAAGTATATAATCTATTTGAATACACAGAAGAGTTCAAACATTTTTTAAAGAAAACCATTATTCTCCATCTTAAAAATGTTGATATTTCATGTAGTATTGACTTAGGATATGAATAAAAGATTTTGAATCTTTCCTTGTTCTGAAATAGCTTGAAATATATTTGAATTTATATAGTACTAGTGAAACCGTTGTTGAATAATGTTCATTTATTTTAAGTACATTTATTGCAAATATATTTATTTCAAAAGATATTTTCCAATATGAAATTACCCATAATAACATACAATAAAAATAAGATTTTATGTACATACATTGTGCTCAAAACTTTAAAGATACTGAATAATTACCTACAGAGAAAATATGTCAGATAGAGAGCAAGATTTGCCAGCATTCTTGAGATGAAAGCCTTGTTTTTTAACAAAGCTCAAATTTAAAATAAAATTTCCCTTAACATAAAATTGCTTGAAATAAATGAATTGCAATAGCATTCAATAAAATTATATTTGTTGACTGTCTCCTATAAATTCAATACTAGTAAATATATTATAAAATGTTTAAAACATGAATAAAATTATATCTGCACCAAGAAACATGTAGTGGCTGTTATCTCAAGGAGAATGTAACACTGTGAAAAGAATAATTGTAAATTATATTCTGGAAATGAGTAAGTAGTACACATTAGCAAAATAAGACTTATAGACATTTCTTGAAGTTGATAAAGGGCTTCAATGAAATATTTAGAATGACATCATAAATAATGGTGAAGATTGATCACTTTCACTCTTTAATTGGTATAATCCATAATTGAGGGTAAGGAAATAATTCTATTTATGCAAGAAAAATGCTTAGGAACAAATTTTACCAGAATGAATGAAAAACTTGTAAATGTAAATTTGCAAGGCATTACTAAGATAAATTAAAAGGATGAAATCTAATGTTGAAATCAAAGACTCATGAATTGAAAGAATTACTACTGTTATTTTGAAAAATCTCACTAACATATTTAATGCAATATCACCATTCATTTGTTTTCTTTGTTTAAGAAATTGAGAAGCTGACTCTAAAATCTATTTGAGAACTCAAGAATCTAAGATGTTCAAAAATCTTTTGAAGGAACAAAATCACAAAATTTATACCATATGATTTTAAAGCACATTATAAAACTTTAGTATTTCAAGACATTCTAAATAAAAGTATAATACAGCAAAATAATATTTAAAAACAAACCTTGTTACATATGGTTAATTCAATTCTTAAAAGTGTCAAAGAATCTCAATGTCATAAACAATATAGATTATATATTACTATGAAAACTGGATATTCATATGCAAAAATACAATAACCTACACTTACTTCCCACCGTAACCTAAACTTAATTCAAAATGTATCATTGACCTAAATGTAATATCTAAAACTATAACATTTCTGAAAGGAAACATTGGAAAAATCTTTGTAATCTTTGATTAGATAATATTTTTTTAGATATGACATCAAGAACATAATACATAGAAGAATAAACTGGAAAATTCATACTTCTTCAAAATAAAATGAATGCACTTTAAAAATGTCTTTAAGGAACAGGATTCCAGGGAATATGGAAGAGTGGTGTTATTATTTGGATATGAGATGTCTCCCCAAATTCCCTGGTTCAATGCAATAATAATCAGAGATAAAATGTTTAGATTATGAGAAGTGTAACCTAATCAGACAATGCTAGTTTGAATGGGCTGACTGGGTGGTAACTGTAGATATACCCTTGTGGCTTGAGGAAATAAGAGATCCTTGGGGACTATGCCCAGAAGGGGTTCATCTTTTCTATGGCCCTTTATGTTTCCCCTCTTCTTCTCAGCCACCAAGTCTTCCATGTCCTCTTCCATGTCCTCTGCCATAATGTAGTGCCTCAACTTAGAGCAATAGACCTGGACAACCGTGGGATAAACCTCTGGAATCATGGCCCCAAATAAGCTTTTTCTACTTTAAATTGTTTTTATGGTCATTTTGGTCAGAACAATGAAAACCTGACTAACACTGTAGGACAAGTGAAAAATCCGCCCCCCTACCTACACAACAACTGCACTGACAAAAATTTGTCCTACAAAATTAATGTTGGAATTTGGTAGTCAATAAAAGGCTTGAATCTTTGAAAAGAAGTCCACAAATTGCAGTTAATTTCATTCAACTTCACCTTTTAGCAGACCAGCAGCAAGAGTTTCTAGAGAAATCTGCATAAAGTTTGCAGGAGCCAGAGAGTCCATAAACAACACTTTTCTTCAAATATCAGGATGGGGGAACTGACTATTGCTTCTGATCAGAGGTTATAGGCAGAGAGGAAGGCATCTATTTATGTTGCAACTCCCCACATTATTGCAACCCTCTCCATATAGCACAGGTGACTTCCAATGCTAATACCCTTACACCCTTCATTTTTCTCTTTTCCTGTTTTTGGAATTAGACATTGAAAAGATTATGATAATCAAACTAAATTGTATATAGGGAAACACAAAGAGACCACACATGCACAAGAAAAAGCATAGTCTCAGAAGACTCCTGAGAAGAGGTTTAAAGTATTTAATTTTTGATTTGTGACTCAGTTCACACAATATATATACAAAATAATTTTCTAATATTAACAGCTGAAAGTAATGGGAAAAATTTAAGATGTTCAATGTAGTCCCCATAACAATAATAAACAAATAGCTATAGAAAACACACATAAGAAAAAGAGAAAAAAGTTAAAATTTCTCACTACAAGAAAGTCAAGTAAACATGGAAGAATGAGGTAATTCAGATAATTAGGTAGAAAGAATAGAAGAACAATAGTCAAATAACAGATTTTTTTCAGCCATTTTTCCCCCTGTGACCAAAAGAATTGACAAAAACAATTATAGGAGGAAACTTTATTGTGACTCACCAATTCAGAAGTCTCAGTCCATAGATAGCCAATTCTGTAGCTCTGAGCCTGAGGTGAGGCAGAACTTCATAATAGAAGGGTGTGGTGGAGGAAAGCAGCTCAGGACATGGATCAACAGAAACAAACTTAAACCCCAAGGCACCTTGAGTAACCTATTTCATCAATCCACTCCTACCTGTCCATAGTTACTGAACAATTAATCTATATTAATGGATTAATTAGGTTATACTTCTCATAATTTAAATATTTCATTACTGATATTTTGAAGGACAACTCATATCTAAACCATAACACAGAAAGTAAATTTACAGAAATGAAAAGGATTTTAAAAGTATACTGTGAACAGTGTTTTGAAAGTAAGTAAAAGAGAAAAATGCCTAGAAGCAGTAAACCATCAAGGACTAAGCTATGAAAAAATTAAAGAAAATATGAACAGACCTATAACTAGTAAGGGGACTAAAACCATAAAGAAATTAAACAAATAAAGGCCCTGAATCTGATGGCTTTTTTAGTAAATTTCACAAAACACATAAAGAATTAACTAACACCAACCCTAAGACTTGAATCAGTTTATTAGGAAGGTACACTTTTTATATCACTCTATGATGCCAATACTACTTCAATACCAAAGCAAGACTAAAAGCATTACAGGAAGAAATAAGTATAAATCAATTTCCTGTATGAACATTTATACAAAAGCCAAATATTGAATTAAAAAAGCTAGCAAACAAAATTTAGCAGCATATTAAAGGTATTGTAGATTGCAACAAATGACAACATATTCTTGGAATGGAAGAATGGTTCAATGCATGAAGATCAAGCAATATCATATTCAACATTAAATGTAATGAAAGGGAAATACATAATTATCTCAAGTTTTTCAGAAAAGGCATTTAACAAAATTTACTAACATAACTTGGAAAAAGTATTTGGTATTTGAAAATCATATATCTGATAAAGAATATATATCCAGAACATAGCACTCTTTACTATGAAAATGATAAATAACCCAATTAAATTTTGGGAAAATATTTTAATTTAAGAGACTAATAATTGGCTAAAATGTAAATAGAATGATGTGAAATACCCTTAGTAACTTAGAAAGTGAAAATTAAAACCACAATGAGACACCATAACACAAAAAAGAGAATAGTTGTAGTCCACATATTTGACAGTGCCAAGTGTTGGTGAGGACACAGAGAGACTGAAACTCTCCTATGTTGCTGGTAGTAATGCAAAATGATATAACTGAATTAGAAAACAGTTTAATGAATTCTGATAAATTAAACATATCATTCCATGTAACCTAGAATTTTCATACCTTTGTAACCTTCTAAAGGGAAGCAAAAACACTTTCTTCCTAAGACTTGTACAAGAATGTTCTCATCAGCATCAGTTATAATAATTCCAAACTGAAAATAATCCAATTGGTGAATATATAAACAAATATATTGCATGAAGTAAAATATTACTCAGCATAAAAGGAAAAAAAAACTATTAGTACATTACAATCATGAGTGAACTTCACAATCATTATGCTAAGTGAAATAAGCCAGATTCAAACAATACGTACTAAGAATTTCTAAAAATGTTAAATTGTAAAACCATATGTGTTATTGCCTCTAGTTGGGGAAAAATGTTATTATTGACAGCAAATTGATATAAGGGAACTATTTGGGATGATGGAAATACTTTGAAACTATATTTTGATGAGGTTTGTATAGCTATGTATGTTTATTGAAAATAATTGTACTGGATACATTCAATGCATGCATTTTATAATATGTAAAGGTTCAATGAAGCTGATTTTGAACTGATTCTACAGTGAATGAAAGGCAAAGCCAGAACTTAACCAACACCAGATCCTATTGTCTTAACCACTATATTATACTGCCTATCTCTGGTGTCTCTGGTATTTCCGAACATTTTTAAAAAGCTCTGGTTCATTAACTGATGTGCAATTGCTGCAAAGATTTTGCTTATGGCTGTAACAAAACATCAAAGAAGAAGCTATGATCCATTGATAATACGTTTTTACAAAATAAAATATACCTGAATGAGATTATGCAACTTTATAGGTAACATCAGGTTAAAATTATTAAAATAAGCCAAAATTATATTCTTCAACATTTTTTGTATGAGAATAAAAAAAAATTAAGCACCATAATGGTGATGAAGACTTTCTATAAGAGTAAAGGATAAAAAAGGAATTATACAATTTCCAAGGATAAAATGTTCCTTTATTCTTCCTTGTTTGTCCTCTTCTTTTCACACCCACTGTGTTTTTTCTATATTCTTCTTTAAATTTCATTATTTGTTCTTATGATGGATTAAAGATCCTGTTAGCCATTACAAAATATTTATGTCAAAATCGCTAAGAACACATTTAGTTACTTAAAAGCTAATAATAACTCAAAGGGTCTAATATGTTGTTTTTAGAAAGTCACTGACAAGTTTGATTATGAGTTAAAGGAAAGTATTGAAAAAATACATAGGCATAGATAGGTTGATAGGTAGGTAGACAGACAGACAATTTGGATTAATCAGTATATATGTTCAGAGAAGCATTATGCTTTATAAAGAATATTATTTTTAAGGATTCAGCAGTCTGAAGAGCTTTTAAAATTTAACATGAAATAAATAATTACTGACTTAAAGCCATTTAATGCCATTGTACTTCTTGCCACATAAAATAATATCTGACACTTTCATCATCTTCTTCTTTTGTTTGTGTAAAGAACAGGATTTGGAAACTTGGCTCATCACATTTCAGAGTTTGCTGAACCTCTGTTTTAGAAATTATAAAAGATATTTGGAATTTATTTTGTAATACCAAAACATAATTTCACTGCATTTTGCCTTGTATCTTCCTTCTATAGTGCTATTTAGACACTGGTTATCAATCATATCTACATTCTCTTTATTTCATTAATATTTTTAAAGTCAATCTCAGCCTTCATAATTTGCCTTCTGAACTTATCCTTCATTTCTTTCACTGGCTTTCTTTCATTGGTGACTAGTTGGACCAAGAACTCTCCTAAGTATAGTTGGACATCATTTAATATTTATAATAGTATTTTGCAGTGGATATATCCCATTTTACCAATTAGAAAATCAAAACTTAGAACAGATGAAGCAGTATTTCTGAACTTGCAAAACTTGACAGGGTCAGAGCCAAGATTCAATTCACATGATTTTAAAGCTCATTATCATAATCATCATGACAGTCATTATCTCTCCCTTGTACCTCTACAATTCAGTTGTTGTACAGCTCAACCAACTTGAAAACGGATTCCTCAATCCATTATATCACCTATAACCATGCATTTGAGCAGCTACCTGCGGTAGAAATTTTTCTTCCATGCAAATGTACATCATTATAAATTTTGGACCTTCCTTTCAGTTTAATCTTAAGCCCTCTGTACTTTTTGTAATTGGCTTTTCCTTCAACATTAATTTTAGATATAACAGTCTATAAATGCTCTTATAAATCTTCTTTTATGCTTCTGAATATTCTTTTATTCTTTAGCTATTTTGTTTTATCTCCTTCAATATCCCTGTAATTTCATCTAAATCAATCACTGTTCTTCTACAAATATTATAATATGAAATGATCTATAGACAAGTAGCTCTTAAATGTGTGCAGAACCCAATGTCCTATACCCTGTTTCCTATGTGACATTCATATGGAGTCATTTATTCTGTCATTCTTCCTATCATGACTTGCTCATTTGCTTCGGTCTTCAAACACAATCAACTCTTCCTTATCCTGAAATTTCATCTTTTGTCCCCTTACCCCTTCTCATACTCAATTCCTTCTATATAAACAATGTAAAATGGATCCCCCTAGACTTCCTATTTATTTATTCAAACTTACCAGAGTGAGGAAGAACAGAAAGTTGCTTGAGAACATCTTGTCTCTCTCCTCCCACTTCATAAGCTAGATCCTTCCTGTGTTGTCCACCGTCTCAGCATAGCATTATCCTCTACCCCCCTGTTCAGGCCAAAGCTCCAGGTGTCCTCCTTGCTCATTTTATGTGCCTCCATTTTGATTCATTAGTACTTCTGTTGGTTTATCTTAAAATAAATTAGTAATCTAGTCACTTCTTATTACCTACCTGTTTCACTCCAAGATCAACTTATCATTTTGTACATGATCTATTCTAATAATTTCCTATCTAGCTTTTTTTGTTTTACTTTTATTTCTATAATACTTTATGGTCTACACAAGAGTCACATTCCCCTTTCTAAAGTAGATATCAGATCATCATTCTTCTGTTTATTTGCTTTCAATGGCCTTCTACACCAATGTAATACAATCCAAATATATATATATATATATATATATATATATATATATATATATATATATATATATGTCTTGTAGCCCGCATAATTGCTATATTATCTTGCATACATATCTAAGTTCAATCACTGCAAATCCTCCATCACATTAAGTTACTGGTGGCCACTCTCTTTCTCTTACTGACTTTTCAATAATTCAAGCTTGGTCTTCCAACTTGCATTTTGTTTTGTCCATCATTTCTCCCCGGGTATGCACATGGCTCGCTCTCTTGTTCTCATCATCTGCATTCTCTACTAAATTTTAGCCATTCAAAAGAGCCACTTCAGGTGGTCTAGCAGGTGAATTAGTTTCCATTTGCTTACTTAGTATGGCTTCCTATCACATTTCTCCATGTTTTTTTTTTTTCAATGAACTTCTCAAAATCTGAAATTCTAACTTAACTTATTAACCTTTGTGATGACATTTTGCCTTGCCAAAATATGAGACACATGAAGAAAGAAAGGAATTCTGTTATAAGTCATCCAATGCTCTACCATCTAGATCAATACGGAACACTTAGCAGATACTTAGTTAATATTGTTAAATGAATGAAGAAATGAATTGAATTATAATGATTGCTTTGTACCTACCATTGTAGAAAATTAAGTGAGACAACTGCCTTGCAGAAGGTTTAATGTCTTCAATACATTTTCAGATTAAAAAAAATACAGTGGACAACCTTTCTTTGGAGAACACTATAATTTGTAATATAAAATTAATTAATACATGACACATTTCTAATTTTGAATTATTTAGTCTAGACAGTTTTAACAAAGAAAGTAAAACTGTGTTTATCTGACAATTTGTAGATTCTTAAACATGGTTATACCATTAATTGTGTTTCTGCAGGATATTTAACCTGCTCTCTACTCACCTTCTACATTACTTAATTTGAATTTCAGCAATTCCTCTGTTCCACCCCAATTCATATTTTTTTAACTTCTCATCTACTTCCTTGATTTTTGATGAGATCAAAATTTATATCTTTGAAATTTAAATTATATCTTTGAAATTCTGAATTCTGTGCAATCCTGTTTCCAATGTCTTTACATGGATATCATTAACATTGACATATATTTTAAGTTAAACCCATGGCTATTATAATGAAGTCTTTAAGAGCCTTCATTTAAATTCTAACTCCTCTAGGTCCAAGTTTTCTTATCTGTAATGTAAGGATAACAAAGGTATCAACATCTTAGCGTTAACTCTAAAATTCAGTGAGCTAAACTATGTAAATAACTAAGCAATATTATATAACTGTATGTAACTTTTAATTATTAGCCATTGCTAGTGGCAAAATTAATGTTATTGATTATTAATTTGCTATTTCATTACTAAATCTAATGAAAATATTAAAAAAATAAATCATTGACATTTAAAAGGCTATTCTTTTAAAATTAACATGTTCTTTCTTAAGTGATCAAAGTGTAGCTAAGGATATTCTATAACAGTCTCATTTATTCAGTAATATTTAATATTTATAATCTGCTAAACACCATATTAGTTATTAAGGACTCAAAAAATAGCTAATCATAATATCTCTTCTTAAAGAACTGAAATTATGAAATGTTATTCAGAGATGAAAATGATCATTTACCTTAGACTATGATAGTTTTATTTTGCAGATATATTCAAGGTAGTGGATTTGTGTTTAAGATTGATAGATCCCCAGAAATACTCAACCCCAGCTTAAGATTTTTCATTTATAAAATGAGTGGTTGATTATATTGTCCCTAATAATCACTCCAGTTTTAAATATTATGTACTAGTTAACTGCCCATAGTTTAGTATCACATATTTATATACAACAAACAAGGAGAATATGTCATTTACATCTGTGCCCATTTATTCATTCAGAGATTACTTTGTTTTTGTGTTATTTGTTGGTACAAAGTTGCTGGTGGAATAGACTATCTATTATGTCATTTATTTTTATCATAGGTCAAAAAATGTGAATATTCACTGAAGTGGAGAAATTATACTTATGTTCTCATCTTTTTTCCAAGACAAAGGATCTAACTCTTGTGAATATTACTGCTTTGCTATGTAGTATTATAATGAGATGTCAATCTGCAAAAATTGGCAGTACATGAAATCACTGTGGGAAATCTCTTAAAGAGTAGCCTTTGTTTAATATCTTTGTTCTCTTAACAGAGCTATAGAAATGATTGGCAAGTTGGATTATTCACAAAAACCAAACATTTTCAACATAACAGCAGGGGGTACTAGATAAATTGTAACCTATATGTCTAAAATTTTCAGGTCTGTAGCCAAGAAAACTGGCAGCTATTAAATTTTGGTGTCCATTTTTAATAAAAACATAGCAACTCACACAAGGCTCTTCTATTTTGAATCAATTGTTTTCTATAGATATTAGAAAACAAAAAGTTTACTAATTAAGGTGTTTTTAAGATAATAATTTTTAATTAGGAGGGTGTGTTTCTTTATCCTTATAGAGGTGACTTTAAAAAATTAATATGCTTGGTCCATGTTTTGGAATTTGAGTCCTTAAAAACGCTCACATTACTAATTGATTGTTAATATATATTTTTAAATTTTTTAATTCTAATTTTTTATATATGACAGCAGAATTCATTTTATTTTTAAATAATTTTAAACATTTATGTCTTCCGTAAGCATTTGAAACATTTTTAGCACTTAGATATAGAAAAAATTCTGTACCATGTTCTGTCAATGACTTTACAATTATTGTTCTTTTCCTTTAAGATAAAAATTTTAAAGTTCAGACATTAAAATTTAGAAGTACATAAGAGAATAAATTTGTAAAGTCTTCATAAATACTTTCAGAAGATGTAATATGTTAATAATAGACAATCAAAACCGAGTATATTTTGCCACAGAGAGACTAAATGGTATCCAGACTACTGTTGTCATCTGGAAAGTAAATGGTATCTTTTATGATACAGGTTTCCTAGACACTATGAAGATAGTTTTAAGAATAAAGCAATTAATCAATTAGGTTTCATAAGTTTTCAATTCTTAAGTGTTCATGCTGGTTATCAATATTTACACCTACTGACAGGTTGATAGGCCAAAATGACTGTGGATCAAGACAATGTATTTATATACTAGCATAATAACTCTTGAATAGATTAGCTCTGCTAGGTATAGCAAGATAATTTATTATCTTTCCATGTTAGATTAACCTTTTATTATTATAGAATGTGCTATTTATCTGCATTAAGATCCTTGCTTTAAAATCAACAATGTATGAAATGTAACTCACAAGTCTTCTTTAGTTAACAGTTACAAGCATATAGCTTTCAATCATTTTATGTAGTTTATAGAGGGTTGTTCTCATAAAGTGTATGAAGTTGGGATAAATCTTTATCTGATCTGGCAATATCAAACTTTTACTTTATACATTATTTTATTTTGGCTTTATTATAATCAATATTTTTATTTAAATCTGATACTTTACTATTTTGTTTTTATGTTTTGTTTTTTTTTTCACCTGTCTTTAATGATTTTGTGATCATTCAATTGTCATTCCTTTTTCCTCCTTCAGTTTATAAGTTACTTTTTTTAAAACAAATTGTAATGATTTTACTAGAGATTCCAATACACACCCTTGACTCATTAAAACCAATTATCATTTTCCTACTTTCTCAACTCCAAAAAAACTTTGACCCTTTAACCTATATAAACCTCCTCCTGTGTTTTTCATTATTTCATATATTTGAAAGCATTCTCTCTCCCACTATTTCTCTCTCTCTCTCTCTCTCTCTCTCTCTCTCTCTCTCTCTCTCGTGTGTGTGTGTGTGTGTGTGTGTGTGTGTGTGTTTAGGTGTTTAGGTACATTCTACAAAGTAATTACTCCTCTATACTGTCAATATATATTTGTATTTTCCACATAAATACCCTGATATCGTTGTTCATCACTGAGTGCTTTAATCTTTATTTACTTTTCTCAGGCCTTCAAATTTCTAGTCATCCTTTTAGAATAAACTTATTGTCACTAAATACTCTGTTTTGGTTGGTTGGAAATGTCTTTTTTCTTAACATTAATATTTAAATAATATTTTCTGTAAATACAAAGCATTATGTTTAGTTTCCTCTTTTGTGCCCAACTTTAATAATGTTACCCTATTATCACATTTTGGTTTTTTTCTGTTGAGAATTCAGCCAACTGAATTTAATTTGTTTCTCTGAGTGTTTTAAATATAATTTCTTTATCATTAATCCTCAGCTACTAACTACTTTTTGTATTTTGTTTTTGTTTGCTTTTGTTTTGGGGGATGGTATTTATTTCACCTATAGATCCCTTTGATTATTGAATTTATGATTTGAGATTTTCCATTTTTGAAAAATTTTTACCCATTATTTCATCAAAATTTTTTTTGCATTGATTTTCATTTCTTTTTCTTATGAAACTAATGTTATGAGTGTGGTAGATTTTTAAGTGATATTTGTAATTACTTTATGCTATGTTTTTAAGTTATTCTTTTTCTATACTTTGATTTATATATTTTGCACTGGTTTTCCTCTAAAATTACTAAGCCTACATTGTGCTGTTAAATAGCTCCAGGAACTGTTTGAATTTAGTTTGGACTCTAATTTACTTTTATGAAATTTATTCTCTCTTAAATTTCCTTTACCTTTTTGGACATTTTTTTCCCATTTAACACACAGTGACTGATTTTAATCCACTACATTATATTCAGAAGTTCTTCATGTTAAATTTGGGAGGTATTTATAGAATATTTTCTATTGCACAAGATACTAAGTAAAGAAAGAAAATGATGTATCAGATTTAGATCCTATGAAACAGAAATGATGGGAATTTTTTAAAGCTGTCCTCATGGACCAAAGCTGCAGACAGTTTTAGACCAGTCCTAGCTCCAGGTTGGCCTTCAGGGTCTCCTCCTTTGTGGATTCAGGATCTAGACTTGCCTGGGCAGACCCAACCTTAAAGCCCACTTCAGTGGACCTTGGCCCCATACTCAACCCTACACAATTAAATGCTAATCCTCTCTTACAACAGCTCCAGGCATCACACTGAACTTTGTTAGACTGCATTAGACTGACAATTTAAGCCCAACCATAGAACAAATCACACAAACCCTGAACATGCTAATTATGCAAGGAATACCTAAAGAACCTGGCATATAAAGACTAAAATAAGTGCTTATTTTTGTTATAAATCAGCTTATGGCCACAAGGATCATGAGAAACCAGGGAAATGTTATCATGAAAGAAACAGAATAAAACACCAGTAATTGATCCAAAACAGAGACTTATAAATTGCCTGATAAAGAATGCAATATAATCATTTTAGTGAAACTTGGTGAACTGACAGACTACAGAGAGGCATATAAACAAAACAGAAAAATGATGCACAAACAAAAAGTGAAAGTCCACAAAGAGACAGAAACCAAAAATAAATTCTGAAACTAAACATCCAATAAATGAACTAAAAAAATTTATAAAGCAATTCAACAGCAAACTTAATAAAGCAGAAGAAATATTCAGGTGATATAAAATCAGTCACATAGAGGAATAAACAGAAAAAATAACAAAAAAGAGTGAAAAAACCTATAGGGATTAAAATTTTATATTATAGAAACTATTATGTACTATTATGTAGGATTCTTGAATAACTTTATGGTTATCTCAGAAGAAACAGAGAAAAAGCAAAAAAAAAAAGTTTATTAAAGGACACACAAAAAAATAACAGAGCACTTCCCAAATGTAAAGAATGAAATGAGCATCACTTAATTAAATTAAATATAAAGATATCTTCATACATTCTATTGTCATGTACAAATAAAAATAAAAAATTTTAAAAAATTGTTTTCACTGGGACACATTATCATGAAAATCTCTAAAGTCAAAAGCAAAGAGAAATTTTGAAACAGTCAGAAAAAAAGCAGGTAGTTACACATTAAAGGGAACATCTATGAATGCATCACTGGATTTCTCAGAAGAAACTATGCAGTCGAGGGGAATGATTTGATATATAGTCATCTCTCCTTATCTATAAATTTACTTTCCACAGTTACCCATGATAAACCATGATCTAAAAATATTAAGTGAAAAATCCCACAAATAAACAATTCATATGTTTAAAGTAACAGATCATTCTTAGTAGCATGAAGGAATGTTATTTTGTCCAACACTGTACTAAGACAAGAATCATCCCTTTGTCCAGAATTTCTGTACTCTATAAGCTCTAAATACCCCTTGGCTACTTTGTAACTGTATCAGTTATCAGATTTACTGTTGTGGCATTGCAGTGTTTGTGTTCAAGAAACACTTATTTTACTTAATAATGACCCCAAGAGTCAAGAGTACTGATGCTAGCAATTTGAAGATGTCAAAGAGAAGCCATAAAGTACTTTCCTGACTTTAAATGGAAAACGAAAAACTTATCGAGATGGCTAAGATCTACAGTTAGAATAAATCTTTTATCCATGTAGTTGTGAAGAAGAAAAAAGAAATTTATGCTAGTTTTGTTTCACACATCAAACTGTAAATGTTACAGCCACAGTGTATGATAAACACTTAGTTAAGCTGGAACAGGTATTAAACTTGTGAGTGGAGGATATAAACTGAGAATGTGTTCCAATTTACGGCAATGTATTTCACCTGAAAGCATTGAGCCTGTATGTAGACTTTAGTGAGAGATTGCCTAAAATGAGTGACACAAGCCATTTACTGCATGTAAGCAATGGTTTTACAGTTTCACGAAACTGAAGGGGTTGCATCTGCCAATAAAGAAGCTGCTGCCACATTTCTGGCTAGTTTATAAAACCGATTAAGGAGAATGGACACTATCCAAAGCAGGTCTTCAGCTACAACAAAAGTGGGACTTCTGGAAGAAGATTCCCAGTAAAATCTACATTCATAAAAGCATAAAAGAGGCACCAGGACATAAAATAAGGAAGGAGATATTAACTTTAGGCATTCTGCAGCAATTCTTCATTGCATAAGATTGTACCAGGCATAATATGCAGAGCCAAAAACCCAAATATTCTCAACCATGAAGCAAAACCACATTTTGAGAGAGAGGGAGAGAGAGATCACATTTGCATGACTCTTATTGGAGTAAATTATTATAATTATCCTTTTTTATTATTATTGATTGCTGTTAGTCCCTTATTATACCTAATTTATAAATGAAAAATTTATAACAGGCATGGTTGTATAGGAAAGACCACAGTATCTATAGGGTTAGAAATTATTTATGGTTTCAGGTACTTCATAGGAATCTATAATCTCTGGAAAAGGAGAGGACTAATGTAGTAAACATTCTGAAAGTAAAGCTGCCAAGCAGGAAGACTAAGAAAGATTGTTCTTCAGAAATAAAGGAGACAGGAGAACTTTCCTGAACAAATAAAACCTCACACCAACAGCAGAATTATCTTACAAGAAATGCTAAAGGGAATTCTTTAAGTTGAGATAAAAGGACACTCACTAACAACATGAAATCCTGTGAGAAAATAAAAGCTTGCTGTAAAGATGAGTATAATGACATTCAGAAGATTCTAGTTCTGAAATATATAATCACTTTTTACTCTTGAATTAAATTCAAATATAAAAGTATTAAAAATATTTATAACTATAATAATTTGTTAATGTATATATTATCTATAAAAGAAATAAATCATAACAGCCATTCCCTACAATGTGTGGGGGGAATAAGTAAAAGTATGGTTTCTTTATGCAAATTTAAGTTATCAGCTTAAAATGGACTACTACATTAATAAGATATTTTATTTAAGCTAAAGGTAACTATAAATCAATAAACTGTAGTGGATTTGCAAAAGACAAAGAGAAATAAATCAAAGCATACTATTACAAAAACTATCAAATCACAAAGGAAGTCAGCAAGAGAGGAAGAATGGAACAAAGGAAATAAAAACAGAAAACAATTAACAAAATATCAGCATCAAATCCATACCTACCAATAACTTATTCAAATGTAAATGTATTAAATTATCCAATTAAATGACAAAGAATGGCAGAATGTATAAAGATATGAGAGATAGAGAAAGTACACACAATTCCTAACTTATGATCATATGCCTTATAATTTTTCAACATCATAATGATATAAAGGTAATATGCACTCTGCAAAACCTTCATTTTTAAATTTAATCTGTTCCTGGATTGATAACATTCAGTATGGTAATCTCATGATGCTGGGCAGCAGTAATAAGCTGCAACTCCCAGTCAGCCAGGCAAGCATGAGGGTGAACAACTGATAATCTGTGGTGCACTCTGCTGTTAAGCTATGATGTTTGGAATGTGAGGTGTATTAAATGCACTCCATATTGTCATATTTACAATGGGGTTTATCAGGATGTAATCCTGTCATAAGTCAAGGAGCAGAGCATCTGTATGTATTGCCTATAGGAAATTCATTTTAGCTTTAAGTACATACATATGCTAAAGTAAAACTATGTAAAACTATGCTTATTTTGAAAGATAGCAAGGTGACTATATTTACATCAATAAAAATGGATTTTAAGTCAAAAACTGTAAAACAAGCAAAGAAGGTCATTATATAATGATAGAGTGATCAGTTATCAAGAGAAACCACTATTCTTGTATTGTCTTTTTCTTCATTCATTCTCGGTTTGTTTTATATATTTCCGTTTTCTAATGATGCTACAAATAAGCTATAGACTGAATCAAGAATTTAGCTCAGAATACAACTGTATTTGGAGATAGGACCTTTAAATAGTAATTTAGGATAAATGAGATCCTATAGGTGAGCAATAATCCAAGATGACTGTTGCGATTAATATTTAGAATGCTCTGTGAGCTTCCTGTTTGTAATGAATTTATGAGCATGTGGTTGGTAGAGATATGGTAGCATCCTAAGAAAATATCTGATGATTGTATCTATATCATAAACACTGTAACTTCACATATGTGGTGTGATGTACCCTATGAAATTTATTGAATATATAGCATTGACAAGATTTCATGTTTCAACCTCCCTCTATCAGAGAAACATGAAATTTTGTCAATGCTATATATTCAATCAATTTCATCACATAAATTGTTCATGAAATATTATACTTCTGTATTTATGTTCATTTCATTCAGGTATACCAAGTAAGAAGAAAAATTACTTCAATTGTCTCTTATATATTCAAAAGCATAGTGGAAGAAAATCAGATATAAGGCTGGACATCTTAAGCTTCCTAAAGAAGAGATTACTTATTACAAAAGACTATTTTCAAGGGTTAAAAACTAGAAGAAATTTTCATGTAGTAATTGAGATTATGTAGAATTGATAAAAAGTTCTTTTGCAACTATTTGAAAATCAATTTATTGGGTGACTTATTTTTTCTATTTATGATTTTTTTTAATTATTTTATTTTATTTTTTACCCTTGCCTTAGCTTTAATGAAGATACTGCTAATGCAAGTTTGACAAGTAATATAAACATGGAATACATCACAAATGATCAAAGGTCAGACTTCTTATCTATCTCACACCCCTGCACTGGGTCCAAAGGTAAACACTACCCTGAATCTTGTGTTTATAATACATTTACTTTTTTAAAAAAAAATCAATTTTATTAATATTTTGCCTTTGCTTCAATAGAGCTTTTTAAAATTTCTTATTTGTTCTTTTTAGTCACACACAACCATCAAATCCATTTAATATAATTATACAAGCATGGAATATACCTTATTTTAATTAGGACCCTAACCTTGTGAATATACACGATGGTGAGATTCACGGTGGTATATTTATATTGGTAGATAGAAAAATATGTCAGATTCATTCCACTGTCTTTCCTTTTTCCTAGTTGCGCTCTTTTCTCTTCATTCCCCTTTGTCTAATCCACTGAACTTCTCTTCTTCACTCTACACTGCCACCTCCCTACTGTGGGTTAGCTTCCACATATCAGAGAAAACATTTGACTTTTCTTATAAATGCTTATCAATAAGTGTGTCTGATAGATTTCCTTATAGCAAAGTTTTTTTTAAAAAGTAATCACACTTGGAATATAGTGGAAATTTATTTAAATTAATTTAAAGAAATGGAATTTCATTAGCAGATAGTTTCACTAATGGATAAAAGTATCAAATTCAGAAAGGTAAGTGGAATTTTAAAGAAGAAAGATTATTTTATGGCCCAAGTAATTTGCAGGTGTCTCCATGAAGAATGAGAGTGATTAAACTCCATAACACATAGTGATTTCTAAATCTCACAGAATACAGGAAAATTGTTTTCTCCATTGTTTTGAGAATTTCTCATATAAGTTATTCATTTTAATGGACTGTCATCACTTGAATATAGAATGCTTCATAATTTTCTAATCTGGCATATGGCCAATTCACATGTGATAGGTTTTGCTTAGAATTTAACCTGTATTAAAACAATGAAAGCTTCAGAAATTGCTAACTGTATTTGCTGCTGAGTGTAATTTAGACTTCCAAAGGTTTTTTTTTTTAATACTTTGAGATTGTGCCTTAATTTTTATTTTATTTTATTTTATTTTTTAGAGAGAGTGAGAGAGGAGAGAGAGAGAGGGAGAGAGAGAGAGAATTTTTTTAATATTTATTTCTTAGTTCTCGGCGGACACAACATCCTTGTTGGTATGTGGTGCTGAGGATCGAACCTGGGCCGCACGCATGCCAGACGAGCGTGCTACCGCTTGAGCCACATTCCCAGCCCCTTCCAAAGGTTTTTTGATAAGATTTCTTTTAATCAACAAAGTTTAATCAGTGTATTACTACTGTAGGAAAATTTTAAGCAAGACAAACCATAAAGGAAATTATGCTAATCTTTAACAGAATTTCTAAGTATCAAAATAAGAAAATTTGTAGCTGTGAGAGATCTCAATGTAATACGATGATGGCCTTTGGCAGATCTAACTGAGTGAGATTTCAAAGGAGTGATTAATTACTGGTGTGTAAATACATCTAAAATGTTCATTTTAAGAAAAAAAAGGAAAATAAAATTTCATTTGATGCATATAGTTTTGAAATGATTAACACTAGCAAACACCTGCTGGAGTCTACAACTCAAAACAATGCTTGACAGTAATTAAATTGGGTGGACATGATTAGCCAAATCCTGATCAAAACTCCATTAATAAATAGTGTTAAAACAACACAGCAACAATGACAACAACCAACTGGCAAGCAAAAATACTGACCTGCTATAATGTATATTTTAAACATAAGAAAATTAAATTCTAATGTATTGATCTGTAAACCAGTTTGGAACTGAATACTTTATAATTTTAAGAAAAAGCCTAAATTCCCATGGTATATTCCATATGTTTATTGTTATCATCTCAGGCTTCTCAAGGGTATCTATTACTGTTAATCTCAAACATTTACATAACTGCAAGAAGCTTTTGTGTTCTTCTCCATGGTTATTAGGTTAGCCAGAAAAGGAAAAATCAACTCAAAGTCATAGATCTAAATGAGAGTAGTAGTTTTCTTCTAAAAACAAGTTTATAAAACAAAATGAAAATGCCAGGAACGATGGCACACACCTATAATACCAGCCGCTCAGGAGGCTGAGGCAGGAGGATCTGCCAGATCAAAGCCAACCTCAGCAAAAGTGAAGTGCTAAGCAACTCAGTAAGACTCTCTCCAAATAAAATACAAAATAAGGCTGGGGATGTGGCTCAGTTGTTGAGTGTCCCTGAATTCAACCCCTCTTATTCCTCCCCCAGAAAAGTACAATGAAAGTAAAGAATTACATGAAGCTTGATTATGAAAAATTTTGATTGAAAGTAGCCTTTGAAGGAATGTTCACTCTGATACTGTGGATGCTTATCCATAATTTGGGGAGGGGGCATTGGAAGAAGGAAGGCACTTTGGAGTGGGCAAAGGAGAGGATGGTGGATGCAAAGGAGTATGTAAGACAGTGGAATGAGAGAGATATCATTACCCTAGGTACATGTATGATGGCACAAATGGTGCAACTCTACATCATGTACAACCAGAGAAATGAAGAAAAGTGTTGCTCCATTTGTGTACAATGAAATGAAATGCATTCTGCTGTCATGTATAACTAATGAGAATAAATAAATAAATTAATTAATTAATATTTTTTATAAATCTTAAAAGAAAAAAAAAAGTAGCCTTTAAGGTCATCTAAAAACTCAAACTTTTCTCAGAATAAAGCCAGTCATAAGATATAATTGCTCAGTTAATTTGTTCTCCCTGGCTGATCTCTATTTTTCCCCTAGCCTTGAGAGTTGAACCCACGGTTTTGCACATGCTATGCAAGCACTCTACCATAGGCCATACCCACAGCCTAATTTGTTCTCCCTGTATCCTTGTTTCATTATTCTTAAGATCTAAATCAAATCCTGTTTCCACATTTACTCTTATAATATTACCACATTTTTTTTTCATATACTCTGGATTTGTTCACTGAAGTTTAAGAAAAACTATATGGCTCCTAACTCCCCAAAACTAAAAGAAGTTGACAATATGAACCAAACTACACATCCACAATCACAGAATATAATGAATAAATACAATAATATCATTCATTGATTAACTATTTTAAACATGACATTTTACTCACTATATTAAAGTATCCTAATCTTCAGAAAAGACAGAAGACTTCTTGTGTTTTCTGCAAAGGGCTAACTTCCAAAAGAGTGTTTTCTAATGCAAAACATGTCATGGGAATAAAAACAAACAAAAAAGGTAATAAATTATCAGGATGAGAGATCATATGCAGTACCAGTTTGGAAATAAGGTCAGGTCGTTGAACCATCCTGTGAATACATAAGATGGTTTCAGGAGATCCAGGGATATACCAAGACAGAAAACAAAAAGCTGCTACATGATTAGGATCAAAATACAATTGCTCAGGCTACAGAAATAAATAACTGGATATAATCTTTCTAATTGATTTAGTAATTGATTTACTTCTGTGATAAACACTGTATTCAAAACATATCTGAATATATAGTGTTCTGGAACTTATGACAAAAAATATATATATATATATATATATATATATATATATATATATATATATATATATAATGTTGCCTAACATATATATATATATATCCATATATTTGTAAATATATCAGTTGACTTTTTATTGAGGAGAATCATTTTTTCAACATTAGGAGTAAATATGCATTTGCCTTTAATCTTCTTTGTTCACAAATGGTTCAAACCCAGGGTCTTCTGCTCACTTCTTGTCTGAATTTGTCACAGGTTATGGAAAACTATTTCTGAAATAATTAAAGAAATATTTATGTTATTATAGGAGTCAAGAATATAGTATGAGCACGTCTGTAAGTTATAGATCATGGTGATATTCAGTAAGTGTTGTCCATGTACAGTCTCTGGAATTAGGGTAATGGGTATGTGCACAGTGAGGTAAGGGATGTAATGGATAAGGAATACCTGCAGACCAAAAAAGTGTCAAGAAAATTCATGGAAGTTGAACATTAACTTTTTCTTGTCAGAAATAAGTTATAGGAGGGGAAAACAAGAAGATAATTGGAGGATACAGCAGTATGATGACAGAGAATTTAAAGTAATAATGGCATAGTTATTACCTTGGAAAAGACCTATGAATTAAAGTAGAATTCAATTATTTATTTGTTCCCTTCTTATTGCCTTCATTCATCAAAGAAAGGTTTGAAAGAAGGGAAAAGCTAGAAAGGAAACCATCCAATGTCAGTAAATGTAGGGGTGCAGTGTAGGTCCCTCACCAGTATTATCTTGGGCAAAATACCCCAAACATGAAGGAAAAAAGAAAATAATTTTAAATTCCCTATTAATCCTAGTCAGCCACGTGAATTAATATTCTTTTCCGTGATGTAAATTTCCTCATTAAAAGTGAAGTATAGAGCTGGGGTTGTAGCTCAGTGGAAGTGCGTTCGCCTAGCATGTGTGAGGCACTGGGTTCGATTCTCAGCACCACATACAAATAAATAAAATAAAGGTCCAGCAAATAAAAAAATTAAAAAGAAAAAAAAGTGAACTTTAATTCAGAAATGGTGAAAATGTTGATATTCCCCTCTCCTCACAACCAAAGGACACCATTTTCCTAATTTTTTTGTACCAGAAATTTAACCCAGCATAATTAACTACTGAGCCACATACCAGCATTTTTTTCTTTAGAGTTTAAACAAATTTATCTCTATTATTTATTTATTTATTTATTCATTTATTTATTTATTTATTTTAATTAGATACATATGACAGCAGAATGCATTTTGATTCATTGTACACAGTGTAGCACAACTTTTTATTTCTCTGGTTGTACATGATATAGCATCACATCATATGTGCAGTCATACATGTACCTAGGGTAGTGTATGATGTCCATCTCTTCCACCAACATTTTTTGCCCCCATGCACCCTTTCCACCCCACTCTCCCGTTTGCCTATCAAAATTCCTCCATTTTCCCCATGCCCCCTCCCCCCATTATGGATTAGCATCCACTTATCAGAGAAAACATTCAGTCTTTGTTTTTTTGAGATTGGCTTACTTCACTTAGCATGATATTCTCCAAATACATCCATTTACCTGCAAGTACCATATTTTTTTTCTCTTTTAATACTGATTACCACAGTTTCTTTATCCACTCATCTGTTGAAGGGTATCTAGGTTGCTTCCACGGGTTAGCTATTGTGAATTGTGCTGCTATAAACATTGATGTGACTGTGTCCCTGTAGTATGCTGATTTTTAAGTCCTTTGGGTATAGACTGAGGAGAGGGATAGCTGGGTCAAATGATGGTTCCATTCCAAGTTTTCTTAAGGAATCTCAATAATGATTTCCAGATTGGTTGCACTAATTTGCAGTCCCACCAGCAATGTATGTGTGCTTTTTCCACCACATCCTCACCAACACTTATTTTGCACTCTTGATAACTACCATTCTGACTGGCATAAGATGAAATCTTGGAGTAGTTTTGATTTGCATTTCTCTAATTACTAGAGATGTTGAACACTTTTCATATATTTGTTGACCGAATTTATATCTTCTTCTGAGAAATATCTGTCCAACTCCTTAGTCTATTTATTGACTGTTTTTTTTTTTTAGTGTTAAGTTTTTTGCGTTATTTATATATCCTTGAGACTAGTAGGACCTAGGAATGAGACCAGAGAGCCTGCACCTAACATTCAAAAAGAAGGCCCAAATCTTCACCATGTTGGATTAGGCCCCCTACTTCCTTACAAGACTCCTAAAGTGCAATAAATAAAATCAAAATCAAGAATTAATAAATGGGATGAACTCAAGATAAAAAAGCTTCTTCTCAGCAAAAGAAACAATCATACATGTAAAGAGAGCTTACATTTTGGAGCAATTTTATTTTTTTTGAAACACGGTTTTGCTAAGTTGCTCAGGGCCTCAATAAGTTTCTGAGTCCAACTTTGAACTTGCAATCCTCTCCCCCCAGCCTAAGTTAGACATGCAAGGAACATGTAACATCAGGAAAGCTACAGGACGCAAGTATAACCAGTCCAAGAGAGAAGCCATATGGATTGTAGCAAGGTCATTGGGGTGGGGCTACCCAAGACCTTTAAGGCTTACATTTCACTGCCATGCACCCTGGCTCCTAGACCTGGACAGTACTTGTTTACCCTGCTGAGTTTTAGTCTTGCTTTAGTCCCATCCATTCTTTCTATACCTCCATCCTCCCTCTTTGAATGAGAATGCTTAAATTATAACATTGTATGTTAGATGCACATAGCTGACTTTGATTTTCACAGAGGTTCAGAGCTAAGAGTTTGCCTTGAATCTGGGAGGACACTTTAGAAGTGGATTTCTGAGTAATGTTGAAAGTGTTAAAACTATGGAGACCTTAAGACTATGCATATGGGCAATGCTTGCTGCATTGTGAGAAGGATATCAGCCTTTGGGAGTCAGGGGTGGGATTTTGTGATTTTAATAGGGAATACATTCCCAAAGTCTCATATTCCCAAAGTCTCTTTCCCAAAGTCTCAGAGGTGGGGCTTTTGGGAAGTGATTATAATGGTCATGGGTTTCCGAACTTATCAATGAATCAACACATTGATGGCTGAATGGACACCAGGGAATTGGGACCTAGTAGGAGTAAGTAGGTTACTAGGGGTGTGCTGTGCCTTGAAGTTTCTATATTATCTAGGCCCTTTCCCCTCTTTTTCTCTCCCCCACCCCCCAGCTTGCTTTCTCTGCTTCTTGGCTGCCATTAACTGAGAATCTTTCCTCTGCCTCAACTTAGGCCCAGAGCAATGGAGTCATCCAACCACAGATTAAATTTTTTTGAAGAAAAATAAACATTTTTCTCCCCTGTTGTTCTTGTCAAGTATTCTGGCTACTGTGAGGAAATGCTAACTATATATATATATTTTTTTTCCTTAAAGTCCCTTAAATCTTTGGACTTCAGTTCTTCTATATTCTTTTTTCCATGTTATTATTATTTTTAAAAAATATTTATTTTTTAGTTTTTTAGGTGGACACAATTTCTTTATTTTTTTATTTTTATGTGGTACTGAGGATCTAGGAGAGCACTCTACCACTGAGCCCCAGCCCCAGCCCCTTGCCATATTATTAATCATTTATCGTGTAGTTTCTAATCTTTTGCCAAATTGATCTAATGACAATTTCGTTTTGAGTATTGTAGTTTTTCCATTTAAACTTTCTATTCCATACTTATTGTTTTGTTATTTGGTGTTTTTGATGATCAAACCCAGGTTCTTGCACATGCTAGACAAACGCTCTACCACTGAGTTACAACCACAGACTCCTCAACTTGGGCTTTGAAAATGCTTTTCATTTTTATGCTATGTTGTCCTTTTCTTCACCCATAATATCCATGCTTTCTGTTAAATCATTAAACCTGTTTATAATACTTTGGATAGTTTAATCTACTATAATATAATATAGTATCTACTATAGTATAATATAATATCTGTGTCTTCTTTCATTTTGAATTTTTAGGCTTTTAAAAATTTGCCATGGATTATCTTGCCTTTTTTTCTATAAAATATACACTTTTATGCTTGACATAGTAGAAGTTTGTAGATATTTGTATTAGTCAGGGTTCTTCACAGATATGCAACTCATAAAATACACACATACATATGGAGGGGAAGGGGCTTATATGGTTATGAAAGCTGAGAGGTCACATGATTTGACATCTGAAAGTTGAATTTCTGGTGAATCCAGCATTGTAGCTCTCTGAGACAAAAGACCTAAGAAACAGGTTAAAAAAATAGTGTAAGTCTTGGTTTGAAAAAAGATATAAGAAGATACGTCTTGGTTGAAGAAGTGTGGCAGAGAAAAACAAAAAATGAGACAAGGAGTAGATTCCTCCTTCATCTGTATCTTGTTAATTTCATGTGCCCATGGTTTGGATAACGTCCAGCTACATTGTGAAGGGCAATCTACTTTGTGTTCACTGATTAAAATGCTAATTTTCTCCAGAAACATCTTCACACTCATATCCAGGAACAATGTTCAATTGGGCATTTTCAATTTGTTATATAAAATGAACATTGCAATACTGTGTTGTTGAGAGTCTGGGTTACTTTAGCTTCCTTTAGAACTATTGCATTTTGTTACTGCTAGCACAATTTGATGCCCTTTCCCCTTATAGTTCATATCTCCCAATCACAAGCAGTATTCCCTTTTTTCCATGGTTATATGGGCTACCAATCTTTGGGATTTACTTCTGTATGCCACTGTGTGAAAAGTGTCCTCCCACAGAAAGCCGGTGTTTGTGTGATGTTTACATACTATGTTATTTCACAACAATTTTTTTGTTGGAATTTGGATTTAAATTTTCTTACTTGTGGCATTATCTGTAAAAGCTGATCATTTTGTTACCCTTGATTTAACAGAGCCACACATGTTGTGAGATTGAATTTCTAAATACTATGCATCCTTTTATACAATGGGTATAGAAGACTGGTGCACGGGGAAAAATAGGTGTCTCTTTCTAATAAAGATGATTATTCTATGTTCCATGTATAAAGCAGTAGTTTTGAGTATGAGAGAATGAGGCCAGGTAATTTTAAACTAGAAAATAAGAAAATAAAATACCAGGAAATATGTTGTAGATATAATGAAATCAAAACTAAGATTCCCTTATCATTATGGGTGAAATAAAAATTATTTTAAAAATTGACAATCTTAAAATAGGATTTTTAATGTTAAATATGAGTTACAGACTTTATTTCATATTTTTTATTCAATTTTAAAAATAATTTTAGATTTACAAATATGTGAAGTGGAATAGATTGTTAAAAAATACTATATGATGACGGGGTTTGTGGCTCAGTGGTAGAGCACTTACCTAGCACGCAGGAGGCACTGAGTTCGATCCCCAGCACCATACAAAAATACATAAATAAATAAACAAAATAAAAGTATTAAAAGAAAAATGATACCATGTTTTTAAAAATACTATTTGAAATTCCAAAATGCTTTCCAGCACTGCCTTAAGGAAATTATATTTCTCTGTTCACAAACTTAAAAATTCCTCTACTTTGTTCTTCATCACTTTAGACCTATGTGTATCTGTAGGTTCAATCTAATTTCCACACACATTCTCCAAGAAAAAAAGTTTGGCTTTCTAGAAAATTAGAGTACTCTTGCTCAGAAAAGGAAAACTTCTGAGAAAATTTTGTTATTATGGGGAAAATAATATTCTTGTAAAAGATTTTATCCTATAGTCTTTAACATTTTAATCAGGAAATTCAATATCATATTGATATCAACATATTAGAGTTAATAGCTCACATTTCAGTTTTGATTAAATTATGGAAACTATGTAACTGCAGCATTAATAATTTCATTAGAATTTGATTTACTAGTGGGCTACAAAAGTAGCTGTGGAGCAGTTAGTTTGTTTAAAATTCATTTCTCAATTGACTTTATGAGCCACTTAACTAGAATATAAGAAAATATATATTATTTTATCAAAGCATATTTATAATATTGAATTTTAAATAAAATATTTTATGATGAATAAAAGACCTAAATGTGAACTTTTAATAATAAACTTTTCCTTTGAACCCAACTTGTTAGCTAGTCTATTTTATTTAAATTTCCTTGGAAATTCTATCAGAAATTAGTAAATATGTCACTTTAATTATCTAAAACCAAATACTTTTTCAGCTGCCAAAGAAATCAAAATAAGAGATCCTCTTCTTACATTTTTCCTATATAAAAAACTGCACTGGTTACCTTGCCTCTTCTTTCTTAAAGTTATTTTTGGTAGAGAGTCTAAGTTTTTATCTTTATTTTTTTGTAAACATAGATTATAATATTGAAGAACTTAAAATTTTAATAGGAAGATATTATTAACACACTTGAAAGCACTGAAACAAAACTAGATACTTAAAAATGAAGATTACAAAACTGCCATAGAAACTAGAAATAGGTAATGAAGTTCTCATGAAGATTTAATCTGAGTTCAAATTATTAATAAGAACACTAATTTTAATGATATTGCTGAGTATCAGGTGCTATTCAATGTTTTATATATATTTATATTCCAATGTTTCTGCATGGACATTTTAATTTTTACTATAATATTTTCTCCCAGTTTTCAAATGATGAAACAGATTTTAAAATATAATAATTTGTCCTAGGTCAATATTGCAAACATGCTGCTGAGCCAGAATTTATTGGGCATTATAACATAAGAGCCTGCTGTATTAACCACAGTACTTTGAAACAGAGGTAAAAATTGGCTCTGTGGTATGACTGGATCAATATTGATTTTATAATATATTGCAGGCATTAGCAAACTTTTTCTGTAAAAATCCAGACAGTAATAGTCATATGTTAGACTTTTTGAGTTGTACATTTTCTATGGCAACAACTCTACCCTGTTGTATCATAAAATCAGATTTAGAAAATATGAAATAAGTGAGTGTGTTGTAATAAACCTTATTTACAAAAGAGGCAGTGGCCCAGATTTAGCAGGTGGTGAGCCATAGATTGCCAACCCCTAATAGTGGAGCCAGCTGGTTATTGTCTTATTCTTCTGATGTTATCAGAAAACAAAATACAACAAATATTCAAGTTAAAATAAATGCAACAGAGTTGTTATACCCACATCACAGAAATTAAAACATGATGAAGTTAGTTACATGTCCTGAGTGAATGGAACACTTAATGATATATAGTGCATCTGTGAAACACATACATAAGGCTATTTGATAAATAATTGAAAGAATAACATTGAGGATACCCTGGGAAAGTTTTCCCTGCCTCTTGACATCATTCCTTCATTCATCAAACATTTATCTATCTTATGCACATGAGCATAGCCAAATGTCATGATTAGCTACTGCTAATCAAGTTGTTTTGGAAGCCTCTTGGGCTCTTAGAAATTTCAGCTTAGCCAACTGACTTAAGGGATGTTCTTATTTAGCTCAGCTGAGAAAAGGAAGAAGCCAGGGTGGCATTCTCAGATGAATGCAACATTATTGTCGATATCCAATGTGGTCAAATTATATTAGGTACTGCAAACAGATAGCAACACAGTCACACAATTTCAGTTTCAAAGTTATAAATTCTAGTTATTCTTAGTTATTGCTAATAACTAAGAATTCAGGAAGTGGTTCTCTTTTAATGAGAGAAATATTTTCATGAGTGTTCTCTGGTATTCTGTTAGGATTATTGAGTTCCATCAGGAATGTCACTTTTAGCACATTTATAATGACAAGGAAGAATCTTGTGGAAAAAAAAAAGCCATATTATATAGACTTTAACAGTGTGGTGATAATGCTAAAAAATCATGTAATTTATTGGTAGCATTGATGCTTAGTTAGGTTAGCTAAGATGCTGAGATATAGTGCAATACTCCTTCAGAAACAAACTTTTTGATGGTGGTGTTTCTTAACCTATTTTATGCTGTAGTTAGCCTTGGCCAGGAATGAAACAGGCTGAAAAATATCTGTTATATATCCAAGGATGTCATAGCAAAATACCAATAGTTAGGTGGCTTAAACAACATAAATTTATTGTCTCGGAGTTCTGGAAGCTAGAAGTTACAGACTGAGGAATCATCAGGGTTGTTTCTTTGTAAGGGCTGAGGGAAAATATTTTCCTTGCCTCAGCCTACCTTCTGGTGCTTTGCTGGTAGTCTTTGGAGTTCCTGGGCTTGTACAAACATCTCTCTAATCTCTGCCTTCATCTTCACGTGGTGATCTCTCTTAATGTATGTCCGTCAGGGAGAGGGCAAGGCTCAGGCCCAGGGAGCAAAGTTCAGGGATCTAGTAACTGAAAGGAGATGTGAGACACTGTGGGAATATTGGTCATCCTTTATTCAGAAGCAACCATAGCCATCAGCCAACATCTCAACCACCACCCTGAAGTCATTTACATAGTCTCTTTTTATATGCAATTAAAACAAAGAAGGCACACTGTCAACAGGTTACATAAGTGGGTTGGGGAGCATGCTCACAAGGTGTTGTTTATTACCACCAGTCTATATGCTGAAGCAGAGCATTTCTGGCCTTGACTAGCCATAACATAGCTGGTTTCCAGTCCTGTCTAACCACACACACAAAAACAACATAAAGCATAACAGTCTGCCTGAAGTCTCAGTGAGGGAGCCTAAGTACAGCTATTTTAGGCTCTGCCCCAACAATGTCTATGTCCAAAGTTTCCCTTTTTATATGAAGGGTACCTGTCATATTGGATAAGGGACCACCCTCTTCCAGTATGATTTTTATCTCACAACTAATTACATCTACAATGATCTTGTTTCCAAAGAAGGTCACATTCTGAGGTACTAGGGATTAGGGATTTAATGTCTGATATTTGAGAAAGCACACAATTCAATGTATAACAATATACCTAATGGGGTTTTAAGACAATAATGCTGAATTGATTCTAATTTACATTGTGCCACTACCTAAGTATTGAGTATGTATTGATAGTTCTCTGATTTTTATTACTTTAATGTTAAATATAATATTGAAGAAATATTTTGAAACCTCTTTGATATGAAATATTAAAAACTACTTAAATAACAGTCAACACAGGATATATTAACAAATTCAAAATATGTGTCATTATTTCTCATATAATAGTACCATCAATAAAAACAAAACTCAAAATCAAAATTACTTCCTGAAGAAAACTAGGTACTTATACACATACTTTCTGAATTTTAACTGTCATCTTTCTACTAATTCATTGAAACACAAATGCATTGACACATTTAATGAAACATATTATCCCCATGGTATTTATGTGCTGTGATGTTTTAAAGAATTTTTATGGGGCTAAACTTTAACCTATATTTCTAGTTCTTTAAAAACACTTTCAATATAAAACATTTTAATTTTTTCCTATTCTTTCAATGCTAGTAACTGTTTAAAAGTATCCAGTTAAACCTTTAAAAAGAAAATGGTAGGAATTTTGGTCTTTAAATTATCTTTCAGGTACTATTAAACTCAAAATAGGCATCTCACATTGTAATTGTTATAAACTATACATACAAATTTTAATTTTTAATACATTTTGTCAATTATATAATCTTCATTCTCATCAATGTTTAAAGAGGTGATGATCATATGAATACAAATGAATTAACCTTGTCAAATTTATCATACAATTTTAGGGTACATCTAGGAAACATATATTTTTTAAAATATAATATTGTTTGCTTTCCTATACTAAATTAACCCCCCTAAATTCTTGTTATTGCTCTAGCAAAAGGTACTTTAGCATTCTGACAAGATTATACATGTTATTTCCTAGGAATAAACTGCAAGTAGAATTACATTTATGAGAATAATTCATTAGTTGTAATTATTTCAGGAATATGAATTAATGTTTATTGTCTTTGTGTTTACTATTTAAATTTTGTTATTTTGATATTATCTTCATTTATTATTGATTTCATTAAAGACTCCCTAAAACTGTTTTTCCAATTTTCTTTTAAAATATTATTTTGAAATAACATTAGATTTATAGTAGTATTGCAAAGAATCTTTACAGTGTTACAAAAGTTTTCCTATGTACCTTTGACCTGGCATACCATAATGTTTTCATCTTTCTACTAATTCATTGAAACACAAATGCATTGACACATCTTTTGGCCTTGACAAGCTATACAGTCAATCAAATAATTCCAACAGAGAAGCCACAGAGGAGGGTTAGAGCAGCAGAACACCTGTAAACACAGTGGAGGGCACATGGAGCCCACCATGCTGGGGCAACAAGGCTGCCAAGAGCCAGCATAGAGGCAAATCAGGGTACACTGATATGTTGCACAGAGGCAGTCCAGTATTTGCCTGGTGCAGAAGCCTACTCCATACAGCTCTGCAGCTGGAACACCCAAGCATCCACCATTTATGAACCTCAACTTCCTGCTTCCCCACAAGCAGCGGGAAAACAAAAGTAGGACCTGAATAGGACTTCAGGGCTAACTAATACCATTAGGACTTTTCCCAAACCCTAATTAGAATAAATGTGGATCAATAAAATTGACCCAAGTATGATATAATACCATAAACTAGCAATTCAGGTGGCAACTGAATTGATTATTACTTTAATGTTAAATATAACATTGAAGAAATATTTTGAAACCTCTTTGATATGAAATATTAAAAACCACTTAAATAACAATCAACACAGGATATCCGTGGCAGTTCTCTTTTTATATTCGCTTGAATACATAAGAATCTTAAACTCATTCATCCTTGTCTATGGATTTTTTTTTTTTAATTTGTGAGACAAGAGCCCAGAAAGAAGAAATTGGTGATGAGCTTCTGGGGTCTGCTGCAATTCTGTAAGGCAGAGACATTTATATAGAGCTGCAACATATTTTTCAATTGCAGAGGCCTGCATCTTATGAAGCACAGAAACCACAGTTTAAACTTGACATAAAATTTACCATTTGGACCATTTTAGAGTGTACAATTCAATGGTGTTTATTACCTTCACAGCATTGCCCAGAACAACCACATGATGATACAACTATGTATATTGTACAAACAGTTGGATATTTTAATATATGCTTCTTTAGCAGCATATAGCTAAATATCTTCATAATAATCAAAGTATTCATGTATTGATTAGATGCTTGGAATTGTGGGCATATTATCAGGTAATATATTTCATGCAGCATTTAGGTAATTATTTATTTTATTATTTTAATTTTTGGTGGTGCTAAGGATTGAACCCAGAGCCTTGTGCATGCGAGGCAAGCACTCTACCAACTGAGCTATATCCCCAGCCCCCTTAGGCAATTATTTAAATAGTAGCAGGTGGCACAACTGATCAGCATCATATCTATCAGTCAGCACATAAGATGCCCACAGCACATCAATAAGTACCACAAAGTACACATTATAGAAAGATAGGTTGTCTGCCCCACCCCCCAAAATTTCAAGTATTAAGGGACAAGAAAGAAAACCATATTTAAACACAAGCATTGTAATATATTCACATTAATTCAAGGAAATAAAAAGGACATCAATCTTATTGGATAATGGATACAAGGGAAGGTCACTAGGATTTTTAAAAAATAAAATGGCATTAGGTGACTTTAAGAGATTTTATTACTTTTAGTTCATATTTCTGTACTTATAGTCATCGAAGCTGGAGCTGATAAATCCTAAAAAATGTACCTACAAAGTACTAGCCAAGAACATAAATTTATTCATGTACATCCAAGAAGCAATGTATATCATAGCCATTTATCAGTGTAGAAAATGATATATACGTAATCCAGAAGAATATAGCCAGGCCAGGTCTCAGCCTTTTTTCCTGGATGTACTAAAAACATAATAAATCTTGCTCATTTTGTCCTATGTACCCCAAACTGTAAGGACTATAGAACTAAACTTGATATAGACAGGATAACAGTACTGTGTGGCAGAAACTATACTATAGTATTAATTTGCACTATATGAAGTATCTTGTTAGTGTTTTGTAGTTACATAATGTGAGACTATTATATTTTTCTATTTAATATCCCCTCAAACACTATGCTAAGATAAAATTTAAAAAGTGGTCAAAATCATACTAGATATATGGAATCTTTAGAGAGTATACACTTGCTTTATTTTATACCTCAAATGTTTAAGTATTCTTTGGATTTTAAATGATAAAATGATTTTATATGATAAAATCATTTTAAATGATGAAATGTTAAAGTTTTACACATACTGACAATGTACTCTGAAGGTAAAAGATTAAAACCCAAAACAGATTTAAAAAAAAAAAATTCCTGTTTGCTTCTTTTCTGTTAGTGCGTGATTTGACTAAGAACTGCAGTCCTGGCAATGTTCTATAGGGATTAAAAAATCCTGAAATTTTCCATATAATGATCAACAAGAATTGGTCTTTTGTTCAGCCTCCTCTGGAATTTTGAGAGAAAAAAGGTTGTCCACACCAGTTATGTACATCTTTCTGTACTAGAACAGTATGTGGATCACATTGACTTTGTGGTGCATGGCACAGGTTTTATGATACTCTCATTGTATAGATGAGAAAACTGGAAAAGATTTTTTCTAACTCATGAGACTGGCTTCTTTTCCCCAATAATTTTACACTAAATGCTCAATTCAAATATCTGTATCCAGGAAAAGTTATTAGAAGAATATAGCCAGGCCAGGTCTCTTTTCACTTATCCAAAAGATGAGTGAAAATAGAAAAAAAAATAATGATAATAAAATGCACTAGGATCCAGATGTAATTCTGTGAATTATGCAGTTATGCCAGTTTTTTTAAACTCTAATATATTAGCATAAGTAATCCATGCATTGATGTTGCTTTCAAAGTAACATGTCAAGCTTAGTAATAGATGACATATAGTACAACCCTAAAATGAAAATTGCAGAAATTATCCATTATATTTCTGTCAATGTAGTAATTACTTATTTTCATTTATTTGATCATTTACGATACATGCTTATGAATAAGTGTGGTGCTATTACTTTGGAAGATTCAATTAAAACAATATAAAACAGTATAAAAATTGAAAATTTATTACTTGGGAACCATAGATCTTTTACATATGTTGCAGTTATGTACAGTGTAATACAATATAATAATGCGAAATGTTGAAGTGTATGGTTGACACATCATAAATAAGGGATGCTTGCTTTCATAGGTATCCATCCAAGTAGTCTTATTAATATTTTAAAAGTTTTGAATTTTGTGGGTCATTTTTCAATAAACATTTGAAGTCTTATTTTAAAAACTCAGAGTTTCAAACACTATTGATAAAATGTTAAAGTTTTACAAATAGTGACAAATTTTAATATTTTATTGTATAAAATTATTCCTTCCTGCAATCTTCTCTGTGTTCTTTGGGTTAAATTTTTTAACAAGCCAAAGTCCATTCTAACATGACATCCTTCTCATTACTATGTTTTATTTAAGCTTGTCTCCCCTTACACTTGATTCCTAGAAATATTTATTTCGTATTTATTAGACAAATTACAACATGTGGATTTTAAGATCTTTTGTTACACTATATTTGCAAAGTCTCTCATAAAACTATGGCACCTATCTCAAGCACAGTGTTGCAAGTATGGATCCAACTGTCTGAGCATACTCTTCAAAGAAGAAGGAACAGCTGCATGAAATGAGATAATAGCACAACATAAGGAGAATTTAAGAAAGAACAAAAGATAATAGATATTGATTTATTCTGGCATAATAATAGTTTTTATGAGATGATTAATACATACTGGATGTTCACATTGATAGATAGGTAGATTACAGGACATCTTGTTAATTGTTTCCAAAGATGAATGAAAAATATTTGTGGAAATTTTCAATTATAAATATACTGGCTTGGATCCACCTTGTCAATCTGCACCTGAGCCAAGGCCCAGGGTAGGCCCAGGTCCATCCCACCACTGGCAGACCCTGCCTGAGCTCAGGTCTGGCCCAAGACTTCCTCTACCCCTTCTGGAGCTCAGGTCTGGCCCAGATCTGACTCACCAAACTATGCAGGAACCCGGGCCTTTAGGGTAGGTCTTTGTCCATCCTGGCATCTGAAGACCCCCAACTCCATCCCTCAGAGCTCAAGTCTGGCCCCAAATTCCCTACATCCACTGGCAGACCCTGCTGGCCCTCAAGCCCAGGCCAGATCTTCCAATCTGTGTGGGAGCCTAGGCCCAGCATAGGCCTGGACCCATCCCCACCACCACCACCTGGGAGCCCAGGTCTAAACCACTTGCATCTTGAGACAAGGCAACCATCCCCATAGGCTTCCCTGCACAGAAGCTTCTATGTTGGGACAACAGACAGAGCCAACAAGCAGCTGCATCTTGGAGGAGGCATTCCAAAGCCAGTGTAAGGCACACACTTTTAGCCACATCTCTGAAAAATGTTGCATCCAACTTGGGGCACCTCTACTGCTATCTCATGTTACCTCCTACTATTGCCACCACCACCTATAGTTGCAGTAGCATCAATTCTGGGACACTGGCAGGGTCTGGAAGCCCAACACCAAGGTGAGGTACAGATAATCTCTGCACAAATATTATAAAACAATATGGTAGAAATTATAATACCTCAGATCCATACTGCAAGAAAGGAGGTCACCTGGAAAAAATAAGGGAGAAAAGTGCCCCAAACAAACCAGAATACTATAATAACAGAAACCATGGACAACACAGTTGATGAAATGTCAGAGAAGAAGTCCAGAAGGTTCATAATTAAAATGATCTGTGAATTAAAGAATGACCCAAATAAGCAAATACAGGCAAAAATTGATCACTCCAACAAAGATATAAGAGAGTAATTACAGGCAACAATAGATCATACCAACACAGAGATAAGGGAGCAAATAAAGGTAGCAAAAGTTCACTTTAAAAAAGAGAGAGAGAGAGATTTGGAAAAAAAAAATCAGAAATCCTTAAAATGAAATAAACAGTAAAATAAATATAAAAACTCAATAGAAAGCATCACCAACAGACTAGATAATTTGAAAGACAGAACATCAGATAATGAAGACAAAGCATACAATCTAGAAAATAAAGTTGACCAAACAGTGAAGATGGTAAGAAACCATGAACAGAACATTCAAGAATTATGTAATAGCATCAAAAGAACAAATCTAAGAGTTATTGGGATAGAGGAAGGCACAAAGTTTCAAACCAAAGGAATACACATCTCTGCAATTAGATAATATGAGAAAAGTTCCCAAACATGAAAAATGAATTGGAAAATCAAATACAAAAGCCTTGTAGGACATCAAATGCACAAAATTGCAACAGATCTCCACCATGTCACATTATAATGAAAATGCTTAGCATACAGAATAAGGAGAAAATCTTAAAGGCCACAAGGGAGAGTAATCAGATCACATATACAGGGAGATCAAATCCTATCTCAGCAGACTTTTCAATCCACACTCTCAAACACATGAGATCTGGAACAATATATACCAAGCTCTGAAAGAAAATGCTTGACAACCATAAATCTTTTATGAAGAAAAATTAAATTTTAGATTTGATGATGAAAAAGAAACCTTCCATGAAAAACAAAAGTTAAAAGAATTTAAACTAGAAAGCCTTCACTAGAGAACACCCTTGGCAAAATATTCCATGAAGAGGAATCAAAAAACAACAATGAACATCAGCATATGGAGAAAAAAAAACCCTCTAATCAAGAAGAAACCAAGTCAAGTTAAACACCCAAAATAAAATAAACAAAAATAGCTGGGAATACAAATTATGTCTCAATAATAACCCTGAAAGTTAATGGCCTAAACTCACCAATAAAAGACATAAATTGGCAGATTGGATTTAAAAAAAAAAGTCCTATAATATGCTGCCTCCAAAAGACTCCCCTCATAAGCAAGACATCAACAGACTAAAGGTGAAAGGTTGGGAAAAATCATACCACTCGCAGGATTTTTCATCCTCATATCAAATAGAGTATATTTCAAGCAAAGTTAATCAAAAAGGATAAAGAAGAATTTTTCATACTGCTTAAGGGAACAATTCATCAGCAAGACAAAACAATAATAAACACATATGTGCCAAACAATGGAGCATCCATATTCATTAAACAAACTCTTCTCAAGTTCAAGAGTCAAATAGACCACAACACAATAATTCTGGGTGACATAAACACATCTATTTCACCACTGGATAGATTTCCAAACAAAAGATGAACAAAGAAACTATAGAAATAAATAAATAATACAAACAATACCTTAGATTTAACTGACATATATAGAATATTTCATCTTTCAATGAGTGAATACACTTTCTTCTCAGCAGCCCATGGATCCTTTTCTAAAATAGACCATACAATATGCCCCAAAGCAAATGTTAGCAAATAAAAATACAAAAAAAGTAGAGATACTGCCCTGAATTCTATTAGATCATAACGGAATGAAATTAGAAATCAATGATAAAATAAGAAATAAATAATGTGCTACTGAATGAGCAATTGATTGCAAAAGAGAGCAGGGAGGAGATTAAAATTTTCATAGAGGTAAATGAGAACACAGATACAATGTATCAAAATCTCTGGGACACTATAAAGGCAGTACTAAGAGTAAGAGATTCAATGTATCAAAATCTCTGGGACACTATAAAGGCAGTACTAAGAGTGAGAATACAGATACAATGTATCAAAATCTCTGAGACACTACAAAAGCAGTAAGTACTAAGAGGAAATTTCATTGTATGGAGTTCATTCCTTAAGAGAATAAAAATTCAACAACCAAATGTCCTAAGATTACATCTCAAAGCCCTAGAAAAACAAGAACAAATCAACATAGAAAATAATTAAAATCACGCTGAAATTAATGAAATTAAAACAAATGAAACAACTGAAAAAATTGACAAAAGAAAAAGATGGTTCTTTGAAAACAAATATAATAGACAAACTCTTAGCAATGCTAATGAACAGAAGAAAAGGAAAAACTCAAATTACTAACATACATGATGAAAAAGGAAATATCACAACAGACATTACATAAATAAAGAAGATAATTAGAAATTATTTTGAAAACTTGTACTTCAATAAGATAAAAAATATCAAAGGTATCCACAAATTTCTAGAGTCATATGATGTTCCCAAACTAACTCAGGATGATGTACACTATTTAAATATATCAATTTCAAGCAATGAAATAGAAGACACCATCAGAAACCTAACAACCAAGGAAAACCCAGGACCTGATGGATACACAGCCAAGTTCTCCAAGACCTTTAAAGAAAAACTAATCTCAACACTCTTCAATTAATTTCAGGAAATATAAAAAGAGGGAGCACTTCCAAACTCATTCTATGAGGTCAGCATCACTCTGATTTAAACACCAGGCAAAGACACATCAAAGAAAGAAAAATTCAGAACAATATTTCTAATAAACATAATTGCAAAAATTTTCAATAAAATTCTGACAAATGAAATTTAAAAAATCTTAAAAAGATAGTGCACCAAGATCAAGTGCACCAAGATCATCCCACAGATGCAAATTTGGTTCAGCAAACAGAAACCAATAAAGGTAATTCATCACATCTTATCCAAACAGATAAGAACCATATGATCATCTCCATAGAAGCAGAAAAAGCATTTAACAACACATGACATCCCTTCAGGTTCAAAACACAGAAAAATTAGGGATAGTAGGAACATATCTCAATATCATAAAGGCTGTATATGACTAAGCACAAGGCCATCATTATTCTAAATGGAGAAAAATTTAAGTCATTATCTCTAAAAACTAGAACAAGATAAAGATGCTCTTTTACCACTTCTTTTTAACATAGTTCTTGAAACACAGGTCACAGCAATTAGACAGACAAAAGAAATTGAAGGAATACACATAGGAAATGAAGAACTCAAATTAGCACTATTTGCTGACTATATGATTCTATACCTAAAAGACTCAAAAAGTTTCACCAGAAAACTTCTAGAAGTAGTAAATGAAGTCAGCAAAGTAGCAGGATATAAAATCAATAGTAATATATCAAAGGCATTTCTGTATATCAGTGACAAATCTCTTAAAGAGAAACAAGGAAACCTACCACATTTACAATACACTCAAGAAAAAAAAATAAAGTACTTGGGAACCAACTTAACAAAAGAGGTGAAAGAACTTTACAATGAAAACTACAGAACAATAAAGAAAAAAAATTAAAGGAGAATTTAGAAGATGGAAAGATATACCTTGTTCTTGTATAGGCAGAATTAATATTGTCAAAATGACCATAATATCAAAAGCACTGTACAGATTTAATGCAATTCCAATAAAAATCCCAATCGCATTCCTCATAGAAAAATCAGTCATGAAATTCATCTGGAAAAATAAGAGACCCAGAATAGCTAAAGCAAACCTTAGCAGGAAGAGTGAAGCAGGTGACATCATGGTACCAGATCTTAAACTATACTACAGAGCAATAGAAACAAAAACAGCTTGGTATTGGCACCAAAATAGACTGGTAGACCAAAGGTACAGAATAGAGAACACAGAGACTAATCCACATAATTACAGTTATTTTGTATTAGATAAAGATGCCAAAAACGTACATTTGAGAAAAGATAGCCTCTTCAACAATTGGTGCTGGGAAAAGTTGAAATCCATATGTAGCAAAATGAAATTAAACCCCTATCTTTCACCATGCAAGAAGCTCAACTCAAAGTGGATCAAGGACCTAGGAATTAAACCAGAGACATTGCACATATTAAAAGAAAAAGTAGGCCCCAATCTCTATCATATCAGTTTAGGCTCCAACTTCCTTAATAAGTTTCTTATAGGGCAAGAATTAAAATCAAATATCAATAAATGTGATGGATTCAAACTAAAAAGCTTCTTCTTGGCAAAAGAAGCAATCAGTGAGGTGAATAGAGAGACTACAGTTTGGGAACAAATTTTTACCACACACACATCAGATAGAGAACTAGTCTCTACGATACATAAAAAACTCAAAAAGCTTAACACCAAAAAACAAATAACTCAATCAATAAATGGGCTAAGGAACTCAACAAACACTTTTCAGAAGATATACAATCAAAACTCAAATTTATGAAAAAATGTTCAACATCTTTAGCAATTAGAGAAATGTAAATCAAAACTTCGCTAAGATTTCATCTCACTCCAGTCAGAATGGCAGTTAATAAGAATACAAAGAACAGTAAGTGTTGGTGAGCATGTGGGGAAAAAGGCACACTCATACATTGCTGGTGGGACTGCTTTCTACCAATATAGAAAGTAGTATGGAGATTCCTTGGAAAATTGGGAATGAAACTACAATTCCACCCACCTATCCCACTCCTGAGTCCATACCCAAAGGGACTTAAAACAGCATACTATACAAACACAGTCACATCAATGTTTATAGCAGCACAATTAACAATAACTAAATTATGGAACCAACTTAGATGTGCTTCAGTAGATGAATGGATAAAGAAAATGTGATATATATATATATATATATATATATATATATATATATATATATGAATATTACTCTGCAATAAAAGAGAATAAAATCATGGCATTTGTAGTAAATGGATGGAGTTGGAAAATATAATGCTAAGTGAAGTTAGCCAATCCCAAGAAATGAAATGCCAAATGTTTTCTCTGATATAAAGATGCTAATTCACAATGTGGTTGGGCAGGAATGGGAGGATTAGATGAACTCCAGATAGGGCAAAAGTGAGGGAAGAGAAGGGAGAGGGCCTGGGGGTAGGATGATGGTGGAATGAGATGGACATGGTTACCCTAAGTACATGTATAAAGATACAAATGGTGTGACTCTGCTTTGTGTATAACCAGATATATGTAAAATTGTGTATTATATGCGTAGTATGAATTGTAATGCATTCTGCTGTCATATGTAACAAGTTAAAATTTAAAAAAAAAGAAAGGATACTTGTCTACAAAAAATATATACTGGCTTGGTGAATAGTCAGCAAAATGTTGTTGGTATTTTAAATCAGTCAGAATTTAGTTCTTATAAAGTAAGTATTAAAATAAATTGATGCTACCAATTTGATGGTTACTAATGAAAACAGCAATTTAATGTACTTAGTAGAGTATTTACTGATACAAATATCCTCACTACTAATATTCCTGGCTCGAGTTTTAGTAAGTAAGGAAACTTGGAGATGCTAATAACTTTAAAGTGACATTTTTTAATATTCTCATACAAGTGGCCAAACTTCATAGCCTATGGGTCTGAAAAATCTGGGAAGATCTTAAATCATTTATCTCCATACTTTATAAATAATTTATAGGCAAAAAACAGGTATGTGCAATTATCTAGGAATGTGATTACCTTTATAGTATGAAAGAGTCACCTGTATAGTAAATTACTACACTGATTACACAGACCAAAGTGAAGGGTTCTCAGAGGAGTTTTGTATTTTCTATAGCATTTATCAATTTCACCTTACTTAGTGAAAGGTCACTGGTTGGAACTTACTTTGAGTTTACTTCCTAAGTTTATTCTGGATTCCTGTTCATGACAGAGAAATCTGTTGATCAGTGATGAAATTGCTACCTAATTATTAGTCACTGAGTTATATTCTTTTGTTGTGATGAAATGAAAGAAGCAGTTTTCAAAAGGTATTTTTTTTACAAAACTTTTCTCTTTAAGGAATTAAGAAATATACATATAAAAATAAATTTAAAAGAATATAGGTCAGATGAGGAATTTATTTGTCCAAGTTTTTTTAATATAAAAAATAAATTAAAACATTTTATCATTTATAAGTTTTTGTTCAATGCATAGCCTAGATGAATAAAGGTTTATAAATCCTGAATAAAGGATATTATAAAATTTGTCACTGAATTCTTAATAAATCCTACATTTTAGAATTTGAATATGTGATGCAAAAATACTAATTAGATAAACTATTACTTTCATACATGTAAACGAATATATTTTGAATTAGTTATACAAAATATATTTTTAATTATATGCTTCTCTGTGTGAGGAATATTGATTTAAAAAAAAACAGTGGAAAATCTCACTTTTCAAACAGAAAATGCAAAAAAAAATTGCTTAAAGTTTATTAACACAGCCTATAACACTACAACTAAATAAAATTGTTTCTTAAATAAATGAAAAGGTACATTTTCATGGAAAAAAATAAGACATAGAGAATACTTCTGTTGCTTTTTTCAAAATGGGTCTGAAAAAACACTTCTGAGGCAGCTCAGATGTCTACATGCTCCTTGGTAAAATAGTAAAATGCCATCTCAGTCCTTGTTTAGACATTATTGATTTTATATTACAAGTAGATGAAAGGTCCGCTTGGGGAATACTGCTGTATAATTGCTACAATGACCTAGCCATCTAATACTACCCAGGGCAAGAACTGTTTGATCAAAATCAATGTAAAATATACATTTATTCTCCTCAAACTTCTAGGGTTTGGTAGAGAGGGGGGCGGAAGTACCAAATATGAAGAGTGATATTTAATAATGTGACATCAGAAGTAAAAGCAATTATATCTTTACTAACTCTAAATTCAAATGTCTCCACCTGACTCTGAATTTTGGAGTTGTATGACTTATAGACATTAGAATAGACAAATCGATAACTTTTGAAAAAAAAAAAAACAGTGTTGCAAAAGACAGAATCTTGTGTTAGTGCCAGGATTGCAGCTTTACGAAGCTGCACAACAGCCATACCCATTTTTAAATTCATGGTTGTATAATATGTGCAATAAATTTCACAGATTTGATGAATATATAGCATACAGATTAAGATTTGTGTTTTTCCGTTTTATTATATCTTCTTTAGCTCTCTTTTTCAATTGGACGGACCTTACAAGCAACATTTTATATCCACATGGAAATTCTTCCAAAGTTTGGGAATATTCATTAGATTGGTAAAATTAAAGTTCAGCTTGGTCTAGTCCAATATATCTTCTGATCCCAAGAACAAGGGAGTGTGGTAAGAGTGTGTATGTGGACAACTTTTATTGATGTAGGTGGATTTACCATGAGCAAAGGAAACTGAAACTCCATCTGTCTTAGGCAGTGCCCTGTGACCTTGGAAGGGAACAAGTGCTGTGTATGTACATTGATATAGATTTGCAAAACTTGTGTTTATAAAAAAGTTAATTTTTGTAATTTCCTACTATTATATTTCTAATGCTATGTAATACAAATGCCACTATGTTCATAATTTTGTTCTCAAAGAAGATATAAACATTATATTAGTCTGAGAAGTCAGAAATCCAAAATCTGTTCCTGCTACTGAAGAAACCCAAGAAAATATATGAATTGGGTGTCTGAGTTGGAACCTGATATCATACTTTAATGCCAAAAATATGTCTTTAGTCTAGAGGATATTATCTAGGGTGCCCATGTTCTGTACCACCCTTGATTAAACAAGTTCTAACTGGAAAAGTTCAGCCATGGGTGAAAAAAATATCTCAATGTTACAGTTTTTAGCAAGGAAAAGATAAAACTTTTTAAATCACTTGAGTAGAATTTTATTTTAAATACTAGAAGTACCCTTGTAAATAAGACACCATTATTTATAGCAATCACAATTCCATTTCTACTGTTTCTTCCAACCACTGATGCATACAAGGGTATAAAAACTTATCCATGTGAGTATTATCTATGAAAGATAAATTCTGGACAGAATTTTCTCCAGGGAATTCTCTAGCATCATAAGGATATGTACAAGGTAAGAACTAATCTGCGAAATGTCAAGCACTTCACATATTTAAAGATTCTTCAACTCAGTTGAAAACAACAGCTGATCTTCTGGGGACCCATTGAGGCATCAAAACTGCTCATTTTGCCACAATACTCTACTTTTACCTCTGCATATTCTTTCTACCTAAAGCTTGTATCTACAGTCTATATTCTTACTAACATTTCCAATATCTGCTTGTTAACATAAGAATTCATTTATTCTTTACTTTTCCATTTTAGAAATACTACTAAACACATTTCTGGACCAGGCATTCTTCTTGGAGCAAAAAAGATGTATCTATTGCCTTTAAAAACCTTAAAACCTGGCAAAACTCTGCCACAAATAGCCAGAATTGTGTTAGTGAAGAAGATCCAGATCAATTCTAAGGAAGCAAGAGTGGAAAGCATCTCTTAATTTGGAAACACAGGAGGAGTTTATTTTTGGTACTGGGAATTGAACTCAGGGGCACTCAACCACTGAGCCACATCCCCAGCCCTATTTTGTATTTTATTTTGAGACAGGGTCTTACTGAGTTGCTAAGCACCTCACAATTGCTGAGGCTGGCTTTGAATTCGCAGTCCTCCTGCCTCAGCATCCTGAGCTGCTGGCATTACAGGCGTGCACCACTGCACCTGGCACAGGAAGAGTTTTTAGGAAAGGAACTATGATGGAGGATGAAGAAGCATTTTGCAAGTCAGAATTAATTAATATTAATACTGGGATTATTCTCATCAGAGGAATTTCATATATATATATGTGTGTGTGTGTGTGTGTGTATACACACATATAAAGAGATACATATCATATACATGTATATATATGAATATATATACATATATATTTATAGTGTACTCTTGTTTGGTGATGCACTAAGTAATCATAATAAATTTTACCCTACTATAGTCATATAAATGTGTGTATATGCATACATATAACTATACCATACATAGCATATACAAGAACATATTGATTTGTCAATGTTTCTTAGAATGATAGAAGATAGATTAGGATAAATAAGTGTATGTGGGAACACATTTATCTCTCTGTGTGTGTTCTATCTTTTGTGACTATCTGCTGGTGGTAAAATAATGTTTTCCAGTATGAAGCTATAGAAAGAAACTTGCATTTGAATATTTGAATTTAACAAAACAAAAGTTAAATTCAAGGTCTGATACTTGTAAAAAGTGAGATTTTAAGCACATTATATACCCCAATCATTCATACTCACATTGAATTAATTATATGTTTGATCAAGATTAAATAGTGTAATGACACTTTAAAATAGTGTAATGACACTTTAAAATTTATATTTTAAATAAAACCCATATGATAGCAACTTGTCTGATATTATATCTGTGAACTCATAAATAGCAAATTTTTTGCTTTTCAAAATATCATTTTTCCTTTCCTAAATATTATTAGTGATAACATTTATTTAGTATTGACTCCGGTAAGCACTCTATCTTAGTCATTTTATATACTGTATTTATTGGATTCTTACAATAACCCTAGCTAGTTGTTAAGACTTTAAGTTCTGATGTCAATTTTCAAAGTTAATCATGGGATATTGTGATATTTAATTAAGAAACTTGATATTATCCAGAGTATATTACTTCCATATTAAAAATAAGATAGTGTTATTTAAAAAAAACCTCACTTTTACCATTATCATCTTTAACTTGAATTAGTATAGTATATTCAGTTTTGTTCATTTTTTTTATTCTCCTGTGGATTTTGTATTATTTGCAAAGAATAAGCCTGAGTCTTGTCTAGATAAGCCTATCATGATTTCTGTCTTACTACAACTTCCTCCATGGAAAGAGTCAACTTGCCCACATCATTGTCATTGACTTTGTCCCAGATGATGTGCTTTGGCTAATAAAATATAGTCTAAAAATGACCTGGTGCCAGTGGCAAGTTCAGAACATCAGTAGCATCACTTCTTTCTTCTCACCCATCTGGGACCTTCCAATGTCCACCATTGAAAATGCATGCAGCCCCTAGCTAATGTCCTTACATACAAGGCACAAGACTATGTTATGTCAAGTAGATCTGACCTCAGTATGCAGGAAACAGCAGAACCACTGAAGCTGACATACAGATCTACTATTGAGTAATACTTGCTTCTGTCATTGAGATGTTGTGTGTTTGCACATTCACCTTATTATGTAAGACTTGCCAATGCCTCTTTTCCCTATCATAGACTCTTCCATATACTATATAAAGTAGTTTTTAATAACCATTTTCTCAAAGATATCATTATCCATGTCAAAAATATTTTAATGGCATAAAATAAAACTACACCTTATAAAAATCTGACTTAACTACAAATATATCAAATGTTCTATGAATGGGCTATTTAGACCTTTTTATTTTATGTTATTTTTTTTTATTTCCCTGGAAAATTCTAGTTTGTTTTTTTCTTCTCAAGGCCTTCTCAAATGTTGTTCTCTCTTTCTAAATATATATTCTGTACTTTTCTTTCCGTGACCTCACCCTTCAGTTCTTAATTAAAAGCCTTCACAGAAATGCCTTAACTATCTTCTTATATATTTAAAATCACTCCAAGCTAAAGTTACTTTGAACTGTTTTCAACCTAGCTGGGAGTAATTAAAGTACAAACAAAGTACATTAAAATACAACATTCCATGATCCTTCCATGGACTCACTGTCCATGAGAAAAATAATATTCTCCAAAAATTGCCGACAGATGGCACTTGCCCGTAACCTGAGCGGCTGGAGAGGCTGAGGCAGGAGGATCATGAATTCAAAGCCAGCCTCAGCAAAAGCAAGGTGCTAAGCAACTCAGCCAGCAAGACCCTGTCTCTAAATAAAATACAAAATAAGCTGGGGGTGTGGCTTAGTGGTCTAGTGCCCCTGATTTCAATCCCTGATACCTGCTCCCCACAAAAACAGTCTCTAAATTTTGCTTTTTCTAGAAGTTGAATTAATAACTGTAATGATTTGGAAAAGAAAGAGGCAATTAGACTTAAATAAAAGAAAATGTATGGTAAATCATACTTGGTCATTCTTGTTCTGCATGAGTTTCAATTTTAAATATGTACTTCAGCTCTTAAATTGAAATAAAATGGTACAAAATCTAACTAATTATATAATGCTTTTGGCTCTTACCATATATTTATATGTTAAGTGTGTGAGTGTGTGTGTGTGTGTGTATAGTACTTAATATAATGTGTTCATATAGTTCTTTTAGCCATCATTTTACTAAGAAACATGATGCCAAAAGGATAGAGTGAATTTTCTTATGACATTGCTGGTATCCATCGTATGAATATAAACTCACAATTTTGAACTTATAAGCTACAATTTCCATTCACATCATGGAAATTACCATTTCTACTATCAAAAATAGTATGAACATATGTTTAAAAATGAATAATGGGATAGTTCTTTGGGAATACTACTCAGTTCTCTAATTTTATTGTCTATAATAAGCCTAGAATAAGTTTTTCATTAATTCTCTAATTCAAATACATTTCTACACTCATTTATAAAGTAAGTTGATAAATCTGTTAGGTGAATATATAACGAATTGTGCACCATGTTCAGACCACAGAGTGTGAAACGAATCCTCCAAATTGATAGTGTTAAGCAACAATTCTGAAAATTGTGCTTAGGTATTTGAAAAACATTGAACATGAAAATAGTGAATTGAGTATTGTGTATGCAAATTCTCCAGAGTGCCCCAAAGCAATGTTAGCTAGGCATTAAAACAGTACTTTCAGGTATCAGGCTGATGTAGTTATAGCTCCCAGTTCTGCCACCTATTCGGCTGCATGACCTTTGGAAATTATTTAACTTCTGAAATTGTATTTCCTGTCTTCAAAATGAGGACAATAGAAGCAATTTCTTCAAATTTTTGCTTTGAAAATTAAATACATTAATGCCGCTGTGTGCACTGTTCATAAAGTATTTGACAAAATGTATTCTTCCAATTAATAGAAAATAAATGTTTATATAATATTTCTAGAATGAAGTGGATAATGAACAGACATGTAGCTGAAATGAATGTCTGTTATTATGTAAGTCACCAAGATTTGAAGCCCAGTGTTTTTTACTTCATAACATAACTTAGCCTAAGATGTACACAAAAATATTTCCCAAAATAATATAGTAAAGATATAATCCATTCACTTATGCAAACACATTAGCATTAAGAATACAACAAAGTCAGTATCCTATGTTAATTCTAATGTAATATAGTAACATAAATTTCATTTTAAACATCAAATTAGTAACTAGTATTTAGAGTTCTGGCCTTTCATGCAGTGTTACACGAGTGTAAATTGGTATAACCTTTTCAAAACATAATTTTCAATATATGATAAGATATGAAAATTCAAATGGTCTTTGATACAATGTTTTTACTTTAAACAAAAAAAGGAACAAGACACATAATGCATGTGTAGAAAAATTTTAATTTTATAAGAATAAATGTATTGAAATATTCTGATGTTCAAAGTAGAAAGTTAGTAAAATGAATCATCACCCATAAAGTGAAATACTATACAATTATTTAAATAATATTGGATAAATAAATAATAGCAACAACATTTTAGATATAGAGCAAGAAACAGAATAGAATTGTGAAGCAATTCTACCAATCCTTTTATATTATAAACATATACACAAAGACTGGAGAGAAATGAATCAACATTTTTTGACACTAGCTATTAATAAACCTTAAAAGTTAACATGAATTTTTCTTAGACAAGGAAACATTTTTATGAATTTCATTAAAAATAAAAACACTAACAAAAAAGGAATGAGATAAAACTGAGTCTTTTCATATACAGGTTGAACACTCTTAATCTGAAAATCTGAAATCCAATAAGCTCCAATGCCTGTAATCACAACTGCTGGGGATGATGAGGCAGGAAGATTGAAAGTTCAAAGCCAGCCTAAGCAACTTAGTAAGGACCTAAGCATCTTTGTGAAACCCTTTCTGAAAATAAAAAAATAAAAAGGGCCGGGGATGTGGCTATGTGATCCTGGGTTCACTCACCCATACCAAAATAAATAAATAAATAAATTTGATTAATTAATTAATTAAAAATAAAAAAATAAACAATATGCTCCAAAGTCCAAAACATGTTTAGCATCAACATGATGTCACAAGTAAAAAAAATTCTATATCAGGAAACCTTGTTTCATATGCAAACTATTGAAAATATAACATAAAAGTAATTTCAGGCTATGTGTTTGAGATGTATATAAAACTTCATGCTGAGACTTGGGCTGGGGGTGTGGCTTAGTGGTCTAGTGCCCCTGACATGCATACATGTATGCACACATTTACACGCATACATGTATGCACACACCAATAACTTCAATTTGAAAGCTCTATCAGACTGATTACCAAATAAGATACCTCATTATGCATGTGAAAATATTCCAAACTTCAATATGATCAGAGGTTCATAATACTCCTGGTCACAAGCCTGTTGATAAGTGAGACTCAAGCTGTATATAAAATTCCAAAATGGGCCATCTGTAAGGGAATATGTTTTTTCTTGGAAATTAGTACCCTCTTTGGAGTGTTAAGCATTATCATTGTACCCTCATCCACACAAGGAATACTAATTCTACTTGTTCTGGTTTATAAATAGGGTTAGTGGTGTTAAGTCTAGGAATATCAGATCTTTACAGCAACAATAAATGCAAGTATCCCAAGTATATTTGCACTATCCCTTGTTCTAACTAATGTAGACAGATCTTGGTAATTAAATATTATTTAATTATTAATTTCATCTGGGGCTGCTAATAATTATGTCCCAATATGATATTCTCTAAGATATCTCACAGGTCATTGATAAACAGAAAAGAAAAAATGAAGGTATTAACAGTAATTATAGCAAAGTGGTTTGCTACTAAATTAATTGAATAAAAAGTAATTGGATTATGTATGATCTTCAACAGCTACTAGAGTTTAAACTTTAATTAAATTGTCATAGCCATTCAAAAATGAATGTTTGAGCATAAACTATTTTTAAACAACAAGAATAGCAGAATACTAATCAGGGCAGCCCACACCAACAACTTCAAATTGAAAGCTCTATCAGACTGATTACCAAACAATTTCCCACACACTAAAATTAATAGAAAAAAAGTGTCAAGCTCTGGTAATCATTTGCAGACTTTTCAAATATTATTGCTTGATAGGAAGTCAATTAGCATTGATTAAGAAAACTCATTCTTAAACAATTAGCCAGATTGTGTGCAGTAAAGAAAACCTATGTTTTTAATTTTGTGGGGAAATTTTTCATGCCAGAATTCCAAGCTATGCAATAAGTGATATTTTATTAAGTATTTCTATATTCACCATGAAAAACATTTTAAACACATTGTATGCCCATGTCTCTGTAGTAGTGTTCAAAAAATAAATAATAAATGAAATGTTACATAAATTGTATATAAATACACATTTAAATGCACACATGTATGCACACACAAATGATCATATCCACCTATTGCCCACAGTCCATGCAGGCGATAAAACTTGGGGTTCCTCTGCATGAAGTGGGCTGGCAGGGAAATAAAGCTAAGAAAAGAAGTCCACAAAAAATTCACACAACACAGAAAATAATATTAGAAAGCGAGGGCAGGAAGGATCTTCAACCTTAGGTGTTGACTTCCACACTGGAAAGAAAGAGAGCACCTGTGTTTGCTTTATTTATATGGCAGAACTTCAAAGGCATTCCATAGAATGTTCTTCTGCCAAATAAGGTCGGAGGTGGGCTGTCCAGGCCCAATGGGTCACACCCAATTCCAGAGATAGGAGAGCAGCCTTCCTAGCCCAGCAAAGACTGAAGTCATGTGGTTGTGTAATCCATTAAGTGGGAGGAGCAGTAAAAGAGCTTGGAATGCCAGACCACAGTCTCATCCACGGCTCAAGCCCGAGTGAAGACATTAAATAGCTAATGAAGACATTAAATAGTGGCTTCCCAGACCCTACATCTGGACAGACATGCACATATGCATATCTCAACTGGCATATCTGTCAAGCAGCTCAGACAGCTACTTAAAGGTTGTAGTACTGATTGCTGAAGACTTCTTGGTGGAAAGATAAGCAGTTCCTTTTGCTTTTCGTACTTTTACGAATTTCATATTTTTACTACTTACTCAAGGGTACAAAAATATGAAACTGCATCAGCCAAACACACAAATTTTGAGTGATAATTGAAGGTGAGAAACTTAGTATGGTGATTTTATAAAGATTTCTTAATATAGGATATGAACTACCTTTATAGAAAATTCAGTTTTTATCTTCTTGCTGAGAAATGCTTACCAAAATGATCCACAAGTCATACTACGTCTGATTTTTCAAAGATATATGTTGAGTTACTATCAATTTGAACCAAAGTCTTCTATAGGTCTTTATAATAGATTGGGATCACTTGATTTTATGTGACTATCTTATGCACAGATATTTGCAGTTTAAATTACGTAGCAATAATTTTCTTCTCTATTTTTGGAATATGGAAATTTTATTTTAAAAAGAAAACAAGATTAAGGAACTACATTTGTATTTCTTGAGTATTGTTTTGTGTATAATATATATATTATACACACACACATACATATATATATATATATATATATATATATATATATATATATATATATATAATTCATTCATTTCTCCCAGTAATACATTGAGAAAGAAGTTTCCTTTGAAAAAAATAGGTATCTGTAGTTCAGAGGCGTTCAGCAATTTTCTTAAGGTCACACAGTCAGTAGATCATAGAACAGAGAGTACATCTCAAAGCCCTGCTCATTACATTCTCCAGAAAATATATGAGGGGTTTAGGCCTTTGCATGGGCTGAGGAGCCAGTGCAGGAGAAAGGTTGAAAATTTTCTTTCTTCTCTTTAATTAGTTCCCCATTGGCAGTTCCTCTACCTCAAGGCAAATACACCACATTGACCCTAACTATACTCCTTTATTCCAAACTTAATTTAGAAAGATTGACAGTCCTAGGTATAAAATTAACTGGTCACATATTTTAGGATAACTGGCAGTGAAATTAATGCCACTTGTCAAAAATAAAACTAAACCTAAAGGCAATTCAAGCTCCCTAATACAGAAAGATTTTTAAGCATAATAACAAAGAATGTCAGATGGTTTGTAATAATTTTGTGCTGTATAAAAGCAAAATCATTTTACTGGCAATTATTAAGATATTATTGAATATTCAAGAAATGATGTAGTAAAGCTATAACATACTGTTATCATCCTTTGGTAAATATAAATATTATCTATAGATAGTTTTTCTCATTTGTTTATGTGGTAAATTTTTGTGAAATTTACTTTGGACCAGACAATGAGCAAGGCACTAGAAATTCTAAGTTGCCTATGATGTGTCTTCTGAGTGTAAGAAGTTCATTATGAAGGTGAAAAAAGAATGCATGTCTTTAAATTCTAGTGATATCCTATGATAAATGCTCCATTACTGCCCGAATTAAAGCCTATGAGATGTAAGAAATGAAATAGAATAAACCTGAGGAAATATGGAAGAACTTCACTAAAGAAATTATGTTTCTGATGGTTTTGAACATACAGGTAGAAGTTTGTAATGTAAATAATGATAAGAAGAGTTCAAGCTTTCCTTTACTTTACTTGATAATATGGTATTTCCATATATACCATTACCACTTTGATAAGAGATTATTTTATTAGTTTACAAGTATTTATAGGTGAGTGATGATGGTGGTAATGGTGGTGGGATGGTGGTGGTGGTAATGGTGATAGTAATGGCAGTGATTACAGTGATAATTGTGGTGATATTCAACTGTGGAAAAGTCTTGTTAAACATAATCAATATCCAGCCAAGAATAGATAGAATAATCACATTAATAAATATTTTTAATGATTCATAATAATACGAAAAACTTACTAGTTGTTTGGTGTGTACTTCAACTTCTTTGAATAAAAGATATCCTTTCAATTTAAAATTATCATCCTTTTACAGTGAACATCAAACTTACAAAAAGTATACAAAAAGAAGAAAATTTATGTTAACAGAAAGAAATAGCTACATGAAAGTTGGAAATCAATAGATGTTACAATTACCTGTTCTGACCTCAAAATGCCTATTAGGAACTTCTGTACTCCTTAAATATATCATGGTTTCTGTGAGAAAAGTTCAAATTTTATTGTCTCAAACTATTAATTAAGGGTTTATTAGAGATATTGGGAATGATGAAACAGGAATGTAGAAGGTAAAGGGTATATGTAGAAAATAAAACAAAATGGGACAGTTGATATTTATTTCCTTTGTTTTATTTATTTATTTGAGAATGAGGTGCATACAAAGGCTTTCCATGCATTTGTTTTGCTCAGGATAAGACACAAGATGCAAAGGTACAACAGCCTCAAAATGGTTAATATTACATCTTTTCAAATAGAATTGATAGGTTATTGGTATAAAAACCATGAAGATGAGGTTAGACCTATTTTTAGAAAAGATACCACAACAAGATAACAGTGTTATATGTGTATGTGTATGTGAGCACACCTCAAAGTATTCAGTCTCTTGAGGCAAAAATACCACAAACCAGGTGACTTGTAGAAAACAGAAATTTATTTAATGTTTTTATTCTTTAAATAAATGAATATTTTTCCATCACAATTCTGGAGGCTGAGAGATCCCATCCAATTTCAGTGCACCTGAAGATTTGTCCAGTGAGTCCTCATTTCTCATAGCCAAAGGCCTCTTGCTGTATTCTCACATGGTGGATAGGACAGGACACATCTCTGGCCAACTTTTGCAAGGGCACTAATACTATTATTACCAGTTAAAGAGCCTACCTCCTAATCCTACTGCCTTGGGAATTATGTTTCAATATAGGATTTGGGAGAGACAAAAACATTCAGACTATAGTGGTGTGTTTTTATATATACTGTGCTTTGAAATTTATTTTGCTATTAAAAAGCCAGTGTATCTTTCATTAAAAGTTTATTTTGTATTATTTGGGTGACTTGAAATACCAGAAATTTGTTCTTTCACAGTCTAGAGGATAGAAATCTGAAAGAAAGATATTGGAAGGACCATACTGTCTCTGAGGCCTTTAGACAGCACATCTTTTCTTGATTCTTTCAGCTTCTGGTAGCCTAAGGTGAATGTTCCCTGGCTTGAAGAGCTAGTAGGACTGTAGACTGTCTGCACCTTCACATGGCATTCTTCCTGTGTGTCTGTGTCTTCCTCTTCTCACTAGTATGCTAGTCACACTGGCACACAGCCCACCTACACTAATCTCGCCCCATCTTAAATAGTTACATCTGCAATGAACCTATTTCCCACTAAGGTCACATTCTGAGACACTAGGCCTTTGCATTTTAATATAAAAGACTTTGTCTTTTAATTAGCAATATTTCAATGTTATTATGTTAAATTTCACATGAGTTCCAATCTTCCTATTAGCCTTTATTAGTGATTTTTTAGTATTACTGAGATGTGTTTGCTTGTTTCCTTGTTTTTTTCTGATGAAGAAATTCTTAATTCTAACTAGACATGATAAAAAGTGATAATGAATCCTAATTGAAATAAGAAGAGTGTTGGAGAACATAAAAAGGATGGTCTAGACAATTTCCTCAACTCCAGACATGACCCAGAGAGTAATACATACACCTGAAAATTCAGGTAATAGGAAAGTTGCTAACTAGGTAGAGCTACTATTGAAATTTTAGCATTAGTAAGATTATAAAACAATTTGTAACCTGTTGTATAAGAGTTTAAAGCTATGTTTATCTATTTTTAATTTTTTTTTTAGTTGTAGAAGAACACAATACCTTCATTTCATTTATTTTTATGTGGTACTTAGGATTGAACCCAGTGCCTTACACATAGGAGACAAGTGTTGTACCACTGAGCCAGAACACCAGCCCTATGTTCATCTTTATATGATGAGAGATCTTTCCAACAATTGTTTAATATATCTATTACTATGTAGCTTCATAATGCAAAATTATATGATTTCAAAGGGAATAACATTTTCTTCCTGTTTAAGCAACACTGCTTAAATTGGATCTACAGTTGTGCATACACACACACACACATATACATACACACACACACCTACACACACACAACACAAAAGCAGACAACCTCACCCCAGGAAGCAACATTTCACATCAGTTGGCAGCATTTTGTTTTAAGTAGAAAAAAATGGTGTATATTTTAAACTATAAAGTCATTTTTTACTTTTCAGAGAGTTTTGTTCCCTGTATGTTCTTTTATTTTCATTGCTCTGTAACACATTATTGCAAAATGAGGGACAGCAAAATTCTTTCTTGAAGAGAAATCTAGCTCAGATTCTATTTCTATATGGACAACAAAAACTTTTTCCCACTTATTATTATTAGAATGCATTTTCTTTTTATTGGTGCATAACAATTACACAGAATTGGTATCATTGAGGAATATCTGTGTATAAACCATGCTTGTGTCCATGCCCTTTATTAATACAAAATATAGTTTCTCAAAATTTTAAAAACTACATTTCACGTATGTAAAAGTGAAAGATAGAATAATTCTGAACAATTAGGTAGTTGGAATGTACATTGTTAATCTACATTACATATATATAATAGTCAACTTTTTAATGGTAATTTCTAAACTGCAAGAGAAAAACATTTTTATAATGGTGATTAGAATAACTATTTATTAAATGCATGCCATATGATTAAATACAGATATAAAATGATTTATATAAAAATATAAATTGAGCATATTTCTTTCCCATGGAGTTGAGCTAACATAAGAGATAGGTGTGAGATTTGTTCTGGGTTTAAGAATTTGAATGGCAAGCCAGAGTTGTTGGTTTTTATAGATGTTTAAAATGAAAGTGCTGGGGTGACTTTTACTCCAAAAGTGTTTTCCTAATAAAATTTACAAGGTCTGATAAAATTTCTACGATGTCTCAGCTCATGTCAATCTTCTATAACCCTTAGAATTTAAATGGATCAAGAAGTAAAGAGAGTGACAACTTTCAAGATTACAATATTGTACTTAGTTCTCAAAATGTTTCTAGAAAAAACTTTGAAGGACCTTTGGTAAGTGTATTTTTCAGATACTGCATTTTTTTTCTTTAAATTTTTCAACTGTAGGTTAAATGGAAAAACAGTGATGTGAAACTTGGTCTTTAAATGTAGTTTTAATATTGCATAGAAATCAGATTCTCCAACATTGGAGTATATATTACTATTATTTCCCTGGTTTTACCAAACAAAACATTATGGATGAAATGACTAATATCTTCATTCTCACCAGGTATAAAATACATACATTAGGAGATATAGTCATAAAACAGTATGAATTGCCATTTGGGGTAGGTGGTTATTATGGCTGTAGATACTTTTTCCTTTAGCTGTCTTCCTCCTCAACAGAAAGCATCTCTTCCAAGTGGGTGTATAAGGAAACAGTGCTGAATAAAGTATTCTCATGCAGATTATCATAGGTTTCAAATTTTTGAAAACTTTTAAAAATTTTTTCTTGTGGGAAAGAATTTTAAGTAATAATAAAATAATTATTTTTAAATTTGGTTGTGCTGATAATTTACCCTGAAGTCATTAAATTCTGCATTTGACATATTTTGGTTAACAGAAAACTCACTAATAGTTATCAGTCACTATGATCTAGATATGCTATGAGATTTCCTTGTTCATTAATTCTAGCTCAAATTCTACTCTTATAAAAGCAAGAAGCTGTTCCTTTGACAATACTGTAGTAACAAATATCAGTTTAAAAGTTAAACTATGCTTACACTAACCTTGTCATTCATATCTATTTCTACACAGTGAAAGAAATTGAAATTAAGTATGTCATAAGATACAAAAGGCTTTATTCCAGTTAAATGGTTAGGTCATTTCAAAATTAGAATTATACTTCTAGATTTTTCATAATACTAATAAATTGGAATATGCCATTTGGATATTCAAGGAGTAACCCAATTAATCCCAAGGTAGATATTCAAGAAAAAAAGACAGAGTAGTAAGTTTTAATTTGGAATCTTACGATCAAGACTTGAATGTGAGCTTCTATATTTTCTCTGCTCTTGTAGAGCAACATGCTCCAGAATATTTTTTTTCAATTTAAAATGAAGATATTAATGCTAAAGTATTTTTGAAGGAAAAATAATTCTGTAATAGGAAAAACCTAATCAAAATATTAGTCCACTTCTGGAGGAACAAAGTAATGTCCAATGCCCAAATATTTAATATATTTTATTTCAAATGGTTAAATATAAAATATGCATTGGTTCAACTTAGTGGATCATCTATGTATCTTGTACAATATTTATTACAAATAATTGTCAACTTTAAAACACATATTTACTATTATTAGAAAACAAGGTTGTTCATTTTAATAACAATTAGTATATGCTCTGAATCTTTTTATAAAAGAAAAAAAATTGAACTTAAAAATGTACAGATTACTGAATTCCATACAAGAAGGCATGATAGCATAAATATTGATAGGATATCATGATGCACTTATGGATTCAACAGTGACTTCTAAAGAAAAAGAGAAGAGATACAAAGAGAAGGGCTGGGGTTGTGGCTCAGTGGTAGAGTGCTCGCCTAGCATGCACGAGGCACTGGGTTGGATCCTCAGCACCATGTAAATGTAAAATAAAGATGTTGTGTCCACATAAAACTTAAGAATAAATATTAAAAAAATAAACAAAGAGAAGGAAGGATAAAGGACAGAAGAAAGAAAAGAAGGAAGGAAAAGACAATACTTGGACATAGGGACTTGAAACTCTTCAGATTTTCCACAAATTTCAGTCTTTCCATGTCTGTGCACACACTTATGTACTTACGTATAATGTCTCTTCACCTTAATACGCTGATTCAATCTAGATATATTAAAGGCTTCATAAGAAGTAGGAACACATTCTTATTGAAAAGCAGTACTATTAATGTATGAGATTTGTGAAAAGGTCAAGAAGTTAGTTTTCTCTTTATTAAGTTTGTTAAATTTTATGAATATTATATAACCTTTAGAATCAGATAGTCTTACATTTATTATAAATATTCTACAATGTAAGCTGAATATTTAAAATGTGTAATATTGAAAAATTTTTTTTAAAAATTTTGGGGGCTGGGGATGTGGCTCAAGCAGTAGCGCACTCGCCTGGCATGCATGCGGCCTGGGTTAGATCCTCAGCACCACATACAAAAAACAAAAATGTTGTGTTTGCCAAAAACTGAAAATTAAATATCAAAAAATTTCTCTCTCTCTAAAAAAAATTTGTAGTCAATAAACCTTTATTTTACTTATTGATTCACAGTGCTGAGAATTGAACCCAGTGCCTCACACATGCTAGGCAAGCACTCTGCCATTGTGCCACAATCCCAGCCCAATATGGAACAATTTTAATGGGATAAATCATAACACCTAAATTGTATTAAATCTATACATATGTAATTTTACATACGTAAAATAAAATGTAACATGATCCAGCTCTGGCATCAGCTGATAAGAATCTTAGATCCTGTGTTCAAATGCCTCAGTGGGGCATGTTTAAACATGAGAAACAAAGAAGTCTTCAGTCATTCAGTGAGGATCTTCAGATTCAGTGAGGATCTTCCTCAGTATGGAATTCTTAATGCCTAAGGAAAATGACACTCTACCCCAGACCCAGTTCCCTTGCAGGCAATAAGATAATGTTTTTTTAAATTATTACAGTGGAGGATCCAACATGGCCGCAGGCACAGAGAGATCAAGTCTCTGACCTCTTCAGCTGCGCGGGCATAGGGAGTCATAAACCATCTAAATGCTGTTTGCTCAGGATCACTAGGCAATGCTGAGCTGACGTGGTTCTGGGACGAACAGTCTGGGCCTCTCAGAACACACACCGAGCCCAGATCGGCTGAATTTAAGCTCCCGTTTCTCTGCTTCTTGCAGACAAACTGCTGTGACTCAGCACTAAAGGATCCCACTGAAACAACTGGTCAGCTCTTCTGATCCTATGGAGGTTAATGCCAACTGAGCCTTCATAGGCAGTGGCCACAGGATTGAAATGGGGCTTGGAAGAGACAGTCAGGACCCACCCATTGCATTGGTCATCTGGCAAAGGGAACGAACTGTCACCATTTGCATGGGATACCACCATGGCAGAGAACTGACATCACCAGAATGCGTTGGAGGAGATAACTTCATTGAAACCAGCGGCGACAGGTGTGTAATCCCCTAGCCTTCCCTCTCCACACAGCGGGGAAAGCTTAAGGGCCTCTCCCAGCTCTCCCTGAGCATGGTAGCCAGACCAAGGGAATCAGGAGTGGCACGGGACCCGTGATGTAGAACTCCCGGCTACCGCTCCCACCAGTGCTGACAACTGAGGTCTCTTGCACCAGCTACCGGGAGCGTGGCTACTGGAGGGAAAGAAAAATTCTCTGAGGGTTCTCAGCCCCAAGCTCTACAAACTTAGGGTCTGAGGGAATCGCAAACAGGGAGAGTGGCCAAGTCGTTCATGAAAACAGGGCTCCCGGGAGGAGCAGACCTGGCGTGTAGCCAGTATTGTGGTGAGCATCAATGGTGAGCGGTGAGCGGGGCCTGGCTTGAGGAAAAGTGGGGAAGTGACCACACACAAGAGAAGGCCCTAAGCACTAAGGATTGGAGACCCACCCAGTCTGGGAGGAGGAGCTTTTGCACAGTGATTGGTTCCCGCCTATTGAGAGGAGAAGCTTGGCCTGGTGGGCACAGCTCCACCTACAGGAAGAGAAGTTAATCAAACTCTAAGACTGCAGTGACTTCTTCCCTTCCCTTCTAATACCTTTTCTCCCAAGCATCAAATAAATTTATAGGAGTAAACAGTAACTCAGCAGTCAAACAGAACAAGAAGTATCATGAGCAGCATGAAAAAGCAAGGAAGAAAAGGAGTACAAACAATGCAGGACAGTCTAAATATTCAGGAATATTCATCAGAAAAATGGTCAACTAAAGAACTTCAGGAATACCTTAGACAGATGGAATGGAACCTTAAAGAAGATATGAGACAGCAAATTCAAACATTGAAAGAACTCATTGAAAATGAATTACATAAACAGATAAAAGAAGAAGTTAAGCATCTTTATCAGGAGATAGAGATTATTAAAAAAATCAAACAATAATTCTAGAAATGAAGGAAACTATAAACCAAATTAAAAACTGAAATGAGAGTATCACTAACAGAGTGGATCAAGTAGAAGCCAGAACATCAGATAATGAAAACAAAATATATCATCTTGAAAAGAGTCTAGACAACTCAGAAAGGCTGGTAAAAAAATCACAAGAAAAACATCCAAGAGTTATGGGATAACATAAAAAAAAAAACAAACTTAAGAGTTATTGGGATAGAGGAAGGTATAGAGACTCAAACCAAGGGGATGAGTAACCTGCTGAATGAAATAATTACAGAAAACTTCCCAGAACTAAAAAGGAAACAGATATACAAATTGTAGATGCATACAGGACACCAAGCATACAAAATCACAGTAGACCAATGCCAAGACACATTGTAATGAAGATATCCAATACACAGAACAAAGAGAAAATATTAAAAGCTACAAGAGAAAGAAGGCAGATTACATTCAGTGGTAAACCAATAAGATTAACAACAGATTTTTCATCACAGACGCTGAAAGCGAGAAGACCATGGAACAACGTATTTCAAACACTGAAAGACAATGGATGACAACCAAGAATTCTGTATCCAGCAAAATTAAGCTTCAGGTACGACAACAAAATAAAAATCTTTCATGATAAACAAAAGTTAAAAGAATTTGCAGCCAGAAAACCAGCATTGCAAAGCATCTTGAACAAAACACTACACGAGGAAGAAATGAAAAACAATAACCAAAATCATCAGTGGGAAGTGCCACAGTAAAGACAGAGGGCGGGGGGAAAGCTAATCATGGAGAAACAAACTAAATTAAAAAAAAAAGATAAATAATCAAACATGGCTGGAAGTACAAACCATATATCAATAGTAACTCTAAATGTTAATGGCTTAAACTCTCCAATAAAGCAACATAGGCTGGTAACATGGATTTAAAAAACAAATCCAACAATATGCTGCTTCCAGGAGACACATCTGATTGGAAAAGACATACACAGGCTGTAGGTGAAAGGTTGGGAAAAAATATACCACGCACACGGTCCTCGTAAGCAACCAGGGGTGGCCATCCTCATATCGAAAAAAATCGACTTCAAGACTAAGTTAATCAAAAGGGATAAGGAAGGACATTATATACTGTTAAAAGGAACCATTCACCAACAAGACATAACAATTATCAATATTTATGCACCAAATAATGGTGCTGCGAAGTTCATAAAACAAATTCTCCTCAAGTTCAAGAATCAAATATACCACAACACAATAATTATGGGTGACTTCGACACACCTCTCTCACCATGGGACAGATCCTCCAAACAAAAGTTGAATAAAGAAACTATAGAACTCAATACCACAATCAATAACCTAGACTTAACTGACATATATAGAATATATCAACCATCATCAAGTGGATATACTTTTTACTCAGCAGCACATGGATCCTTCTCAAAAATAGACCATATATTATGCCATAGGGCCACCCTCAGTAAATATAAAGGGGTGGAGATAATACCATGCATTTTATCTGATCATAATGGAATGAAACTGGAAATCAATGATAAAAGAAGGAAGGAAAAATCCTACATCACATGGAAAATGAACAATATGTTACTGAATGATCAATGGGTTACAGAAGACATAAAGTAGGAAATCAAAAAATTCTTAGAGATAAATGAAAATACAGATACAACATATCGGAATCAATGGGACACAATGAAAGCAGTTTTAAGAGGGAAATTCATCACCTGGAGGTCATTCCTCAAAAAAAGAAAAAAACAGCAAATAAATGAGCTCACACTTCATCTCAAAGCCCTAGGAAAGGAAGAGCAAAACAACAGCAAATGTAGCAGAAGGCAAGAAATAATTAAAATCAGAGCGGAAATCAATGAAATTGAAACAAAAGAAACTATTGAAAAAATTAACAAAACTAAAAGTTGGTTCTTCAAAAAAATAAATAAGATCGACAGACCTTTAGCCATGCTAACGAGGAGAAGAAGAGAGAGAACTCAAATTACTAACATACGGGATGAAAAAGGCAATATCACAACAGATGCTACAGAAATACAGAAGACAATTAGAAATTATTTTGAAAACCTATATTCCAATAAAATAGAAGATAGTGAAGACATCGATAAATTTCTTAAGTCATATGATTTGCACAGACTGAGTCAGGAGGATACACACAATTTGAACAGACCAATATCAATGGATGAAATAGAAGAAGCAATCAAAAGACTACCAACCAAGCAAAGCCCAGGACCGGATGGGTATACAGCAAAGTTATACAAAACCTTCAAAGAAGAATTAATACCAATACTTTTCAAGTTATTTCAGGAAATAGAAAAAGAGGGAGCTCTTCCAAATTCATTCTATGAGGCCAACATCACCCTGATTCCGAAACCAGACAAAGACACCTCAAAGAAAGAAAACTACAAACCAATATCTCTCATGAACCTAGATGCAAAAATCCTCAATAAAATTCTGGTGAATCGGTTACAAAAACACATCAAAAAAATTGTGCACCATGATCAAGTAGGATTCATCCCTGGGATGCAAGGATGGTTCAATATACGGAAACCAATAAATGTTATTCACCACATCAATAGACTTAAAGATAAGAACCATATGATCATCTCGATAGATGCAGAAAAAGCATTCAACAAAGTACAGCATCCCTTTATGTTCAAAACATTAATAAAACTAGGGATAACAGGCACTTACCTCAACATTGTAAAAGCTATCTATGCTAAGCCTCAGGCTAGCATCATTCTGAATGGAGAAAAATTGAAGGTATTCCTTCTAAAATCTGGAACAAGACAGAGATGCCCTCTATCAGCACTTCTATTCAATATAGTTCTCAAAACACTGGCCAGAGCAATTAGATATATGAAAGAAATTAAAGGCATAAAAATAGGAAAAGAATAACTTAAATTATCACTATTTGTGGACGACATGATTCTATACCTAGAAAACTCAAAAGGGTCTACAAAAAAACTACTAGAACTAATAAATGAATTTAGCAAAATGGCAGGATATAAAATCAACACGCATAAATCAAATCAAAGGCATTTCTGTATATCAGCAACAAAACTTCTGAAATGGAAATGAGGAAAAACACTCCATTCACAATATCCTCAAAAAAAATAAGATACTTGGGAATCAACCTAACAAAAGAGGTGAAAGATTTATACAATGAAATCTACAGAACCCTAAAGAGAGAAATAGAAGAAGATCTTAGAAGATGGAAAAAAATATACCCTGTTCATGGATAGGCAGAACTAGCATCATCAAAATGGCAATATTACCAAAAGTTCTCTATAGGTTTAATGCAATGCCAATCAAAATCCCAATGGCATTTCTTGTAGAAATAGATAAAACAATCATGAAATTCATATGGAAAAATAAAAGACCCAGAATAGCAAAAGCAATTCTAAGCAGGAAGTGTGAATCAGGAGGTATAGCGATACCAGATTTCAAACTATATTACAGAGCAATAGTAACAAAACCAGCATGGTACTGGTACCAAAACAGGTGGGTGGACCAATGGTACAGAATAGTGGACACACAGACCAAGACACAAAATTACAACTATCCTATATTTGATAAAGGGGCTAAAAGCATGCAATGGAGGAAGGATAGCATCTTCAACAAATGGTGTTGGGAAAACTGGAAATCCATATACAACAAAATGAAACTGAATCCCCTCTTCTCACCATGCTCAATAGTTAACTCAAAATGGATCAAGGAGCTTGATATCGAATCAGAGAATCTGCATCTGATACAGAAAAAGTTGGCTCCAATCTACATATTGTGGGGTTGGGCTCCAAATTCCTTAATAGGACGCCCATAGCCCAAGAGTTAATAACAAGAATAAACAAATGGGACTTACTTAAACTAAAAAGTTTTTTCTCAGAAAGAGAAACAATAAGAGATGGAAATAGGGAGCCTATATCATGGGAACAATTTTTTACTCCTCACACTTCAGATAGAGCCCTAATATCCAGAGTATACAAAGAACTCAAAAAATTAGACTATAAGATAACAAATAACCCAATCAACAAATGGGCCAAGGACCTAAACAGACACTTCTCAGAGGAGGACATACAATCAATCAACAATTACATGAAAAAATGCTCACCATCTCTAGCGTCAGAGAAATGCAAATCAAAACTACCCTAAGATACCATCTCACTCCAGTAAGATTGGCAGCCATTATGAAGTCAAACAACAACAAGTGCTGGTGAGGATGTGGGGAAAAGGTTACTCTTGTACATTGCTGGTGGGACTGCAAATTGGTGTGGCTAATTTGGAAAGTAGTATGGAGATTCCTGGGAAAGCTGGGAATGGAACCACCATTTGACCCAGCTATTGCCCTTCTTGGACTATTCCCAGAAGACCTTAAAAGAGTTTACTACAGTGATACTGCCACATCAATGTTCATAGCAGCACAATTCACAAAAGCTGGACTGTGGAACCAACCCAGATGCCCGTCAATAGATGAATGGATAAAAAAATATGGCATTTATACACCATGGAGTATTACGCAGCACTAAAAAATGACAAAATCATGGAATTTGCAGGGAAATGGATGGCACTAGAGCAGATTATGCTAAGTGAAGCTAGCCAATCCCTAAAAAACAAATGCCAAATGTCTTCTTTGATATAATGAGAGCAACTAAGAACAGAGCAGGGAGGAAGAGCAGGAGGAAAAGATTAACATTAAACAGAGACATGAGGTGGGAGGGAAAGGGAGAGAAATGGGAAATTGCATGGAAATGGAAGGAGACCCTCATTGTTATATAAAATTACATATAAGAGGTTGTGAGGGCAATGGGAAAATAAATAAGGTGAGAAATTTATTTCAGTAGATGGGGTAGAGAGAGAAGATGGGAGGAGAGGGGAGGGGGGATAGTAGAGGATAGGAAAGGTAGCAGAATACAACAGTTACTAATATGGCATTATGTAAAAATGTGGATGTGTAACCGATGTGATTCTGCAATCTGTATTTGGGGTAAAAATGGGAGTTCATAACCCACTTGAATCTAATGTATGAAATATGTTATGTCAAGAGCTTTGTAATATTTTGCACAACCAAAAAAAATAGAAGGCAGCAAAATGGAAAAAACAAAAAATAAAAAAATAAAATAAAATAAAAAATAAATTAATACAGTGTTCCTCCACATATGGCCAATGGTGAGAAACAATTATTGCTATTAATTTCTCTAGCAACTTATATTTTCTCCACATGAATGTTAACTTTTCTGATCTACTATGTCTCCTCACTATGTGATTTGTTAAACATAAGAGACATATTCATTTGCCACGGTTGTAAATGATCCAAGCAGAAATATTTTGAATATAATTTGCCTGTAAGAAAAGCTATAGCATTTTAAATTTTATGTATAGGTAATACTTATTAATATGTTGAAAAATACTGGAAAGTCAAAAATAAAATTGACCAATTTCAATCAGTAAGCTAAGAAGAGGAACAGAATTGGGAAAGGAACAAAAGAGATTTACAGGAATACAAGTAACAATAAATGTTGACAAGGATGGAGGGAAAGGGTACACTCATATATAGCAAATTAATGGAACCACTCAGGAAAGCACTATGGATATTCCGCAAAATAGTAGAAATAAAAGCAACACTTGACCTAGTTATACTATTTGTCAGTGTATATCCAAAGGAGTTAAAATCATCATATTATAGTGTCGCAGCCACATCAATGTTTATAGCAGTTCAATTTGCAATAGCTAAGCTATGGAACCAACCTAGGTGTCCTTCAAGAGGTGAATGGATAAAGAAAATGTTGTATATATATAATGTATATATGTATATAATATATGATTCAATATGTATAAATGTAATATATAGTATATATAATGTAACAATATATGTTTTTTAAATGGTGTATTGGAATTTTATTAACTTTTTGTTTTATTTTTTATATTTATTTATTTATTCATTTGTTTGTTTGTTTGTTTGTTTATTTATTTTTATTGGTTGTTCAAAACATTACAAAGCTCATGACATATCATCTTCCATACATTTGATTCAAGTGGGTTATGAACTCCCCTTTTTTACCCCAAATACAAGTTGCAGAATCACATCAGTTACACATCCACATTTTTACATAATACTGTATTAATGACTGTTGTATTCCGCTACTTTTCCTATCCCCTACTATCCCCCCTCCCCTTCCCTAAAGGGAGAGAATTAAACAACAGCAGATGGGATAGACAGGGAAAATGGGAAAAACTTTTTGTTTTAATACAATGTATATAATGCTAATTTATTATTTATTTTATTCATTTTTTTAATATGATAGCAGAATGCATTACAATTCTTATTGCATATATTGAGCACAATTTTTCATATCTCTGGTTGTATAGATAGTATATTCACACCAATTAGTGTCTCCATACCAGTACTTTGGATAGTAATGATCAACACATTCCACCATTATTAATTATCCCATGCTCTCCCCCTTCCCCTCCAACCCTTCTGCCCTACCTAGAGTTCATCTATTCCTCACATGCTCCCGCTCCCTATCCCACTATGAATCATACTCCTTATATCAGAGAAAACATTCAGCATTTGTTTTTTGGGGATTGGCTAACTTCACTTAGAATTATCTTCTCTAACTCCATCCATTTACCTGCAAAGGCCATGATTTTATTCTCTTTTTCTTTATGCTGAGTAATATTCCATTGTGCATATATGCCACATTTTTTTTATCCTTTCATCTATTGAAGGGCATCTAGGTTGCTTCCACAGTTTTGCTATTGTGAATTGTGCTGCTATAAACATTGATGTGGCTGTGTCCTTGTAGTATGCTGTTTTTAAGTCCTTTGGGTTATATAAGTGTTTTACACACACACACACACACACACACACACACACACACACACACAGTGGAATATTACTCAGCCATATAAAAGAATGCCTTCATGATATTTGCCAGTAAATGGATGAATCTGGAAACTAGGTTACTAAATGAAGTAAGACAGTCCCAAAAAACCAAAGGGCAATGCTCTGTCTGACATGTGGATGCTAACACACAAGAAGGTGGGGAGAGGAAAAATAGAAGTTCAATATACTAGGCAAAGGGGAATAAAGGGAAGGGAGGGAGATAGGAATAGGAAAGGCATTGGAATAACTGACATAACTTTCTTATGTACATATATGAATACTCTACCTCATGGGAAACCACAAGATTGGGATACTAGTTAAAAGAAAATATACCCCATGTTTGTATCAATATGTCAAAATTTATTCTATGGTCATGTGTAACTGAAAAGAACAAATAAAAAGATTTTAACTGTTAAAGGAAATGTTTACTCAACTATATAAATATTTCTGAAACAGATATATTAAACTATTGTGTTAATTATAGACGAATAAATGTTTTATCTGTATCTATAAATTGATAAAAATTTGTATTAGATTTTTTAAAATAATAACATTAGTTTATTGAAGGCCTAATATATATCAGACACTGTATTAAGTGTGTTTTATATGTTATGCACTTTTAATCCTGTTATAACTAATATATTATTATTTTTTCAATAGTTTAATAAATCCTTTTTTTTTTTTTTGTACCAGGGGTTGAACTCAGGGGCACTCAACCACTGAGCCACATTCTTAGCCCTATTTTGTATTTTATTTAGAGACAGGGTCTCACTGAGTTGCATAACACCTCACCATTGCTAAGGCTGACTTTGAACTCAAGATCCTTCTGTCTCAGCCTCCCTAGCTGCTGGGATTACAGGCATGAGCCACTGTGCCCAGCTATTTTTAAAATTAGAATACAGAATATTTCTGAGAAAAGGCAAGTTTATCCACACTCATTTTACAAGCCTCTAATATCCTTCGAAATTAAATATCTACTAAGCAAAACTGAAGTTGGAATGAAAATTTGCCTGGCTTCTCTTCTCACATCTATTTCCATCAAGATTGTTAGGGTAATAAGACTGAAAGGAAACACGTAATTCTAGGAAAAATTCAAGAAAGTATTTAAATATTGAATAGATGTTTCTTGAATAAAAATTTAAAATGTACTAGTTTGTAATGTGCACTCATTCTTAAACTTTGATGATATTCATGAATAAGATTTGAGTTAAGTGACTTACTGCTTTTTTTAAGACAGAGAGAGAAAGAGAGAGAGAGAGAGAGAGAGAGAGAGAGAGAGAGAATTTTTAATCCTTATTTTTCAGTTTTCAGTGGACACAACATCTTTATTTTATTTTATGTGGTGCTGAGGATCGAACCCAGCACCCTACACATGCCAGGCGAGCGTGTTACCTCTTGAGCCACATCCCCAGCCCGACTTAATGCTTTTTATCTACCATTTTGATCTTTAACTTTATGATAAGTAAGCATAATGTTGGCAAGTTGACCTTATGTCATTTGGAATGGAAATGTGACAATTTTTTTGTCGTAAAATAAATCTGTCCTTTAAATTTTGTTGTAAAATATATGAATACTCTAATTCAAAATATTCTTGAAATACAGAAGAGATTCCAATATCACATTTATTTGTATTTGGTAGAACATCAAGATTATCTGCTGATCTTCATTTCTTGTTATTCTTTCAAGTTATATTATTAAGAACCAGTATAAAATGTGTTTAGTAAATAGATTCTAATTAAACATTTGAGGATAACTATCTGAAACTAAACCTTTATTTCAAATGTCAATTTTTATTTTATTTCACTCAGCATTCTCATAATTTTCATAGAAATTGCTAATAAAGACCATATAAAATTAATTAGGTAAAATGGACTTAATTCATTTATTATTATATAATTGATATTTTTACATATAACTTATATGTA